>NC_142876.1:90185000-91435000 GCF_051225735.1 Oryctolagus cuniculus
TTGATTAAGACTCACAGCTAATGTAGCCCATGCATATTCAAGTTGCAAATACTTTCTTTTGATCTAATAGAATACACTCTATCCATCCTATTCTATCTAGAGAATGTCTTACAAAAGTATGGCCTCTGGCCAGTTGTTCAAGGCCTACAGGGAGGGAGGAGCTGAAAGAGGTCTTTGTTATTCAGCATGTTGTTTTAGAAGAACTAGAATTAATTCCTTTTTACCAGGATATCATCTGTTGCAACATTTGTCTTTCCTGGAAAACTTCGGGGTCATTTAAGTGTTGAACTCAGCTGTTTGTCCTGAACTTGGCATATTTGCTTTCTGCATCACTTCAGATACTTTCAGATGGAAGTAACAGAAATCTCAGCTCAACTGACTTAAGCACAAATGTGAAATGTAGATTTAAAAACAAGTCTATGCCAGGACTCAGCAACAACATTATCAAAACCCAGGTCCTGGGGCTGGTGCTATGGCATAATGGGTAAAGCCGCTGCCTGCAGTGCCAGCATCTCATATGGGCACCGTTCGAATCTCAGCTGCTCCGCTTCCTATCCAGATCTCTGATGATGGCCTGGGAGAGCAGTAGAAGATGGTCCAAGTGCTTGGGCCCCTGCACCCATGTGGGAGACCTGGAAGAAGCTCCTGGCTCCTGGCTTTGGATCAGCACAGCTCTGGCCATTGTGGCCATCTGGGGAGTGAACCAGCGGATGGAAGACCCCCTCCCCTGCCTCTGCCTCTCTATAATTTTGCCTTTCAAATAAATAAATAAATCTAAAAAAAAAAAATCCCGTCTTTACTCTTTGCAGTCTTGTCCCCTGATGGTTCCAGGCTGGCTCCTGTGCTTTCAGATATCTTCAGATAGCAGTTTCCAAAGGCCAGGAGGAGGAAGAAATTTCCATTTTTCCACATGTCGTTTGTTTTCTTAAGTGTCAAGAAAAGGATTTCTGAAGCTCTCTTAACAATTTAACCTCTCAACTGCTAGGAGGCTTTCAAACGAATCAATCTCTTACAAGAAGAATAAAATTTATTTTTTAAAAAAGATTTATTTTATTTATTTGAAAGGCAGAGTTGGGAGGGGGGAGAAAGAGAGAAAATAAAAAAAAAGAGAGTGAGAGAGAGCACTGTTTTCCATCTGTTGGTTTGCCCCCGCAACTGGCTGCAACAGCCAGGCTGGTCCAGGCTGAAGCCAGGAGCCTGGAACTGCATATGGTTCTCCCATGTGAGTGGCATGGACCTAAGCATTCAGGCCATTTCTGATGCTTTCTCAGTGCATTAGCAGGGAGCTGGATCAGAAGAGGCCAGAAGGGGCAGAAAAAATCCAAAAACTTGGCCAAAGTCATGTGGTTAGTAATAAGGTTGGAATGAGAATTCTCATAAAAAATATCAGAAATTGATTAAAAATTCAATAAAGCACCAAACATCTGAACAACACTCTGAATCACTTTGACATAATCAATATTCATAGAAGATCATTCCCACCAACAGGAGATTGAACTTTCTATTACTTGCATATGGCAAGTATACCGAAAAGAGATCATAGGCCAGGCTTTAAACAAGTTTAATATAGTTTCCAAAAACTGTCATCATGTTGACTAGTCTATCTTGAAATAATATTATTAAGTTTGAAATCAACAACATTGTCTCTAAGATCAATTATTTGAAAGTTAAATAATGCATTTCCAATTATTTATGTGTCAGAGTTACAAAAATAAAAACAATCTGTATATTAAAATTTAAAAAAACATGGCCGGAAGGCACTCTAACCAGCACTCTGATATGGGATGCTGGTGCCCCTTAACCCACAGTGCTACAGCACCAGACCCAGAATGAAGATTGTAAGCTTCAAGCCTAAGTCCTTGTAGGTCCCAGTCTCATGTTTCTGGATATGGGAAGTCACTACCTGAACAAAATCGCAAAGTCAGTTCCCATTAGGAAGGATGGAAGGAAGGAAGGAAGGAAGGAAGGAAGGAAGGAAAGGGGGAGAGAGAGAACTGTTGCATAGCAACTTGCCACTTCCCATTTTGTCGTCCCAAAATTTCTATTTGAGAATCACAACACACAGAAAGGAGAATGATCTTATCCAAGCTTAGAGTTAGAAAGTAGAGAGCTAGAGTTTGAATCCAAATGATTATGACTTCAGAACCCTGAATCTTGGGAGAGAACAAGCAAAGGGAGAAATATAGAACAGAGTGATTGTACTACTGGAATACTCCAGGGAAAACAGCAATGGGTTTATTTAGCCCACAAACTGGTAATATAATATTTTTGGAACCTAAAAATAACACATATGCGTTGAGGAAATTTTGAAAATACAGAAGAATGTAAGGAAGAAAATAAACATCTCAGTAATTCCCATATTTAGCCATAACTACTCAACATTTTAGGGTATTTTGTCCTTGTCCTTATATATACACCCCCACACACCATTATACATTTAAAACACTTATTGATCATGTTCTATGTACAAAATATGCCGATATATAAATATATATGCAGATATGCCTTAAAATGCTGGAAGCAAACTCTACTGTTTTACATCTTGCTGTTGTGTTATATATCATGTATATTTTTGTACATTTTTTTATAAACTATAATTCTTCAGGAACATAATTTTTAATGACTATGTAGTGATCCATTTTATAGAAAACAAAATGTGTTTGACAAGTCCTTTATTTGTTTTTCCCTATCTCTCCATATGGGAGGTAACAAATAAAATCTACATATGATGCAATGAATATCCATATATGATCTGTCTTTGGGCATATTTTTATTACTTGCGTATAGTCTTTGGTAGAACAGATCAGGGAATGAAATTTTAAAGTCGCAAACATTTGAGGCACATTGCTAGGTTGCAGTCCAGATATGCTGTGCTGTCTGTTTTTCTGAAAACGACATGTGAGAGTGTTTTGGCTCTTTCCTAATAGCTCTTGTTAGTAATCTTTGGCTTTTGGAGTGGTTCTGGAAATCCTATGGCAAAACCCTGCATTCTACAGATACGTTACATCTGATAACCATTTGTTTTTCCCTTGAGGAAACAGCTTAGAGTTCATTATACTGCTTGTATTAATTGTATCAGGCCAAAATGGAACACCATACATTATAAGATAGTGAGAAAAATCTTTACAATCTATACCAAAGTGATATTTGCATTTGCATCTCTACCATGGTTGAAATAAAAACCTACATAAGTGTATTGTTAAAATGTTCAGATAAATTATTTGGTTCATAAATAAATAATTTTAACTTTTATGATAATGGATATGATAATGGAGAAGAGGAAAGCTGTTGTGAGACTTTCTGGATATGCCAATCATTCATTGTCTTGCAGCCATGATAAACAGCACCATGAATTAAATGACAAAACATTGAATGACAGGCTGTATCATCTGTGGACTGGACAGTTGTTAGGGATGCATATATCCAAAAGACTTTTAAGAGAACAAAAATTAAAACAAACAACAACAAAAAAACTGGTACTGTCTATCCTGGGTGATACAAGGGGAAATGCTGCTTACCTCAGAAAGGGGCAATTGACAGTTGTGCAGCTTCCCTGTTAGTAGCAAAGAGAAGGAGCAGGAGAAACAGAAGACTCAAATATGCAATTCTTTTTCCCAAGGTTCTAGATAGAGCTGGAGAGATTGAATTGGATTGTAGTATGTTGGAAAGACAGAGATGAATTAGAGGTAGCTGAGATTTGCACATTTCTCTCTCTCTCTCTCTTTTTTTTTTTTTTTGATTTGAAAGGCAGAGTTACAGAGAGAGAGGGACACAAACACACAAAAAGAGATCTCTAAGCCACTGCTTCACTCTCCAGATGGTCACAATGGCCAGGGCTGGGTCCAAGCCAGGAGCCAAGAGTTTCTTCCAGTTCTCCCACGTGGGAGGCAGGGGCTCAAACATTTGGGCCATCTTTTGCTGCTTTCCCAGGGCATTAATAGGGCCAGTGTCACAGGTGGCAGCTTTACCTGCTAAGCCACAGTGCTGGCCCTTTCGAATTTCCAAATAAGTGTGTCTTACCTCAGCAGGGATCTTTGTAGTGGTTTTCCTACCACATCAGATGTTTTCAGTGACTTGTACAAAAGTGGAAGAGGAGAGGCACTATATTAAATATCTCCCTATTCTCTCAAATTCCCTTTCTGCTTTGAGCTCCATCCTCTGGTTCTTGCCGGATTACTTAATGTGTGATATACTGAGGCCTGTATATTTATGCCAAATTTTGTTCATTCATTCATTCATATACACTTCAAGTATTGATTGGCTTAGTACTGTGTGCCTGCTACCATGCCAGTGAAAATGCTGGATCCCCATTGCTTACCTGATCTAGTTACCTGACTAGAGTAATGTGCACTGAAATTTGGCTAAAGCTTGATTCTCTCAAGATCTGCATTTTGAACAGGATTTCTTTTCCTACTTCATCATCTACGACATTTTCAGAACTTCTACTTTCTGTTGGGTGCTGTGCTAAATTCTGGAAATGCAAAGAGTTAAAATTGTGCCATGACAGCAGGGAAGGAAATATTGTTGACTGTACAGTTGGCTAGTACTGCCTCCCACCCCCTCCACTACTCCAGGGTATCTCTTCTCTTTCAATCCTCACTCCCTTATTTTTGATGGACAGGAATTACAATACAGAGACCAATACTAGGTTTTCTCACTGTGGTTAGTAACTCCACACTCTAAATGACTCAGGAAAACAAGGTCATCACCTGTTGTGGTCTAGCAGGTAAGGCCATCACCTGCAAAGCCAATGTCCCATATGAGTGCTGGTTCACATCCTGGCTGCACCACTTCCAATCCAGATCCCTGCTATTGGACTGGGAAAACCAGCGGAAGATGGCCCAAGTGTTTGGGCCCCTGCCACTCACTGTGGGAGACGTGGAAAATACTCTTGGCTCCTGGGTTTGACCTGGCTCAGCCCTGTACATTGTGATCATCTGAGGAGTCAGCCAGTGAATGGAAAATTGAAGATCTCTCCCTCTCTCTCTGGAGCTCTGACTTTCAAATAAATAAATAAATAAATCTTTTTAAAAAAAGTTCTTGAAATTATTCCAGGATGCAGTCAAAGGTGAGATCAACCAATCTAAAAAATCAAAGTACCTTGAATTACTATCCTTTTTTTCTTGGAGAAGTCTTTTCTACTGCATTTTTCAAGGAGTCCACAAAGAACATATTCCACGCTTAGATTGTTTTGAGAAACTCTGTCCTCCTTTTTACTCAGAGCATACATTGTGGAATCCTATAGAAAATCCTATTGAATTTTAGTGGAATTACATATTATTTTTGATCCTGGGTTGGCTTGTCCTCTGTCACAAGAATTTCACTGAATGCATTCAGAGAAATAGTTAGACAATGCAAAAGCTGATTATTCTGGGAAAGAGTTCAGCTCCTTGTTTCTCTGTTTTTAGGTCCCCCTTTCTGCCTTTTTTCTCCTAGTTTGTTTTTTTTTTTTTTTTTTTTTTTTTGTAGCCATGGAGCCCAGTGAAACTGCAGCCAATCTGTTGTTTATAGGCTTTTTTTTTTTTTTTTTGACTCCTCCAATCAAAGTAAAATAAGGCTGCACTGTGAAAGAGGGTGGGTATTCAAGTGTGGTCTCCCATGAACTAGCAGTATCAGCATGAATTGGTGTGCTAAGCAGAATTATGCCCCCTCCCCACAAAGATGGCCATACTCTAATCCCCAGAACCTGAGAATATGTTATTTCACCTGGTAAGAGAGGCTTTGTGTATGTGGTTTTGATTATGGATCATGAGATGGGGGATTATCCTGGAATATATGGGCCATATTTGGTCATGTGAACTTTTTTTTTTTTTTTTGGACAGGCAGAGTTAGAGAGACAGGTCTTCCTTCCGTTGGTTCTCCCCCCAAATGGCCGTTACGACCGGTGCGCTGCGGCTGGTGCGCTGCACTGATCTGAAGCCAGGAGCCAGGTGCTTCCTCCTGGCCTCCTATGTGGGTGCAGGGCCCAAGCACTTGGGCCATCCTCTACTGCCTTCCTGGGCCACAGCAGAGAGCTGGACTGGAAGAGAAGCAACCGGGACAGAATCCGGCGCCCCAACCGGGACTAGAACCCGGGGTGTCAGTGCTGCAGGCGGAGGATTAGCCAAGTGAGCCGTGGCGCCGGCCATGTGAACTCTTTGGAATGAGAGGATATTTCCAAGGTTGCAGAGAGATTTGGTGATAGAACAAGAGATAAGTGAGAATCAAAGGTTGAAAAGAACCCAAGCCCCTACTGCTGATTTGGTAACAGAGGGAGGGGTCAAAAAGCTAAGAAACATGGCTGGCCTTTAGAATTTGAGAATGGCCTTCAGCTGACAAGCAGTAGGGAAACAGGAACCTCACACCTGGATTCTACTGACCGTGGGAGTGATCTAGGAGACAGATTCTGCTCCTGCACCTCGAGAAAGGACTGCAGCTTCCCTATACCACGAGTTTAGCCTGGTGAGGCCTGTCTTAGACTTCAGACCTACAGAACAGTAAGCTAATGAATTTGTGTTGTTTTCAGCCCTGAGTTTGTGGTTATGTGTTTTGACAATAACCTGGGAACTTGTTGAAATGCAAATTTATCAGGCTTCAACCCAGACTTACTGAATCAGAAAGTCTGAGAATGGAGTCCTGCAATTGATTCTAATGAGATCTCTGGTGATTCTGATATGCTAGGGTTTGGGAATCAGTGTTGTGGTGTAATAGAATTCCCAAATGCTAATGAGGCACATAGCTGCCCAGAATAAAGACTGCATTTCCTAATTTCATTGTAAGGTGAGGATGACCGAGTGTCTAGGTTTTGGCCATGTTGTGTAGCAAAAGGTTAACTTGGAAGGCTTCTGGTGTTCAAATTATACACATTCTAAAGAAAAAAATTGACTTTTGCCCAACTCTTAAAAAATAGCCTTTGAGCCTTTGAAATATCTTGCCTGAAAAGAATGTCTTAGTATATCTGAGACTTTGGGCCTTTCCTGATAGTTTATACTGACAATGTGATTGATGGTGAATGCTGTTTTTTTCACCTGAAGCTGTGGGCAATGGCTGTATCAATTTGACCTCTGGAGGCTGGTGGAGTTGGTAGTTAAGTAAGGTAGTTAAGGTAAGTCCTGTTGGCCATCCATGTGAATGTGATTGACTCCTAATAAAAACTCTGGCCATCAAGGCTCAGGTGAGCTTGTCTAGTAGGTTGTACGTCATCTACGTTATTGTGCATATTGGCTGGGAACCATAAAGACCGCCTCTGAGACTCCATTCATTGAAAGCAATTGTAAACTTGTGCCTGGTTTCTCCTCGATTTTCCCCTAGTTACCTTTTTCTTTACTGATTTTCATCTGTACTTTTTCATGTAACAAACCATAACCTTGAGCAGATGGTTTTTCTGGGTTCTGGGAGTCTTTTCAGTGAATCACTGTTTATAAGGGTGGCCTTGGGCACTCCTGATTCACAGATGTAAGAAGTTTTATGAGCAACTTTCTGGACTAGTTCTTGTAGCAGGTGTACCAGGACACATTACCTAGCTGCATTTCATTTTAGTGCACCTGTGGCAGGCACACAGTGTGCTGCCAGGGTCTCAAGTTCAGCTGTGCTAGGTATCTAAATTTCTAGAGTAGGCTTGCTCTAAAGCTGAATAAGGCCTCCCAGTCTAGAGACAGGCATGGACGGGGAAATGAGACCACCAGGTGCAATAATCAGTCAGTGGGGATGGGAGGTAGTGGATTGCCTCAGCCTTCTGTCAGTTAGATGAGCAGTTGTGAGATGTATTCTACACAGTTACTCACGGGTCCCCCAGCATTGCAAACCCACATTTTATTGGATGTTCCCCCTTTGCTTCAAGTTCTTAGTCTCCTCTTTCACTTCAGTTTCTTGAGTTGATCTTTATAGTAAGCTGCCCAAAACCATTCTTTTGATTCTTGCCTCAAGCTTTTATTTCAGGGGCACCAAAACTAGGACAATCCTCAAAGGGACAGGGTACTGGAGAGTCCCCTCTGAGGTTGACTAGGATGCAGACATAATTAGCTGCCGTTGAGTATGTAAAGAAAAGCCATTCTCCAGAAATGAACAGGCGGTAAGTTGGAAGTTGTCTGGGTCTGGAATGAGTTTGTTGAACTGTCATACCTGTAAGCCGTGGACTACTGCCCTCCATGCTTGCTAAATGAGAGAATAAAAGTGTGTATATTGAAGCCACTATTCATTTGGAGGGATTTGGTGGTAAGGGGGTGGCTCCTACACAAAGAAACTTCATTCTGATGAATATGGCAAGTAGTAGCTACGTGGAGACTTCGAAATTAAATTGTCACTGATTTTCATCTTTACATTAATTCAGGATTAATGGCATGAGTGACAAGTGTATTCTTTGGCAGGAGGTGGTAGAATGGGAATCAATTTGTGTTCTGTGTTTACCACTAAGGAATTGTGTCTCCTATATACTGGATTGGGCTTTGTGATCTCAGAATCTCCTCATAATTCTATCTAAAAATTCACTTGTGAAGATGAAACATTCAGGTAATATGAAATACAAGGGTAGGGACATAGTCTATATATTCATTCTGAGATTTCCTTACTAATAAAAATGATAGCACATCTTAGCCTCTCTCTCTCTCTCTCTCTCTCTCTCTCTCTCTCTGTGTGTGTGTGTGTGTGTGTGTGTTTAAAATGACTCATGGGGTAGATGTTTCTTGAGGCACGATTGAGTTAATCACATCACTCCTCGTGAAGACTCAAACTTTCCTTGAATGTTGGAAGATGTTGACAAAATTATTCACCTGACAGTGACTTTTTCGGCTGATAAGAACCTTCACATGTTCTTTGCTTTTGCCTGGATGGAACCCAATCAGTCTAATAATGAGACAGGGCAGAGGACTGGGAATTATGCCCCAGGATAGTCTTTGCTCTGTGGTTTGGCTTTGCCTGCAGAAACCACAATTTATGATGTGATCAAGAATGATATAAGTTGGCAGTGCAATGAGCTTGCGATTGTATTATAGCCCAGACGTACACCATGACCTTTGCTGGATGGAAAGTGTCAAACTTGGGCACTTGAATATCAGCTGTAGATAAAGACCCCCTCCAGGGAGTCAAGGGTCGTGAATTTTGTCTCTAGGCAGCATATATGCAGTTGCCTGGCAACCGTGAAAGCAGTTTAGTTCTTGTTGTATGATTCTGTAAAGGATTTCATCCATCTTGAAAAGCTAACAACGTAATTTAAATTTTTGAGGCAGAGTGTGGGTGTTCTCAAGTGGGAGCATCTTTTCTCACGTCTAGTTGCAGACACTAACTACATAAACTTGATATTGCTGAAGTATTCCTGCATCAGGGATGCTGTAAACAAAAGGTAGAACTCTGAAGTGAGATTGAGATAAATCCTTCGCTGGAATGTATTCCGTACCAAGTAACCTGAAACCCAACTAATAGCGCCCTGTGATACAAGGACACTTACTGTTTCGTGCACAAGAAGCCTTGAGAGAAGTAGCCTTGGGGTTAACAAGGATCCAAGCACCTTCCATGCTTTGATTCCACTGCTGGCAGTGTGTTGGTCTTCATCTTCATGATTGCTGCTTCATCCTCACAAAACAGCTGTCAGAGCTTTCAACACCACCCTGTCCCAGGTTAGCATCTGATTTAAGATAGAAGGAAAGGATCAATGATGGTGAGCCTTTCTTTCCCACTGTTTCTTTAGGAAGGAAATCTTTCTCTAAAGTCTCTTGGCAGATCTCTTTTTATTCTTTCCTTAAATCTGGGTCATATCTGCATCCTTTCCCAGACAGTCAGTGGCCAAAGAGAATTTATTTACCTTTGAAAACTGAGGCCTGCTAGTTTGATCCTAGATAGGCAGGGCCTATCTTCCCTGGGTATATTGTTTCTGGGCACACGAGAAAGATCAGGATGTGTTAGTCAGGAAGAAGGCCAGATGGGTGCTAGGAAAGGGTCTCAGTTTTCCTTCAACTCCTTCCACGTTACGGCTCATGTGTGAAGGTCAGAGGAAAACATTGAAATTAGACTTTAGAAATGGGAAAGAACATTCTGCTATCAAAATTGAATTTTTCACTGCTTTTGAAAACCTTTCAACATTTTTCCTGATCTGGCAGCATTTCAGCCGCTTGAACACATGGGAGTGCTTAGGTCAAGGGGTTGTCCTCTTTAGATGGGGCGTGTGTTTCAGTTCACCATGCTTCTCATCACTGCTTTTGTCATATACTTGGCCCTCTTTATTCATGTATGTTACATATGTCTTGGCCCATAGATATTTGTGCTTGTGAACCTTGGGTCCATGTTCTTTTTTGGTCACATATAAACATTATGAAACAAAAGGCTCATACTCAGGCTCATTATACTTACATACATTGCCTGATACTGTTTTCTTTCATTCTTCTTATGGGATTCTATTTTTAATGTATTTATTTGCTTGAAAGGCAGAGTTATATATATGCACACACACATAAACACACGGTGGTGGCGGGGAGAGAGAGAGGATATCTTTCATCTAGTGGTTCGTTCCCCAAATAGCCACAATAGCTGAGACTATACCAGGCTGAAGTCAGGAGCCAGAAGCTTTATCCAGGTCTCCTGTGTGGGTGGCAGGAGCACAAACACATGGGCTATCTTCTGCTGTTTTCCCAGGTACATTAGCAAAGAGCTAGATTGAAAGTGAAGCAGCAGAGACTAGAAATTGTGTCCATATGGGATGACAGCTTTACAGGTGTTGGCTTATGTGCCACAATGCCAGCCCCCACTGTGGGACTTTTTTGCTGCTCTGGGCTACATTTATTTTATGCTTGTGGAAGGAAATGTAGGGTAATGGTAGCCAGCATAGCTTTTGAAGTAACACAGAAGTGATTGAGCCCTTATCACTTATTAACTGTTGGCCTTCTATTTGCATCTGTAAAATCAGTAAAATCTAAAAATGGAACCTACCTGCTATGTTTTGAATATTCGTTTGGATGTCCCCAAAAGGCCCATGTATTAAAAGTTTGGTGCCCAAAGTCTGATGTTAGTGGTGCTGAAAGTGTAAACTTAATCTAAGTATGTTATTTGGAGGAGGGGCCTTTTGGAAGAGATTAGATTGAATTAGGTTGCTGGAGTGGGGCCCATGTTTAATTATGGTAGCTTTATAAGGAGAGATTATATTGAAGCGTGCTCTCTGCCTCTCTGCTTCCTGGCTTCCCATGGTCCATCCTCTGTATGTGCTTGTCATCCATCCACTGCCTTCAACAGAAACCACACAGATGGGGGTACCTGATACTGGATTATGAACCTCCAAAACTGTCAGTCAAAAAAAAAAAAAAAGCCTCCTACCTTCACAAGTACCTTCTCACAATTATTTTTAAAAAATATTTATTTATTTGGAAGTCAGAGTTACAGACAAAGAGAGGCAAAGGCATGCATGAGAGATATCTTCCCTCCACTGGCTCACTCCCCAAATGGCTGCAATGGCCAGGGTTTGGCCAGTCATATACCAGGAGCTTCTTCTGGGTCCTCCACGTGGGTGTGGGGCCCAAGAACTTGGGGCATCCTCCACTGCTTTCTCAAGTGCATTAGGAGGGAGCTGGATTAGAAGTGAAGCAGCTAGGACCCCAACTGGCACCTATATGGTATGCTGGCTTTACCTGCTATGCCACAGCACTGGCCCCTCTCAGTTAATTTTTGTAGTAATAAAAATCTAAAGCACTGTTTTTTTATGGACGATTTGATAATAACCATAGTGTTTGGTAAGCCTAATATGAGGGGCATTCAAAAAAGTTCATGAAAGATGTGTATTATAAAACACTATGCAAGGATTTCAGTTATTTTGGAACTTTTAATTAGATTTTCCACAAATTTTGTGATGTCCCCTCATGCTCATCTTGATCAAGATGATGATGGTGATGATGATGATATCTCTGTGACTCTGTGATAATGATATCAGACCTTTTGGGTGTCACTTTAGAAATTCAAGCACAACATCTTTAGTAAATGAAGCTGATAGATGCAATTCTAGCAACAGTGGAGGTAGAATTTCCTTTGAGGGACTGTACTTGCAGGGCAGTAACCACTTGAATAACTCTTTCTACTGCTTTCAAGATACAATCAGATCCACCTAATTCATGCTTTGAAGTCACCTATAGAGCTCCCAAGATTCAGTTCTGCACTCAGGATTTGCTCATTTCTATTCAGACTGGGGTACATTCTGCATTTATACTGTCAAAAAGCAATGGATATTTTAGTTTATGCCTGGGGATATGGGAGACAATTCTCACTGTCTCCAGTGACCTTGGAGAATCATAATTTCCCTACTGAAAAGTCTTTCTCTTCCATTCTCATTTTTTTTTTTTTTTTGGTTTAAGTTCCATGAGATTCATCCATCTGTAACTCAATCTGGAGAGAATTGTAGGTCACCACATAAATGAGATTAAATATAAAAAGTTGCTTTTAAGAGGCAAAAGGATATTTTGAGGTCTCATAATTGCTTTTTATTTTTGCATTTTTAAAACTGGTCCAGTAATCCTATCAAAGTAGGAATTTCAAGAGGAACCTTGGGGGACTCATTATAACCCCATGTTTTCATAATTAAATGAAAAATCATTTGGTTGAGATAATAGCCACCGTGAGCAAAAATGTGGGGGATGTAGGCTCATGTAGCCCAATTTTAGATATAAGTCAAGATGGTAAACTTTGGCATGAACAGTTTAGAAGTATCACTTATAATTTGAAGTATTTTGACCTAGAAATTTTTGGAAATGTCTAGCAACATGTTCTCTAGATATATTTGACCAAGGATGCAAAGGACTTTATTGCAGCATTGTTAATAGTGATGAGAAATTGAAAGGAAATTAGATGTTCATTAAGGGAGACTCACCACATATGATAGTCAATTCTGTACGTTGAAATGTTTCTGCAGTGTAACAAAGGATGGCACAGATCTCTATGAACTGACGTAGAAGACATCAGAATATGTATGGCAGAATATGTATTATGGGAATACTTGTAAAAATGTGTGTCTCTGTGCAAAAATAGAGACACTTGCCAAAATGTGGTATTGGTTCTTTTGGAGAATAAAATGGTAAGGATATGAGGACAGGGGGATAGAAAGGAAGGGAGGAGACAAAGTTAAATCCTTAATTTATATTCTTGTATCCATATTCTGCAGTGACATGTACTCTGAAGTTACATTTGAGTGTTGTATCTCTCCTTTTCAGGAACAGTGTCCCGTTGATGCTAAGAACACAGGCTCTAAGTGGCCAGTGTTACGGCACAGTGGGTTAAGCCACCTCTTGCAATGGTCACATCCCATATTGGAGTGTTAATTTGAGCTGTGGCTGCTCTGTTTGTGTTCTAGCTTCCTTCTAATGCACCTGAGAAGGCAGTAGAAGATGACCTGAGTACGTGGGCCCCTACCATCCTTGTGGGGGACAGGGATGGAGTTCCTAGCTCCTGGCTTCAGCCTGGCCCAGATGTGGCTATTGCAGCCATTTGGGTATGAACTAACAGATGAAACATTCCTCCCCACCCTTCTTTCCTCTATTTGCCCTGCCTTTCAAATAAGTAAGTAAATAAATCTAAAGAAAAAAAAAATAAGGAATACTAGCTCTATAGCCGAGTGATCAGAACCCCAGTGCTAGCTGCATAATTGGTGACCTATGTGTTCAGCAAGTCCATGAACTTTTCCAAGCCTTGGTTTTATTTGCAAGAGGAGATAATAATACCTCCCCTATAAAGGCTATGTGAAGATTAAACTTGTTACTATATGTATATGTCTTGAAAAATACATAGCTATTATTATTGGTACAAATTTATATCAAAGACATCAACATAACTGAAATGAACTTAAGAATTCCCTGGGATACCTGTTATCTAGTGTAAGAGTTTATGACATGAGATGAAACCTCTTTGATATGAAATAATGTATATGTATTTTTAAAAACTGAAGCTATGAGAAGAGAGAAGAGGCTGGATAGATAAGGCCAGAAAACACAGAGGCCTTCACCTGTAACTGAGGCACAAAGTCAGCAGCCTCAAACTAAACATATATCACAAGGGGAACATAAAACAAACGGGCTGAATCTGGCAGACCCAGAGAATCAAACGAGGAAAAAAAAAAAAAGCAAGGTGTTCAATAGCCTCTTAAATGTTTCATAAACTTCAATCATCGCAAGCTTCTTCCCAGCTCTTCTACTAATTCTTCACCTTATCTCTTCTCCCCCGACAACAAGACCTGTATTTGATCCAGATTTTATCTCTTTATGGGACAGCTGATGTGACAATAATATATTGTTCATTGACAAGCCGGAACATTCTGCAGAATAGTGAAACAGTCACTTAGAAATGGGGAGACATGCTCAAGGATGAATGCTATCAAAAGAAGCTACTATAGATGAATTGGCAGGGGCAGAGTGAAAGGCAAGCATTTGGCAGGAAACCAGGATAGCTTGACCTCTAATCCAAAGACTTAATTGAGGTATGGAATTGAGCACTGCAGAATCATCTTCCGCTGTTGCTTACATGAAAAACCTGTTGGGCTTTAAGAATAGTGACTGATTGACATTGACAGTCTTTAGTTTGGAGCTTAACCTGTCCCCACACATCTGTGGCACGCGTATGTCTTTCAGAGCAGGTTCATGTAGTCCTGAGGGCCAGGTGTCAAACAGCAAGCCAGAGTTCTAGTCATCAGTCACACCTCTTGGATCAAGGGCAATTCTAGGGCCTGGCCTTTGTATGCAGCTGGAGAAAATATGATAGCCCATAATGTGGTTCCTAATGAGGAGGCCACACAAGGTGAGAGGACTCAACTGTAGCTGCAAGATATTGCCGGGAAATAGCCCTAGATCAAGGGATCCTTCCGTCTGCTACTGGCCTTCCTATTTGAGCAGCCCGTGCAGCTACAGTGAGGTATAAAGCTGCCTGATTGTTACCTATCCTTGATGCCATCCAGACTAGTGTCTTCATGCTTCAAGGACAGTTGTCCATTGTTCCCTCTGAAGTAGGTTTTTGGGGACCTGAAGGTTCCTTGAAACATTGAAGATCTCTATTTCCTTTTTTTTTTTTTTTTTTTTTGACAGGCAGAGTGGACAGTGAGAGAGAGAGACAGAGAGAAAGGTCTTCCTTTGCCGTTGGTTCACCTTCCAATGGCCGCTGCGGCCGGCGCGCTGCGGCTAGCGCACCACGCTGATCCGAAGGCAGGAGCCAGGTGCTTCTCCTGGTCTCCCATGGGGTGCAGGGCCCAAGCACTTGGGCCATCCTCCATTGCACTCCCTGGCCACAGCAGAGAGCTGGCCTGGAAGAGGGGCAACCGGGACAGAATCCGGTGCCCCGACCGGGACTAGAACCCGGTGTGCTGGCGCCGCAAGGCGGAGGATTAGCCTAGGGAGCTGCGGTGCCAGCCTTCTATTTCCTTCTACTTCAAAGAGACTCTGTGGCTGTTTATAAATGAAAATACTACTTGGACAGAGTAATTTGAGAGAAGAATAAGCTGTGACACAGACTTTCTCTCTCTCTCTCTCTCTCTCTCCCCCGCCCCACCTCTCTTAAAAATGTATTTGTTTTCTTTGAAAGGCAGAGTGAGAGAGAGAGAGAGAGAGAGAGAGATCTTCTGTGCACTAGTTCATTCCCCAAATGGCTGCAATGGCCAGAGTTGGGCCTGGCCAAAGTCAGGAGCCAGGAGCTTCATCCTAGTCTCCCATGTGGGTCCAGGGTCTCAAATGCTGGGGCCATCTTCTGCTGCTTTCCCAGGTTCATTAGAGGGGAGCTGGATGGGAAATGGAGCAGCCAAAGCTTGAACTGGCTCCCATATGGGATGCAAGCGTTGAAGGCCGAATCTTAATCCACTTCATCGAAGGGGGGACCTCAACACAGACTCTGTTTTAAAAAGCACAGCAAAAGGTACAGCCAGGTACCTCAAATAATTAATTTTCTCCAGTTTGTAAATTTTTAATTTATTTAAATGCTTTTTGGCTTAAAAAAAGTCACATTGAATTAATTGGCTTTATTGTCTGATGAAACATAGACATCTTTTTTTGGAATTAGGTTCTCATGCAGATTGATTCAGTTAGTTTATGGGACATAGTGTAAAGTGTTGGGTAGTATTTTCAGAAGTTTGATTCGTGAAAGTTCTTATAACCCTGTTCACATAGGTGAGTTTTTTGGGTTTCTTCTGTATTAGCTAACAATATAACAATAAGTGTGACATGGGGAATTGCTTAATTGGGGAATGAAACACCTTCATTTTCTTTAGGTGGAAATTGGAAAATCTACAGGAGTAAGCAGTGACGTGGCTAGCTAGCAGTTCCTGGAGTCTCTCTTTATTGAAATTAGAGGAAGGACACATGCCCAGAGGAATAGTGTTGTACAAAGTTTAAAGAGGTAGATTCTGGACCCAGAGCACCTGGATGCTAATCTCAGCTGCTGTGCATCTGAGCTCTATGTCCTTGAAGAAGTCCTTCCTCTTCTCTGGCCTTCACCTATTTATCTGTAAAGTAGGGAGAGTAATAGCACCTACCCGCTGAGGTTATTGGGTTACGTTCTTTCTGTAGATCTAATCTTATATTTCCTATTAGGAATTATGTGGGAGTGGGGGAGATTGAATGAAAATGATGCTATTTCAATGGTAATCTTAAATATACTTCATGTGTTTATCTATTGTCAGTCATCAGAAACCGTGGAGGATGTCAAATGTAAAGACATGGTTCCAGGGCTGCAGAATAGAATAAAGCATTGTATTGGGTTGTCTGTAGAGACTTGTACTTCTACTCATATCATCACAGATCTATATCATTGTGAAAATCATGGCTCACATCAGTGGCCCTTACTATGTGCCAAGAAGGGTTCTAAGTGGTCCCTGAGGATTACCTCTTTGATTCTTTTTCACAACCTTTGAATGTAGGTGTTATTTTGTCTTAATTTTCTCCTGTGGCACTAAAGAAATTGCACAGGTCTCAGAGCTGATCTCTTGTCCATATGATTCTATATGTCAGCTTTCCTTCTGCCGTAGTGTTTATACAGTTCTATGGCCCAAAGACCTTTTTCAACAATCGCCAGAGCTTTCCATATGACCATCTTAACTCTCATTCAATTTCCTTGGCACAGAAGAGCCTTGTGTTGCAGGACAAATATGTTTGGCTGGATTTATTTTGCATTAATGATGCTTTTCTCTTCTTCTGGCTCTTTGTTTAATCTGCCACCAGAGTACAGTGAGACTTTCATCAGAGCTTCTTCAATGTCTCTCTTCCCCACAAGAACTTTCTTCTGTTTAATGTTTCATTCGGTTAGATGTTCTGAAGGAGGCTTTACCTATATGCTCTATAAACTGCAGCCTCTGTGTCCCATAGTTTACAGAGAGGAAAAGTGACAGTGGTTAGGTGCAGCCCATTTTTTTTTTCCTATCAAAGATATTCACCTCCTTTCTTTCCTGTACTTACTTACCATGTGATTCTTTGGAAACCACCTAGAGCTGTTACGTGGTGGCAGTTCTGGAAAACAAACACTGTTTTCACCACTACTGAATGAGTGGCTGAACTTGAGGGACATGTGGATGCCCTTCGCATCAATGTTCACTTCATTTTCTTATTGTTGAGTTATTGAAATAAACAAAATACAATGAGTAGATACATAGTTCATACCATTCTTAGGCAAACATATTTACAAATTAAAAACAATAAGAATAGCGGGCCGGTGCCGCGGCTCACTAGGCTAATCCTCCGCCTAGTGGCGCCGGCACACCGGGTTCTAGTCCCGGTCGGGGCGCCGGATACTGTCCCGGTTGCCCCTCTTCCAGGCCAGCTCTCTGCTGTGGCCAGGGAGTGCAGTGGAGGATGGCCCAGGTGCTTGGGCCCTGCACCCCATGGGAGACCAGGAAAAGACCTGGCTCCTGGCTCCTGCCATCGGATCAGCGCGGTGCGCCGGCTGCAGCGGCGGCCATTGGAGGGTGAACCAACGGCAAAGGAAGACCTTTCTCTCTCTCTCTCTCACTGTCCACTCTGCCTGTCAAAAAAAAAAAAAAAAAAAAAAAAAACAATAAGAATAGTAAAACCAAATTGAAAACCATAATTTAATAGATAATACTATTTTATCTAAACAGAATCATCTCTGGAAGTATCAGTGTGGAATATCTGTTACAACAAAGGTTCTGTACAATTTGTCCTGCCTGTATAACCTTTGCCTGTGTGAGGTGATTCCACTCCCCTCACATGGCTGCTGCTCCTAGCATGATTCATCTATACCCCACCTCTATTCTGAGGTCTTGGGACACAACCACATTATTTAAGTGGTAAGGTTGCCTCTTTTAACCTGATACTACCACAACTGTAAGTGCAAACCAGAATGCAAGTACAGAAATTTCATGCAATTATGCATATTTTAGATGCCATGTAGCTGATCCAGAGAATACTAGAATATTTATAATGAGTATTGTCTAAATAAAATAAAATATGAACAGTCTTGGGGTGGGTGTTTAACCTGGCAGTTTAAATAATTGTTAAGATGCTCACATCCCATGTCAGAATACCTGGATTAAATACCTGCCTCTGTCTCTTAACTCCAGGTTCCTGTCCATGAAGACCCTTGGAGGCAGCTGTGATGGCTCATGTAATTAGGCTCTTGTCACCCATGTGGGAGAACCAAGACTGAGTTTGTGGCTCCTGGCTTCAGGATCTTTCCATCTCCAGCTATTAGGGTCATTTGGGAAGTGATCCAGCGATTGTATTTTTTCTTGGTTCTTCTCTTGCTCTGACTCTGTCTCTGGAAAAAAAAAAGTAAAATTAATTCAGGTTTATCAGAAACATTCAGACCCTAGAGAACAAAGACAGCAGTTTAATAAAGAAGTGGTTAGTATTCTGTCCTCTGCTAACAGATTGGCTATTCCCTTTGCTGGGGTGCTCTTCCTGTAGAGTGTTGCATGGCTCACACCCTCCCTTGTTTGGGCAGTTGTTCACTGTCACTGCTGTGAGAGGTCTTTCCCTGACCACCCTATTTTGGGTAGCAGTATAATCAGCTTGACTTCTTAGTCTGTCCTGTTTTTCTTTTGAACACACATCACCACCTGGCATGTTGCTTGTTTTTGTTTGTCTCTACCATTAGAAAGTAACCTCCATTGACAGAAGACTTTGTTTTAATTACCACTGAATTCCCAGGGCCTCACATCATAGCTGGTAAAGAGCTGTTGAACCAAGGAATAAAGCCTGTCTCTCAAACCTTCGTTCCTTTTCACTGCATCTGCAATCCTGATCTCCAACTGGTTAAGAGACTCATTTTCAAAACTGCCCCTACTGCATCTCCTCTGTCCCTCACTGGGCACCTGGAGTCTTTCCTAGAACTCCTCTTACGTTACTCAAGGGTACCTCTTCATGTATGTTCTTTGGTTATATCAAACTGCACAAAGAGTTCCTTGTGGGCAATGTCTTTGTTTGATTAACTGAATGCAGAAGGTAGTCACACATGGTGATCACCCTGAAACTGATTTTTGGTTCTAAATATTATTCACTCCTATTCTACAGTGTCCTATAGTGTGATATGACACTGGATTCACATAGCAGTATAAGACAGTATAATCTTTTGAGACTGAATTTTTTGTGGCCAACCTTATGGTAATAGTCTAGAAGAAGAAATTTAATTTAGTTCAGCTGAGGTTTGCTCATTTCCATTATGTATAAAACTCTTGTTAGATATCCGGGTGTCAGCAGTGAGGAATATGCTACCTCTGGGGTCACTAACTAATAGAGAAGACAGAGAAAGAGACACAGAGATAATTTTTGTACATTCCTTTGTCCATTCTTTATTCAGATATAGGGTATGATGTGCTGTCTACTAGATTTGGGGAAAACTCAACATAGGCACTGCTGATGGCCTGGTGCTAGTGGAAGAGACACAGTACTAGTGATGACTACAGTTAATGCAGCAAGGGAAAGGAAGGCTAATGTAGAAGAATGAATGGGGAACCTGCCTTAATCTGAGGCAGGGAATGTTCTCCCTGAGGCAAGACATTGAGCTGGACCCTAAAGAGGAGTGGGCTTTAAACATGGTCAGCAGAAGAGAATAAGTAGGTGCAGGGGGTTCTGAAGTCTGAGGACCTCATGGTGCTCTGGGAGTGTGAAGTAGAATAGAGTAGTTCTGGATGTAGTGCTTCATGGAGGAGTAGAGTTTGGATTTTGTGCCTTTGAAATGGTCTTCACTGACAGGTACATGGCAGGGCAGGAGACAGGGATCCCAAGCTGGAGAGCTGCCTTCTTGTAGACCCTGAGGTGGCAACCTGTCGATGTGGCTTGGAACTAGGGCTAGGTTGCAGGATTGAGAATCTCTCCAGTAGAATTATCATAATCATAAAATACCTGTGGACCACAAGTCACAAATTCAAAACATTTGCCAGCTGAAAATGAAATTGTGTTAGGTTTAAAAAGTGAATAGTGTATAAAGAATTAGCTAAGATAATTTTTAGCTAATAATTCTTGGCTTAACATTTCCATCAATTAAAGATCTTTATCATTAGCACGGTGTGCCAGCCTTTTAAAGCAACTTAACACATGGAATCACAGATATCTTTTCAGAAAAAAAAATTAGGTAATTTGTTAGAAAAATGTTACAAATTATATTGCGTTGACATCACTCAATTATAGCTACATTACCGAATTACACCTGTTTGGCACAGAAGCAGAGAATTTATTAGCAGATCCTCCATTAAAGCTAATGGCAAATACAGCTCTGAAGCTGTGTGAATCCACTGAATGTTCTGTAAGAAGTGTTTTTCCCTTTGGGACTGTACCCAGACCTTGACAGGGCAAGCCATGAGGGCTTTATTTCTCATCAGGTTTGGGAACACTACAGCAGGACTGTTTCTTCACGCAGGCTGTGACACTGGGGACAGCTGGCTGCAAGAGCCTGTTCAGACACGTCTTTTCCAGCCTCCTGGTAGATGACCCTCGTGTCAACAAAGAGACACTGCAGAGCTGTGGCTTTCCCATCACTGGCTTACCTGCATTTTAGTTCTCATTACCCAGCCATTATGCTCACTGCCCATAGCCACCTCTGCTTATTGATTTGGGACCTGTGCCAGTTTCTAATTGTTTCCTTCAGATTGAGTTTGCTCCAGATTGCTGACTCTTGTCTAGTAATTTCTCTCCTCCATAGTGTACCTCCTCCTAGAATACCCTCTCTCACTAATCACTGATTTCTTGAGTAGCCAGAGAAGCTGTGGGTTTATCCCATTGACTCATTTCCAAGGCCATGTAAGCTATGGTGATTTTGTAAAAAAGAAAAAATAAAACGTAGTTGGACCTTTAGAGCACATTTTAAAAAATATCCAAGAATCTGACTTTTTTTCCTATTCCCCCTTTTCCTCCAAGGAGATGTATTTTGTCTGTGGATGTATTGTGGCATCATCTTTGTTAGGTAACTGAGAACTGCTTCAGAGGTAGGGAAGGTTGGAGAATTCTGTGTGTCACTTTGTATTCAAGGTCTCTTAAGTATTTATTTTTTTGGTTTCCTAAAAGCTACTTACTTTTCTGGATGGATCTGAATGAGAGTCCTTTCCTGTTTAGGATGGCAAGGGGTGTACCTAATGCTTTTCACTCTCTTTGTCTGTTGTCCTTGTCACTCAGCATTCCCTTGGTGCAGCAGAGTATTTCACAGTTTTATATTTGTCACAATGCCATAGCAGTTGTATCACAAAGCAGCACAAAACCTAAAAGTTTTCCATTTTTGATTACTTTTTATGCAGAATAAAAAGCTAACAGTCATCTCAATTTAAAAATAATAAACTAAAAGAATGATCAGCCTTTTAATAGATAGAAGATCCTTGGACCCTTGTAAGCATGGATATAACATAATAGTGCAGTGCAGCTCTACTAAAGGAATGTCCTTGCTTGGTGCCACTGTGTGACCAATTAATCACAGAAAGTGAAAGTGAGGATTTAGAAACTCTTAGTTTGGCCGAGTAAGTGTCTGTTGAAGCTAGTCACAACAAATTTGAACTTTTACTTTGAATTCTTGTATTTCTTTTTAATTTTTCCAGGGATTTGTTTTCATTGTATTTTATAAGTATATTTTTTCTGTGGCAGACTGGGGGTAAAATCCTGATCCTTCATCACAGATCATTTGTATAACACTTGCGTGTTTAGGTTAAGAACAACTTATTGGTTGGGCCAGTTACCAAATATAAGTGTTAACTTGCATTTCAAGGTTGTTGCTAAGATTGATAAGTCATGGGTAAAGGTACAGGACCTGTGCATCAGGGTTCAATGAAACTATGACAGTGCTAGAAAGAAGTTGAATGTAGTGCTAGGTGCATAACAAAACTTACTAAATAGTGTTTACCATGATTAGTTATTAAGTAGAATTGTCATATGAGTTATCTCCTATCTGAGGGGTCTTAGAAAACAAAATACCATGAAAGCCTCATTTAAGGCCTCCATTTATACAGCTCTCTTGGGACATGGACTTGAAGGAAAACCTTATATTTAAATTTCAACAAAAGTCTTTTCTCAAAGGTGATATTTTTACTGGTTTTCTCAATCCTGTATTTTTGATGGTGTTTGGAAATTACTAGAACATGTGTACAGTGAGCCTCTATGTAAACAGATGTGCATTCTCATTCATCATTAGATGCAGTGTATTTTGCCCTTCCTCATGAATGTTGACTCAATTTGGAAATCTGGTCACACACAATTTCTTGATAGATTTTCTCAAATTAGCATCCAGAACGTTTTACAGAATGGCTTTAGATTCCTCCACCTGTTTGCATGTGTTATATTTCTTTTCTTGGCTTAAGATTTGCATATTTATTATTCATGCAACAAACATCCATCATGGACATTTTGAGGACCTGTCATTTGTCGACCCAGTGGCAGTAGCATCTCAAAAAATGGAGGTGTTGTAGTTGGTGAGACATGTGAGATAGAAATAACCCAACAACAATAGGAACTAGAGTAGAGTCATCTGTGGAGCCAAAGAATGGGGTGCTTTGTAGGGATTTAGAAAATGCCATTGTCATCAATGGTTTTATTTTCATAAATTCCTCTCCATGGAGTTTTCAAATATTTTATTTGTTTATATTTATTTTATTTGACAGGTAGAGAAACAGAGAGGAAAAAAGGGATGGGGAGGGAGGAAGAGACATATTCTCCATCCACTGATTCACCCTCCAAATGCCTTCAACAGCTGGGATTGGACTAGGCCAAAGCTAGAAGCTCAGAACTCAATCCAGGTCTTCTCTGTGGGTGGCAAGGGCCTACATACCTGTGCTAGCTCTTAGCTTATGGATTAGCAGGAAGCTAAAATTAAAAGCAGAGCCAGGACTTGAACCCAAGCACTCTGATAGTAACTCCCGGACTGAATGTCTACCTCCATAGTTTTTAATGCATCTTTTTTTTTTTTTTTTTTTTTTTTTTTTTGACAGGCAGAGTGGATAGTGAGAGAGAGAGAGACAGAGAGAAAGGTCTTCCTTTTGCCGTTGGTTCACCCTCCAGTGGCTGCCACGCCTGGCGCGCTGCGGCCGGCGCACCGCGCTGATCCGAAGCCAGGAGCCAGGTGCTTCTCCTGGTCTCCCATGGGGTTAATGCATCTTTTCTGACATTTTGATCTCTGAATAGGGATGTATCTCTTACCTGATGGTCACTTACAGTCTCTCTGGACAGGCAGCAGTAGCAGTTGAGACTTAAGGTTGTGGCCTGTATATGTATAAGTACTGAAAGGGTCAGTATCCAAACTCACACAGTGGATCTTAGTGGCTTGGAAGAAAATCTCAGGAACAGTATTGGATCACTCTTAGAAGAGATGCCTGTGCTTGTGATACCACAGAGGATGGCAGTAGCAGAGGGATGGTCTGCCCAGCTTGCTGCAGCTGGAGGTGGAGGAGCTTGTCTTTCAATGTCTGACTCTGAACTTGAACCTTAAAAGTTTCTGTTTTGAAGAATTTCAAATATGTGCCAACAGAGAGGACTAATTGTGATAAGCATGCTTGTGTGCATCACCCTGCTTTAATCATTAACAGTATTTTGCCAGTCTTGTTTCACAGACTCCATTTTCTTTTCTTTTTTATTATGAGTGTTTCAAGTATATCCTGGATATCACATCTTGTCACTTGAATATCCTTCAATGTGTATCTCTAACTGATAAGGATATCCCCCTTTTTACTGAAAACCCGTGCCATCATCATAATTACTGTAATGAATAAAAATCCCTTGATGTTTTCTAATACTCGCATGTCTAGTTATCTTGTTATTGCTGGTTGTATTTGCGGAGGAATTCAAATGAGAGTCACACATTGCACTGAGTTGTTAAATTGCTTAAGTCTCCTTTATTTTCTAGTAGTTCTTTTATCCCATTCCCCACACTGTCTTTGATGTATGGGAGAAATTGGATCATTTGCTCTATATTATGAACTTGTCTGTTTGCTTCCTTGTGGTAGTGTTTAAGTTCTTCCTCTATAGAAGAACAGAAATACCCTTCCTTCCCATCTTAGCTTCATAGCTGAGGCCTTTATAGCAAAAGACAGGTTATCAAGAGAACAGCATAGAGATTTATTTGGCACAAATTTTATGTGACGCAGGAGCCTTCAGAGGGAAATAAAAACCTGAGTAAATGAGTAAACTTGTGTAATTTTCATGCTATGTTTGATGAGGAATTGGATAGTTCTTAGAAAAAATAGAATTAGAGATTGGGAGTATGATCTAATCAGAATAAATTGGGGGCAACTTAGTAAGGCCTAGGTAGGTACTTCAAAAAGTTCATGGAAATTGAAATTAAAAGCTAAATTTGTTTTGTTGGGAGGAAAATCTCTTGAAACACGTACATAGTTTTTTTTAATGATACCTATTTTCTGTGTATATATGAATGTATGTGTAGATCTCAAAACTTCTTTGCAGGATGTACTTTTCTCTGTAGGGAGGAGAGATCTTCTACTTTGCTTATGGCCCTGTTTAAATACTGATGGAGTTTGTGGACTCAGACGCTTCCATAGCCTTGAGGATCATGACAAGAGCCGCTGGTGATCACTGATGTCATCCATAAGAGTGTCAGTTGTTAAATAGACAATGGGAGTCACCATGCACTTACTCCCCATGTAGTAGCTTGTCCTTAATGAATTGTACTAAGAGAATTAACTGTAAAACTTGTCTTCAAACAGTACTTTATACTTCGTGTGTCTGTGGGGGTGCAAACTGTTGAAATCTTTACTTAGTATAGAGTTGGTCTTCTGTATATAAAGATAAATAAGTAAAAATGAAACAATGAAGAATGGGATGGGAGAGGGAGTAGTAGGTAGGATGGGAGTGGGGGTGGGAGGGTAGATATGGGGGGAAGAACCATTATATTCCTAAAACTGTACTTATGAAATTTGTTTTCATTAGATAAAAGCTTTCTTAAAAAAATCTTTTCACTGAAAATAAGCTTATCTTTCAATTCCACTTCCCATAGACTTGTTGAGGTACCCTCTTAGTTGGTGAGATTCTACTCCGTGGGCCTGCGTCTTCAGAGATAAGGATGTCCCTTTCTTCCAGGTGAGGCAAGGGCATTTTTTCACTGAGGGTCTTAGGATCTGCTTCAAGAGAAGGTCAGAAAAGTCCTTCTTGGGTTTCATGACTAGCTTCAGGGCAGAAGGTCAGAAGGTGAGAATGACTTCCCTCCTTCCACTGTTTTCTCAAATGCCAAGGTGCTGTATTTTGGGGTGGTGTGTGCTGAACTGTGTCCCCTCTGTAGCCTGGTATTTAATCTAGAGTCTTGATTAGATTTAGAGATTTTTGGGGGAAGGAGCAGGAATAGGTGGTGCTATACATGTCAGTGGGAAGGACATAATCATGTATGTCCTTTTTAGTGAAGATAAGATTCAGTACTGTGGTCCAGTGTTGTCAGCCTTTTCTTCTTTTAGGAGTTCTCCATCATGCTCACAGAGGTGGTTTTAGTGTTCATGGATGATCGTTGCCTGTCTCTTAATATAGGCTTCATTTCATCAGGGACTGCAAAATGGCAGTTTTTCTAATCTAATATTCCCACAGCATTTACTACATGAAATTTTATCAAGAAATTTTACTTATGATTTGGATATCCTGAAATGCAGTTCATATAGTCAGAAAAGTATTTTTTACCATATTTTTATTTTCAGATTCATGAATAAATAATAACTCTCAATTAGTAACTAGTGAGAGTGAGGATATTTTTATACTGTCATTTTGAATTTTATATATTCAGAATATTTTAGTTTTGAATTCATTTCTGTCATTAATCTTTTGATGCCTGTGTTTTCCCATCTTAGGCCTGTAGGAAGTATTCTTATTCTGTTTTTCATTGTTCAGCATTTACTGTATAAAATGTTAAATATAGGGGCCGGCGCCATGGCTCACTGGTTGATCCTCTGCCTGTGGCGCCGGCATCCCATATGGGCATCAGGTTCTAGTCCTGGTTGCTCCTCTTCCAGTCCAGCTCTCTGCTGTGGCCCGGGAAGGCAGTGGAGGATGGCCCAAGTGCTTGGGCTCTGCACCCGCATGGGAGACCAAGAGGGGCCACCTGGCTCCTGGCTTCAGATCGGCACAGCACCAGCCGTGTTGGCCATTTGGGGAGTGAACCAATGTAAGGAAGACCTTTGTCTCTTCTCTCTCTCTCTCTCTCTGTCTATAATTCTACCTGTCAAATAAAATTTAAAAAAATGTTAAATATAGAGGTGGACATTTTGGCACAGTGGATTAAGTGCTCATTGGGACACCTGGATTCTAGACTAGAGTGTTGATTTAAATCTTAGCTATTCTGTTTGTTACCCAGCTTCCTTCTGATGCATATTTTCTTGTATCAAAAGAGCTACAGCTTCCCAAACAAGGCAACTGGAGGGTATTGGTGATGGATGAGTCTTGAATTGTTAATTTGTTTAGTTTTTTTCCCACATTTTAAAAATGATATTATATCTGTCTATGAAACTAGATGTGTGTGCTTATCTTAATCAGGAAGGAAATGTGAACACCAGCTATTGTGAGTTCGTCTGATTTCTGTGATATTGGGAATTCTATCAAGAATAAGAAAGGCTGATTAGTATCTATGATCATACACAGGTAGAAGAAGGTCCAGTGGTCGTGTTAATAGATGAATAAGAGAGGGAAGAGATGTGCAATTCGGGACATGCTCAAGCTGACTTACCTCAAATGGTAGAGTTAGAAACATACCAGGGGATTCCAATTCAATCCCATCGAGGTGGCATGTACCAATGCCATCTCACTAGTCCCAGTGATCAATTTCTGTTCACAATTGATCATAATGATAGGACTAAGAGTCAAAGGGATCACATAAACAAGAATAGTGTCTGCAAATACTAGCTGATAGAATCAAAAAGGG
Organism: Oryctolagus cuniculus; assembly: GCF_051225735.1. NCBI lineage: Eukaryota > Metazoa > Chordata > Mammalia > Lagomorpha > Leporidae > Oryctolagus > Oryctolagus cuniculus. Next base: position 90,212,259 of record NC_142876.1, read on the forward strand.
AGAGAATGATCCAACATGGGAAGTGAGATACACAGCAGACCCATAGAATGGCAAATGTCCTAAACAGCACTCTGGCCTCATAATCAGCCCTTAAGGCATGTGGATCCGGCTGAAATGCCCATGAGAGTATTTCAGGCATGGAAAGCCAAGACACTCTGGGGAAAAAAAAAAAAAAAAAAAAAAAACTAAATGAAAGATCTCCACGAGTGAGATCCCAGTGGAAAGAATGGGTCATCAAAGAAGGAGGTACCTTTCTCTGAAGGGAGGAGAGAACTTCCACTTTGACCATGGCCTTGTCTAAATATGATCAGAGTCAGTGAACTCAGGGGGCTTCCATAGCCTTGGCAGCTCATGACAAGAGCCTAGGGTGATTACTGATGCCATAAACAAGAGTGTCAATTTGTTAAGTCAACAACAGGAGTCACTGTGCACTTACTCCTCATGTAGGATCTTTGTCTTTAGTGTGCTGTACATTGAGATTTAATGCTATAACGAGTACTTAAACAGTATATTTCACTTTGTGTTTCTATGTGGGTGCAAACTGTTGAAATCTTTACTTAATGTATACTATACTAAACTGATCTTCTGTAAAAAAAAAAAAAAAAAGAAAGAAAGAAATTATCAATTCCCAACTTGACTCTCACTGGGATTAAACATGACAATAGGTCTGATCTGATTTCATCATCATTTAAAAAATCATCTATTATTTTTCACTTTATGTTTCTGTGTGGGAGCAAACTGTTGAAATCTTTACTTAATATATACTAAACTGATCTTCTGTATATAAAGAGAATCGAAAATGAATCTTGATGTGAATGGAAGGGGAGAGGGAGTGGGAAAGGGGAGGGTTGCGGGTGGGAGGGACGTTATGGGGGGAAGCCATTGTAATCCATAAGCTGTACTTTGGAAATTTATATTCATTAAATAAAAGTTAAAAAAAAATAGATGGATCAAGAGACCCACAGGGAATGGCAACTTGCACAGATTAGATCTCTGGTCTGGGAGTTACAGATCCAAATAGTCCTGTCAGTTTTTATGAAGATTTAAACAAGGTTTTAATAATTCTATACTGAGTTGTAGCATCTAATGTCCTAGGCTCCTACCAGGGCAGAGAGCGCAAGCCCCAGGAGGGCGTGGAAAAGCTGTCAAGGAGAGGAAGCCCTGTTGCTACATGGCATCACTGATTTGTGTGCCTGCTCCTATGGGTTACCAGTCAGGCCTGCGCTCTCAGCTGGCTGTAGGCTCCCTGGGAAGAGAAGACTTTGCTTCCAAGAGGAATGGAGTGTAAGCAGCTCCTGCCATGTTGTTGTCTCTGATCTTAGGGATGAGGACTTGTGATGCAAAAAAATGGTTCTACTAACTTCCACTTTGACTATGACCTTGTCTAAATAAGATCGGAGTCGGCGAACTCAAAAGGCTTCCATAGCCTTGGCAACTCATGACAAGAGCCTAGGGTGATTACTGACACCATAAACAAGAGTGTCATTTGTTAAGTCAACAACAGGAGTCCCTGTGCACTTACTCCTCATGTAGGATCTCTGTCCTTAATGTGTTGTTCAATGTGAATTAATGCTATAACTAGTACTCGAACAGTACTTTACACTTTGTGTTTCTGTGTGGGTACAAACTGTTGAAATCGTTACTTAATATATACTAAATTGATCTTCTATATATAATGATAATTGAAAATGAATCTTGATGTGAATAGAATGGGAGAGGGAGCGGGAGATGGGAAGGTTGCGAGTGGGAGGGAAGTTAAGAGGGGGGGGAAGCCACTGTAATCCATAAACTGTACTTTGGAAATTTATGTTTATTAAATAAAAGTTAAAAAAAAAAGAAAATGGTTCTACTGACAGCAAATGCCCATACTTCATGTGTAAATATTTTTACAAATGTATTTATTTACTTAAGAGAGATAGAGAAAAACTGGAGTTCTCATTCACTAGTTTGCTGCCCCAGATGCTTGCAACAGCCCAGGCTCAATCCAGGTCTGCCATATGCAAGGCAGGAACCTTGTTATTTGAGTCATTACCCCTGCCTCCTGGCGCCTGCTTTAGTGGGAAGATGGAGTCAGGTGCTGGAGCCAGATATCAAAGCCAAGTACTTCAGTGAGGAATGCAGGTGCCTTAGCCACAAGGTCACATTGCCCATGTGTAAATACTGAACATAGAAGCAACAGAAGCCCTGAACATGTCTAGTGTCCCTTGGGTCATGAACACACTGGCTAATTCTGTGTGGACTCCTTATTTTAAGTAAAAACTGATGTTTAGAAAACTCTGTGTGCTTCAATTCAAATATGCTGAAGTACGAAGAAACAGCACTGAAAAATTTCTCATTTGTGTCTATTTAACAAAGTAGATAAAACATTAAAAATATACCTTTCCTTATGTCACTCAAAACAGCTATTAGCATTGTGAACAGATAAATAAATTTTTGGTTGATCTGTTTATCTGTTTTTCCTAAATTGCTCTTTGTGCAAAATAAACTTTGCACAGACCCTGGTGGTCCTCAGGGGTACTTCTAGTGCAATGGGTAAAGAACATAATAGTCCAGGAAATTCTCTGGGCCTGTAAAACTTGATTTAGGTGATAGGCTACGGTAGACATTAGTAAAATCATTGTGCTTCTGAGCTCTGTAATGTGGTGATACTTTTATTATGATTTAGCAAATGCAGATGTTCTGGTTCATGCACAAAGTTTCATTTCTAAATTTTCTTTCTTTTGAAAAGGTTTTTAATGCAAGACAAGAAACTGTCTTCTGAACATTACATTTTTAATAATTTTTTTGGATTTTTTTATTTAACTTGTATTAACTACTGTTATCAAAAACAGGGCTTAATTTGGATATTTAGAGGGGAGAGTGAAGTGATATTAAACCTTGTTTAAGATTGTAAAAGGCTCATGCAGTCCAAAAAAATTTTTTTTAAAAAACATTGTTCATTGGGTTTAAAACTCACAGGACTTAGCTCATTATGATGCTCCTTATTTGCTCTCGTAAGTTAAGTTCCTTGACTTACCAAGAAGAACCTGGCTTTCAGAAGAATCTTTGAGTTGGCAGTAATATTCTGCTCTAAGTGCTGCTGTGGCTCATCACTGAAAATCTCTTCTAGGATATTTTAGAGCCTAGAATATAAGGCAGCAAAATATAAGAAGAATTCTGAGTAAAAATTAAGTTTAAGACTTTCTGTGTGGGGGTAGATCTCCCATAAGGACTTTACTGTGTGTCTAAAGGAATATTTCCATAAAATGTCAGAAATTCTGATGTTTCTTACTTGCAAGAAGTGTAATCTTTGAAAATAGTAGTGCTAGAAGCAGCAGTAGCAGGAGTTAAACTGAGCATTTGCCGTGTGCCTGGTTACACTTCAAATGCTTTTCATCATTATGTCAGTATCTTGGAAATTGCAGTCCCATTTTGGCAGCTATCACAATTTTTGCCATTTTACCAGATCATCTTTACTTCTTTAATTTTTTCCTTTACGTGAATCCCTTTAAATTATAATGGAACTTTCCCAAATACACACAAATAGATAGAATATTATAATGAATTTCCATGACAAACACATCAACAGAACAGGCTTCCTGTATGTGCATTTTAAGAGTTTTACAGAGTCTGTGAGTTTGGAAATTCCTAGTGACTTATGAGTAATAAGTTCTGCATCATCATCATTATTGCTCTGTTTTTTGAGAGGCAGAGAGAGCTCCAGTCTGCTGGTTTATTTCCCAGATATCCACAACAGTTGAGGCTGGGCTGGAGGTAGAGCAAGGAGCTCAATCCAGGCCTCCCACATGAGTGGCAGGAGCCCAATCATTTGAGCCATCACTGCTGCCTCTGAAGTTCTACTTCTGCAGGAAACTGGATTCGGGAGCTTGGCATTGAATCCAGGCATTCCATTGTGGAAGATGGTTAAGACTAACCACTGGGCTAAACAACCTCTCATGAGCGTCTGCATTTTTATTTTATTATGAGGCCTGCAAGTTATTTAGCTGATCAACTATTAGATTCAATAATGAAGACCTTTGCTGTTTTCTTCGTACTGTCTTTTCCCTCTCCCCTTTTTTATATTTCTTTGTCTTGTTTTCTGTCTTATGATATATTTTAAAGCAAATCAGACATCATTTCACTTCATTCTCATATATTTCAGAATGCATCTCTCAAATGTATTGGTGCTTCTGTACTTAAATACAATGCAGGCCGGTGCCGCGGCTCATTAGGCTAATCCTCCGCCTTGCGGCGCCGGCACACCAGGTTCTAGTCCCGGTCAGGGCGCCGGATTCTGTCCTGGTTGCCCCTCTTCCAGGCCAGCTCTCTGCTGTGGCCCGGGAGTGCAGTGGAGGATGGCCCAGGTCCTTAGGCCCTGCACCCGTATGGGAGACCAGGATAAGTACCTGGCTCCTGCCATTGGATCAGCGCGGTGCTGATCACTGTCCACTCTGCCTGTCAAAAACAAACAAACAAACAAACAAACAAAAAAACAATTCCATTATCATATCTAGTAAAAGAAATAGTAATTGTTTGCTGTTATCTAATGCTGTTTCACATTGGAACTTTGCCAAATGACTTAAAAATATCATTTACCATCCTTTTCAAATTCCAATAAAGTCTGTACATTGTATTGCATTTATCCTTTAAGTCTCTTTATCTCAAAAAATCTTGACAATATTCCTATAGTCTTGTTATAGAAACCATGTCCTGTGGGAGGATACATATTCTGGTTTCTTGTGGTGTTACTTAGCTTGTTCTTCCATCCCTCATATTTCCTATAGTGGCAATTATCTCTATGTCTACATTTGATTTAGCCTAAGTGTTCTTGGCAAGAATGTTTCATAGAGAGTGTGCTTCCTAACTGCATTCATCAGGCGGTATTTACTTTATAACCACTTTGAGTGATGTAACATACAATAGATTTTGTGAGAAATAGCCTGAACAATCCATTTTAATGTTCCACATTATTTTTTCATATAATAGTCTCTCCAGTTGATATTGCTGCTTGAATCAATGATTTCACTAAGGGATTGCAAAAATTATAATTTCTAATTCCATTATTTCTTTTTTTTATTTTTATTTTTTATTTTTGACAGACAGAGTGGACAGTGAGAGAGAGACAGAGAGAAAGGTCTTCCTTTGCCGCTGGTTCACCCTCCAATGGCTGCCGCCGCCGGCGCGCTGCGGCTCGCGCATTGCACTGATCCGAAGCCAAGAGCCAGGTGCTTTTCCTGGTCTCCCATGCAGGTGCAGGGCCCAAGCACTTGGGCCATCCTCCACTGCACTCCCGGGCCATAGCAGAGAGCTGGCCTGGAAGAGGGGCAACCGGGACAGAATGCGGCGCCCCGACCAGGACTAGAACTTGGTGTGCCGGTGCTGCAAGGTGGAGGATTAGCCTATTGAGCCACGGCGCCGGCCAAATTCCATTATTTCTTTTGCATTTGTTAACTAGACTTTTCCATTAAAGAACCTTCCCTCATTAATTAGGAATGTTAAGCAATAATATTGGTCATCTTATTGTGCAAGTTATATATATATATATATGTGTGTGTGTATGTATACACACACACATATATATGGAATTAAACACACAATTATTAAAATAAAAATAATTATTAAAATAAAAAGAAAACCACTCTTTACAATCAAATGTCAGTGGCATACTGTCTGTACTGTATGTACCAGGCTTTGGGAAACACTGTTGTTTTTCCATGCTTTTCAGATATGGAAACTGGGGCATAGTGAGTCCAAGCAACATTCCCAGGGTGGATCTTGGTCTAGAACTCAAGCGCTGTGGCATCATAACTGAGCATAACCACAGCAGTCTCACAGTGCCTCTCTGCATGGCCAAATTTTGCATTAAGAAAAGGCAGATGATCTTTGCCATGGAACCAGGAAAATTAGAGAGCCCAGAGTTCTCAGATAATTGATCTGTGTTCTCATTTTCAACTGGTGCTGCCTCCATGACCAGGGTGATTTATTGTGCTTACAGGTTGAAATCAATAAACTGAGCATATTAAAGCCTCAACTGACCTAATAAACTTCCCAAATTTTTCCAGCGTGATGCTCTTGTAGCCTTTGGATGAATAGTTTTTAAAAGAAATTTTTTAAAAGAAAAAAATTATTCTAAGTTAAAACTAATTTATAATTAGTTAAAACTCATCTTTATAAGACAATAGATCCAAACCATGATTGTATAGTGTCCTTGAGAAGTTAATAAAGTATAATCCAAACATTTGTTTGGGAAACCTAGATGTAACTTTAAACTCTGAGTGCTGTCCCTGACCATGTCACTTGATTTGCTTTTCTTCCTCAGTGAGATACAAAGAGTCATGCTGAAGACCTCTGCTGGATTTTTGTCTAGTGGATCATGTGTGCCAAATGTTATTCAGGAACTGGAAGAGTCAGTAAACATAAAGAGATGGAATTAAGGTTAATAACATACTGAATTTAGTCCAGCATATCGAAATTTTGTTTCTACAATGTAATCAGTATAAAAATTATTGACAAGATAGTTTACATTTTGTTTTCCACAGTAAGTCTTTGCAGTTTGCTTGTATTTTAGCCTTAAAACACATCTTACTTTGGACCATCCATATTTCATGTGGCTGATAGCTACTCTATTGGATTATGCAGTTCTAGATTGAGAATTGGCACACTTTTAATGTAAAGGGCCAGAGGGTAAGCATTTTCAGCTTTATGGGCCATGCCGCTCTTCTTTTTTATCAAAAGCAGTCCTAGACAGTATGTAAATAAACAGGAGTGACTGTATTCCATTAAAACTTTGTTCAGAAAAAAATAGGTGGCAGGGCATACATGGTGGGCTAAGAATTGCAGTCAGTTTTGGGTGTGACGGTGAGTGTGTCAGTCAGTTGACTCACCATCTCTGATGCCATAGGCTTTCTCCAGTCCACTGAGGGCTTGAACAGGATGAAAAGCAAAGGAAAGGTAAATCTCTCTCTTTTTCCTTCCTTCACATAGGGGTGCCCTTGGTTCTTGGGTCTTGAGAGTCAGACTGGGACTTGTGCCATTGGCTCCTCTGGTGCCAGGGTCTGCAGGCTAGGCCTGGAACTACATCATCTTTCCTGGGTCTGTAGCTTCTCTAGTTTGCAGACAGCAGATAGGGGCCTCCACTGCCTCCACATTCCTACGAGTCAGTCCCTCACAATACGTCTCTTCTTGTATATGTGTATTTACTCTCTTGGTTCTGTTTTTCATGAGAACCCTGACAGATAGACCATGTGTGGACTCCATTCTGGTTTCCCAGCCCCTGTTCTAGGCTGTTCCTTTTAGCCCTCTCTGCAGCACAGCAGGTCCTGTGTCTGTAGCTAACTTTTTAGGCCTTTTAGCACGTTTGCTCACTTTTGGTGTCTTCCTTTGTCTAGCCTCCAGGCATGGATTTTCTTCACTGCTCCTTCTGGTTTTGCTGTACAGAAAGGATGTAAGGTGAAGAGGATGCTTCAACTCTTGGGCAGTGACCCTGTTGATAGATGAGGAAAACAAAAAAGCTCAGGGGCTCTGGCCACAGATTGCAGATATAAAACATTTTTAACAAAGATTTATTTATTTGAGAGGCATAGTTGGAGAGAGAGAGTGAGAGAGAGCGAGAGCACTTTCATTTGCTGGTTCTCTCCCTAAATGGTCACAACAGCCGTGAGCCTGGAACCCCATTCCAGTCTCCCACATGGATGGTGGGGCTCAAGCATTCAGGTCATCATCTGCTAGGCACATTAAAAGGGAGCTCGATTGGAAGTGGAGCAGCTGGGATTTGAACCTATGCTCACATGAAATGTCAATGTTGTAGGCGGCAACTTAACCTGGGGTACCACAACAGTGGCCCTAAGGAGTGTAAAACTTACTGTACACATGTACCTTTTACCTTGTGAAGAGTCACCTTTTGCTTGTGTGACTCCTGTTTCTTATTCTAAAACAATCTGTGAATCCTTCCTATCCACAAAAGACTTATGGAGTCTCCAAGCTCTGGAAGGTTCCTGGCTTCAAGAGGGAGCCTTGAAGATGTTAAAACCTTAACTGTAACCTTTGTGTGGACAGGTTATTATTGTACCTAAGCTTCTATATTTCCAGCATATAGGTCAATTCCTACCCATAGGAGGTCCTCAATATATATTTGTTGAATGAATGAATGAAATAATGCCAAAGCAGCTCTCGCTTTGGACTTCCATCTCTCAAATCGGTAATAAGTTGGTTTCTAAAACACCTTCTTACCTTCTGTTGCTCAGAAATGGCATGCCCAGATGCATCAAAACAGTGCTGCTTGATTCACTCACCTGCCATGAGCATTTGAGCAGTTAGTTCCTGGTGACCCAGCACGTCTTGATTTATTGTTCATTTGATTTAATTTACGCAAGGTGAACTTGTTCGCTTTTTCTACCAGCACGCTGGCTGGATCACAGTTGGTGGTGGTCCCCGGGGAGTAATCCCAGGCATTGTCTCTCACTCATCTTGGGGACTGCCTCTTCGGTATAATTCTCATGTGACTGTCTTAGAGAGAATGTAGGCTTTGAAGCTGTTTTTCACATGAGCTACAGTGACCTGCAATTCATAGCGCTGGAGTAGGGTTACCAACGAGATAGCAGTATTTCACTTATGGGTAAAATGTGGCACTGTTTCTGGGAACTCTGAAAAAACAAACTGAAACAAAACCCACACCCTGAGCTCTATCACTGTGCCTTTTAACTTGAGATGGTAAGTACTGTAGATGAAATCAATTTACTAGAGTTGAACAAGAAAATGAAATAGAAAAATTTGAAGCTATTTGGCAGATTTCTGTGCCTCCAAAAATTACATGTGAATTAGTGTGAAAGTAATCAATGGGTTTTGAGTGTGAGACACATAAAGAGTTCTGTCTTTCGGACAGTTGGGGTACTCGGATTTGCATTCCTCAGGCTTTGCTAAAAGTGCGATGATGGCTGAAGAATCTGGGTGGGAACCTGTAAGACCTTGTGAGTTCCCATTTTACTGGAGGCTCTGGAAAGGTGTCTGAATTTTACAGTGATAAATTTTAATGACTTCTGTTTGAGTATCATTAACAAGCTTCTGGTGGTTAGCAAAACTTGTAAACAAAGTCATTTTGCCAATGCAGATAGGGTTTATCTACCTCTGAATATAACCTTGAATCAAACGAATTGAAAAGATGAATTTTGCATAAAGTCCCTTTTTGCTGAAATGGAAAAACTCTTGAGGTTTTGTGGAAGTCTGTCATTCTGCTCAGAACCCTGCACTGGCTGCTAGTCCACTCCAATGACCTTGAAAATGAACAAGGAGTCCCTTCAGCTGCCTGGGATCTTTACCCTTTTGCTTTCCTGGGTTTTTACTGGTCCCCCTTCTCTCACTTTCCTCCTGTCTTATGCTCCCCCCTTGATGTTTCTCAGACATATCTTTCCTAGGGCCTCTGCACAGACTTTGTCCTCTGTTTTGAACATTCTCAACCTTGGCTTACAATCTGCCACTTTTTTTTTTCTTTAAAGATTTATTTATGTATTTGAAAATCAGAATCATGGAGAGAGAGAGAGAGAGAGAATGAATGAATGAATGAGTGAATCTTCCATCTTCTGGTTCACTCCCCAGAGGGCTGCAGTGGCCAGGGCTGAGCCAGGCTGTAGCTGGGAGTAGTAGCTTCATCTGTGTCACCCACATGGGTTGCAGGAGCCCAAACACTTGGGTCATGCTCCACTGCTTTTCCTAGGCCATTAACAGGGAGCCAGCTCGAACAGGTGCCCAGATAGGATGCCAGCATCACAGGATAGGGCTTTAGCTGCTATGTCACAACACTGGGCCCCTACCCCTACATTTTACTGCAGTTTCTCAATGAGGCTACTAATCTGGCAGTATTTAAAATTCTTGTGTTTCTCCATCTTTCTGATCCCTCTAATATTGCTGTATTTTTTTCTCTTTGTCCTTGCTTTTAACTACCCAACATACCATTTAATTTAATCAGTTGGGGCCAGCGCTGTGGCGCAGAGGGTTAATGCCCTGGCCTGAAGCGCCGGCATCCCATATGAGTGCCAGTTTGAGTCCCGGCTGCTCCACTTCTGATCCAGCTCTGCTATGGCCTGGGAGAGCAGTGGAGGATGGCTCAAGTCCTTGGGCCCCTGCACTCATGTGGGAGACCCGGAAGAGGCTCAAGGCTCCTGGCTCCTGGCTTTGGATTGGCGCAGCTCCGGCCGTTGTGGCCAACTGGGGAGTGAACCAGTGGATGGAAGACCTCTTTCTCTGTCTCTATGTCTCTCTGTAACTCTTTCAAATAAATAAAATAAATCTTAAAAAATTTAGTTATTATGTTTACTGTTTATTAGCTGCATCCACACCACTAGAATCCAAGTTTTATGACTACAAGGGTCTTTGTGTGTTTTGTTCAGTGATGTGTGCTATAGGAGTTTATCTGGTGATGGAAATGTATATGGCAGATGCTAGCTGCATGTGTTACCTGAGCACTTTTCATGTGGTTATTGAAAATCCCTAAATTTTAATTTTATTTAATTTTGGTGAATTGAAATTTAAGCAGCCACATGAATGAAGCTAGTGGTTACCTACCTTATTATGACACTGCAAATCTTGAAAGTTAATTGAATGGGAGGCTGGCGCTGTGGCACAGTGGGTTGATGCCCTGACCTGAGGTGCCGGCATCCCATATGGGTGCCGGTTCTAGTCCCTGCTGCTCCTCTTCCAGTCCAGCTCTCTGCTGTGGCCTGAGATAGTAGTGGAAGATGGCCCAAGTCCTTGGGCCCCTGCATCTGCATGGGAGACCCGGAGGAAGCTCCTGGCTCCTGGCTTCAGATCGGCACATCTCCAGCCCTTGTGGCCAACTGGGGAGTGGACCATTGGATGGAAGACCTCTCTCTCTCTCTCTCTCTCTCTCTCTCTACCTTTCCTTTCTGTGTAACTCTTTCAAATAAATAAATAAATCCTTAAAAAAGAAAAGTCAGTGGAAGGAAGGAAGGAAGGGAGGGAGGGAGGAAGGTATTTCCAGATTAGAACATTGCTTCTTATACTTTAAAGGAATCATCTGGGGCTCTTGTAAAAAATACAGATTCTAATTCATGAGGTCTAGGGTGGGGCCCAAGAGTCTGTGTTTCAACAAGCTTCAAAATGATATATCTTTATATTTTAAGTAGCAAGACCACAAGACTAATACTGTCTTGTTTTTGTTTGTGTGTTTAATGAGGTAGGGCAGGAAGTTCCTCACTTCCAGGATAAGAGAGATTGCTAACAATTACCTGTTAGACCCACATAACAGCAAAGACCACAAAAAGAAAAAAAATGTTGCCTTATCCATGAAAAAAAAAAAGATTCTCTTTGTACCTTTTTGTTTTAAATTGGTTGAATTTGGTTGTGGTTACTTGAGAAAATTTTTTCTTCATTTCAGGTTTTTGTTAAATGCCTGATGTCTCTCCTTGACTTGCAGTCCATTTCTCCAGGTCGCTGAAGATGTGTGCTAGTCACTGCTCAACCATAATTTTCAAGTGGTTTTGGACGACTCAGTTTTACATCCTTCTGTTACCTGAGGTAGCTGGCGAAATCACATTCCTACAGTAGAAAAATCTCATCAATCTTTTTCATTGTTATTATCACATTGTTCACCTACAGAATAAACATCACCCAGGTATTCCCTCAGGGAGGAGTTTAAATCTTGTTCAGAAGCCGTGCATTGCTGCAAACCCGTGGTTGTTCTTCTTAATTATCATGTGCTCTTTCCCAGGTGGATTTTTGTCAGCGTGGTAAATCTTGGTGCAGATCAATTCTAGGTGTTGTTAGTATTTAACAACAATTAAGGTACTGATGAATATATGTAATATTGTCTGATTTATCATTCCCTTATAGGCTCTTCACACATATATCAGAGGCACAATTTACAATACCTGTCAGGAGATAAAGGATAATATCATTTTAAAAACTTGCTTTTTTTTTTTTTCCTCAAAAGAGAATAAGAAATGAGTGTATTGCATCCCTGTGGCAGAGCCATAGTCTTTCTCGCTCATCAGCTGTGCTCTGGCTGATCTGGGCCTCAAGTAGTGGTCTGGTACCCCAGGGCTACTCACTGGCCCCTAGCATATTCTCTCTGGGTTCTTCCCTCTGCCTGGAATGCCCTCTCCCTTGCCCCTGCCCTTTCCATGCCTTTCCAAAGGGAACCTTTTCAACCCTCAGGGGTGACAGCAGCAGCAATCATAGCAGCAGGCAATATGGAGGGGTTGGGGTATATGAGGCACTGTTCTAAGCGCTTTACATGCGTTACCTCATGTGGACCTCATTACAGCGTTGCAGGCTTGGAGTTACTATCCTTCTGGCACATAAACAGAGGCTGCTAGGAGCCAAGCGACTTGTTGTGTTTCATACAGTGAGTGGAGGAACCTCAGTCTAAACACAGCCATCTGATTGTAGACTCCTGGCTAAGTCTTAAGCCTTGCTGCCTAGATTTCTCCTCCTTGGGGCTTTCTTTCTTTATCTTGTTTGCTTTAAGGCAAATGAAGCAAATGTTATGAACAGAGACCTGGGGTCTGAACTCATAGCATCTCTCCCTAGTCATCCCCTAGCATTTTGTACCTGTAGAGATCATTCCTCTTGCTTTATGGAGTAACATGTTTGTCCTCCCTGTTCAACTGTCTTGGAGACAGAGAGGGGCTGTATCTTACTTACCTTTGTATCTCTAGAGTTTGCCTGAGGTGTAGAAAGCTATGTCGACTTCTCTTAACTTGTGTTTCCATATAGTGCATTTTATGTAATAAGGATGGAACCTGAAGCAGTGAGCAAATGTCATCATCCTACAAAATTAGAATACTCAATGCAGTGTGTTTAGTTGTAATAGTCTAACTGAGTAGACTCAACTGAAGCTAAAACCTTTTAAATTTCAACTTTACTGCTTTGGAGTTGAGCCCAAGGCTCTACTGAAAGCTTCTACTTTTGCTCAGTACAGTGATCATTGTTTAACAACTTGTGCTTCTGAAAACAAAAGTGTGCATCTGTGTGATCTCATGTGTGCATGTGTCTGTTCATTATAAATTTTACTGATATAGTGGATACAGAGCATATGATTTATAAATAAGAATAATCAGTGCTCTTTATTATAAATTCCAGATAGCTAATAGACTCTGCCAAATTTCTTATATCCATAGCCAATATATGTCTGCACTTGATGAACAAGTGCTATTATTTTACATAGATTGTATAACAGTTTTTAATACTGGAGGAATGTGTCCTCCATTTTTATATGCTCTTCAGGGTATAACAGCTACAGACATGGCCCACTTTCAGTTAATCTATATATTATTCATCACTCCCAATCAACAAAACATATCAAGTCTTGATCTGTAACATTTGTCCATTTGAAATAAGTCAAGGCCTATTTCAATCTACCAATGTGATTTAACTGAAAGTAAAATTGAGAACAGATGTACGGTATTATTCTGTTATACAGTATTTCCACTCTGCAGACAGAACAGCTGCAGATAACCTTAAAAAGTATAGATAATAGTAAAAGAATTAGAGTATAATGAATTTCATGGATTTAATACCTTTATAATATTTTTATTATAAATTTTGTAATTGGCAGTTATATAGTGACTTTAAGTAAGGCATATGTTTAATAATTGGCTTGCAAAATTTCTGAAATTTAACCATGGGGGGTCAGCCTCTAAGATGACTCTGGTACACAACTAGGTCAGTCTCAAGTCAAAAGTGGTGTTTGGTTATCAGTTTTGGGACAGGGATTGAATTGTAGCTCTGTCTTTTGCTTTCGGTTTATAAAGTTTACTGCAAGGTTACTGTAAAGTATTTTGTAAATCCTAACATTACCAAGGTTAAATAAAGCTGATGTAAACAAGTGCAGCTAACATTATTGGTACTCTCCTTGAACCAAGCTACGTGCATTATCCTCTCTTCTTGACTTCTTCCTAAGTATTACTATTACGTTCATTCTATACAAGGGGAAACCAAGGCTTGGAGACCGTTGTAGGCACACCAGTCTGTGATAAAAGTGGGGCTCAGACACAGGCCCCACAAGTGCTTTTGCCCTTTACTCAGGAAAGCAGAGCTGAGAGGGAGTGCAAAATGGTGAACAAAGGGCACAAAGTGGACTCTGACCATAGTTCTCTTTTTACTTCTTGGTAGTCTTCTTCCTGAGCTGGTGTGGTGGTGTGAGAGTGCCCTTGGTTGCATGAGTGTGAAGTCATTCTGTGCTTGTTGTGGAGCAAAAAAGATGTGTAATTGTATGGAAGTACAAATGAAAATGACTTCTGTCTTATCACCCAAAGATAACCAATATTTTAACATGTAAGAGTATATACTGGGGCCAGCATTGTTGTTGAGTCACAGATACCCAGTTTCAGATCCAACTTTCTGCTGGTTTGCCTGGAAGTCAGCCAAAGCTGGCTTAAGTATTTGGGATCCTGCCATCAATGTGGGAGACCAGGGTAGAGTTCCTGGCTTACCCAATTCTGGCTGCTGCAACCATTTGGGGAATAAACCAGCAAGTCCGGATCTCCTGAGTCTCCATTTGTTTCATTGCCTTTCAAACCAACCAACCAAGCAACCCACAAAAAAATCTTTTTAAAAAAAGTTTTCTGAATATAATGCACAAAGCATAACAAAAATAAGGTAAACATCATTTTGTTTAATGATTACTTCTTCCCCAAACATTGTTATTTTGAGAAGGGATACACTTCTTTTGAGTGCTGTACCCCTTAGCTATTTGGAAAGTAAAACTTAGAGGCTAAGAATACAGAAAGATAAGTGACATATCTTCACCAAATCTTTATTTATTCCAGTCTTTCCCCACATCACAGTAGTCACCAGGCATGTTAACAAGCACTGCATCCTATATATGGATGCATGGTTCAGGTCCTGGCTACTCTACTTCTGATCCAGCATCCTGCTAATGTATTGTGGAGGCAGTAATGATGGCCCAAATAGTTGAGTTCTTGCTGCCCATATAGGAGACCAAGATGGAGTTCCTGGCTCCTGGCTTGGGCCTGGCCCAACTCTGGCTGTTCAGATATTTGGGGAATGAACCAGTGGATGAAAGATTTTTCTCTCTTTCTCTTTGGCATGCTGCTTTTTAAATAAATAAATAAATAACTGTTTAAAGTTAAATCAAAAACCTCTTTAAAAAAAGCAAGCTCCACATAAACAATTTGAGCTTAAATTTATTATTTTTTCTGTTCCTTGGTAGATGGCCAGTCAGTGAGTGAAAGTTTGGATGATTTATAAGCTCATAATCTCCTTCCTGGGTAATTTCACATTTGGTCTAGAATTGTGAACACCTTCCATATTTCCATGCCTGATTTGTAAATCTGAATTCTGTTAATGCCTTGTTGATAAGGAAAAAAGATAAAAATCTTCATGTCAGAAGTGCTTATCCACTGGAAAGGTGACAGCAAACTAAAATTTATACCTCAGTTCAGGCTTGATTTTCACACATTCAATGACTCGGAGACATTGCCCATGAAGAATAATATCGTATGGGTGGACGTTTGGTCACTGACCTAACTAAGGGTACCTCTGGGACTTTTAATCTATTGCAGCAACAATCATATTTGACCACAGTCACTGAAACGTTTCCCCTTTTATATTCAGTTATGTGACCAGTGAAATCATTTAATAAGCTCTGTCCTGCAGCCCATGATATATAAGTCCTATGTGGTTTGGCCTAATAAATCATTTTCCCTCTCTTGATCTTCACGTGCCTAACAGGTCTTACAACTCTGAAAGAAGTATGTTCAGATTTTTGCATGTAAGAATATGTTGGCCATTTTCCTGTTTAAGATGGCTAGGCTATATATACAGACACGAAAATGTGTCTGGGAAATGGAGGGTAGAGCGAAGGGGAAAAAGGGAGGAGGGATACTCTGTGCCCACAACGGATAGATGTCTATGACATTAAGGTTTTTACAGCTTCTATAAATATTACCTTAAAAACAATGGCATGTGAGAAGTTGCATTTCAAAAATGAAAAGCTATCTCTTGTACATTAATCAGGGTTGTTCCGTAAAGAATGTTTCCTGAAATCACCATATGAAAGAGTGATCTGTGCCCCCATGTTCATTTTAAATTTACAATAGCTAAGACATAGAATCAACCCAGATATGCATCACATGAAGACTGGATAAGGAAATTATGGTATATGTATGCTATGGAATACAATATGGTGGTTAAAAAAAAAGATGAAATCCTGTCATTCGCAACAAAATGGCTGCAACTAGAAACCATTACACCTAGCGAAATCTGCCAGTCCCAAAAAGCCAAATATCATGTGTTCTCTTTGATTTGTGTTACTAATGGAGTGTCTAAAAAGTAATTTATTGGAATGAAATTGATACTTTATGATGAGATGATTTTGAAAGGCCTTTGCTTTGACTGTTGAGAAACAATGCTTTTTTTGTTTTTTGTTTTACATTTTCTTCATATTTTTTCTTGATCTCTCTACTTAGTGTAGAGTTAACCTTATGAGTATAAAGGTAACTGAAAATAGTTCCTTGTAAAAAATAAGAATGGGAATGAGAGAAGGAGGAGGAAGAAGGGTGGGCGTATGGGTGAGAGGGAGGTGGGGAGGGAAAAATCACTATATTCCTAAATTTGTAATATGAAATGCATGATGTTTATCTTCCTTAAATAAAATTTAAAAAAAATGCTTCCTAGCAAGGGGCATTTGGCACAGGGGTTAGGATAATGCTTGGAACAACTGCATCCTATATCAGAGTGCTTGGGTTTGAGTCCTTGCTCTGCTTCCAGTTCCAGCTTCCTGCTAATACAAACCCTGGGACTCAACAGGTGATGGCCCAAGTAGTTGAGTCATTGCTACTCATGTGGGGGACCTGGATTGAATTCTTGGCTCCTAGATTTGGCCTGGCCAAGCCCTAGCTGATGCAGGCATTTGGGGAGAAAATCAGCAGAAGATCTTTGTGTGCCTACCATATCTGTGTCTCTTTCTCTGTGTCTTTCAAATAAAATTTTTAAGGCCAAAAAAAAAAAAAAGTTTCCTGACCTCTTGGGTTTGAGCATGACCATTTAATAAAATCAGTGACTTGTTTATGTGAAGTGTGACCTATTGCTAATTTCATTAGTTTGTCATTTGACATTATAAATAATTGGCATAAGATAAAATTACTGATGTTTTTCTTCCTAAACATGTTTACATGTTAGTTTGCTATCCATGTAAAGTTGTAGGATGCTGACTATTTGACCTTATTTCAAGGGCCAAAATCCAGTTACCTCCAAGTAAGTCTAATATAAAAAGCATGTTTCTTCCCCCAAGAAAAGATGAATGTTTGAGGTGATACTCATGCTAATTACCCTAATTTGAACATTACACATTCTGTACATTTATCAAAGTATCATCCTGTACTCCATAAATATATGCAATTATTATGTGTCAATTAAAAAAAAGTAAATAAAAATGTGTTATTTTCTAAAAAAGTGAATGTTCTCTGAGAAACTCTGGTTATTGATAAAAGCAATGTTCAGTATCATTTACCTTATAGCATATCATTAATAGCAATTATCATGTTTCATGTCAAAGATAACTTTAAATATTACAAAATTTGTTTCTGTTTGAAATATTTTGAAAGTTCTATTTAAATTATAGGTTTTCTTCCCTACATTATATATTCATCTGGCATTGTTAGAATATTCCATCTTTTATATTTAATGATAGGCAACTTCCTGATGATATTTTTCTTTCTTTATCTGTAGTTCTACAAATGTAAACATAAAAATATAATTACATGGTTTTTTTTTCTTGAAAAGAAAAAGCCAAACAGAAGCTCTTCCCTCAAGAAATAAAACCTAGCCTTAGCAGAAAATAAAGCTTAAGACAATTCTTAGCCCAATCTTTCCAAAGCCCTAATAATACTGGTTTTCTAGTGTTCAGTTAAACAAAGTTAATATGTAGAGTTTGCCTCTTTATTGCTGTTTAGATTTTCTTTTAGGGAGAACAGAGTTGAATTTCTTACAGAAATGTTAGTATTTTTTTTTTTTTTTAGAAAAGGTTAACCCTTTCCCCTTTGGCTTCTCAGCTGGAGATTTGTAAGGTGTAACATGTGCAGGTCTTTTTTGCAAAGACTGTCTTCGATGACAAGAATATAACCCTCATGTGTAGAAAATCACTTCTACTCTGTTTGTATTGTAAATTTCACCTCACAAAATATATTATTATTTTCCTAATTTGGTTGACTTTTATAACTCCATCCAAGATGAAAATCACATGAATAAATGAAGATGTTACCTTAGACATTCCTTTTAATCTGATGCCTGGAGACTAGGCAGTCTGAGTTGAAAAGAACAAGAAATGACAGGTTTTGTCAGGGAGTTCCAAGCAGGAATGAAAGGTGCATGGGGCCTGTTCCTTGGTGATGTTTAAAGCTGTAGAGCAAAGAATCTCCTTTTCAGTAAAACATTGAGTTATAGAGACAGATGAGAGTGCTGCATAGTGAACAGTTCACAGAGTATGAGTGTGAAAGATCCTGCAAGTCACCAAGGTTTTGCAATCTTATTAGATGCTGCTAAAACAGCAGGGTTTTTTTGTTTGTTTTGTTCCCACATAGAGTAATCTATTAGACTTCCTAGACAATATGTTGAAGAGATTAAAAATGTACTTACTGACTAGTCTTATTTTCAAAATGTATTAATTGATTTTCTTTTTCTTTTATCCATCTCCCACTCCTTGTAAAAGGAATTAAAAGGAAAACAGCACCACTGAACCATTTTATACCAGCAAGTTATAAATTTCAAGTGCAACTAATAAAGGTCTTTATAGCTAATCTGAACTGTTGAACTAATCACTAGAATATTTTATAATGCATGCAAGTAGTAGACAGACAATACATCCATATAGTTAAATATAAGGTAGATGTGGGTGCTTGTAACTTCATTATCAGTTTAAAACTAGGCATACATGGCTTCTTCCTTCTAAGGATGATTTCTACCAAGAAAGGCTAGGCGATTTAATTTTTCCACTACATAAAGACAGGAGAACTAAACTTCAAATCTGAAATTGTCATTTGATTTAATTGTTCATGCTTTATTTATTCCATTATGGTAAGGGTGACTGCTGGTCTCTCTGCGAATCTCAGCGCTGCTCTGTCCACTCTACTGTCTTCAAGGTTTATCAGCTGTGAGATCAAGCTGAAGCATTTGTGTTTTAGTGCAGACAGACATGTTGAAAGGGAATCACGAGAGGGTTGGAAATGGGAATAGTTACAATAGAGGTTTCTTTGAGAAACTGTTCTTTATCCCTTGTGTGAAAGAAACCCAGAACAAAGCCAAAACAACATATAGACAGTGATTAAGTTAGACATACTGTGGTTTATAATTTAGTAGTTTTTGCTAACGGGGTTTGGTAGTAAAGAGAAAAAAATATTGGAAAGATTGCATTTTACCACTCTCATTATCCTTGAAAGTCTTTACTTTGAACTTACATTGCTGGAATAATAGAACTTCTTTTTGGACTACACAGTCTATTCCTTAGGGGCATCTAACCACCCTAAGACAATTTTATTTCACAATCAAATTCCTATTGGGGTTATAGTTATTTATTTTTATTGTTTTTAAATATTTTATTTATTTGAGAGGTAGAGTTACAGACAGTGAGAGGGGTGAGATAGACAAAGAGAAAGGTTTTCTTTCCACTGGTTCACTCCCCAAATGGCCAGGAGCTGTACTGAGCAAAAGCCAGAAGCCAGGAGCCAGCAGCCTTGAGCCTTCTCCCGGTCTCCCATGCGGGTGTAGAGACTCAAGTGCTTGGGCCATCTTCTACTGCTTTCCCAGGCCATAGCAGAGAGCTGGATCAGAAGTGGAGTGGCTAGGACTAGAACTGGCGCTGACATGGGATGCCAGTGCCGCAGGCAGAGAATTAACCTACTGTGCCGCAGCGCCAGCAGGGTTATATTTAGAAAAAATAGAAATAAATGAGTATTTGGTGAAACCAAGAAAGCAGACATTTACTTTGCCTTCAAACTAATGTAAATGGTAATGTGCATGGTGTTTGAATTCTTAATTCTAGAATTCTCCTTCAATTTTTCTAACTTGGGGGGAAAAAAAGCTTTTTGCTTTATGAACAAAGTGCATCTTAGTGCTGTATTAATTAGGGGCTCTTGTGGAGTCAGATGTATTTTAAGTCCTGTTTCTATCTCTTACTATCTGGATAACTTTGGGAAAATTTCCAACTACTTCTTGCCTCTGTTTCACTATGTAATTAACATGATGATATATTTACTTGAAAGAATTGTGATTATTTAATGAAAAATAAGTTAGATAATGCATACACACACGAACACACATACTGCCTGGCACACAGCAGGTGTTTAATAAATAATTGCTATTATTGTAATTTTCTTAACAGTTTTTCTCAGATCTCAGGTTCTGTTGTTGATTTCTTTTTTTTTCCCTTCCTTCCTTCCTTCCCTCCTTCCTTCCTTCCTTCCCTCCTTCCTTCCTTCCTTCCTTCCCTCCCTCCCTCCCTCCCTCCTTCCTTCCTTCCTTCCTTCCTTCACAGGCAGAGTGGATAGTGAGAGAGAGAGACAGAGAGAAAGGTCTTCCTTTTCTGTTGGTTCACCCTCCAAGGGCCGTTGCAGCCGGCGTGCAGCAGCCGGTGTACCGCGCTGATCAGGAGCCAGGTGCTTCTCCTGGTATCCCATGGGGTGCAGGGCCCAAGTACTTGGGCCATCCTCCACTGCACTCCCTGGCCACAGCAGAGAGCTGGCCTGGAAGAGGGGCAACCGGGACAGAATCCGGCACCCCGACCGGGACTAGAACCCGGTATGCAGGTGCCACTAGGTGGAGGATTAGCCTATTGAGCCGTGGCACTGGCTCTGTTGTTGATTTCTGTAGAGTTAGTGCTATTGCCTCTTCCCATATCGTCCCTTTCCCTTTTTGTCTTATTATCCTTTTGCCTGCTTTGTGGAAATTCTTTTCCTCAGAAGGGCAGGTATTCCTTTTAAGTGTGAGTTGATTGTTTCTTACAATTCTGAGGCATATCGTAGAGTAATTTGATGTCTCTATAAAAGAAGATAATGACCTTTCTTTACCAAATTCTTTGCAATGTTGTTTTCAGTTACTCATTCATTCATTCACTCATTTATGTATTTGTGTAAAATGCTTCTGGAGCATTTTAGATGCCAAAATGGCACAATTGAATGAATCCTCAATTTTGTTTTCAGGGAGTCCAGTGTGAACCCTGTTCCCTGTTTATACTGTTGGGAATGCAATTGTGGGAATGATACACATGAGTTACAGAAATGAAAGAAAAAAAATCTCTTCTGGGAAGTAAGGGTAAATTTTTCAAAACTTGTGCTGCAAGCCTTCATGGTTTTGTAATATATTCAGAGATTCCCTTAAGAATCTCCATAACATTTTTTTCAGATCATCCTCTAATTAAGCATCCTTTCCTTTGAGCACCAGCATTCAAAATAATTAAACTGCACACACACACACACATACACACAGAGTCATCATTTTCTGCGTTGTTTTCAGTTGTTCTCATGCCGTGGGCTTGTTTTGTGATTTTTTTTTTTTTTTTTTTTGCCCTTGCATGTGCACAGGGCAACCTTTCTGGAGAAATCTGGGTGTTACAGTCTTTTGTGATTTGTGTCTGTGCTCCTCTCACTGTGTAGGTTTTCAGAACAGATCATGTGTGTTGCATAGGAGGTTTTAGTGTGTGCACATGCACAGAATCCTCTTCTGGGGAGCCAGGTGTACCTGTTAGGGTGGCCGTGAAAACCCAAGCATTCTCTTCATTGGTGATAAAGCCATAAAGCTGAAGACTCTTAGGAACTCAAATGCTGTAAATGAGATTTCTCACAGAAAGGTGTGGAATAGATACCAAGTGTGGTTCCCTATACCTGAGAGCTGCATACTCTTCTCCATGAATGTGCTAGTAACAGGAAGTTACTTTTAGGAAGCCAAACAACATGAATTTGTTTAAACAAATAGTCCTTTTTTTTTTTTTATCTTTTATTTAATGAATATAAATTTCCAAAGTACGACTCATGGGTTACAATGGCTTTCCCCCCCATACCGTCCCTCCCACCCACAACCCTCCCCTTTCCCACTCCCTCTCCCCTTCCATTCACATCAAGATTCATTTTCGATTATCTTAATATACAGAAGATCAGCTTAGTATACCTTAAGTAAGGATTTCAACAGTTAAACAAATAGTCCTTAAACACTGTGTTCCCAGATCTCCCGTGTCTTTTAAATAATGCTTGTGCTGATACAGGTCTTTCTTTGTCCTACCCTGTTTCTTTGTTCTAATCTTTTGTTTTACTCTTTTGGCAATTTGGCACTAATTATTTTTGTTGTTGTTGTTTTCTCATTTTTCACCCTAGAGATAAATTCTTGATTACTTTTTAAGATCTATGATCCATTAATCACCCAATTTCCATTAATCACACATCATCTTCCAATTCCTCCACATCTCTTCCCTCTAGCCTTCTTCTACCCACCTGCTCTTTGCTTAAATTGTGGTTAATGTGATGAGAGGCCCTGCCTAGGACATCAGGCAGCTTATGAGCTTCAGAGAATTTCTTAAATGTATTTACAACTTTTATGAGAGCATATCCTCTTTGGACCTGCTTCCTTCTGTTTGGATGAGGCCCGTGCACACGGCACAGATGTTCACAGAGGCCTGTGAGAAAGTGCAGAAGGGAAGGAGAAATCTCAGCATAATTATGTCATTGCGTAGCTTAGCAAAGAGCCTTCAGTGTTTATTAGATAGAAGACATTTTTTGAAATGGAAAAAAAAGTAAAAGTCCCTTTGAAAATTGTTCCTCTGTGCTTTGATACATGACAGTTCTTGGAAGGTTCTGGCTTTTTATTTCCTTTCTGTTTTTCTTCCCACTTGACCCTCAACTAAATAAGTAAACATATGCCGGAAGTGTGTATGCTAAACTGAAACCCAGAGACCTAAAAATCACTGTAGTAAAGTGGAATAGAGAGAGAGAGAGAGAGCATGAGCGAACGCGCATGAGAGACTCTGAGTCACATTTCTTTATGTCCTTCACCTTCATTGGCTATTCTGTTGTGTACAACTGAATGCACAACATTGCTAATCTGAGTCAAGTCGGAGTGCTGGTTTGCTTTAAAGCAAACAGACAGAAAGCCACAGTGACATTCCTGAAGGCATGCCTCCAAGTTCTTAATGTAATTAATTCTTGGTTCCTGAAATGTGATTAATTAGATAAAAAGAGATCAAGCGTAATCCAAAAGGAAATAGGAGACTTTCTAAATAGGAATGACTGGGCTTTTCCCCCATGACATGAAGTCAGTGGATCCAGGGACAGAAACATTTCCATCAGCCTATCACTGAGGCTGGAAAACTTCTCAAAGGCCCCTGAACGTTTCCTACAGGAAGACTAGTTGAGGCAATAAAAACGAATTTCTCGCCCTAGAATCTGCAAGATGTTTCATTGATTTGTTTGCCATCTAGTCTTCGTCTACCTGGGGTTGTCGGTTGTAACTGATATTGAGGCCATTTTATGGCAAATGTTTCAGATTCTTGATAGAGCACTTGGTCTGGTGTACAGCTGTTCAGCAAGTTAGGCCCCGTTTTGTCTGAGTGCCTCTTGGATTCAGAAAAAGTGTCTTACCTGGCAACCTTACAGTTTTACTTCCTCTTTGCATAGATCCTTTTTCAGGCTTCCAGATGACAGAAAAGAGAATCTTTTAAAAAATTGGCATTGGCCTGTGCCACGGCTCAGTAGGTTAATCCTCCACCTTGTGGCGCCGGCACACGGGGTCCTAGTCCTGGTCGGGGCGCTGGATTCTGTCCCGGTTGCCCCTCTTCCAGGCCACCTCTCTGCTGTGGCCAGGGAGTGCAGTGGAGGATGGCCCAAGTGCTTGGGCCCTGCACCCCATGGGAGACCAGGAGGAAGCACCTGGCTCCTGGCTTCGGATCAGCGCGGTTGCGCCAGCCGCAGTGCGCCAGCCGCGGCAGCATTGGAGGGTGAACCAATGGCAAAGGAAGACCTTTCTCTCTGTCTCTCTCTCTCTCTCACTATCCACTCTGCCTGTCAAAAAAAAAAAAAAAATTGGCATCTGTGTTTTTGTTAGCTGAAAGTTGTGCAGTCATGGACATGTAGAGCGATAGATGGCAGTAACTGTTGGGCTTGGTGGGGGCCAAGACCATGTCTTCCCTGTGTTGTCCTCCCTCCTTTCCTGGTATGTATCTCATACTCTTCTAGGTAGCAAGGACTCAACAATGAAGCTTCTCTCAAAGGACAGAAGAGAAGGCAAAGAGTTGAAAATGTATTGGGATGGTTTTTAAGCAAATTATTTTTTTTGAAAACTTTGACTTTTAATAGAAACTGTTGAAATGTACACTGATTGTAAGTTTCAGAAAAATGGAAAGATTTTTGAATTGTGGAGTCTTACTGCAGGAAGAGATCTTCAAAGCAGTCCATTGGGTGTGTGTGTGTGTGTGGCTTTTTGTCCCCTTCCAAGTCAGAAGCACTGGATCCCACAGCAGGAGGCTCAAGGTTGGTGGGGGCGTGAAGGTAGGGATGCAACTTGCATCAGAATCTGGAGTAAGGCTGGGTAATTGGTGCTCTCAAAAACACCATCCCTTAGGGCAGCCTTCCTGTTGGCTCTCCTTATCCCTCTCATGCTGCTCTTCAAATAACTGCTTTAGAACAACCTTCCCATTTTACAGGTAAGAACACTGAGGCTCATGCAGAAGTCGAGAGACATTTAAGATCATTAGACCTTGAAAAATATATTATCCCCACCCCATTTTATTGGGCATTTCTTATTTCAGAAAGAAAACCATGCAAGAATCCCAGATGTTGGGACAAGAGCTATATTAAACATAACTGTTTTTGTTCTCAATGGAAAAATAATTCCTGTTTTAATTGTATTGTGACTTTAAAAAGTTAGGAATCTTATATTTGAGAAGGCCTTGCTTGCTGCTTTAAGTTGCCCATCTCCTTTTTTGATATCATCACACTGTTTGCTCACCTCCTGTTTTTCCTTTTCTTCCTTCTGTATGTTCTGATTCTCTTTATTTCTCTCTTTCTCTCTCTCTTTCTTTCTTTCTCTCTCTCTCTCTTTTTTTTTTTTTTTTTTTTTTTTTTTTTTTTTTTTTTTTTTGCCAAACTCTACTCAACAATGTATTTTAGAAGATTGCTTAAAAAAGGATCATCCCTTGGGGCCGGCGCTGTGGTGCAGTGGGTTAACGCCCTGGCCTGAAGTGCAGCATCCCATATGGGCACCGGTTTGAGAGCCAGCTGCTCCACTTCTGATACAGCTCTCTGCTATGGCCTGGGAAAGCAGTAAAAGATAGCCCAAGTCCTTGGGCCCCTGCACCCACATGGGAGACCTGGAAGAAGTTGCTGGCTCCCAGCTTCGGATTGGCACAGCTCCGGCCATTGTGGCCAACTGGGGAGTGAACTAGCGAATGGAAGACCTCTCTCTCTCTCTCTCTCTCTCTCTCTCTCTGCCTTTCCTCTCGCTGTGTAACTCTTTCAAATAAATAAATAAGTCTTTTAAAAAAAGGATCATCCCTTAAAATCTGCTCTAGAATCAAAGCTTTTACTTATCACATGCTTTAAATATATTTCATGAAAACTTTGGAACTGCAGATTTAGCTCATTGGATTTGTGGAAAAGGTCCACTATGTAATCTATTTGGAAAGCTGATTTGCTGAATCAGTCAACTAGGTTAGGCTTACTTGCCTTTTGTTTCTATTTTCACATTCAAATAAACTTTCTTATGAGCATTCATTTGACTGTCACTTAACTTCTGATTCTCAGTCTAAAATGGATTGCCAGATATGCCAATGTATCTGGGAGAAATAAGGCACCATCACTGTTAGTATTTCTCCTTGATTCCCTTTTTGCTTTACTCTCTAGTAATGTTTTCCTCAGGAGCAATGTATTCTTGGACGCTGACTTGCACATAAAAAGGCAATGTCTTTAAACAAAAATTATCATCCACGTGATTGCTTGACTGCAAGTGCACTCTCAAACACGTGAATTTTCAGGAAAAAATTGAGGATCTGGAAACTGATTGTCTCTCTTTATTTTTTTAAAGGTTTTATTTGTTTATTGGAGAGGTGGAATTACAGATAGAGGGAGATACAGAGAGAAAGGTTTTCCATCTATTGGTTCACTCCCCAAATGACCACAATGGTTGGAGCTGGGCTGATCCGAAGCCAAGAGTCAGGAGCATCCTCTGGGTCTCCCACGGGGGTGCAGGGGCCCAAGTACTTGGACCATCTTCCGCTGCTTTCCCAGGCCATGAGCAGAGAGCTGGATGGGAAAAAGAGCAGCCAGGATGTGTACTGCAGGCCATTTGGGATGGTAGTGCTGCAAGCAGAGACATAGCCTAGTACACCATATTACCAGCCCCCATGACTGTCTTAAAAATATCTGATTTTGTTAACTGAAGTTGAAAGACCACTATTATCAAGGTTGTGAAAGGCAGAAGAATGAAGGTGTATAACAGCCTAACATTGGGCCATTTCTTGATAGATAGTTACAACTCCCTTCATATTTTGTGAAGATTTGAATAACTGACATTTATACTGGTGATCTGGATTTGTAAGGAATTTATATTTATAAGAACTAAATTCTGCTTAAAATGGCATTTCATATAAGTTTAGATACAAGAATAAGCCAAACATAAATGGCAAGCTCTTTGATATTGAAAGTGGTAAATCCTTAGCATCTGTGTTCTTTGAACCTAATCATCACAATGAATTTTTAAAAAAAGATTTATTTATTTGAAAGTGAGAGTTACAGGCCAGAGCCATGGCTCAATAGGCTAATCCTCCACTTTGCGGCGCCGGCACACCGAGTTCTAGTCCCGGTCGGGGCGCTGGATTCTGTCCCGGTTGCCCCTCTTCCAGGCCAGCTCTCTGCCATGGCCCGGGAGTGCAGTGGAGGATGGCCCAAGTGCTTGGGCCTTGCACCCCATGGGAGACCAGGAGAGGCACCTGGCTCCTGCCTTCAGATCAGCTCGATGTGCCGGCCGCGGCTGCCATTGGAGGGCGAACCAATGGCAAAAGGAAGATCTGTCTCTCTCTCTCACTGTCCACTCTGCCTGTCCAAAAAAAAAAAAAAAAAAAAAAAAAAGTGAGAGTTACAGAGAAGGAGAGCCAGAGGCAGAGAGAGAGGGAAAGAGACAGATGGAGTGAAAGAGATCTTCTATCTACTGGTTCATTACCTAAATGGCCACAACAGCTGGGGCTGGGTCATGCTGAATTCTTGAGCCAGGAGCTTCTTCCGGGTCTCCCATGTGGGTGCATGGGCCCAGGTGCTTAGACTCACCCTTTGTTGTTTTCCCAGGCACATTAGCAGGGAGCTGGATTGAAAGTGGATCAGCTAGGAGTGGAACTGGTGCCCATATGGGATGCTGACACTATAGACAGAGGCTTAACCTTCTATGCCACGGCACTGGCCCCATTATGAAATATTTTATAACTGGTCATAAATAGGAACCTCTACAGCATCAATTTTCTGGAATTCAATAACCATAGTTGTAAAGAATTTAGAAAATTCTCTAAGTTAATATGATAACCCACATATTAACTGGTAAATAAGCCAGTGCGTATAATTTTCTGAATGTCACTGCCCTTCAAGATTTCTACCTTATTGAGAGAAAGAAAACACACGATGGTCACCTAGAGAAAACAGATTCTTTATGTATGAAAATAGGAATAAGCTTCCAATAATTTTTATTATTATGTCATTGTACCAGTAATATATTATTATATCATTACTTTTACATATATTGAGAATTCACTGAAATGACAGAGATTATGTTTCTTCCAACTATTACTTTTTGTAACATGTAGACCTGTAAGCTCCTTGTATTATATGCCTCTTGCTGCACAGTTCTGTTCCAGTTAGAAATATTCATATAGATCTTTGCGCCTCTTACCTTATTTTGTATATGTTCAGAGAAATGTCACAAATATCAGAAAGTAGTTTTTTACCATTTACTTTTTGTGGTTATCAAGTATGGGAATGCTTTGTCATCATGAATATTATCTGTGTAGACATTTTTGGGAAGTAATTGAATGCCCAAAGTACCATGCTTCAGGTGATGTGATGATTCTTAGAACATTGGAGCTTGATATTAATCATCATCTGTTTCTCATTCTGAGATGCCACCTAGGTAGATGGAACTTCCTGCCATAGAAAAGATTTGTAAATATAACTTTCCTGCATTAATGACTGTTAGAGTAGGTTTAAGATATTCATTGTCATAGAATTCCCTCTGAAATAGAATAGATATCTTCAGGCTCTTTTCATTTATTTCCTGCAAGATACCAGCAAACTCACTGACTTAGAAGAGGCTACCCAGGTTCACATTTATCAATTTTGGTAAAGATATGAAGATATTAATTCTGGTCCTAATTTTGATCATTTATTGATCAAAAGTTTTATCATATAGGCTATGTTCTTAATAACACCACTGGTGGAATTAACTAGTTGTTAATGTTGAATAGATAAAATGTTTTAAAAACGTGTACTCCATTCTCAAAATGTTGACAGAAGGAATCCTTGATAAGGAGTTTGTTGGGAACTACTTTGGGTAAGGTGATTTGGGAGCCATCAGGCAACAGAAAGCACTATTATTGCTATTATGTAATATCTACATATTAACTCTTTTATGTTAATTTGATCTGTATTATAGGCACATCCTATATCCTTCAGAAATGAATGAAAACATGTTGTGTTAATTTTCACCAAGGTAGGAAGTTATTTACCATTTGGCAAATTGATCACATGTGGATAAGTCTCCTGTTACTTAAGGCTAGCTGTTGAATATGGCAGTGGAGGAAAACACTTTAGCAATTCAGAGGAGAAATCTCAAAAATAAGAACTAAAGATATCAGAGCATACACCCTCCAGCTTCCACCACTGATGCTATGCTGGCTTTTCCTCCCCATGCCAGAGTTAGCCATTGTTTTGAAGCACCCACATGGGACTGTATCATTCTTGAAGCTGGATCAGTTTGTGTTTTGTCCTATTGGCTGCCTCTTCATTGTTCAAAGTGTCCAGTGAAATACATTAAATACAGCTGGTGAGTAGAGTCTGAAGAAACAAACACAACTGATGGACAATATTTTTTAGGAATTTCAGAGTAATCTGGCAAAATTTAGAAATAAGACTATGAAATACTGAGTAGCTGTATCAGATTGTGGAATTAATTTGTGAGAAGATTAGCTGCTAGTTTTCTCCAAAAAATTGTCCAAATTAGTTCAATTATTTTTGTAATTATTAGTTAACATGTGCTAAGTGCCCTCAGCATGTTGGTGCCTTCACACGATATCAGAATGTGCCATGGAAGTAACTGAACTTGCTATTGGGTTTAATTAATCTCTCTAGTTAATTGCCAGTATGGGCCACATTTCTTATGTGAGTAAAATTGGAGTGTGAGAAAAGATAATGTCCCTCCCTCATTAAACTGTCCACATTAGATTTACATGGCAACAATGAGGCCCATTCAGACTTAGTTTTGATAGCTTTCATTACTGACAGCACAGAGTAAGTGGTGATCTGTCCTTTCATGATTAGACTCAACCCAACAGCGATGGCACCAACACAACCACCTTTATCAGGGTGGCTTCAAAGACTTGTTTGTAGTTTGATGCTCAGCCTGTCATTTTTTTAATACTAGACCCAGACTCCTTTTGTTCTCCCAGTGCTGGGAGAATTGCAGTGCAGGGCCATGCCTGACACCTGCCAAGAAGCACAGCCCTTGCCAACTGCAGGTTTCCCTGGAGTAGGAATCAGTTAGTGACTTGTGCAGATGATGTGAGTTTGTAGATCTTAGGAGCCTCTCTTCAAATGGTTTCTTAACTGGTATATGATCCCTCCCACCCCCAACTTTTGCCTGTAAAGTCCTATGGAAGCCTTTCAAATGGCTGGAATATTGTTAATTACCTGTAAGAACTATAGGATCTTAGGTTGTGTTCTCTAGAACTGATACTGGTGTGCAGGTGATTAGTAAGGGAGGACTTTAGGCCGGCGCCACAGCTCACTAGGCTAATCCTCCGCCTTGTGGCGCCAGCACACCAGGTTCTAGTCCCAGTCGGGGTGCTGGATTCTGTCCCGGTTGCCCCTCTTCCAGGCCAGTTCTCTGCTGTGGCCCGGGAGTGCAGTGAAGGATGGCCCAAGTCCTTGGGCCTTGCACCCTATGGGAGACCAGGAGAGGCACCTGGCTCCTGGCTTCGGATCAGTGCGGTGCGCCGGCTGCTGCACGCCGGCTGCAGTGGCCACTGGAGGGTGAACCAATGGCAAAGGAAGACCTTTCTCTCTGTCTCTCTCACTGTCCACTCTGCCTGTCAAAAAAAAAAAAAAAAAAAAATTAAAAAAAAAAAGGGGAGGGCTCTAAGGAGAAACCAGAAAGTGGGTGAGGGCGTTAGAGTAGGGGAGTGAAAGAAGTGACCAAGGATGTGTATTCAGATGCATTTAGCATAATAACTCGGAGCATCTCTGGAGCATGAGTCCCACCATAGAGTCAGTACTGTCTTGAGGCAAGGGAGCTTAGGCCTTTGTATTGCCCCCTCTGACCAAATCATTCATTAGCTGTGGGCCCTGGGTTGGGAGTGAGGTAGGTTGGGATCTCCCAGGCACTTCTGGGTGAGGCTGCGCTGGTCACCCACAGACAGTCCATACCTCTGAAGGGAAATGAGATATCACCCGGGTAAAAAGGATACATTGGAGATCTGCATGGGGAATCAAAAGCCTCTGGAATGCAGGAAGTATATTCTCTAGTTGTGTAGGGCACACAGGGAGAAATCCAAGGTCTCTTCAAGTTACAAAACTCTGTGGCAAAGTCAGAATGCATCATTAACTATTGGTTGCTAATTTTCTTCTGTGATTCATTCTTAATTATAAGCCCAAGAACTAACAGGGAGATCAAAGTCATGTTGGAGTGGGATTTGCCTTTCTTGTCAGGACTCCAGCATCCTGCGTCGGAGTATCTGGGTTTGATACTTGATCCTGGCTCCTGTTCAGCTTCCTGACCTTTGAGACCCTGTTAGGCAGTGTTGATGGTTCAAGTACTTTGTTCCCTGTTACCCACATTTTAGACCTGGATTGAATTTTCTGATCCTTGCTTTGGCTTGGCCCACTCCTTGGCCATTACAGGCATCTGAGGAATGAACCAGTAGAGTAGGAACTATCTCTGTCTGTCTGTGTCTCTTAGATGAATAAATAAAAAATAAAAGCAAGAATTAAAATCACATTGAAATAATTTTGGTTCTAGAAGATGAAGTTTGAATTTTCAAGTAGAGCTTTACCTGAGGAAAAAAAGCACGACACTTCTTAACCTCTCTGAACCCTCCATTGATTCTTAGTAAGCTAACATTAATGCCTGTAAAGGTAATTAAATATGAAAGATGAAAACAAAATGATTACATTCTGATGCCAAAGAAGAAGTGAGGTATGCACAGTGTCTGGATGCTACAGAATACTGCCTCTTGTTACATAAAATGACAGGGCTTAACTTTGTGATGTAAACACATTACTGCAAATGCCAGTGCACAGAGTACTGTTTAGACAGACTGCAAAGATGATTACTAAAGAACCATCAAAGCAGTAATACATGAAACGCCAACATTTCCTTGGCTAAGTTTGAATTCCAACTTGTTATCACTTTGAATGAGCCGTTTCACGTACAGACTAAACTTTTCTATGATAAACTTTAAAAAAATAAACAGCAAGATGTAAGTAGTGACAGTTGATAGAAAAATATTAAGTACATTAACATAAATCAAAACATCTTGTATCTCAAACTGCAAAGGATTTATTCTGAGGTTCATCTCTCTTTCTCCCCCAGCCTCCCTCCCTTTCTTTTTTCCTGTCAAAATTATCAGTAGCTTAATGTAATAAACCGAATTATGACACTTTCTACAGTGTAGCTTTCTGAGTACTGTCATGTGCATATTTGTATAGCTAGATATTTTCTGGAGCAGTGGATAAGATACTTTATTTATTACATATTTCATACATGTATGTACATATACATATATTTCATATATATGTGAATATACAGTACACTAAAGCTTCAGCTTTGTTAAATTCCTACTGACAAACCTAAAGAGCAAATTGTGTATATGTTTTATTTAGTAATGCAATACATCTCTTTTGATATGATTTATTATTTGAAATAGTAGGAATTATTTTATCCAGTTACTTGAAATTTCTGTGATACTGTCTTGAGATTTTTTTTGTCTCATTTTTTAGAAAAAAAATTTTAAATATAGAAGTTGGTAATGGCCTTTACATAAACCTGAAATGTCAAGTGTCTCCCCTAAAACATTTGTAATCTTGGATTCATGACATATCTTTAATTTCATGAAGAATTTTGATATTTAACATTTGTTATGGTCACTGACCTTGGTTTTTTTTTTATGAGAGAATAGTTCTTAAACACATTCTGGTTCAGATTTTTATTGAGATAATAAAAGAAAAAGAAATTCCCTAACAGTGCTTGATGTTGCCCTCTGAATCTTCTTTGGCTGCTTTAAATCAGATCCTTATTTGGAGGCAGGAATCGATATTAAAAAGAGGTTAATTTTAAAAATCATTTTATTTATTTGAAAGGCATAAAGACATAGAGATAGAACAGAGACCTCCTATCCACTGGTTCAAAACCATAATTGTACCAATAACCATGGCCTTTTAAAAAATTGAAACTGCTTTACAAACTCTGTTTCAGAAGCATATTTATCAAGGCATTTATTTTCATATGTGAATTTTGACAATTTTATTTAAATTTCTTTGTTTGAAACAGAGATGACTTCTCTTTCTGCTCCCTACATTTTTTTCCCGTCAAGTAATATCTTCTTGTTGTATTACCTTCCTCTGTTCTCCATTCTACCATTCCCATTTATGCTGTCAGATTCTAAAATGAGCAAATGAATGGAGTTGATACAGACACAGCAATGTAAGTAGGAGAGGGACCATTTTCACTACTTGGTTCTTTATTGGAAGGAAATCTTGCTAGCCACACATGTTTCAGCTAACATCACCAGTAAGTGACTAACTGGACTTCACACTCACTGGTTTCCAGAGTCCCCTCTCAGGGCTCTAAACTCATCCTTTGATGTCCCACATCAATTCTAAGCACCACTTATTAGTGCATTTTACAGAGTGGGAGACTGAAATACAAAGAGGTGGAGCTGCCGTGCAATGGAGCTTGCTCTGAAAAAGCTTTTTGGACTGAAAGACAGGATTAACACATAGGTATCAATTTAACCATGTCAACTACTTACTGAGCCTATTTAAACAGTTCTAAATGAGCACTTGTAGAAGCTTTTTAGCCCTCAGATGAACTGTTTATCATAATGGTCACTACCAGTAGGCAATACCATCACCACTACCACCACTATTATTGGCATCGTCATCTCTGTAACCACCATCACCATCACCACTACCATGACTGTCATCATCATTTTGCTTCTCCTCATATCTTCCAGTTATTCACAGTCCTTTACATGACAAACTGTACTTTGAATACTTTACTTTTAGCAACTTTTCTTCCAATTCCACTAAATTTGAAGAAAAAAAATGTATGAGGTGGAAAAACAGCCTATCCCTAACTCATTGTATAAAATAATGGAAAAATATTGACTTTGGAATTTGGTTTATCTGTGTTCCTAATTATAGTCATAAGCAAGTTGAATAATGTAACTGAACTTCATTTCTTCACCTTTCCGATGGGCTAAATGATTCTTATCTTCTACTCTCTGAGGAGAATGAAATGAGATGGTGTTAGCTCTCTGATGTAGTCATAGTAGTCATCCAGGAAATGTTTGTTCTTTTCTCTTTCTTCTGCGTCTCTTCCGTGAAGAAAAAAAAAAAAAAAAGACAGGACACATAGGTAGTTGTTGGAGTGTATCCTAACAGAGTCATAGATTTATAACTTAACATTTCTCCTTTACTTATTATACTTGAGGTACATTTGAGTGCATAATACACCTTCTGTCATTTAATTTCACAGCAACTCTCCATGGTGATTGGGGGAGCAACTCGGACTAGACTAAGTTACTGGAATTAAGACTTATTCTATGCATCTGCCCTCCCACAATATGGCGCTGGGAGAGGAGTAAACAGCTTCTACGCAGCTGCCTCCAGTTCGACCAATAACCTGCAGGAGCTGATCCTGCTCCTGATTGGAGGAGAGCAGCATACTCGGCGTATGGGTAGCAGAGTTGGGATTGGTGGAAGAGGACTATAAAGGAGGAGAGAGACAACATGCACCAGAAACATTTAAGAGGAACATCCGAGCAGCCCCTGAGAGAGCCGGCCGGCGGTGTGCCGCTCCCCCGCGGAAGTGGGGAAAGTGGCAGGGGGAGCCGCTTTTCCACGGAGGTGGAAGGGATCGGCAGCCAACCCGGGAAGGACCAGCAGCAAACCCGGGAAGGGCCGAGCAGACAAAAGAACAGCGCAGGGTCCTGTGTCGTTCCTCCGTGAATGGGGGAGCGACAGGTGATAGTTGTTTGATTCTCTAATAACAGGAATCAGAGACCATGCCTTTGATACCTCCTGACTGAAATGGATTTCACCAGTAGATTGTCTTGTCTTTGAGCTAGTGGCAACTGCAGCAAGAGATTGGAAGAAGGGAGGAAAGTGAAATCAGAGCTTTAGTTGTCGTGGATCCTTTCCTGTGGAGCTCCCTTGGTCTGGCTATGCCCTTATGTAAAGATGATCATGCTTCTTGAGCTTGACCCCTCTACCAGATTTTCTCCTTCCCAGTTGTGGTGCTGCTGCTTCTGCTTCTCCTCCTTGACCTAGAGATGATCATACTTCCTGAATATTGAATATCTATCAAGGTTTTCCTTCATACTAAGCAAAAAATTTTATGAATACTCCCTTCATTGGAGCCTGCTCAAATTATTCTTACTTGAGTAAGTCATCTATATCCTGCTAGGCTCCTGACTAATGCAAAAGAGAGAAAGCTAGGAAATCTTTTTTTTTTTTTTTTTTGAAAGTGTAGGTATATACTAGGCACACAGTTTGGGGTGTTTTGGGTTGGGCAGTGAGTTGATGAAGGAGTAAAGACATTCATGTCATTATTGCCATTACCACTAGAAGATACTGTCTTTGTCAGTCTCAACTGGAGTTAAGGACATTGTATCAGTGTTCCGGTTCTTTCATTTGCATACCATTCATGGGGCACCAATTCTAGATTTTCTACTCCTTTATTGTAGAGCCTTTTGCTCATCTTCATATCCTCAACCTATTTATACTACTATGCTTAGAAGGCACTCAGTACAGCCATTATTTAATGACCAAGTTGGCTACCCCCAAAGGATGAGGATGAACTAAGTACACAAATATATCAGCAGAGTACATTTTGTTTCTTTATGTTAGCTTTGTAAAAACCTAAAACAGGGGTTGATGTAGAAGAGCAGATTGGGCCACCACCTGTGACATTGTCATCCCATGTGGGTGCTGGTTCATATTCCGGCTGCTCCACTCCCAGTCCAGTTTCCTGTTAATGCCCCTGGGATGGAAGCAGAGGATAGCCCAAGTGGTTGTGCCCCTGGACCCATGCGAAAGACCTGAAGACGTTCCTGGCTTTTGACCTGAGCCCTGCTCACTTTCGGGGCTTTGGGTCAAGAACCAGTGGATGGAAAACCTCTCTCACATTCTGTCCGCCCCCCATCCTCCTGCCCACCATGACTCTGCCTTTGAAATAAATAAATAAATCTTATAAAAACCCAAAATAATGTATTGTTGATGTGTTGTGTCTTTAAACATTATAGAAATAGACATGCCTGACTATATTTCTTTTCTGTAGCATCTGCTGCTATAGGAGAAAAATTGGATAGGTGCCTAGAAGGCATGGGCAACTATAAGTTTTCAAAAGGATATACTAATTTAGTTTCATTTTGAAATAATAAAGAATATTTTTTTACTCATCTGACTTTTTTTGCTTATTAAAAGTTGTTCCAAAATGTTCTCAATTACAGAATATTGATGTTTCTGACTTTCAAGGTCTGATTGCAGATACCCTGGTAATATTTCTTTTCTAACCTTTAATTAATAATAGGCACTGGAGAAATCACTTTTAGAAGAATCTCTGCTTCAGCTTTTAAGGAGTATAAATGGAGTGTGGTACTGAAATACATATTATAATAGAAAATTAAAATTATCAGAAATTTTAAAATGTAAGCTTTTATCACTAGTGTTTTGATACATTTTAATAGCAGAATGATAAAAACTGGTAGTGCTTGGTCAATTCAGTGGCTATGTTTTGAAGTCTGGTTTGTAAAAGAATAAGAATTCAGTTAATTTTCAAATTAGAATGAATTTATTAATCTTACAAAGGAATAACAGTGTGGTGTTTCCCTCTGATAGATTTCCTTTGCAGGTTGTGAATGGCTATCAGTGTGTTGAATTTACACACAAATGGTATGGCTCCCCTGAGAGAAACACTCTCTGTAGACCGACATAGATTTCTCTTGGGAGAATTTATATGCAATAAATTATTTATATAAAACACAAGGCCATTCTGCTGCATTTTAGTAAGCATCAGAATCCGTCTGTTTGGTGGGGAAGTACTAAAAAAAAACTCTCCAGGGAACATTTCTGATGCACCGGATCCAAAGAGATGGCCTGCCACAGAGATTGGCTAGGGCCAGGAAAGAACTGGAGTACAATCAAGGAACTGGCATAAAATTTGCTACACCTCAGAAGAAATTCCAGTAAAGGGAGGGGAATGGACAAGGGTATTGGTCCTGGAGGTAGGAGAATTTATTGGAGGTCTGGTGTGGGGTTTTTTCAAATGAGGAGACAGGACACTGGAGCGTCCATTCTAAGAGCACACTTCTGGATAGCCTTGAGCTCCAACTTTTATTTGGAGGGTACCAACAATTCTATAAGCCAATAGGCACATGGGCAAGATTATATATTAACTTACGGATTTGGGAAAAGGAATTTGGACTGGTGGTCTAAGATGGGGATTAGAGTTGTGTTGTAAATCTTCGGAGACAGGCCCATTTAGATACTCATGCAAATTTACAAATTCTTAAAAATACTCCGGGTACCAATTAATGTCCATTAGGCCCCTGCTGCTCCTGCTGTCACATTCCTTTGGGGGCAGATGTGCCCATCCCCAGCCTGTTTTGGTGTGAGCAGAAACTGTGGCCCTGCCTCTAATTTCAGAACGGTTTGCTATCTGAAAGATGCTTATTCAGCATTCTCTACAATCTGGATGTGTGAGATGGGTTTGTGTCCACTTCCAAGGCTGGGCAAACTTCTTCCTATTACAAATTTTTATCCTACTCAATGAGCGGTTCTTCACATTTTATTATAGAAGTAGTGAGTAGAAGGGTAGTTACTAGAAACTGCAGGCTATAGGGGGAGAATGAGGCAATGTTGGTCAAAGGATGTAAACCTTCATTTAGACAGGAGGAGTAAGTTGTGGACATTGACTGCTCAGCATGGTGACAATAGAGAATAATAATGTATTGTGCATTTCAAAACAGCTAAGAGTATGTTTCAAATGCCTGACCGTAGAAAATTATAAGTGAGGTGAAGGATATACTAATTAGCTTTAAAAACTCATTCTATACTGTAATCAATACACAGTTATTCTCAAGTGTTGAAACTTAACTGAAAAGTGATCCCTGTTAAATATAAGATTGGGAATAAGAGAGGGAAGAGATGTGCAATTCAGGACATGCTCAAGCTGACTTACCTCAAACGGTAGAGTTAGAAACATACCAGGGGATTCCAATTCAATCCCATCAAGGTGGCATGTACCAATGCCATCTCACTAGTCCCAGTGATCAATTTCTGTTCACAATTGATCATAATGATACGACTAAGAGCCAAAGGGAGCACATAAACAAGACTAGTGTCTGCAAATACTAGCTGATAGAATAAAAAAGGGAGAGAACGATCCAACATGGGAAGCGAGATACACAGCAGACCCATAGAATGGCAGATGTCCTAAACAGCACTCTGGCCTCAGAATAGCCCTTAAGGCACACGGATCTGGCTGAAAAGCCCAT
The DNA here is from genome assembly GCF_051225735.1 of Oryctolagus cuniculus. Taxonomy (NCBI): domain Eukaryota; kingdom Metazoa; phylum Chordata; class Mammalia; order Lagomorpha; family Leporidae; genus Oryctolagus; species Oryctolagus cuniculus. Next base: position 90,250,225 of record NC_142876.1, read on the forward strand.
GAGAGTATCACAGGCATGAAAAGCCAAAACACTCTGGAAAAACAAACAAACAAAAAAAAACTAAATGAAAGATCTCCACGAGTGAGATCCCAGTGGAAAGAACAGGTCATCAAAGAAGGAGGTACCTTTCTCTGAAGGGAGGAAAGAACTTCTACTTTGACTATGACCTTGTCTAAATATGATCAGAGTTGGTGAACTCAAAAGGCTTCCATAGCCTTGGCAACTCATGACAAGAGCCTAGGGTGATTACTGATGCCATAAACAAGAGTGTCAATTTGTTAAGTCAACAACAGGAGTCACTGTGCACTGACTCCTCATGTAGGATCTCTGTCCTTAATGTGCTGGACATTCTGATTTAATGCTATAACTAGTACTCAAACAGTATTTTTCACTTTGTGTTTCTATGGGGGTGCAAACTGTTGAAATCTTTACTTAATATATACTAAACTGATCTTCTGTATATAAAGAGAATTGAAAATGAATCTTGATGTGAATGGAATGGAAGAGGGAGTGGGAAAGGGGAGAGTTGCGGGTAGGAGGGAAGTTATGGGGGGGGGGAGCCATTGTAATCCATAAACTGTACTTTGGAAATTTATATTCATTAAATAAAAGTTAAAAAAAGTCCAATAAAAAAAAACCTCATTCTATATTGTATGTCATAAAGATAAGCAAAATTTTGTACCACAAAAGCATACACAAATACTATTTGTCAGTTTTAAAATCTTTAAATTTTGAAGTAATTATAGATCCACAGAAACTGGGAAAACAATATACAGAAAGCTCCTGTGTACACTCACCTGAGTTCCTTGCTGTTAGTGTCTTGCCTAACTAGACTACAGTACAAAGAGCACGAAGTTCACATTGGTGTAATCTATAGAGCATGTTCAGATTTAACCAGTTATACAAGCACTTGTGTGTGTAGGGGGGTGGGTGGAGGGGAGGGAGTACAGTTTGATGTAACTTTATTACTTGTGTAGTTTTATGAAAACAACCACTGTCACCACTATCAACAGACTGAATTGTGCCATCACTGTAAGGCACTCTCACTCTGCCCCTTTATGGCCACATCTATGCCTTCCCCCATCTGTAATAACTAGCAGTCATCTGTTCTTGATGTGAATAATCATCATGTGTTAGGAGTGCTGTACATAGTAGTCATGCAGTGTGCAGCCTTTGGAGATTGGCCTTCCTGCCCTGCTCCTCCTCCCCACCCCACTCAGTGTATTTTTAAAAATCAACATAGTTTTCTTGATGTTTATCAAATACAAGTAGTGTGGACCTTTATATTGCTGGATAGTATTTACCACAGTTTGTTTAACCATTCCCACATTGAAGGACATTTGGATAATTTCCAGTTTTGAGCTGTTGAAAATCAAGCTGCTCTGACCATTCTTATTTATGTTTCTTCATGAAAATAAAGTTTTATTTCTCTGTGATAAATGCCCAAGAGTACAAATTCTGGGTCACACATTGAGTTTTTTTTTTTTTTAATGTGGAAAGAAAGTTCCAAACTAGTTTCTTGAATGGCTATACCATTTTATATTCCCATTAGCAATGTGTCAATGATCTACAGTAAGAAAAAAAATGTTAAGGAATGTATTAATACATGAAATTATCAGGGTCACAGCAAATCATTATAATTATTACAGCACAATTCTCATCAATTTTTGTGTTAATGTGATATTAATACAAAGAGAAAAGATTTTGCATAGTTCACAGATAAAATTCTAGGAATGAAATACTTCCTCCCTCCATCCTTCCTTCCCCTTCTTTATTTCTTTTTTAGCCTTTGAGATAACCTTTTTTAATTTGCATTATAGTCAGCAGTTTAATGCTCTGCTAATGATGAGTGATCTCCTTTTTTTCCATCTTCACCAGCACTTGATGTTATCACCATTTTTGTTTTAACCCTATTGATAGGTGTATAGTGATATCTTGGTTTTCAATGCATTTCTCTAATGGTTATTGAGGTTGAGCATATTTTCATATACTTGACACATCCATATGTTATCCAGTGAGATGCTTTTTTATGTATTTTACCTATTTTCTAATAGGATTTTACTGCTTGTTTTTCCTCTGTTGAATTTTGAGACATTTTTATATATTCTGAGTACTAGTATTCTGTCAGATACATTGCAGGGACCCCAGAAGGGCCTACTGGTGGAACAATGGTTGTGCCTCTCTAATTCTCTATTGAGCTTGATCTTTCATAGTCACTGGGCAGAGGGAACAAGCTATGCCTTTTGATTTTTGGGGTTGCGAGCATCCCTGGTACCCAGCTCAGGGAACATGGGAAATAAAGAGAAAACCCAGGGAACTTGCCTGCATTGTTATCCCTCATTTTCTGACACCATGATCCACTCTGCCTTTTTTCACATTTTTGAATTCTTTTATCTTTTTCTGTTGAATAATTTCCAAGATATTTACTTGTGTTTAGAGGAAAGAAGCAGAGAAAAATGAGTCCACACCAGAACTACCCAGTAGACCTGATATTTAAGAAGCCATTTGCTGTCAAACAGCTACAGGGCTGATTTTCTTGGAGATGGTAAGCTTTGACCTTTTAATGGCCTTACCCTTGTGTCTTAAGTGGCCTTTGTATTATGGTGAGTCTTAAAGATGAAAAGCTTAAAGGTGATGTTCTTAAAGGCACAATTTGAAAATTATTGTCTGAGACAAAAGTGCTGCATGGACTCTGTGATGCACTATTCAGGTCCTCCAGGAGGTCAAGGCTTATTGGTTCACCTGCTAGGGGTGATCGCGCACAGACAGCCCTCCCCACAAAGGCACACCTGCCTTAGTCACTAATCATCCGAGGATCTGAAAGCCCTTGCCTGTTAAGTCCAACTCACGACATCTCATGCTATGGTATGAAGATTTGTGTTATTCTACTACCACCCCCACCCCCCACACCACCCCTGCCAAATTAATTTGTTATAATCCTGACCCTAAAGGTGATAAGGGAGATAATAGGGCCTTTGGGAAGTGATTAGGTCGTGAGGGCTCCACCTTTGTGATGGTATTAGTGCCTCCACTTTTCAAAAGATTAATTTATTTGTTTATTTAAAAGGCAGAGTGACAGAGAGAGAAAGGGAAGGAGGAGAGAAAACTCTTTAATTTTCTATTTCATTCCTCAAATGGCCACACATGCTGGGACTGGCCAGTCTGAAGCCAGACGCCAGGTACTCCACCTGAGTCTCTCACGAGCATGGCAGGGGTCCAAGTATTGGGCCATCATCCTCTGTCTTCCCAGGCACATTTGCAGGTAGCTGGATCAGCGGCACTCAAACCAGTGCTCTGATATAGTTTGCTGGGATCACACAGTAAGGCTTCACCCACTGTGCCACAGGACTGAGCCTGGTAGATTTGTGCCTTTATAAAAGAAATCCCAGGGATGAGTGCTGTGGTGCAGTGAGTTAAGCCTTGGCTTGGGACACCTGCATCCCATATTAAAATGCCAGTTTGAGTTCTGGTTTGTCTGCTTCTGATCCAGCTTCCTAGTAAAAAGTCTGGAAATGGAGTGGATAATATCAAATGTACCCCATTCCCTGTCACCCTTGTGAAGACCTCTATGGAGTTTTAGGCATCTGGATTTGGCTCAGCCCAGCCCTTACCATGGCGAGCATATGGGGAGTGAACCAGGAGATAGAAGATCTCTCTCGCTGGCGCTGCAGCACACTAGGCTAATCCTCCGCCTGCAGCGCCATCACACCGGGTTCTAGTCCCAGTTGGGGCGCCGGATTCTGTCCCGGTTACTCTTCTTCCAATCCAGCTCTCTGCTGTGGCCCGGGATGGCAGTAAAGGATGGCCCAGGTGCTTGGGCCCTACACCTGCATGGGAGACTGGGAGGAAACATCTGGCTCCTGGCTTTGGATGGGCCAGAGCCGGCTGTAGCGGCCATTAGGGGAGTGAACCAACGGAAGGAAGACCTTTCTCTCTCTTTCTCTGTCTCTCTCTGTTCTACCGTGTGAGGAAAGAGGGAGAAAAAATAGGATGGGGCTTGCTACCAGACACTTAGTCTGCTGTTATCTCGCTCTTGGGCCTCCTAGCCGCTAGAACCATGAGAAATAAATTTCTATCTATTGCTTTTAAGCAACCTGGTTTATTGTATTTTGTTGTAGCTGTCCAAATAGATGAGAGCCCTCATCTTCTTTCCTCCCCTGAGAGTTGCCACTGGGCACTCTTCTCAGGCAATCTGCTTCCTTCTCTCACCTCCTCGTTTTCCTTTCACAGGAGTTGAAGCACTGCTTAAAAACCTTCTTCAAGCTAAGTACAAGAGTCTTTCCTGGAAACTCGACCAGCCTCAGAAATCCTTGGGAGATTCTTGTTTGTCTTTTCCTAAATGTAATTGAGCCTTGCAAAGTGATCATGTTCTACCTACTTCTTCCAGAACTCTTGTGTCTTTTTTTAATTAAATGATGGACATGCTAGTTAGTCATCATATTTTTTTTTAAAAAATCATCATTTTGAAGAATAAAAAGGTGCAATGCTGTTGCATTTCTGCTTCATTTTGAAAGTCCATAACCTGAGAACCATGGCTTAGAATCTCATTAGATTTCTTGGGGCCTTCTGTTGTTAAGAAGAGCCCTTACCAACTGCAGTCAGTTTTGCAGATTATTGCTTCAAAAGTTTACTCAAGTCTGCAGTCACGTCTGTAGTTGCTTTAATACTTAGTCACTGCGCGCTAAGGATATGGTTCCTTGCACTATGTTCACCATGGGGTGCTCCAGCTTTGAGTTTCTTTGGCTAATTGGGAGGTTTGGAAGAGAAACACAGTAGTGGCAGTGCCATTAACTTTAACCTTTTATTCTTGACCACCAGCTGATTGCAATGTATAAATAGTAGTTTGCACATTACCCAGTCATATGCACCTCCCTCCAAGAACTGGTTATTCTTTTACCTATCTCCTAATTAACTTCCACAGTGCTTCTAAATCAACTCTGGAAATCACCCTTGCATGTTCAGTCACTCCTCTGCTTGTTCATTTAAACTTTTCTTTACCTGGACTATGGTACACTATGGAAGATGCTTAAGTATGCACATTGTGTCTTGGTGAAAAATTTGTTACAAAGGTGTGTGCATGTGTGGTGTGTGTGTGTATTTGACTTTATTCTGTAAATATTTACCTAAAGACACCAGTCAACTGACTTTTGTAAGCCTAATAAAAATGTAAATGCATCAGAAAAGATTACAGTTCCTATAGAGAATCTTGCAAGTGATAAACCTTTAATTCATGTCTAAATAAAACTTCTAACTATAGAAGTTCTTCCTGTGAAAGTGAGCCAGATTATTTCTCATATATGTCTCTAGACTGCAGTATGGTTCACATAGGCTAAGGGGTGTGGAGGAGATTAATAAAAGCAGAGTTTAATAAGATTAAGGATATTTGTTTCACAGCCTATTGAGTACCTATTTGCTAGCCACAGTCTCCAAGAAAATAATGTCATGTTGACAAACATTTAATGAGAAAGTGCATCCTCAAAATCTTGAACTTTCCCAGTTATTGAAAGTCCAAATGAGTATCTATTATTACAAATACTTTTTCAACACATTTCCCTGTTATTAAAAAATGTTTTTCTTCGAAAATATGTGTTTCTGCCTATCTAGCTTATGTCCTTAGAAAGTATTTGATTCTGGGCCGGCGCTGTGGCACAGCAGGTTAAATTGCTACTTGGCATCCCCTGTGATCGCCCATTCCAGTCCCAGTTGCTCCACATCCTATCCAGCTCCCCGGTAATATGCCTAGGAAAGCAACAGAAGATGGCCAAGTGCTTAGGCCCCTCCCGTTGTGTGGGAGACCCAGGTGGAATTCCAGGCTCCTGCGTTCAGCCTGGCCTAGCTGTGGCCATTGTGGCCATTTGGAGAAAGAATCAGAGGATAGAATATCTCCCTCTTTTTTTCTCTCTCTGTCTCTGCCTCTTTTTCTGTCACTGTGTCTTTCAAATAAATAACTTTTTTTTTAAAGTGCTGATTCACTGTTTAATATTTCATTGTATAGAGTCAAATGTTTATGGTCTCTTGATAGGTATGAAAATTAACAATGATCTTGGAAGTTGATTCTTGAAAAATGTTAGAATTTCATGACGAGGCATAGCTCTTGATCTTTCTCAGCCTCAGTTTTACTTTTTGTCTGAAAAATGGATAAAGTAGTATTTATCTCATTGAGGTCATGTGAAATTGAATCTAATCAGGAGTACTTTTAATCTTTACAGGGATAATCAGATATGTGCAATTATTTCTGATCTTTTCAGTATTTATTTTGAAAATATTTGGAATTATACTGTGCTTTTGTCCAGTACTTCCCAGGTTTTGAAACTCTTCCATATTTTATTCCTTGGAGATTCACATGGTCATGCCAGAAGAGTATGTTTGTTTTGTTCTGTGTTCAATTTTGTTTTGTTTTTTAATGAGAAACCAGGCTTCGAAGGGTTAAGCATCTTGTGCTAGGTCACATATTTAGTAAGACCAATAACTAGAACCAGGCTGTCACTCCTAGCATAATCAAAAAATTCTGATATAGTAATAATAGAACCAAGCAGAAGGCACAGGTATCTGTGATGATGGGAAGTGGGCTACCCTTTCTATCTCTTATTGGTTGTTGCTAAGTGGGGTTTCTGGCCATTGTGTACTAGATCTGATTTTTTTTTTTCATTAAAAAGAGAAGCCAGATTCAGATTTTCATGCAAAAAATATTGACACCTATTAAAAAGAAGCAAGCAGAGACAGACAGATGAACACCACGTAGTTCCAGCATTTTCTCTGTTCCAAGCTGCGGGCATGAGGCACTCCTCCCTGGTTTTGGCTCCATTTGGTGCTGAATGAAGGAGAATGTAAGGTGCCTGGTGGCAAGGGTTATGATATAATTATTGTTGCATCCCCAGGGTGTAGCAGGTGCCTGATAGTAATTGTGTACTGGTAAGTGGTTTTGAATAAATAATAAAGAATTCCAACAGTTGACCTAGGGGGTTCCCATAAAATGTGTCTTAGGGCCTGAGTCAGCACTCAGGCCACCACTGCCTACTTTGTTCTGCTCCATAATGCTAACAAGCACAGAAGAAATATCCAGGCAGTTTATTTCTACTAGTGTTTTTTGAATGGAAATTTTAGCAAAGGTAAAATGATGCTGAATTGTTTATCTGTTTCTTGAATTACTTAAGAATTATTCATATTAGGTACAGCATATTCCCAACGTATTTTCATGAAGTCATCTTTTAGTGATTGCCTATCTGAATGCTCATAACTTTCAGGTTAAGTGACAAATGAAAATGGTAACTCTATTCAAGTGAGTCTCACTTCAGATGTACTCATACTGAGGTGTGACTCCATTTATCTCAAAATGATTCATTGGATGTCTCCAAAATAAAGGAAAGACAACAAACATGTCATACAACACTATGATTAATGTTGATTATATATGTAAATGTGTTGTCATGAATTCAGGCACATTGTTCTAAAATATTTAAAAATGGTTTACCTGTTTTATAGTAGGCATCAAAATGATTCATGGCCAAAACATTGCTCCTTCTTATTTCCCTCAAAATAGTATATAATTTTATACTATTAAAATATTAGCAGGGGTGGTGGGCATTTGGTGCAAAGGTTAAAATGCTACTTGGGATGCCCACATCCTTTATTCGAGGGCCTCGTTCCGGTCCTGGCTTTGGTTCTGATTCAGCTTCCTAGTAATGTGCATCCTGGGAGATTGGTAGATGAAAGCTCAAGTCCTTGTCATTCACATAGGAGACCTTTTTGAATTTCTGGCTCTTGGCTTTGGCCTGGGCCAGCTCTGGCTGTTGGAAGCATTTGGGGAGTGAACCAGCAGATGGCATATTTCTCTTTCTGTCTTAAAAAAAAATGAAGATAAATAGATAAAAATTTAGAAAAATACAAGCAATGATACTTAATTTGACTCCTCAGCAATAACAAAAATCCAATATTAAGACCAAAATCATTTGTGTAGAGGAGAGAAACTGTTTTCTATCTGTGTATCTGGCTGTCTTCAAAAAGTATATATTTAATTTATTATAGTATTTTATTCCACCCTTAGAACATTTCATCACCCATTTTAATTAACAAGATTAGTAGTTAAGGAAGCACACCACAGACACTTGTCTTGGACCACATCATCCATCAGGGATTTGGGTACCTGTTGAAATCAAAACAGAACAATTTGCCTCCAACCAACCCATCTCACTCTGTCTGCAAGTTCAGCTTCACAATTAAATTACCTGCCAACTTTGAATTAGCAGTAAATGACAACTCAAGATCTGTAGGGCTTACAAGCAAGTCAGAAGTGGTGCTTGGAATGATTACATTCCTAAGCCCACAATTATCACAGTTCAGAACTAATTTTTATGCCTTAAATAAAACCAAAAGAATCTACACAAAGCACTTCATTTTCCAGGAAGGTTAAATTAAAATTAAAGTGTTCAGTGGAAAGTCATCGTCTTTAAAATGCATTTCCTAAGAACCACTTATTTGAGGAAGGAATAGCTACAGTAATTTTAATTTTTCAGGTATAAATCCCTTTATTCCTTACAGTAGATATAGAGAAACCACTCATAATCATTTTTTAAATGTTATATTTTAAAAATCCTTTGTCAAGGTGGTTTGTCCAGGTGTACATATTGCACACATCTACACAATATGGTAATTTAAGCAAAATGGGTAGCAGAGAGTGTCTTAAATGGACACAGATCATATCTTACAGAGACTTGAAGGAGGCAGTGAGTAATAGCTAGAGCAGCAACTTGGATTATGTTCAGTGGCTCTGGTGCAGAATCTAAGTGCTTTTGCAGCTCTACTTGAAACATTGTATACAACATCAAGGTCAGGGTTTGGGGAAAGGCAGAGACCACTGGGATGGCCTGGCTGAGGCAACTGTGTTCCTGCTGCAGGTGCAGAGCTGAGAAGCAAGAGGTCAATCTCCCTCACCAGCAGCTGCGGCTCCACTGTTTGGAAGCTGGTGGGAATTCCATTTCAGATCCCTGTTAACTTTCAGAGGGTAGGAGTCCAACAAGTTGTCTTGACGTTTGAGGCAGATGTATTAAACTATTTTCCCATGGGCTCTGTCTGCAATAATGAGAACTTCTACGGTTTTATTTTTATTTTCATTCTAAAGTTTTAAAAATCTGAATTCCTTGATTCTATTGGGAAGTTGGCAAATCTGGCAACACCATACCATTATTACTCCTTCATGGAAGTGATAGACTTCACACACACACACACACACACACACACAAACACACACACTTCTGGTCTTGATTGTTTTTTTTACCTATCTAGCTGCAATTTCTGTTGTGTAAGCTTAGCAAGGTGATCTGTCTACACAGTCTTCTATAGGTATTCAGGCTCAGATTCCCTCTGCCTAATGCACATTCTCCCCACACCCCCACCTACCCCTTTTTAAAAATTTACTTATTTATTTGAAAGTCAAAATGAGAGAGAGAGAGAGAGAGAGAGAGAGAGAGAGAGAGAGAGAGAGAACTTTTATGGATTGATTCACTCCCCAAAGACTACTTTGGCCATATCTGTGCTGTGCCTAAGCCAGGAGCCTCATCTGGGTCTCCCATATGGATGCAGGGGACCAAGTTCTTACACCTTCCTCTGCTGCCTTGTCAGGTGCATTAGCATGGACCTGGATTTGTAGAAGAGCAGCCTGGACTCAAACAGGTGCTCCAATATGCCATGCCCATGTCACAAGTAATGCTTAACTCACTGTGCCACAGCATCGCTGTCACAGTGGAAATTACTATCTCAAGGTTCATTCAACACCTGGCTAATCATCTCCAAAGTCAAAATCTTCTTCATTCCCAACACAGCCCAATGTTGCTTTTTATGTATGGATATTGCTTTATAGGTTGCTCGTTCATCAATTTAGAGATTCCATCATTTAGACATTCATCAATTTAGAGATTCCAAGGATTTTAGGATTGCCAGACACTGGGCAGGTGGACACCAAATATATACATACCACAATATCACATCCTGTATATCCATAATATTATCACTTCAGCATGTAATCAATAATTGGAAATTATTAATGAGAGTTATTTTACATTCTTGTTTTAGTTGCAAATTTTGGAAATTCTGTGTATACTTTGCACTCACAGCCTATGTCAATTCAGACAAATCACATTTCAGTTGTTCACTGGACACATGTGGTTAATGTCTTCTAAATTTATGTGATCAGCCTTACCTACAAAGGGGAGAGTAAAGCAAAGGAATACATCTCCTTTGTTGGACAAGGCATAATTCAGAATTCCCAGGCCCTGGTTCAAACCTCCTCTTACAAATCATGGTTATGAACATTAAGATGTACAAAGAGAGTTTTGGAATGAATTATTTATTCCTTTTTTATGGATACAGCTGCTTAATGTTTGGTAAGCCAAAAAGTTGGCATAATTTTAATGTTTCTTTCCTGCTTTTAGAACAGTCTTAGAGTTTTAATGGAGGGAGGTAGGATATGACTTCACAGGGGTGTGTTTTGTCTCCATGGTGGTTTGTATTCCCTTGCAAGCTGAGATGAGATCATAAGTCCATATCAATTCACTGCTATAATAAGTCACTTTTTGCCTGTCATCAGGGATAGAAAGTGAATATACAGAAAGGAGAAGAATCTAGCATTGTTGAGAATATGAGAACTTTACAGAAGAAGCAACTGAAGAGCAGTGCAGTAAAGGGTACAATAAAGATGCTAAAGAAGTGTCAGTCAGTTCCACATTGGACATTCTGAATCTGGAATGAATGTTTATTCAAAGTGCTAATAACTGTGATTTGTAATATCCAGAGATGAAGACTAAAGACAATCAATTATGTATGACCTGTGATTACTTTGTGAAAACTGGTCCTGAATTGTTTTATTGTTTGATAGTGTTTTTTTCCCCTATCAATATAAGGTTTCTTTTTTTCACTGAAGTAGATGTAGACAGAATTCCAAACTGTTCTAGTGAGCTTGCTTCTCTAGCAAGTGCACTGATTTGAATTTCAGGTTGTGATAATATGGTCATAGAAATTTGCCCTGGGTGCATTTTTGGCTGATCTTTTCCTGAACACATTCTTAAAGGCCACATGATGGGACTTCATTACTTTTACATTGAGGTTTAGGTTGCTGGATCAGGAGCATGAATCCATATAGATACTGTTTTTGTACTGGAAGTCCTTTGAATTTCCTTTATTGCAATGCCAGGAAGTGCTATTTAAACATATGTTCTGCACTTCAGTAATTATGTTTATTCTTTATAGAACTCAGAAGTACATTGGGTATATTTTTAATATAGAAAAGAACTGACTCGCCCCCGCCCCCCCCCCCCCCCAGCCTTGATTTAACATAGACGAAGTCCACACACATGGAAGATAAGGCAGTAAGCCGGTGGTGACAGTCCCGGAGTGGATTTTGAGAAGTTGCTCATGAGCACAGATTGACTTGCTTCCCCGCTGTCCTTCTGGTAAGCCAGGCTTTCCTTATGTATCCCTGTGGTCAGTTGACTTTCCTGTGACTGACAGTGTGGATAGATCTCTTTAATCCCCAAGGAAGGAATGAGCCTTGGAACTTAAAAGGCTCCCAAAGTGTCTTGAGATTACAGTTCTACTGATTGGAATAGTTACCATTTGTTTAGTTATTTAGGTAATTTGAATGCCCTGAGGTGATATATTGAAAACAAAGTTCAGATATAAGATATATATATATATATTAAAAGTGCATCAATTATACTCATTTAACTTTACCATTTAATGATATTTTTACATATGTATATTCCCAAGTAACTACCATCTAGGTCACGTTGTAGAACATTTTTTAGTACAGCTGCAGGCTCCTTTATTCCCCTTAGAAATGTGATCATGTGTCACTTAACATTGGCACAATGGGGATATGTTTTGAGAATCATGTCATGAGGCTATTCACTTGGTGTACAAATATCACAGAGTATACCTATGTACCTATTGTGTACCCAAAGTAAGATGGCTACATCCTAGGCACTATAATCTTATGGGATTTCTGTTGTATATGCAGTCTATCATGGATCAAAATGTTGTTTGTGATGCATTGCTATACACTTCCCTGAGAGTTTACTGCTCTTTTGACATTGATACTAGCTGGTTTTACATGTTCTTGAACTTGATCTAAATGGACTCAAATTGTATGAAGCTTCTCCTGTTCAGCTTTCCAATCCACATGTTTGTGATGTGCATCCATAGTGCTGATGAATGCTAGTAGTTCATTCTTGTTCATTTCTAAGGAGTATTTCTTTGTGTGAATATACTACATTTCATTGATTTACGTCCTTGGTGATGAACATTTGGATTGTTTCGTTTTTTCTACAGTTCTATCTTGATCCAGATCCTACCATGCTCAGTAACTTATAGAGGTGCTATTTTTCTAGGGCCATGGAGACTGAGATCTTTTGTGCTCATGGAAACCTCCACTTGATCTGCCTTTCATGATCTACTTCACTGCTAGTCCTTCATGTTAGCCTTCTCTCTCATCTTTCTAATTTTGATAATCACAATAAAATGATAATGATAATAGCAACAGGCATTATTCCTTGAGCATATACCATGTACCTTACACTAAAGCTACTGTGGGTTACATATTGTATCTCATTTTATTCTCACCAAGATGCTGGGAAGAATTATTATTACAGTTTTTACATAGGGAAATGAAGACTTCAGCAAATTAGATGGAGTCCCCAAGATCATGCAGCATATTAATGGCAGAGTAAGGATTCAAACCTGGATTTAGACTTTAACCTTCTGCACCACATTGCTAGCCCCTCCTCTGGTTATTGATATAAAATTCTCAAGTCCTTATCCTGCCTACAAACCCTGCCGTCAGCTCCTGTTTACCTCCCCAACTTCATCACCCATCTACTGATTCTCCAATTGTCTCCAGTCATGGAACTGCATTTGGTCTTGTACAGGCTTATTCCAGTGTTGGGCCTCTGCATTGTTAATTGCTTCTGCCTGTGACACTGTTCTCCAGATGTTTGCCTGTTTGACTCCTTCATGTTGTTCAGATCCTAGCTCAAATGTCACCTTTCCAGAGAGACTTTCTTTGGCCATTCATTAAAAAGGACCTGTTTCTCCATCACAATGCCTCAGTTTATTTTCTCCCTAACATTTATTGTCCTTAAATGTATGTAGTTCATCAGGAATATCAGTATGGTCTTTTTTACCCAATTGTCATGTTTGTTGAGTGACACTCATGTTCTAGAAAAGCATCTGCCACTTAGTTTATCCTTAACAGTCATTAGTTGAATAAACAAAGAATGAGTAAATATATATTTCTAGGGATCTCCGTGTTTCTGAAGGGCAGCTCCTTATATGAAGGGTCTTCAGAAAAGAGCACAGGAGAAACACATTATCTTTAGTTCCATTTATACATGAACTTGTCAAAGTCCCTTAATATATTTTATAAAGAAGGAAAATGTTATTTACACAGTCTGACTTTTTCAACTTTTACTGCTTTTTTTCCTGCTTGCTAGATTCTTTATTTAGTGGAGGGTTAAGCTTGAGATTACAAAACAAACTGAAAATATGTCTTTGTAAAAAAAAATAAGCAAAGGTAAGGAGGGAAGTATCACTAACCTCTTAAAGCTGCCACCTGCAGTGTGGACACCATATGGGCGTCGATTCAAGTCCTCGATGCACTACTTCCAATCCAGCTCTCTACTGAGGCCTGGGAAAGCAGTAGAAGATGGCCCAAGTGCTTGGGCCCCTGTACTCACATGGGAGACCCAGAGGAAGCTCCTGACTCTTGGCTTCAGATTGGTCTAGCTCCAGCCATGTGGCCATCTGGGGAATGAACCAGCAGAAAGAAGACCTCTTTCTCTGCTTCTGCCTCTCTGTAACTCTGCCTTTCAAATAAATAAATAAATCTTTTTTAAAAAAAACTCTATATATGAAATATATAAAATCTGTTCACCTTAAAAAAATTAAAATTGTTTTTTAGAAAAAGTGTGGCTTTTACATACTGGGAAGGGTGGAGTCCAATCTTCATAAAATAGAATGAAGGGAAAGGAGGGGTACATTATTAATTTTATGTGTGGAAGATGCTTGCAATAACAGGAATTGACTTCTGGCAATGAAGCAATTTCCCAAATGTCAGAACTAATCATAGGATCCTGGAAAGTGCTTCTTTCCTTGTTGTCATTGTTTATTGTTTGTTTATTGCTTGTTGTAAAACATTAGAATGGAGGAATTCTCTCAGATCTAGCATCAGAGCATAGCATGACACAAATCATAAAAATTAACACATTGAGAATTAACATACACTTTTATACTGGAGTTTCAAAATTAGAAATTTTATTTAAAAAATAGCTTATTTAATTACTGCCACCTCTATTCTAACATGACAAGTGTTGGAGTGATTAATGAGCCCTTGTTCTGCTCAACACATGAGGTTAACACAGATACTAAGATGCTCCTTATCTTATCATAAATAATAAGCTGCCTCATAGCCATTTGGAATGCTGTAGGCCATTTCCTGAAAATTCATATTCACTACTCTCTTTGTTCCTTTTTAATGAAGCAGGAAGTTTTTAATTTAAATGTCTTTAGTTCATGGATGTAGATGAAAATTGCTGGACCTCAAGCAAACTTTGTCAAAGGAACTTACAGCCCATTGCTGCTTTAATATTGCCAGCCATGCACCATAGCATGTGCACAAGCATTGTGGGTGTGTGGGTCTGGCATTGTGGTGAGGCTTCAGTGCCCACATTCTATTTCAGAGCACTGACTTGAATCCTGGCTCTTTGATTTCTAATCCAGCTCTTTGCTAATATGCCTGGAAAGGCAGTAGATGATGGCCTTATTACTTGGTTTTTCTGCTGCCTATATGTGAGACTGGAGTGGAGTTCCTGGCTCCTGGCATCAGACTGGCCCAGACCTGGCTGTTGCAGCCATACTAGATGGAAGATCTATCTGTCTTTGTCCCCCTCTCTATTGCTCTGCCTTTCAAACAAGCAAACAAACTAACAACTAAGTAAATAAATCTCTTATTTTTTTTAAAATAGCTGCTGTTGTGGCAGGCACGTTGGCATTTCTTTGCCCTGTGAAGGAAAGGAAAGCTATCTTAGGAGAAATATAACTATGCAGTTCAGGCTGGGAGGGATAAAGGTTTGTGTTTCTATCCTAGGCTTGGCAGAATTTCTGATTACTGAACGTCACGTTGCACACCTTACTTCGGACTGAAGTCCACACATTCATCTCTTCCGTCCACCTATGGCTTTTACTGATGTCTCTACCTCCAGGCAGTACCCAAGTGCAAAGTTCTGTTTACCATCTTTGAGTAATGGTATTAATTTCGATGCCCAGGGATAATGCATTGCTTATTAAACGCTATAACAATAACCATAAAGAGGTCTTTCAAAGGGAATAGCACCCCTGCTTCCTCAGCAAAAATGGTTAGGACTGAACAAAAGCAGAAATTTCCTGGGTAACAGTGGGTTTAGTTACTCACCGCTGATGTCCTGTGTGATCATCAAAGACTTAACTTCTCTAAATTTAGTTGATCCATCAGCAAGCTGAGAATGATATTGTACCTCTCTCTGTTTTTTTGAAGGTTAAAAGAGAAGTAGAACCCTTATTAGAGTGTCTTGCATGTAATAAGAGCTTGATTAAAGTCACCAATTCAAAATCTCTTGGAAGAACCATGTGCTCAATTAAATGGGGAATGCTGTCCATGTGTTTTGCAGTAAACCCAGGGAAGACTCTTAAATTACAAATGCTTCCTTTCAGCACTGCCAGTAGATCTCCAAACTAGACTTCCTTAGAAAAACCAGTGTCATGTTTCTACCCATTTACCTAATTATCTTCAATTTTTTTAAGAAGGTCAGGGGAAAAATATCTTAACAAGTATCCTGTAGATTCATGATTATATTTTGAACTTCTCTTTTGGCTCTTCATTTTCCTAAGAATCAAACTCTGTTCTAGGAATTGTGTAGAACTGGGAGAATTAAAATGCAAAATACTGAGGCCTGAGCTCCAGCCTTGCCATGGCTCACATCCCTGAGTAGGCCTTCATGTTCCCAACGGATCCCAGGCTGCATTCTCTTCCTGAATGCTGCTCACTTGCGGGAAGACTCACTCCCTCTCTGGGATGCTGAGGTTCCTCACTCATCCTTAGGTTCTCAGCTGCAGTATCTTTTCCTTGCAGAGCATCTTGGTTCCACAGGTCTGCCTTGTGCTTTGTATACTATGCTCTCATTACTCTAGGATTGCCTTTACTTCATTTTGTTCTCTTGTAAATATGTCTTCCTTATTCATAATTACGTATTTGATATCTTCCTCCCCACAAGATTGTTATCCTCATCAGGATAGGGATTATTTCATTCACCACTGCATTGTACAGGACTTGTGATCAGTTAGGTGCTCTGTCTGATATATCTGGCAAGTGTGAACACTTATTCTTGCTAAGAATTTTTTTTTTTATTTACACGTAACTGGATGGTTAAAGTGTTAGATTGTATGCATTTTTCTCTCATAATAATCATTCCTCCCTATGTTGCAGCCATTTGGAGAGTAAACTAGTAGATGGAAGCTCGCTCTCTCTGTCCCCCCACCCTCTGTAAATAAAATACAATAAAATAAAATAAAAGAAAGAAGAAAAGGTCATAGTTGACTCTGGTTTTCTGTGATCATACTCAGTGTGCCTTAAAAAATTTAAAAACAAACATAAAATTTGCCTTTTGTACTCTTGGTATGATTATGGGTTGCTTTTATAGGTTAAGATTTAATTGTATCTCAACCAATCAATACAGTTTTGATTTTTAAATAAGTCACTGTTAATACATTGGCACAATAGTACAGGTGACATTTCCTCTCTCCCTAAAATGCCATCAGTCTTCAAAGCATATCACACAATTTCATAAATTAATCTTGGAAATAAGTGTCATAGTAAAGATGTTGATTTTACACTCCTGGTGGAAAAGAAGACAGAGCTTACTGTTTGCATTCTAAGAGTTATATTCAGATAAAGAAAATCATGAAGAAGGAAGGACAGATAATTCAATACCTAGAACTGAGTTCTGGAAAAGAACTTGAAGAGCTCAGTTTCAACCTTTGTTGTCTCTTTAAAGATTTGTACCTTTTTTTTTTTTTTTTTTGCCAGGCAGAGTGGACAGTGAGAGAGAGAGACAGAGAGAAAGGTCTTCCTTTGCCGTTGGTTCACCCTCCAATGGCTGCTGCGGCCGGCGCACCGCACTGATCCAATGGCAGGAGCCAGGTACTTCTCCTGGTCTCCCATGGGGTGCAGGGCCCAAGTACTCGGGCCATCCGCCACTGCCTTCCCTGGCCACAGCAGAGAGCTGGCCTGGAAGAGGGGCAACTGGGACAGAATCCGGTGCCCCAACCAGGACTAGAACCCAGTGTGCTGGCACCGCAAGGTGGAGGATTAGCCTAGTGAGCCACGGCGCCAGCCCAAGATTTGTACCTCTTGGGAAGCCATTTGGCCTTTTCTGATTGCCTGGAAACTAATCTGTGGACTTACTGTTAGAGCTGCATAAAAATATTTTAGCTCCATGGTTCTGTTTAGGATTTTGTGTTAGCTCTGAGTAAAACCTTGTTCCTGTCTTCAAGGAGCTTGTGTTCTGCTGCATGAACTGGGCTTTGTAGGCTTAGAGTACTTGGAGGTGCTAGGGGAGACATAAAGATGAACAAGGCCTCTAGGAATTAGTGATTGAGTGCCTGCAGGGAACTCAGCATTGCCAGGCACAAGACAATGGTGCAGTAAATGCCAGCTGCCGTTCCTGTGACACTGTGGGATTTCTTGCTTGGGTGCTTCAGAGTGTGGTGAAGCCATTTCTGAGATCTGGATCCCATGTGGTAGAGCTCAGGATGGCCTCATACACAAATTTGGTTTGAGAAACACGAATAGAGGAATTTGAAATTTGGGATCATTATTATATAGACATATCTATTGTTGAAAAGTAGACCATCTTATTAACCAATCATTTTCCTCTGAGTTCAGACCATTTTATTAACCAGTGTTATTTTATTTCAGCATATTAGCTTCACAGTTTTTAAAAATTCCATTAGCGTTTCTGTCTGTTTGCCTACTCCCTTAATTTAACTGAGAGATGTATTTACCAGCATTTAGAAATGAGAATGTAAATAGAATCAAACCAAGTGAAAAAAATAAAATGAGCCACGACCCAATCCAGCCCTGAATGTCCTCTTTATTTAGTGAGAGGCAGACGGACTAAAGAATAATTAAAGTACAAGGCTAGATTTGATAGCAGTAGTCATTCAGTGGCTTTCAGTGTGTGTAACCCGGACTATCAGGATGAGAATCACTTGATGTGGTAGACTGAATGATACCCTCCCCCCCAACCCCAAGTTTTCACACCCTAATGCCTGTGTCACTGTGTTAACTTCATATGGGAAAAGAGACTTTGCGGTGTTGATTGAATTAGTGATTTTTAAAGTTAATGGTTTTGAAATGGAGAGATTATCCTAGATCATGATAGGCCCAAATGTAATCATAGGGGTCCTTGTAAAGCAGAAACAAGAGATCATACTTAGTAGTAGCAGTTATGGAGATACTGGCAAGCTATCATTCCAGGAAGGAGGTGCCACGGACCTAGGAGTGAGGAAAGATCAGGAATGGATTTTACGCTAAGCTATCTAGAAGTAACTAGTCCTCCTACCACCTTGATATTTGGCCCTTAAAACCTATTTTGGACTTCTGATCTCTAAAACTCTAAGAAAATAAATCTGTGTTATTTGCAGCCACTAAATTTATGTTGCTTTGTTACAGCAACATTAGGAAATGAATGCACCCAGAAATTGTATTTCAAATGCAAAATCTTGGACCACACCTAAGCTTTACCCAATGAAAGACTCTGGGAGTAGGACTAAGCACTCTGATCTTGCAAGCTATCCAGATGATTTTGATGCACACTAAGCTCTGAGAACTACAATTAGAACTTGGAGAAGGACTTACACCTATCTTATGAACCAGAGACAAACTGCAGTTAACTATCCTCAGTCACGTTTCTGTTTTTTCTTAAATCACTATATATTTGTCAAGTGGATTCTCCTGTTGCCACAGGCAGTGTGATATTTGGGAGCTTTAGGATCCTCAAGCAGAGAAGGCCTACACTCCGGACGAAAAGTCCTTGTCAAGGTCCCTGTGGGTGCCTAAAGGTCAACCAATGAGGATCAGACCTGCCTCAATCTTTAACCCCCACACCCTGTATCTATAAAAGGAGCCCTCCCAACCTCTGACGCTTGACTTCCCTGACCCCTGCTCTGTTGGGACCAGTGAACCTTGCCTGGGAGCAGAATTCCAATAAAAGCTTGGGAATTAATTGATTCATCTGACTGGGAAGATTTGTTACGTGCTGGACACCTTGCAATATTATGATTGACAGCACTACTAGGAGCTCCTGAAAATTTAGGGAGTTCCTTAAAGGAAACAGAAAATGTTACTGGAAGGAGGATAGGATACTTTGCTGGAGAGACAAAACTCTCTAGCATAAATGTCTTGACTTTAGTGATCAGATATGAAAGAAAATACACTCTGGTGTAAGAGAAGAATTTGTGCAATCGCCCCTGGCAGAAAAATACATAACATATTCAGGAAATGACTGAAAGAATTATAGGAGTGACATGGTACTAAGAGGGTGGGAAACAGGTTATAAGTGCAAATAAAGTCCTTGATTGCCACACAAATTAGGAATATATACAGAGGTTTTGAGCATGGAGAAATAAAGATGAGTATGTGTCTTTAAGAAGCAAACTCTGTGTTCTCCCATCCAAATACTAACCAGATCCGACCCTGCTTAGCTTCCAAGATCAGATGAGATCTGGCATGTTCAGGGTGGTGTGGCCTTAGAACAAACTCTCTGTTCTCACTCATTGCCTGAATATCAGAGCCCATTAGTACTAATGTCTGCCATTTTATATGCATAGTGAGTTCTGATTATGCATCACTCTAGGGATTCTCCATGAATAAATTTTTATCATTATGTGTTCAAATGATGGTTTTCCCTTTATGGAAAACTTTGTCTTTCAAACTTTCAGATTACTTACATAGTAAGGAATACATTTATACACACACACACACACATAGGCACACACACACAAATCTTTATGAGTCTATGGCCACAATGAAGATGAAAGATAGAGTCTATTACTTTTTAAAAAAAAACTTTTTAAAAATATTTATATAAACAGATCAAATTTCATGTATACAATTTTAAGTATATAATACTTCTCACTCTTCCTTCCTCTTCCTCCTTCCTGTTTCTATTTTAATTTCTGTGACAGTATACTTTCAATTTATAGTCATAGGCTTATTTCTATTTGGTTCTATTCTAGTTTTATAAAAATTCTGGTCAGAGTTTCCTAAATTGATTTCATTATCCACTGTTGGGTTGTGTCCTTTAGTTTTGAACATACTACTTTAATGGAAAGGGGTAGTATCTTATTCATTTCTGTATCTATTAGTTCTTAGCTTATATTAGACCCCATTAAGGCTTAAGTATTAGATTGAAAAAATTTTAGCCAGAGCCCATTCTTGGAGCCTTATCATAGTACATTTCACTTGCCAGGTCCTAGATGACAGATCATTAAGATGCATAAGCCCCAAACATTTGAATGGGTAGATTTGATGAGTAAGGGAGGAATGAACGGTCAGTAGAAATAATGAAACACCTTCCTTGTAATTAATTTCAAGCCTTAAGAATAAAGAAAATTTGTAGATGGACTCCTAATGATGACACATGCAGCAGGTTTCCTCCTGGTCAGAAGCCTTTACATGAAATAGCTTCTTGAATGAATTTGGTATCATTTTGAGTGTTAAATCTGCAAAACTGGCACAAAGTACAGAATGAGAAGAGCTTTTATGCTCTGATGTACAAAGAATTCAATTTTGAAGACTGTGGTATGAATGATCTTCTGTTTTCCCCTAGTATCAGGGAGCTCTATGGCCACTGGCTTCTGAGCTATGGGGCTGACTCATATGGAAGATGCTGGACAGGGGCTTCCCTTGTGTCGCATTTACTACCTTGTGGAATTTATCATCTTCATTAGCAGATGTTACGTTTTCCTCCTTATCATTCTAGGTATGCATTTTTAAAAGTTCAATCTTGTTATCTCTGTTTTTCATAACTTTTGACTCTTCCTTTAAGAGTCTCATTTCTGTCTTCCACTGATGTTAAAAAAATAACTTGGGAGGGGCGGGAGCTGTGACATAGCAGGTAAGCTGCTGCCTGCAGTGCTGGCATGCTATATGGGTGCCAATTGGAGTCCTGGCTGCTCCTCTTCCAATCTAGCTTTCTGCTGTGGCCTGGGAATGCAGTGGAGGATGGCTCAAGGCTTTGGGTCCCTGGAAGTTCCTGGCTCCTGGCTTCGGATCAGCATAGCTCTGGCCATTGTGAACCAGTGGATGGGAGATATCTCTCTCTCTCTCTCTCTCTGTCTGTCTATGCCTCTCTGCCTCTCTGTGGCTCTTCTTTTCATATCAATCAATCAATTAATCATTCAATAAACTGGGGAGAGCAGGACTTAAAACACTATCCTTTTCTTATTAAATTCAAAATATATATATAATTTTCCATCATTTTGGTTGCAGTAAGTGTATATGGTCTTGTACATCCTAGGTTTTTATAGCAAGCCAGATGTCGGAAAATTTTAGGTTTCACCTTTGCGCTAAAAGTTTGAGAATCTCTGCAGGTCTAAGTTGGCTGTTTATAAAGTAGAGGTGGATTATGTCTTCACTGGTGAATCTTGCAAATTTGCAGAGATCAAATGAATTAATTTACAGGAAACAACAACAACTTTTTGTTAAAAATTTTTTTCCTGGAGATGTATCGAGTCTTATTGAATTTGGTAGTTGTTTAACGCCATGTATTGAAAAATTTAGAAGCTGCACTTGAGTGCAACAAGAAGTAGTGTTGAAGATTTCAAGATGTTATGTATGAGCCTATATGTCTTGTGATTGCCATCCCTTCCCTTCCCTTCCCTTCCCTTCCCTTCCCTTCCCTTCCCTTCCCTTCCCTTCCCTTCCCTTCCCTTCCCTTCCCTTCCCTTCCCTTCCCTTCCCTTCCCTTCTCCCTTACCTTCTCCCTTACCTTCTCCCTTACCTTCCCTTACCTTCCCTATATATGTATGTATGTATGTATGTAGTTGAGGCGGGTGCTGTGCTGTAGTAGGCTACGTCTCTTCCTGTGGCGCCAGCATCCCATATGGGTGTGTGTGTGTCCTGGCTGCTTCTCTTCTGATCCAGCTCTCTGCTTACAACCTGGGAAAGCAGTGGAAGGATAGCCCAAGTGCTTGGACCTCTGTACCTGTGTGGAGGACCCAGAAGAAGCTCCTGGCTCCTGGCTTTGGATCAGCTCGGCTCCAGCCATTGTGGCCATTTGGGGAGTGAACCAGCAGATGGAAAACCTTTCTCTCTTTTTCTCCCTCTCTCCATCTGTAGTTCTGCCTCTAAAATAAATAAACACATTTTTTAAAAGTATTTATTTGAAAAGAAGAGAGAAAACAAAGAAGCAGAGAGAAAGAGAATTAGAGAGCTTCCATCCACTGGTTCACTCCCTAAATATCCTCAATAGCCAGGTCTGAGCCAGTCTGATGCAAGGAGCTCAGAACTCCATCTGGGTTTCCCATGTGGGTGGCAGGATCCCAAGGACTTGGGCCACCACCTGCTGCGTTCTGAGGCACATTGGCAGGGAGATGAATTGGAAGTGAAGTAGCTGAGACTTGAACCAGTTTCTATATGGGATGCAAGCATCTTAAGTGACAGCTTAAGCCACTGCATCACAGTGCTGGTCCCTTTCCTTGTCATTCTTCAGCAATACATTTGGACAGTTTCTTTCCATCTGCACTAGATTTAAGTTAGGCCCCACTCCAGTTTTTCCCCTTGCATGGTTTATGCTGCTCTTGGGGTTACAGACCCAGGTCATTAAGGCTACTGACTCTATTATCACTAATGATGGAAGGCTAGCACAGTGACTGTTCCCATTCTCTCCTGTCATTCTCTTACCTCCCTCAGGAGGTCCTCTGTTACCACTGACACCTGAAAGGAATAGAGAGCTCAGCCCTCTTGTGCATATAGCCTGGAGGTATAAATGGCCACTGGTAGATAATACTGTTTTCCCTTCTTTACTCTGACCTATTGTCCAAAGATGCTCTCATTCTTTTAACCTCTCTCTGAAGAGTCCTAGGAGACATGACAGTTGTGCTTGATATCAGTGGTGGCCAGCTAACAAGTGCACCTTGTATTAACTTTCCTGCCATACCTGCCTCACTGCCTCATTCCCTTCTGCTCTCACTCTTCCTTCACTGATTGACACATTCTTACAAATTAGGAGCATATAGAATCTTCCTCAGGCTATACTTTCTGTGGAAACTGGGGTCAGTCAACATCTAAACATACAAATAAGTACACATGCACACAGAGGGAGGTGAGCCATATTGAGCCAAAAGGAATAATCAGTGTTTGATTTGCTGAGTGTCTGCCTGAGGAGAAGGGAGACATTGTAGACAAGTCTCAGTTCTATTTTTTTTTTTGGGAAGGCAAGTCCTGGTTCCTGTTCTTCAGCCCAATTCCACAGAGTTCGTCTGAACTTCAGGGACAGAGGGAAGTGTAGTAAAAGGCAAGTGGACTATGAAATGATGAACCCATGTACTCATTCACTTAACAGTTCAAGTAGGAGCAGAGCTTATTGGAGGATCCCTGGGTCAAGGTGATGTTCTAAGTGCTGGGAATTCAGTGGTTAACTAGATAAATGTGATCTAAGCCCTTATAAAGGCTAAAGTCTCTTGGAAGAGAAAGATAATAAAGAATTGGGTAGAAAGGAAAGAAATGATGCTCTTCATAGCATACAAATGCTGTGAAGGAAATGAGGAGTTCCAGTAGACACTGACCAAGTGAGGAGGGAGAGTCCTGTGGAGATCTGCTAGTCAAAGAAGGCCTTTCTGCCAAGCGATCTAAAGGAGGGGAGGTGATGAGCATGCACCACGTGAGAGAGGGTGGGCGTCCTAAGCAGATAGAGCAGACAGAAGGTCCTGAGCTGGTAAAGATGTGTTTGAGGAAGTGATAGAGGACCAGGCTGATTACAATTATGTAGTGCTTACTCTGGACTGTTTCCGTGTAGTACCTCACTTTACTTCTCATAACAATCCAGCAAGATTTGTAGTTTGCATGTGAGTAAACTAAAGCCCAGGGAAGGACAGTAGCTGCTCAAAATTACAGCGTCCATGTGGTGAGCAGGGGACCTGGACTTCTGACCCAGTCTTCTTGTGGGAAACAGTGGACCTTGGATTCACCTCCTAAACTTGCCACCGGACAGCCTTCTGTACAGAGACTGAACCAAGTCCCAGAAAGCTTTGTAGGCCAGGGCAAAGAGCTTTGACTTCGTTCTTAGTGCAATAGCAGAGCCTTGAAGGATTTTAAGCTCAGGAAGCTAGGATCCTTGAAACTGTTTTAGAAGGTCTCTCTTGATGCTATGTTCAGAATAAACTGGAAGGGTAAGAGTAGAAGCAGGACCCAGGAGACACTATTAAAGGCCTATGTAAGAGAAGATGGTGATTAACGTGACAGGATACCTCCTGAGATGGAATGAAGGGGAGGAGGATGTGAGGGATATTTTGTTGGTAAAACTGATAGATCCTTCTCATGGATTAGATGTTGAAGGGGGGAGAAAGGGCCTCATCAAAGATGTGCTCTTGGGGTGTGACCAAAACTTCCTCAGGCCCAGGCGGCAGGGAGTGACAGCAGGAGGGAGGAGGGTATTATTTGCATTTGTGCAAGGAGCTCCTCAACCTGGCCTTGGTGCTGATGGCCCTGGGGAGGTCAAGGCTGCTGATGCCTTGCAGAACAAAGGGCTCATAATTAGGCACTATTCTTAGGTGGGGGACCTTAGCAGAGAAGAAGAGGTAGGAAGCATAGGGTCTGTGAGAGCATGCAATGTTGTGAGGTGTCAGTGTGACCTCAATTTGTACCTGAACATAGTGTAATAAGAGCTGTGTTTCACTTTTGGCAACTGCTCAGAAGGGTTGAAATTCAAAAGTAAGAAGGATCATGGAGTTAGGCAAAGTACTAGGCTTGTCCGTGGCTGCAGTTTATACTGAAGCACATACTACTGGATTTTTTCTCTCCTTACCATTGTCACACTGACTTAATCTAGAGGAGAGAAAAATGCCAATAGTGAATGTCCCCATTCTCCCATCTTTTCCTGAGATGAGAGGGAGTGCTCTGAGACCTACTAGTCCACATCTCTCGTGATGAGAGGAGAGAGTAGGCAGACAGGCGATTTTCATTTCCTGTGATAACTTCCCACAGTAAGTAGGTGGGAGGGCATGGTGATTGATGAGCTAAATTAGATGGAAAGAGGCTCAAATCAGATTCTAGGTGATTGCTCCTGCCTCTCGACTCACTGCGCTTCTTTGCAATTCCACTCATTTAGCAAATGATCATGGGCTGTCTTGTGACATTGCTTGTGTTGTTGATTCATTCTCCACTTCTTTGCTTTCTTTCCCTTCCTTCCCCAGCTAGATTAGTTACTCCTTAGGGGGCAGAAACGATGTTTTGTTTATTTTGTTTCCTTCTTATGTCTTATACAGAGCAAATGCACAATGAACCCGAGTTGTCATTTGATGGATCATTGCTGCTTGGGATAGGATGTTTTCTAAAGAATGTTACTGAATTTATCTTGCCTCAGAAAAGTAGAAAGTAGGGTAAGAACCATACTCAGCATGTTTTAGCTTAAAATATGCAGCCTTGGAATAAATGAGTTTAAGATAACCTTGTTCTGGTCAGCATAGCTCAACCACAAAAATGGTTTAGTTTTCTCTAACAGTGAAATTTCTCTAAACATGAAAGGAGGTGGAATCACATGAAATTGCCAATATTTGTGCTATAGATAGGTAAAATCGTGTGGATCAATCTAAAAAGATTGATGAGCCAATAATAATCTATTCTTCTGATTCAGTGTGAGATGGAAATCAGCTTAGAAGATAAAGGCCAGTGAAATCCAGGCCCTGGGATAGAACAGGTGATCGTAGGGTTAGGAATTCCTGAGCAATCAATGTTTCTTTGCATAAGTTGGTGCTTCTGGGTTGGAATCCTTAACTGTCATGACGGTGCCCTCAGACCCTTTAGTGTCACCTACTTCGAAGCTTATGACAGGTACTCAGGGGAGTCAGGCATGATCTACCTTGTAACAGCCACCCCCTGGCAGCCTAGTCTGTCCTGGGGAACTGCCAGAGCTTGTCAGGGCAGGCAGGACATGGCAGCAAATCCAACTGTGCAGTCAATAAGGCAGCCCTGCCTCCTTTTCCCTCTTTATTAAACCTTGGGATGTGAGTGCTCAGGTCATTCTACTGATGAGGGAGCCCCGAGGAAGGCTCGCATTGCTTATTTTCCCCTTTTAACTCAGAGGTTAAATCTGAGTTGTCAACTAGATTGTCCCAGAGAAACTCAGCATCACTGGGTGCACCGCACGGGAAGGAGGGGGCACCTTTGCCTTATTCGTTGTGGGATAAAAGGAGAACTGTACTTCATGATGGAATAGAGACTGGAATGGACAGCTTGAGAACATTGAAGGTCTGCCATTGGACGTAGAAGGTAGGGAAGTCCAGAAAAACAAGTGTAGGAACTGAATTAATTGGGGACAAGAAAATTATAAAATGCATTTTTTACCTTTGCATTAGTGTATTTGCTAGCTTTTCATTTCTTTAAGTAAAATACCTGAGAGGAGCTTCTTTGGAAGGAATAGTTCATTTTGCCTTACGATTTTGGAGCTTTGCAGTTCAAGATTGGGTGGTCCCATTAGTCTGATGAAGGTGCAGTGTATGTGGAGGTAGGATCTGCGAGTCAGGAAGCAGAGAGAGAAGCGAGGCTGAACTTGGCTCAGATAACCAGCCCTCTCCCAAGAATGACCTTCTGAGGGCATCTCCCACTGCACCTCCCTCTGAGATAACTCCTTTGGATCAATGTTTAACCTTAATCCATTAACCATGAACAGAAGTCTTCAGGGACCAACACCACAATAGATGGAGCTTTGGGAGACATTCAGCTATTATCTCAGCAGTAACAATAAAGCGCAAATTATGTTTAAAAACCCAGCCTGCTCTGGGTTCTTTCAATACTGAAAGCATGAACAGAGATGCTTTGAGTATCAGAAAAGGTTTGGAAATTGGGAGAAGTGCTTGGCTTAAAGTGTTTGAACTCTATACAATCCACAGTTGTGGATCTAAGAAAGAACCAAATTAAACCCTCAAAAATGCATGTGCATTCAAACATTCTAAGATCCCATTTCCCTTTTTATTACTTGTGGATAGAATTGTGCTTTAGGCTCTTTTAGTCCTTCATTCTCTGAATGAAGCTATAAGCTTATGCATATGATCTTGTTTACTCTTAAAACTGCTGTGAGAGTTAAGGAGGTGGCATGCCCAGTTTATAGAAGGGGAAAATAAAACTCAGAAAGGTAAAACAATACAAAAAAGCAACTCACCAAGAATCACAAAGTGCAACTAAGTTGAAAGCTATGACTCCATCCTGGTTCGTCTGCTTCTTGAACCAGTGCTTTTTTTTTACTACACTGTGCTTTCTTTCCCTCAACTGGATGTATATTTTTTTTTAAGATGTATTTATTTATTTGAAAGTCTGAGTTACACAGAGAGAAGCGAGGCAGAGAGAGAGAGAGAGAGAGAGAGAGAGAGAAATCTTCCATCTGCTGGCTCATTCCCCAGTTGGCTGCACTACGGGAGCTGTGCTGATTCAAAGCCAGAGGCTTCCTCCAGGTCTCCCATGTGGTCATCTTCTACTGCTTTCCCAGGCCATAGTAGGGAGCTGGATCACAAATGGAGCAGCTGGGACTCGAACTGGCACCCATATGGGATGCCAGCCCGGCAGGTGACAATCACTACCTGCTACATCACCGCGCTGGCTGCACTAGATGCATCGTTACAAAGGCCTGTGACCCAGACCCAAAGAGTAGCAGTGGGATCTTATATAGAATTTCAGTACAGATTTCCCTAGGAAGAGAAAAGCAGAATCTGAATCCTCACCTCACAATCAGACTAGGTATTTTAATAAAACCCTCGCTGATGTGCATCTACCTGAAAGTTCTATCTGGATTGCCCTAACCACACTTCTGCTCCTCCCTACTTCTTCTGCCTTGGGTTCTTTAGTGACCCGGCTCCAGTAAGACGCATGGCTGATTCTCGCCTGGGTTATCAGTTGACAAGACATGCATGAGCAACAGCAGCTTGCTTTCTTCTTCCTTCTTCTTTGAACATCCTCTTCACTTTTCAGTCTTTTCCTTATTCCTAAACAGCAATGAAATGATGAAAGAAAAGAGGACACAGTTAAGGAATAGGGATTTCTGACAAAGCTTTTCTGTGCCAGCTTCGTGCTTCCTTCCAAATTTGTGCTAACAACATGGCTAACAATGTCTCCCTTAGCAGAGGATGCCAGCATCCTGACTGTGCCGCACATCCTTGTGAAATGACTTGAGCATCTACAGTTATTTTGGAAGCTGAGCACATTTGTTTGCTCTATAAACTGAAGTGTCTTAAGGATGGCTGAGTGTGAGTATGATAAATTTCAACCTTTTAGGACAAATTTGAGCAAACTTCCATGGGTGGAACTCAGGGTTTAGAGTGGGCTATTTTGGCTGCAAAGCTGAGCTAACCATGTCCTGTTCACTCTTAGCTCTGGGAATGAGGCCATTTGCATCTGCTTTGAGCAATAGTGCAACTGGGCTTGCATGATTTTGTCTCTTTCACTTTCTGATTCTTGTGTGTGATTATGAATGATCTCTGAAGCAGAAAGAAGACAAAGAATTTCATAAGCCAGGTCTGCCCTGTGGCCTCAACAGCAATTTAGCAAATGTGACATGGGAGTTGAAGGAACCCATATGCCCATCATCAAATTGTCATGTTCATGGCGACCAATGAGTCCCATTTCTTCCCTGTGGTGCTTAATTTCATACATGTCAACATGTAAATTCTTAGGCAGGAGTTAATAAACACGTCAGCTTAATAGAAATTCTGGTCTCTTTTAGAAATGGGGTGGGTGGAAGGGCATTCAGAGCACTGGAGTTTTCTGTTAGCGATGTGTCTTGAAAGGCATTGTTCCTGCTCTGCCCTTATATCCAGAGTGAAAGAAAATATGGGGAAGGAGTGTGATCATGATGTTCACGCTTGAGAAAGTCTGGGGAGCCACGTGGTATTATATACAAGGTATGGAGTGAAAATATTTTATTTTAAATATCACATTTTTCATTTATCAAATCATTGTCCTCTGATGTTCATTAAGAAAACATTTTAAGTTCTGGCAACGTGGTATGGTGAGTCAAGCCAGTGCATGTGATGCCTGCATCCCACATGAGCAGCAGTTTGAGTCCCAGCTGCTCTACTTCCAGTCAAGCTCCCTGCTAATGCACTTGGGAAAGCAGCAGAAGATGGCCAGAGGACTTGGCCCTTGCCATCCATATGAGAGGCCCAGATGGAATTTCCGGCAGGTTGCTTCAGCCTGGTCCAGTCCAGTGCCAGTGTTTGCATACATTTGACGAGTGAACCAGTGGATTGAGGATCCCTCTCTCTGTCTCTCACTCTCTCTCTCTTTCTGCAATGCTACCTTTCAAATAAAGAAAATAAATCTTTTTTTAGAAAAAGAAAACATTTTCTTCGCAGGAACAATAATGGGACTCCCCCTTTTTTTTTTTTTTTTTTTTTTTTTTTTTTTTTTTTTTTTTGACAGGCAGAGTTAGACACAGAGAGAGAGACAGAGAGAAAGGTCTTCCTTTTCCGTTGGTTCACCCTCCAATGGCTGTGTGACCGGCGCACCATGCTGATCTGAAGCCAGGAGCCAGGTGCCTCTCCTGGTCTCCCATGCAGGTGCAGGGCCCAAGCACCTGGGCCATCCTCCACTGCCCTCCTGGGCCACAGCAGAGAGCTGGACTGGCAGAGGGGCAACCGGGACAGAATCCGGCGCCCCGTCCGGGACTACAACCCTGTGTGCCGGCGCCACAGGTGGAGGATTAGCCTATTGAGCCATGGCAGCCGCCTCCCTCCTTTTTTAAGTCGAGTATTTCAGTGACTTTATTATAGAGATACAGGTTTAAAAAATAAAAATAGCATCTCTGAATTTGATTTTGAACTTGTGTTAGGTTATTTCAAACTATGTTCTGAGAGACATCATTCAGAATGAAGCATCTCGCTTCCAATGCTTTATGAAAATATTTGGTGAAGCTAATGAACAGTCTAAGAATTTCCACTGTGTGGATAGAGTTGATTTGATTTCATTTCAGAAAAGTCATAATCTGAAATTAGTGTTGGTAATGATTTGAATATGTGTAATTCTCTCAGCCTAAGATGTGTAATATGTTTCAGTTATGCAAAATTATATGCTTTATATCAAGTTGTGAACTGTTGGTGGGTTGTGTAAACAATTTAGGGATTTGTGAGCAGCCTTTATTTTTAGTGAAATAAAACAGAATAGAAAATACTGGACTTCATTTAAGATGGTAAGGATTTGTATTTTATATATATGTATACATGATCATATCATAGAAAGAGAGAAACATAGATGGAAGGATAAAATACTTTTTCTATGGGTCATATTTGGAGAAAATAGTTTGAAAACCACTACCTTGGATTTTTTCCATTTTCAAAATATGGTATTAATCATGATTGGCCAACTGAAACTTTATAAATAATAATAAAACTTGTCATTTTTCTTTTAAACTACTTACTTATTTAATTTGAGAGGCAGAGAGAGATGGGAAGAGAGAGCAAGAGAGCACTCATCCTATAGTGGTCTCCCTAGTACCTACACTGCTGGGGCTATGGCCAACTGAAGCCAGGAGCCAGGAATTCACACTGGGTCTACCAAATGCGCGGCAGGACTCCAACTATTGAACAATCACTTGCTCCCCCCTAAGATGTGCGTTTGGAATTAGCAGATTTAGCCAAGATCCAGGCACTCCCTTATGGGATGCTGGTGTACTCACCCGAGGCCTAACTGTGAGGTCTAATGCCCACTAGCAGTTTTCTTTTGTCTTCTCTCTTATTTGGGGGTTTTGAAATGACTTTCTCTTGAAATATTTCATTTTTTCTTTCTTTTCTTTTCTTTTTTTTCTTTTCTTTCCTTCCTTCCTTCCATCAATCCTTTCTTTCTTTCCTTCCTTTTCTTATTATTTACTTATTTCTTCTGTTCCTCCTGGAAACCGTGATCAGGTATGAGTAAGGGAAATAAAGCCACCCCTCAAAGTTCAGCACATATTGATCAGGGTATATTTTCAGGGAAGGGAATATTACATACATCTAAAAAATATTAATTTTGGCAGGTGCCTACCTCATAGTTTTTCACCTTAATTTCACCTTAATACCACTGTTTGAAATCAGATGCCTCTCCAGAGAGGAAGAAAATCACTCAGATATCAGGTACATAAGGGTTATTAAACTAATACTTAAAATCCAGGCCTTGCATATTTCACTTTATTCCTAATTAAATGCCATCAATAGCAAGGCATGATCCTTAGTGTGTGCACTTGTTTGAATCTGTATCCACTTGAAGGACAGAAAAGATGCTGAGGAATAATTATTTTATTTGCATCCATTTTCCTAGGAATATTACTTATAGCTACCATCAGCAAGCATGGTATTAAGCTAAAGCTGAAGACAGTTTTTAAAAAATTAGGATGCAGGGCCGGCGCCGTGGCTCAATAGGCTAATCCTCCACCTTGCGGCGCCGGCACACCGGGTTCTAGTCCCGGTCGGGGCGCCGGATTCTGTCCCGGTTGCCCCTCTTCCAGGCCAGCTCTCTGCTATGGCCAGGGAGTGCAGTGGAGGATGGCCCAGGTGCTTGGGCCCTGCACCCCATGGGAGACCAGGAAAAGCACCTGGATCCTGGCTCCTGCCATCGGATCAGCGCGGTGCGCCGGCTGCAGCGGCGGCCATTGGAGGGTGAACCAACGGCAAAGGAAGACCTTTCTCTCTCTGTCTCTCTCTCTCACTGTCCACTCTGCCTGTCAAAAAAAAAAAAAAAAAAATTAGGATGCAAAGGGCTGGTGCCATGGTGCACTAGGTTAATCCTCTGCCTGAGGCGCCGGCATCCCATATGGGCACCAGTTCTAGTCCCATTTGCTCCTTTTCCAGTCCAGCTCTCTGCTGTGGCCCGAGAGGGCAGTGGAGGATGGCCCAAGTGCTTGGACCCCTACACTGGCACAGGAAACCAGGAGGAGGCACCTGGCTCCTGGCTTTGGATCGGCGTAGCTCTGGCCGTTGCAGCCATTTGGGGAGTGAACCAACGGAAGGAAGATCTTTCTCTCTTTCTCTCTCTTTCTCTCTCACTGTCTGTAATTCTACCTCTCAAATAAATAAATAAAATCTTTTTAAAAAAATTAGGATGCAAGATCCTGATTTTTTTTACATTAATTAATTAATGAGTTAATTAGAGAGGCAATACACAGATTCCTCTAACAATCCACGAGCCGGGACTCAATCCAGATCTCCCCCTGGGTGATAGAGACTAACTGCTTGAGTTATAACCAGTGGCTCCCCAGGTCTGCATTAACAGGAAGCTGGAGTCAGGATCAGAGTCAAGCATTGAACACAGGTACTCTGATCCTGGATATATGTCTTAACTGGTGTCTTAATTACTAGGCTAAATGCCTGCCTTGAGATAGGATTTTAAAAACATGAAACATGTAAAGATTTCCTTCTTAGGGTAGGCATTGTGGGTCAGAGGAGTAAGCCATTCCTTGGTATGCCCACATCCCAAATTGGAGTGCCTGATTGGAGTCCCAGCTACTACTTTGTTACAATCCACCTTCATGCTAATGAGCCTGGGAGGCAGTACATCATGTCCCAAGTACTTGGGTTCTTACATCAATGTGAGGGACCTGAACGGAGTGTATGACATCTGAGTTAGGCCTGAGCCAGCCCTGGGTTTTTTGGGCATTTGGGCAGTGAACCTGTGGATGGAAGATTTCTATCTTTTGTTCTATCTGTTTCTTGACCCCTCTCTCTGTCACTCTACCTTCAATAAATAAATAAAACTTTAAGTTTTCCTTCTTCCTTGGAATTATTATAACTTACTATGTCCCCAAATAATTAAGTATTTGTGAGAGGCAGATTAAAATGTCAATAATTATCTAATTTTGGAATTTCAAGAATGGAGCAAATTTATTTGATATTATTGATAAATTTCCGATCTCACGTCTTAGGCATCATGTTAATAACAATGGGAAATTAAAACATTCTCAGTGGACTTGAATAAATTTTACCACAAAAGTAAAAAGTATTCCTATTGCCACTGCATCATTTCAGTAGGCAGACAGAGTTTTGCTCTTAAACCTATGGGTTAGTCACTTAGTCACTCTTGTTAACTGACTTGACTCCTCTGCACTCTTTTATGATATAGCTGTCTAAGGACTCTTGTTTGCTGGTCTGAAATTGAGTCTTGCTAAACTAGAAAAAGCAAAAAAGGACATTTTTTTGATGATGTAACTGAAAACTTTTAGACTATTTTGGCTTCGCTCTTAGTCCAGCCTTTTTATGTAGTCATCACTGTATTGAGCCTGCTTAATCTACCATTTTGACAACATAGTAGAGTTTGTCTCTTTGCAGTAGTTTTTTGAAACCCAAGTGCTAATCCATATTTAAATAACTTAAATCACATACTCATTCTTGATCCAATAACAGTGACCTTTGAGATGCAACAGTGATTGTCCAAGCCTTGGTCACATTCCTATATATTGTGTGCTAAAGGTAGGAGGAGGAACAGGTGCTCAAAGGAAAAAAAAATAGTGACTATTATAAAGAAGAAGTTTTATGTAAATTTTGGGCAAGCACAGAAGTTACTTCTACACAAATTTTATGTTGACTATTTTAAAAACTTTGATGTGTTTAATTTTTAAAAGAGTGAATTATCGTTTTTACAGATCTACATTGAGGTAGGTGTAAGTATTCCCTTTAACTTCTCTGAGCTATGAACTGCGTGCATGATTCTGAGCAAGTGCCTGTAATATTTTATCAAATGATTTTCATCACTCTGGGTAATAAACAGGTGATTTGACTTATCAGAGTGCAGGTGCTATTTTTAATACTTAGTGCTCTCTGGAGAGCTTCCAAATAATAATAGCATTTTTAAAAGCTTTGGATTCCCCAAAGGAGCAATAAAATTGTGCTGACTATTGTCTGTGATAAATAACATCTCCTTTCTCTTCTCTTCTATATTCCTGCTTGAGAAAGCTCCAGATTCCCAGACATTATCTTAGGGTTGATAGCCTGGTGAAGGTCACTTCTGCTTTGTTTGCCATTATTGCATGTTTCTTTGTGATCTTATTGACTGGAAGAAGATAATACTGGTTCTTAAAAAAACTAAAAACTGATGGAAAATCAAAACATGGATAAATCAGCAAGGAAATAATTTAAACACTTTATTTTCTAAAATGGAAATAGCTCAGTTTTTTCCTGACCACTTAAGTTCAGGCCTCACCAGAGTCAGAACTTGAGGAACCAAGATTCCAGAGAAAGAGAGCCACAGAGAAGCGAGTTCAACAAAATATACATGTGAAATCATCTGATGAAAAGAAAAGACAAAGGAGAGATTTGGGCAGTGCCATAGCATCTCTTAGAGTTCAGAGCTTCCAAAGAGGCAGAACCCTGATAAAATTTCAGGTATATTAATTAAGATTCCTAAAGAGCTGCACCCTAGAATGAAAGCAGAGTAGATGTAGACCAGATTCAGTTAGAGCAAGATCATCTTGTACTCTGTATGCCTCTTAGAAGCAAATACTATCATTTTGGAGGAAGACCACCTATTTCAAACTTGCACAATTTCTATAACTAGTATGCTGGAAATTTACTAAAAAGTAGTAGGCATGCCAGCCAATAGCCAAAAAAAAAAAAAACCTACCAAAAAATCAAGAGAGAAATAAATATGTGTAGAATTACATCAAGGGAGCCATAGCATATAAAGTGGTTGTGGGGTCAATCAAATTAAAGTTGTGTCAATTCTTTACCAGAGGGTGTGAAACTATCAATCATGGTAGATTTTCATGAGCCCAGAGAACATATTTTGGGTTCTAGGATATCCACTTAAAGAGTGTATAGCTAACAATCACATAGAGGGAGCAAATGAAATAATGAAAACTATAGTTGATTATTTGAAGCCAAAAGGAGACTGTAAAAGAACAAGAACTGAGGGACCAACAAAATATGTGTTGAGATTTGAACATACATAGAGTAGTAGTGACATGAATGTGGTAAGAGTAGCTAGCTCAGCTTAAAAACAAAGATTATCACACCAGATGATAAAAACAATATAATTATAAGCTAAATATGAGACACAATATAAATATAAGCCACATAAAGAGTTGAAATATATATATATGTGTGTGTTTGTGTATAAATGCCTGCGAACACTGACTGAAATAAGCAGCTACAGCTATATGTATATATACAAATAGTGTGATCTCAACTTATTAAAAACTAAAGCATTGAAAGAGAAAATATGCAAATGTTTTATCCTAGTTTGGATTTTACCATACTTCTCCCAGCAGTTAACAGAGCACAAAGAAAACAAGTCAGTGACCCTATTGCAGATTCAAATATCGCAGTTTAAAAAACTTGACCTAAATATATTACAGTTTGGAGAATACCACACCCACCAACTGAAGAATATACATTCTTTCAACACTTAGCAAGTAGATTATATGCCTAGATACATACATTTCTCAACAAATTACTATGGCTTAAATCCTTAGAATTCATTTTCTTTCTTATCATAGTAGTATTACAATGGAAATCAGTAACATATGATTAATGAGGAAATTCCAGTATCTGGAAATTAAGAGACTTTTCTCTCATTTTTCAAAGAAAATGATCACAGAGAAAACCAGAATACTGATAATGATAATGCTACATATCAAACTTTTGAGTTGTAGCTAAAGTGGTATTTGTAGGGAAGTCTATAGCATTACATTTTTAGAAAAGATGAATGACTAAAAATTAGTGATGTAAACACCAGTATGAAGACTCTTAAAAAGCAACCATAGAATAAATTCGAGGAAAGTAGAAGAAAACAAAGACTAAGTTGAATGATTAGACATAGGAGACAAACAGTAAAATAAAAATAGATCCAGAAGTGGATTATTTGAAAAAGCTAGTAAGATTGACAAACTTCTGGTAGGAATATGAAGATATATGACAGGGAACAAATTTTCAGAATCAGAAATGACAAAATGATAGCACTAAAATGGCATAAGAACGTATCGCCAAGATAATAAACAAGGTATTAGCATACTTTCATGCCAGTAGATTTGAAAATTTATTTGAATTGGTTAAATTTCTTAAAACATTCAACTGAAGTTGATATAATATATTTTAGGAAATTTGAATTAGTGCTATTAACAAATCAATTTCACAATTGTTAATCTTCTCAAAATCAAAATACCAATTAAATTTTAGCAGTAGATTGTTCTAAACATTTAAGGAAGATGCAGTACCAACCATAGATAAACTCACATTATTAGGCCAGTGTAACCTTGAACCTGAAGACAGGAGAGGTTTTAAGAGAAAGGAAATTCACTGGGCAATTTTTCTCATGAAGATAGATGGAAAAATCCTAGCCAAAACATTAGTAAATCAAACCCAGTGATATGTAAAAAGCATAATATATCACTGTCAAGTTGGGTTTATTCCAGGAATGCAAGTTGATTATTTGAATATCAGTCATTGCAATTTATCACATTAATAGAGTAAAAGTGAAAAAGCGTATCATCTCAGCAGATGAGGGAAAAATTTGGTAGAATTTAATGCTCATCCATTCATGGTTTAAAAAAAAACCAAAAACTTTTAATTAAATGATCTTCCTTAATCAGATAAGTAGCATTTAAAAAAAAAGCTACAGCAACTTCATACTTGCTGTGGAGACATTGACCACTTTGTTGTTGCTATCATGAGTAAGTATGTGTATTTGCTACTTTTATTCATAATTATCTTGGAGACCCTAGCCAGTTCAATAGAATTCTGTGGTGAACCCGAGTCTGTACTTTTTAACAAGCTGGGAGATGAGTCTTCTGCCCATTGGTTGAGGCACCTCATAACCAGTTGATCTGAGAAGTAATATGTTTCTCATCTAGGCAATAGCCACAGAGGAAAAAATAGAAAAGTGTGAAGAGAAACTTATTTCTGCTCTCAACTGGCACTGTCATTCTGGCAGGATGTTGGTTAAGATTAGATGAGGATTTTATCATTTTCCTTTTTTTTTTTTTAATATTTTCTGACAGGCAGAGTTAGAGAGAGAGAGAGAGACAGAGAGAAAAGTCTTTCTTTTCTGTTGGTTCCCTCCCCAAGTGGCCACTATGGCCAGCGCATTATGGCCGCCGTGTTGCAGCCGCCGCACTGTGCTGATCTCAAGCCAGGAGCCAGGTGCTTCCTCCTGGTCTCCCATGGGGTGCAGGGCCCAAGCACTTGGGCCATCCTCCACTGCCTTCCCGGGCCACAGCAGAGAGCTGGACTGGAAGAGGAGCAACTGGGACTAGAACTTGGGATGCCGGTGCTGCAGGTGGAGGATTAGCCAAGTGAGCCGCGGTGCCGGCCTTCATTTTCCTTTAAAAATAGTATATACTAGATACAATTTTTTTAAACTTTTATTTAATGAATATAAATTTCCAAAGTACAGCTTATGGATTACAATGGCTTCCCCCCCATAACTTTCCTCCCACCCACAGCCCTCCCCTTTCCCGCTCCCTCTTCCATTCCATTCACATCAAGATTCATTTTCGATTCTCTTTATATACAGAAGATCAGTTTAGCATATATTAAGTAAAGATTTCAACAGTTTGCACCCACATAGAAACATAAAGTGAAAAATACTGTTTGAGTACTAGTTATAGCATTAAATCACAATGTACAGCACATTAAGGACAGAGATCCTACATGAGGAGTACGTGCACAGTTGTTGCCGTTGATTTCTCAACAATGTTGCAGTGGATTCATTTCTGAGAGGAGAAGCGTGGTGGGGTCAAGAGGCGCAGAGTCACCACACAGACCCCGGGAGTCGGGTGAAAGCAGGCTTGAGGCGAGCAGCCCGCAGACTCATTTATTACAGTTGGAACCACATCTTATATAGCCAAGACCAGCCAATCTGGTCAAGGGGCAGTCTATGCCCCAACCAATCACAGCCTGTTGCCAGGCAGTTTCCAAAGCCATCCAATCACAGCCTGTTGCCAGGCAGGCTCCGTTGCCAGGTGGATTTCAAAGCCATTCCTGAGTAACTGACACTCGCTTGCCAGTGGCCACCTTGGCATGGCCTTCTCATTCCACCACACACAGTGACTCCTGTTGTTGACTTAACAAATTGACACTCTTGTTTATGGCATCAGTAATCACCCTAGGCTTTGTCATGAGTTGCCAAGGCTATGGAAGCCTTTTGAGTTCACTGACTGATCATATTTAGACAAGGTCATAGTCAAAGTGGAAGTTCTCTCCTCCCTTCAGAGAAAGGTACCTCCTTCTTTGATGACCTGTTCTTTCCATTGGGATCTCACTTGCGGAATCTCACTCGTGGAGATCTTTCATTTAGGTTTTTTGCTTTTTGTTTTGTTTTGTTTTGTTTTGTTTTGCCAGAGTGTCTTGGCTTTCCATGCCTGAAATACTCTCATGGGCTTTTCAGCCAGATCCGCATGCCTTAAGGGCTGATTCTGAGGGCAGTGCTGTTTAGGACATAGACTTTTAAAAGACTTATTTATATACTTGAAAGGCAGAAGCAGGGGAGAGGCCTGGTTCTGATTCACTCCCCAGAGGACCACAACAGCTGGAGCTGAGCTGATCCAAAGCGAGGAGCCAGGAGCTTCCTCTGGGTCTCCCACGTGGGTACAGGGGCCCAAGGACTTGGGCCATCCTCTATTGTTTTTCCTGGCCATAGCAGAGAGCTGGTTCAGAAGTGGAGCAGCTGGGACTTGAACCGGTGCCCATATAAGATGGCAGCACTGCAGGCAGTGGCCTTATTTGCTACGCCACAGCACCAGCCCCTATACTAGATACAATTTTAAGAATCTAATGACACTTGCCATCTTCCCTCCCTTCCTTCCTTTCTTATTTTTTGAGAATCTATTCTTTGTATTAATATCCCATTAATATGATAATTGAGAATTCTGTCATCGTAATTATCATGCATTTGCTATGATCTGAGAATCTTATGTATTGATAAATTCCTTTCAAGAAAAACGTGGTTTGTACTTAAGATTTTCACCAGATCTATTGATTTTTTAATTAATCAAAAATAATTCCCCATGGATAGAATAGCAACTTTGTTCTCTTACCTGTGACTGAAATTATAACAGTAATAGGGATTTTATGTTTATTTTGTATAGTGGCTTTCAAATATACATTCATATACCATGAACATTTACAGTGTTGATGGTTAATGTGTAGGTTTATATCATGGGCCAGTCTAATCATAGACCTAGAAAAATAATTACATGTAATGAATGGCTAGAATAGTTTGCCTTTAGTTTATATGATAAATATAAGCTCTCACTATTCTGAGGTTACAAAATAATACTCTTGTTTTATTGATCTTGCTTTTCATATTTGCCCCTTTTCTGTTTTTGTTGCTAAATAACACTCCTAAAATTCAAGTAATATATAAGCATAAAATAGCAAAATACCCTATACTGGCCATGCAAAACAATTCTTAAGAAACACCATAAACATTTTTATCCTTTCCATTTCATTTATTTATTTATATATACTTGTCTATAGGTTTTCAAGGAATCACCAATTTGATATCTAGTTTTTTTTTTTTTTTTTTTTTTTTTTTTAACAGGCAGAGTGGATAGTGAGAGAGAGACAGAGAGAAAGGTCTTCCTTTGCTGTTGGTTCACCCTCCAATGGTGGAGCTGTGCTGATCTGAAGCCAGGAGCCAGGTGCTTCTCCTGGTCTCCCATGGGGTGCAGGGCCCAAGGACTCATGGGGTGCAGGGCCCAAGGACTCGGGCCATCCTCCACTGCACTCCCGGGCCATAGCAGAGAGCTGGCCTGGAAGAGGGGCAACCGGGACAGAATCCGGCGCCCTGACCAGGACTAGAACCCGGTGTGCCGGCGCCGCAAGGTGGAGGATTAGCCTAGTGAGCCGCGGCGCCAGCCTGATATCTAGTATTTAAAAATTCAAGTGTATGTGCTGAAACCAAGATAATGTTAAATTTGACAAATAGTCAACATCCCAAACTCCTGGGTATTTGTACTGCTTGTTATTTTCTCCAAGTTCTGTTTATTTGTTTAAGGGCTAAAACAGCACTTCTAGGAGAGAATGATTACCACCAGTATGATATAACAGAACAGTTCGTTTTGTTCCCACAGCAACATTCATACATATTCCCACAAATAAATTTATGTTTTCATCTTACATGCATCATTGCCAGGAACAAGAAGTGTAAACACCAGTGCTGATGGAAAATGGGTGAGGCGAGAGGCAAAGGAATTTACAATGTATTGAGCTGAAAAGAACAATAATTTACTTTCACAAAAGACATTGTGTATACTGAGTATACAACACTTTATAAGTTTTTGATTCTTTTATTATATAGGGGAGAACTAGTGTAGAAGATGATGGAGAATCATGATAGGTTTAAAAATACTATTTATCAGTTATGGTCAGGGGGTTCTTACTTGCTAGTTGACTCTCCAATTGCCTACAGTGGCCAGGCCTGGGCAGGGGCCAAAGTCAGGAGCCAGGAGTTGATTCTTGGTCTTCCATGCTGGGGGGCAGAGCTTCAACTACTTAGGACATTTGCAGCTGCTTCCTTAGGTCTGTGTTAGTCCAAAGCTGGAGTCAGGAGCTGCAGGCAGGTGTGGAATCCAGGTGATCCAGTATGGGACACAGGCATCTCAATCTACACCTTTAATCATGAGGCCAAATGCCCACCCATCATGACAGTTTTTGACAGAGAAGTATCATGTCAGCTGAGATAAATCTCCCAGATGGTCTTTAAGAAAAAGTACCAGCTGACCAGGATCAAATGTGTAGACTGGATCATATACTGCAGCTTAGGATTTTATGTGTAAAATGTACCACAAACCCAACTCATTACTCATTCCCAAATCTCTCTCAGGTTTGCCATATTTTACTGTATCTTGTATTCCCATTGTGGTGTAAATTATCATCACTATTGCAATAGTTTTTTGATTGCTCTCTTTCCATCCACTTTTGTCCCTTTCCAATCCATTTTCTACATTATTGAGGGAGATTTTTAAAAGGCTGATTTGGTTGTGCCACTAGTGGAACCCATTTACATCTCCCTTCAAAAACCCTAATGGCCCTTGTCTTTCTATTTTGAATTTTCTGTGTTGCTCCCTAGGTCCTGAAGTCCAACTGCACTGATCATGGTCTGGCTCAAAATCACTGTCCTCGCAACTACCACCGGGCCTTTGCATGTTC
Source organism: Oryctolagus cuniculus (assembly GCF_051225735.1). Classification (NCBI taxonomy): domain Eukaryota; kingdom Metazoa; phylum Chordata; class Mammalia; order Lagomorpha; family Leporidae; genus Oryctolagus; species Oryctolagus cuniculus. The sequence goes on from NC_142876.1 coordinate 90,291,628, forward strand.
TTGTTCTCTTTACTCCATGGGACTTTACTTTCTTACTCGCCACTGAGTAAATTCCCTCTCTTCAGATTCCAACCCACATGTTTTCCCCTCTCCAGTCTGATCCCTTTAATGGGCTCCTTGATGTCTGCATCCACTGTGTTGTGATTTCAACACGGAGTCAGACCTGTGAGTTTGGAGACCATAAAGGCTTCAGCCCCCTTACCTGCTTACCCTGACATATGCTCAACTTTGGCAAATACTCCGTCTTTTAAAAAAATTTTTTTTTTTAAATTATTTATTTGAGAGGTAGAGTTACAGACAGTGAGAGAGAGAAACACTGAGAAAGGTCTTCTGTCCGTGGGTTCAATCCCCAAATGGCCACAGTGGCCGGAGCTGCGTCGATCTGAAGCCAGAAGCCAGGAGCTTCTTCTGGGTCTCCCATGTGGGTGCAGGAGCCCAAGCACTTGGGCCATCTTCTACTGCTTTCCCAGGCCTCAGCAGAGAGCTGGATTGGAAGAGGAACAGCCAGGACTAGAACCGGCGCCCATTTGGGATGCCAGCGCCGCAGGCAGAGGATTAACCTACTGTGCCACAGCGCTGGGCCCATATACTCAGTCTTGTTGAAAGCACCAAAGAGAGTAAATGAAGTAGGAGATAAGGTTATTGCAACTGAAGATGCTATGATCTGTCACTACTTATAGGAAATTACTTCAAAGGGAAATTAATGGTAAAGTTCTGATGAAACATAAATTGAAGGACTGCTATTTCAGATGAGATAATTGAGGTTCAGAGGGGTTAAGAAGCCCACACAAGGAACCTAGCTACTAAGTGGCAGAGGTAGAATTCCAGCCTAGGTTTGTCTGCTGGCACCACTGTTCCCAAGAGTGCCCGTACTCCCAAGGGAAGTTACATGTATAAGGCCTTTGTGGAGACAGATGAAGTCAGTAAGTGCTGCATTCTCTATCTTCCTCCAGAGAATTCATAAGACTGTAATGAATGTTAAAGGCTGACAATTCCAGGAGTAAGGAAATCCTGTTTAACTTAATGTCACATAATATCCTTTTTATTTGGTAATGCCTGTGAAGGGAATTGACCTTGGCAAATGCTGCTATACATTTCTTCATTCCTCCATTTTTACTAAGTTTATTTTATCTGTCCTTAATACACTGATTGTAATTCCACTGCTAAATAATTCTGCCCAAAATAGACATTTGCAGAAGACAAGCCTTCCCCTCTTTCAAGAAAAAATGTTGTCGTCTGAAGTTAATTTGTCACAGCATGAGGTCAAGGGTCTCAAGACATGGACCTCATTTAACCTTTCTGTCTCAGATATTACCATGAAATTATGCTCTGTTCCCCCACATTATTTAGGCTACCAAATTGCACATGATGAAGGGCCATCAGACCTGGAATAGCAGTAATAATTGGAACATTCCAACTATTTTTCATGAGAAAAAGGAGACATTTGGTCAAATTCAGTCCAATTACCAATGATAAAACATACCAGTGTCACCTTCAGTAATTACTGAACAGACTTAACTATAAATAATATTGCATTTATTTCATTTTGAGCTTACTTCATTTAAAAATTAATTCCTGCTCAACAGTTCTTGGTACTAGGGAAATTTGCCAAGGCTCATTTCTTTAGAATGGAACATAAGTCTTGTAGGCACATGCGTATACTGTACATCTGAAAATCTATCATGAGTTTAGGTCTATGGATTTTATGTCTAGGGAGAGAATTTTGCCATGCTCTGTTTTTCTATACAATATGTAAATATATATCAATATAGGTACATTGGGAAAAAATTTAGACATATCCACATGCTGACAGAAGATGCCTTTAAAGGATTCTTAGCCTAAATACAATTACATACTCCCTAAAGCCCCACAGCTATGGGATTTTGAGTGTGTAATAATTCAAGATGATATATGTAGTTCTTATTTAAGTAAATGACTTCAACTGTTTTATTAAAATTTTTAAAGTACATAGAAGAAAATAGAAAAGAATCATTTTTTAAAAAGGTTTAAAACTTAACTACTAAAAATAGCATAGAAATATAAATCAGTGAGTCTGACAAAATGTGTTTATGCAACAAATAGGCTCTCGGGACAAGAAAGAAGGATTAAACATTATCCCTGCTTTCATGGAACTTACTTTTCAGCAGAGATAGATAGAGATAGACAGGTGTGCACATGTTGGGTTGGATGCCATAGCAAGGGGCGGGGAAGTGTTGTATGAACACCAAGGAGATACTTGCTGTCCATGAGATCTGAGACTCAGGCAGGGCTTCCTCGATGAAGTGATGTCTAAACTGAGATTTCTGTGTCTAAGGGATCTGTAGAGTGATGCAGTGGCTACAGGAGGCCCTGTGTCACCTTTAGTTAACTCTAAAAACAATATGCAGTTGTTCTGTTTTATTTTGTCTTTACATGTCACTGTTTATGGATAAAAAAAGAAGATTGCATTGCCTTTTCCTTGCTCTAGTTTGCTTTTGTGTGATTTCCTTAGTTTTTTTTTTTTTTTTTTTTTTTAATTTTTTTGCAGGCAGAGTTAGTGAGAGAGAGAGAGAGACAGAAAGGTCTTCCTTCCATTGGTTCACCCACCAAATAGCCGCTGTGGCCGGCACGCTGTGCTGATCTGAAGCCAGGAGCCAGTTGCTTCCTCCTGGTCTCCCATGTGGGTGCAGGGCCCAAGCACTTGGGCTATCCTCCACTGCCTTCCCGGGCCACAGCAGAGAGCTGGACTGGAAGAGGAGCAACCGGGACAGAACCGGCACCCTGACCGGGACTAGAACCTGGGGTGCCAGCGCTATAGGTGGAGGATTAACCTAGAGAGCTGCGGCGCCAGCCAATTTGCTTAGTTTTAAACTGCCTTTTTCCATGAACTCATATAGAGCCAGATGAAAGTTACCTTCATCCAGCTTCTTACTATCAGATTTTGTACAGGGTATCTTTATCCTTGTTTTAAAGGAAGAGATACAGAGGGGATGGGTGTGGGGGAGTGATTGGGGGGAGAGAGAGAGGGAGTGGGGGGGGGGGGAGAGAGAGAGACAGAGAGAGAGAGAGGTGGAGAGGAGTGATTTTCCATCTACTGTTTTGTTCCCTAAGTGTCTACATGGCCAGTTCTGGGCCAGGCCAAAGGCCAGAGCTCTATCTGGATCTCCCCACCTGTGTCGCAGGGACCCAACTACTTCATTATTGCTGCTGCCTCCTAGTGTGCACAGTAAAGGAAGCCACAATTAGAAATAGAGCCTAGGGGCTGGTGCTGTGGCATAATGGGTAAAGCTACCTCCTGCAGGCCAGGCATCCCATATGGGCACCTGCCCGTATTCTGGATGCTTCACTTCTGATTCAGCTCCCTGACAATGTGCCTGAGAAAGCAGCGGAGAAATGCCCAAGTACTTGGGTCCCTGCGCCCACGTGGGAGACCCAGAGGAAGCTCCTGGCTCCTGGCTTGGTCTGGCCCAGCTCTGGTCGCTAAGGCCATTTTGAGGACTGAACTGGTGGATGGAAGATTTCTCTCTCTGGCTCTCCCTCTCTCTCTGTAACTGCCTTTCAGATAAAAGTAGGTTAATTTTGGGACCAGCGTCATGGTGTAGCAGTTAAAGCCACCGCTTGCAGTGCCCGCATCCCATATAGGCACCGGTTCTAGTCCTGGCTGCTCCACTTCCCATCCAGCACCCTGCTGTGGCCTGGGAAAGCAGTGTAAGGTGGCCCATGTTCTTGGGCCTCTGCATCCATGTGGGGGACCCAGAAGAATCTCCTGGCTCCTGGCTTCAGATCAGTAGCAGCTCCAGCCGTTGTGGCCACTTGGGGAGTTAACCAGTAGATGGAAGACCTCTCTCTCTCTCTCTCTCTTTCTCTCTCTCTCTCTGCCTCTGCCTCTCCCTCTGCCTCTCTGTTACTCTGCCTTTCAAATAAATAAATAAATCTATAAAAATAAATACATTTTTTTAAAAAAAGAAGGAAACAGAGCCTGTACTCAAACTCAGACACTCCAGTATGGGATAATGGGATATGGGCATCCCAAATGGCAATTTAACCCTTGGACCAAGCACTGGCCCCCAGTATCCCTTTAGAAGTTTAGATGAAGTATGTGTTATATGTGTGGAGGTATAGGTGAGAGTAGTGCATAATCCAGGCTTTGTTGAGAGACTGCCTGACAAAGATCTTCTGTGAGAACTGTCCTTCCATCCAAAGAGTTGGCACCTGCAGCCATAGTTGGCCATTGTGACTCTCTGAAAGTAGAATAGTTCATGCTTTATTCCTTGTGGGTCCTCGTATCAGAAGTCTGTGGCCCAGAATGGCCTGCAGGTGTGTTTTGAAAATCAGAAGCATTCTGTTAAATCCTGGGGTTTCTTGCTGCGGTTGAGAAACTGCTTGAGCTCTGTTTTTTGCAGGTCCTTTTTGTTCCACTGCTTGTTTCACACCAGCTTAGCTTCACACCTTTAATTACCTGCCTGGATCCTGTAGGTGTTGGAACTGGAAACTCCTTATAAATAATTGCACCTGATTAGACCAGGTGTGGACAGATCTTGACCTTGGTGGAGATAATGAGATTTTTTTCCCACTCTGATTATTTTGAAGTTGTGCTTGAGATACTATTGTAGGTTTAAACTTAAGCTGAAAAAAGATACAAATATTTGGTCATTTTGATTCGAAAGCACAGGAAGTGCACATAAAGGTAGGGGCAATAAGGTATAAAGGTTCCTAAAGGAAGCAGAGACACGAGACCCTGTAGCCTCAGAGTGAGGATGTTATCTTTAGATTGAAATGGCTTCCCATATCCTGGCTCTGGTTTATCATGAGGCCTGTTGTACTTCTTGTCCTATATGCTATAGAAAACCTCTATTTCCTTATCCAGAAACCCCCCTTTTACTTGAATTCCTTAAATGGGTTTTGGTTTCTTATTTCTTGTAACATGATGAATCCAAAGAAAAGCCCAGAATACTTCACTGCTGACTTCTACCAAACTTTCAAAGAAAAACTAATTTCAATTTTTCACAAACTAGTCAAAACAATTGAAAGTGAGACTCCCAGACTTTTTCTATGAGGCCAACATCACCTTAATTCCTAAACCAGAAAAAGAGACAACAAAGGAAGACAACTGTAGGCAATATCCTTGATGAGCGTAGATGCAAAAATCCTCAACAAAATACTATCTACTTGAATCCAGCAACACATCAGAAAGATCATTCACTGGACCAAGTGGGATTTATCCATGGTATGCAGGGATGATTCAGCGTACACATATTAATAAATGGGCTATATCACATTAACAAATTGAAGAATAAGACCATACCCTTATCTCAATAGATACAGAGAAAGCATTTGATAAAATGCAGCATCCTTTCATGATAAAAAAAAAAAACCTTAAGAATATTGGGTATAGAAGGAACATTCCTCAATATAATCAAGGCAGTATATGACAAACCCAAAGCCAGCATAATATTGAATGGGAAAAAGTTGGAAGCATTTCCACTAAGATCCGGGACCAGACAAGGATGTCAACTTTTACCGCTGTTATTCAATATAGTTCTAGAAGTTTTAGCTAGAGCCATTAAGTAAGAAAAAGAAATCAAAGGGATACAAATAGGAAGTAAAAAAGTAAAATTACCCTGTTTGCAGATAACATGATCCTATATATAGGGGAACCGAAAGACTCCACTGAGAGACAAATCAGACTCATTAAAGAGTTTGGTAACATTACAGGATATAAAATTAATACACAAAAATCAGTAGCGTTTGTATACAATGCCATGGCTGAGAAAAAATTGTAAGATCAGTTATATTCACAATAGCTACAAAAATTTAAATATCTTGGAAATAAATTTAACCAAGGATGTGAAAGTTCTCTACAATGAAAATTATGAAACATTAAAGAAATACGATGACACGAAAATGGAAAAATCTTCCATATTATATTAATAATTATATTATTAATATAATCAAAATATCCAATCTATTGAAAGCAATTTACAGACTCAGTGTGTCCCCAGTCATAATACCAAGGACAATCTTCTCAGATCTAGAAAAAATGATGCTAAAATTCGTATGGAGACACTAGAACTCCAATAGCTAAAGCAGTCTTAAAAAGCAAGATGAAAGCTAGAGGGATCACAATACTAGACTTCAATACATACTATGGCTTCTTTATAGTCAAAACAGCCTGGACTGGCACAAAAATAGACGCATAGACCAGTGAAACAGAATAGAAACCCCAGAATTTTTCCACATATCTACAACCAACTAATATTTGACAGATGAATTGAAATCAATCCCTGGAGAAAGGACAGTCTCTTCAAAAAATTGTGCTAGGATAATTGAATCTATGTGTCCAAAAGTATGAAACAGGATCCCTACCTTGTACTTTATATAAAAATCAACTCAAAATGGATCAAGAATCTAAATCTATGACCTGATATCATGAAATTACTAAAGGTGAACATTGGGGAAATTGTCATAGGCAAAGACTTCTTGGAAAAGATCCCAGATTCCTGGCAGTTTAAACAAAAATAGACCAATGAGATTACACCAAGCTAAGAAGATTGTGTGCTGCGAAAGGAACATGCAACAAAATGAAGATGGAACTGGCAGAATGGGAGAAAATATTTTCAAACTATGCCTCTGATAAAGGATTAATATTCAGGATCTATAAAGACCTCTGGAAACTCAACAACAACAAACAAAAATGCAGGAAAGAAATGAGCAAAGCATATGAATAGGCAATTTTCAAAGGATGAAATTCAGATGGCCTACACATGAAAAAAATGCTCAGGATCACTAGCCATCAGCAAAATGCAAATAAAAGCCACAAGGAAATTTCTTCTTACCCCAGTTAGCATGACTATTATCCAAAAATGAAAGTATAAATAAGAATAAATGCTAGTGAGGATGTGGGAAAAAATGTACCCTAATCCACTGTTGGTGGAAAATTAAACTAGTACAATCAATTATGGAAGACAATATGGAGGGCCAGCGCCATGGCTCACTAGGCTAATCCTCCGCCTTGCAGCGCTGGCACACCAGGTTCTAGTCCCGGTCAGGGCACCGGATTCTGTCCCGGTTGCCCTTCTTCCAGGCCAGCTCTCTGCTGTGGCCAGGGAGTGCAGTGGAGGATGGCCCAAGTGCTTGGGCCCTGCCCCATGGGAGACCAGGATAAGCACCTGGCTGCTGCCATCGGATCAGCGCAGTGCGCCAGCCGCAGCGCGCCAGCCGCAGCGGCCATTGGAGGGTGAACCAGCGGCAAAAGGAAGACCTTTCTCTCTGTCTCTGTCCACTCTGCCTGTCAAAAAAAAAAAAAAAAAAAAAAGACAATATGGAGATTCCTCACGGAGCTAAAAATGTATCTACCATATGACCCAGCCATCTCACTCCTGGGAATGTACTCAAATGAAATCAGCATATGGAAGAGTTGTTTGTACTCCCATGCTTATTGCAGCTCAGTTCACAATAGCTAAGATATGGAATCAACCTGGTTATCCATCAATGAATGACTGGATAAAGAAAATGTGGAATATATACACTGTATAATACTACTCAGACATAAACAGAATGAAATCCTGTCTTTGCAACAAAATGGGTGCTCATTGAAATTATGCTTAGTGAAATAAGCCAGTCTCAAAAAGACAAATATCACATGTTTTCTCTGATATATGGTAGTTAATATAGAATACAACAAAAATGTATAGGAATTAAATGGTCACTTTTGGATATGATTGCCATTTTTAGCCTTTGTCTATACTTCTGTGGAATTGTAGTCTTCCTCCTTTTATTTTTGAATATTATGATTGGTGGCAAACTATGTCTGTGAATATAGAGTAGATTTAAATTATGTTTTTGCAAAAACTGGTGCAGAGAGGGGATAGAGGGAGGGATATTGGCAGGGGAACAAGGGAGTAAGGAAAGTGGGGTTATCTTCTTGAATTGTACCTGTGGAATGCATAAAATCTATCCTTTTTATATTAACAATGTTTTAAAACTATTTTATTTGTTTATTTGTGAGGTAGAGTTACAGACAGAGAGAGGGAGAGACAGAGAGAAAGGTCTTCCATCCACTATTTTATTCCCCTGAATGGCTGCAACGGGTAGAGCTGGGCTGATCTGAAGCCAGGAGCCAGGAGTTTCTTCTGAGTCTCCCATGTTGCTGCAGGGGCCCAAGCACTTGAGCCAGCTTCTACTGCTTTCCCAGATCATTAGCATAGAGCTATTAGGGCAGCTGAGACATGAATTAGTGCCCATATGGGTTGATGGCGCTACACACAGAGACTTAGCCTACTATTCCACAGAACCGATCACAACTAAAAAAAAATTTAATAAGCTTATATGTGGTATTTGTGACATTTTTGTTTTGTGAAATGAAACTACATATTTCAATAATTTTTCACAAATTCTCCAATTGGATTAGAATAAAGTCTTGTAATTGTTGAATAGGGTATTCTAGTTGAATAACATCTTGTTGGCATTCAGTAGGGTTTAGGCCATGAGAAAGTTCTGGGCTAAAGCATTTCCCTATGTAGTTGTATCTATTGTTGAGTTGACATATTGTGATTCTACTCAAAGAACTGATTGGATAAGCAAAGAAGTTACCTTACATCTTAATCTCAGTATTTTAAGAAAAGCATTATATAAGTTTTTGTATTTATAAAAATAATATGCTTTGAGCATGAACTATATTCAGCTTAAGGGCTTTGCCATTTTCATTCTCATGCATTCCTTCCTAATCTCATCTCCTGCCTTTCAACTCCAGATATAACCATTGTATTGAATGATGTTGTACTAAATGAATTTTCCATTCATCTTTCCCTCACTTTTCTTGTTTTTTTTTTTCAACTTTTAATAAATATAAATTTCCAAAGTACAACTTTTGGATTATAGCAGCTTTTCCCCCTGTAACCTCCCTCCCACCCACAACCATCCCATCTCCCAATCCCTCTCCCATCCCATTCTTCATCATGATTCATTTTCAATTATCTTTATATACAGAAGATCAACTTAGTATGTACTAAGTAAAGATTTCAACAGACTGCACCCACACAGACACACAAAGTATAGAGTACTGTTTGAGTAGTAGTTTTACCATTAATTTGCATAGTACAACACATTAAGGACAGAGATCCTACATGAGCAGGTGCACAGTGACTCCCGTTGTTGATTTAACAATTGACACTCTTATTTATGATGTCAGTGATCACCCGAGGCTCTTGTCATGAGCTGCCAAGGCTATGGAAGCCTCTTGAGTTCACCAACTCTGATCTTATTTAGACAAAGCCATAGTCAAAATGGAAGTTCTCCATTCAGAGAAAGGTACCTCTTTCTTTGATGGCCTGTTTATTTAGGTTTGTGGTTTGGGTTTGTTGTTGTTTGTTGTTGGTTTTTTTTTTTTTTTTTTTTTGCCACAGTGTCTTGGCTTTCCATGCCTGAAAAACTCTCATGGGCATTTTAGCCAGATCTGAATGCTGATTCTGAGGCCAGAGTGCTGTTTAGGACATCTGCCATTCTATGAGTCTGTTGTGTATCCCGCTTCCCATGTTGGATTGTTCTCTCCTTTTTAATTCTATCAGTTATTATTAGCAGACACTAGTCTTGCTTATGTTACCCCTTTGACACTTAATCCTAGCATTATGCTCAATTATGGACTGAAACTGATCACTTTGCCTAAGATAGCATTGGTACATGCCACCTTGATGGGATTGAATTGGAATCCCCTGGCATGTTTCTAGCTCTACCATTAGGGGTAAGTCTGAGTGAGCATGTGCCAAATTGTACCTCTCCTCCCTCTCTTATTCCCACTTTTAAATTTAACAGGAATCACTCTTTAGTTAAATTTAAATGCCTAAGAATAATTGTGTGGTAATTAGAGTTCAACCAATGGTATTAAGTAGAACAAAAAATACTAAAAGGAATAAAATAGGGGCTGGTGCCGTGGCTCACTTGGTTAATCCTCTGCCTCAAGCTCTGGCATCCCATATGGGTGCTGGGTTCTAGTCCCGATTGCTCCTCTTCCAGTCCAGCTCTCTGCTGTGGCCTGGGAGGGCAGTGGAGGAAGGCCCAAGCATGGGAGACCAGGAAGAAGCACCTGGCTCCTGGCTTCGGATCAGCACAGTGCTGGCTGTAGCAGCCATTTGGTCAGTGAACCAACAGAAGGAAGACCTTTCTCTCTCTCTCTCTCTCTCACTGTCTATACCTCTACCTGTCAAATAAATTTTAAAAAGGGGGGGGGGATAAAATAGTAAGTTGTTCCTTGACAGTCAGGACAAGGGCTGATCAAGTCATTGTTTCTCAAAGTGTCGATTTCACTGCTACAGGTTTCCTTTTAGGTGCTCAGTTAGTTGTCCCAGATCAAGGAGAACATATGATATTTGTCCTTTTGGGACTGGCTTATTTCACTCAGAATGATGTTTTCCAGATTCCTCCATTTTGTTGCAAAATGACCAGATTTCTTTCTTTTTCTTTTTTTTTTTTAACTGCTGTATAGTGTTCTATAGAGTACATATCCCATAATTTCTTTATCCAGTCTTCTGTTAATGGGCATTTAGGTTGATTCTTGTTTTAAAATAACTTTGTCCTATGTACATATATCCCCTATAAAATGCCTGTAGAGCATACATCAGATTTTATCAACTTCATATCACATTATACATTAAACTTGAAAATAGTGATTCTTCCCACCACACCCACCATCCTACCCACACTCAAAAATAAAATAAAATAAAATAATAAAATATTATGTAGTTCACTGGTATAAATACTTATGCCTTGCCCAAGTCTCTGGTCACTCCACATGCTAAACCCGAGAGCTATGGAATCAATATGTTAGAACAGCTGTAAACCATACACTGAAACACACCACTTGGAAAGCACCACTGTCTATTATCTCCTGCATGTGCTGTTTCCTAAGATTTATCCCTGTAGTGCATGTGGCTGTGATCCCTTCCCTCTCCTGCTGTATCATACTCCTGTGTGAGCATCTAAGCTTTTTCATCTTTACCTGCTTACACCTCTTTCTTGCTTTTCATTTAACTAGTGATCATACAACTGTTCCACTGCTGTGAAAGACTGCTGTATTTGGTTTATCATTTTCTTAGGATTCAGAGAGGCGATTTCAAATTTCAGTTTGAAAAGCCTGCTTAGTTTTAGGTTGAATCTCGGAGTACATGACAAGAAATCAAATTAATTTGATGAGTAAATAATATGCAACCTTCTCTATTTTAATCATTCATTAGCACAAGTTCATTTGGTTTATGGTGTTTTCTTGGAGTACTATCAGAAAAGTATTTTGAGTCCATGTCAGGTCTCTGTGGTTAAGAATTCAGTGATCAATTATGGATGTCTGCCCTATGTGTACCCATCAGGGGGTAAGGATGGATTTGCAACATTTTTGCCTTCTCTATTCTAGTGTCTCCATCTGCTTCTCTTTCTGTGATTACCTTGAAGCTATCTTGTTACCTAACCTCTTTTGGAAGAGCAAATTCAAGTGAAATAAAAAAGACCAGGGGCTGGTGTTGTGGCACAGCAGATTAAGCTGCTGCCTGTGATGCCAGTATCCCATATTGGAGTGCTGGTTTTAGTTCTGGCTGCTCTGCTTCAGATCCAGCTCCCTCCTAATGCGACTGAGGAAAAAGCTTCCAAGTCCTGGACTCTTACACCTTACTTGGGAGTCCCAGGATCCTGGCTTCAACCTGGCCCAGCTCTGTCTATTGTTGTCATTTGGGAAATGAACCAACAGAAAGAAGATTCATTCTCTCTGTATCTCTCTCTTTCTCTCTCCCTTCACCTTCCCCATCCCTCTCTGTTCTGCCTCTCAAATATATAACAAAACAATTCTTTAAAATTTTAAAAAGTTAAATAATAGCACAAAATTGTGCCCTTTTTTGTAATTTATTATGATCTCTAATTACCTTTACCATATTTGATACTTTTCTCACAAGCATCCAGATCATTCTAAATCCTTTGGTAAAGTATATCTTATGATCCTTATTGTGCCCCAAACTAAAAAAATGGAAAAATATATGATGGTGTCCTCAGTTTTAGAGTTTTGAACTCAGCTTCATAGTGATAGATCTTGTCCTCTGTAATTTAAAATACAACTAGAGTTGCAAGGCCACTTTAGTCTCTGCAGAGCCTATTAAACATTATTTTTTAAGATAATGTCTTTTCTTGTTCTTCCTTTATGAATGTTTGCTCAGGAAATGGTCATAAAAATCTTCAAATCCCAGTTGAATAATGTGTTTTTAAAAGTAGCTGCCAAGTGTAAATACCACTGATATACATTCATGCATATGATAGTATATTAATAATCGAGGAAAGCATAGCAAAGGTCGATCAATTATGTATAGGTCAGAATGCTTTCCATCTGGATTGAGTCATTTTAGCAAATGACATCATGTGTCCTTTGGAGTCTATTGTGAAATGTGGCTTGAGTCATTATAGGTTGGCTTCTTCTCTAGATTACCAGGATGACAGTGGTAAGGTTCAATAAATAAATGTACCAGACTGTGTGGGAGCAGATTTACATAATTAGCCTACAGTGATGAAGGCTTCTCATTCTGCAGAAAACCTCTGGGCCTCATCCACCAATTTCTAGTTTCTTATCCTTCTTAGTTGATTTTTCAAAAAAGAACTTGAAGACAAAAGAGTTGGAACTAAGCCAGGTGTTCTTTCTATAACTGCAATGGATATCTTTCCATGAAATTGCCAGCAGAGAATCGATACTAATGAATTTGGCATCTTTCTCACTTGTAACTTCGCCATTGCTGTTCTGGATGGAGCTACTTGGACCCTATAAGTTTGATTTATAATTTTTTCTTCGATCTGATGGGGAGTGGTCATACCAGATTGTGAAACCCTGGAGTGACTGGCGTGATGGCATGTTGTATGAGATAGGAAGAGATGTTGGCATTTTCCAATCAGTACAACAGGAGCTGAATTTAGCTTAGAGAGCAAGTGATAGAAGAAGCTGCCAAGTCTAGTCATTCCTGATTAGTCAAGGCTTGAGGAGGTAAATGTTACTTGACAGAATTTAATGTGTGATATTCCCCTCCCTTCAGGATATTTTGGAAATGTTAAAAAGTTATTGGTTGTTGACTTTTTTGTAAAGTAGGATCTCTTGGAATGAAGTAGGATTTTCAGTCATATTTACATCAAGTTTTAGGGTATTTATATTGGAATCTAATTTGTTACTGAGTCCTTGAAAGGAAGAAGGATTGGGTAACCTCAGCAAAAATGAAAAGAGATGTGTCCTGCCTTTAGTGAGTTCATGGTCTAGTGGGAAGACAGACATGCAGACTTCTTATCACAGTATAAAATGATAGTTAATCTAATAAGAGATTTGTGGAGATCAAGTCAGCAGTATAATTTCTGGCACTTATTTATATTATGCAAGGGAATATCAAAGTTCATGGAAAAATAGAATTGAGAGATAAAGTTGTTCTGATGCAAACATATTGAAATCTATTAATAGTTTTTATAATATGCATGCATATTTTCATAATAACGAATTTTTTTGGTATTGTTTGGAAAGTGCCAACATCCCTTCCTATCTCATATATTATTCCATCCCATCAGTGAGTATGATTCCAAAACATTTTAACATCAAAATAAATGTATGTTTGATTCTATGTTCTGCATAGTTTTAAAAGTTCCATTATATTATCCTTTACTTATTTGTTTGGGTTGTAAGTAAGTGTGACTAAGAAACATTCCAATCTTTATTCTTAGTTTCAAGTTATTTTGAAAGTCAACTGTCAGTGTTGAAGATGGCTACTGTATGAGGAGGCAAATTTTTATCTTTAATCTCCTAGGATTATTATTATTATTATTATTTTTGACAGGCAGAGTGGACAATGAGAGAGAGAGACAGAGAGAAAGGTCTTCCTTTGCCGTTGGTTCTCCCTCCAATGGCCGCCGCGGCCGGCGCGCTGCAGCTGGCGCACCACACTGATCTGATGGCAGGAGCCGGGTACTTATCCTGGTCTCCCATGGGATGCAGGGCCCAAGCACTTGGGCCATCCTCCACTGCACTCCCTGGCCACAGCAGAGAGCTGGCCTGGAAGAGCGGCAACCGGGACAGAATCCAGCGCCTCAACCGGGACTAGAACCCGGTTTGCCAGCTCTGCAGGCAGAGGATTAGCCTAGTGAGCCGCAGCGCTGGCCAATGTCCTAGGATTATTATTTTAGTGGGAAGGCTAACCCTAAGAAGTAAACTGACATATGGAAAAAATTTAATTTAATAAGATTTGTATATGATGTGGGAGTCCTTATAAGAAATGAAGACTGGAGGAAGTAACAAACCTAGATGATTTTGTATTAGATTCAGCAAAGAGTGGTAATTAGGGGGCTAGTATTATGGCACAGCAGGTTAAACTGCTGCTTACAATGCAATGTTCGATTGCTGGGTCACATCCTAGTGGTTCTTCTTCCAGTCTACCTTACTGCTAATGCATCTCGGCAAGGAACAGAAGATTGCCCAAGTGCTTGGTCCCTTGCCACCTATTGGTACACTTTGATGGAATTCTAGGCCTTTGACTTTGGCCTGGCCCATCTCTGACTGTTGAGGCTGTTTGGGGAATGTAGCGGGGGATGGAAGACTTTCTCTCTCTCTCTCTCTCTCTCTCTGCTTTTCAAATGAATAAACAAATCTTTTTTAATAAAGGAGAAGCAATCACAGAAAAGTAACTACATTATATGAGTTAACTAAAAGAAGATAAGAATAATTTTAACTATGCCTGCTTCTGCAGAATTTTCTCTCTGAAGTTTTTGTCTTTGATGATAAGATGATAAAGGGTTCTATCTTCTGTTTTTAGGAAGAAAAAGGATAGAGTCAGAGTCCTTCTTGCCCTTATTGTTTTATTAATTGCCCAAAAGGTGTATTTTGACACCAAAATGAACTTATCCTTTAATTCTATATTTTGCTTCATTACTACTCTATATATGGCTATTCAAATGCATTGTGTTTGCTCTGCTTCTGACTTAATACTTGTTGTGGGTTTTTTTTTTTTTTTTTTTTTTTTTTTTTTTTTTTTTTTTTTTTTGACAGGCAGAGTGGACAGTGAGAGAGAGAGACAGAGAGAAAGGTCTTCCTTTGCCGTTGGTTCACCCTCCAATGGCCGCCGCAGCCGGCGCGCTGTGCTGATCCGATCCGATGGTAGGAGCCAGGAGCCAGGTGCTTTTCCTGGTCTCCCATGGGGTACAGGGCCCAAGCACCTGGGCCATCCTCCACTGCACTCCCTGGCCACAGCAGAGAGCTGGCCTGGAAGAGGGGCAACCGGGACAGAATCTGGCGCCCCAACTGGGACTAGAACTCGGTGTGCCGGCACCGCTAGGCGGAGGATTAGCCTAGTGAGCCGTGGCGCTGGCCTGACTTAATACTTGTTATTCTGCACACTACCCCAATCCTTAACTTGTTTTCAGTAAAACCCCATAGATTACTACTGATTGTTCCTTAATTGTGCCTACATTAATTCAAATAGTTGAAGGATGAGCAAATAGGTCAAGGTGCCCTTGTGACCCATGGTATCTAACAATGGTGTGCATTTGTTTTTCTGTCCCTTGTTATCATGATTGGCTGAGATTACAATCTGTGGTCATGGATACATTGACTGATTCAGTGTGGTATAGGAAGATAACAAGCTGAATTTCTGCCTCATTTGAAGACAACTTTCCCTTTATTTAGGGGAAACAATCCTGTTGTAGTTGTAAGTGCTTATTAATGAAGGGCAAGATTTATCTTCGATTTTTTTTTTTTTGGCTCTAGTTCATCCATCTCAAACATTTCCACCAGATTTTTTCTTATTCTTTACAGATATGCTTGAGTGTATCATAGAGTGATAAAGATTATTAGGAATCAGATATCTGCATCTAATCCTTGTTTACTGTTGGCTATCTGAGTCATGTTAGGCAAGATGTTTCCCTCCTCTGGATTTTTCCATTTATTTAGTTATTTCAGTTCCTTTGGCCACAGGTGGCTGTGATGTTTTGATCCTTAGCTTTTTATGTAGCACCTTGCTCCATAGTAGGTCTTATGTGTTCCCAGACTCAAAAAAGAGTAACATTGATAGCAATAAATAGTACATGTTAAAGGGATGAAAATATTAATAGTTTCTAATAACTATACAAATTTTGTTACTGGTGTGTTGCCTTCACTTATTCTATTGTTCCTTGGATGAGTTGAATCTCCAACTCAAAGCCTCCGGATTTGTCTTGAGTTATGCTAAATCTCCCTTTGCTTGTTTTACTTGTTTATTTTGGTTTTGATAATAGTTTTGATGTCCCCAAAGTCCCATGTATGGGAGACTTGATTCCATAACAATTATGATAATTGTCATGAGGTGAATGTTAATGGTTGTTAATGGTTAATGGGTAGAGACTTAATCTAATTATAGCACATAGAGATGGAGCCTAGTGAAAGTCTTTAGGTTATTAGGAGATTGCCTCCAGAAGGTAGTTCTTAAGAGAAGATTGGTTATATAAGTGTAGTCTGCTTCCTGTCTCTGTTTCCTGGATCACTATATGATCCTCCTTTTGCATATTACTGTCCATCACTGCCCTCTGATACCTGACAATTGGGGTTGCCTGATCTTGGACTGTGAGCCTCCGAAACCATAAGCCCAAATCAGTGTCTTCCTTTTAAGTTAACTTCTTTATACTATTTTAGTTAAGGTAATGAAAAACTGAGTAACACAGTGCTTATGGTAGAAAATGTAAAACCTATAGATAAGTAAAAAGCTATAAATAGAATCTCCTGTTTATCAAGAATATGTTCAGCTGCAATTTATAGAAAGTTTAATTAATGGTGACTTTCCCCAAATATGTAGGAGGAAGTCTGGAGCTGGAGTTTTGGTCTGTCTTCTACTGTTCTTAGCATGTTATTTTGTGTTCATGGTTATAAAAAAACTGTTGATCCTTCAGACATCATATTTGCACTGGCAAGGTACAGGATAAACCCAAAAATAGACCTGTTAGATCAATTTGATCCTATAAGTCAGGACCAAAAACCCCTACCTGGCAGACCTCTTGCTTATATCTCATTTTGTAGAATGACCTCAGCTTCAGGGAATGCTAGAGAGATAAAGTTGTGAATGGAAGATGGGTCAGTATGCTAAACCCTCAGTCTTATTATCTTAATGGAACTGCTGCCCATAAATATATTAAACCTATTGTTTCTGCATGTGCTGTTTCCACACTATAATACCATGAATCTGTTGTATGTATGTAGTATTCTACTTCATTGCTGTCCCATAAATAATCTTTTGTTTAACATTAAGTATTTACAAAGTTTACTTTTATAAATAAGGGGTATTGAACATCCCTCCACATGTATTGTTTTCTGAACTATTTTTCTTTTCGTTTTGATTCTGCCTTTTTTCTTAAAAAAAAACCAAAAGCTATAAATAACAATAATTTAAAACAAGCCGATATTTAACTACCCACTACAGAATCTGGGGAGAGGATTTTTAAAAAAATAACTCAGATAACACATTGTATCATCTGTAATGTGCCGAGTCTTTAATTGATTTGGCATAATCAGAGAAGCAATTGGTAAATTCAGAGACTGGATGAGGGGAGGGAAGTGACTCATTTTCTGTTGAAATCAATATCATAAGTTTAGTTCACATCTTTTGAAGGTCTGGTTAGGGCAATCTAAAAGTTTGAAAGTAACTCTCACTTCTGCTTGAAAACAGAGTTTTCCCTGGCATTGTGTTTCTTGTTTCACAAAAGTTGTCAAATGGTGGTGAGAGTGTAGCTCATCTGCCAGCTCCTGTGTCAGAATGTGTTGTTGACATGTCAAGACTGAAGGCCTGGCATCCACACCAGCCCATAGGAAATCCCGTAAAAAAAGCTTAGCTTCCAGGGGAGTAAAGGGGAAACTCTTTTCACCACTGGTATGATGTTTGTTGAGGGGATTAATGGCCCCTTCTCCTCCCTGAGAACTAGCAGTGGATCGGCAAGGCCAAGCATAGTGCAGACAGTTCTGAAGCTTGCTGAGTGCATTACCTCTTATAACAGGATTTTAAATGTCAACAGTTTTCCTAATGTATGCAAGGAATCCTAATTGAGAAGCTGGCCCGTACACTTCAACTATATTCAGCAATATGTTTCTTTTTTAATGTTACAAAATAAGGTTAATTTTTATGGTGAATATTTTATGGCCTGCTTTCTGTTATGGTCCAGGCAAACTGAGAGTGATGGAAACTGATGGGTGGTGAAGATAAAAGAGCAGTGTTGACCTGTTGGTAAATCATTCATCATTTTGCTTCATGTGTAAGTGGTTTCTCAGTTGCAGCTCATATTTGCTAATCACTACACTTGACTCTCAGTTCTACAGGGGCTGATTGTCTTGTTGTGGATTGTCTTCCCTTTCCTGTTTTGCAATTTTGATTATTGTTGTTATAGCTATTTCATTACCTGTTTTGTTCCTCCACCAGAGGGGGCTTGTGGACAGAGAGAGGCTGTGAGAATTCATAATGAAGTTTTCTTCTGCTGTTCTTCATTGTGACTTGTTTCTTCTCTGTAGCCGAGAAGGACTAATGATCTATTCACCATTCAAACATCACTTGTTTGAGATGTCTTGTTTCCAGTGGAACTCACAGGTGACTGTCTGGAATTGACCGCAAACTAGAAAAGTTAACCAGTATCTGTGGTCCAGCACCAGGATACATTTAGTTTTCAAGTTTATCAAAGTCTCATCCTGGGAATTTAAACGAGGAAGCAACAAAAGTTGCTTAGTTCAGCCTTGTATCAAGCACTAGAAACTATGGAATTCATTATAGTAGAAGCGAAAATATGTATCCTTGACTCAACATGAATCAAAGCCTAGGCATCTGATAGAATCTACCGCATTGGCGTTAGTTTCCAGCCCACATCTCATCTGACATGCCAACTGGCATATCCACATACCATATCAGTGGACCTGGGTTCAAGTTCTAACTCCTAACCCAGTTTCAGCTTACTGCTAGGGTGCACCCGGGTGGCAGCAAGTGATGACTCAGATAGTGGGGTGCTTATCTCCCAAGTGGAAGACCCACATTGAGTTCCTAGCTTCTTGCTTTTGACCTGGCCTACTCTTGGCTTTTGTGGGATTTGGAGAGTGAAGCAATGAATGGGAGCTCTCTATTTCCTTTTGTCTCTTAAATGAAAAAATAAAGCCCCTTAAGGGATGAATAATCATGTGAAATCTAGAGCTTGTATGGATTGTCTGGCATCTGTTCTTGGTACAGACCCTTGAAGGAAACATTATGCCTTAAGGACTAAGAGAAATTGACCTTTTGTCTACTAGGGAATCTGACCAATTATAGTTTTGTGATGATTAGCTCCATAGAGATTGTTGCTTAATTATGTATTTTAGAATCTGCTATATTAGAGAGTCTTTTCTCTCTCCGGGCTAGAGAATATTTTGATTATCTTGATGACAATAAAATGGAAATAGGAGATATCAAGAGACAAAAACTGACCACAAATCTTCACTGTCCCTTTATTTCCAACCAAATGCAGTGTCAAGCAATACCTATATATGACCTGTACTCCTGTCTCCTGCCTGAAGTTGGGATTCTTTAGCTGAGTGAGTGTCTCTGAGCCCCAGCCTGGCATAGTTGGTTTGTTTCATGAGCACACATGGACAGAGTTGTTGCTGGTTACTTTGCAACCATTCAAAATCACCGCAAGACCATCCTGGATGTCTATGTGTGTGAGTGGGCATGAAAATAAAGGTACTTTCTCTTTTTTAAAAAATCTTTTTAAGGCACAAGTTATAGGCTTGCAGTTGAACTCTTTTTGAATACTTTTACCTCGTTTTGGATACCAAAGGACAAATTTATAGGTATTCTTTTATAGGGACACAAAAAGCAAGAAACATAATTTATTTTTTGAAAAAAATGTATTTAATTTATTTCAAAGGGAGAATTACAAAGACAGGGACACACACACACACACACACACACAGAGAGAGAGAGAGAGAGAGAAAGAGATCTTCCATTCACTGGTTCACTCCCCCAGATGGCCACAATGGCCAGGGCTGTGCCAGTCCAAAGTCAGGAGTCAGGAACTTCGTTCAGGTCTCCCAGGTGAATGA
Organism: Oryctolagus cuniculus; assembly: GCF_051225735.1. NCBI lineage: Eukaryota > Metazoa > Chordata > Mammalia > Lagomorpha > Leporidae > Oryctolagus > Oryctolagus cuniculus. The sequence continues at coordinate 90,311,678 of NC_142876.1, forward strand.
CAGGGACCCAAATACTTCTGCTGTTTTCACAGGTGTGCTAGCTGGGAGCTGGATTGGAAGTAGAGCATCCAGGACTTGAACTAATGCTCTTAGGGAATGCTGGTATCATAGGCAGCTTAACCAGCTGTAACACAATGCTGGCCCCAAGAAGCATGATTTCTAAACAGCAAAAAAATCTCTTAAAGAGGAATTTCCAGAAGTTAAATTTTTCTTCCTTTGTTAGGGGTAGAATGCCAATCTTTGGGAGAAGGGACATTTAGATCTCAGAAAAACAGACACTAGTCATAATCTGTTAATACCAGATGCTACATGAGTAGGATTACTTCTTATTTAGTGATGATACTTTAGATGATTGAAGGATGCTTTTTCCAGTGTCTTCTGTAACATTACAGCGTAGAATTTTGTTTGGGAGGCAGCAGAAATGCGTAAGGTAAATTTTTGGAATCTTATTGAAAATGCAGACACTGGTGAGCAAGACTTCTCTCACCTTCCTGTTGTAAGCCTATAAACCTACCTAGACTCACACCTGCCCTTGGCTCTTTTGCTTTTCCAGATTTGGAGATTTACAAGGATTTTCCATGTCTTCAATCTCATTCCTCAGTGCTTCCTTCCACCTTTACAGTTCTGTAATGTCCGGTATGGCAGCCACTATCCTCACTCTGTACTCATGTTTACATTAACTACAATTAAAGAAGGTAAAAATTCAGTTCCTCACACACACTGACTTCACTTCAGTGACTCAGTAGACATATGTGGCTATTAGCTAATTACGGGGTAGTACAGATACATTATTTCCATGGTCACTGGATACTCTGTCATATAGCGCTGCTTGATATTCTTGTGTATCCCCTGAGGAGGCCTCCCATCTCCTTCTTGGATCATGACTGTCTTTCTGCTGTGTCTAGCAGTGGGTTTGATGTCTTGTTTAATCCTTGTCACTGCTGAATAACTTCTTTTCATGTCATCCACACAAGCAGTCTTGTAGCACATGTCATCGAACTATCACACATCCTACTCCTCTGTATTCAGTAAATGTTTTACTACCTACCTCCATGATTATTATGTTTGATTACTTCTCATCATTTTTTGTAAACAATTCAAAAGGAATACTCATAGCTACTCTGTGAGTTCCTTGAGTTTTTCGCTTACACCTCTCTCTGTTGCTCATGGTCATGCATCAAGCCCAAATGCCTGTAGTGTCCTTAAGAACCACTGTGCTAGGGCTGTGTTGTGGCTTTGAGAGTAAAATCCGCCACCTCTGATGCCAGCATCCCATATTGGTGCCGGTTTGAGTCCCAGGTGCTCCACATTTGATCCACTTCCCGACTAATGGCCTCGAAAAAGCAGCATAAAATGGCCCAAGTGTTTGGGCCCCCATTACCCATGTGGAAGATCTTAATGAAGTTCCTGTATGCTGGCTTCAGCCTGGTCCAGCTTTGGCTGTTTTGGCCATCTGGGGAATGAACTAGTGAAAGGAAGGTCTCTTGCTTTCTCTGTCTCTCTTTCTCTCTACCTCTCTCTCTGTAACTCTGACTTTCAAAATAAATAAAAAGTCTAAAAAAAATAAAATAAGAACCACTGTGGTTACTTTTGGAATGTGTTTCACAGCATCCCTGTCTGTGACCACCACTTCCTGTATTGCTGGTGATGCTGCATCATGCCACACTAGTATCTCTAGACCTATAGAAGTTCCATGACCTCTTGGAGCCACAAATCTAATGACCTACTGCTTTGTGTCGCTTTCATGCCCTTACTTCCTTCCTTACCCAGCTACGAGGCCATGATTGATCTCTGCTTCATGTACACTCAAGTCCTTTGTTCATCTTCCTTCATTGTTCTCATCTGGCAAAACTCTGATCCTCACTTAGCTTCCTGTCTGCTTTGTACATTGATGGAGAACAGAAAACTATACCTTTCTGTAACTTTATGTCCATGCAGCAGGTGGTGCAATGATTTAAGTTGCCATTTGGGACATCCACATCCCATATCACAGTGCCTGGGTCAGATCTGGGCTCTGCTGTTCATTATGGTTCTGTGCTAATCCACATCCTGGGAGGTAGAAGGTGATGGCTTGGATACTTGAGCTCCTGCCACTCAGGCTCCTGGCTTCAACCTGGCCAAGCCCTTGCTGTTGGAGGCATTTTGGGTGTGAACAAGTAATTGGAAGAGTTCTCTCTTTCTCTCTCCCCAACCCTCCATCACTCCCTCCCTCCCTTCCCATCTCCCTGTCATAGCTCCCCATCATCTTCGTGGTTAAAGACAGTCTCTTTGCCATGGCCTCGAGGCTCTTAAGGATTTGGTTCTTTGCTTTCTCACTTTGTAGCATTATTGCTTTGCTTTCTCCCCTTGGCCTCTTCATGCTCATTTCTTGCTGTTCTTCAAATATATCCAAACTGTTCTTGCATCAGTATTCGTACATTTTCTGCAGCTTCTGTCTGTAAATCTCTCCCCTAGGTATTTCTGGGCCTTGGCCTCCTATTGTCCTCAGGTTTCTGCTCCTATGTCAACTGTTCAGGGATTCTCTCCTATCCATGCAGGTAGCCAGCACTAACCCCTCCCCTACAGTGTCTGTTTCCTTACCCTGCTTTGTTTTTCTTTACAGTACTGCCCTCTCCCTAAAATAATGTTGTAAATTCAGATTCACTTTTTATTGTCCTGATGTAACTTTTCTGAGTTTGGAGAATTTGCCTGTCTTGCTTTCCTCTGGATCCTCAGTGTCCAAAACAGTATGTAACCTTTAATATTTACTGGTTAAGCACTTAACACATGTTGAATAAATAAAGTGTACTGGCTTTAAATTTGGAGGGTGGTCCTTGTAGCACAGCAGATTCAGTGGCTGCTTGGGACACCCACATCCCATAATGGAGTGCTTGGTTTGAGTCCCTGCTAATCCATGATTTTGGTACAACTTCCTGCTAATGTACCTGGGAGGCAGCAGATGATGGCTCAAGTACTTGGGTTTTTGCTGTCCACATGGGATACCTGCATGGAGTTCCTGGATCTTGGCTTTGGCCTGGCCTATCCCTGGCTGTTGTGGGCATCTGGGGAGTGAACCAGTGCATGAAAGATACCTCTCTCGGGCACGTTCTCCCTCTCCCCCTCCCCTCCCCCCTCCCTCTTCCCCACCCTCTCTCTCTCTCTCCCTCTGTCACTCTGATAATCAACTCAATAAATAATAATAATAAAAAACTTAAAAAAATTTTTGGCTTGCCTTACTCCCCTGATAGCAATAGGGTGATTCATTCCTCTCACCACTTTGCTGTCTGAAGGATTGGGAAACCTTCCTGTACAGTGTTCCATGTTGTCATTTGGCTTTTATTTGCTATCAACACATCATTTGCATATTAATTCTGCCTTTGTTCTTTTCTCATTAGCCCATAACAATTAAAGTAGACCATTATGCTGCATACTATGAGTTTTTATGATATCACATCAAAATATCCTTTAATTGAATAACTTAATAAATTAAAGCCTCGTTCCATGACAATATCTCTCAGTTGCATATCATCTCTACTGAAGAGCATAAGAACAGACATGGAGCCGGCGCTGTGGCTCACTAGGCTAATCCTCTACCTTGCGGCGCCGGCACACCGGGTTCTAATCCCGGTCTGGGCGCCGGATTCTGTCCCAGTTGCCCCTCTTCCAGGCCAGCTCTCTGCTGTGGCCAGGGAGTGCAGTGGAGGATGGCCCAAGTACTTGGGCCCTGCACCCCATGGGAGACCAGGATAAGTACCTGGCTCCTGCCTTCTGATCAGCGCGGTGCGCCGGCCGCAGCGCGCTGGCCACAGCAGCCATTGGAGGGTGAACCAACGGCAAAGGAAGACCTTTCTCTCTGTCTCTCTCTCTCTCACTGTCCACTCTGCCTGTCTAAAAAAAAAAAAAAACAACAACAAAAAACAGACATGGGGCAACTTTTGCAATAAGACGTGCCAACCTAAGAGCCAGGTGTTCTTAATAATACAGTGAAAGTTAAAAGCTGTCATTTTAAGTTTAAAGCTACCTGTGACACTGACAACAGAACAGAGTCAATGTAGGGGAGAAAAAGACAAACTCAGGGACTGCTTGTTGGAATGGAGCTCAATTATCAGGTTGTCATTTAGAACCTTCAGAATGTTAATTAGAATAAATCTCTAAACATTTAAAAAATTCTTTAGACTATTTGAAGCTATGAGACTGTGTCTTTGAATTTAAGTTTGAGAAACTAAGTGGCAAGGAAATGTTCTCATTTCATAACTTAAAAAATCTGGAGAGGGAAGGGAATGGTAAGGAATAAGATAAGTACATGGAGAAAAAAGACACTAATTTAATTGTCTATGTTAGAGATGATGAAAGACTGGAGTAGGGAGGAAGAACTGGAAGGAGGGAAAGAATCAGAGGTGTTTCAGAGAGAAATGAAGAAAAAGGCTAGATGGAGAGGGGAATACGGTAACACAAGTATGTATGTGGGAAGTGTATTCACTTACTGTCACGTTCCAGTAAAGAAGTAAAGGAGTGGCTGAACTGCCTTAGTTAGGGATTGTCCATGTGGTCTACGTGGAGGATGCACTGCCTTGCAGCTTTACGAGAATATTATTTGCTAATGTGCCTAAATTATCATTGGTGTTAGTGAAATTATGATCCTGAACAAGATACAGCAGTACCTGCTGTGGTATGTTGACTTGGTACATTTATCAGGCTATCATCCCTGACTTTTGGCAAACTTGGGATTAATTTGATGACTGAAATAAGGATGTATATATTAGTAATCACAATAAATGGAAAACTGATAAAATTTTTCCATCAGTAGACAAATATTCCGGGGTTGTATAAGGGCACAGCTGTGTTCTTTTTCAAAATGTTTGTAAGGGGCACCCTACCAAGGATCATGACATGGGCAGATGGGAAGAAAATAGATGAGAACTGACAGATTACACACACAAACGCCATTCAAAAGGAAGCTGATGACACTGTTATAAGACAAAAAAGGGCTTTAAAACAAAGAAAGTTTATTAAAGATAAAGGTAGTTAATGATAAAAGAATAATTCATCAGGAAGATTTATTATTTCTGAACTTACATTATCTAATACTCTTCCCAAATATATAAAGTAAAACTTGAAGAATTGAGTAAAACGGGAAGAATTGAGAATATACATAATCATAATCTAGGAGTTTTAAACATTTTCTTCTCATACTAAAGCAAACACACTAAAATTTACAAAGGATAAAGAGGATTTAAATAACACAACTGATTATCTTGGTAAGAATGATGTACATAAAACTCTGAATTCTGTTAACAGAGAATATACAAACACAGAAAGGCTTAAGACTTGTGAATAAAAATTATATTTACTACATTCCTTATCTCAGAGAAAAGAAATTAAGAGATTTGAAACTGCTCATCATTCAAAATTCTATACATTTGGAAACAAAATTATACCTCTAAGTAATTCTCAAGTCAAAAAAAGGTAAGGATAGAAATTAGTCTATTCTTGAAATCTTAAGGGATAAAGAAGTATATGAGAGAAATTTATAGACTTATAAATTCACATATTAGAAGTGAAAGAAGATTTGTTAGTGATTTAAGCATTCAAACTATAAAGGTATAAATAAAATAACAGAGGAAGCACAAATACAGTAGAAGAAAAGAATAATAACGCTACAAAAAGCAAAATGGAATACAAAAGAATAGTAGAGAAGATCAACAAAGCATCGAGTGATCCTTGGAAAGACTTAAAAATTAATATATGGCAAATTTTATTAGTTATAGAGAAAGCTGAGAGAGAGAGAGAGAGCACGTGCAAACCATATAAAAATAGTATCTTAAATATTGATTTACTAGGGAGTAAAAGTTAAAGAATATACCATAAATAACTTCTGTATGATAATACACTTGAAAGCATACACTCTATTAAATGCATATTGTGCACACATTCTAAGCTAGTGTTACAGCTAAGGATGGAGAAACCTGGTATTTAGAATAGGTCTGGCTCCCTAGAATGGAAATTGTTTCATGACTCAACAAATATTTATGAATACTTATTTTTTTCTTTTTAAAAATTGTATTTGTTATACAAGTATCATGCATTTCATATACACAGATTTAGGAACAAAGTGATACTGCATCCCCACCTCCTGCCCATGCTCCAGCTGTTCCTCCTCCTTCCTCTCATATTCCCACTGTTAATTTTTATAAAGATCCGGTTTTAGTTTACTTAATGATCATATTATTAACCATATAATAAGTAAAAGAGTTCAACAAATAATATGAAGAAAAAAAAACACAACACTGTTCCTCCACAGAAAAGGGCTGTAAACAACCACTGAATCTCAAAATGTCCACTTCACTCCAATGCATTACATTTTAGGTATTCTGTTAGTTACCTCTGCTCAGGGAAAACATGTGACATCTGCCTTTTTGGAATTGACTTATTTCAGTAAATATAATGGTTTCCAGTTGCATCCATCTTATTGCCAATGACAGAATTTCATTCTTTTTTGCAGCTGAGTAGTACTCCATAGTGTATACATCCCATCATTTCTTGATCCATTCAACAGTTGATGGACATCTGGGTTGATTTCATATATTAGCTATTGTGAAGTGTGCTACAGTAGACGTCTGGGTACAGATAACTTTCAAATGCTGATTTCTTTTTGGTTTGGATAAATTCCCTGGAGTAGTATGGTTGTATTATATGGTAGTTCTATATTCACTCACTCAATTCAGTTCAACAATTCACTCCACAAATATTAATGAATACTTATTGTATTTGGAATTGTGCTAGTGCTAACTTTGTTTTCATGAATGATGTGGATATTAAAGAAATGATTACAAAAATGCATATTTGAAATTGTGATAAGTACAGTAGAGGAAAAGGGACAGTGGTTAACGTAGAACATAAAAGGAAGATTAGCAAAGCTTACTTGAAGGAGTGACATTCAAGCTGTGACTTAAGTTATGAGTAGGAATTATCCAGGCTAGGAGATGGTATGGGACCCAAAGACAATGCAGAATTAAACTGTTAATCAAAGCTGTGAGTGAAAGACCCATAGGGTGGAAAGATAGAAAGGTGTATGATTCAGTTTCAGCAATTGCTACGGAATATGATACAGATTTGTCCAAATGAAGCATGTTAAATTCGCACGTCTCTGAAAAATGCAAACATATTTTCCCCTGTTAGTAGCTTTATGCAAATACTTAACATAAGCTGTAGAGAAAGTATAAAAACATGATGGCAAGGAAATAAACTAGCTTTCTTCAGAATAGCAGAAGGGAGAAAAGAGGCGACATCTTCATGCATCCCTTGGAATGGAGATTTTCTTCCTGAAAGGACATAGAAAGTTAGTGCCAGTCAGGAGTTTGTTCATTTAAGTGTCAGACTTGTCTGGAATGGGGAGCTTCAGTTATAAAACATCAGGCAGAAAAATCCAGAAGAGATACTTAGAGATAGCATTTTGAAGGGAAGAATGGTTTGTGTTGTGCTACTCCAAGTGTGGTCTGTGGACCAGTTACTGAAGAGGGAAGTTGGGAAATTGAGAGTAAGGTAACAGAATTGGACTGTCTACAAGGAGCCACTAGCTTCATGAGTTCTTAAAATATGGTCAGCATGAACAGAGAACGCTGTCAGTGTAAAACTTGTACAGACTGGATTTTGATAATTTAGTAACCCATCCTCCCTGGCCCCTCATCCACACTGCCCCACATAAAAGGAAAGTGAAAGAATGTTAAGGAGTTGATATTTAAGCTGGTTGATTGGGACCTTGGCATCCCACATCAGAGTGCCTCAGTTTGATTCCTGGTCCAGCTCCTGACTCCAGTTCCTGTGATTGTAGATTCTGAGAGGTGCTGGTGATGACTCAAGAGCTTCTCCTGCCAACCACATGGGAGACCTGGCTTGAGTTCTTGGATCCCAAATTTGGACTCACTCACTCCAACTCTCTATTGTGGGCATTCCTAGGAGTGAACCAGTGGATAGGAGCTCTCTCTGTCTCTTTCTCTGTATCTCTCTCTCACTCTATGTGTGTGTCTGCCTCTTAAATAAGTATATTTTTAAAGAGAGAATTTTGAATATTTCAGTAATATTTTTAAACTGATTTCATGTTAAAATGATAAGCTTGTGGGTAATTAATTACATTAAATTCTATTAACATTTGTTTTACAGCTTCAGTATTTTTTAAACATTTATTATTTGAAAAGTAGAGTAAAAAAAAGAGGCAGAAGACAGGGAGAGAGAGAGATTGACCTTCCATTCACTGGTTCATTCTGCAAATGCCCTTAATAGCCAGGGCTGAGTCAGAGCAAAGCCAGCAGCCTGGAACTCAATCTGGGTCTCTCAAATACATGGCAGGAAACCAAGGACTTGGGCAGTCATTCACTGTCTCCCACTCTCATCAATATGAGGCTGGATTGGAAGCAAAATGGTTGTAACTCAAACCGTAATTCCAGTTTGGGTTGTTTTTTTAACTACTAGAAAGTTTAAAATGGGCTTGAATGTCTTTCTGTTGAACAATTTTGCTTTTAGACCCTTTTGTAGCAGTTTGACATTGCCTCACCACATACTACCCAAGTCCATTTTTTATCATATTTTACAAATGTGTCATTAGACCCCAACATAGTGGAAATGAACAATACAGGGAACTAGTTTTCTATCATAGAGTGTTTACAAAGCACTGCTTTAAGCCTTTCATTACTTCTGGAGCATTTTAACCACTATACAAGTAATGTATATTGTTGATTTCTCAGAGCTCTGTGAAATGTTCTAAGGCAATGAATGTTAATTAATTTGGCCCTTGATGTATGAAAAAAAGTGATTGATGAAGATATTAACATGTTACCCTCAAATTATGCTTGTATTATTTTTAGTTACATAGCTTATACATTGGAGTTGGAAAGAATATCATAAAAATTACAGTAAAGAATACTGTAAAAGGAGTCTAATTGAAGGGCCTGTTTGGTGTCAATGAGTGGTTACTTTGAGAATTAAACCTTGGGTGAAGAAGTTCGTATCTTAAAGTAGTTATATTATAGTATTGATAATATACTTAAGTAATTGTCTTCCTTAGGTTTTGTTCTATAAAATTGACTTATTTTTCTTCAGAATAGGCTAGTTAACATTGGACCGAGAGTTTGGCACACGTGAACTTGTGATTTACAGGGCAATTTTTCTCATCAAACCCTGGGCAGAACCATTTATTTTAAAACCAATATTTATTTTACAATGGGAAGATGGAGCAGATTAAAGGAGCATAAAGCCATGATAAATCACCCAATCTTTATCCCATAGAAAATCTTTTAAATGGCTCTTAAAGTAATGGCAGTAAAAACATCTTGTAGAGTTTGTGTTTGTGTGGTTTTCTGGCACATGGTAAAGTCCTGTAGATTAAAATCTAATTAATGAATAATGAAAATCATTTCAATGAAAGGCATAGTATATTTTTTCCTTAGCCATGTTTCTAAGTTTCTTATAAGTAAAAAGGGACCTAGTTGAAAATTCTTTGTTGCTTCAAATCAAAGACTCAAGAAATCTCTTGAGTATTTTTGTTTAATATTAGTGTTAAAAGTATTTTTGTTTAATAAATTTTTACATTAAATGCATGGGAACATGTATACTTCTATTTATTGTAGGCTATTGTGCAATATTGTTGAAGAGAAGAATTTTTATAACATCTCATTTTATTTTACTTCATTCTCATTTATGTTTTAGGTTTTAATAATTTCTGTAGTTAAAAATAATGGAGCTATGTTTCTCTAATAGTATTCTTTAATAGTAGTCTAATGATAATGAAGTAGTGTAAAATAGAACTTTTGGGGTTGATTAAAAACAATGAAGGGGAAAACTACTTGAAATTGAAGAGGTTTGCTTGTAGTCAAGTTGAATTTTAGAGAATTGGTTGTCTGTGTTCCATTGTAGAATAGATCCTGGATTCTGTCTCAAATTGGTTGTAGACTCTAGGGTTAGAAACCATTAAAAGGACCAAAGTGTAAAAACTGGAGGCCTATTATAGGCCTTCTGTTGTGTAGTCACAAATACATATCAAATACATATCAAGATAGTTTCCTGTGAACAGAGGCTGCTTGGGGCCAAAATTTACTGTTCATGTATGGAGACTGGTTCATGTATGGAGACCCAGTTTATTCTGATTAATACTTCTTCTGAGTTGCTTGCTGAAGTCCACCCCTGATGTATGGATTTCTTATGCTTGCCTGGGTGGAGACAACCTCAGACAATTAGTGAACAAGTCAGTGCATACCCTCTGATCCAGCAATTCTATGTGTCAGAATGTTCCTTATGGAAATAATCAAATGTTTTCGCAAAGAAGTGCATGCAAAAGTATGTGTCATGATATTACTTATAGACATAGAAATCTGTTTATGGGCCTTGGTTAAAGGAAAGAAAAGCAGCAAAGCAGAATTTAAGGTGTAACCTTACCTTAATATAATATATATTAGGTTGGACTATGTGGAATTACTAATAATTGAGTGATTTTTATTTACTATTTTAATGGAGTTAAAGGTTTGTACATAGTCACTGTAAGATTATTCTCCTATAATTTACTGGATGAAAGAATTAAAATACAGTTTATTGTACTTTTTCATATGACCATTTGTAACAATGAGCATATTTTAATTCATAATGAGAAAAACAATGTTGGGTTCTTAGAAAAAGAGAAGGACGTTGTTACTCAAATTGTAGTCATTTTAGGATGGAAAGGCAAAAAGAGTGCACATGGAGTTCTTTTTGGAGGAGCCAGGGCCTCCTGTGAGGAACTTGGAGTGTAGTTATTTTATTGGCAGGGCCATTTCTGTTATGACAGTGGATACAGGGAACTGCAGCCAATTCTTATTGCCTATTCTCTCCCATTGATGACTCCATCTCCCCTGGTGCCATTTAAAGTTCAATTCATCAAATGAACTCCTCTTGTTCAGATTCCTTATGCATTAGACTGCTGCCTGATTAGGATTTGGCTTTACATGGAGAGTGCCTACAGGAAGGGACTTGAGGTGCTGGTCATTCTGACATCTGTGCAACAGTTACATTGGTATTGTATATTGTAGACTGCTATTTCGACATTCTGGGTTTATACATTGGCCTTGTTAAAAGAAAAATGGACCAGCTTCACTTAACTGCATCTGTTCGAGCAAGGGAGGAAAAAAACCTCTGGAGTTGGCAGTGTCCCAGACCAAAGATAGTTCAGAATGCCTCCTTCTTCCACATACCTATACAAGTTATATTTATAGCCAGAGAGAAGGAAGTGCCATATAGACACACTCTGATTGGCTTCTGTTGGCATTTGCCTTATGTGGTCGTGTTTCTTCAGCCTTTGGTCTCTCCTTGGCTGGAGGTTCAGCTGCTATCATTAGCTGAATCTCAGTGGCCCCATTACAAGAGAATATACTCTTTAGCGTAGGACACAATTTGTTTACATATCAAGATAGTTTCCTGTGAACAGAGGCTGCTTGGGGCCAAAATTTACTGTTCATGTATGGAGACTGGTTCATGTATGGAGACCCAGTTTATTCTGATTAATACTTCTTCTGAGTTGCTTGCTGAAGTCCACCCCTGATGTATGGATTTCTTATTCTGTGCTGAGAACACCACAGCCGAGGGGGACAATACCCACTGAAGGAACTGCAGAAGGTACCCGTGACCTGTGGTTGGGTCTCCAGGGAGGCAGAGGTGTTTTGCATTTCTGCACAGTGGGAAGCCTGAGTCATTTCCTGTTTGAAACTGCCCCTTCCCAATTCCATAAAGCTCTGCAATGCTTTGATTTTTTTGCAGCCCTTGTTTGCTCTATATTCCTCATTGCTTCCCATCACCTGGCAGAAACACAGTGGGGAGAGATGGCTATACAAGACTTTTTTTTTTTTGCCACTGGTATTGAACTTTCTCCTGGAGTTTTCATCAGATGACATTGATTTCTAGTGCAAAGCAAGCAAATCTGGGGACAAAGAGTCCGTCATGCCTGCGCTGGGGCTCAGATCCTCTTGTCTCAGTGACAGAGAATGGCATTTGTATGAGATGGGGACATTCACCCAAGGCTGATGCTTCTTGGGAGTGACAGCCTAAGGAAAGGCTGATGTTTCTCCACCTGAGAGAGAGAGAGAGAGAGAAAGAGAGAGAGAGAGAGAGATGTTTTGTTGGCTCACATGTTTTCTTCATGAGACTCTGAGGTGGCATTTCACTGTATTTGATACAAAAGTTCCAGCTATATGTTAGAGATAATTTCTGCTTCCATTGGAGCGCAAGTCAGAATGACGGGATTTCTGTAAGAGAAAATAAAGAGGTCTGTGCATCAGACGCTACTGTGTTAAAGAGAAACTATTTTCCCAGTAGACAAAAGTTTCTCACTAAATACAGCTCCCTTTCCAAGATCCTTCCCAACAAGAAGTCCTAGGTCAGCCTCCTTTCTCATGAATTAGCATGGGCCTGTGGAATTTACGTTTCCTACAGAATATTTGCACGTTTTCCCTTTTCAGTAGGTGCAAGAAAATACCAGTTCCAGTTGTGTCCTTTTGTCACTTTGGGGACTGAGAGGATAAAACTTCTTTGTATTTGAGGAAATCTCCAAAGCAGTTGGTGAAACTGCTTACAGAATTTGAAGTTGCTCTCCTTGAGACACCTTTCGGTCTGAAAACTCAAATGACTTCAGTTCACATGTTCACTGCATCTCTTTGCTTAGCAATCCAGTTAAGTCAATTTTTTCTTAAAAAATGAGGCTAATATATTTTGGTCTCATTAATGAAATGTGCCAAGAACCATAAGTTGTGAAATGCTATTAAGAAAAGTAACTTTTTTTTCCTTTATTTTCTTTGTATTGAAAATAAAATGAGTCTTACTATCTTTCCCTTTGAATTCATACTGAAAAAGTTTATACTTTTTTATGCTAAATGTTCAGATGTTTACATAAGAGGAGCTCAGTTTATAAATCTGAATGTGACCAGCAAGCAAGGTAATCAGTTTTAGAAAATTCTCATTCAGCAGACATGGTGAGCCTAGAACAAAATGATTCATTTTCTATATGGCAATAATGTATGTTAGAAAAAAAATCAGGAGATAGTCACCTAGAAAGGGGAAAATGAATGCAGATCAATAATTTAATTTAGCTTTGACCTGGCTAAGTTCTATGGCATGGTTCATAATTTTTCAATGAATAGACCCTTAACATCTTACATCTGGTGCCGCAGATTTGTATTGATCTGCTGTAACATATTCTTCATTTCACAGAAGGAATAGCATAGCTCAAATATTTAATAAAAACACATTGTGTTGATCTGCAGATGTGAAACAAAGCATGCCAACCCATCTATATTATTTACTCTTGTTTTCAAAGCTGCTTTTTCCCTGGTTAAATAATTCTAAAAATCAGAAGAGAAATGGGTAGTAAATGAATGCTGACTTGGAGGGCAGTTTCATGAAGTTTTCAATTAGTTCATAGATTCTTAGTCTCTCTGCATTACTTAATTGCTTATTAAAATGGAACCTTGATGTACTATGTATAATGTATACTTATGCTGTGGAAAATTATTAATTTTTAATGGAACTAAGTGGTTGCTTGGACAAGGGACCCTCACTGTTAATAAAGAGGCAAGTGACTGACTGACTTTCATGTTAATTATTCAAGAAAGTTCAGTTATAAGATGTAGAACAGTAGAAGAAAGTTGTTTTTAACAATTGTATTTATTTGAAAGGTAGAATGGCAGATAAAGAAGCAGTGAGAGAGAGAAACAAAGAGGGAGAGAGCTAGAGAGATTTCTCCCATCTTCTGATTCATTCCCCAAATGGCAGCAACATCTAGATCCAGGACAGGTCAAAGCTGGGAGCCAGGAGCTCCATTCTGGTCTCCTACATGGGTCTCAAGGCCATCTTCTGCTGCCTTCTTGGGTGTACTACTAGGAAACTGGATTGGAAGCAGAACAGCCGGGACTGGACCCAGCACTCCATATGGATGCCAGAATCACAACCTGTGGATTTACCTGCTTTACACAAGCCTGAGAAGAAAAGATTTATAAGGGAGTCTGTTTGCAGGGTTTAGTTCTATGTTCATTGATTTATTCACACTATATTTAATATATACTACATCTATATCTATATACCTATATATCTCTCTGTATCTCTATCTCTATCTCTATCTCTATCTCTATCTCTATCTCTATCTCTATCTCTATCTCTATCTCTATCTCTATCTCTATCTCTCTCTCTATAGATACTGATGATGAGTAAGACCAGTAGCCTCTCTCCTTGTGAAGCTTAGATAGCAGTGAATAAAACAGAAGTCTGCCATTGTTTATATGTCTTCAGGCAAGATTCTTTAAAACAGAGAAAAAAATACCATGTTCTTGATAAAGCATTATGATACTTATCAGATTAATTACCTGTGCAGTGCTTCACACATATTAGGTACCTATTTAGCTATTATCCTGGCCTCTACTCTAGTCAGCTGCTGCTGTAGCTCACTTATGCTGGTATAACCATTGGCCCAGAGGCCTCAGGATATACAATGACTGAGATGGATGAGGAGACTTTACAAAGTTCATGGAAAATAGAATTAAAAGGTAAATTTATTTTGGTACAAAAATTTTTAAATTCCATGCCTAAGGAGGGTCTTCAAAAAATTCATGGAGGGGCCTACATTGTGGCACAGTGGGTAAAGCCATATGGGCACCAGTTCAAGGTCCGGCTGTTCCAGTTCTGATCCAACTCCCTATTAATGTGTGGAAGATGGCCCAAGACCTTGGGACCCTGCATTCATGTGGAAAATCTGATAGAAGCTTCTGGCTCCTGGCTTTGGCCTGGCCCAGCCTTGTCCATTGTGGCTCTTTGGGGGGTGAACCACTGAATGGAAGACCTCTATCTCTGTCTCTCTCTCTCTTTTTAACTCTGCCTTTCCAGGAAAAGGCATGTTATGATATATTTTGCATGAATTTCAGACATTTTTGCAGTCAAATAAATTTAATTTTTCCATGAACACTTCTAAGTACTCTTATTTTTTCCACAGAAACCCCATTAGTGGCTGGTACAGGAAGAGTTAATGGAAATTGTTTCCAAGTCCTCATTTGTTAGTTTTGTGTTTCCACTCCTACTTCTTTCAGCTCCAGGAACATAGGATCTAATACCTTGATTTTTTTGTTTTGTTTGGTTTGGTTTGATTGGCTGTCTTTGGTAGTGGTATACAGGAATCGGATTTCACACATTTTCCCTTTAATGTCCCTCTTTTAGGGTCTTCATTTCTCCTGGTACTACAAAGGCCTGGATTTCTCTGATCTTAACCTCTCTCAGATTCATCTGGGAAGCCAACATACTCATTTCATTCTGGTCAAGATTTCTCTTGATAGGTTTATTGCAGATTGCTGCAACTGCAATCAGTGTTTACAATCTGATGACAAGTTGGAGATTAAGGCTTGTCATCACTATTTAATTAACTTCAAATTAAGCAATTTCTGGCCCCTTTCCATGCCCTTCTGCAAGCCCATCAGAGCTGCTAAAACAGTGTTATGCGTCCTATTAGATTCTGGGTTGCACCACTGAAGAGCTGAAGCTGGCTTAGTGGCCCTCAAAGCAGCAATATTTGATCTTTACTCATATGCCCACGGCTGAAGTTATGTACCCATCCAAAGAAAACATAAACTGAGTGCAAGAAAGGAAGACATTTCTGTAGTTCTAGGAAACATTTAGTCTGTGTGTTGCTAAGGAGCTAAGTCAAAAAGCATTCCAGAAAGATAAAATATTCAGTGCTTAATATTTAAAGAAAACTTTTAAAAAAATTTTTACCTTTTTAAAATTAATATATAGAGAGCAGATTTTGTGTAATACATATATACACTTCTAGGAAGATAACCATACTTTGTTCCTTCCATCCCTCCTTCAATCCTTCCTCCTTTCTTCCTTCGTGTTTCTTCTTTAATCTTTGCAACAAAATACTTTGTTTTTTAAGATTTATTTTATTTATTTGAAAGACAGAGTTACAAAGAGAGGTCGAGACAGAGAGTTCTTCCATCCGCTGGTTCACTCCCCAGATGGCCACAATGGCAGGAGCTGCGCCAATCCAAAGCCAGGAGCTTCCTCTGGGTTTCCCACATGGGTACAGGGGCCCAAGGACTTGGGCCATCTTCTGCTTTCCCTCACCACAGCAGAGAGCTGGATCGGAAGAGGAGCAGCTGGGACTAAAACCGGCGCCCATATAGGATGCCGGCGCTTCAGGCCAGGGCTTTAACCTGCTGCGCCACAGCTCTGGCCCCAATACTTTCTATTTACTTTATAATCATAAGCTTGGTGTACCACTACAAACACCTGTCCTGCTTTTTTTTTACTTATTGAACATTTTTCCTTTCAAAAAATAAAATGTATTTATTTGAAAGGTAGAGAGTGAGAGAGTCAGAGTGAGCACTTATATCAACTGGTTCATTCAACAAATACTTAAAACAGCTTTGACTGTGTCAGACCAAAGCCAGGAGCTTGGAAATCTATCTGAATCTCCCACTTGGGTGGCAGGGACCTAAGTACTTGGCTATCCTCTGCTGCTTTCCCAAAAGAAGCAGAGAGCTAGAGTGCAAGCAGGGCAGCTGGGACACACACTACAATACTGGATGCCAGCAAGTGTTGCAAGAGGCAGCTGTGCTACAACGCAACACCTGGTAACATTTTTTCTTATTTCAAAGTTAGTGTGCGTCAATAATAAAATTATGACCAGTAATTTTAAGAGGGAAGGAAAAAAAAAGAAGGAAATAAAAAGCACTCGAATTTCTACTTCCACGCATGCATTTGGGGCCTACCTGAGTCATGTCACCTGGCAGGCACCAACCACATATGGCTCTTCACCATTTAAAATGTAGCGTGTCTGGGTTGACACGTGCTGTAAGTGAAAACTGCACACCAGATTGCTGAGACTTAGTGTGGAAAAGAAGAATTTATGTCGTCAAACTAAGGAATCTGAGGAAAATTTAATGAAGGCATTATTGACAGAGATATGGGTAGAGTTCAAGGAACCCGCAAAGATGCTGAAGCAGATGTGAGAAATCTGAAGGGACAGAGAACAGGGTTTCCCGAACCTACTGGGAGCCTAGCTGGGAACTAAGGCAGAAGGACATCTGCTATGAACTATAGTTAGAGGTAGAGGAACATGGACATTTGGCGAACTCCACAGCTGTGTATTGGGAGGAGAAGAGGGATGAGATGGGAAATAGACAGTAAGCTCCTTCTTGCCACTCTCTGATCCGCTGCTGCTTCCTGAAGTTGTCTTAGTCCAACATCACAACATGAGAGGGCATGGGAGCTGAGTCTTTAGAGTTACAATGAGGAGAGACCATCAGCATCGCACAGAAAGGCAGAGAATGGATGGGAAGGAGGGAGTGGAGACCACCAGTGCACCAACCATCATGCTTGCTCTCGGGGTAAAGTACTGATCCCCTCTGGGCGTTGGTTTCCTCACCTGTAAAATGGGCGTAGTGAGACCTACCTCAAGAAAGTAGAGAGAAAATAAACAAGGAGAACATTTAGCACAGTGATATTTTCTTTACTTTTTTCCCTGTTTTTACAGTTTTTAAAATTTATATATTTGAAAGCCAGAGTTACAGAGAGAGAGAAAGAGAGAGACAGAAAGGGAAAAAGTCTGCATCAGCTGATTCACTCCCCAAATGATTGCAGTGGCCAGAGCTGGGCCAGTCTGAAGCCAGGAGCTTTTTCCAGATCTCCTAAGTGGGTGCAGGGGCCCAACGATGTGGGCCATCTTTTGCTGCTTTCTTAGGTGCATTAGTAGTGAGTGAGTTGGATCTGAAGTGGAGCAGCTGGAACTTGAAATGGCACCCATATGGGATGCCAGCAGCTTAACACAATTAGTCACAACACTGGCCCCTTCTTTACATATTTTACATCAGTGATTTATCAGAAGATCTTATATAATATTCTCTCTCGCAATATTTTTGTTTACTTTTTAATGTTTTAAAATCTCTTATTTATTTGAAAGGCAGAGAGAGAAAAATCATCTATCCAATTGTTCATTGCCCAAAATGCCCTCAGTTGCCAACACTTTTGTTAGGCCAAAACTTGGAGCTGGGAATTCAATCTGGGTTTCTCATGTGGATGTCAGGGATCCAAGTACTTGAAGCATCTACCTGTGGCCTTTCAGCATGTGTAATAGGAGGCTGGAATCAGGAGTGGAGCTGGGACTTAAACCCGTTGTTCCAACAGAGGACATGGACATCCCACGCAGCGTCTTAACTGCTGTGTCAAACATCCACCCCAACTTTTCACCATCTTGTCCACTTACATTTTTCCTATAAGTTAATCAGAGGGAAAGTAGAGGAAAAACTTATCCTGATAGACTTGGGCTTTATATTTAGACTTGAAAGTTCTGCACACCCTAGTGAGGTGGCCGCTTGCATTCTGAATTGTGCATATCAAACCCTTGTGCTTTGCTAAAAATCCACAGAATTTTTCACATAGTTGGATAATTAGGCCACATGCTGTTGGCTCTGCTCAAAAATGGTCATTTAAGTGTCCTTTTATTATTTTTGGCATCCACTGGGCAATTTAAATAGCTACTACCAGTGTGGTTTCTATATGCTCTTTTAAAAATGCTGAAATTGAACAGTTTAATAAAATTTCTGGACTGTCAGCTTTAGCAAGCTCTCCCCAGAGATAAACCTGGAAAAACAAACCCCAAACCCTAAAGTAAATACCTGTATAAATTGGGGGCTTTCACAGTGCTCCCGGGGGAGTGTATTTTGGCTCATAGGGCAAGGGCATGAAGTTGGCAGTTTTGAGGCAGCTTGACCCCTTCACTTCCCATCGCTTTCCTTTGCAGATCTCTATTAAAATTGGGTGGTAGCATTCAGAACTAAGGGACTCTGAAATGTCATCTCTCTAATTCTTATGTAGAAAAATGAATAGTATTATAATAGTGTAAATAAGTATATGGATATATAAAATGTGTAGAATGAATGAATAAAGTAGTTCATAAGAGCAACAACTTAAATTTATTGAAACTTTATAAGGTCCCAGTCACTGCTTAAAATGCTCTATGGGGCCAGCGCTGTGGTGTGGTGGGCTAAGCCTCTGCCTCTGGCATTGGAATCCCTTAAGGGCTCCAGTTTGTGTCCCAGCTGCTCCTCTTCCTATGCAGCTCTGTTCTCTGGGAAAGCAGTGGAAGATGGCCCAAGTGCTTGGGCCTCTGCACCTGCGTGGGAGACCCAGAAGAAGTTCCTGGATCCTGGCTTTGGAATGGCTCAGCTCTGGCTGTTGCGGCCATTTTGGGGAGAGAACCAGTGGATGGAAGACCTTTCTCTCTGTGCCTCTCTCTGTCTATATCTCTGCCTCTCAAATAAATACATAAAATATTTTTAAAGAATGATTTGTGCACTTTATCTCATTTAATTCCCTCAGCTTCCTTACAAATGGTGTTTATTAATTTTTTAAAATATTTATATGATAGGCAGAGAGGTACTAAGACAGAGAGAGAGAGAGAGAGAGAGAGAGAGAATCCATATGTTAGTTCACTCACCAAATGCCAGTAATAGTCAGGACTGTGGCAACTCTGAAGCTAGAATCTAGGGAGCCATTCCAGGTTTTCCACATGGGTAACAGCAATCCAATTGCTTGAGCTATCATCCCTGTATCCCAGGGTGTGCATTAGCAGGGAGCTGGGGTCTGGAGCCAGAGGGGTGTATGAAACCCAGGTACTCTCATGTGAGGTGGACATCTCAGTTATTAGGCCCAGTGCCCGCTCTGATAGCACTTTCTTTGTGGTCCAGGTGGGGAAGAGGGACTCTGAGAAGTGAAGCAGGGTGGTCACAGTCTCATGTTTAGTAAGTAGCAGAAGCAGAGTTGAAACACACAGCACTTGACTCTAGGTTCTACCCTCATAACTGTTATTTTATGCCAATTTTTCTTCATTATTTATGGTCTAAATTGAGAGTGTGAGGAAATTCTGTGAACGAAGACTCAGGCAAGCCTGTATGAGATATTCAGGCACAGTGTTTACTCCCATAAATTACTTGTAGATTGTAGACATGTTCCTTGGTTTATTGCTAGAAAACATCTTTTTAATGGATCTCAATATCAAATCTACCACACTAGTTGAGCTAACGCTGTTTTATGGCTGTTGATGCAAGATGTTTACGAAATATTCAGCTAACATGAATGATTTTTGATTTTTAACAACCCGATGTTATTCAGAAATGTAACTTGTGTTAGTTACATCATGTGCTAGAAGGTGTCTTTAATTGCATATTTATTGACTGTGAGAGGATGCAAAGTGGCTTCTGCAGTTTTAATTAACCATTCTTCGTCTGACATTTCATTACTGGCTTTAGAGGGATAGTGGATGGCAGACAGTTACCTGTCAGAAATTGTCTATAAAGAAGCAAAGATGGAGAAATGTTAGAGTTGCCTTGATAATTGGAGAGGAAAGCCAGGCAAACAGGGAAATGGCTGTTAGCTTAACAATTTAATAATATGCCCTTGTAAGCCAAGCTTGCATGATATGTGGGTAACTTTTAAAAATGTGACCTGATTAACCAGTTGAAATAAAAACTAGAAAAATCATTGACTTTAATTTTTGCAATTCTTATGTTGCAAAAAAAAAGTCTTTATCCTGAAAGTAGGCATCTCCTAGACATCCTGTATCATTACCTGAAAGTTTCTGAGGATTTTCTGTGAGTCAGAATATGCAAAACCGTGAAGGTCAAAGATAATGGGTCCCCATCTAACATTGGTCCCATTTGCCAAGCACCCAGGACACTTTGTCTTTTTCTTTTCTTTTCTTTTCTTTTCTTTTTTTTTTTTTTATGGTAAAAGCCAGAGAGAACACTGTGGAATTTAAACACCATTTCTGTATCTGGTGCCCGCATAGAAAAATGAAGTTATGGAGGCCAATTTTTCCAGCAAATGTGCCCAAGCAAGTTAGGAATAATCACTTCTCTTGATGTCTGATGAAAGTTTACTTCATCCCATGGAAAATCCATGGGCAGCCCTCTGGAGTCATTTTCAGAAATCCCTCCATGGCAGGTGAGCTTATTTATTTGTTTCCATGGTGTGCGTTTCACCTTTCCACGCTTCCTTTAAGGTTTGTCCCTTGCATAGTGAATGGAGACACAAGTGGGTATTTTATTACAGGTATCTCTCTACTGCAGGCACTGCCTGGAGAAGTTTCCCAGTGTTCAGCTTGCAAGCCTCATTTATTTTCTGTGTTTTCTGCTATGAGCAGAGCTGGGCTGACTACATTATTAAATGACTGTTACTACACTCTTATGTCTTGGCATGATCAGGGGCTGAGTTGGAGAAGTTGATGTTGGGTGTGGAACATGTCTTTCCCCCTTTCATGAGCTGCCTCAAGCTGACCTAGGGGCTGGGTTGTTGGGTGTGTATCAGCAGCGGAACTCTCGAGACAAAGGAAAAGTCTTGGCTGCCTTTGAACCATTTCTCTTTAGTGCACGTAATGGTTATTTTGCTTTTTTAGGTAGCTTGGTTTGATTTTGGATCAACTGGACAATTTGTATTGGTCATTTTTTGGAGGAGGGAGTGACATTTGACATTCAAAGCTATTTGACATTTAAAAAGTTATAATGTCACTTTGAAGGCTATACTTTCACTAATATATTTGCACATATTTCATTTACAGTTTGCACAAGCTTTTGAAGGCTGTCTATTCTCAGCAGAGAAGTTTCAATTAAAAATATTTGATTGCTTCTCCAATATCCTTAAATTAAGGCACTGCCTGCTCTCCAATTGTCAGTGTTTTTTCCTCATGCACTCTGGATAAAATTGACTTGGTGTTATCTACAGTGATAACATTACTGCTGTGATATTTTAAGTGTCTTCTCATTTACTCTCATGTCACCAATGCCTACCCATTGCTACACATAGTAGGTGCTCAGTCAATTCTTGTTGAAGGCTCACTTTGGCATTGCCCATGCACTGGGCAATGTTATAGCCCAGTCATTCTGGAATATGTTTAATCATAGACACTGCTGTTAAATATAAACACTATGTTGCACCCTTGGAATTTTGCCCACCTCTCAGAAGCAACCTTTACCTCCCATGTCTTAGCAACTTTTACTGATAATTTGCAAGTTTTCTCTCCAGCTTCTATCAAAGCAAAGTTCCATTCTAAAGTGAGTACTTGATAACGATCTTGATGAATGAGTGACTTATTGAATGACCACACACATACCCAAGGAAAAATCGCATGTGCTGTTTTGGAGAAACGTTTGTAAACAAAAAAATAATGCAAGTACAGTTGGAAACACTAAGTTTTCTAGTTCAAGCCTTGACTCACAACTGCACAATGGCTGCCCATTTCCTGCAGCAAGGATTTTCTAGTTGCAATCATCTGATCCTGGGAGCAAGCATTTCTCCGCTTGAAGTCCTTTGAGGGCTTCTCATTGCTCCTGGGATAAATGCAATTCAGATTTATAAAATGTGGCTGAAAGTTCGCCCTCTTAAGTTCATTCCTCCCCATGCTGCTTCTATTTTTCCACTTATCAGTCCTGTAGTTTTTGGATCTGTGTGATTTTTCTCTTCCTCGGAAATTTAGCAGCTTACGTTCCAATTGCTTAGAGTAATTTTCCTGTTTATTTAGCTAATTCCTGTTATGATTCGAATTGGTCTCTTTTTCAAATATGACCTTCTCAAGAAAAATCTGTGTTGCCTACTTCCTGCCACCTGTATCAGTCACCACCTGTATTAACCTCACCCGACTTTACTAATTTAAGTTACTTTCCTTCGCTGTATGCCTTTAAGATATTTTACTAACAAAATAGATCCATGTAGGTTTTTTTTCCCCCAAATCATGTGAAGTACTCAGTTAATGCCATTTAAATTGAGAATCTCCTCAGTTTTAAGCTTTTTATAAATTTCTGTTGGACATTTTGGCAGTTAATATACCCTCTGCTTCTCCCCGGAGATACACATTTATTGTAGGTGAATTCTACGGCTAGTACTTTATGTGCATTTATTCATTTGCTTCCCACACCAACTTTATAGTGGGTAGTGTTATTATTTTTTATTTTATTGATAAAACTATGCTTAGTGAGCTTAAGAAAGTAACCCAGCTAGTGAATGGCAAGCTCAGGTTTAGGTCCAAACTGTCTGTTCTCTTTTTCTCTGTGATTGGTACACAGCTAGTGGTTAAACAGTGGCAGAGGAATACTCAGCAAGTATTTCGGTTGATTTCAATAGTTTAAAAACAGCTATCAATGTGAGTGTGTGTGTGAGTGTGTATGTGTTGGGGGTTAACTTCCATTTAACCCTTATATTCCATTTTTACTCTGCTCTGCTCTGTCCCTGTGGACTGTATGAATGGGTTCCTTCCTTATTTCTTTACCACATTGACCTTTGATTTCTCCACACCATGACCTCACCTTTGTAAACCATTCTGCATGTTACCCATCAAAGTGTTTTGTATGTTATCTGTTTCTTTCCCTGATCATAATTGATAAAGATGCCTTTTTAAAAACTAATTCTTAGTTAAAATGCAGAGTGACAAAGAGGGAGATAAAGAGATCTTCCATTTGCTGGTTCATTTCCCAAATGGCCACAGTAGCTAGAGCTGAAGACAGGAGCCTGGAATTCTATCCATGACTCCCACATGTGTGGATACTGCTGCCTTCCCAGGGTAATTAGCAGGAAACTGTATTGAAATCAGAATAGGAAGGACTTGAACTGTCATTCCAATAGTAGATGCCCCTGTGGCAAGCAGTGGCTCAATCCATTGTACAACAACTGTTATAATGGAAGTGTAAAATGGAATTGAGCATTGCTGCAATTAATGCTGCAGCAATGAATTTGACTTTGGCCCAAGTTGGAGCACCATAGTCCTGCAGAGTATTTTCTACAAGTCTTATTTTTAAGGATTAGGACTTTTGTATCTTGACAAGGGCTTAACATTTTACTCTTCTTCCTGAGCCCCCTTTGCTGACTTCAAAGGTGGACTGTGCTTTTTGTCTATGCAGGTATTGTCCCAGTCACCTGGTCCGTGCTTGTCTTAATGTGTGGCTTTAGGAAAATACACTTTAGTTACTTAGGTTAATGTGTTAAGAAAATCATCTATGAGGATACTTCTAAGAGCTTATAGAAAATGGAAGTAAAATTTATTTTTGATGCAAAATACTTTTGTAATGTATTGATTCAAGAGGGCTTCAAAAAGTTTACAAAAAATGGGTATTATGAAAAACACTGAGCCGTGGAAACCAAGATGGCAACTGGAATCTGTACAGATGGAGTCTGGCTCACCTGAGAGCTATCTTATGGTTCCTTGTGATGCCCTCTTGGCACTAGGACATTGAACATGAAATGAATGCAGAAGTGTAATCTGCTAATTTCCATGCCCAAAGGACTTCCCAGACCTTTCTTGTTTGTACCAATTTCTGTTACCTAGTTTCCACTGGTTGTCCCCCCTCTTTATCCTAACCCATAAATTCCCAAGCCTTTTTTTGGACAAGGAAAGTGACTTGGATCCTGTACCAGATCATCTTGAATGGTGACCTTGCAGCAATAAAACGTCTTTTTCTTGAAAAGCACAGCTCATGTTGTTGGGCTCTTTTGGGAATATGTGGAAAGGCAGTCCAATTTTGGGTCCCAAAGACTGACATAAGAAGTGAAGGAGGGATGCTTGCTAATGTCTGGAGTATAAGCATTCCAGCTAGCAGCAACAGCAAGACCTGAGGTTCTGGACTGGGACTGTGCTGAGTGGACGCCAGTGTAGGGAGGAAAAAGGAGCTCTGAATGTGTTGTTGGAAAAGTGTGATGGAGTCCAGAAATTATCATCCCAAAGTATGGCTCCCCAGTATGATTATTTCATGTTAAAAAAACTTAAAGAGCAACAGATGTTAGAAGAGCCTTTACTCTAATATCCCCTTTTCTGCCTAAAGTCTGGACCTGCAAAAGAAGGAAACTATTACTTCTGGTCCCTTTCCTGCGTTTTCATTAATTAATTCCTATAATAGGAAGAAAGACCAAAGTCAGTCAGCACACTTGGATGGACTTCCGTCACACACCATTATTTTCTATTGTGGTTCCAGTCAGTGTTCCAATGGGAATCGTCTGCAAACTGCTGTCTATTCTACAGGATCAGCAGACCTTGTCCTGGCCATTGTATGTTCTCCAAGCCCATTAAATTACCCTAAAACATCATTTCCTCTCCCCTTGACAGCCCTACTTTCTCTTCCACTATGAAAAGATGTTTATACACTTCTGAATCATTGTGGGGTAATGGGTAAGCACAGTTTCTGCTTTCCCCTTTGTGTGTAAATAAATTTGTATATCTTTTCTCCAGTTCATCTGTCTTTTCTGAATTCATTGCAGCACCTCTGCACTTTGCCCCTATAGATGGCACAGCAGGGTTGTGTAGGGCCTTGTCAGCAAAAAACGAGATAGGCTACCAGGGTGAGGCTCCTAGTGGTGATAGGAAGTTAAGCCTGGGTTGAAGCCCAGTGATCTTAGTGAGCAAAATGAGAAGTGGTAGGACTAGCGATGGATTTTGAGGATAGAGCCAATCATGACCCCTTTCATTACCTGTTGAAATCTATTTTCATTTTATAATTTTATTTAAGACATTTGTTTCTATTTACCAAATATTCTTTGCTATTTTTGAGATGGCGTTTAAGTCCTAATTAGTCAATTAAAACCAGGATTCTCTCTGGAGCAAGAATGTGTTCCTATGTGAAGTTATTTATCCATCTTTTCAAAAGTAATTGAATTTTTGTATTCATTGTTGAATCTTGTTTCAGAAATGTTGTCATTTTCCCAAATGACTATTTGGCAGGTGGAATTTTTTTATGCTATTCTAATTTGGTATTCTTTTCCTTTTAATACCTTTATATCCACTTTGTATTACAAACTTCATCAGGCCACTGTATGCCATTATAGCTGTCGTCACCATGGGGAGAAAATGACTAATTGAAGCTGCTTATTGATATAATAGAGCAGGTTGTGACACTTGGCGAGAATGCTAGTACGATGGGTTCCAGCTGATGTTATGTAAAAATATTCAGCCATGAAATATGCACTTGTGGAGGGTTTTTTGCAGATGTCTGCAGAATGCAGATAATTTTCATTCTGAGGAGGGCTTCCAAATTAAAGAGCTATCTGACCAGTTAGAATTATAGCACAACAAGGACAGAGTGGCACAGTGGGTAATGAAATAGCCTTGAATCTTGGGCAATAGTAATTATAACTTGCCTATGGTTATAAGCAAAAATGGATGGTTTTTAACCTCACCCCATTTAACAGGGAAAGGGTCAGTTTGCAGCAAAATGAAGATGAAGACTTGTGGTTATTTTGGAATTCCTTCAGTGTAGGATGGATTAAAGTCATGAATGGAATTATGAATTGGTATATTGTCTTTGGAAAGCAATTTGGCTGTACCTATCTAAATAAAGTGGCACATACATCCATTGACATACAGTTCCATATTTAGTAATTTACATTTGAAATATAATCATGCAGGTGCACAAAAATCTTGTACCAAAATATTCCTCATAGCAGTGCATTTAACTACAGATGATTGAAAACATCTTAAGTGTCCAAACAGGGGATTAGATGAATAAATTATGAAATCTATACTTCATAATCTTTGTAGTATAATTGAAGGACCCTCAAGGGTGCATCTTTGATATTTAGTGAAAATGAGTTCCAACATGCTCTTTTTTGTTGTCATAAAAATTAAAAATACATACATATGTGTTTATAGATATATGTATATATTGAAGACTACATAAAAGATTGTTATTGGCATAGGTGAAAATACCTACTTTTTATTCTACTTTGGTTCTTTAATATGGCTTTTTTACTTTGTGTGCATATTATCTATTTATAAATTATAAATTTAGAAAATTTTTGTGATGATACATTTGTGTCATTGGTTCATTCCAGAATGTACTGCATTTGACTTTTGTTTTGAGAGTGTTTCTTGTAATAGGATTTTATAACTTCTATTGGAACACCTTTTATTAGGATGTCATTGCATTGACACTTTTATTATTGAGGTGGTAACTCCCTTTCTTTCCTTATTTCTTATCATAACTCCACAGAATATAGTTCAACCACTTTTTTTCTGCATTCCTACCCTTCTTGACAAGGACAACTATTTAGAAATTTGTCTGAATAAATGACAAAATCATTCAAACTCACCGGCTCCCAATTTCTGGTGGGTAGATGTATGAAAATGGTATGAGGCTTCTGGAATCATAGACCTGGTCCTTTTCAAAAACAAATGTGAATTAAAGACCAGTAGTGTTACCTATCTTTTTTTTTTTTTTTTTTTTTTTTTTTTTTTAGAAATTCTTCCTATCACCAATAAGTTAAAGTGCAATTGTTTGAAATATATGGCTGAAAACTATGTCATTCCCTTGGGCCCCAAGAGTGCTGCTTAAGGTTGTGCTAATCATTATTATAAAATGAACAACATGATACTCTTCAGAACCCCCAGTGCTCATAGTGTGTTTCTGGGGAAGAGGGAGAAAGAAGAAGAAGAAGAAGAAAAAAGAGATGGAAGAAAAATATGTTTCTAAAAAAGTTAAATAACAACTTGTAAATTTCATTCTCTCTTGCTGGAAAACCAACTCATTATACATGAATGTGTAATAAAACAAGTGTTCGGCACATTGAGGTGTATGAACTATGTAGTGTAATCAGAGCTTCTCTTCCAGCAGTGGAGATTGAAATTTATATGTTTCTTCTAAGCAGTACCTTTCATTTCATTTTTATTTTCTAAGGGAGAGTGAAATTTACAAGTTGTTGCTTAACAATACCTAAAGTGCTAGTTCCTCTAGAGTGAATAGTGAGGTTTGCAAGTTGCCATTTGATAGTGCCTACATTTCTGTTTGTTTGTTCTGCCTCTCCCCCCAACAAGGTCTAGTAAAATTTATAAGGCCAATAAAAACTCTTCATTATGAATACAAGGTTATATTGATGGTAGGGATTCAACAAATGGCTTATGAACATATCTAAAGGGAGAAGTAAAGGTGGACAATATGAGGTAGGGAATTCTTTCAGGTACATTGAATTTATAATCATTACTGAAGAATATGCAGAAACATTCATTCATGGCTTATGTCCCCATGACCTCATTCCCCTGGCTCCTTGGTCCTGTTGTGTCCTTTGCATATATTTCGTTGTGCCCTATTTTTTCAAAATCCATATTACTATTCTGCCTACCCTCCTTTTCCAGGGACCTTCTACCCCACTGCCATTCTCTTCTCTAACACTCAGAGTGATTATTGTATCCACAATTAGTTAAATGAATGGTTCATAGCCTTAGGACACCAATTCTATTATTACATCTCTATTATTATCCTGCACTGCTACTTAAATATTTTATTATTAGTAGTATTTTATTATTATTAAAATTTTATGATATGTATGCCTTGTTTCACCAATTGTATTATAACAAGCTCCTTGAGGGGAGATATCATGCCTTACAATTCCTTATACTCCCAGTAGGGTCTTGCATACAGTTAGGTAATTGAAATGAAGTGGCTATTTTGCCAATCAGGAGAACAGAGAGAAGAGCCCTGAAAAAGTAATAGGCACCCTATGGTGGCTGGTCTGTGAAGACTGTTGCTAACAGAGCATTCCATTCCTGTCTCTGCAAGCCTCTTCTCCTATCAAGAAATGAAGTTTTTTCGCCTCCCTTTTGGATTTTGGTTGACCTTTCTGATTGCTTTGGTCAATAGAAAATGGCAGAAATAAACTGTTCCCATTCTGTACTTAGACCTTAAGACAGCTGGCAGTGTATCCACGACATCTGATCCCAGCTGATCCCAGTAACCTCACATCAGGAAGTGTGATCATGTGCAGGAGACAGGCCACTTGAGTGATATCCTAAAGGACTCCAAAGGCGTGGAGAGAGGCCCAGCCAGCCCCTAGCTGTCCCAGACAACACAGCTGTTTTCGTGTCAGTGAAGAGAAGCCAACTTGCACCATAGAGTCCCAGTTCAACTTCCCTAGTTACCACACTGTGGAGCACAAATGAGCTTTCCCACTAAACTCTGCCCATATTGAAGAAGGAGAGAGAAATAAATGGTGGTTTCATTTTAAGTCGCTAAGCTTTGGGTGGTTTATTTAGAAAGAAATATTGCAGAAACACACCCCAGATGGGATAAGCTATTTATTAAATTTTGTGGTCTATGGCAGCACTTTTCAAATTTTAATGTGCATAAAAATCACCTGGCATCTTATTAAAATTCTGTATTCAGCAAGTGTGGTGTGGGGCATGATGTTCTGCATTTCTTAAAAGTCTGTAGGTGATGCAGGTGTTCTGTTTTGGGGGTCACATTTTGGGTAGCAAGAGTCAATGCGGAGAAGACTATCCAGTAACTCTCAAGTTGCTTAGTATTGTCATATGGGTTATGTTTCCCATTTTGCTGAGATTCTACATCCTCTGCTGGGCCTCTCATCTCTGGAGTAGACTTCTGGTTCTTACAAAATAGAGTCAGACAGCTGTGAGTGTTGACCGAGTTACTTGGCTGGGCAAGGGGTGTGTGTGTGTGTGTGTGTGTGTGTGTGTGTTTCAACTCTAACTTTTATCAGAGTAACTTTATATCCCTGGGTATGTTGTGTCTGTTTAACTAGACAGTCATCTATGATGGCAATAATAATACCAACTCCCTCCACATCCTGAGTGCTTTGTTGTGAGCCAAATCTCTTTTTCTATCTTCCTAGGTTCTCCAGTTGAGGCTCTGTAAATTAGACTGACAAATGACAGATGAGAAAGAGAAAAACAGCAGACTATTAATATGGGCTTTGTGTATGCACATGGGAACACCAAGTACTGGGTAATCCAGCAGGTTGGCTAGAACTCAGCCTTCTATAGCCCTTAATAAAAGCACAACAAGTGACAAAGGAAAAGGACTTTGAGTTTCTAGGGTGGCAAACTGTGGGAAGGTAAATATATGGGGGGAATTAATGGAGAGTGATGGCTAGTTAGTACCATACCCTCTGGCATTTCTCCTGGCTGATAAGGGTCTAGAGTTGTCTCTGGTGATTGACTCTCCTCTTTCTTGATGGGTATAGGGATGGGTACCTTGACAACTCATATCCTGCTTTTAGGTAAATAGGGGAAAGGTAGAGAGCTTTTGTTGTGTTCACTTCTTTTAGGTTACCTTTAGCATGGAATAATCCTCTTGATAATATGGAATGTTTCAGGGTGGTATATTCTGCTATACTTCATTTTTATTTAATCCTTCAAATAACCCCATGACATGACTGCCATCAATTTACTGATGAAGAAGCTGGGGCTCAGGGAGATTCAGTTAGTAGCCTGGGTTACCCAATGAGTAAGACTGGATTTGATTCCAGGTATAGTTTGATTTTACAGTCCTGAGTGATGTCTGCTCTGCTACATTTCCCCACCTCCACCATGCAACAGGAAACCTGGCACATGTGAGCTTCAGGCCTTCAGGTTAAGTATAATATGGATCACATTCTTTTCATTTTGTTAATTTAAAAAAAAAAGTATTGATTTATTTTGAAAATCACAGTTACAGAGAAAGAGAGGGAGAAAGAGAGACATCTTCCATCCACCACTGGTTCACTCCCTGAATGGCCACAGTGGCAGGGGCTGGGAGCCAGGAGCTGCTTCTGGGTCTCTCACATGGATGCAGGGGCCCAAGCACTTGGGCCATCCTCCACTGTTCTTCCAGGCACATCACCAGAGAGCTAGATGGGAAGTGGGGCATCCGGCACTCAAACTGGCACCCATATGGGTGCCGGAACTGCAGATGGTACTTTATCCATTAAGCCATAACGCTGGCCCCCATTCTTTTCTTTTTAAGTGTGTTTTTTCTTATTGTTGTAGTAGTATAGATAGTTACCTTCCATGTAGTACAGTTGACTTGGGGACATTCTAACAGAGGTACCTGAAATGTGCATGTGTGTTTCAGGCAGAGGAGGAAACACCTTTGAAAATCCATTACTTGGGAGTTCTAATTTTTTATGGTAGCATTTCGTAATTAATGTCAGCATTTTGCAGTGGTATTTAAAGTGCTGATATGATAAAAGTCTTTACCAGAATAAATATAGATTATTCTTTTAAACTTCAATAGTCTCTTGTTTTTGTTGCATGCTGCCTACTGTGAGAAAAATAATTCCACCCATCTCCCTCACTTTCAGACTTATTGTTTCACTCCCTATGGCATTTATCATGCAGAAGCTACTAGTGCTGGAGGTTTTTTCTTTTTCTTTTTTTTTTATTAGGAAAGCATAAAATCCTTCTTTTAAAAACCATAAAAAAGACTCTGATATGAGACCTAGTTTGAAATTCGACTGCCAGGACATCTTTTCACTTGCCAGCTTTGAATGAGTCTTCTGTGTTCTCTTGAAGGTTAAAGCAACCCACGGTGCTAGAAATGGCAGTACTCTGTGGGGCAAAGCCACTGCCCTGCGGAGATCCCACCCCATGAGTGACCTGGGTTTAAATGCAGACACCAGGACCTCTGGCCAGGAGGCTTTACTTATCTCTTAATTTCCTTCAATGTGGACATGACTGTTTTCTGGAAAATACACGATCATGGTGGTAGTGGGAGCACTGCTGTGTTTGTGTGTGTGTGTGTGTGTGTGTAATTTAAATGGAACTCTCAGTTGAGATTAAGTGCTCTCTGGAATGGAAGAAATGAAAATACATGTTTAGTAAATGGATAACACAAAATGGTATCATTCAGTGAGACTGTACTTACAGTTGTTTAAGGTAAAGTCATTTGATTCAACACTTTTTGATTAGGTCAGTATAAATTTTATTGTTGAGCAGAGGGGGCAAGGTTTCTCGGGCTGATGACAGGACTTGATGAGGACTTGAATCATGTCTCAGAACTGAGTGACTTGTCAAAACCACAGAATCCATTTTTCTTCACTGCCAGCTGTTATTCAAAACAAAAACTGGTCAGTTCCTGGTAAAATAGCGATTACTTTTGTCATTCTAAATGAATCATTTATAAGACAATGGTCCACTCTGATTTTCTAATATTTTGGAAATAAGATATTCTGTTTCTTCTGGGTTAAATGTCAAAATTTTGACAAATGTAATGTTATAAGTAGTGTCAGGAGAGAAAATTACAGAAAATTTAAAGATCTTAATTCCTTTATTCAAGATTCTAAAATAGAACAACATTTCATTCCATAGAATATAATAAATGTTCCAATGAGTTAAGCAGAAGAGATTGTTTTATAAGCAAAGAAGGTCAAAAAGTGGAAAGAAACAACAAAGGGTGGATTGGTTTTCTAAAGTCGCTATCCTTGTATACAAGGGCAAAGAGACAGAACAACAGAGAACTAAGTGATTGGTCAACATCAGGTTATTTCAGGTTACTTTTTGGGGGGTAAGGGACTAAAGAAGAGGGATGTCATTATCATGTCATTGAAGCAGACCTGTATGGAAAATTTGGCTATTTCTGCTGATTTCTGGAAAGGTCGGATAACAACTTAACTTCTGTTTGTTGTTATAGAACTTTTCTGTGACTCCATTTTGATATTCAGTTTGATCTGTTGGGGACTCAGGCAAGAGCTTTATCTGCAACAATATCTTTCTATAATTTTAATTTGGCATTATTAGCTTCTGAGAAATATTTAGTTATAACCAGGTTTCCTTTTCCTTGTATTTTGGGAACACATGAACATCGGTGAAACCACATTGAAGAAAATCTTTCTCTCTCTCTCTCTCTCTCTCTTTTTTTTTTTTTTTTTTTGCATATTTCCAATCAGAAAAGTCAGGAATATCCTCTAATGTTTTTATCACTTTCTAAATTTCCTTGAAAAGTCCCACAAAAGCATAGTATTGTTTAAATGAAATATTCCAAAGATACCGTTCTTGCAGATTTCCAAGAATTTTGGTTGTCTAATGTAATATGTCCGTAGGCAACTGTAGGTGTCAAAGGACTGCTGGTGGGTGTTTGACATAAATCACAGCATTCGAAATGAATGCCTTCAAAATCATGTGGACTGGCAGACAGAAGAGAATTTAAATAGAACTCACAGTACAGAATAACTACCCTATGAAAGAAAGAAATAAAAATACATGTCTGGTAAATGGAGAACACATAAAAGAGTGTCATTAACTAAGATTTTTATGGTGTCAACTTAATTTTTTTTGTCACTTATAGCCAATTAAAGGAAAAACATCCTTGAAAAATGTGAAAAGTCTGTTCCATGGTTTGTTTCCTTAAAACTGGTCACAAATATATGCTTAAATTACTTTAACCCACATCCTGAAATATAGACAAAAACAAAATAAGAGCTTATGGAAGATACTCTGAAAGTTGAAAATAGCATTGGTTCACGTTTCTTTTTACTGCCACAAAGTTAGCAACCATGATTTTATTTCTGTCTTAAAAGTCTCCAGTTTCTTTTGGTTGCAAGTAGACAAGATTGAATTCAGATCAACACAAAAGAAGAGCTAAGCGAGAATATTGACTCATATTAATGCAGGTCCAATGATGTGGAAACAGCTTCTGTCTTGGATGGCTGTGGATACTTCATTATATCCTCACATCATCTCTTTTAGGTCTGGATTTAGGCTTTGTGTCCCCCGAACCTGAAACACTTCAGAGAGCATTTTTTTCTAAAAAGATTACAAAATAACATGGGTGATGGATTGTGGGGAATTCCAAGATGGTTGAATAGGGAAAAGACATATTGCTTTAGACAAGATGAAAATACTAGGAAAAAAAGTGGAGAAAGTGCATTCTCAGGAGAGATCTGGAGGGAAATATGTAGTGAAAATTCTGCAGAAAGAAGAGGAATGCCATGAATCAGCATGGAAGGTGCAGACACATAGCAGTGAGCATGGGCACAGCACACGATCCTTGCATCCAAGAGCTAGGAGATACATCAGCTTTGGAGAGTGAGGCAAAAAAAGACTGCAGCAGCTGGTGTAGTTGGTGATATTGCCAAAGGAAGAGCCTTGCAGACCACACTGTCTTGGAGTCCTGACTGGAGTCTTAATGGGGCAGAGTACCTGCCTAACCCAGAGGAAAAAAAGCATGTTTCTTTATCCCCATACCCCTACAAAGTCTCCCAGCAACCAGTGGGAAGAATGAGCCATTTTAATACCTGGAGTGGCTGTGGAGGCTCTTGAGCACACGCCCAGATACTGGTAGGGAGAAGGTGCCATTGGAACACCAGTAACGGCTGTAGTGGCTCTTGTGTGCACATGTGATCTGGGCATTTTACCAGAGGGAAAATCCATGCTTTCCACTGACTTTGAGTCTGGCTGGGAGGGTTGACAGAGGCCTGGGCACCTCTGTAAGACTGGGAGGTGCCTCCAGCCTCTTAATACATCATATGCTCTGGAGCTCAAAATGCCAAGGTAGAGCACTCACAGGCAGCTGGTTCTGGGAATATCTCTACTCTTTCTGTGGTCAGGATAGGGTGGCAGGGCAGAGTAGATCTTCTACACCCTGTGACGGTGGGAGCCTTTTGTGCTGAGCCTATGGGAACTTCGTGATTGCACAATAGGGTGCAGGGTATACCTGATCTCTAAGTAATCACTGTGTGTAGCACCAGAGGCTCAGAGCTCCCTGATTGTCTAGGGTAGATCATTCAGTGGGATCCATGCTCCCATTGAGAACTGTAGCAGTGCGGGTGAGTGTTGCACTTACTGTGGATTAAACCCATGCATTGATCATGTTGGAAGAGAGGAGGTGCGGGGGTGATTATGCCAACAGAGGTGATCATATCTTCTCCTCTGCTGACCATAGTGGATGTCATCCTGGATACTCACCATAGCCTGGAGCACTGAGCAGAGCTCCCTGGCCACACCCAGCAGATGCCTCTGTGTATTCACTGAAAGAGCAGACACTCCACTAAGTCACAGAGATACAGGCAAAGATAAAATCCATCAGAGGAGAAGACCAACAAGTATTTCCACAGATGCCTAAAAATAAATGCAGAAATTCAAGAAACAAGAATTAGGAAGATAGCATGACTCACCGAAAGGAACACAACAACACTTCAATATTAGAATGTGAGATGGGGGCAGACACTGTGGTGTGGTAGGTTAAGTCTCCACCTACAGTGCTGGCATCCCATATGTGCACTAATCTGAGTTTTAGCTGCTCCACTTCCAATCCAGCTCCATGCTAATGGTCTGAGAAAGCAGAGGAGGGTGGCCCAAGTGCTTGGGCCCTTGCACCCAAGTGGGAGACCCAGAATAGAATCAGATGGCCTAGCTCTGGCCATTGCAGCCATTTGGGGAATAAGCCAGCAGATGGAAGATCTCTGTCTCTTCCCCACTTTTTGTAACCCTACCTTTTTAAAAATAAATAGATCTTTTTAAAAAAAGAAGGTGAGATAAAGAAATTGATGAAATCTCTGACAAGGAATACAAGGAGGAGGAGAAGGGAGGAGAGGGGGAAGAAGAGAAGAAAGAGGAGAAGGAGAAGGAATTAGAAAAATTAAAAACAATGATTGAGATTTATAGGATACTATCAAATGACCCAACATACGGGTGTTAGGAGTTCTTGAAGGTGTGGGAAAAGACAATGGATTAGAATGCCTATTCAGTGAAATAATTGCAGAAAACTTCCCTAATTTGGAGAAAGAAAGGGATGTCCAAGTGCATGAGACAAATAGAATTCCTAATAGACATGAATGGAGGAAATCTTCACCATGACACATTGTAGTCAAACTTTCAACAGTATAACATGAAGAAAAGTTCTTAAAGTTTGCACGAGAGAAACACCAGATTCCTTTCAGAGGATCTCCGATTAGACTGACAGCTGATTTCTCATTAGAAACCATACAGGCTAGGAGAGAATGGAGAGACATAGCCCAAGACTTAAAAGAAAAAAACCTGTCATCCCAGAATCCTGTACCCTGTAAAACTCTCATTCATGAATGAAGGTGAAGTAAAGATCTTTAACAAACAGAAATTAAAATAATTTGTCACCACTTGTCCAGCCTCACAAACGATGCTTAAGGATGTCCTGCACACGGAAACACACAAAGATAGCCATCGTTATGAAAGAAGGTGGCAGAAAATCTCCCGGTCCAAAGTAAACAATAGGAATATTTACAGAAAATGGCAGGGCCAAGTTGTTACTTATCAACAATAACCTTGAATGTAAATGGCCTAAATTCTTCCATTAAAAGATAAAGATTAGGGGCCGTGTTGTAACTTACTAGGTAAAAGCTGCCGCCTCCAGTGCTGGCATCCCATATGGGCACTGGTTCAATTGCTGGCTGCTCTACTTCCAATCCAGCTCTCTGCTATGGCATGTGAAAGCAGTAGAAGATGGCCCAAGTTCTTGGGCCCCTGCAACCATGAGGAAAACCAGGAAGAAGCTCCTGGCTCCTGGCTCCTGGCTCCTGGCTCCAGATCAGCTCAGCTCTGGCCATTGTGGCAGTTTGGAGAGTGAACCAGATGGGTGTTTGGGAAGTTAACCAGCAGATGGAAGTTCTCTATCTTTCCTCATCTACCACTGCTTTTATGTAACTCTGCCTTCCAAATAAATAAATAAAATATTTAAAATAAATATGCATCTCATCAATAGCATATAAGGTTCCCTTTTAATAAAAAGGTAAAGATTGGCTGAATGGATTAAAAAACAAGACCCGGCCGGCGCCGTGGCTCACTAGGCTAATCCTCCGCCTAGCGGCGCCGGCACAGCGGGTTCTAGTCCCGGTCGGGGCGCCGGATTCTGTCCCGGTTGCCCCTCTTCCAGGCCAGCCCTCTGCTGTGGCCAGGAAGTGCAGTGGAGGATGGCCCAGGTGCTTGGGCCCTGCACCCCAGGAAAAGCACCTGGCTCCTGGCTCCTGCCATCGGATCAGCGCGGTGCGCCGGCCGCAGCGCGCCGGCCGCGGCGGCCATTGGAGGGTGAACCAACAGCAAAGGAAGACCTTTCTCTCTCTCTCTCTCTCTCTCACTGTCCACTGCCAAAAAAAAAAAAAAAAAAAAAAAACAAAAAAACAAGACCCATCTGTTTTCTGTTTTCTGCCTACAAGAAACATACCTCACCAGCAAAATTACATGCAGATTGAAAGTGAAAGGGTGGAAAAAGATATTCCTTGCAAATAGAAGATGGAAAGCAAAAGCAAGCAGGTGTAGCCATCCTAATATCAGACAAAGTGAGCTATAACACAAAAGTATTAAAAGAGACAAAGAAGGCATTATTTAATGATTAAGGGATCTGTTTAACAGGAAGATGTGTATGCACCCAATGCCAGGGTGCCTGGCTATTTAAAGCAAATGTTAATGGATCTAAAGGGAAACATAGACTCCAATACAGTAGTAATGGAGGACTTCAACACCCAACTGTAATCAATGGACAGATCAACTAGACATATAATCAACAAAGAAACAACAGAGCTTATCTAAAGTATGAACCAAATGGACATAACTGCTATCTACAGAACCTTTCATCCCACTGTTGGAGAATAAATATTCTTTTCACTAGTGCATGGAATTTTCTCTAGCATGAACCATATGTGAATCCATAAAGCAAGTTTAAATGAATAAAAAAGTTCAAATCATACCCTGAATCTTTTCTGAACTTAGTAGATTGAAGTTGGAAATTAACAACTCAAGAATCTCTATAAAATAGGCCAGCACATATAGACTGAACAACATGCTCCTGAAAAATAATACATCATAGAAGAAATATGATTTTATATGAAAGGGAACCAACAGAGTCCACTAAGATACTGTTGGAACATACACACACACACACATATATATATATATGAACATATTATATATAAATATAATGGGATACTACTCTGCCATAAAATAGAATGAAATCCTGTCTTGAAATAAAATGGATGAAACTGGAAACCATTTTGCTTAGTGAAATAAGCTTGTCCCCAAAAAGATAAATATCATGATTTTCCTGATTGTAGTAACTAATACAGTACATAAAATGTAATTTACAGGAATGAAATTCACATTTTAAGATTCAATGATTTTTTTGTTGCCTTTGTCTCTATGGTTAAAGAACAGTGTTTTGCTTCTTCTTACTATTTATTGAACTCTTTATTTAGTGTAAGGTTAATCTTATGAGTATAACAAACTGAAAGTGGATCATTGTAAAAATTAAGAAAGAGAATTAAAGAGGGAGGAGGAGGAAGTATGGGCAAGAGGGAGGGTAGAGAGGCTGGTGCTGTGGTGCAGTGGGTTAAAGCCCTGGCCTGAAGCACTGGCATCCCATATGGATGCCAGTTCTTGACCCAGCTGCTCCTCTTCTGATCCAGCTCTCTGCTGTGGCCTGGGATAGCAGTGGAAGATGGCCCAGGTCCTTGGTCCCCTGCACCCACGTGGGAGACTCGGAAAAAGCTCCTGGCTCCTGGCTTCGGATCGGTGTAGCTCCAGTTGTTGTGGCCAATTGGGGAGTGAACCAGCGGGTGTAAGACCTCTCTCTCTCTCTTTCTCTCTCTCTCTCCTCTTTTTCCTCTGTGTAACTCTGACTTTCAAAGAAATAAATAAATCTTTAAAAAAAAAAGGGGGGGGGAGGGTAGAGTGGGAAATATCATCATTATATTCCTAAATCTGTATATATGAATTACATGAAATTTGATTACCTTAAATCAAATTATTAAAACAAGAAAAATATGGGTTGCATGAATTAATAGGCTTTTTTAAAATTTTGCTTTACAGTACAGTGTCAAGTCCTTAGCACAAACAGCTTATCTGGATCCTGACAGTTGATGGGTCATCCTTAAGTAGGACTGATTGCCTTTTTGAATCTCTAAAAGCAATCTTGCTTTCCCTTTTCTGGAGAATTTTATTGTTTCCCATCCACTGCTGGAGTGCTCCAGTCATACATGTTTCTCACTCTATCAGTTAAGTCAGTTCCAAATTGATTCCCTTGGCAGAGGATAACTCCATATTCACAGTATCAATGTTATGCTTGCCCCCTCTGTACACGAGCTTTGTATCAGAAATAAATAGATAATTCATTAGGGGAAAAAAAAAACAAACATGTGAACACATTGCTGGCGGTGAACCTGTAGGCTTCAGTTGTAATAATGTCAGGATATATTTGCTTCTACTTTCTCCCCTTCTCACAGCCCTTTTGCACTCCAAGTGATCATTTTTCCTTTCCCCTTAGTCTTTGTGCTGAGATATAATAGTCCCTAAGAACTTTGAGTCTTATGTAAATTTAAGTGCCCACAATCTTAGAAGTCTGTCTTCTTTTAGCTGCTTTGTATAATACTCCCTACATAAGACCAAGGTTGGTTAATTTGAGTGACACTCCTATTGCTGGTGGGGAAGATTAGGTCCCTGTCTTGAGATTCCCAAAAGAACCAGTAGGATTTGGGGAATCAGCTGTTGAGTATTCAGAATAATGGATTTTTACTTCCATGCTCTTCATCCACTGGTGGAGATCTGGGAGGAAGTATTTGCTCTAAATTAAATGTATGAAATATCCATTCATGCTTGAATTTTCAGTCTTTGTAGGGAACTTGCTGACTTTTGTAAGAGCAGAGAACATGCAGAGGGGCATGCTAGGAGGTCAGTTTCTAGATTTCCTCAGTCGCATATCACTAGGTATCTTTCAAATATAAAGTACCAGGCAATGAAACCTCTTTGGAAGCCTCTCTTTTGTTGTATTTTCCTTACTTCAAATTCACTCTCATATACTAGGTGACAAATACTCACTTCATTGGTTGACACTGGTTTTTGGAATAAAAGTGGGAATTTGCCAGGGGAATGCAAAGCTGGTTCTTAGGCATATTTGTCTTTACACTTCTTTTAGATTTCCTTGCCCTTTTCCTCCTCCCTGGGATGGGATGATAGAAAATGGAATAATATGAAGTGTGTTGTGTCCAAAGTTGGAAAGATCTGTACATACTGAATACCGTTTAACAATGCTGCCTTATATACTGTCAGTATATCAGAAATGTAAACAGTTCTCCATCCTACAATACATATACTCATTGTGCGCAGCAACTGGCAATACATATTACTTTTTTTATAGATGATACAACTGATATAATTTTTGGAAGAATATATTGCATATAAGAATATTAGCTATGGTATGATGGAAATCATTTGAACTACATTTAAATTCTATTTAAAATAAGTATATGCAAAAATGGGAATACTTTGAGCTGCTTGAGTTGTTGAAGGAAAGATTCCAATCTCATATATTTTCGTGTTTCTCAAAGTTCCACAATGTGCCTTCTGCATTTTAGGGTGAGAGAAATTCATGACTCAGTGAACAGCTCTGCTATTACAGCTTCCTTTGTTGGGTTGCATTTTTAAGCCTCAGTTCTGGTCAAGATTTCTATCTCCTCACTGGTCCCTTTTCTTTCATAAGATACTTTTTTTTTTTTTTTCCTCTTGATCTTTTTTCTTCCAACCTTGATTGCTGACATTTCCCTTTCCATTTCTCTTTCTTTTCTAGCGAGACTACCTTTATCTGCTTCAGTCTCTTTTCGAGGCTTTTCGTGTCTATTTTTCCGTTTCGCGACTTTCCTCTCTTTGAGATACTGTTGGTGAGCTGGTTACTCTGTTGAGTTAAAGAGAACACCCCATTGTGTCATTGTAAAAGAAAACTGATTAATCGACTAATGATGTAATTTCCACTGTGTCAGGGGTCTTTGGGTCTTTCAGCTGAGGAAATGGTTCACTTTATAATGGCATTTTCCACAGAAACCTCAAAGCAACTGTCCTTGTGTTCTTGTTTTCTTTGATTTATTTAACACTCTAGATATAAATATTGATCTTCAGACTTTCCCTATATTCTCTATTTTGAAAATCATACCTATATTGATCTTGATATTTTTATTTGTTTCATTTATTTATTTTAATTTTCTTTAAAAGGTAGAGAGAAAGAGAGAAAAATACAGAGACAGACCTAGAGAGATTTTCACTTAGTCATTCATTATCCAAGTGCCAGCAACAGCTTCATCTGAGCCAGGCTAAAATCAGGAGCCTGGAACTCAGTCCAGGTCCCCATATTGTGGAGAGGCAGCATTTGAACCATTACTGCTGCGTCCTAAGGTTGTGCATTAGCAGGAAGTTGGGACTTGAATCCAGGAACCGTAATATGAGATGCACGCATCAAAGTTGTTCCTTAACTGGTGCCCCGAATGCCTAACTCCATCCTGCTTTGAAATAGTATGTTCCTAACTCAGTAGCCTACAGTTTTGCTGATGGTATTTTCTAGCACAAGGAAGAGAACGACTCAGATCCAAAGGAAAATTCTGGAATTTTGCATTGCATATGTAGGAGATATCAGATGCATATAATCATTAAGTTCATGATTAATATGAATACAATGTTTGTTTTCTAGTTATCAATTGTAGAATTTATTTAGAGAGCAGAATAATATCATGTCTATGATAATTAACTCTAACTCCAATTTTTTTAGGTTCAAATTCCAGCTATTCAACTTACTAGCTT
Organism: Oryctolagus cuniculus; assembly: GCF_051225735.1. Classification (NCBI taxonomy): domain Eukaryota; kingdom Metazoa; phylum Chordata; class Mammalia; order Lagomorpha; family Leporidae; genus Oryctolagus; species Oryctolagus cuniculus. The sequence continues at coordinate 90,352,986 of NC_142876.1, forward strand.
GAGCAAATATTTAAAGTTTTCAATTTCTTAATCTGTTAAATGTAGCTATTATTAATATCAATCACAGAATTAACATGAGGACTAAATGAGTTAATAGGGTCTAACATGTAATAAACACACAATATTCTTCGTGTACTTGATGTTCTTAGTTTATCTTAATTATTTTTCCCTCAGCTTTATGTGTTGAAAGTATTGAATTTTTTTTTTATTTTTTAAAGCTTACAACTTTAGAAATATAGTGGTTCTTTCTCCCATACTGGCCCTTCCACCCCAACTCCTGTCCTACCACCTACTGCCTCTCCCACCCCATTCTTCACTAAGGCTCATTTTTACTTTAACTTTATCTACAGAAGACCAATTCTATGCTAAGTAAAGATTTCGACAGTTTTCACCACCCCCCACATACAATGTATGATGTATTGTTTGAAGGCAAGTTTTGCAGTTAATTCTCATAGTGCAACTCATTAAGGACAGAAGTCCTGCATGGGGAGAAAGTGCACAGTGACTTCTGTTGCTAATTTAACAATCAACACTCTTATTTATGATGTCAGTGATCACCGGAGGCTTTTGCCATGAGCTGCCATGGCTATGGAAGCCTTTTTTGACTACAAACTCCATCAGTATTTGAACAAGGCTTTAGTCAAAGTGGAAGTTCTCACCTCCCTTCAGAGAAAAGTACCTCTTTCTTTGAGGGCCCCTTCTTTCCACTGGAGTCTCACTCACAGAGATCCTTCATGAAGAATATTTTTTGCCACAGTGTCTTGGCTTTCTATTCCTGAAATGCTCTTACAGGCCTTTCAGCCTGACCAGGAAGCCTTAAGGGCTTATTCTGAGGTCAGAGTGTTACTTAAAGCGATCGTCATTCTATGATTCTGCTGTGTGGACTGCTTCCCATGTTGGACATTCTCTCCTTATTATTTCTGTCTGTTATTATTACCAGGCACTTGATGCTGTTTATATGGTCTCTTTAACACTTAATCTTATCTACATGTTCACTTTAACACTTATTATGATCATTTTAACAAATAAGATGGCATTTTTACCACTAATTTTAATGGGATTTGGAGTCCCATGCCAAGTTTTTAAACTGTACCCTTAGAAGTAAGTCTGTAGGACTGTATGCAGAATTATACAGCTTTACAGTTACTAACTTCCTCCTCCCTTTCTTATTTCTTCTCATTTTTTACTGGGATCTATTTTCAGTAGACTTTATATACATATGTTTAACTCTATGCTATGTAAAGAGTTCAACATATAGTATGAAGAAGAGGAAAGAAAAAAAAAGAAAAGAAAAATAGCAAAGTAAAAATAAAAAACTGTCCTTCAACCATCAAGATGAGGGCTTTTCAAGTCATTGTTTCTCAAAATGTCAATTTTGAAAGTATTGAATCTTAAGAAAACTTGAGTGAAGGGAGTAGAATAGATACCCAGGTACCATTATGAGAATTCATTTGTTAACATTTTGGAAGAATTATTCCTTTCTCACATATATGAAAATGCATTTCCATTGTAGACATTTTACTATACTTTGACATTTAATCTTATATCACCTAAATTTGACATGCAACTGTGAAACCATTATTACACCTAAGAAATTTAACACTGATGTGATAATTTGTTGTATCCAGATGTCCCCATTCATGTACCTTGTACCTTGTCATGTTTTATTTCCTTCCTTTTATTTTTTTTATTTTAAAGCAATTAGAAATTAATATTTCACTTAGTTATTACACCTTGTTGGACTTTTTCATCTAGAGTAATCTTTTGCCTATCTTTTTTCTTTCATGAATGTGTATTTTTTGAAGACGCTAAGCCAGTGTCTTCTGGAAGGCCATGAACTGTGGACCTGTCCAGTTGTTTCCAAATGATTGTTTCAGCTTAAACATTTTTGACAAACATGCTTCCAGGTAATAGTGAATCTTTTGCATTGTATCTCACTGAAGACAGGTAACTGGTTCATACCCATTATTGATAGTGCTATTTAGTATTTTGATGATGGTGATATTTTTAAAGCGATTTGTTTTTAAGGTTTATTTTTTCTTTGAAATTAATGAATCTGTCGGGAGATTCTTGAATACTGTGAAAATTCTTTGTCCTACGAACCTGGTATTCACTGGTTTAATCATCCAATGATGATTCTTGCCACATGGTATTTTTTTGTTTGTATTACTCGTATATATTTCTTGGCTGATATTCTTTGGTAACAGATCTCCCCCAGCTCATATCCACAGCAGGATTATTCAATTATCATTATGCTAGAAACAATGTATTCATAGACCATGGTTCTCCTGTCAGCTAACATAAAACAAAAATCCTTGGCTGCCTTGCATCATAGTTTTGAAAAAAAATTTACTATAAACTTTGAATTGAAATATGGAAACCTGTAGAAAACTGCACAAACCATAGCATGTAGCTCAATTAAGTTTCATAAATTGATACAACTATGTAAATAGTTCCTTATTCTTTTTGAGTCCCAAATTGTCCTTAAAGTAGCTAGCAAGATCTCCTGGATGCTAATTCCTGTATGTTTTTGTCAAATCTCCATCTGTCTTAGAGTATGTCCTTGAGCAAAACAGGGTATTTCAACCATACCTTATATTTTTCCTTCTCCTCATGAAGAATCAGTCAAACCCTGGCTCCTTTTAGTGGAGAATGGAATTTCGAAACATAGATTTTTCCAGTAGGTGGGCTGATTGCTTCTGAGGCGTCATTGCTTCTACAGATAGATTGTAGTCATCTACAACTCAACAATTCAAATCCAGCATTACAGGTTTCATTCTCAAGTTTCCCAATTCTATATTTGTGTTTAAGTTATTCCACAATGACAGCTGAATGTGTTGAATTGTTTGCTCTGTCCTATAATACACAGGAATCTATTCCAGAATCACTAACTATATCGAAGTCATTCCCAAAACTAATCTTCTAAGAAATGTTCAGGATCTATTTATACTTCTTTTTGTACTGTATTCCACTAAAGATTTGTGCCTAGCTGTATTCACAAGTTATTTGAATACATTTATTCATATGTCATCATTTGTATCATTATTAGGTTTATTTTTTCTTAAATCTTTAGGTTTGGTTGTTAAATGCTTTTTTTATGTTTCATTTTGAATAAAATACAACTTTCCATATCTAAAATAAAAAATACATTAAAACTAGTAAAAAAGTTGTTCAAGGATGTCCTACTCCATCCCTACCTTTCTACCCCTTTCTTGCCTGTACTCAATAGTAAATAGTCGGTAGTTCAATAGTTCCTGATTTATCCTTTAGGTGTTTATTTTAAACATAAGCAAATAATGGCCAGCATTGTGGCACAGCAAGTTAAGCAGTTGTTTGTACCATTAATGTCTCTTACCAGAGGGCTGGTTCGAGTCCCAGCTAATTTGCTTTCAATCCAGCTGCCTGCTAATGAACCTGGACAAGGAGAAGATGATGGCCCAAGTAGCTGGGCCCCTGGGAGCTCCAGATATAATTTTTGGGTCTTGCCTTTGACCTGGTCTAGCCCCAGACATTGCTAGATTTTGTGGAGTGAACCACTTGATGGATGATCTCTCTTTTTCTCTGTCTCTCTGTCTCTGTCTCTGTCTCTCTCTTTTTCTTTACCTCTCTCTTAGTAACTCTGCCTTTCAAATAAATAAATATTTTTTGAAGAAGCAAATATTTATTTTTGTTTACTTTTCATTCTGTCTTCTGTAGAAGATACTATACTGTGAATATTCTTTTTCATCTTGATTTTTTTCCTAGTAATTATTAGCTTTTTAAATAGCCTTCTCATTCCTTATTACAGTTGAATAGTTTTCCTTTGTGTGAATGTACCATAGTTGTATCTGTGGATGGTGCTCAGGTTCTTCCTCATATGTTGTTAGAAGTAATGCCACAATGAATAACACTGTGTCTGTTTTTCCATATACTTGAAGGTGTGTATTCAGGGTGAGTGGCTAGAACTGACATTTGCTGGTAAGTAAATGCACATGTAGATGGTTAGATAGATGTAAAGGGGTAGAAATACGTAAAGATCTTCAAAATGTTCATGGAGAAAAGGATTGAAAAAAGTTTCTTTTCGTGCAAAAAATTGAAATCCATTCATATGAGGGATCTTCAGAAATTCACAAAAAGGTGTTCTTTTGAAAAAACTATATATGGATTTCAAATTTATTCACCAAAATAAACTTATTTTTCATTACATGTTCCCATTCATGCTTCAGAGTGTTCCTGTATAGTGTTATTAGCTGGTGCTCAATTTCTTCTCAAACAGGTTATACTATCTGCACTCTACCTGGCAACGCATGTGAGGGACTGGATCTCCACACCCAGTTTACTGACTATACTGAGACGCTTCTGAGCTTTTGCCAATCTGGTAGGAAAGAAATAGTATCTCAGTATAGTTTTTTAAAAATTTGTTAAAGGGTTATCCTTTAAGATCAGAAGACTTTTAGATTTGCATAAAGTTGTGAGGATGGTAGAGTTCCTATGTACCCCACATGTAGTGTCTCTTATTGTTAACGTCTTACATTAATGTACCAAATCTATAATTCTTACTGTAGTTCTTTAAATATTTTATTTTCTATTTATTCAAGAGATGGAGAGACAGAGAAAGACAAAGTAGACAGACAGCTCTACAGAGTTCTTACCACTGCTTTATTCCTCAAATCACTGCATCTTCCAGAACTGGGCAGGTAGAAACTGGCATTCAGGAACTCCTTCTGGGTCTCTGTGTGGGTGATAGGAACCCAGTCATCTGAGCCAATACCACCTTTTTCTTTCCAGGGTATATAATGGCAAGAAGCTAGAATTGGGAGTTGGAGCTGGGAGTTGACCCCCGGCACTCTTATATGAGATGCAGTCCTTATAGCTTGTCCAAGTACCCTCCCTCTCATAGTGGTTTTAATTGGCCTTTCTCTTACTACAAACGAAATTAGTGTATTTGCACATTTAGAGAGTCCTCCTCTATCCTTTTCTGTGAACTGCTAATTCCTTGTTTTACTTATTCTATAATATATTTTAAGAATTAAAAATTATGTTAGGCTGTTCAGTGCTTAATCTGTGATATATATTGTAAAATGGTTTTACTATTTGATTTTGACTTTGCTGATGCTATTCTTGCCATGAATAAACTTAAAACTATTTCTGTTACTAAATTTTTCAGTCTTATTCTTTGTGTTTTTTGCATTTATAATCAAGTCATAGTTAGACAAGCTTTTTCCCATGGACATGTAGAGACATGTTGTAGCATGTTGTAAAGGAGTTCATTCATAATTTCTTATACTGTTTCATTTTTGCATAATCATGTTGTTTCAGTGGCTGTCAGAATGCCAGGGACTAGGTTCAGCAGAAGCTGGCCAATGGAGGAAAGGGAGAACATAAAGAAGGCAAACTTCTGACCTCTCCTTACCTCTTCTAGGCTGGGAGATTGGGGCCTTTCGCTTGCTACTGCAGGGTTCTGCCAGTAGAAGTCGCCATTGAGTAATTGAGAGAATGACTAAATGAAATTCTAAGTAGAATGATGTGTGGCTTAAAAATTAGGCTGTTTATGGAAAATCTGTAGAGCAACAATTATGGAAAATGAAAAATGAATCAACAAAGAAGCAGCAGTCTTTATGGTTGAGGCCTGAGCATGCCCTCAGTAAATATCATTAGTTAGAATTATGGTTCAAAGATCCTGACTTTGCCTCTTTCTCTTTTTATTGATTCTTTCATATCACCATCATCACTTCCCCTCTCATTTTTATGAGCAAATTATTTTTTGTATATAACAATCATAATGAATTTTATTTTTATTTTGCATTTCAGCCAATGTGCTCTTTTTTGATCCCCCAAAGAACAATTTAGAAATAAGAAATCATTCTCTTCATTTTGAAAATGAGGAAATACAGTTTATAGGAATAAGGAGAATCTTTGCTACTATGTACCTAGGAAGTGCTAAACTTTTTGAAATTCACTCCTACACTGATTGATTGCTAAAAGATTGCCCGTGTGATTAATGGTCTCTTGCACACTGTTGGATGTGACTAGGGCTCTGTGAACCCTTGTTTAGGCTCCGGTTTTAGGAGTAGTTACCTTTATTTGCCGAGCAGCTTTCTCATGATGAATCTTGCTTTTTTGCAGGTCTGGTGGATTCTGCAAAGGTTTATTAATCTTGACTTAATATATTCATTTGAAAAAATGTATCAGTGAGAGACTAGAGCTTATATAGGCATTGCAGGGGTCCCTTTGGGCGTTGGCTCTATATTATTCAAAGCAATGAAAAGTAGAAATGGCAAGTTATATTAGCTAAGTTCAAGATACAAAAGGCAATATTAATTTCACAGGAAGTGTAAAAGGATATGCAAATATGATCAACTCCCAGGAAAACATTGCAATATACCACTCCAGGCCTTGAAATTATGCAGTTTAATAAACACTTGTTAAGAAGCTTCACACACCAAATGTCGAATTTTAAAGCAAGTGTTTCTGATCACGTATTGTTTTTGAGGAAAGGCATTATTTTCTTAAGCTTTCAGAAGGTGAAAACTGAGTGTGGGGTGTGCAGTCATGGATTTATCTGCAACACTCACATGTTCGTGAGAAAGAACAGAGCATCTAATTAAAAAAAAATTCTATGTTGTTGCTTTTCAATTAAAAGTGTAATTTAGAAGTGTGGGCCATTAGACTAGAACCTGAAGTAAAAATTTCTAAGGCAGATGTGTTTATTCAGTAACTGACAAGGGAGAATTATTCGTGAATTTCCTGTTAGTACAGTCCTAATGAGAGGAGCTTTCACCTAAGTTTATTTTCACAGCTTCTTTAGGTTTATATTTCCTGTATAAGATCCTTACCATTCATTTATGACCAGAACCAGCTCAGGCTCCTGTAAAATGGGAAAGGCTATGAAGAATTTGTACCACATTTTAATACCTTAAAGACTGGACTGTGCCAGAGAGTAAAACAGTGTTCATCTTTGAACGACATAGTTCCTTAGCATGTTTGAGTAGATTTTTTAGAGACTGGGAACAGTTTTAAGTGTTTTTAGACACACATCACTAATGTTTGTTGTAAATTTGCTTGCATGGTGCTGTTGTCTAGCTTTACCCTATTGTTTCCTCTTCTATTAAGAAATCAATAAACGGGGTGGGTGTTGCGGTACAGCAGATTAAACTGTACCTAGGACGCATGTGTCTCAGAGCGGAGTGCCTGGGTTCAAGTTCTGCCTCTGTTTTCTATCCAGCTTTCCGTTAATGTGCACCGTGGGAGGCAGCACATGATGGCTCAAATACTTGGATCTCTGCTACCCCGGTACCAGATAGAGTGCTGGGCTCCTGGCTTTAGCCTGGGCCAGCCTTGAATGTTGTGGGCATTTGAAGAATGAACCAGCAGATGGAAAATTCATTCTCTGTCTCTTGTTAGGCTTTTCAAATAAGTAAAAGTCAATAATCATTTTATTAAAAAATCAGCTGATTAAAGAGGATTGCAAATAATGATAATGCTAATGTGAGGGGAACAGTTATTTTCTTACATTGCTGGTCTTCTATGTTAAAAGCCTGAAAATCTTAGACATATATTATTTGATCCAACATTTCCATACTTAGATATATATTTTAAAGAAGTATTTGGCCACAGTTACAATAAAAAATTTTCTCTGAGTTGTTTATAATATTAAAGAGGGAAACCAAAATGTCCCAAGAGTCCATTACTTGGTTAAATATTTTGTCTTTGCATAGAGGAACACCAAGTAGTCTCTTAAAATGCTGTTGAGGACAATGCAGTAACATGGAAAGATGTTCACATTAAGTAATAATGGAAGCAGATTACATGACAGGAATATAGTAGAGAAGAGGCTTTTCTATAAAGAGTTTTTTGTACAGTAAGTGTATGTTTATGCAGTGATATGTCCTAAAATGTTAGTAATGCCAATTTTTTGTTTTGCTTCACTGTAGGTTTTTTTTTGCCCTAAAATAAACATGATTTACTTGCTAATAAAATAATGAGTTAAAATGGACCCATTGATGGGAGATACTGATGTATAATACCAGTGATCCTTGGTTTACGAATGGATGTGATTATGAAACAGGTTTGCATTACCCGCTTTATCTGCTCCAGGGAGGGTTCCTGTGGTCATGATGAGTGAGCAGTGTCTTCTTTTAATAATTTATGCTCAGTTCACAGTTCTCTAGTGAGGATGGCCTGCTGAGGAAACCTGGGGTTGGAGAAAATGAAAGGAATGCTGTTAGGAGATGAAGGGCCTGCAGAAATCAAGTTCATGCATCTTTGAAATTGCCCAGAGGTCAATAAGCAAATAAGATTCCTTTCCTGCACACAACCCCATATATAGTATGGTGAGGAAAACTTAAAGTTAACCATTATGGGAATTCTTTAGTAACCTATTTATAAAGAAAGGCTTTCTATAATTCAAAAATCAAATGTAATAACATTTAATTGTATAAAACTAAAAATAAAAAAAAATCTTTTGCATGGGAAAAACACAAAGTCAAATCACAAGGCATAAACTGGCAGAAAATATCTGTAAGATGTATTATTGAAAAAATGCTAATGTTCTTAATAGATAGTTATTATAAAATGAGGGTGGAAAAAAAAAACAGGCCAAAAATAGAAAAGTGGTGAAAGACTAAGAGAGTTCTCAAGAATTGATAGAAAAGTGATCCTTGAACATATGAAGTGATGTTTAATTTCACTTGTAATAAGAGCTATGAGACATTATTTGCAATTATGAAATATCAGGAAAATCCTATAACTGGGTTGCATGAACAAGGAGTAGTACATCAGTACTGTGATGTGCTGTGAAACAGATGATAAAGTTCCTCATGAACTGATATGGTGTTATCATTGATAGGTGAGAGCCATTGAGAGTGCAAAAAGCAAAATGCACGAGCATGTGTATGTCATGCTGTACTTCACATGAGAAAGAAAAGGAAATAAGAATGTCTATGTCTCTCTATCTATCTATTGAATTATTTTTGTAAGAGAGAATGCAGGAAGACTCAAGTGGAAGAAATGAAACTGGTAGTCTGTATAGTAGATATGGAATTGGAAAAGTAAGAGGAGAGAAGGGAGAGAATTATATTTCTCCAAATGTACTTTTTAAAATATAGTTTTGACTTTGAAGCCATATTAATGTTTTATATACCTAAAAACAATATAAAAAAGATGGCAGGGGGGACTGGGTTAAAAATAGAGATGGATAAGCTCTCTACTATGGCCTGGGATATAGAAGATGGCTCAAGTCTTTGCAAAGGCCCCTGCCCCAGCGTGCAAAGCCCGAAAGAAGCTCCTGGCTCCTGGTTTCGGATGCGTGCAATTCCGGCTGTTGCGGCCAAATGGGGAGTAAACCATCGGATGGAAGACCCCCCTCTCTCTCTCTCTCTGCCTCTCCTTCTCTCTCTGTGTAACTCTGACTTTCAAGTACAAAAATAAATCTTTAAAAAAATAGATATGGATAAACCTAACCATTTATCAAATGGATGTCATGATCACATATAAGAAAAAAAATAATTCAAAGTATTTTGAACATAGTACTCTGACTGCATATTTTCAATTTAAAGGTAAAAGAACTGGAAGGGAATCTTGAATTATATGCATTTGAGAGGAGTAGTGTAATAGTTCTCACATACTGTAGGATTAAGTAAATATGCTGATTCTGAGGGGAGCGAGGGCCATCACTATAGAAGAAGCATAATAAAGATATGGGGGAAGGCAAAGAAGCACTTGAATTACTGGATTGGAATTACATGTATAGGTGAGAATACATTACAAAAGTATATTTAAAATTCTTAAGTCAGGCCTTTTAAATGTCTGTTGTAGGCAGTGACACTCCAAGCAGCAGTGAGCACACTTGAGTACCCAACTATTGGTTTCTCATTAGTACCATTTTTCCACTAAAAGGAATAAGGGTCTCTTGGAGAAATGGCTGATTCTGGATGCAAATGTGAGAAGGTACAAGAAAATCCTGGAACATTTTTTGTGCTAACAAGTAAGACAGTGTTCAAAAAATATTGATGAGGACATGCCTGGATGACACAGGAGCCAGACTGAAATGGGACATTGAAAGATCAAACTAATGTGACATAACGAAAGAAGAGAGAAAGGAAAACTCTACCTTAAATAGTGGAATGCATTTAATAAATGTGGAAGAAATGATGATTTTTTTAAAAAAAATCAGTCATTATAACTACTATAGTAATCTTTGATTCTGAACAGAATTAGCAGTAAACGCTAATCATTAAGTAAGTTTGCTGGATAAAAGAATATTTGCATAGTTTCAAAATGTCTCCCTATATATTTATACTTTTTAAAAAATATAGGGGTAAGCATATTGCATACTTACCGCCATATAGTAGAGTACTTTCTCCAAAGGAGCAAGGTTAATACAAATAACAGAAAGAGTTTTTATCAGATATGTCATGATATAATACAATGAGAAGGACACAATATCCTGTAGGCAGTATGACTTTCAGACATGTGCAATGCAAATCTAATCACGAGGTAACAGCAGTCAGAGCACTCTGATGTGAGACATGAGCATTCCATAGCTTAACACTTTGAATCACATTACCCATCCCCCCCATAATCATAATTTTAATGACTGTGTTGTTTTCCTCAGTGGTGGAATTTGAGTCTTCCCAACACTTTGATGCTTTAAGTAATGTTTATATCAGTATTTATAAATTTTTTTGTTTGAGATCAACAACTACTTAATTTATAAATATTATTTGTTTGTCCTTTTCTTAACTTCTGAAGAGGACAGATTGCTATGTCTTTCATATGGCTTGATGGGGTCTTGGGCAGTGGAATAGGGTGAGTTGTGGACTTGGGAAAGCCAAAAAGAGGTTACTGTAATATGAATTGCAAAGCATAAGGATGAGTCCAGGTGGAAAGCTCCAAGGTTGGAGAGCATAGAACAAAGGACTTAGAAAAGGTCCCAGGTGTGAGGGAGGAGTAAGGAAAGCAGCAAGTGTGCCTGTCATCACTAAAAGGGAGAGTACTGGGAGCAACTTGGAGCTTCTGTGGAGTTATGCACCAGCCCACTTTATAATTCAGCCAAGACAGATTAGTTACTTCTATTTCTGCCATTTTATAAAAGAAGACATAGTAAGACCAAAACGTATGAAGGATGATATCTCAGGATTTAAAATGAAATGAAATAGCTCCATTAAAACCTTTTGAAGTCTTCATTTTTCTCTTTGTTCTCTGGACCATTGCTGATTTAGCTTCATACTCAACAGTTTCTAGTCCATGGACTGACATTTGGAGATCATAATACCAAATAATCTGAAAGGTCTTTTGAATCAAATGGAGAAGACTTGTGTTTTGTGAAGAGTTGGGTTCTAATGTTGGTGCCATGTTTGACAACTTGGATGACTTTGGCATCGCATGTCCTGTTAACACCTCAGTTCCCTTATTTACTCACATGACTCTATGAAGATCAGGTATGAAGTTGTTTGCTAAAGTACTGTAGTCTTTTTTTAAAGGTTTTATTTTATTTATTTGAAAGAGTTACAGAGAGAGGTAGGGCCAGAGAAAGTGGTCTTCCTTTCCACAGGTTCACTCCCCAAATGACCACAGCTGACAGAGCTGAGCTGATCCAAAGCCAGGAGCCGGGAGCTTCTTACAGGTCTCCCATGTGGGTGTAGGGGTCCAAGGAGTTGGGCCATCTTCTACTACTTTCCCAGGCCATAGCAGAGAGCTGGGTGGGAAGAAGAGCAGAGGGGACTTGAACCGGCGCCTATATGGGATGCTGGCACTGCAGGCTGGGGCCTTAACCTGCTGCACCACAGAGCCAGCCCCAGTGCTATAGTCTTAATGTCTAGGCATTTTTTGATCTAAGGCTCAGAAAGGGAGTGTAATAAATTATAATATATTGTACTGTACCAGAAAATAAATGGCGTTCCATCAATCTACTGTCTGAAGTAGCCCATCTTCTTACAGTTTCTGAGAATTATGAGTATTTTGGTTATATTGAGTAGAATCAATCCCTCCTGATCATCATGAACTGATTTTCCAGAATATTGGGTTGCTGGTGACACAAGATAGGAGCATGAGTGATGGGCAGGCAGAGCAATAGGGAGCTACCGTAAGTAGCAGTAATGTGCCAAACCAGAAACACACCAGCAAAACTGCCTTGGCCTATCTATAAAGGTTTTTCAAGCCAATGTGTAGGACATTCTCGATTGCATGACACAACATCATTGTTTAGTGACATATAGTGTCCTTGGCATAAACTAAAACTTAATATCACTAAGCAGAAATTATAAAGCTTTAATGGGATCTTCAACCTATTGATGAATGCCCACGACAGTAGCTCATGCCACTGATGTGTAGAGTCAAATATCTTTTACCACTGGGAATGTCATTGTTTAAATGGCCCTATTGATTTTTTGTTTTTGTAGGGCTTCTTTAATCCCTGAAGATTCCAAGTTGCCTGAGGGGAGATAGGCTAGGATATACCTAACTTCATGTTTTGTCATCCTGAATTGGACCAAAACTAACTTAGTCATCTGTCCTCGGGCAGTTTGTTCTAGTCAGTCTCTGGGAAAAGTAGAACAATTCAATTCATATTTCATGTTTATTAATGAATTCATGTGGAAAGTCTTCTAGTCATTCTACACATTCTAGTCATATAAAGCATTACTTGTTTGGAACATGTAATTATATCATCAATAAGATTACATGCAAGTTTACAGAATGAATTTATAGATTATCCATTTCAGTTATTTTTCTTTTTTTTAACTTTTATTTAATGAATATAAATTTCCAAAGTACAGCGTATGGATTACAGTGGATATCCCCTCCATAACATTCTTCCCACCTGCAACCCTCCCCTTTCCCGCTCCCTCTCCCCTTCCATTCACATCAAGATTCATTTTCAATTCTCTTTATATACAGAATATCAGTTTAGCATACATTAAGTAAAGATTTCAACAGTTTGCACCCACATAGAAACTCAAAGTGAAAAAAACTGAGTACTAGTTATAGCATTAAATCACAATATACAGCACATTAAGGACAGAGATCTTACATGAGGAGTAAGTGCACAGTGACTCCTGTTGTTGACTTAACAAATTGACACTCTTGTTTATGGCATCAGTAATCACCCTAGGCTCTTGTCATGAGTTGCCAAGGCTATGGAAGCCTTTTGAGTTCACCGACTCTGATCATGTTTAGACAAGGTCGTAGTCAAAGTGGAAGTTCTCTCCTCCCTTCAGAGAAAGGTACCTCCTTCTTTGATGACCTGTTCTTTCCACTGGGATCTCACTCGTGGAGATCTTTCATTTAGGTCATTTTTCTTTTTTTTTTCCAGAGTGTCTTGGCTTTCCATGCCTGAAATACTCTCATGGGCTTTTCAGTCGAATCCAAATGCCTTAAGGGCTGATTCTGAGGCCAGAGTGCTATTTAGGACATCTGCCATTCTATGGGTCTGCTGTGTATCTCGCTTCCCATGTTGGATCATTCTTCCCCTTTATTATTCTATCTGTTAATATTTGCAGAAACTAGTCTTGTTTATGTGATTCCTTTGACTCTTAGTCCTATCATTATGATCAATTGTGAACAGAAATTGATCACTTGGACTAGTGAGATGGCATTGGTACATGCCACCTTGATGGGATCGAATTGGAATCCCCTGGTATGTTTCTAACTCTACCGTTTGGGGCAAGTCAGCTTGAGCATGTCCCAAATTGTACATCTCTTCCCTCTCTTATTCCCACTCTTATATTTAACAGGGATCACTTTTCAGTTAAGTATCAACAATTAAGAATAACTGTGTATTAATTACAGAATTCAACCAATAGTATTAAGTAGAACAAACAAAAAAAAATACTAGGAGAGATAAAGTATTAAGTTGTTCATCAACAGTCAGGGCAAGGGCTGATCAAGTCACCGTTTCTCATAGTGTCCATTTCACTTCAACAGGTTTCCTTTTTGGTGAACAGTTAGTTGTCACCAATCAGGGAGAACATATGATATTTGTCCCTTTGGGACTGGTTTATTTCACTCAGCGCGATGTTTTCCAGATTCCTCCATTTTGTTGCAAATGACCGGATTTCATTGTTTTTTACAGCTGTATAGTATTCTGTAGAGTACATATCCCATAATTTCTTTATCCAGTCTACTGTTGATGGGCATTTAGGTTGATTCCAGGTCTTAGCTATTATGAATTGAGCTGCAATAAACATTAAGGTGCAGACAGCTTTTTTGTTTGCCAATTTAATTTCCTTTGGGTAAATTCCAAGGAGTGTGATGGCTGGGTTGAATTGTAGGGTTATCTTCAGGTTTCTGAGGAATCTCCAGACTGACTTCCATTGCGGCTTTACCAGTTTACATTCCCACCAACAGTGGAGTAGTGTCCCTTTTTCCCCACATCCTCGCAGCATCTGTTATTGGTAGATTTCTGAAGGTGGACCATTCTCACTGGGGTGAGGTGAAACCTCATTGTGGTTTTGATTTGCATTTCCCTGATTGCTAGTGAACTTGAACATTTTTTCATTTGCCTGTTGGCCATTTGGATTTCCTCTTTTGAAAACTGTCTATTGAGGTCCTTGGCCCATCTCTTAAGTGGGTTGTTGGTTTTGTTTTTGTGGAGTTTCTTGATCTCTTTGTAGATTCTGGTTATTAACCCTTTATCTGTTGCATAGTTTGCAAATATTTTTTCCCATTCTGTCAGTTGCCTCTTTACTCGTCTGTTTCTTTTGCAGTACAGAAACTTCTCAATTTGATGCAATCCCAAATGTTAATTTTGGCTTTGACTGCCTGTGCCTCTAGGGTCTTTTCCAGGAAGTCTTTGCTGGTGCCAATATCGTGAAGAGTTTCTCCAATGTTCTCTAATAATTTGATGGTGTTGAGTCATAGATTTAGGTCTTTAATCCATGCTGAGTGGATTTTTGTGTAAGGTGTAAGGTAGGGGTCTTGCTTCATGCTTCTGCATGTGGAAATCCAGTTTTCCCAGCACCATTTATTGAATAGACTGTCCTTGCTCCAGGAATTGGTTTTAGATCCTTGATCAAATATAAGTTGACTGTAGATGTTTGGGTTGATTTCTGGTGTTTCTTTTCTGTTCCATTGGTCTATCCATCTGTTTCTGTACCAGTACCATGCTGTTTTGGTAACAACTGCCCTGTAGTATGTCCTGAAATCTGGTATTGTGATGCCTCCTGCTTTGTTTTTGTTGTACAAAATTGCTTTAGCTATTCGAGGTCTCCTGTATCTCCATATGAATTTCAGCATAATTTTTTCTAGATCTGAGAAGAATGTCTTTGGTATCTTGATTGGTATTGCATTGAATCTGTAAATTGCTTTTGGGAGAATGGACATTTTGATGATGTTGATTCTTCCAATCCATGAGCATGGACGGTTTTCCCATTTTTTGGTATCCTCTTCTATTTCTTTCTGTAAGATTTTGTAATTCTCATCGTAGAAATGTTTAACGTCCTTGGTTATGTTTATTCCAATGTATTTGATTGTTTTTGTAGCTATTGTGAATGGGGTTGATCTTAGCAGTTCTTTCTCAGTCGTGGCACTGCCTATGTATACAAAGGCTATTGATTTTTGTGCATTGATTTTATATCCTGCTACTTTGCCAAACTCTTCTATGAGTTCCAATTGTCTCTTAGTAAAGTTCTTTGAATCCTCTAAATAAGAATCATATCATCTGCAAAGAGGGATAGTTTGACTTCTTCCTTCCCAATTTGTATCCCTTTAATTTCTTTTTCTTGCCTGATGGCTCTGGCTAAAACTTCCAGAACTATGTTGAATAGCAGTGGTGAGTTTGGGCATCCCTGTCCATTTCAGTTATTTTTCAAAAGTTGATTATTATATAGCAAGCTATACAAAAGCTTTGTGGCATAAACAATAATAATTAATTATTGCTTAAGGTCCTATGGGTCAGGAATTGAAGCATGGCTTAGTTGGATAGTTGTTCTGTTCCATCTAGTGTAGGCTAGGTCATTCCCTAGGCTGAAGTCAGTTTTTGGTCATGCCATCCTGGAAGATTGAAGAAGGATTCACTTAATTACCTGGTGTGTCAGGGTTGGCCACATGGCCTCAATGTCTCTGAACATTGTTATGCTAATTTAGTAGTCTAGACTGAGCTTCCTTATATCATGGCAGCTAAATTTATATATTAAAAAACCCAAAAATCAAAAAATAAGAAAAACATAGTGAAAGCTTTCGGTCATCTTGAGGACTATACTGAGAATTAGGGTACTGTTCATTCTCTGGGCCAAGAGCGAGCTCCTAAACTGATCTTCTGGAAAACTCCAAAGTAGAAGATTCCAGACTTTGTGAGGAGTATACCTGGAGAAGGTGGTGCTGCCTCCAGTAGAAATTGAGTAGGACTGGGATTTGGTCTGTGAAAATTCAGTTACATTCTTTGTATTCTTATATTGACTATGAATTCATTTTCCCTTGGATCCTCACCTCCCTGCCTTCATTTGAAACATTCAGGACATGGAGTTTTTGAAAAACAAACAAGTAATAAAGCCCAGACATTGAATATGAATTGTAGAAAGTGAGATGCCTTAACATGTTTTAACTGTGAGCATATAATCTTAATCTCACTAGTCTCTCTAGAGTATAGCACCATGGCCTCAGAAGTCACAAGTCAGACTTTGTTTTCTTCCGGTGTTCACATTTCCTGGAGTATTAGGAAGTTCATCACCTGGGAAGCAGGGGACCCAGCAACCTGGCAGTACTCAATTATCAACTCCCTGGGTTGTTTTGGAGAAGTCATTTTATTTCTGATTCATTCTTACTCTATTGCCAAATCAAGGAGATTGGGCCAGAGATCTCTAAGATTCCTTTTAGCTCAGATATTCAGATATAGTCATCCATGTTTATCAGTCAACCTTAATACAGAAAATTTTCTTTTATTTTTCTGTAGAAAAGGATACTTACAGGCAGGTTCAAGATCCTTGTCATTATATTACTTTTGCTGCACTCCTCCCCTCACCCACTACCAAATTCTTGGTGCTACCTCAGCTGCTGATTGTTAATTTCTCTCTCTGTCAGTCTGTCTGTCTCTCTTTTTGGTTGAATGGATTTTTGTTTTCAATTTTATTTTTTTAATTTTAATTAATATAAAGGAAACAGATTTCATGTATTTATAGGTATGGTTCTAAGAAGATAATTGTGTTTCCCTCCCTCTCCCTCTCCCAAACTCCCTCTTTTCATTAGTTTCTGCAAAAACATAAATTTAATCCCGTCTATAATCACAGGTTTAATTCACCACTAACCATGATATTCAACAAGTGAAAATTAGGAAGATCACAGTTCCACAAAAGTATAAACAAGGGCTAAAAATGACAATCATATCATAAGATGTGCATTTTATTCCTATACATTTTTTGTATACAAATATTAACTGCCACATATCACAGAAAACAGAATATATTTGTCTTTTTGAAACTGGCTTATTTAATTAAGCATAATGTTTTCCAGTTGTATCCATTTTGTTACAAAAGGCAGTATTTTAGTCTTTTTATGGCTGAGTAGTATTCCATAGTGTACATATATACCACATTTTCTTTATTCAGTCATCAGCTGATGGACATCAGGATTGAGTCCGTATCTTAACTATTGTGAATTGAGCTACAGTTAACAAGGGGGATACAAAAAACTCTTTCATATGCTGATTTCATTTTGTTTGGATAAATTCCCAGGAGTGGGATGGCTGGGTCATACAGTAGCTCTTATTTTCAGATTTCTGAGGACCTCTTGGTGCTACCCCTGCGGTGGTTGATTTCTTGACATTTACTGCATTCTAGCCAAATTTCAGACATACCTGTTTGGTAAAAGGGAGCTTTAAAATTTCACTAACGTATTTACTTTTTTGTTGTTGTTGTTGTACAAAATTTCAAAACAAATTTTAAACAACTTGCAAGGAAAGGCATATATGCAGAAAACAAGATTTCTGAGCAGAAGTGTACAGAAAAGTCAAGGCAGGAAAACGAAGGGGAGAAAGGAAATTGTTCCAGACAACTTCGACCAAAGCTAATCCTGCTCTGAATTCTGAACTTCTTAGATGGCCAAGACAAATAAAAATAAGTTAGGTAACTACCATTAGCTAGAGAATGAAGAATGTGCATCTGTTAGGAGCGGTGAACTCTTTCCTCACAACGTGGATTATATCCAGGATGTTAAAAAATGTAGCATAATTGATAATGCTTGAAAAGTGCAGCCAACCAAAGGTTGCCGTAAGATTTTAGAACTGATCATTCCTCAACTTTTCCCTGGATAACAAACCACAGCAAGTTGTAAATTGGAATTCTGGGAAGACATTTCTACAGATTGCTAATGTATCACAGTCTGGATGGTATCTGCCTTTCTGGTGAGCTAATTTGATTCGGGGGTAGAACGTTTAGAAAATGGAGGACTGAATCCAGGCATCGAAATCTAATTTCTTCCCTGCCTCATCAGGAGGACTTATTTAAAAAGTAACTCTAGGAACAGAAGATAGCATCCTGAAAAGTATTGTTTTTTGTGGCCGTAAGTACTTGGACTTTCTTCTCAGGCATTGCTCGGACATGTTTCCCATTTCTAGGCTAGATTGAACACTCTGCCTCTGTCTTCATGCCAAGTGCTCCTATCTTCTTCCAGTTTAGTACATTTCTATTCACTGGCCTCAGACTCTGGATTATTATCTTTTATCAGAAACCAGTGTGGTATTTTACTGAATATCACTGTCCTGAAAAATGTTGTTACATGAAATAATGCTTTTGCCATCCTTGATCTCTTAGCCTTCTGGTGATACTGACATATTAATTATGGAAAATCCAGGAAGATTGCAAGCAAAAAGAATGGCTTTTTAGTTCTTCTCATGAATATCAGATCACTTTCTTATTAGCATAGGCATCTTGCCAAGAAGTTTGAATACTTGTAATTGGGATGGCAAATGTCCTGAGGAAGAGATCCTATTTGCTTGTAAGCTTTGTTTGGTATTTGGCCAGGTTACAGTAATTCATGGATATTAGACCCCAAATGAAATAATCAAATATGTTAAATAAACCCTGCTTATTTCAGTGTGGTAAGGTGACTGGTACAATGGGACTGTTTTAATTAAAACAATTTTTTTAAGTTTATTTATTATTTGAGAGGTAGAGTTACAGACAGAGAGAGGGAGCGACAGAGAGCAAGGTCTTCTAAATCTACTGGTTCACTCCCCAAATGGCTGCAATGGCCAGAGATGGGTGGATCCAAAGCCAGGAGGCAGGAGGCTCTTCTGAGTCTCCCATGTGGGTGCAGGGGTCCAAGCACTTGGGCCATCCTCCATTGCTTTCCTAGGCCATTAGCAGAGAGCTGGATGGGAAGAGGAGCAGCCAGCATACAAACCAGGGCCCATATAAATGCCAGCACTGGAGGTGGAGGCTTAGCCTACAATGCCACAGCACCAGCACTGAGGGATATGTTTTAAAAATAACTTTGTATTAAGCAAATAGAGTTTTGTTTACTTAACTGCATCTATGTGTGCAGTAGATATTTATTGAGCACCTAATGTGTGTCAGACAGTGCTCTAGGAAAGACAAGATATTACTCTTACTGAGTTTTTGTTTTATTTGGTGATGAGTGAGAATAAATATGTGAGCCAATAAATTCACATGATAATTTGGGCACTAAAGATGCATCTAGGATGCATCTAACAAAATATACTAATATGTCAGAAATTTTTGGAGGAAGGGACAATTAAACGAGGCCATTGAAAGAGGGTAACAATTGAACTGAGATTTGACAGTGAAACAGGAGCCCACCCTGCAAAAGCTTTGGGAAAAAGTACTCAAGGTAGAAACAACAGCAAGTACAAAGGCTCTGCTGTAGAAATAAACTTGTGGTGCACCAGAGACAGGGGAAAAGATGGCCAGGGTGATTAGATACAGGGGGGTGGGTTTAGAGACAATGATTGGAGGTGGAAGTGGATAAATGGGAAGGGTCAGTTTTGCAGTGCCTCATAGACCTTGGCCAGGAGTTGGGATGTCTCTCAAGTGTAACTAGTGATCAAAAGAGAGTTTACCATCAAGGCATGAAATAATCAGTTTTATATTTCAGAGTATTTGCTCTTGCTTATGGATTTCTCATGGTCAGTTTTTTAATGGCCAGAGGACCACTTTTTTTATGTAGATAAGTTTATTTACAGTACTTTTGATTTTTAATAATAATTTATGAGAACTATAGTATTTTGAACTTAACTTTTTAAAGTATTTGGGTAACTCAGATTACCTTGTGCAGTTTATAAATTTCTGAATGTTATATAATCAACTACTTAGATAAACTTTTGCATTTATTCAGTTAAACTCTTTCATTCATGTTTTTAAAAAATGCTTTTGCCAATTTAAAATTTTTTACTTCATATGTAAAGTCTTCACATGCTTGAAAGGGTAGTTGCACAACTTTAAAGGAAAAAAAAAACCTTCCTAAGCTTTGAAAGCATATTTTGAATAACATATACTAGACTAAAAAATGTAGTTCAGTCACTTTAGATATCAGTGGATCATTTATAGTCAAATTCTCTTAAACCATCATATTTAAAATTAGAACTCAATAATCAATTACACCTTTAAAGCTGGAATTGTAGGTATAATCTGTCGGAGTCTAAAAATATGGTATGTTTTCTTAATTATTACCAATATTTGATATGAAGCACTCACATGGTCCCAGTGCCTAAACTTAACCAAAAAGTATGAATATCACTGACTCCATTGACTGTGTGATCTCGCTTGCTAATGGAACAGTGATACCATCCTAGGTGGGTTGAGGTTACATTTCTTGGTAACCTGAAGTTGTTTTCTGATGTAAAGTTATGGAGTCAACAATTTATGACCACTTCTTCAGGGATCTCTGATAGGAATGAGCTCTGTTTAACCCACATCCTTAGTATTTGAAATTAATCTTCCTCAGCTAGAGATGGACGCCTGGGAACCTCTTCACACTTATTTAGAATGAAGCTTTCTTCTTGAAACTGTCCCTTGCTGCTTATGCAACAAAAAGCAATTGGCCCAGCTTCTCCATGTCTAAGTTTAACTACTTGTAAAACAGAGGTAATGAACATATCTATTGCTTAAGGTTACTATGAGGAACATATACAAATACCTCTCTCTATAAAAGTGCTTAGGACAATGCCTGGCATACAGTAAGAGCTCAAAATTTTTAGTTTTACAGTTTTCATCTATTAGGCTGCCTTCAAATTTTTTGATCTTCAAATAAATATGGGCCTTCTAGGCTCATCTAATCTGTATTTGATACATTTCATGATATGCAAAAATGCAAGGTGCTCATGAAATCGAAAGTCACTGCAGGTTGAATGAGCACAGAGAACTGACTAGCAGTCTGTGGTAGGGGCAGAAGAGGAGTGAATATAAAGCTGATCTGTAAGTTGAGTCTGGCAAATCTCAAATGGTATTTCAATGATATGCTGCCAGGCAGCTGTTTAAATAAATAGTGTGTGAAGTAGGGGTAGGTGACTGATCAGTTCAACAGTTATAGGAGAGTGGTACAAGTGGCGGTAGAATGATAGGGAATTCAGGATCTACACATATGGTGTACCAAAATGAGTATCAAAACAAGCCATTATCATCAGAAAAGTGCTCTCAAGTAATAGGGCCCATGTCTTGGAGCTAGTACAAGTGTGTATGTTGAGAGGATAAAGAAGTCAGTAAGGACCAGAGCTCATTCCAAGAAGAATTTGGTCCTAGCCGGATGACCGGAAGAGCCATGTTGAAGCCCAGCTATGGAAAGAACTTTGCTGGGGCCGGCACTGTGGTGCAGTGGGTTAACACTCTGGCCTGAAGTGCCGGCATCCCATATGGGCGCCGGTTCTAGTCCCAGCTGCTCCTCTTCTGACCCAGCTCTTTGCTATGGCCTGGGAAAGCAGTAGAAGATGGCCCAAGTCCTTGGACCCCTGCACACATGTGGGAGACCTGGAAAAAGCTCCTGGCTCCTGCCTCCGGATCAGCACAGCTCCGGCATTTGTGGCCATTTGGGGAGTGAACCAGCAGATGGAAGACCTCTGTCTCTCTACCTCTCTCTGTAACTCTGTCATTCAAATAAATAAAATAAACCTTTAAAAAAAAGAGAAAACTTTTCTGAACATCTGTGTTGCCTGACATGTGCTCCCATTTTTTTGTATTTTCTACACCATCTCATTTCTTTCCCTGTAGACTCACAAGGTAAATCTTATTGCATCTGTTTTCTAGATGACAAAAGGAGTGATTAAGCAAATATTTCCTATGTCCTGCATCCAGTAAGTGCTGAAACAGAATTAAACCCAGGCCTTCCTGTTTCAAAGGTTGTGATTTTTCCCTTGACATCACCCTGCCTCAAAGGTGACTCTGAGCCCAGAGCATTGGACAATCTCATATTTAATCTACCTTGTTGTCTTAGTTCATTTTCTGCTGTTATAACAAATATTAGAGACTGAGACTTTCTAAAGAAAAGAAATGTATTTGACTTAGAGTTCTGCAGGATGAGAAGTTCAGGATTGAGGGATTGTATCTGATGAGTACCTTCTTGCTTTGTAACCCCACGGCAGAGGGCAGAAACACAAGAGAAAAGCAGGAGCCCAAATTCGCTTTTGTAAGAACCTCACTCTCAGGATAACTAACCCACTCCTCAGATAATGGCCTTCTTGCATGTGTGATGACTCTGCCCTGTTAGCTCATTAAGGGTCCCTGCTTTCAACATTGCTGCATTTAGGGTTAAGTTTCCAACAGATGAATTTCAGGTGATGCACTCAAACAATTGCACTTGCCATATGTCATGATCAGTTGCAAGAAGAAGATAGGATATTACAGAAGGAAGCTCATTCTAGGATTGTGCTCTTGGGGCTCCCAGAAATTGGGATGGACTGGCAATCAAGCAACAACAGTGAAGGTTGCATAGATTTCTTGCACTGTCCTTGGCCTGGTTACTCTTATACCAGACACTGATTCCCTGTTGGAAGTAGAAAGAGAAAAATTTAAACCATATGATTATTTATGGCATTGATTCTTAGCAGAAACAGAGGAGAAGAGAGAGAGAGTGAGAGAGCGTGAGAGAGCGCGAGAGCAAGTCTTTCATCCGCTG
Source organism: Oryctolagus cuniculus (assembly GCF_051225735.1). Lineage (NCBI taxonomy): Eukaryota > Metazoa > Chordata > Mammalia > Lagomorpha > Leporidae > Oryctolagus > Oryctolagus cuniculus. The sequence goes on from NC_142876.1 coordinate 90,376,023, forward strand.
GTTCACTTCCAAAATGGCTGCAACAGCCAGGACTGAGCCAGACCAAAGCCAGGAGCCAGGAGCTCTGTCTGGGTCTCCCATGTGGATGAAGGGGTCCAAGGATTGGGGCCGTCTGCTGCTGCTTTCTCAGGCCACAGCACCAGACCCTCCACATTCAGCTTCAGAGAGTTGGCAGACATTTTGGAGCTAGCATAAAGTTTGGTCAGTAGCCTAAGAGAATCCTCAGACCAAGAAAATCTTCAGATCAACCATGCCCAGCCTTTTCTTAGGAGAGTACTGGCATTATTACAAGATCATGTTGTGTTACTGCTGCTGCTGGCAGTTAAGTATTTATTTAGAGTTTAAGTAATACTAGCCTCTGTTTTATGTAATTCTTTTTAAATTCTCACAACTCTAACTTTAGTACTATCATTGGTTGGTACAAACTTCATCTGCCACATTCTTTTAAAGTTAATTAAATTTTACTTATGAGCGAGAGAGAGGAAGAGAGAGAGAAAGAAATGAGCACTGATGTCTGATTCACTCCCCAAATGCCCACAATGGCCAGGAGTGGTCTGGACCAAAGGCAGGAGCCTAGAACTCAATCTGGGTCTCCCACATAGCATGCAGGAACCCCATTACTTGGGCCATCACCATTGCCTCTCCTGGTCTGCATTAGTAGGAAACTGGAGTCGTGAACCAGAAGTGGATATCAAACCCAGGCTCTTGGGTATGTTATGGGAGCATCTTTTTTCGAGTTTTAGCTGCTTAGCAAAGTGCCCTCTCCACGCCACATTTTAAAATGACACACCAGCAAGCCCTGCCTGTTGAGATTTCTGCTGACCTTCCAATAGTGCATGGAAGTTTATCTAACTTTTTTGAAGGGCTTTACTATTTAATACTTTCTAAAACTGGATTACACATTAGCCAGGTAATAGTTCTACTCATTAGCAAATGATAAAATTACTGCCTAGCCTTTCAAACAGGGCTTTTTTCCTTCAGAGGATTTTATAGCTACTAGCCCATGGAAGTTTCCCGCTGCCCCATGAAATCAGTCAATATTAATTTCACCATTTCTGTCATTGAGCTGCTATCAGGACCCTGCACATGTCAGACCTGTGAGGTTGAGGCAGCTGGGGTGGTGTGTGTACTTGTGAACAGTCATCATGCGGAGAGAATGGTAAACCTATCTGTAGAACAAGACCAGGCCTTTTGTGGGAGAACACACAAAGCAACAAAGGGACTTGTTGAAAGAAACAACACTACAAAGCAAACCCACAGCTCCCCAGGGCAGCTGTGAATACTTACTTTTACAAGGCTGTCACTAAATATTTTCCTGACAGGACAGAAAAGAACTTGCCCAACTTTACCTGATTCTCTTTAGAGAGAGCCTTAGGTGGTTATCAGAAAAAAACGTCCCGTGGTTTCAAATCTTTATTCCTCCTAGGAAAATCATCGGGAGGGAAAAATTGTATCCTTCTGCTTTCTGACTCTTCCACTTTGGTTCTTCTTTGCAGGTTTCCTTGTGAAACTGTTGGAGATTATGATTAATCTCTCTTTCTCTCTCTTTTCCCCACCTCTCTTCCTGTCTTCCCTTACTCCTTCTCTGGAAAAAAAAACAAAAAACAAAAACAAACCAACCAGCCAACCAAAAAAACCTAGTCCAGTGAGTCAGGCATGCACCACCTACAGATTTTCCATGCATCAGAGACCTTGATGCTCAAGTTTAGGAACGCAAGAGTTATAGGCGTGTTGCAGGAGTGTCCAATGCACAGGAAAGTAAATGATAAATAATCTTTATTTTTTATAATGGTAACAATTTAAGCATATTTGCCCACAAACTCAAAGGCAAAACTCTTTTGGATTCCTGTGAGTTGTTGCCAGTCCTTGGTTATGTTACTGCCCTATAATTCAGAGATTCCTGAAAGGAGTTAAGCAATTTTAAGGCCATCATAAATTTTATCATTATTTCCCAGGATGTATTCCCTGGGTTCTTTAGGTGATCATTAAATTTGTTCTCTCTCTCTCTCTCTCTCTTTTTTTTTTTTTTTTTTTTTTTTTTACAGGCAGAGTTAGACAGTGAGAGAGAGAGACAGAGAGAAAGGTCTTCCTTTTTCTGTTGGTTCACCTCTCAAGGGGCCGCTACAGCCTGCGCACTGTGTTGATCCGAAGCCAGGAGCCAGATGCTTCCTCCTGGTCTCCCATGTGGGTGCAGGGCCCAAACACTTGGGCCATCCTCCTCTGCCCTCCTGGGCCACAGCAAAGAGCTGGACTGGAAGAGGAGCAACCAGGTCAGAATGCGGCACCCCAACTGGGACTAGAACCTAGGGTGCCGGTGCCGCAGTAGGAAAATTAGCCAAGTGAGCTGTGGCGCTGGCCTAAATTTGTATTCTCTTTGAGTCATCCAGAGTGAGAGTTTGTCTCCAAAAATGATCATTATTCTTTGTTACATTTTCAAAAGGAAAATTGATGTTACGGGCTAATGACTGAGGAAAATTAATTTTGAGAATAATATAGAATCATTTTTTTTCTTTTAAATTTGAGATACAGACAGAGGGAGAAACAGACACACAGATAAAAAGCGTGAGCTGCCATTCAGTGGAGGAAGGAGTGTGATGAAGCCAGGAGCTGTCAATTCAACCCAGATGGAAAGAACCCAACTACTTGGGCCCGCCAGGGTCTGCACTGCAGGAAACTGTAGTCAGAGGCTGGAGCTGAGCTCCAGGCCCTTGCTTGTGGGATGCACAAATCCCAGCAGAGCCTTGAATTGCTAGGCCAGGCACTGACTACCATGGGATTATTTTTGAGCCATAATTTTTTAACATTTAAAAACCTTGAAGCAATACTGGTCAACTTATGAAAATGGAGAGAATACTATTTTTGGTACATGAGAATTTTTCTGGGTAGAAGAATTAAAAAGGTAAAAAAAAGAGAAGGAAAGAGAGGGAGCCAAAAGGACAAAGACGTCTATTGATGTGAAATACTGATTACCTTTTCCCTAAGGTGCCTCACACAGAGTGTGTATTTTTCAGAGCCAAAGTGAAGTGGTTGTATGCTGAATAACAGGATTATAAACCCAAGAGCTAGACAATTCATTTGAGAATATTAGCTTCCTGCTACAAGTTTTTGATAGGTGTGAAGTCATTTATTGATTACAAATACTTTTTTAAAATAAGTAGTCATGAGCTAAAGAGAGAACTGAAAACACTTCTTTTTAACGGGAAATTCATATGGCAAACAGGACAAGGCTGGCAGTTCTGACAAATTGAAGCCCCTCTGGGACATGTGTCACCCTGGGAGCTACCCAGCAGCAAAACATGCAGTTCCTTTCAGCGTGATTTTGCAAAACTGTGTTTGCCTGCTTGTATCATGGAAGATGACGTCTTTAATTAGTTGAACTTTTGTATTTGCCTCATGTACTGCTTTTAAAAAACACAATAGGATATTTGGCATCCTGACTGATAGGTTAAATCTGCCACCATTCTTATATGCCTTCCTGGCTTACATAGGGTCCTTTAAAAATATGATGCAACTCGGAAGCTATCATTGTGCATCTAACAAATTCATTATTATAAAAATTATAAATTCCAGTGTTGAAAAATGGTGGTAAAACTGTTATGCTGTTAGACTGCAGCTGTCATTGTATACTGGTAAAATATATTGGTAAAATCCTTTTGCTCCAAGGTTTGACAGTACAGAGAGAAAAATCCCCTAGGATGGGCATTCTAGGGCCCTTTCCTAAGGTAGTCGTATAAGAAGAGAAGTGACAGAGTACTTATTATAATGTCATCATAATGTGGTCTATAATTTCATTGTGAAGGCAATGTTAAAATATGCAAAAATGGTTATAGTGTACTTCATTATAATTGTTCTGTTAAAATGAGAAAAGAAGATTGAAAAGTGGCGTGTGCAAGATTTGCAGATATACCAGAATATGTAGTCCTATGGATAAGAACAGAAAAGAAAGGCAAACATATGAAAATATTTGGAACTCTTTTTCTTTTTAGAAACCCAGTTATTGGTGCTGGTGTTTGGTGCAGCAGTTAAACCATCACTTGGGATGCTTGCACCCATGTCAGAGTGGCTGGGTTTGAATCTCAGATCTGCTCTATATTCCAACTTCCTGCTAATGCATGCCCTGGGAGGCAACAGGTGATGGCTCAAGTAGTCCCTGCCACCTGGTAGGAAACCTGGATTGAGTTCTAGGCTCCTAGCTGCAGCCCAGCCCAGCCCTGCCTATTGTGGGCATTTGAGGCGTGAGCTAGCAGATGGGAAAATGTCTCGGTCTCTCTTAAATAAAAAATACTTTTTTAAAAAATAAAAACCATGTTATTAGCACTGCTATGGTACCATCTTTTGAGTACATTTATTTATGTGTAAGCTGACCCATGGGGTAATGTAGCCAGTGTCCAGGACATCACTGTCAGAGTCTGCTTATTAACTCCTTCTCAGGCACTTCTTTGTGGGGCACTTACATTCTGTTCTCTATGGTCTGAACCATGGGAGAATCTTCTCTTCCAGATGGGGTGATATTACTCCAGGTTATGTGACCGAGTTGCAGCCCAGAATGTCCTTCTGTGGATTTACAAGGAACAACTGATCTACTGTGCAGAATATTGGTTCAGTCCAACCAATACCTTCCCTACTCTGAATGTCTGGGCTCTGTAGGAAGCCAGAGCTTTCAAAAGTTAGCAATTTTGCATGAGAAAAGAACAAAAGGAGTTGAGTGATGTGTTATGTTTTCATCTGACTTGACTACCAGTCTGTATACATAGCTTGATGCCAAGGCCTCTCAGTGATGATGACTTGCTCATGGAATGAAACTCCAAGATGAGAGCTGCCTATAACCTCACCATGTTGGGAGTTGCTTGTCTCTGTTTCAGAATACTTGAAGGCCATTATCCAAAGACTTCTTTTCCCTAGACAGTGCTTACATAGCTACCTGCCAATATCCTTCTTTGGAATTTTGCTTTGTCTATACCCCAAGGCTGACCACTTTTTATTCTTTTAAATATGTTAATATGTTCAGTTAGTCAGTCAAATCCTGCTGACGTGTTTTCTTTCTGGTAGCTCAATATCTGTGCGTGTATCCATTTTGCATATAACAGAGCAATATTAGGTTTCTCATTTCCAAGTTCTTTGGGCATGTACTTTATTGCTGCTCATATATAGTGAAAACACCATGGTAGAGTTGAGCAAGGTGAATTTAAGTATCATTCTGAAGAGAGAATAGATACCTATACATCTTTTTAAGAATAAAATCAAATTGAAGTTATTTCATTTGTCCTTTTCAGAAAGCACAGAGTGGTGGAGCCTATAATAACTGTGTAAATTATATTGAGAAAGGACCATGTAGAGTGGGTGGTGAACCTAGCAATTAAGATGCAAGTTAAGACACCTTCATCCCATATCACAGTGCCTTAGTTTGATACCCTGCTCTGACTCCTGGCTCCAGCTTCTTGCTAATTGAGGATCTTGGAAGACTGTGGCAATGATGCAAGTAATTGAGTCCCTACTATCCACACTGAAGACCTGGATTGTATTCCAGGCTCCTGGCTTTGGTTTGCCTAACTGTTGCGGGCATTTGGGGAGTAGACCAATGGATGGGAACTTTTTCTCTCCTTGCCTCCCCCACCTTCCCTCACTCCCTTACTATGTTTCTGTGTGTCTGTCTCTCTCTTTCTCTTTGTACTTTCCAAATAAATAAATAAATAAATATTTTTTTAAAAAAGGAACTGTCCCTTTTTGTTAATGTCAGATATGAGCACTGGAAGTCACATAACCTCTTATAAAGAGAAAATGAAAGGCACTGCTTGCAGTAATAGTGGCCCTTCATTAATTGCTGGCTCCCAGTTATCCCAGCGTTTCTGAGATGGCTGTGGAGTCTAGAAGCCATCTCTTTTCAGGGAGTTCTCCTCCCTTTCTGGAAGAGTGGCCTTTGGGGCATTCACAATCATGTTTGTTCACCACAGGGGTGCTTGACCGAAGTTGTTTGGAGTCCAGTTGGACACCTAATAAAAGTGTGTACTCTCTAACACCTCAGAGTATCAGTTGCTGGAATTTATATTTCAGAGGTCAGCAGTCATTCTCTCATTGTGGCTGGAGGTGTGGCACATACAGTGGAGATCTTTGAGACACCACATTTCTCTATGGGGACTGAGAAGCAGAGAAGGAAAGAGACTGTTCCCTTGGTTCCTGCCCTCCTTTTAGCCCCTGGCATTGGGGAAATTGGCTGCATTCTACTTCTGACTCCTTGAGACACTCTTGTGCCCTTCTACTAACCCCCTTCCATTTTGACTCAGCCTGATTTACTTTCTGTTTATGGCAATCAAAGGGATTGACTAATACATTCTCCACAGCATGCCAATGACACATGAATAATACTCCTCACAATTTAGCATTGATATTTCACAAGGGCTTAGAAGACTTAAATGAAATAGGTACCATCTTCAAATATAGTGTGTTTATATTACTTTTAAATCTCTAGTACACTTTTCAAATCCGTCCTTCCTGTTGTTAAAAATCTTTCCTTCTGTAAGGACAATTGGATCTTTGGGTCTTGGTTAACCTGGATAATCCCTTCAAAATAGCAGACACAGAACTGTTGTATGGTATTTTAAAAGTCAATGACTGTGGAGCCAGTGCTGTGGTGTGGTGGGCTAAGCCTCTGCTTGGGGTGCCTGCATCCCATATGGGTGCCCTTTCATGTCCCAGCTGTTCCACTTCTGATCCTGCTCTCTGCTATGACCTGGGAAGACAGTAGAAGGTGGCCCAAGTGTTTGATCCCCTGCACCCACATGGGAGACCGAGAAAAAGCTCCTGGCTCCTGGCTTTGGATCGGCCCAGCTCTGGCCATTAAGACCAGTTGAGTAGGGAACCAGTAGATAGGAGAACTTTCTCTCTGTCTGTTTCTTTGTCTGCAACTCTACCTCTCAAATAAATCAATATAAATCTAAAAGAAAAAGAAAAGCAGAGACTGTGACAATCTAAGATGAAGATAATTTAGGTAAATTCCTTAGAATCCCCTGGTTCCTCTCACCTACTCTCATACTCTGCCCCCAAACACACAAATATTCAAATATATAGAAGCTAAGATGAGCTTTTCAGTTTTGGGTTAATTATTTTATAGCATGCTGTGAGATTATTGGCATAGAATTTTGCTCAAAGAATAATAGGCAAGAACAACTAATTGATTGTGTCTTTAGACTCAAATTCTATTTGCAAGTGAATTTAAAAAAAGCTTAATTTGAGGAGGTAAAAGGAGAGTTAATATGTGTATGAAGAGGTTTAGCCAAAATTTATCACCACACTCTCATTGAAGATCATTTGCTAGTCATTCAGAAACAACATGTTACAAGGAAAATAAATTGTCAGTGAGGTCCATTCATAAATCGATTGGAAAATGGCATCTATTTCTAAAAAAAAAAGGAGCTCTGGTTGCAACAGAAAGGACTTCTTGAGGCTCTCTCCTTATTGGTTGTTTCAAAATGCTGAATTTAATAAGGTACAAACAACTAGGAAGAGAATAGGGAGTGACAGGCACAGAGCAGTAAGTGTAAAATACAGCAAGAGAGGGGAATCCATCAAGCAGGAGCACTTTCTTGGTAAAGAGAGAAAGCATTGCTGTGTAAAATGGGATAGCTTTGAAGGAATTCCAAGTCTTTATTTTTGGCCATTCAACTGTGGGTTGGGTTTTCAGAGGACTCATGTTAGGTTTCGAGGTTATGAAATACTGTTTTCCAAATGGAAATATATGACTTGTAATCGCAAAGAAAAAGAAAGCCAGGAGAAAGGCATGCTTCTGGCCAAGGCATCAATAATCTTGTTGCTCTACAATCTGTAATGATCACCCACGGGCAGTAGCTCTTTCTCCTGCTGCTTTTCCAACCCTCTTTATGTTTGTATTTAAAAACATCCAATTGTATTAAGATATGTCATAACATACTATATTCTGGTGTGCACACAGATTTGTTTCTAAGAAAGGTCATGGAAGTCATGATTTATAATCTACCTTGCAGTTTGTTTGCATTTCTGCACCTCCTGGGATCTTTCTGCTTTAGTTAGGAGAAACCAGATTATGCTGCAATAACAAATTAATATGCCTAAATCCCCATGGCACAGTACAAAGGAAGGCTTATTTCTTGTTCATGGTACATGTTCAACATGAATTATTAGGGGCTATGCTTATTACAGCCATTCAAGTGCCCAAGCTTATGGAGCTACCAACATCCTGTAACTGTACCGATGCGAACATGTGACCATGAGGAGCACAGAATAGAGAATTAAACAAAGCTTTCTTTCCTGACTTAACCCTGAAATTAAAGATTTTTTTTTTGACAGGCAGAGTTAGACAGTGAAAGAGAGAGACAGAGAGAAAGGTCTTCCTTCCATTGGTTCAACACCCAAATGGCCACTATGGCCGGAGCTACACCTGGCTAGGAGCCAGGTGCTTCCTCCTGGTCTCCCATGTGGGTGTAGGGCCCAAGCACTTGGGCCATCCTCCACTGCCTTCCCAGGCCACAGAAGAGAGCTGGACTGGAAGAGTAGCAACTGGGACAGAATCTGGCGCCCCAACCGGGACTAGAACCCAGAGTGCCGGCTCTGCAGGCAGAGGATTAGCCAAGTGAGCCATGGGTGCTGGCTGAAAGATGTTTCTTTTTCTCACACTCTATTATATAGAGCCAGTCACGTGATCTTGCCCAACCACAGGAGACTGAGATGTACAGGAGTCTCTGTGCTTGGGGCTGAGCTGGACAAAACTGGTAGTGCCTGTGGTAATGTCTGCTATAGTTAAAGTTTCTTAAGATTTTATTCTTCTCTGAAGCCTGCTGTGAAAAATTCAACTCACAGCTATTACCTCTTCTTTTGAAGATCTCTTAACATTTATATATCCCATTCATTTGGCCCTTAGCCTTAGCTGTCTTTGAAATGTAAATGTATTACTGATGTATACATGTGAATATGCATAAACATCTGCAGCTTTATGGTGTCTCCTATATTTGATTATTAGTACTTTGAAAACAGGTAAGATATATATTTTGCATTACTTATAGCCTTGTGAGTTCAGAAATGTGAAATAAATGTAGTTTGTGGGTAAAGCTTATATTCAAAGGTCAGGAAATATATAATAAAAAAGTGCTAATTTTATTTAATGTGTTCCTCAGTGCCAGGCAGCTTCCATGGGAGGGGATATTCATAACAAATTAATAGAGAATTCATTGTGATCTTACAGTCTTTTTTCTGGTCATTGGAAAGACTATTTAGGCCTCATGGTGCAAGGTCAAGTACATTTTGTAATAGAGTACTTTCAACTTTCTGGCTTCTTCTCAGCTAGGAGAGAAAAGAAAGAGGCATCTGAAGAGAAGGGCCCCAAGAGTTGAGGAAAATTATTTCAATAGTCAACAGTGAAAGAAGCAAATCTCTAGAGCTCAGCTAATCAAGAATGAGAAGGGAGTATCAATATCAATGTATAATGCTTGGTGCTTATGTGCAACCAACTCACCACCTGGATGCTCAGATAAGAAGTAATTATTTCCTGATAATTGTGAGATAAAGCTAGATGTATAAAGCATTGCGTGAGATATTTTACTCGCAGAATTGCTGCTAGGCAAAGCTTGTGAATCTCTCTTTTAGTTATCTATTCCTGCATAATAAGTTATGCTAATACTCCACCACTTTAAATTGTAATAAATATTTACTGGGGCAGGAGTTTGGTGCAGTGGTTACATCACTGCTTGGGGTACCTGCATCCTCTACCCAAGTGCTTAGCTTGAGTCCTAGCTGCTCTGCTCTGCTCTTCAGCTTCCTGCTGGTGTGCATCCTGGGAGGACAGCTGTAGTACTGGGTCCTTGGTACCCATGTGGGAGACCCAAACTGAGTTCTGGGCTTTAGCCTGGTCCAGCTCTGGCTGTCTCAAGCATTTGAGAGTGAACTACCACTGCCTTTCGAGTAAAAATAAAAAATAAATTTTAGAAAAGAAGACTTGCTTTAAAAAGTACCATAATATAATTTCATGACATATCTTTGCGTCACTTATTTGAGACAGACAGAGCCAGGTGGTTCTGGCTCTAGAGTCTTCTGAAGGCTTGACTGGGACTGGATAATCCACTTCCAAGGTATTTCATCCCCATCCTTGGCATGTTCATGCAGATTGCTGGAGTGAAATCTTAATTCTGCTACCCATGTGGGAGACCTGGTCTGGGTTCCCAGCTCCACGTTTTGGCCTTGGCCCAGCCCCAGCTGTCACAGGAATTTGGGGAATGAGCCAGTGGATGGGAGCCCTTTCTTTCTCTCTCTGTCTCTTAAATAAATAGATAAATACAAATTTTAAAATGATTACAACAAAACTCAAAATCTCATAAAACCCCACAATAAGCTAATTTAATTATATCAATTTAAAATAACCTGAATCATTTTAGGTGTGTCTAGTAAATCATTGTTTTTATCTGTATAAGTAATTCTGTTTTTTAATAGAAATTTTTTATTATTTTATAATTTTTATTTATATACGCTGAACAAATTTCATGTATTTCATATATACAGATTTAGTAGCTTAGTGATACCCTCCCTGTTGCCCATGCTCATCCCCTCCCTTCTTCTTCCTTTCTTATGCTTTCTTTTAATTTTTAAAATGTCATACTTTCAGTTTGTTTTATAATCATAAAGTTAACCCTCCACTAAGTAAAGAATTCAACAAATAGTAAGAATAAAACACTGTTCTCCAGCAGTAGAGATGAGGCCTGTAAACAATAATCAAATCTCAAAGTGTCAATCTTGCTCATATACATTACATATTTTTGTACTCTGTTAGTTAACACAAATCAGGGAAAACATGATATTTATCTTTTTGGGACTGGCTTATCTCACTAATTGTAATTGTTGCCATTTGCATCCATTTTGTTGCAAAGGACAGGATTTTATTATTTTTTGCAGCTGAGTAATATTTCATAGTATATATATATATGTATATATATACACCACATTTTCTTTATTCAGTCATTGGTTGACAGACATCTGGATTAATTCCATATCTTCACTATTGTGAAGTGAGGGGCAATAAACATGACGGTACAGATAACTTTTTCTTAAGCTGATTTGATTTTGTTTGGGTGAATTCCCAGGATGGAATTATTTAATCTATATGCTGACCAGTGTCCACTGGCCTCATATGGTCACTGAACATTTGAAATGTGATTAATGGGACAGAGGGACAGTTTCACCCTTAATTTTACTTTATTTCAATTTAAGTAGCCACATATGATGGTTACAAACACACATACACACACACAAACACACACACACAAAATATCCATATACATCTGCCTAAAAGCATCCACTAATTCTAAATAATGTTAAAACTTAGATGTAAGTTGCTAGAAATTCTTCGCTTAATCATACCCTATTTTGCTAAGTTCAGAATGAAATCCAAACAGTGAGAGTCCTTCAGGTCAGGAGCACTGTGCTTTGGCTTCATCTGTCCTTGGCCCTGCTTTATCCCAACACAGGACCCTCCCTGTGCCTGATTATGCCACACCATGCACTTTCTCCCTGAAATTCTGATTCCTTCATCTGGGCCCTTCTCCTCTCTTTTATAGCAGTATCCCTCCCAAATCTCAGCCCCTCTGTGAAGCCTCCCTGTGCTTTGGCTGTGAATGATGGAACAGTTGGGTGGGTAAAAATCCTGCGCTCTGCGGTTAGAATCCAATCTCTGCCGCTTAGTATGAGTCTGGGCTGTGTCCTTCACCTTCCTGTGCCCCTGCTTCCTACTCTGCAAGATGGGAAGGGACACAGCTCTGTCTCTAGGCTTATTGTGAAGCTAAGTTAGACAAGTTACCGCAAATCAGGAAAACATGTATTTGTCTTTTGGGGACAGGCTTATTTCACTAAGTATAATTGCATCCATTTTGTTGAGAAAGATGGTGGTAACTAATATACTGAGTACAGAAAATGTAATGTATATGAGTGAAATTTATACTTTGAGATGTGATTACTGTTTATAGTCCTTGTCTGTATTCTTGAGAAGAGTGGTTTTTCTGCTTTCTACTTGTTGAATTTTTTATTTAGTGGAGGGTCAAGCTTGTGATTATAAAGTAAATTGAAAGTATGTCATTACCAAAATTAAAAGGAAAGAAGAGGGAAAGTGGGAGTGAGGGATGGAGGGAAACCCCATTATGTTCTTAAAACTGTATATATGAAATACATGAAATTTGTCCTCTATATATCAACTTTAAAAACATTTAGAAAGTAAGACAAGTGCTCAAGAAATGTTGTCTGTAATTGCTTTTCTGTACTCCCTTGTAATTTGTTCATCACTCTACACAGGGACCATCAAAGGGAAGGTGTGCAATTCATATTTTTAAGCAAATTAATGAAAATATGAGTGAATTATTCTAGGCCACTAATAAGGACCTATGAGCAAGTATTTAACAAACCTGAAATTGATGAAAGACAAAGCATATATTAGTGTTTCCTGTCTTTGACTGATTCTATTTGACATTATTTAATAACATAATGTTTGTTAGTTTTCTATTGCTGACATGACAAATGAACATAGTGCCTTAAAACAAAGCATATTCGTTATCTTACAGAATCATATGTCAGAAGCCTGATGCAAGTCTCATTGAGAGATGTCAGCAGGGCAGTGTTCTTTACTGAATGCTTAGGCAAGAATCCATTTCCAGACTCATTCAGGTTGTTGGCAGAATTCAGTTCTATTTGGGTGTGGAAATGAAGTCCCTGTTTTCTTGCTAGCTGTTGGATGGGGAGCCTCCTTAACTCCTTTAGGTGGCCGTTTGATCTTCCCACGTAGCCTCCCACATTCCTGAAACGTGAATGGCACATCTGATTTCTCTGTTCCTCCTGCTTGGAATCTGACAGCACTACTGCTACATCTTCTGTCTCACTCTCACTCTTCTGCCTCCCACATATGTTTCAAGGACTCCTGTGAGTGCAGCAGGCGTATCTAGATAATCTAGCATAATCTTCCCTTGTTAAAGTCAGCTGACCAGTAATCTCAATCAGATCTCCAGCATCGCTACAGAGAAATGCCTAGCTTTGTTTGGGTGAACAAGGGCAGGAATCTTGCAGGGATATCTTTAGGATTCTGCCCATCACAATAGTCAGTTAGGAACTGTTTTTATGTTGTTTAACAAATCCACCTTATTTTATTTTTCTTTCATTTATATAAAGGCAGATATGATTTCTGTTTTATTTACCAATTTATGATCATTACAAGGTCAATTTCATAGCAGATATTCTATATGTGTTTGTTAAACACAATCAAATTCCGGGACCCAAATATTTAGGTGTGTTTCTCTTTTTTAATAATTATATATCTTTTGATTTTGACTTTTTTCTTTGAATTTACTGCTTGAACTTTATGTTCTTTGGAGTTTTGGTGTTTTTTCTTTTTCTTCTCCTAAACGTCTGTGCTAGACTTGTATTTGGAACATTGAAACCCTTTGCTGAAATTTCAGGAGGATCATGAAGGCCTACTCCATGATTGATGCTGATGGTGGTGATAACAAGGACAATGATGATGATGCTTTGGTCAGGGCAGGCTGGTAGTTCTCAATTGTGAGTGATTTTTGCCCTCAGGGGGACAAAGGTGAACCTAGATCTATCTCCTCCCAGCATGCATGTGCCCACCCACTACTCTATATTCTAGTTGGGACAGGCGTTGAATACTGCTCTTAGTGGGCTTTATTTTCATGAGATAGAAGCTGTACCCATATATACTGTAACTACAAAATGTTCTGGACTTCTGAATCTGCAAGAATGATCTTTCCTGAAGAGCTACTGAAGTCCATTTTCTATTCTAAGTTGTTTTATTTATTGCAAATCAATAGACAGGAAGAGATGATCATGGTGTTTTATAATTATCCAGTTGCACTTAGGCATTGCAGCCTGTGATGATATTTATTTCAGAGTCTTAAGTCATCTGTAGGGACTTCTGGCCTAGGTGGTGAGAACTTCTAGGGATCTTGACAGCAAACTCTAAATGGTCTTAATGCCACAGCACTTTAAGAAAGTGGGCCCTTCTTGAACTGCAAGGATATTTGTGTCCTGTTCTGGTAATTTATTCCCATTTATGTCATATTTGTGGAGGAACTTGTGTCATACCTAAGAGTTATAAGGAGGCACTCACCAAAAGTTCCTTTTAGAGGTGAAAGGTACTTTGGCTTTTATTGCCTCCATTTCATAAAGGCATAAAGGTTAAACTGGTAGACAAAGCAACATGAGTAGGTGAGTGATGTAAGCAGAGTTCAGAGTGTTCCCTTAGAAGGAACCTGTGGCTATTTCATGGAGGAATTGGCTTTCCAGGTTTCTGAAAGTGAGCATAGATATGAAGGCTCTGAATGATACTGCCTTCATTATAGGCCTGTGCTTCAGCCATGCTATAGCACAAAATTTTCGATGAGTTCTCCATTTGGTGCCATGAAAATTGAACTCCTCATATTATTGCTTAAATATATACATATATATATGCTAGATAATAAATCAGTTTATTAAACATTAACTCTCCTTTTTTAAAAAAGATTTTATTTGTTTATTTCAGAGGTAGAGTTACAAGCAGAGAGAGGGAGAGAGAGAGAGAAAGATCTTCCATTTTCTAGTTCATTCCCCAAATTGCCACAGCAACTGAAGCTGAGTTGATCTGAAGCCAGGAGCCAGGAGCTTCTTCTAGGTCTCCCACATGGGTGCAGGGGCCCAGCACTTGGGCCATCTTCCGCTGCTTTCCCAGGCCATAAACAGAGAGCTGAATCGGAAGAGGAGTAGCCAGGACATGAACTGGCACCCATAAGGGATTACCTGTTCCACAGGTGGAGGCTTGGCCTGCCACGCCACAGTGTTAGACTCCCAGAATATATTTTTTAAAAAATAAAACTAATCCTGCTCTTTTTTCCTGTCTTCTCTTCTTTAAACATTGCTTTTTTTCTTCTTTTCATTTGCTTATAAGAATATCTGCATTATGACACTGGCTTGGATTGTTGGTTCATTTACTCAGAAAGTGTTTTTTTTTTTTTAATAGATTATTGATTTTGAAGAGAGAGCAACAGAGAGAGAGGGAGAGGGCAGAGGAAGGTGGGGGAGAGAGAGAGAGAGGGAGAGACAGAGAGAGAAACCTTCTACTCACTGGTTCACTCTTCAAATGGCCACATAAGTCAGATCTGGGCCAGGTTGAACCAAGGAACCTGGAACTCCATCTAGGTCTGCTACATGTATGGCAGGAGCCCAAACACCTGGATCGTACTCTTCTGCCTTCCCAGGCTCATTAGTAGGAAACTGAATCAGAAGCAGAGCAGCTGGGATTGAAATTGGTACTCTAGTAGGAGATGCCAGTATCATAAATGGTAGCTTAACCTACTGCACCACAGTACTGGCCCCCAGAAAGTGTTTTTGGCATACATTATGCTGGGCATTGTGGCGTACATTATGCTGGGCATTGTGCCAGAGTAGTGGCCAAGACAAACATGGACCTGCTTAAATGTGAGTGAGCCTTGTCCTCAGGGGAGTGCTAATTTTTTTTAATTACAAATAGCAGTAACAACATCACCTATATGAGAGCATCTAACAATTCTTAGAGTTCAGTGATAAATTATATTCTCTCTGTGATGATGATGACCAGAATGGCAAAGAATCTATACTAAATCATTGCATGCTGTTTTTATGACAAATACTCATATATCATCTCATTTAATCCTTTCAAATCTCTATTAGAAAAAGTCTTATCATTATTGCCTTTTATAGAAGAGGAGCTTGAGCCTTAGAGAGATTAGAGATTTATATCAAATCACACAGCTGATGAGTAGCAAAGCTAGGATTCAAATGCAAGAGCTTCCTGATTCATTAGCTTGTACTAAACTCACTTGTACAGAATTATGGAGTGTTCTAGGAAGTACTCTGATTATTTCCCTTCCCTAAGTAAAATAATAAAAAGTACCCCAGTCATTAAAACCACCCTCAGTAACCTTTTTTCTCTTTTTTATTTTGCCATACATCTGTTTTTCATATGTATCCTCAAATTATGAAAGGCACCCACAATCCCTCAAGACAATATCAGCAGGGCAGTCTCTGTGGTGTAGTGAGCTAAAGACTCTGCCTATGCTGCCAGTATCCCATATGGGTGCCAGTTCGAGTCCTAGCTACTCCTCTTCCAATACAGCTCTCCACTATGGCCTGGGAAAGCAGCGGAAGATGGCCAAAGTCCTTGGGCCCCTGTCCCGCTTGTGAGACTGGAAGAAGCTCCTGGTTCCTGGCTTCAGATCATCCCAGCTCCTGTTGCTGCAATCATTTGGGGAATGAACTGGAAGATGGAGATCTCTCTCTCTCTCTCTCTCTCTCTCTCTGTTTTTAGCTCTACCTCTGAAAGAAAGAAATATTTTTTAAAAAAAGACAGTATCAGCAAAATGGTAGACTGGTCATTGAATGTGTGTATATTAAGCCTTACTAAATGCCAGGAATTGGATGAAAGAGATAGACATGGTCCTTGCCTTCATGAATCTTGAAATTTAGAAGCAGATCATTACAGCTCTCTGCTGTGGCCTTGGAAAGCAGTAGAAGATGGCCCAGTGCTTGGGTCCCTAATGCACGTAAGTGACCCAGAAAAAGATCCTGGCTCCTGGCTTCTTATTGGTTCAGCTCTGGCCATTGAGGCCATTTGGGGAGTGAACCAGCAGATGGAAGTTTTTTCTCTCTGCCTCTCCCTCTCCCTCTGTAATTCTACCTCTCAAACAAAAAATCTTTAAAAAGAAAAGAAAAGAGGATCATTAACAGGTTAATCATAAGTGTGTTGAATATGTATTAGAACTATACCACTCAAGCAAGTCACCTCACTTTGGATACAGACGTGTTTAGAGAGGAGCTCCATGAAGAGTTGTGTGAGTAGGCACCAGATGAGTGAAGAGAGTGTCCAGGGAGTAGACTTCCTGACAGATTAAGGACAGAGTGTGGGGAGAGAGAAAGACAGCAGACAGGAAGCAGATCCTCATGGCCTTGTGGGGACTGTGGTAAGGTTTGGTGTTTTTATCACAGAAACAATGATTAGTCATTGAAGATCTTCAGTCAGAGAGGGACATGAAACAGTGGGAATTTTGAAAGGTGATTTTGGCTGTAGTAGGAAGAAGGTGTTAAACTGAGAAAAAGTGGAAGTCATGCATTTGGGTTGTTTTCATTGTAGTATTCTGAGACTCGGGGAATCAGCCCGGGTTCCCCACATCTGTGCCTGTGGTGATTTGGAAGATATCAGCTCTGCACTCTCTGTGCTCCTGTCACCTGTCTACCAGGAAGCAGGCTGAGCTGCCTTCCCTGCTTTACCACTTGATGGCCTCTGAACATTTTGCACTGCTTGGTTCCTCTGCCTACCTCTGTGTCCTCTTCCAGATGGGGTATTGGGAATGGCCTCTTTTCCTCGTTCTCAAACACTTTAACTGAAACACCATCATGATTAGAACTTGATTCGTGTCATCCACACAGAGGTGATATATCTGCCCCCCAGATAATAAGCATATCACCACAGCACTTGACATAGAAGGTTACATAGTTCTTTGCTTTTCTTGCTTGATTTTACTTTGGGGGAGTTTGAATTCACTGCTGTTCTAATTTGTTCATCTTGTCAGTCTTTAATGAAGAGCTCTTTAGAGCTGGAGAGAGGGAAACATATGTCCTTTTAGGCCGTGGAAGGTATGTTCCTGAGCACCAGAACTCTGCAGGGGTACCACGGGAAGGACCTGATGAATGTAAATGTGTGCTTACTCTCGATGTCCTCTTGTTTCTAACAAATGGAGGTTGATGTTAGGATGGCATATGAGTTCCAAATGCTTTTAGCTACTAGTAACCCAAAATTCAAGTCATATTGGGTGAAACCTTAAGGATATTTATTTATTTACAAGAAAAAAAATGAGACAGATCATCTCTGTTAGTTTGACAACTTGGTGATGTCATGAAGGACCTAGTCTCTTTCATCTTCATGGAGAAGGTTTGTACAGTTCTTCTTTTTTTTTTTTTTTTTTTTTTTTTTTTTTTTTTTTTTGACAGGCAGAGTGGACAGTGAGAGAGAGAGACAGAGAGAAAGGTCTCCCTTTTTCCGTTGGTTCACCCTCCAATGGCTGCCGCGGCCAGCGCACCATGCTGATCCGAAGCCAGGAGCCAGGTGCTTCTCCTGGTATCCCATGTGGGTGCAGGGCCCAAGGACTTGGACCATCCTCCACTGCACTCCCTGGCCACAACAGAGAGCTGCACTGGAAGAAGGGCAACCGGGACAGAAACTGGCACCCCGACCGGGACTAGAACCCAGTGTGCCGGCGCTGCAGGCGGAGGATTAGCCTATTGAGCCATGGCGCTGGCCAGTACAGTTCCAAGAAAGATTTTACTTGACAGCACCCAAAATAGGAAGTAAGAGGCAGATGTAAAATATAGGCTTTCTCCTTGTTCAACTCTGGATTTTTATCAAAGAAGAAAATCTTTCATGGATGTCTCCCTGCATTTCTACTCATTGGTTGGAACTAGGTCACTTGCCTACTGATAAATGCAAAAGGAAACAACCATGCAGTTGATTGGCTTAGACTGATCATTATTAATGACCTCATGCTGAACACATTGCCATCCACCAAAATTTGGGTTCTATTATCAAACAGGGAGAATACTTTTTGGCACATTTGATTTTAGAAATGGTATGTAGACCATGGGAGGAAATGTCAGAGAGGAAATGGAATCAAATGCGATGATTTACTCACTAGTCCCTTGGCACAGAAACAATGCTGAATAATTCCCTTACCCCTCCAATATATGAAAAGCTATGACAGTAGCCTTTTCTGCTTGTTCTAGATACCTTAATGTGTATGGCAGGCATTGGTAGTTCACTTACTAGGGCCTGTTTTCCTTTCTTTCCTTCTGTATAAGGATCAGTGAAGCATGTCATGTGCTTCAAACTCAGGAAGAATCCTGAGGCTGAAGAGTGAAGCAGGAAGCCCCATGTAAGAATAAAGAGTTGGTTTGCGCAACTTACATATGGGATCCCAGATCAAGACAGATGGGCAATCCAGAGAGAAACTGCAGCACAGGGCAGCAGATGGGAAAAAAGATTTTATGCAGTGAAAAATCTATTAGAAGCCAGAATAGGAGCTTGTTTTACAATATCTCTTTATATATGCTTAGGAGCTAGCTCTTTGGACATCCTGCTCATCTTCCTGACCTCATCAGGAAGACTTGTGATAGCACTTAAGTTTTTTTATGACCAAGGAGTGGTGTTGGCTACACTGGCAGATGGTCATTGTCCTTCTGAAGTAGAGGTAGAGGTCAAAAAAGAGGGGGGCAGGACTCAGTTGGCATTATTATCTTTTCCTGCCACATGTCTTCTTAACAGAAATCTGATTTTCCTGGGAGCTGCAATGCTCGGCTCATACCCATGTCACCAGACTCCCTTATATTAGAAGAGAATGTATGGCCCATTTTAGTCCCATTCACAATAGCTACAAAAGATTTATATACCTTGGGATAAATTTAACTATGTGAAAGAGCTCTACATGAAATTACAAACATTAAGAAAAGAAATAGAAGAAGACACACAAAATGGAAAATCTTTTAATGTTCACAGATTGGAAGAATGAATACCATCAAAATGTCCATACTATCCAAAGCAATTTACAAATTCAGTATGATCCCAATCAAAATAACAAGGACATTCTTCTCAGGTCTAGAAAAAAAACTTATGAAAAATTAATACAGAAACACAAGTTACCCTAAAGAGCTAGCAATCTTAAACAATAAAAATGAACATGGAAGAATCACAATACCAGACTTCAAGATATAGCATAGGGCAGTTATAATCAAAACAGTCTACTACTGGCATTAAAATATAGATGTGAACCAATAGACCAGAATAGAAACATCTGACATTAATCCACACATTTACAACCAAATAATTTTTCACAAATGAGCTAAAATCACTCCCTGGATATAAGGACAGTTTTTTCAACCAACAGTGTTGGGAAAATTGGATCTCTGTGTGCAGAAGTATGATTCATGACTCCTTCCTTGTACCCTTTACAAAAATCAACTCACAATGGATTAAAGATCTAAACCTGGCCGGTGCCGCGGCTCAATTGGCTAATCCTCCACCTGTGGCACCTGCACACTGGGTTCTAGTTCTGGTCAGGGCTCTGGATCCTGTCCCAGTCACTCCTCTTCCTGTCTTGCTCTCTGCTGTGGCCCAGGAAGTGCAGAGGAGGATGGCCCAAGTGCCTGGGCCCTGCACCCGCATGGGAGACCAGGAGAGGCACCTGGCTCCTGGCTTTGGATCAGTGCGGTGCGACAGCCACAGCGGCCATTGGGGAGTGAACCAACGGAAAAAGGGAGACCTTTCTCTCTGTCTCTCTCTCTCACTGCCCACTCTGCCTGTAAAAAAAAAAAAATAAAAAGTTTAAACCTAAGACTTGAAACCTTCATATTACTAGAAAACATAGGAGAAACACTGCAAGACAAAGGCCTGAGCAAAACCATTCTTGGATAAGACCCCAGAAACATAGGCAAGAAAAACAAAAATAGACAGATGGGATTAAGAAACTTCTGCAGCAAGGGGAACACTCAACAAAGTAATGAGGCAACTGACAGAATGGGAGGAAATACTTGCAAACTGTGTGTCTGCTAAAGATTAGTATCTAACAATAACAAAACAAACAATAAGGTAAGAAATGGGAAATGGATATGAACATCATTTTTCATAGGATGAAATACAAATGGCCAACAGATACATGAAAAAATGCTCAGGATCACTAGCCATCAGTGAAATGTGAATAAAAACCACTATGAGATTTGACATCACCCCAGTTAGAATAGCTATCCTCCAAAAATAAAAAAAAATAACAAATGCTGGTGAGGATGTGGAGAAAAAATACCCTAATACACTGTTGATGGAAATGTAAACTAGTACAACCATTGTGGAAGAGTCTGGAGATCCCTCAGAAATCTGAAAGCTGATCTACCATATGACTCAGCCATCCCACTCTTATAAATATACCTAAAGGAAATGAAACCAGCATGTGACAGACTTTTCAGTATCCCCATGTGTATAGCAACTCTGTGCACAATAACTAAGATATGGAATCAACCAAAATGACCATCGACTGATGACTGGGTAAAGAAAATGTGCTATATATACAGGGTGGAATTTACTCATCTATGTAAAAGAAGAAAATTTGTCTTTTGCAACAAAATAGATGCTACTGGAGGCCATTATGCTCAGTGAAATAAGGCAGACCCAAAAAGATAAATATCATATGTTTTCTCTGTTTTGTGGTAGCTAATATATAGTAGTACAAAAATAAAACCTCAATGTATGTGAGCAAAATTGACATTTTGTGATTTGATTATTGTTTATAACCCTTGTCTATATTGTTGTAGAACAGTGGTCTTTCTGATTTTTATTTTAGAGCTCATTGTTTAGAAGAGCATTGATCCTGTAATTATGAAGTAAATTGAAAGTGTGTTATTGCAAAAAATTAAAAGAAAAAAGGAAAGAAAGGAAGGAGGAAAGGAAGAATCATCTATGAAATTCATGAAACCTTTTCTCTATATATTATATATATACACTATATATATAATATGTGTTATATATATTAAAGAAAAAGTGTAGTTTAAAAAACTTTTAAAAGTCCTTATTTATCACTGGTGAATGTAGTGCAAAGAGAAAAGGCACTTCTTTATTTCAGAAAATTCACATTTACTAACAAGTAGATAATTCACTAGAAGATGAAATGAAACGGAGTATCAAAACTGTCATTAAATTGGCACTTTGTCTTAAATGCAGATTTGCACTAAAATATATTACATATGCTCAGATACAGAGGTGAGGCTTCTTGTCCCTCTGTATTTTTTTTTTTTTTAGAAGAGATGACTTTGCTTAGTATTTGGATTCTTCCCAGTACTTCTTTGGGAAGTCACAAGAGACTGAACTGGTTTTATCCAGTATTTTTTCAGGGGGTACCCGTGACAATTTTCTGATAGGATATGTAAAAACGGAGCAAGGAAATTAAACATCAAGTTAGTTCTGATTCCAAGGGTGGTGCCTTCACAATTATAGCAATCCTTTTGAAAATCACTTTAAAAGATAAGAAATTGGTGGATTGTGTAAATCAAAATATAAACCTTTAGATAGATGAATTTCTACTTGAAAGAAAAGCTGTTAATACTAGATAGTTGGCTGTGTGAGCAATAGAGACAATATTCAGAGACAGCATAGTGCATGTTTCCAGGAGTGAATGTCTCAAACCAAGAGAAGTGCCCCTGACAGCTCCAATGGGGCACTGAGAAGGCAGTTCTGATATGAAGACTTGCGTGTCAGAGTTGGAATGAAACCGTGTTTTCACACATCCAGTTAAATTAGTGAAATAAATAGTATAAGTAGATGTTTTGCTACTTTTTCTATTTTGTTAGTTGTTTAAAGGTACAAGTTGTCCATCCTGCCTTTTGAATTTTGTTCAGTGTGTTCATTAAAAAATAGAATCTTTATAGTTAGCTTTGTTTGGCTTTGTTAACATGCTTTTGGTTTAATCTCAATATATCCTTCCTTGATATAATCCTTAATATAATATGCAAAGTTTGAAGTACCTAAATGGTTTTCAAGAGTGACTGATGGGGCATGCATTGTGGCATAGTGGGTAAAGCCACTGCCTGTGACACTGGCATCTCATATGGCAGTAGCTCCTGTTCTGGCTGCTCTACTTCCAATCTAGCTCCCTGCTAATGGCCTGGGAAAATCAGCAGAAGGTGGCCCAAGTGCTTGGGCCCCTACCACCCATGTGCAAAACCTGAAAGAAGCTCCTGGCTTTTGGCTTTGGCCTGGCCCAGCGCTGTCTGATGTGGTCATCTGAGGAATGAACCAGCAGATGGAAGATCTCTTTCTCTCTCTCTGTCTCTCCTGCTCTCTGTGTAACTGCAACTTGTGAAATAACTAAATGTCTTAAAAAAGAGTAAGAGATGGAATGATATGATAAGTTATGAAAAAATGTTATATGCTTCATAAAGAGATGTGTAGTGGTTAGATGCCAGACTGATGAAATTTATCCATATCTGGATTTGGGTTTAATGTTTGTGTTTTTCACTGTTCTCCAGACTAGCAGAACTAATAGGATGTATATATGCATATATTAGAGAGATATATTATAAGGAAGTGAATCATGCTGTTTTGGAGACTGATCTTAAGATCTTTGTCAGTGAAATGACAGTGGTATTCAAGCAACATGACAAAGTTCTGTAGCACTGGCATCTTTTGTTTTCTTTGGGATTGAAGTCGTGACATAAAGCTGACTCTTGAATGAGGTTGAACGGAACTGTATTTTGTATGCATCAGACTTTTGTTCATTTAAACATATAGAATTGGCCAAACAAAAAGGAGAGTGGGGTAGTGGATAAGAGTTAGAAGTACTGACTTTAACAATAGCTGCCATTCTATTAGACATGCCCTTCAATGATTATATGCCTGTTAGCACATAAGAGATGGGAACTAGGAATTAGTGTAATGTGTTGAATATCTTAATGTGAATATCCTAGTGCTGAGTGTGATGCCAGTATTGACATATTCTGCTATGTATGCATTTAAAAAGAAATACA
Organism: Oryctolagus cuniculus; assembly: GCF_051225735.1. Taxonomy (NCBI): domain Eukaryota; kingdom Metazoa; phylum Chordata; class Mammalia; order Lagomorpha; family Leporidae; genus Oryctolagus; species Oryctolagus cuniculus. The sequence continues at coordinate 90,399,609 of NC_142876.1, forward strand.
TTGCCAGTAAACTCAATGCCTGTGACTTCATCTGATCCTCAAAGAAAGATCTGTCTGTTCTAATGCTGGGAGGTCTTGACTGGATCTCCTGAGAGACTGTACCATATTTTATCCTATGGAGAACTGAAGATCTTTCTAAAGAAAACTTCAGCTTAGTCTTCAGCACATCAACTGGTGTCTTGAATTAGCTGAGTAGAGGAACTTTCTAAGGGATTTCCCTGGCCTGTTTGGGCACAGGAGGTGGCAGATAAACACCTTGTTTGTGACAGGCACCTGACTCTGGATAAACATGTGATGAATAAGACACTTATTTTTTCTTCATGGTGTATTGTTAGCTGTCTTTGATCAGTAAGATCAGTACCATTCACAATAGCTCCAAAAAGAATCAAATACCTTGGAATAAATTTAACCAACGACATCAAAGAGCTCTACAATGAAAATTACAAAGCACTAAAGAAAGAAATAGAACACATTAAAAAATAGAAAAATCTTCCATGTTCATGGATTGGAAGAATCAACATCATCAAAATTTCCATACTACCAAAAGCAATTTACAGATTCAATGTGATTTCAGTCAAAATATCAGTGACATTCTCCCAGATCTAGTGAAAGCAATGTTGAACATCATATGGAAACACAAGAGACCCCAAATAGCTAAAACAATCTATACAACAAAAACAAAGCTGGGGGCATCACAATACCTGATTTCAAGACATACAACAGGATAGTTAAAACCAAAACAGCCTGGTACTGGCACAAAAACAGACTTAGAGACCAATGGAATAGAATAGAAACTCCAGAAATTAATCCATGCAACTACAGCCAACTTATATTTGATAAAGGAGTTGAAATAAATACATGGAGTATAGACAATCTCTTTAAGAAATGGTGCTGGAAAAACTGGATCTCCATGTGCAGATATATGAATTTAGACCCCTACCTTACATCCTGCATAAAAGTCCACTGAAAATGCACCAAAGACTTAAATCTACAACCTGATACCATCAAATTACTAGAGAACATGAGGGAAACTCTACAAGACATTGGCATAGGCAAAGACTTCTTGGTAAAGACCCCAGAAGCACAAGCAAAATCAAAGCCAAAATTGACAAATGGGATTAAATCAAGCTGAGAAGCTTCTACACTGCAAAAGAAACACTCAGCAAAATGAAGAGGCGACTGATAAAGCATTAACATCCAGAGCTCAAGAAATTCAACAACAAAACAATCCAATAATGAAATGGGCAAAGGAATTAAACAGGTGTTTCTCAAAACAGGAAATTCAAATGGCCAACAGACACTTACAAAAATGCTCAGGTTCACTATCTGTCAAGGAAATGCAAATCAAAACCACAATGAGGATCCACTCACTTGAAGTAGAATGGCTAGCATACAGAAATCAACAAACAACAAATGCTGGCAAGGATGTGGGGAAAATAGTACTCTGATCCACTGCTGGTGGGAATGTAAATTGGTACAACCACTGTGGAAGACAGTATGGAGATACCTTAGAAACCTGATTATAGACCTATCATATGATACAGTCATACCACTCCTGAGAATTTATCCAAACCAAAAGAGAATAGTACATGAAAGAGGTATCTGTACCCCAGTGTTCATTGCAGCACAATTAACAATAGCTAAGATATGGAATCAACCCAGATACCCATCAACTAGAGACTGGATAAATATAGTTTATATATACTACAGAGTACTGCTCAGCTGTAAAAACAAAACAAAACAAAACAAAAAAAAAAAACCCAAGACACCAAAATCCTGTCTTTTGCAACAAGGTGGTCACAACAGAAAACCATTTTACTTAGTGAAATAAGCCAATCCTCAAAAGACAAATATCATGTTGTCCCTGATTTGATGCAACTATTAAAATACCTGAAATGTAATATATTCGAGTGAAGTAGTCATTTGGAGAATGGATGATTGTTTATGGCCCTTGTTTCTTCTACTGAGGGACAATCTTTAATTTTAATTTGTTTTGTTTTCTTTCTCTTCATACTATTTTCTGAATTCCTATATTTAGAGTAGGGCTAAATATAAAATAACTAAGTAAATTGGAATAGATTATCATAAAAATTAAGAATGGAAATCCAAGAGGGATGGGGAGGAAGGATTGGAAAATGGGCAGGAGGGAGGGGAAACCCCACTTTGTTCCTAAATCTGTATTTATGAAATATATGAAACTTGTATAACTTTAATTTTTAAAAGTTATTAAAAAAGGTAGGCTGATCTTAAATGGGACTTTTATCACTCAGTGAAGGCTCCCTGAAATGAATTCACAAATTCTTAATTAGAAAGAATGGAGATGTGGGGATAAGAGTGAGAATCCTGGAGGCCAGCATTGTAGTGCAACAGGTTAAGTCTCCACTTGGCACACTGGCATCCGTATCTCTGGGACAGTTCCAGTCGAGCACCTCTGCTTCTGATCCAGCTTTGTACCTTGGAAGGCAGCTGAAAAATGGCCCAAGTACTTGGGCCCTTGACACCTAAATATGAGACGCAGATAGAGTTCCTAGCTCCTAGCTTCTTACTGGCCAAAACCAGGCTGTTGTGGCAATTTGGGCAGTGAGCCAGCAGATAGAAGGTATCTCTGTCTGTTGCTCTGCCTTTCAAATAAGTAAATAAATCTTGAAAAAGATGAGAGGCCCGGATGTAACCTTGGTTCATGTGTGCTATTGTCTGAATCTGGAAAAATGGCAAGACACAGAGAAGGAAATGGTTTGCCTGCCCTGCAGGGTCTAACTTTTCTCAGCTTAGCAGAGAAGAAATGGAAATGGGATAATGGTTCTTTGTTTTCAAGTGATCAGGGCATCTAGTGAATTAGAATCAATATGCTGGGCTGGCATGCTGGCACAATGGGTTAAACCATCGCCTGTGATTCAAGGATCTCATATGAGTACCAAGTGTTGGTTGATCCATTTCCAATCCAGCTCCCTGGTAATGCATCTAGGAAAGCAGTGGAAGATAGCCCAAGTAGTTGGGCCCCTGCCACCCATGTGGAGGACCTGGATGGAATTTCAGACTCCTAACCGGCTTTGCCCAGCCTTGGCCCTTGTGGCCATTTGGGGAGTGAACTAGTTGTTGAATAATCTTCTTGTTTCTTCTTCTCCCTGTCATTCAATCTTTCAAATAAATAAGTCTTGTTTTTTTAAATGATCAATATTCTGAAATTTGGCCAGATTAGGAATTTCTCCTTGGAGGTTTGTGGTTTATCAGGAGATACACACACACACACACACACACACACACACACACACAGCTAGAGTGAGAGTGGGGGGCGGGGCAGAGAGGCAGAGGTAAGCCTCATACCTTCCTCCTTGCAGATATTTTCATACTAATTAAGGGATGAACGAATCAAGCCTATACTTGATTTATACTCATGAGTAAATGGCAGAAATAGTATTTCAATGTAGGTTCGTATGATTCATAAGTAGATCAGGCTACTTTTTCTATAGATCAGGATCAATCAATGAATTTTTCATTCTGTGTCTTAAAAGAACTAACTTATCCACCTGAGTAAACCATCAGTTACTTAGTAGATTCAGAACCAATATTTTTCATCATTATACTTAGATATTTAACTCTGTTTTTGGAATCATAATACTTTTAAAATACATATAATATATATATATATATATATATATGTATTGGCATATTTGGCAGATGACCAGTGGGGAAATGACAGATTTATTCTGTGTTGCTAGGTGGGAGGTGTCCCATTGTTCAGCCTGTTTCCATGGAGAGAATTGCCAACAGTCATGAATGGTGTGATCATCCTATGGATGTTGGTATACAAAAGAGCCAGAGACCAAATAGTATTCCTCATCAAACCTCTTTGCTCTCATTCTCAGCTTCTTTTCTCTGGGTCTCTTTATGTCTGTCTCCTCCCCCCATCCCCCTTACTGGGTGTCTACTTTTTACTCTTCCCTTCTATAAAAGGTTAACATTGTGAAGTCTGTAACTTGTTATAATTACAGTTATCCCTTTCAGGAGACAGTTTTGCAACTGATGATAAAAATATCAGTCTCTGTGGGTAACTGCAGTAAATATATTTTAGAAGGTATGCGCTCGCTGAGAATAGATGCTCTTAATTATCTGTCCAAATTTATAACTGGTTATCTATTCATTTGGTTTCATATCCCAACTCTTTATGTTTGTCCTCAATATTTGATTTCAATTAAAAAATATGTTATAACTTTTCAGGTGTGGAAACATGGAACTACTTAGTGGGACTAGGGTCTACTAAAAATTGTTTAACATCTGCTCTTAAGGTTAGTTTTGTGAGGTTCTTTGCAACCATATGCAAAATTTTCACTCATAACAATGAGAATTGTAGCTACTGAATTTGAATGCTCGCTGTGTGGCAGACATTGTATGTGTTTTACGCAGAATACCATATACTACCCTCACAACAATCTCATAAGGGAGATATCTGTATTTTTATTGTTTCGGAGAAGCAAACTGAAGCTCAGAAAGGTGAAATGGCTCACTCAAGGTTGTACCCAACTAACTTCCAGAGGTTGGATTTGAACCCATGTCTGTCTGTTTACAAATCCTGGACTGCCAGTGTCCTAAAGGCAATGCATTGGAGGTTAAACAGTGTCTCAACATTTATTTATTCATCAAGAAGCAGAGGTGAGGTGGCAATAGGGAGTTGGGAGAGAGAGAAAAAAAGAGAAAGAGAGAGAGAAAGAGAGAACATGTGAGCACTGGGGCTGGAGCCAGGAGCTGGGAAAGCATTCTAGTTCTCCCATGTGGATGACAGGAACCAAATAATTTAAGCTGTCATATATGTCCTCCCAGTGTCTGTATTAGCAGGAAGCAGGAGCCGAGAGCCAAAGCCAGGACTCAAACACAGGTTCTCTGATGTGAGCTGTCTTAAGCTCTAGCCTGCAAAGACTGTCCATCTTTGAAGAATGTGGACTGAATTGAAAGAATTTACTGTAAGTGTAGTCATCTTCTTGAGATAGGATTTGAGATATGGCGTTCAAAAAGCCTGAAAATTTTATTTTAGTTAACACTGATAAAAAATATCTTAGAAAAGGCAGTTTGATAGTAAGGTCCTCAGCTGTTTCTAAATTTGGAGACAGATACTCTCATAAATATAAAGGAGCTATGCTTAAGGCCCAGAGGGTCATAGAACAAAAGGAAAGTGATTCAATTTAAGGGAAAGAAAAGAAAGCTAAAAAAAATCTTATTAGAAATAATCAGAAGCAGATTTCAGTAGGGAAGAGGACTGGAAAACAGAGGAATGCCATAGAGGGGCTGAAACCAGTTTATCTAAATTGGATCATTTGGAAGCTACTTTGAGGGCCCAGCCATAGGTATTCTACCAGTTTATGATGGTGGTCTTGAGGTAGTGGGCAGCAAGTAGGAAGTATAAACCTGGGAAGAAGGGAAAGAGAGTGAGTTGAATTATACCATAAATCCAGAAGGAAAATATCCTCTTTTCATATGTCAAGGGTAAAATTGTGCCTCTAGTTCTCTATTTCATTTGGCATACGTTATTTCCATAAAGGAGCACCCTGGAGGGAGTTCATATGAGAACCATAAAAAATGAGTCTATTGCAGAAATGCCGACAAATAGGAAAATTCATTTGACTTTTCTTTTTGCTGTGGTTTGACCATAGGCAGAAATTTCTAAGAAAGAAAGAGGAGGAAAAGGTTGAGAGGAAGGTGATGGAAAGAAGAAGAGTTAGATTTTCTTTATTTTTGTGGCATTCCCTTTTAAGTTAGTGTCAGTAAAATGACTCATGGATGCGTTTTTCCAAGATAAGAATCTATGGACTGGTTATTAGAGATGTCTTTTGGCAAAGGAAGTGGACCTTTTCATTTGATAGCCTTGTGGTTGGAGCCTTATGTCACGTGTAGTGCCTTTAGAAAGAGCAGCCGCTATCTGAGAGTCAGCCAGCTGAGATGGGTTCCTAGCATATAGAAGTGCCACTGAGTGCCCTGGATTTGCCTTACACCTACTGAGAACTCAGGGTCTGAGGAAGAGCTCCTCCATGCCTCGTGCATGCAAGTGGCAGACTTCCAGAGGGCCTCTCACTGGAAATGCCAGCTTAGACAGAAAAAACAGTCTGCCGGCTGGTGCCGCGGCTCACTAGGCTAATCCTCCGCCAGCGGCGCCAGCACACCGGGTTCTAGTCCTGGTTGGGGTGCCGGTCCAATCCCGGTTGCTCCTCTTCCAGTCTAGCTCTCTGCTGTGGCCTGGGAAGGCAGTGGAGGATGGCCCAAGTGCTTGGGCACCTGTACCCACATGGGAGACCAACAGGAAGCACCTGGTTCCTGGCTTTGGATTGGAGCAGCGCGCCGGCTGCAGTGCACCAGCCATAGTGGCCATTTGCGGGGTGAACCAACGGAAAAGGAAGACCTTTCTCTCTGTCTCTCTCTCACTCACTGTCTAACTCTGCCTGAAGAAAGAAAGAAAGGAAGAAAGGAAGAAAGGAAGAAAGGAAGAAAGGAAGAAAGGAAGGGAAGGAAGGGAAGGAAAGGAAGGAAAGGAAGGAAAGGAAGGAAAGGAAGGAAAGGAAGGAAAGGAAGGAAAGGAAGGAAAGAAAAGAGTCTGCTATCTTGTCCTCTACAAGACTTCAGAAAGCTAGGTGTTATACATCTAATAGAACACAACTTAAACTTAAATTTAAATCCAGAAGCAGGCACTAGAGTGCCTGGAATTGAGTCTTGCCTCTGCAGATCCAGCTTCCTGTTGATGTGCTTACAGGGAGACAGGAGACAATGGCCCAGGTACTTACTTGAGTTTGGGTTACTGCCAACCACGTGGGAGACCTGGATAAGTCCTTGGCTCCTGACTACAGCCTGACTTATGCTTAGCTATTTCTGGTGTTTGGAGAGTGAACCAGGGGATGGAAGATCTGTCTAACTCTCTCTCCGCCTTTCAAATAGGTAAAGCAATAAATCTTAAAAGAAAGGAATTCACTGAATTTATTAGTATCTGCTCTTGGCCAGGCCTGTGGATGATGTATATGTTACCTTATTTGTTCTTGACAATAAGTACATCTATTAATAAATATATTAATGCTGTGACCCCTTCATATTGAAATAGTGGAATAAATCCTTTTGTAGGGTTTACATGCTATCTCATCCCCTCCCTGGTAAAGCCTCAGTTGTGGAGATTTGTTTGTTCTTTGAAGGCAAGATGGTTTGAATATCCAGATATCTGTAGGTGGATTTTTCTTTGCTTTCTTCCTGTAGCCTAGCTCAGTTTTGGTTATCAAATATTTACTCTCGGGCTTGAATGTACAAAGCAATGTAACTTGCACCCTACAGGTGATTTCAGTGATCTTCAGTGATAAGTTTGATTACATGCGACATTTGCTTCTGAGACTCCAACTTTAGAATTAAAATCTCTTCTTCAGATGTGACTGTACTGTATTTGTGTAAAGGCTGAATTCCTTGTAGTTTTTATTTGAAAAAATAAATATGTAATCAAGTGTATTTCTCAGTCTTTCATTCTCTTCCATACTTTTACACATGCCCATGGCACATCTGCATTAGTGACAACTTTAATTTACACATATATATTGAAGAGAAGAATAGTAACCTTCTAATTTAGCCCCAGGTTCTTTTATTTTATATATTACCTCAAAATAATATATGCTCTATTATACCACATTTATTTTTAATAATATAATTCAGCTAAAAACAATATGCAGACTTTCATGTTGAGGTTGAGTTTATGGCCCGCTTGCTGGGTGAACTGTGTAGCAAAGCAATAAAGCCATAAATGCCAATGATTTTCTTAATAATCTTATGCAAAAAGTTTATCATACAAGTCACAAGGTTGTTCTTTTTATTTTCTTCTTATACCTTCATTTTAGATATATTGCCAGCAGTTTAAAACTATATTAATGCGTAGAAATCATTGTCTCTAAGTGTGTCTTTTATGTATTTGACATTGATGGATATTTTCATTTCCATATAAATTTATTAATTACTCCTGTAGTCTTTGAGGTTGTCCCAGACATAGAACTATAAATTAACTGATGAAATTTCATTTAAACCAATTGAGAGCTCTTGAAAATTTATGGGATGATCGAGTTGGTTTCTGATGTGTACATTTATGATATTTAAAGAAAGTGAATCTCCAGATATGAATGAATAAGCATTGACATGGAGGAATATTTGTATAATTTAAATAATTCTAGGGCCCCATGTGATACAGTCTTAAGATAGTAAAGCAAATGAAATAATTGGAAAGTAATTCTAAATTTTACTCATCTCTCCAAGAACTTTGAAAAGTGTATGTTATGCATTACACATGGGAGTTCTTAAAATCTCTCATCTTTCATCTCCTTTTCGGTAATCTTGCCCAGTCAGCATTGCTCAGAAGCCTGATACTTTCTCTCTTGCACCTCCTTGCACCCAAATAGCTATTTTATTTCTCTTAAGTCTGTAGCCTTAGACATTTTTCCCCTCTTATTTTCCTCCCAGCTTTCAAGTTCTATTTTTGTTATCATTCACATAATTATTTTTTTTCACACTCTCATGCCAAATAGAGACCTCCCATCTGCTGACTCACTCCATACTTGCCTAGGAGCCGGGAACTCAATCCATATCTCCCAGGTGAGTGGCAGGGACCCAGCTATTTCAGCCATCACTTCTGACTCTCAGGGTTTAATTTGGAAAAAAGCTAGGATCCAGGAAAGAGCCAACACTCAAACTTCATTATTGGATAGGGTTATCACAAATAGTGTTCTAACTGCTGCACCAAACATTGACTTCATAAATTTATTTTGTAGGGAAATGGAAGGCTTAGAATACTGACATTTAAACCAAATTTATCTTTAGTATACTTAAAACTTGAGTAAATATAACATTCTTTGATAATTCCAAGCTGAAATAAAGTATTATTAATTCCTTTGAACTTAAACTTCACTCTCAAAGTGAGTTCCGTAAACAGTAGTAGTAGAAACTTAAAAGAAGGAACTTTGTTAATTTAGGACAAATATGGAGTAGACAATTGGGAAAAAAATCATCCATCAGATCATAAAGTTATGACCAAATGTACACCCTTAGACAAAAAGGATTAGGGTATCACAGAGGGTTTTTGGCTAATAAGGCAGCTCTGTGGCAATAATGAAGAATACGGTTAATTAAGAAATAAAGAGAAATGAAAATTATTTCATTCGTATTAGACCTGGAACAATATTTTGTGGTTCTTCTCCTGACTTTAAAAGGATTCAGGAAGATTTCAATGAAGTTTAGAAGACAGTTAACAGATATGAATAATCACATTTTAAAAAGAAAATACTGAAGTGAGGACAGGCATTTGGTGCAGTGGTTACGAGAGTTGCTTGGGATACCTGCACCCCAAGTCGGAGTGCCTGAGTTTGAGTCCCAGCTATGCTTCCAGTTCTAGCTTCCTGCTAATATGTACCCTGGAAAGCAGTGGCTACATCAAGTATTTGGGTCTCAATTGAGTTCTTGGTTCCTGGCGTTGGCCTGTCCCAGCCTCAGCTGTTTCAGGCATTTGGGAGTGATCTAGTAGATGTGATCCCTCTCTCTTTTTGTTTTTCAAATAAAATTAAAATGAATTAAAAACTTACTTGATAAAGCTAAAGAGTGATTTTCATAAGAAAGAATAGAGACTAATGGTTGCCTTTGTGTCTTTACTTGTGGCATCCAAAATGAAGTGATTTATGTAACAGTGGGGCATATTTGGTTAGTCACTAGGAAAAAATTATCACATGACATTAAATAGCAAGCAAAAACAAAAACAAAACAAAACCCTCCAAAGTAGACAATGGATTAAAATCACTTTCTGGGGGACTCTGGAGAAATAGGTTTTATCATTGGGCTTTTTAAATGATTGAGGCCACCGCAAGAACTCTCTGGATTTATGTGTGGCATGTTCTTGTTCCAGAGTACAACAATTTTAAAGAATTACCTAAGAAAATCCACCCCCAGGATTGTAGAAAATGCCTTCATTGCTCTCGTTGTGGATACATGGGATTTGTTTCTTGTTCTGGAACTTACCTCTTACACTTCTGCTGAGGACAAGAGTATTTTAAGTCAGTATAGAAAATTATCTCCTATTCAACTAATTTAACGTTTGGCCAAATCAGAATGGTTGAACTGCATTCCAGCAGGTACTGTACAGAACATACCTTTGTGTTACTTGTAAGGTATTTGCTAGGTTCTGCAGTAGGCTGCTAATATTTTGGAGTAAGTTGAGTGTCTTGAATGCATCTCTGAGCTCTGTTTTCATTACCCTCCTCAATTGATAGCAAGGAATTCAGATGAACTTGTTTGCCTTAAACCCAGTGTGTCAGGATGGTGGTGTCTTGCAAATGAGTTTGTGTCTTGAAAATAGGGCATGAAAATGTACTCAACCTAGATCACTACAATTGTTTCCTGCCTCGGATGAAAAGAGAAGGATGAACACTGTGTTGTTTTCCTTTGCTTAACCTGGCATGTCTTTGACTTATTTTAATACAGAGAAAAAGAAAATTGTGACTGACATGTCCTCATTTCATTTTAGACTATAGGATTTTTACCTTAACTGTAAGAAATTGCATACACTCCATTTGGGAACATGATCTGTGCTGTCAGTAAGTGAGATAGCCATGCTGTTAGCCTTTTAAATATCAGTTTGGGGAGCAAATGCTCAGAAGGTTTAAAGTCCAGCACAAGAACTTGTACACTATAGGAGCTTTCTTTTGGTTGCTTTACAGGGCAAAATATTTCTAAGATGTGCAAGGCTCTTTGGGTTAGGAGCATCAAAATGATAATTTTGTCTCTGGGTGGCATTAAAAGAACTATTTATAGTGGTGGCATTCTGTCTCTGGTTGTGTCTTTATTTAGCCTCTTTTTTCTGTAGGATAGATTCATACCATGACATTGTTGCAGTTTAATAAGATGCTAGTTTCACTTTCCCTTAATGAGGAAAAAAAATACCCTGCATTTTGAGACTTTTCATTCTCTGAACCACATGAATGTCTTAGTCATGGCTTCATTTCAGTCCCAGTACAAGAGAAGATTCTGTCTTTCAGCCTGAGTTCCCAATACTAAGTCCCATCACATTGCCTAGGGAGCTTTTGAACTTCATTCCTATATGAGTTAATAAATCATATTCTCTTCCTTCTTGACATTCTAAGAGGAGACAGTGATGATCAGCCTAGCTTTGGATTAACTCACCATAGAGCACTCACATGCAAATGTCTGATGCATCTAGGATAGTGTTCTGCCTGGTAGATCTTCCCAGTGTGGAGGTGAGAATAGTAGGAACCCTTAAGTTCTTAGTAGCACCTCTGACCATTTGAAGTTGTGGTTCTATGAAAACCCATGTCTTCCCAGCTGTGATGGGAAGCAGAGTTATCAGCTGGCCCTTTGCTCCTAAGCTGCTCAGCTACATGATAAATCTTTCAGATAGTTTAAGCTAATGATTTCTTCTTGAGATATTTTGCTCATTTTAACTTGAATTATTGTTCCCTCAGTTGATGTGGACATCAGTTGTTTTTAAAGGTCTGTTTACATTTTTTAGCAGGGAGAAAGAGCTACCTAAAAACTCACTCAATTTTTCTAGGTTCTGTAGCAGGCTTACATAATTCTTTTCTCTGATATTTGAATATCAAAAAATTTTTGCATATATAAAAAATGTTATATAAACCTTGAGAAGAAACATGTAGGTCCCTGACTACCTAGTTGATGAAATTAATGTCTAGTTATGAAAAGTGTTAGCAATGTGTGAATGAAAGATCACTATTTGGATGTCATTTTGACTAAGCTAGAAAAGAAGTCACATTCTGAATTATTTTTTTTTTTCTTGTGAGAGATCAATACTGTCTAGACATGGTCTCATTAGGACTTTGCATTGACTAAGGCAGACTGGGTCACCAGTGGGGCTGAGATTCCTGTAATGCAGGCTGTTGGGGGAGATATTTGTGTTGCCCATTATTACAGAGAACTTCAGATTCATTGGTGCCAAGTGTCTCCTAGCATTATCCCACTCAACTGCAAGGTTATCCTTGAGGATAAGATATGCCCATCTATGATCTGACCAAGTTTCTGGGAGCTGCTCTCTAGGATGTCCTCTAATGCTTGATGACAGTGGTAGGGCACAGGGTTGTCTTCAGAGCATTTGAATTCCCTATGGGCTCCAAAACATAAGACCAGATATGTATTTTAGCTCACATCTGAAGACCTCAGCCCACCTCTGAGAGCCAGACATCCTGCCACAATCTCCCCTTTAACTTTTGCAAATAGTGTCTTCCTGTGTGCAGATGTCACCATTAATTCTTTTTTAATATGAATTGTTTTTCTCGCTTAGAAGACATTTTGTCTATTGAAATGTGTGTGTAAATTAAGGAAGTTTATGATTCTTTACCTAAGAGCAGATCTGGAAAGTTCTGCATCCTCCCTGTTAGACGTGCAGCCGTCTGGCTGTGCTGCTCTGCATGGAATCTTAAATCCTTCATTTGCGGTTACTCGCTGGCATTTTGCAAGGGAATGAAGCAATGTCTGAGCCACCAGAGGCCAGAGGTGGCCCAGCCTGAGCAGGTTTCTGACAGTGGAATAAATATCTGTTATTTGTCCAGCATCTTTACTTTTCACTTTGGGTATGATGAGCACAGACGTTGAGAAATAATGCTGATTATACAAAGGAACCCTCATGATAAAAGATCTCTTTCTGGGAATTTAAGTGTTCCAGTAGATTAGCATTATTGATCATTCTCTTTCCACATAGTCTACAGATGATTTTAGAATCCTGAAACTATTATTCTCCCTTGTCGAGTGCAATTACCAGAACAAGGAATAATCTAATTAAGAGACAACAAGGATGCATTGTAATTGTTCTAATAAATTATGTTAATACACAATGCATAAGGTTCCTTTTCAACAGAAATTCATTTAACAGATTGACAGCTTGTCCTTTACTGCCACAATCTTAACTTTCATTTCTTCTAAACAAGACAACTTATAACAGGCCAGTTAAGTATTCAAAAATCTGCCAGATTGTTAAGAAAATTTAAGATTTCAAGTACTACATTCAGATAAAGAATTGGAACTTGAGTTCTCTGGATCAAATACACACAAAAGAAGAAGCTAAAATAAAGACTGGTAGAATCCAAATTACAAATCAGAAAGATGTTGTGCATGAAGATAATGCAGTTTGTTTTGTTTTTCTGTTGTCAAGTTCACTGCCACTTTGTGATACAGAACTAACTCATACAAGTGTGTTTGTTTCATTTTAGGCATTTTACACAAATCTGTTAGATGCCACATTGTACATTACATGTACAAGATAGTGCCCTCAGTAACATTATGTCATGAAGTGTGTAAAAATTCCAATCACTTCTGATTGGCCGTATGTTATTCTATAGCGAATGCCAGTCTTCTCGCTTATTTGGACATAATTCAGATTTAGTTTATTGGATAACTGTATGGGAAAGACCTTAAGGAAGTATGAAAAAGATGATACAAAGCATGTGGGGGGAAATCTGTGTAGAGAATTGAAGGAAATATATAATCACTGTGAGTAACTATGGTTACTTTTTAAAGACCTGTTTTAGAAATGCAGATTCCCAGGTTGGTTTATGCTACTTAACAACCCCTGAAACTTAATTAACAAGCTTATGGTTATAGAGGCGTCTTCTAGTACTTTCTTTTTTTTTCTTTTTTTTTTTTTAAAGAGTTTATTTATTTAAGAGACAGTTATGGATAGAAAGAGGGAAAGACAAGTCTTCCATCTGCTGACTCACTCTCTTAAATAGCCTCAACAGCTGGAGCTGGGCCAGTCTGAAGCCAGGAGTCAGGAGCCTCTTCTGAGCCTCTCACGCAAGTGCAGTAGCCCAAGCACTTGGGCCATTTTCCACTGCTTTCCCAGTCCTTAAGTAGGGAACTGGATTGGAAGAGGAGCAGCTGGGACATGAACTGGTACCCATATGCCAGTGCTACAGACGGAGGTTTAGCCTACTACACCATAGCACTTGGCCCCCGTATAGTGCTTTCCTAATGAAACTGAAAAATATTTCTGGAAGAGATAGTTTCTCACAATGAAAGCTGGGAATTAAAAAAAAATATTTACTGGTTTTTAAATTTATTAAAAAAAAAAAAAAACAGCGAGAGAGATGGGGCAGAGGGAGAGGGAGAGGGAGAGGGAGAGGGAGAGGGAGAGAGAGATTGATTTTCTGTTGGTTCATTCTCCAAATGCCCATAGAAGCTAGAGCTGGGCCAGGCTGAAGCCAAGAACCAGGAACTTCATTTGGCCTCTCACATGTTTGGCAGGGACTCAGGCACTTAAGCCATCTCTGCTACTTGCCCTGTGTACTAGCAGGAAGTTGGGTCACAAAGTGGAGGCAGGACTTATCTTAGGCACTAGGGTGTGATATGGAATATGAGAGTTCCAAGTGGCAGCTTAGCCTACTGTTTATCAATGACCACCCCAAAGTTAGGAGCTTTGTAAGAATCAATTTCTATCTCTGAAGGGATTCATTCATATTGACAGATTGTAGCTGGCAAACATGTTGATTCTAGATCGCTCTCATTAGTTGAACTTATTTAGAATAGCTATCATGGAGGCGAAACAATGGAAGTACCATAAAAGAATAGGAAACTCTAAGATGCGTTATCTTTGGGACCAGTATTGTGGCACAGCAGGTTAAACTGCTGCCTGTGACACAGGAATCCCATATGAACACTGGTTCAATTCTCAGCTGCTCCAGTTCCAATGCAGCTCCCTGCTAATGTACCTGGGAAAGCAGTGGAAGTGCTTGGGCCCAAGCCACTCACATGGGAGACCCAGAGGGAGTTCCAGGCTCCTGGCTTTGGCTTGTCCCAGCCCTGGCTTTTATAGCCATTTGGGGAGTCAACCAGAAGATGAAACATTTCCTTCTCTCTCTGTCTCTCTCTGTATATCTCTCTGCCTTTCAAATAGATAAAATCTTTTAAAAATGATATATTATTTTTAATGGCAAAGGATCGTAAGTAAATTTCCTACCACTCTGAAGGTACAACCTGCTGCAATCAAGGTGAAGGTTTTAGCTCCCTTCTCTGTTCATATTCTATTTCACAGCTTCATTTTTGATGGGAATCTTTTATACTTTCTCTGTTTTAAAAAAATTGACCTATCTTTTAAGGTTTTTTTTTGTTGTTGTTGTTGTTCTTTTGAAAGAGGACTGAGGGCTAGAAAGCTGCTAAGCTAAGAGAAGAACCCTCATGCTGGATTTCCCAGAATCAAGTCCCCCAGCAGATAAGAGCCTCCCTTGTGCCCAAGTGGGAATGATGTCTACCTCTGAGGTGCAGCCTGAATGTCATGTCCATTTCTTCTGAATGGTTGGAGTGGAAAGGGAATAATGATTTTGTTAAAGAAACACTTTCGTTGTCACATAGATACTCTTCTTTCTGCTCTTTGTCTTTGCTACCCTTTCTGAAGCTGTTTTTCCCCAGAAGCGTTTTTTCCAATCATAGTCAGGGCTACCCACCTATGCAAAGGCAGACATGAGTTCTGCTCCCATCTTAGAACAGACTGCAGAAACTCCTAGATATGG
Organism: Oryctolagus cuniculus; assembly: GCF_051225735.1. Taxonomy (NCBI): domain Eukaryota; kingdom Metazoa; phylum Chordata; class Mammalia; order Lagomorpha; family Leporidae; genus Oryctolagus; species Oryctolagus cuniculus. Next base: position 90,415,133 of record NC_142876.1, read on the forward strand.
CAGTGGGCAAAGGTTAGTGTAAACATAGGGCAGAAGGAGAATGAGGAAGCTGACACTCCTACCCCAGGGACCTTGAAGGCCTCTGGCAGTCTCTAGACCCTGGGCATTTCTGAAACATGGAATGTTCCCCTGACAAACTGCATGTAAATCTGAAATTTCTTAGCTACCAGCATTGGAAATTTTCCATGTAGTAAATAACACAAAATATACATTGAGAAATGTCGATGTTTTGACAAAAGCCAGGGAACTCAAAGCTACAGGAAAGCCAAAAATTTGGCTTAATATGCTTCCACCCAGCCGGGATTTCATTCCATGCTGCTCCATTCATTGATCTCAGACTAGGAAATCATTCCACAGGCAGGATGGAGTTTGTTTACAATGGAGCATAGAAGTCTCTGGTCTCCCACTGTTCTCAGCCATTAACATATTCTACCAGTAAACTGACTAAATTTTAATACATATTAAACTGAAGATATCGTGTATAATTCACTGAGAAGCTACTTTTAAAAAAAAGTCGTTTAAAAAAGATTTATTGATTATTTATTTGAAAGGCAGAGTTACTGAGAGAAAGAGAGAGACAGAGAGATCTTCCACCTGCTGGTTCACCCTGGAAACACTGCAACAGCCTGGGCGGGCCCATGCTGAAGTCCAGAGACAGAAAAGACATCTGGGTCTGCCATGTGGGTGGCAGGAACCAAAGTACTTGGTATATCTTCTGCTGCATTAGTAGGGGGCTGGCTTGACATTGGTGCAGCTAGATCTCAAACTGGCACTAATAAGGGAAGCCAGCATTCATGGAGTTGGCTTAACCTGCTGCACAACACTGACCCTGAGAAGCTCCTTGTTAAAGGTGTTGTAAGGACAGGTGTTGTGGTGCAACAGGTTAAGTCGCCACTTCGGATATCCACATTCCACATTGGAGTGCCTGAAATTGAGTCCCATTTCCATTTCTGATCCAGTTTCCTGCTAATGTGCACCCTTGAAGGTAGTCAATGGTAATTCAAGTATTTGGGTCCCTGTTACCAACATGGAATTCCTGCTTCTGGCTGTTGCAGGCATTTGGGGAGTGAACCAGTGAATGGTAGCTCCCTCCCCCCCCCCCCCGCCCCGCTCTTCAAACAAACAACTAAGTATTATGGTAACAGTCACTGCTTTATACACATTCATGAGTTTCATCTGGCAGCATGAGGGATCACACAGAATGAGGGCCAGCAGCATCCCTTCCTTTACTGTCTTTCCTATTTCCTTCCTACTTACTCCCACAGAAGTCCCGGGATTCACCCAGGCATTAATTCTTATGTTTCTCAAATGTGCTACATTTTCCATGTGTTTCACGATATTCATACAGATTTTCCCCTCCACCTGGGGTTGCCTGTTGCTACCCAGCCTTCTGTACCTGTTTCCCTCATCTCTGAGAAGTTCCCATTGTTTCTCCCACATAGTGCTGCCTATTCTCTCTGGGTCAGCACTATGACCAGAACATACCTGAATTTTTGCCCTTATCACTTGTTATTATAATTATTTTTGCATGTTTATTTCCACAGCCAGAGTGAGAGTCTTGTAGCTTGGTGACAGTTCAGTCATGTCCAGTTTATTATACATTTTCTTAGTTCTCTCTACATTTATTATTTTTAAATTTCTGCTGAGACTCCAGAAACTTAATGCTTTCAAGTACTGAATGGAAATATCAGTCAACAGTCACCCAGAATCCCAAAACCAGGGAAAATATAGCTTTCAAGAATGAAGGAGGATGTCACGTCATTTTCAGATGATGGAAATCTAAGAAAAGCTGTCACCAGCAGACTTACCCTAAAAGAATGGCTAAAGAAAGTTACCTAAATGGAAAGGAAACAAATAAAAATATAAACTGGAACACCAGGAAGGAAGGACAAACAGTGATAAAAAAAATATTGTTTCTCTTGAGATTTCTGTTTTATGCTTGAAGATTGAAACAAAGTTGAAACACTCAAAATGGATATAAAAGCATGTAGAGGGAAATTTAAGTCAAGTATATTTAAATGAGGGAGGGTAAAGGTATATACAGAGAGCCAGGTTTTCTGTTTCAAACTGGAATATCCAAACGGTAGAGTTAGAAACATACCAGGGGATTCCAATTCAATCCCATCAAGGTGTCATGTACCAATGCCATCTCACTAGTCCAAGTGATCAGTTTCTGTTCACAATTGATCATAATGATAGGACTAAGAGTCAAAGGGATCACATAAACAAGACTAGTGTCTGCAAATACTAACCGATAGGATCAAAAAGGGTGAGAACAATCCAACATGGGAAGCGGGATACACAGCAGACTCATAGAGTGGCAGATGTCCTAAATAGCACTCTGGCCTCAGAATCAGCCCTTAAGGCATTTGGATTCGACTGAAAAGCCCATGAGAGAATTTCAGGCATGGAAAGCCAAGACACTCTGGAAAAAAAAGAAAAATGACCTAAATGAAAGATCTCCACGAGTGAGATCCCAGTTGAAAGAACAGGTCATCAAAGAAGGAGGTACCTATCTCTGAAGGGAGGAGAGAACTTCCACTTTGACTATGACCTTGTCTAAATATGATCAGAGTCGGTGAACTGAAAAGGCTTCCATAGCCTTGGCAACTCTTGACAAGAGCCTAGGGTAATTACTGATGCCATAAACAAGAGTGTCAATTTGTTAAGTCATCAACAGGAGTCACTGTGCACTTACTCCTCATGTAGGATCTCTGTCCTTAATGTGCTGCACAGTGTGATCTAATGCTATAACTAGTACTCAAGCAGTATTTTTCACTTTATGTTTCTATGTGGGTGCAGACTGTTGAAATCTTTACTTAATATATACTAAACTGATCTTCTGTATATTAAGAGAATTGAAAATGAATCTTGATGTGAATGGAAGGAGAGGGAGAGCAGGAAAGGGGAGGGTTGCGGGTGGGAGGGAAGTAATGGGGTGGGAAGCCATTGTAATCCATAAGCTATACTTTGGAAATTTATATTCATTAAATAAAAGTTAAAAAAAAAAAACTGGCAACATGATGACACCACTATCTTGTGTAAGTTGTGGATATATCATGTAATATCTAGAGCAACCACTGAAAACACCGTACAAAAGGTGTGCTCAAAACTACTTTAGACAAATCAAAATAGAATTCCAGGCTGGTGCCGCGGCTCAATAGGCTAATCCTCCACCTTGCGGCGCTGGCACACTGGATTCTAGTCCCGGTTGGGGCGCCGGATTCTGTCCCAGTTGCCCCTCTTCCAGGCCAGCTCTCTGCTATGGCCTGGGAGTGCAGTGCAGGATGGCCCAAATCCTTGGATACTGCACCTGCCTGGGAGACCAGGAGGAAGCACCTGGCTCCTGGTTTGGATTGGCGCGTCGCGCCGGCTGTAGGGGCCATTTGAGGGGTGAACCAATGGAAAAAAGGAAGACCTTTCTCTCTGTCTCTCTCTCTCACTATACTCTGCCTGTCAAAAAAAAAAATTCTAGAAAATGCTCAAACAGCCTACAAAAAAAAAGTAGAAAAATAGAAAACAAAAATGGCAAGATTAAAGTATCAATATTATGTTAAAGTTATATGGTCTGAATATGCCACTTAAAATACAGAGATTAGCAGAGTTTTTTAAAAATACATGAACCAACTCTACACTGTCTATAAGAAGCTTGCTTTGAATATAACAATAGAGGCAGTTGAAAGTCAAACGATGAGAAGAGATATATCATGCAAACTTTAATCAAAAGAAAGCTAGAGTAGCTGGTTCTCTTTAAAAGTTAATAAAACTGACAAACTTCCAGCAAGGCTGACAAATCAAAAAAGAGAGAATGCACACATTACCAATATCAGGTATGAAGCAAAGGATATCGCTGAAGATTCTGTAGACTTCAAAAAGGTAATAAAGGAATGATATGAATCACTCTGCTCACATGAATTTGACAACCTAGATGAAAGGGACCCCTTCCTTATAAAACACAAATTTCCATAGTTCACCCAACCGGAAATAGATCATTTGAATAGCATATGGCCTGTTCATCTGTTAAGAAATTCAAGTTAATCATTTAAAAGATATATGTAGGCCAGATACTTTCATTGGATAATTCTACTAAACATTTAAAGAGAAATGAATAGTAATTTTATATAATCTCTTCCAGAAAAATAGAATATTTCCTAAACCATTTTATGAAGCTAGTGTTACCCAGATATAAAAACCAGACAAAAAGAGTACACACAAGAAAACTGTATAAAAATAACTCTCATGAATATAAATACAGAAGTCTTTAACAAAATATTACCAAATAGAATTCAGGAAAAAAAAGAATTTTATATCATGACCTATAGGGTCTATTCCAGGGATTACAAATCTGATTCAATATCTAGAAGTTAATCAACGGAATCTGTACAGTAACAGAATAAGGAGGGGGAAAGTCATATGATTAAATCAGCTGATGAGGGAATAACGGTTGACTAAATTTAACACTGATACATTTAAAAAGCTCTCAGGAAAAGAAGAGTAGAGGGGAGTTTTCTCATCTATGAAACAAAATCTATAAAAAGTTCATAGCTAACATTAACTTAATAACATAAGTTAATGATAAAAAATGGATTTTTCCCATTGATTTTGGGAAGTAAAGCAAGGATATGTATCCTTGCCACTTGTATTCAACATGGTCCAGAAAGTTCAATAAGGCAAGAATAGGAAATTAAGAAGCATACAGATAGGGGCCAGTGTTTTGGCACAACAGCTTAAGTTGCTGCTTGCAATGCTGGCATCCCATATCATGATGGTTCAAGTCCTGGCTCCTCCGTTTTTGATCCAGCTCCCTCCTAATGTGGAAGATGGACCTAGTATTTGGATCGATGCACCCACAGGGGAGACCCAGATAGTCCAATCTTGGCCATTAAGGTCATCTGGGGAGTAAACTAGATGAATGGAAAATCTCTGTTCTCCATTTCCTCTTGTTCACTCTACCTTTCAATTAAGTAAATAAATCTTAAAAATAAAGGCACACAGAAGAATGAAACTTTCAGAACATGAGTTTCTGCAGAGAAAATCCTGAATGATCTACAAGTAAAAAAAAAAATCAAAAAATCAGTAAGGTTGCATGATATAAGAAAACTGTTAAAAATCAGCTGGATTTCTGTGTACTGATAATGGACATGATGTAGACAGCGAAGCATGGTATAGTACTATTTATAATACATCAAAATATAAGATAGATATAAATAAAAGAAAAAAATTTTCAGAACGTCTGTTCTGAAAGTACATAAAGCTGATTTAAGAATTAAAAACACTGTGTGTATAGTTTGGAAGTTTCAGTGTAATAAAGAACCAGTTCTCTCCAAATGGATATATTAGTTTAACGCAAGTCCTATCAAACCCCAGCATGATCTTTTTCATGTATTTTTTTTCTAAAATATACAAAGAAACAATGAAATAGTTGAAAAATATTTAAAGAAAAAGAGTACTGTGGGAAGAACCAGTCTACTTTATTCCCAGACTTATTAGTTACTCTGTGGCTAGCTACATAGAAATACATAGATCCACAAAACAGAAAAAATATCAAAATGAAACCAAATGAGTATGCCAATTGATTTTTGACAAGTATGTAATTTCTCTCAATGGAGGGTAAGAAGCCTTTTCAGCAAATGGTAATTGAGAAATTGGCAAAAAAGGAAGCTAAAACTAAGCCTCATATCTTATGTAAAAAACAACTCTCATATCTTATATAAAAATTCATTAAGTCCAGAAGGTATCCATCTGATCTAAATAGAAAGCATAAAACTATAGGAGTGGGCACTTATCCTAGTGGTTGAGACAGTTAAGATGCCCTGATCCCATATCTGAATCCCTGGCTTGAAGGCCTGGCTCTAGCTCCTGACTCCAGCTTCCTGTTCGTGCAGACCCTGGGAGGATAAAGTAATGGACCAGGATTCCTGCCACCCCATATGGGATACTGAGACTGACTTTCTCGTTCCCACCCTCAGCCTGGTCCAGCCCTGGCTGTTGCAGGCATTTGGGGAGTGGACCATGGAATTGGGTGCACTCTTTCCCTCCCTCCATCCTTCTCTTCCTCCCACCCTCCATCTCTCCCCCTCTCCCTCTTTATCTCCCTCCCTCCCTCTCTCTCTCTCTTTTTCTCCCTCTCCCACCCTCCATTCCCCCTCCCTCCCTCCTGCCCTTACTCCCTCTCAAATGAAAACAAAACAAAACAAAACAAAGCATACAGCTATGTAAGAGGAAGTCATGGGTGCTTGGGGCTAGGCAAAGAATAGACACCAAAATACAGCCTTAGACTTAACACCAAAATACAACCCATAAAAGGAAACTAAAAATATATTGAACTGCATTAGATTTAAAACAGTTCTCTGTAGGGCTCTGACAAGGTTTTGAAAAGCTACAGACTGGGAGAAGAATATTTGTAAATTACCTATTACAACAAGGACTAGTATTCAGAATATCAAAAGAGCTTACAATCTCAGCAGAGAAAAGAAATAAACAATCCAATTAGAAAATGAGTAAGTCATGAACAGACCTTTCACTAAATAAGTTGTATAGATGGCAAATAAACACATGAAATGGTGCTCAACTTTATTAGTCATCAGTGAAATATAAATTAAAATTACAATGAGATATCACTATGCACATACTGGAATGGCTAAAATGAAAAATAATGACAACAATAAATGCTGGTGAGTATGTAAAGAGAATAGATTACTCATATGTAGTAATGGAAAATGAAACAGTCACTCTGGAAAGCAGTCTGGCAGTTTCTTGTAAAACAAAACAGGCACTTATTCTGTTCCTGGACATTTATTCCAAGGAAATAAAAAGGATTTTCACCCAAAAACCTGTATATTAGTTTTATTTGTTTTAGATAAAAACTAGAAAAAACTCAGATGTCCTTCTCTGGGAGAATAGTTAAGCTGTGGTCGCACATACCAAGGAATACTACTCAGTAGTGAGGTATTATTAATCCACAAGATAACTGGGCTAAATCTTCAGGGAATTAAGATGAATGGAGATAAATGCCAGCACCAAAAGATTATATACTGTGTGATTCCATTTGTTTAATATTAATACAATTTAAAAAATTTTAGCTTATTTGAGAGGCAGAGAGAGGAAGAGAGAGATAGAGAAAGAGAGAGGGAGAGAAGCTTTCCTCCAATGCTTAACGCCCCCAAATGCTTGCAACTTGATGCTGGGCCAAGTGGAAGCCTGAACTAAATCCAGGTCTCTCACATGGGTGGCAGGAACCCAGTTAATTCATCTATCATCACCTGTTGTCTGCCAATAGTAGGAAGCGCTGGCGCCATGGCTCACTAGGCTAATCCTCCGCCTGTGGCGCCGGCACACCGGGTTCTAGTCCCAGTCGGGGCGCCAGATTCTGTCCCGGTCGCTTCCTGTCCCGCTCTCTGCTGTGGCCCAGGAATGCAGTGGAGGATGGCCCAAGTCCTTGGGCCCTGCACCCCATGAGAGACCAGGATAAGCACCTGGCTCCTGGCTTCGGATCAGCGCAGTGCGCCGGCCTCAGCGCACTGGCCGCAGTGGCCACTGCGGGGGAAGGGGGTTGAACCAATGGAAAAGGAAGACCTTTCTCTCTGTCTCTCTCTCTCTCTCTCTCTCTGTCCACTCTGCCTATCCAAAAAAAAAAAAAAAAAAATAGTAGGAAGCTAGAATAAAGACCCAGATCTGGGACTTAAACCAAGGCATTCTGTTGTGGGACATGGGCATCTTAACCAGCATCTTAGCTGGAGCCAAATACCTACCTCTGTATAACATTTTTGAAATGACAAATTAGTGAAGTGGAATACATATGATTGTTTATCATGGGATATAGAAGAGTGAGATGGCAAGGAAGCGGGTGTGCCAAGAAAAGGACAGTTAGAGGATACTTGTGGTGATGGAAAGATCATGTGTCACTATCCTGCTCGTGTTATTGCACATTAATTTTGCAAGATGTTACCAGAGGATGGAATAGGTAAAGTGTAAATGGAATTTCTATATTTTTATCATGATTTGCTTGTGAATCTGCAATTATCTCTGTCCCTCCCCCTCTTCGCAGAGGAACGACACTAAACCCTGCCTAGGTTTCCTATCCGAGTCACGGCACCATTATGTCGCTCCCCCTCTTCGTGGAGGAACGACACAGGACCCTGCGCTGTTCTTTTGTCTGCTCAGCCCTTCCCGGGTTTGCTGCTGGTTCTTCCCGGGTTGGCTACCGTCCCTTCCACCTCCGTGGAAGGGCGGTTCCCCCTGCCACTTTCCCCACTTCCGCGGGGGAGCGGCACACCGACGGCCGGCTCTCTCGGGGGCAGCACAGGTGTTCCTCTTAGATGTTCCCGGTGCATGTTGTCTCTCTCCTCCTTTATAGTCCTCTTCCACCAATCCCAACTCTGCTACCCACACGCCGAGTATGCTGCTCTCCTCCAATCAGGAGCAGCTCCTGCAGCTTGTCAAGTTGGTGAGAGGCAGCTGTGTAGAAGCTGTTTGCTCCTCTCCCAGCGCCATATTGTGGGAGAGCAGATGCATAGAATAAGTCTTAATTCCAGTAACAGTCTAGTCTGAGTTGCTCCCCACAATCTCAAAATAAAAATATTAATTTTAAAAAGGAAGGAGTATCAAAAAAATAGCATGCAGGAAAATAACAGAATGTACAGTCATGTGCTACATAGACTTTTTGGTCAATGACAGACCGCATACACAATGGTGGTCCCAAAAGGTTAAATGGCTAAGTGACAATCTAGCCATCTTAGTGTGTTTAAGTGTACTCTATGATATTCACATAACAATGAAATTGTCTAAAGATATTCTTCTCAGAACATGTCCAACATTGTTAACCAACACATTACTGTAATTGTGGGTAGAGAAGGAGTACACAATGACCCAAGTACTTGATCCCCTGCCATCTACTTGGGAGACTAGCATTGAGATCTTAGATCTTAGCTTCAGCCTGGCTCAGTCGTGGCTGTTGCAGACATTTGGTGAGTGAAACAGTGGATAGAAGATTCTTCTTTCTCTGTCCCTCCACCCCCCACTCCCCAACCAGCCCCCATCTCTCTCTATTGCTCTGCCTTTCAAATAAATAAATAAATCTTGAAAAAAAAAAAAAGGGGACTCCAAACAGGATTAGGAATTAGTGGCACTGTAAATCTATAGAAGTGGAAGTGAATGGATATTAAACAAGTTTTGAAAGAATAATTAATAATTTACATATACAGAGTATTTTCCCACATGCATAGCTTGGGAGCTGTCCCTCCCCCTTGCCTCCCTCCCCATTTTTGTAGGGTGAAGACTAGGGAGTGAACCACAGATGTGTGACTGAATTCACTGGGAAAGCTGGGGACAGGAGTGTGATGGTGAAAACAGAGGCTTGAGTGGAAGATGACTTTACAGGTACAGGGTTCCCACTGATTCCCAGAACAATGGCAGCCCTAGTCTTAATGCCCCTAGGGCCAGAGATTCTGGGAAACTTGAGCAGCCCAAGAAAGGAAAATTAAAAATACCAATGGCCAGAGCTCTCCCAAGCCCATTGCTTGAGGACTATATTGTCTAATATTTTTGTCACTGACAGAATATGATGACTGAGCTTTTGTCTGTGGTTAGTCAGACTTGAGATGGACTACAACTCTAAAGTACATTCTGAATTTTGAATGCTTCATATAAAAATTCAGAATAGTTTGATTTTTATTACATCTAAGTAATATTCTTGTTATGTTCAGTTAAAATATATTACTACTAAAATTATTTTTAAATTAATGGGAGACTGAATTTCTCCTAGTTGGAAAATAGGAGAAATAATTTTTATGCAGCCCAGAGTCTTTATTAGTTGATATCAAATGATGTGGAATCAACCTGAAGATTGTGATTTACTGGTCCTAAACCTACATATGTGCAATATGTGATTTTTCTCTTTGTTGTTAGAGCCCATTGAAACCAGATTTTTAAAAAGTTACATTCTGATGAATGACAAAAGGAGGAAGGCCTTAAATGGATTCATCCTCCCAAGTTTATCTTAAACTGTGAATGAGATTACCATAGAAATTGGAACACAGGAAGGTGGTCCTGGGTGTATCATTAGGTGTGTGCCCAATATACATGATTTGTCCAGTGTGTCATTCTGTTTGGAATCCCATAAGTGCACTTTAAAAATTGCAATTTAGTCAAATAATGTAACTGTCTTTGCCTTTGTTTCCTCATGTGCAAAACAGGAATAAAAACAACAATATTCTTAACATAATTAGGAAGATTACATATTTAGTGTGGGAAAAATGTTTAGACAGTATACAATAATCACATGTAAGTGTCATCTCTCACCATTATTACTATAGGCTAGTGACAACAGCCTATAAGGACAGTGTTTCAGCCTACTTTTTTCTGTAACTCTATGATGGTGGGAAAGCAATGCACTTTCAGTAGAACTGCACTGCACATTTTGGAATTTGGGTTTTGATCTTTTTCAGAACTAGGGTATGTGGTAAAATACTCTTGGGATACTGTGCAGGGGCAGAAACCCACAGCTCCCCAGCAGCCCTGGGTCCCAAGAGGCAGCAGCAGGTACTCTAGAGAGTACTGTGTCGCTAAGCTGTACTTTTTGGCAGATTAAGTGTATTAACTCCATTACTGATTTACAGTATTTCAGCTTTTGATGGGATGATTGAGACTAGCCCTATCATACATCAAAGAACATCTGGAACTTTGAGACTTAGAGAGGCACCTGCTCACCAGGGCCACAAGGTCACTTAACTGCCTGCCTGAGACTTTTCTATTGTCCTATCATAGCTCTAAAGTCTTAGCACCTTATTGCTGAAAGTAGTCTTTTAGATCTTAGGAAGTTCGTGAACCTGTCTGCCAACTGGGTAGTAAAAGGCTGGGCTGTACGGTGGGTGAGAACTGTGTTTAAATCCTGCCTCTGAACCCAGAGCAGCTGGGTGGTCCATGACAAACTATTCAACTACTTTTTTCTTATGTAGCATAACAGCAGTTTCTGCTTCATAGAAGATCATAAGAATTAAATTAGATGTTGTATGGAAAGCCTTAGCCTACTACTTGCCGTGTAATTTTTTTATGCTTGTGATTTCTATTATAAATACTGAGTCTCAGAGCCATGTAGCAGTGAAGGTGCAACTAGAACTTTGGTAGATATTCTTATTCAGTACTCTCTCCTCTCTCCTTTGCTATCTAATTGCTTAGTTCTCATTCATCCTTTCAGAGTTCAGAGTCTGCATTTATAAAGTTAGAGTTGTTAGTGAAGACTTTAGAAGACCAGTTTTCCAAAAGGTTTTCTTCTTTGAACTGCCAAGTCCAGAGATACAGGATGTAGCTTGGTGCTGAAGTAATTGGCTCTCTTAGTCTTGAATTAGAAGACGTTTTCTTTCAGAAGCTAACATTGAGAACCATGAGAGGAACTCTCCTATTTTGGTAATTGCCTGTGGAATAACTTACCTTTTAAAAACATATGTTATTCAGCAACAGCTCCTTCCTTCCCTTACTACGCGATGTTGAGACTCTGCTTATTATATATAATTACAGTCTTCTCTGAGCTTCCCCTTTTAACTATTTCTTCAAGTACCATCACTTAATAATATTTTCTTTCAATTTATCAACTAGTTGGGGAAGTGGTGTACTTGTTAGCACTGAAGAGTTTCTTAGGAGAGTACAGAAATGATTTAATCTTAAAGATTTTCTGCCTCTCAGAGAATTGAGGTGCTATGAAAGCTACTAGAAGTCAGTGATAAGCTATTCACTGCTGTTATGTCACCTAGGCACATAGTTCCTGACTGGAGATTAATTTATAAAGTCTCATTAATAGGTTGAAGTAAGGGCAAGAATGAACTGTTTTAATACTTTTATAAATACAGCACTTACTGTGTTTTTTTTGTGTGTGTGTGTGTGTGTGTGAATTAGCTTGATTTGGCCATGAACAAGATAGAACTCTATAGTTCTGTAATATTGATAAAGTGGATATCATTTAAATTTCTTCTAAATTGATTTCCCCTATTCCTGATATTAATCACACAAATTATATTACAGCATCGCTTTCCCTATGGGGAGGAAATAATAAGACTAACAATTGTAGGCTTTTTCCCAAAAAATAACTGAGAGAACAGTAGGAAATGTAACTGCAAATATGTTTCCATTCTGAAAATTTTCCCTCTTACTTAACACATCAGTTAAACCTCTGGAACTTTCTCTCTCTCTCTCTCTCTCTCTCTCTCTCTCTCAGCACTAGAGTAAGAAAGTTATGAGGATCTCATTCCCAGAGAAAAATCTCTAATAGTATCTTAAACTACACTCACCACTCTTCTCTTTTGTTCTCCATGGGTCTTCTGTTTGATTGTTAGAACACTTTACAGTGAAATATCATGGTAAACTTTTCAGGTACTTCCCCCCCCCCAAGATTATATATATTGCAAAGAGTAATAAAGAGGGCAGGAGAGAGATATCTCCCATCTGCAAGCTCACTCTCCAGATGACTGCAATAACCAGGACTGGGCCAGGCTGAAACCAAGAACCAGAAAGTCCATGAGGATCTCCACATGGGTTGCAGGGACCCAGTCACTTGGCTTATCATTCACTACCTTCCAAGGCACATTAGCAGGAAGTAGGGTCAAAAGTGGAGCACCTGGGACTTGAACCAGAGCTCTGATATGGGATGCTCGTGTAGCAAGCAGTGGCTTAACCTGTTGTGCCATGCCAACGGCCCCTTCAGTGACTTTTTAAAGTTCCTTTCTCAACCTAGAGACTAGAGAGAAGTAAGTGTAGCAGAAGAAAATGATTTTTTTCTCTATTTACTATAGTTCTTGCTTGGGATGAACTCCTCTAAGGAAAGAACTATAAAGAGAAAAAAATGAAGTTTAATGATGTGTATGTATCAAGTGAGCCAGAGATCTGAGTAAATTGTGTGTTTTAATTCAAGAAATAAGCACAAATCTAATGTCTGATGAAAATAAAACATGAAAAAGAAGAAAGCAATGAGCATCATGACTCAGTGAGTTGAGCCATTGCTTGAGAGGCCTAAATTACATATTGGAGTCCCAGTTACTCTGCTTCCAATCCAGCTTCATGCTCATGCATCTGGGTATTGCACAAAAGTCCCCACAACTAGTTGCAGGTTGTGGGCTGGCACTGTGGTGTAGTGGGTAAAGTTGCCGCCTCCAGTGCTAGCATCCTATATGGGCACCAGTTCGGGTCCAGGCTGCTCTACTTCCAATCCAGCTCTCTGCTATGGTCTGGGAAGTAGTAGAAGATGGCCCAAGTCCTTGGGCCCCTGAACCCATGTGGGAGACCTGGAAGAAGCTCTTGGCACCTGGCTTCTGATCAGCTCAGCTCTGGCCATTGTGGTCATTTGGGGAGTGAACCAGTGGATGGAAGATTCTTTCTCTCTCTCTGACTCTCTGTAACTCCGCCTTTCAAATAAATAAATCTTAAAACAAAACAAAACAAACAAACAAAAAAACTAGTTGCTGGTGTTACTATAGAATCCCCAAACTTGGGTCCACTTGCCTAACACACAGAAAGTCAATCTCTGACTTGGGGTGGTAGAAGAAAGTAGATACTTATTTGCAAAGCACAGAGCATGGAATGGGGAAGCTGTTGCTTGATTCCTGGGCTGGCTGAGGAGTTAGAAAATTGGAGCTCAGAGCTATGTGTTCGGCTCATATCCAAGATCCTGGATGGTCAGTGATGCGTGTGTTCTTCTTTTTGATTGGTCAGCAATACTGGGCTATTCAGAGAATTTTTATAGTGACCAAGTAGGCTTACATAAGTCTGGGAGTTACGTGGTATGGTGGTAGCTTCATTCTGCTCTAGACCTGAAATTTACCTACCTGAACCTGGAGTTTCTCTAAACAGAACCCATCTGGACAATACTGGCCAAAGGATTTTATCTACTGGAGAAGCAATTGACTTCTCATGATTGGAACCTCACAGTATCAGCTGTACCACTCCCTCAATTCAGTGAATTCCTTTTGATAAGTGGTTGGTTCTAGAGTATGGGCAACAAAACCTTGTGCTAAAAAGGGAGCCAGATGGGAGCCTGGATCTTACCTCTACATTAAGGACATTGGTATATGGGTTCAGCATCAGCAGGAAGTGGTAGTGTTTGGACTCTTGCCTCCGTTTGGGAGACCTAGATGGAGTTCTCAGCTCCTGGCTTCAGCGTGGCCTAGGCCTGGATGTTGGGACTTCTTGGGGGAGTGAACAGCAAATGGAAAATCTCCCTCTGTCCTTCAATCACTCCCTCACACTCATTCAGTCTGCCTGTCAAAAAGATGAGAACAAGTATGTAAACATTATTTTAAAAAGGAAGTAAAAAGAATGAAATAAAAAGAACTGGCTTTGAGTTCAGGCTCAAATACCATCATCCACTGAAACATCGTGAGAAGTGTGTAAAAGAGTGTGGGTTATGGGGAGATGCCTGGGAAAATCATGTTCAACAAGGACAGGGTTTGTTATGCAGACTTACGTCCCTGTCTGCCCCATTGATGAGAGTCTCCAGGGATTTTGTCACCCTTCTCTCCCTGTTACAGAAGATTACCTTTACAGGTGTAAATTTTTCTTCCAAAAGCTTACTTCTATTTTCAGATCTTTGTTAGTGGTTGAAGTCTTCCAAAATAACCCTTATGAGAAATAAGCACATTTTGGTGTGGCATATCTTGGTCTAAGAAGCCCTCTCCAATATATGACCCTGCATTGAGCCAGGGAAGCTTTTTATTCTTCATGCATCCGTCGATCAGAAGTTATTAAATGTTTTCTATTTAGCATTATACTAGATAGCATTCCAACTGCAAAAAAATACATTGGAACTTGGTCTATGGTCCTCTTTTTCTTTGCCTTCCTTCTCTCTTCTCCCAACTTTGTAAAGAGTTTGAGATTGTTTACTAAATTAAAGGTAGTATTCAAGTAATGGAACCATTAATCATGAAACAGAAACATGATCATATGTAGTGGCATGAGTCAGTAGGCCCCTGGAATACATGAAATTTGACTTCAGGGGTCCTGGCCTCTAAGGCAGAAAGAGCACTATTTGCCCTATGGATAATTCCTTGTCTGACAAGAGAAAGCATTGCAGTTTTCCCCAGCTGGCCCTATCTCTCTAGGATCAAAACCAAAGGTAGAGTGTATTTATTATTAAAGGGAATGTTGCTGGCTTTATTTCATTTTTCAAACTGAGGAAAAGGCCCTGGGAGGTAAGAATGATGGCACAATTTATATCTGTCTTTGCCATTGTGTCCCCAGAGCTCAGCACAGTGCCTACTCACAATAAGTGTTTGGTGTTTAGTTAATTTAACTACTGAGTTGGTAGTTTTGTGTATACTCTTCTGTGTCTACCAAGATAGGCTGTTTGCTCCATGACTTTGAAGGCTATGTTCTCTCCCTAGAAAGCTGTTTTCCCATCCCTTATCTATCTCCTTCTCATCCTTCATATCTCAGTTTAATTCAAGTTTCTTTGTTTTAGTATCTTGTAGCATTACCTGCTCCTTTTCTTTGGAGCTCTTCCTCAGCCTAAAATGATGCACTTCCTGTAGAAGCTTTTGACTAGTGCCCATGTCCTTGAATAGCTTCCATGAGGTTTTGATCACTGTAGTACTTCACTTCCTAGCATAGTGCCTGCCATTTATTAGATGCTCAGTAAATTCTTCATTAAATGAGTGAAAGTAATTAATTACTAAATAAAGTGATAAGTGATGCCTTTAATGAAGTTTTAATGGAAATGAGGATAATAGATGAAAATGAAGGTATTATTAAACATGATCATGATAATGATGTAGATGATGATTTTTAAAAGGTGGTAGTAACTACTGTAGTGAATTCTAACCATATGACAGGTCCTTTACATAAATTATTTCTCTGAATCCCTTAGTAACTCTCTGGAAGGTGACATTATATTCTCCATTTTACCAATAAGGGATATGAACATGGAGAAGATTATTGACTTGGATAGAGTCATGCATCAGTTTGGTTGACAGAGATCAGGATTTGAATTCATTTCTTTAACCACTGTGCAAAATTGTATCCCTATGCTATTTTCCCAAACCATTCTCCATTTTATGAGCTGGAAAAACAGAATGACGATGTGCTGATGTGTCCTGAGTAGTCTGACAGGTTACCATGTGAGTATTCAAAATAGTAACAGTCCCCTAACATTTTATTGTGAGCTTCTGGCTTCTATCCAAGAAGAGAAAATATAGAAGCAGAGACCATGTGATTCTTCCTCTTCATTTTCAGGGTTTAGAGTGGGATGTTGTTTGCACCCATCTTTTGGTGCACGCCACCCTTGCTCACTTGCCCTTTCCTGTGGTTTTCGTTTTCTTCATTTGTTCATTTGAAAATCCAGGGTTTCTTGCAGTGCAGAGTGACTACATTATGATAAATACTTACACAGACAAATTAAATGATTCAGTATAGTCACTCTGAAAAGTCTGGTTTCCATGTATGGAATCATGGGTATCATCAACCATGTTGTATTTACATTGTATTTACCATAGTGTATTTACATTGGTAATGTACTCATAAAATTCCCTGTGTACTTTGTTTTACTATTAGAAACCAATCCAAGCCATGTCTGTAGAATGACACACACAAAAGGATGATATTTAAATACCAGGGCTATAATGGGACCAAGCAGTTGAGGCAAATCTAGCATTTTCCTGATGCCTTCTACCTCCTATTTGTACAGATATAAGGTTCTGAAATTGCTAGATTTTTAAAGGGTTTAGCTAACTGCTTCTTCAAGACCTTAGTGCCTTTCAAGCAACTGTATGTATGGAGTATTTTTAAACAGTCAGTATTGACTCAAGAGAAAGCGTTTGGGTCAATTTGGGCTTTTACTTCATGATTACTGAACTTTCCTGCAATTTCTCTCCTCTTATAGACTGAAGAGAAAGAATGTTCTGCACAATTCTAACCCTTTTAAAGAATGACATCCCTGGTTGACAGAGGATGTTGCGGTGATTAGCAGCAGAAATGAATTATCCTCAAATGAACTCCTTTAAAAAAAGAAAGAAAAGAAAAATTCCCTTTTGTTGGGGAAAAAACTAATTTCAAGTCCTAGAATATGTAAGGTTAATGACCAACTTGCTTCAAGGAGAGATACATGAAAAGTAAAATTGTTAAGTCTGCTGAAGAACTAATCAAGCATATTGTTCCCTTGATTCTAGAAAATTGCAGTGGGCTCTTTAGAGACATTGGAAAGACATCCATGGTGCACTCCTGCTTTGCCTTGTCAGTCAATGTGTATTCCCTCTTCCTCATAGTGTCACTATGTCCAGGGGCGGGTAATGTGCCGAGGCTGCTGGCAGTTGGTGGCGTGCTGATGTTCCTCTAGCCCAGGGCTTCCACTAGGTCCAAATGACAGATGGTTCCCTCTGCTGGTTGAACTAAAATTTAGTCCTCCAAGATGAAAGGACCTGAGAGGACTCACCCACCATCATTCTCACTGACTATTAAATACATTTTGTATTTGACCCTTAAAAAGCCAAAAATGTGTGACCAGATAAAATGCACTCCAGAACTGGTGGTGGATCCCTCCCTGACTCCTTTCCTGTCCCTCTCCTTCGTTGCCTTCTTCCCTCTCTTTTTCTTTTCTTCAAGACAATTTAAAAATGACAGACAAGCTAAAAAAGTAGTGTAATTGACATTTGCATTCCCCCTATCCAAAAATGACTGCCTCTTTTACTTTAGTCAAGTTTTCTTTCAATGTTAGTTTTTCTTTTTTAAAGAAGTTATTAATGAAGCTAGAGTCCATTTTCACCATCATTTCTTTTTTTTTATTTTTATTATTTTTTTTTGACAGGCAGAGTGGACAGTGAGAGAGAAAGAGAGAGACAGAGAGAAAGGTCTTCCTTTACCATTGGTTCACCCTCCAATGGCCGCTGTGGCCCGTGTGCTGCGCTGATCTGAAGCTAGGAGCCAGGTGCTTCTCCTGGTCTCCCATGCGAGTGCAGGGCCCAAGCATCTGGGCCATCCTCCACTGCACTCCCGGGCCACAACAGAGAGCTAGACTAGAAGAGGGGCAACCGGGACAGAATCAGCGCCCCAACCGGGACTAGAACCCAGTGTGCCGGCGCCGCAAGGCGGAGGATTAGCCTATTGAGCTGTGGTGCCAGCCCTCACCATCATTTCTTGTCCTTCCACCTCCACCCTCTATACTCTCTGCCACCTGCAACCCTATCCCAAATTCCCTACCATGTATTTTTGATGTATTTGACCAGTCCATCATTTCAACTTTTGTACATGTATATGTGTACTGAAAATGAGTACAAACTATTTTGTTTGGGAATTCAAAGTTTTCCTTTTTGTTGATTTTCTTCACATGACATTATTTGTGCAATATCTGTATTGATTGCTATAAAACCAGTTGATTCTGTTAGACAGCTGTATAGTGACCAATCCTATAATTATAGCATATTATATTCACTCATTCTCCTTTCAAGGTGATTTGCAGATCATTTCCAAGTTTTATGCTAAGAAAATGCAGCGATATTCTTTTTCAAGGAGTCTCTTTGGAAATTTGTTCCTTGAGCTCCTATGCTGTATCCTTCCAGGAGGGAGCTCTATGCCATGGGATATGTGGAGAGTCACTTTTGATAAATATAGTAAAAGTGCTTCTCATTGGCACAATTAGTGAGTTTGCCAGACTTCCCTCATAGAAGGAATTGGCTTTCCTTTATTTTCATTTGTGTTTTCTTTGTATCTAGTGAGACTGAGCTTCTTTTTTTATAATCATGGTCTATTATGATTTGTCCTTTGGCTCACCACTTATTTTATTTGTTGCCTTATCTTTTTCTTGATGTTAGAGATTGCTTGTTCCATATAAAATATTTAGCTGATAATGTTGACTGGTCTGACACTTGAGAGTCAGTTCAATTTATCAGTACAGTTAAATTGTTACTGGATTTAGTTTAATTATGTATATTAGCAAGAGGTTGGGTATAATCTCTTTGCCTCCAGTCTATTCCAGATCCTTTTGGTTCTTCTTTGAACACGTGCAGCATGAGGTTGACCACTTTCCCTGTACCATTGCTACTTGGTCAGATCCTTTATTCCCCAGTATTACTGCAGGAGCCTCCTAAGTAGCCCTGCTGTTCAGGTCATATCTAGCACAGGGGCAAAACAATATGATGAAAGTGTAGGTTAGATCTTATTCTACCTCTGCTCAAAACTGCAGTGGCTTGCTCCAAGTAAAAGCCCACGTCCTTGGAATGGCCCATAACATCGAGGGCCCTCCGGCTCCCCATCTCCTACCATTCTCCTCACTGCTCCAGCCACCCTGGCCTCTCTGCTGTTCTACTCACACACTGAGCATGCACCTGCCTCAGACCTTTGTGTTTTCTGCTCTCACTGCCTGGAACTTTTTAAACTTAGTGCCATCTTTGTAGCAGTCTTCTACACTTACTTTATTTAGCTGTTTCCTGAGATGTTACCATCTTAGTGAAATCTTTCCTGATTTCTTTGCTTAAAAATGCAACAATCTCCCCAATCCGCTATTTGCAGGATTGCGAAAAAGTAGGTGGAAGATGCATATTCTGAAAAAAAGCTCAGCATGTATCTTAAAATTGTATGGGCAGCAAAATAAACTCATCTTTAAAGCCTATTTTCCATGAGCTTTTAAATGTCCTTTTGTATTAGTCTCTTAGGACTGCATTAACAAGTTCCATAGATCGAGTGGCTGAAAACAACAGAAATTCACTGCTTCTCAGTCCTGGAGGCTACAAGTCTGCAATGACAGCTTCACCAGGGCCATGCTCCCTATCAAATCTCGCCTTTGCCTCTTTCTGGCCTCAGGTGGTTTGCAGGCAGTCGTTGGCCTTCTCCCCTTGCAGTTGCATAACTCACCTCTGCCTTCATCATCCCTTGGCATCTCCCTGGTCTCTGACTTCTCAGCATAGTGATCTTGTAAGAACACTGGTCGTGTTGGTTCCGATGCCCAGCATACTCCAGCATAACCCCATCATAACTAATTGTATCTCTGACAACACTATTTCAAAATGGAGTCACATTCTGAGGTACTAGAGGTTAGGAATTCAACATATCCTTTTTTATCTGAGGAACAGGGGGAACATACTTCAGCTCCTAACATTCCTTATTTCCTTGCCTACTCCATGTGTTTCTCCATAGCTCTTAGTACTCTCAAACCAACTACACAGCTGTGTATTTATTTTGTTGGCTCCTCCACCAGAATATTGACAACATGAAGGCAAGCTTTGGGGCTATGATGCTTACTGTTGTAGAAAATAGTGCCTGGTAACTTAGTAATTGCAACAAATACTTCTTTTAAAAATGATTTATTTATTTATTTATTATTTGGAAGTCAGAGTTACAGAGAAAGGGAGGGAGAGATAAAGATTTTCCATCTGCTGGTTCACTCTCCAAATGGCTGCAATGGCCAAGGCTGGGCCAGGCCAGAGCCAGGAGCCAGCAGCTTCATTGGAGTCTCCCACATGAGTATAGGGGCCTAAGCACTTGGACCATCTTCCATTGCTTTCCCAGGTACATTAGCACGGAGCTGGATTAGTAATGAAGCAGCTGGGACTTGAACCAGTGTCCATTTGGGACGCCAGCACTGCAGACAGCAGCTTAACCCACTGTGCCACAGCACCAGGCCCAA
The DNA here is from genome assembly GCF_051225735.1 of Oryctolagus cuniculus. NCBI lineage: Eukaryota > Metazoa > Chordata > Mammalia > Lagomorpha > Leporidae > Oryctolagus > Oryctolagus cuniculus. Next base: position 90,435,726 of record NC_142876.1, read on the forward strand.
CAAATACTTCTTGAGTGACTGATTATTTGCTTTCAGTTATCACATTGAGCAGACCATGTGACATGACATGATTCAGACCAAAACCATTAGATAAAGAAAAGAAATAATTACAAAATCTTAGGGACTAAAATGGTGTTTATGATTATGGTGTTTTTATTTGAAAGAAGGGCATGTGAAGGAAACAGAAGTCGAGGTTCAGGCAGAGGAACTGAGCTGTTGAGGGACTAGTGCATTGTCCTCGAGTGATGTATAGATAGCGAGGTTTCTCTGGCCGCCTCACTCCTCCACTTTGGAGTTATTCCTGAAGTCAGGTGGGGACTGAGCTTTCACTTCTCCTTAACCTCTAACATGGAATAGGAACTGTACTTAGTGACTTGTCTTCATGTCTCCCCAAAAAGATTTGTTTAAAGAAATGTCCCCCTAAATATTAATATACCCATTTTACAGAGGTAGACAGTGAGTTGAGCCACTGGTAAGACATAGAAATAGTGTATGTATTACTAGGATTTAAATTCGGGTTAGTTGCGCCAAAGCCTGTGTTCTTTCCCTTTGCCTGAGTCCCTTAGATTCTTATGGGTGCTAGGGTTTCAAGGGAACGAAGGAAATGCACACAAAGGAGACTCTTCAGGCAGACAATTTGGCGCTGACCCCACAAAACCAGAGAAGTCATTTCAGGGCAGCCTCGTCCTTCTGCACAATGGCCGCCTCAGTGCCAGGAGGTTCTGGTTCTTGAGGGAAGTCAGCTGGAGCCAGCACAATCCCAGACTAGGAATCGGAAGCTGGGGAGCCCAGATGTTGTTCTGCCATGTTTTTCTTTTGATCATGTATGAATCACTGGAGTCCCTCTGAGCCACGTCTCCCTTGTACAATCATGTCCCTGCCTCCAGAAATCACACGTGTGCCTTGATTCTGCCCTTTTAACAATACCTGTGCAGTTGTGCTAGTTCAGTATTTGTGGTGAACATTCCTAATGAGGTTTTACCTTGGACCTACCTGACTCACTGGTGAAATGATTGTTTGACTTTCTTGTTCGTGGTGTAGGTATCCAGGACTTCCTATCTGCCTAGCTCCTGTATAAATACCCTGTGTGTCCGGCCATTGAGGAGTCCGAGGCATTCACAGTGCTCCGAAAGGTAGAGTTTATCTTATTTTTTTTTCAGAGTTTGATATTACTGACCTGCTATGGGCATCCTTACAATAATAGTAACTTCCGTATGCACATATAAAATAGAACTTGAAAAAAAAAAACCCTTGACTGACTTCAGAGAGAATAAGGTGGGGGGGCCTCCCATCACTTTGATCACTCCCCCAAAATGTATACAACAGCCTGGACTGAGCTGAGGCTGAAGCAAGAGCAAAGATCCAAGAATACAGTTTGGGACTCCCATGTGGGAGGCAGAAATCTAGTTTCTTGTGTCTTCACCACTCCCTTCTGGGGCCTGCACTTGCAGAAAGCTGGAGTCAGGAGCTGGAGTTGGGACTCCAGGCCTGGTGGTACTCCAGTGTAGGGTATGGGTGTTTTAACTGTAAGGCTAAACACCCAGGCCCAAAAGAGAACTTGTAAAATGCTATCTTATAGATAGATAACTTTGGAGAATTTACCCTTTCTCGAGTTCTATTTGTAGCTGCAATTTTTAAACTGGGATACAAATATTATGTCAGTTAAATAAAAGAATGACAACTTAACTTTCTGAGAGAAAGCATCACCTTTCCTCTCCGTGAAATGTAGCTTAACCATTCCCTGATTGACATGCCATTTTATTATTCTCGCCCCCAGCAGATAGTTTTACAAATTGAATTATTTTTAGTATAAAAAGTAAAATTAAAGTTAGAAAGTCAAGTTGTTATGCTTTGCATGGCCTTGATAATGAACGTGGAATTGAAATGACATCAGTAGCGGAGGGAAGAGGCTTCTGCTATGAGACATGTCTCCTAATGTCATGAGATCGTCCTTGATCAAAGCAAAGCCTAGTGCATATGATGGAACAGTGAAGTAAAGATCTTGCAAGGAAGCTTGAGGTAAAGTAATCACTTGTCTTTATACATCTTTGACTGTTTTCAATGGGTAAGTTGAACATGTGTTCTTAAAAACAGCATTGAATGACAGGGCTCTGCAAAGGATACTCCAAGGTAAGGCCCTCTGTCACGCTTTGATCTGAAGCAGTCTGAGAGAGCCTGAGAAGGAAAGTCTCTTTCTGACCTTCTCTTCCCCCAAGGCAGGCCATAGAAATGAAAATCCCTTTCCCCCAATGCCAGCCGGAAAATCTAGAAATACGACTCTAACCTTCCCTACCCGTCTGTGTAAGACCTGGCTGTAAAGAAGTTCTCTGGCCTAGCTTGTTTGATATATATGGGTCACAGGACCCTCATTCCAGAAGGGGTCCTGCCCTTCACCTAGGGGGAAAGGATGCCACAGAGAGAGACCCAGAAGAATCTGAACAGACTGGGCTGCTGGATTTCCCCTCTAGGTTTATTATTGTCAGACCATACCCTTTTTGCCCAATCGCATTTCTCCACAGCTGTACATTTTTCAGAGAATGTACCATTGTGCAAAAGGACGAGGGTGCCCTGAAACGACTTTATGCTTTTCTCTTGTGAGAGTGTTGGCCTCTTAGGATAGGTGAGGAAAGGCGTCACACTTTTTCAGCCCCACAGTAGTGATCTGGATCTGGTACTCTCCCCAGCATGTTGTTTTCCCAAAGACTCAAAAATGCACACTCTCCATTTCTCTCGCTTCTCCTCATCATTCCTCCTTTGACAATGCCTCCCATTCTTAGCTCCACAAACAATGTAGCATGCATAACAAGTAAATCATTGAAGGGCTTGTGTGCCAGAATGCAGAAATTCTACACTCCACTCCTTGCTTCTAGGAAAGACCTAGTCCCCTGAACCCACTTTACAGCTATCTGCTTGCTTATCCTAAGTCCTACCTTCCACTCTATCTGGTTCTGTAGTCGCTTGAAACTGATGCTGCTATGGTTTGAATGTGATGAATCCTCTCTGAAACTAATGTTTGCTGTTCATCTCCATTGTGAGGGGTGAAGAGGGTAGAGATCTGATCTGACTATGATGTTTAGAGCTGGGGCTGTGGGAGGTAATAAGGAATAGTTAAGATCATGGGGTGGAACCCCTATGGCTAAGAAAGCACGAGAGACCAGAGCACACACACACACACACGTGTGTGTATTCTGTGTCTCTTGCCCTGTAGCATCCTGGGCTATCTCAGAAGCTACCAGCAAGGAGTCCTTCACCAGACCACCAGATGTGGACCAGAACTGTCGGCTAAAATAAACCTCATTTCTTTATAATTTGATCACCCTTTGTTGTTGTGTTATTAATAGCAGAAAAACAGACTCTGGATTTCTTATACAAAGCTTACAGAGTTGGGCCGGACACCCCTAGATTTATAGGGCTGTGGGCTATTGCCACATCTTCTAGAAGCAGTCAGCAAATGCAGACTGTGGGAGGATGAGGCCAGCTTCTTCATTTCCTAATGTGCCTGGTTTTTCTCTGGCTAAAGAGGTAACCTGGGAAATAGAGAAGGTTGAAAGGCAGTAAGTGACATGAGGTTAAATGGAGCACTGGTGTTACATGCCTCTTTACAATGAGTTTGGCACATAATTATTTGATTCCTGTGTTATTGTTTTTCTCTTTAGTGTTTTAAACCCCCAAGCAAAATTCTTTCTAACATGAAAGCTGTCAGTATAAAATGTGTATCTGAAAGGGTGACATTTTAATATCAGTAATTACTGAAAAGAAGAATTGTAAACTCTTCAAGTTTTAGAAGCCTCACTTATTCCTCCCAGTTCATCACAAATTGTTATTTCTCTCCTAATAATAAAGAGTATGTACCTAAAGACACCAAGCAGCCCCTCTTTAACTGATTCTTCTCTTTACAAGAACTGACTCAGATTTCTGCTCACTGCTGTGTGAACTTACTCAATGTACTTAACCTCTCTGAGCTCTGTTTTTTTTTCTACTGTAAAATGAGACAGATTAGAGAAACCACCTCCTACAGTGTTTAAAAAAGATTAAGTGACAATTTATGTCATGTTGTTAGCAAAGGGCTGGGCATACAGAAGGAAGTCATGATGATTATTAATGGAAGGAAATATGTTCCTACTAACTCTGTTGGTATTTAAGGATTTCTAATATTTTATTTCAATTAAGACATTACATTTGGCAGTCTTTACTGAGACAGGATATAGAGTGATATTTGAGACCTGCCCCTCCCCCTGCAAAAAGTAAGGTAAAATAACATGACAAAGTACAGTATAATCTTTGGTAGTCGTGATCCTGTATAAGCCTCATTGCTTCGAGATTAAGTGTTGCCAGTCTGAGAGCCAGATCTGACTGATGCTTTATTATTTTACTTTATGCTGTACTTTCATTCCAAATCTTTTCATGTATTTGGCAAGATGATCAAGGAAGCTCTGAGTCTGACTTCTGATTCTACTTAAAACTAAAACTCCGTATTATTAGATAAAGTACTGGATGAAAGTGAAATGTTTTGGGTAGAGTTAAATAATGCAAGCAATGTTTCCTGAATGGTTTTGTTTCTCCTTACTTCCAGTATGGCTAAGGAAGTTCTGGTTCTGATAGTCCCACAGATATCGATTCTAAAGTACAAGCTGAAACAAGAAAAGTTACCTGAAGGCACTAGAATTAAAATAAACAGCAGATTTTTGAGGGAGGTTGGGATTCAGAACTTGTAAGAATGGGCCAATTTAAGGTGAATTTCACATTTTACAACTTTTAAACTGAAGGTAGCAGACATTAATGTTGCTTGCAGTGGCTAACCTCCAGTAGAAAACCTGCAGTCTCTTTGATTCCAAAACCCAGGAACACAGTTCAGGGAAACCATGGCCATTGAAAAATGAGTTCAGAATACTGGAAGGGAAAACCAAGGAGAACAACCTCCTAATTTTGTGTATAAACATTGTCCAAATTTCTGGCTGATATCTTAAGCATACATACATGAAGTAAACACAGACTAGCACTATCAAAATAAATGATTTGAACTGCTCTTTGGCTGCTACATTAGAGACAGTTTTTGATGTGGGTGTAAGTTAATTACCTGGTAAAATGAGTAAAACAAGATTCTTCAGGGAACTACAACTGAATTCAGACCCTTCACACCCTAACATATACTTTCAAACATTTACATGATAATTATAAAATTATATGACATACAAAGAATGAAGAAAATGGGACCCATTTTGAAGACAAAGCTGAGCCATTTCCATGATGGCCCAGAGGTAGGATTTACTGATTTTAAAGCTAAAACTGTTTATAACCGTACTCTACAACGAACAGGAAAATAGACACATAATGAATAAAATGGTGTTAAGTAGAAACCACAGAAAAGAACCAAATAGAAATTCTAAAACTGTAAAATGCAATATTTGAAAGAAAAATATACTGAGTGGATTTGTAGCAATCAAGCATATTAGAGGAAAGTGTCAGTAAACCTGATCCATGGGAAATTTTTTTTGAAGAATATGAATTTAAAGAAAAAGCTTTAAAAAACTGAATGGGGGGAAGAAGAATAGACACTTATGGAACTGTCTGGCAGGAATTAAAAAGTATAGCGTATCTCAGAAGAAAAAGAGACAGTGATACAGAAAGTATACTTGAAGAAATATTGGCCGTGCTTAGCACCAACAATACATACAAAATATTTTTTAAAAATGATTATTTATTTGAAAGGCAAAGTGACAGAGAAAGGGGGAGAGATGAAGAGATTGTCTATCTTCTGGTTCACCCTTAAATTGGCTGCAATGACTGGTGCTGGGCCTGCCTGAAGCCAGGAGCCAGAATCCCAGCCAGATCTCCCATGTAAGTGGCAGGGACTCAAGCACACATGCCATCTTCTACTGCTTTTCCAGGTGCATTATCAGGGAGCTGGATCAAAAGTGGAGCAGTTGGTTCTCCAACTGATACTCAGATATGGAATGCTGGTATGGCAAGCAGAAGCTAAAATAGGTGTCCTAGAATGCTGGGCCCTAAAGAGAAAATGTTGATAGAAACCAGAGAAAATGGCACAATACCTTTTGGGGGAGCATTGCCTTGAATGAGCACTAACTTATTGGAAGTTACACAGGCTAGGCAAATTGAAATAATTCTCATGTTTTTTAAGCACAGAGAGAGGGGAGGGAAATAAAAAACCAAAACCAAAACAAAACAAAATCTTTTAACCCCAAATTCTATGTGTACTGCAAATGTCCTTTGAGAATTTAGACAAATTAAAGGCACTTTTAGATAAAAGACAACTTAGAGACCTCATTGCCAGCAACTCTGCATCACAAGAAATGCTAAAGGATGTTTTTCAAGCTCAAGTGAGATAACACCAGATGGGATCTTAAATCTTCAAAAAGGAATAAAATATATTAGAAACTGTAAATAAAAAAGCTGATTTTCTCATTTTACACTCTTGAAAATACATAGAATCTGTTAAAGAAAAATTTTTTCGCTGTCTTGTTTATAATGTATTAAGTGTTGATGTTTGAATGCAGATGACAATTATCACTTGAAGAGTGAGGTAGATGGCAAATGGACTTGTAATGGAGGACTTAAAAAAATCTATTGAAAATTTGCATGATCTTCTCATTCCATTTTTCCATGGACTTTTTGAGCTCCAGTCATATTCTTCCAAGTTTTTCAAATTTCATAGAAAAGAATATGAAATTAATTCTAAGTAGACTGTGAAAGATTAAGAAAATATGTTTTAGTAAAAACACCAAAAATTGAATAAGCTAGTTAAAATAGAATCCCATTTAAAAATGATCTAACAAGATTGCAAGAAGGGTCGGCGCCTTGGTTCACTTGGTTGGTCCTCTGCCTGCGGTGCTGGCATACCGTATGGGCGCTGGATTCTGGTCCCTGGTTGTTCCTCTTCCAGTCCAGCTCTCTGCTATGGCCTGGGAGGGCAATGGAGGATGGCCCAAGTGCTTGGGCCCCTGCACCCACATGGAAGACCAGGAGGAAGCACCTGGCTCCTGGCTTCTGATCAGCACAGCTCTGGCTGTAGCGGCCATTTGGGGAGTGAATCAATGGAGGGAAGACCTTTCTTTCTGTCTCTCTCTCTCTCTCAATGTCTATAGCTCTACCTGTCCAATTAAAAAAGAAAAGATTGCAAGAAAGAATATATAGAATAACAGGATCAGAGTAGCAATGTGAGAAATGAATAATAAAATTGCAGCTTAAGGTACAACTGTAACAGCAGTTATATTAAGTGTTAGTGGACTAAACGCTCTAACTAAAAGGCAGAGATGGCAGCCTATAAAAAAGCAAGAGCAACTGTGTTTTCTGAGCAAGACTTTAAATAGAAGGATATAGATAGGCTTTAGATAAACTGATGAGAAAATGTACACCATGGAAACAGGATTGAAAGCCCAGAGTAGCTACATTAATAACAGATAGATTAAACTTTAAGACAAAAAGATATTACCAGATATAAAGGTGAGCATTTCATAATAACAAAAGAGTCATTGTTTAATAACAACATTAACATTATATATGAGCATTTTAATGCTGAAATTCCAAGTGAGAAGCAAGCCTTACAGTGCTGCAGGTCAGGTCACCACATGGTACACCTGCATCCCATATTCGAGTGTCTGATTCATGTCCCAAGTAAGCAAGATCACTTTATGTATTTTTTTTCAAGTAAACAGATGTTAAAATCTCTTATATTGACTTCATTCTCTATGTCCATCTGGTTTCAAAATGCAGACACTACAGTCAAATACATTTACATGCACAAAACTATGCTTCAGTGTCATCCAAATATATCACACTCATACTACCTTAGCAAAACATTTGTTTAAATTGGAATTAAAAGTTTAGTGCATTTTGATACAAAAAAATATTGAAATCCATGCATACGGGGGGTCTTCAGAATGTTCATGCAAAATACATTTTGTGAAAAAACTATTCATGGACTTCAGTTTTTTGTACCACAATAAACTTATCTGTTAATTCTATTTTTCTGTGAGCTTTTTGAAATATCTTCATTTATGTTTTCAGCATTTCCTCCCATTTGTGAGTGTAAGAAACTGGTTCAAACAGGCTAGTATTCCTGTTTTCAGAAAAGTTAAAGCATGTCAGAAATCTCTCATATCATCAAACAGTTCCATACTCATTACTTAGATTTCATAAAAATTGGTGTAATTACACCTGCTATTCAAAATCTTGATGGAATCTATTTAAATCATATTTGTGAATAAACATTAGTCTATTGTGTTTTTTCTTACAGAGCCCTAAGAAAGGTGCATGGTAGGAATCTCAGTGGAATCAGAATAGTTATATTTGTTAAAATTCATTAATCTGGACTTCTGTGCTTCAAGTAGTCACTACTTATTTAAGTGACCCAATGTTGTCTGCAACAATGAGGACTTTTTTTTTTCTTTTTTACAGTCTTCATATCATCTTTCGTAAAATAACAGACCGAGCCCCAGAAGGGATATAATTTGACCAGTGGCACCTGTAAGTGTCATTCTCAGAATTTGGATCCCTATCTCTCTGTTATCAAAACCTATGCTTATGCTGATACAGTTAGCCAGTTCTAAAATAGTGAATGAGTTAAGAGTTCGGGCATTACTTCTAAGAATAATTCTAATTTACAAAGTAGTCAGTGTGCAGAATCAGCACATGCTGGGTTAGAATTCATGTGCTGTATGAAGTCTCTGATGGTGTTGTGGCTTAGAAAGCTCCAAAGAACCCTAACAGCATAAAATCTGTATATTGTGTTTGTGTTTTCTTTATAAAAATGCATTATTCGTCAAGACCTGAGGACGTGGAGAGTGACAGAGAGTTAAGGTCACTTGGGTACCATCAGTGACAGCTTTGCCAATACAATCGGAATGCTCCTCAGCTGTAAAGCTTATTTAATGCAAATAGGCCCCAACAACCTTTCTACTAATGTATAGTGCTCCCTTGTCAGTTTGAAATGAGCAAACTGTCAGCCTGACAATTACCATGCATACAGTATATGCTCATTAAATCATGCACCGTGGGTTTCTTCACATTGTCAAATGTCTTAATTGAAAAAATGTGTAGTGTCACTCTCATGGGAAGGAGGCAAGAATCAGATGGCTCCAGAGCTTGCTCTTAATATTTCAGAGTTTGCTTTTAACTACAGCCAGAAATCATTCTCTTTTACAGTTTTGATTAAAAGACTATTCCTTCTGCATTTTTTGTTTTGTTTCTAATTCCAACACTGTAATTACAATGGAGTTGCTTTTATAATAGAGCTGCTAACTCATTCTGCCTGCAGATGAGAATCAAGGGGAAAGAGCTCAGTATTGGGGGCTGCAACAATAGAGTGTGTTGGGGATGAAATAAACTTGGAATTGAGATCCAGATGGATTTTAGCTTGTTAAATCTCTTCTTCAGTGTTAGTATTTTGTAGGTTTAGACCTTATCATAACATCAGTGGGTGGGTTAATACTTTCTGACAGCTAAAGCCCTTAGGCTACTGATGTCTCTCAATTTGTTTATATTTGAGCTTTAAAAAACACCAATGCCCAGACCAAATAAATTAGAATCTTTGGGGGTAACAGCTTTTAAAAGCTTTCTAGATGATTCTAATATTGGCCAAGGTTGAGAGAGATTGACTCAAACTAACAAAATTGTCCAGATTGGTCAAAATGAATCTCACCTACTCCTATCATTAACTCAGCCCACTTTAATGTTTCCTAAAGGGATACACACCTACTAGGGTTCCACAAGGTTAAAAAATCCTAGTTTTGGACTCCAGGCAGGGCCCAGGAATCTCAGATTTTATCTAGCACTCTAGGTAAGTCATGTGCAGTAAGGTTTGAGAAAGATGATCTTTGTAAGTGGAGTTCACAGTAAATTAAGAATTCAGGTCAGGCTGTGTGTGTGTGTGTGTCTATGTGTACATGTATTAAAGCAGTAGGGATTTGGGTACATTCATTTGGGTCCAACTGGAATCATGCATGGTAATAATAGTAACTACTTTTTTGAAAACACCCCACTATTTATAAGACCCAGAAATATATACACATTCTTCGGTCTCTAATTGTTAGGCATGAGAACCTAATGACTAGTATTAATGAGCTTTTGAAGAGCCTACAAAAACACTGAGAATTAAAAAGAAAAATTATTTTGTTTTCAGTATATGTAGAAATTGTAAAATCAGAACTATTTGATTTTTAATGAAGTGTCAACAAAATGGAATATTATGCCATTGTCATTAATTGCTAGTTTAATAATTATAAAAAATCTACTTTCAGAGTTGTTTTATGAGTTAGCTTTTCTTGCTTCTTAAGATTTTCTGAAAATGCATGATAATTACTGAGTGATTCTAGCCAATTTTAAAATTAAATTAACCAAATTACATGTAAGCAAATAATTGCAATTGCAAATGCATGAAAATATTTTCAAAGATTTCACATATAAAAATTATTGAGTGTAGTATAGCAGATAAAATATGGGATTGAGCCTCCCAAAGAAAATGTGCTGAAATCTCAGGACAGTCATGTAACTTGATGTTATGTACCTAAAAGTTAAATAATATTGGATTATCCTGGGCTCCATTCTCACTGATATGGCTATCAAAATATATGCCTAAGCAACTGTGAAACATACAGTTGAGTGGCCACTGTTGTGTGCAGTTGGCTAAGACATGCCTTGCAACACTAACATCCGATGTTCCAGTGCCTGTGGTAGTCCTGGCTGCTCTGCTTCTGATCCTGCTTCTTGCTTATGTGCCTGGGAAGGCAACAGAGGATGGCCTAAATATTTGGGTCCTTGCCACCCATCTAGGAAACCAGTATGAAATTCCTGGATCCTGACTTTGCTCTGGCCCAGCCATGGCTTCTGAGGCCATTTGGGGAGTGAACCAACAAATGAAAGATCTCTCTCGATCTCTTTCAGTGTGTATGTGTGATTCTGCATTTCAAATAAATCTTTAAAAAAGAAATCATTATTGCTCACTTCCTTTTTCTAAAAAGTCCAAAAACATAAAAAGAAAAAATTAGTATTTTAGCCACATATCACAGTACATTTAAAAGTACATCACTTATACAGAAGTTGAGAATGTTAATGAGCATCCAATGAAAGTGACAAGTCAAACTGCACACTACACTACTTGCTCAGAAAATTACCCCTCAACAATTGGCAGTAATAATAGTAAAACAACACGGAACTAGCATAAGAGACAGGAATGTATGCCCTGGCAATTTAGAGTCACTGAGGTCAGTTGATGGCCAGAGCTAATTGTATCTTTTTTGAATTCTCTATGCTTATTCATCTTTTGGATTTCATGGCATGTGGGGTCCCTTATCAATGAATTATGATTGCACTAAATTCTTCTGACCAGTAAATTATGATTGTGGCTGTTGTGGCTCTCTTTATCCTAATCTCTGTTTCTTTTGTAAAATGTGCGACAGCTATTTTATTTGTTTACTTTTGTTTTTGACTCTTCCTCCTTTCCTAATACAATCTGTATAAAAACAGGAGCCACAGCTATGCTTCTTTATCTAAACAGTCGTGCTGGAAAAAAAAATTGGTTGTAACAATCCATCATTTTGTTTCAGCCAGCAATCATCAGCCAGGCAAGGAGTGTCAGGCCATTAGAAACGATGTTACACATGTTGAACTGCTCAAGAAATATTTTAGTACATCTCTTTTAAACTTAGGATCCTATCACTGCAAGTCATTAATAAATGAGTGATGGGAGAGAAGCCATATTCAGGATTCATGCAGACCTCTAACCTCCCTCTGCATCCAAAAGGCCAAAAAAAAAAAAAAAAAAAAAAAAAGCTTGTCTATAAATTCTACAAATTTTAGTTGATTAAAATGCTTAATTGTTCACTTGAAAATGACTATACTTTTGAGAGAGGCCTGAAAACTTCTTGGCAATGGTTCAGCTGATTAATAATTTAGAACAATGATTGACTGGAGAGTGGAAGTGGAGATGATAGCCTCTCATTTTTCCCTTTATTGTTTCAGACAAATTGGTAACTCATGGTGCAGGTGTGAAATATCCTGGTTAACTGCCCGAAGTTTTGAATTAAAGCTAGAACATGATATTTGATCTTTACTCTTCAAGGTGTTGGCCTCAACCCTGCTGGCATGGAATCCCTTTGTGACCATGTTGCTCTTGATGCTTAGCTTAGCTCTGAAAGTCACTGCAAAGTCTGTGTGAACTACAACATATTTTACTATGGCTCCACTGTGTGTGCCTTGTTTTGCTAGACCCTCGTTAGGGTAAAACAAGGGATATGACACAATCCTAAATTGAAGTAGTTAAAAACTCTGGTAAGAGAGACACATACAGGTAGAAATTTTTCTTGTACCAGCTGAAAAGTCTTAAGTGTTAAGAGAGCTACATGAATAAATATAGCATGGGAGCCATTACCTTACAGGAATGATGGCAGTGATTGGCTCAACCTGGCATTTGTGATTTAAAACAATGTGAGAGGGGCTGGCATTGTGGCACATTAGCAATCCCAGCACCCGATACCAGAGTACTGAATTAAGTACCCGAGACTCCACTTCCAATCCAGCTTTCTGCAAATGTGCCTGGAGAGTCAATGAAAAATGGCCCAAATACTTGCATTCCAACTCCCACATGGGAGACTGGTCCAGCCCCAGCTGTGTGGGTATTTGGGGAGTGGACCGTCAGATGGAATCTCTCTTTCTCCCTCCCTCCCTCTCTCCCTCTCTCCCTCTCTCTTTCTCACCCTTTCTCCCTGTTGCTCTGCTCTCCAAATAAATTTTAAAAAAAGCAAGAATTTCAAACTAGTTCCAGTTGTCCATGTTGATAACAGCAATTATAATTAGAAAATAGTTAAAAGTAGTTAAGAAAAGAATGCTGGTGTGAGAACTTGGTCTAGATTTTCAAAGCTCCAGGCTTGTCTTTAGAAAGAGAAGATCCAGATAAATTGTATCCTACAAGGGCCCAAGTGACCCTTGTCTAGAAAGTACGTAGAATTTAGCTAGAAATTTCCATTTGGTCTTGGGAGAAGTTGTGACTTTAACTGGAACCCGTGTCGTAGACACTGTCAGGTGCATTGATGTTCTGCTGCCTCTAAGGAGAAGCAACTTGAGCCCCCCAGTGCAATGCCACAGGTTCAGAAGAGTGACTGGTTTTGCATGTAAATAAAAGAGTGAGTTATTTGCGTCTAGATCTTCTTCTACTGTATGAATTTTTGCCAACTAATGAAGAAGTGGACACTCAGACTCACCTCAGTGAACATTTGTTCATGTGTGTTTTCCCTCCTCCTCAACCTAAGTAACTTCCAGGATATTCATGCTTTGAGTTTTATCTGTGTCCATTTGTATGTGTTATTGTTATGAACTGAACTGTGTCCCCATATGTTTATTTGTTGAAGTCCCAATCTGCAGTGTATTTCTATGAAGGGACTTCGAAAAGTTCATGGAAAATGTGAATTATGAAAAAAAAAAAAAAACTAAGCAAGGATTTTATCATTTTTTGCACCAAAACAAGCTTACCTTTTAATTCCTTTTTCTACTCAGTTTTGAAATATCTTTGTATTTGGAGATAGGGCCTTTAAGGAAGTAACAGAGTTAAATATGATCATAAGAATAGAGCCTTTATCCAGTATGAATAGTCATTGCCCTTATAAGAAGAGGAATGGAGGGGTAGTTGCTGTGGCACAGTGGGTTAAGCCCATATCACATATTGGGAGTACCAGTTTGTGTGCCAGCTACTCTGCTTCTAATCTACTAATGCATCCTGGGAGGCAGCAGATGATACTTCAAGTGCTTGAGTACCTGCTACCCATGTATGAGACCTGGATGGAGTTTTCTGATTCGTGTTCATCTTGGTCCATTCCTGGCTATTGTGGGCATTTGGAGAGTGAACCAGTAGATGTAAGATCTATCCTCTTTCTTTCTGTCTCTCAACTTGCCTCTCAAGTCAATGAAAAGAAGTAAAAATAACCACCATGATTGTGCACACAGAGGAAAGGTTGTATGAAGACGCATGAATGCAGATATTCATCTGCAAGCTAGCATCTCAGTCTTGGATTTGCAGCCTCCGCAATTGGGAGAAAATACATTTCTGCTTTTAAGACATCCAGTCTCTGGGCTTTTGTTATAGAAGACCAAGCTGACCAAGATAGTGTTTAACAAATCCCCCTGATGAGTTTGATTTATGAGTCTGATTTAGTAAGTTTAATAGAACTCTGAATTTGGGCCAAAACAACTGTGAATGTCTTTAAATTATTCTCCTGTCCATATCATTAAGTAATGCCCAGGATAACCATAACCTTAAGCTATGGATTTATGCAGAACCTTTTTTTTTTTCACTTGGCCATCTACATATTCAACAAATAATCATGGATTGCCTACTTTGTGCACATTATTCATGGTTCATCCTCAGAAGGACTTGTCAGTCCAGAAGAGGAAATATAAGAGGCACTTAAACCACCATCATTTGTATTTGGAAATGCTGTGGGCACGCTAGGAGTAAAGGGAGTCGCTGGAGGAGGTGGTATTCAAGAAGGACTTTGGGAACAGTTGGGATTTGTTCACACAGGGTTGGGCAGTGGGGTGAGACCATTTGAAGAGGAGAAGGAATAGTGAACAGAGGCTTAGAAGTTGAATGGCTGGCAAGTTCATTGGGAGTCAGGAATGTTGACTGACTTGCAGAATATGCGAAGAGAAGAAGTTTTCTTTCATAAGGCTGAACTATCTCAGATTAAATGGGCTTCCCTGACAAAGGAACAATGATAGGCCAGACATTGTCCAACCTGTGTCACTAGGTGTGGCGGCTTGCCTGGGTTCCTTTCACAAATTACAGTTCAGAGACATCAAAGTAGGGATAGTAAAGCAAACATTTATTGAAAAGGGTTTCAAGCGAGGAAGGGGACAGTAGAGAGAGCACATGACACCTTTTCTTCCTAATTTGGGGCTTTTATTGCTAAAGTGTGAGAGACATCAACTTGTGATGTGGCTGTGATGCTTATGATTGGCATTTATGATTGACATCTGGGAGCTGCATACCTTTGAGATCTTTGCATGAGGCTGCAAACTAGACTTTTCAAGGTTGACTGGGTTCCTGTTTTAGCAGGATACTTTAGCCACAAGTTAAACCACAAAGAGGATGGTCTTAGGTGGGTCCAGCCAGAGAGCAGGGTCTTTGGATTCACCCATGGAGGAAGGTGTTGTGTCCCGTCTCCATTCGCTCCTGTCTAATTATCTAATTGACACAGGCATCATTGAATTGACTTATCCATATTCATAATATCCCTGCAAGCTATGTACTAATATTATCCCCACTTTATAGATGAGGAAACCGAGGCTTCAGTGGGTTCTATCACTTGACAAATACAAATGGTGGAACTGGGATTTGAACCTTGGTATCTGGTTCCAGAGCCCTTGCTTATATAAAGGCAGCCTGAGCATCTGAACTGGGGGATGAGGGAGTTAATAGATTTGCAAATGGGATAAGATGCATATTTGGCATATTTCCTGGAGCAAAAAGAAAGGCAGAGTCCCTGTCTCTCTGGCAACCACAAGGGAAATCTCAATGCCCTTGACCATTTCCCTGTAAGTTAGCCCTCTCTCCATGGAGATAAATCATTGGGGCAGGGAAACAAAAGTGTTTTTCAGGAGCTCTGCTGCCATGGCTAGCCTAGGTCTGATATGAAAGGAGCTTTTCTGCCTCGGTTGCCTTCCGGGGTTACATTCTTCATGAATCTGCTGCCTCAAAATGGAGCTTGTTAGTTGCGTGTCATCTGAGGATGGCGATTAGTTGCATGTGTTTGGTTGGGTGCCAGCCCCCTGGGGCGCCAGACCTCACTGCAGGAGCCACTGTGTGTCATGAATTAGTCTTGAAAATAAAAGCAAGTTCTTAAAATGGAGCATGCTAATTTGGGTTTTGCTAACCCCTTCTGAAGAAGGCACGGCCTGTTCGGTGCCAGCTGGCTGAGTTGGCATTCAGCAAGAAGCTGGGTCCCTACCAAAAAATGCATTGCAACCCCTGCCCCGCTTTGAGAGCAAAGCTGCAGTGAGGAGGTAGTGGGCACTGAGAAACAAGGTGAAACTAGGGGCAAGGACAGTACAGTGATGGGCATAATGAAAGGGAACTGAAGTCGCCATGGTATTCCCGCTTCTCTCTACCTTAAAAGGGAAATCTGCCTCTCTCTCTTCCCACTCAGGCTGCCCTCGGCCACTCATTCAGTGACTTGTACATAAAAGACTTCCTCATCCAATTGCTTATACACTGCACCTTTTATACTCTTCCAAGTCATACTTAAGGGATTATCACTGCAGCTTTTAACTTCCCCTAGAAAGAGCTGAATGAGCGTGAATGGGGCGGAAGAGTCTTCAGTGAGAAAGTGTCCCCCACCCCAAAATGCTCACAAAACGCCCAATCATGATATAAGAATGCCATTCTGTTTTTGGTGGGTGGCTGGCTACGAATGTGATGATTAACAATTACTGTACATATAGACGCTCACTACAAGCTGTCATGTCATGTACACAACTCACGATAATAGAATGTGGTACAGAAAGTGGGCCCTGGTCGCTGGGACATGGTCCATTTTCT
Organism: Oryctolagus cuniculus; assembly: GCF_051225735.1. Classification (NCBI taxonomy): domain Eukaryota; kingdom Metazoa; phylum Chordata; class Mammalia; order Lagomorpha; family Leporidae; genus Oryctolagus; species Oryctolagus cuniculus. Next base: position 90,452,272 of record NC_142876.1, read on the forward strand.
GATTAAGCAAGAGCAATCCCACCCAATCATGGTTTTGATTCTTGAAACTCGGCACTTAGCCCAACATGCTGGTAAGTGGGTAGTCTGATCACGAGGAATGATAACTGTGATGCGAATCAATAGTTGGACAGAGGAATTCTCAACTTTATTTTGGTTTTGTTTTGCAAACATCCCTTTGTCTCCAAATGGGATTGCTTAGTGTTGGGCCAGGAGCCTTGTACAGAGGCAAGACCAAAAAGGAATTTCAATAAGCTTTATGTTTGTTGTGGAGATTCAGGAAAGATGGAAGCTTTTTCCCATGTGGATAGATTTCTGTAATAGATTGCTGAGAAATATAAGTCGTCCTGGTTACTAATGTGGTGCATTAAATTTCCGGGAGTGAGGTTGTTGTTGGTTTCTTTTTTTTTTTTTTTAACCTGTTTATTTGGTACAGGCTTCTTTGTGTTTTGAAGGCAGCATTTTAAGTTGACTAATAAACTGATGCTCAGCCACTATCAGACTGGACCTGAACGCTGCTCCCATAATACAGTATTTTACATTTTTTATAAATGTGGAGACAAAATTAAGGATGAAGGGAAAGGCATTTTGAATACTTGAGTACTATGAATAATTTTAGAGGGATTTTATTTTTTCAAGGCAATGTATTTAACTATTTCTTTAAATGCTTGCATTTGGGTCTCCTCAGGACAATGTGTTACTTTAATGAATATGAGCTATTAATGAGCCTGTGGACCCTTGCATTTATGAGGTAGCTGACAGCATTTTGGTGGATCTGTTTTGAGATGCATGTGATAATGTCTGCAAGCTGAAAATAAACCAGCTGGTATTTGTTCTGAAAATATTCCGAGAACACCCTCCTGTTAATTGCCCATGGCTTGATCCAGCATCTGGTAAACCAATATATGGTCATTTCTACCATGGAAGTCAGCACAAATCATTAATGATTCCACAGCCATTTGCATTCTTTTCTTGTCTAGAATATGCCAATTACCATAAAATTATTCCTATTAGTGACATGATTGAATGATAGTAACCTGACTGTAACTTGTTGGCAGAAATTGTTTCATAATGACAATAATGAACTGTATATTTCAGTCCTCACTGGGCTCTGTTAAACAGGAAGGTTGGATATTATTTGCTTCTAACCCCTCACGAATAATACTTATTAATAACTTTGTGAATTGGAGGGAATGTGCAGTTTTGCAGATTTGTTTCAATGTGTGAACTTATCATTTTTTAAAAAAATATTAGAGAGAAGAAACACCATGTGCTATTAAAAAATGGTATTTGGGGAGCTCTTTGCGCTATGCACACTTTATGGTCATTGTCAGTGCATCGAACCTGGTAGACTCCTGCCCTCATGGCAGATAATGTCTAAATTTTTAAATGAAATAATAGACATGTAATCATCATCAAAGAATGAAATAATACCATTAGTGCTAGTGACCCCAAGAAAATAAAGAGTTGTTAGATTAATTCTTCTTTTACCTGATGTTGATCAGCAGGGAAATATGACGTACCCAAGTACAATGCCCATCAGGCAGATAGTACAGGATATAAGGGAGGAGCCTGTGAGAAGACAAGCTACAGTCCCCTCAAAGTTCCTGGTAGGGCTTCTACAGGGGAGGAGGACAGACTGAGCTATATTGCCTGAGGATCTGGGAAAGCTAATGAATGCACTGGATACTTCTTGTGGTCCACTTCCTACCCGTTCATCTTATTGTCCACTTAGGCCCTTGTTGTGGACATCACCTTGGGACACACAATCCAGAGTTTCTTGCCTAATCTGCTTTGGGTATCTTCTAAGGGAGTTAGGGATGGGATCTTGGCAGCCTGGCTGTGAAAACAAGTTAATAACCCATGCATAGGTATTGGCCAGATGGATGAGAGTGGATGGATCATTGCTCTCCTGTCCCATGCCTTGTTGAAACAGTTCTGAAGAACGTTTTAAGTTTTCTCAGTATTTTCTGGGAGGTTGAGTCCTGGTTTTTCACAGGTGATCAACTTGAGAATGCATCCTTGTGATTTCCCTCTGCAGCAGGTGCTATTAGTCTCCCAGCAACATCACTTATACTGGCCCCACACACTCATGCCCCAGCTGATTAGTGTGTTGAGTGTGGAGGTTTCAGAAGTCAGGATACCCTGAAATGAGCCATGTTCCCCAGAAATACTTGAGAAGTTCCTCTGCTCCTGGCCAAAGATGTACAGTATCCAGTGACTCACCACAACTGTCCTGGGGAACAAGTCTGTTGTGCTACTCATGCTCCAGAGCTCCTCATGCAAACAGGCTGAAGCTGGGCTCCAGGTGATGCCACATCTTTTTCTTGGCTTCCTCTCTGGCCCAGCCTGTCCCCTCATCTCCTCACAGCTATTTTCTGGGGGCACTCTTAAAATCAGTCACTTGTACAAGAGTGCTCATCTCAGACTCTACTTTAAGAGAATCTGATTTATGATACCTTTCTTCCCTGTTTCACTTTCCCTAGTACTCCAATACTTTTGTATGAGGCCCTTTTCCAAAATAACCTACCTGCTTCTAAGTCTTTGCTTGGGCTTTTCTTTCTAGGGTAGGGTAAGGGAATTGGGGAATCCAGGTTGAGACTATGAATGATTTCAATATGCTTGGGGTTCCACGGTATGCTACCACAGCTGGATTAAGTATATATAACCCCCACTAATTGCCATACTGAGAAAAGTTAGATTTAGAGATTTAGAAAGAAGTAGGCATTTTAAGATTACAAAGATACAAGAGTGAGTGATTTGATAAGTGTATACCTTGAGAAAACTGTTATTTGGGGCAAATGAGGATGTCAAAGAATTTGGCAAGAGGATTTTGTAAAATTTGAAATGAATTTATGAAAGAAACATTTGGGAAGGCAGAGAGGAGTGGAGAACGTAAATTAAGCCCACATAGATGGGATGACTGAAGGCTTTGTCTGAGCTCAAGAAAATCGCTAGTTCATAGGATGCTGAGATCACTATCCCTGTGGGAATAAAGGCTTCCTGCTGCAGAGGTTGGAGAAGTCAGGAATGCACATTCCTTTTCACATCTTTTGACTATCCATGTTTCCCAGGCATTTTGTTGGGAACTGGAAGTGATAAGCAAAATATAAATGGTCCTAGTTGTCAAAGAGCTTGTGGTGTAGCAGGCACACAAGTAAACAAATATAAATATGGCTAATTACAGGGTATAAACCTAAATATGGCTAATTACAGGGTATAACCTAAGGCTCTGAAAGAAATGAAAAGCGTGTAGTGACGGAAGCAGCAGGGTTGGTGGACGAAGTCCTCTCCAAGAGAATCATGTGTAAGTAGACCCAAAAGACAGCAAAGAAGTGTACCCTGCAAAGGAAAGAGAGAACGAAGGAACAGTGCAGCCAGAGAAATGGCATATACACAGGTCTTGCAGCAAGATGTACCTCAGTGTCTTAGAGGTTCATAAAAAAGGCCAGTGCGATGCGATAGTAGTAGTGAGGAACAGAGTGAAATTGAAAGGAAGGTAGGAACAGGATGTCCTCTATTATAGGAAACACTGGATTTTATCCTGAATGTAATGGAAAGCAATTGAAGAGATTTTAGAACATAAGTGATAGTTTCCTACATACATTTTAAAAATATTACTCTATGGGCCGGCGTTGTGGTGTAGTGGGTAAATCCACTGCCTGTGATACCAGCATCCCATAAGGGCACTGGTTTGTGTCCTGGCTGCTCCACTTCCATTCCAGCTCCCTGCTAATGGCCTAGGAAAGCAGCGGAAGATGGCCCAAGTGTTTGGATCCTTATACCAGCATGGGAGATCTAGAAGAAGCTCCTGACTCCAGGTTTGGGCCTGGCCCAGCCCTGGCCATTGTGGCCATTTGGGGAGTGCACCAGCAGATGAAGACTGATTCTCTCTCTCTCTGTCTTTCTTGCTCGCTCTCATCCTCTCACTGTGTGTAACTGCGACTTTCAAATAAATAATCTTTTAAAAAATATTACTCTGAAACAGCCATCACCGTAGTGGTTACACCACCAGTTAAGACACCCAAGTGCCTGGGTTTGCTGGCTGGCTATGGCTACTGACTTGGCTTCCTGCTAATGCAGACACTGGGAGGTGATGGTGATGACTCAGTTAATTGGGTCCCTGCCACCCACATAGGAAGTTTGGATGATATTCTCAGTTTCTGGCTTTGGCCTAGCCCTGCCCTGGCCATTGTAGGCGTTTGGGTAGTGAACCAGCAGATAGTAGCCTTCTGTCTGTCTCTTTCTTCCTTGCAAATAAAAATTGAAAAAACCTTACTCTGCTGTATGGAAAATAGGTTGGAGAGAGCATGACAAGATCAAGGGAGAGGAATAAAAGGCTATTGTAGTCCAGGTGAGAAATGATAATCAAATGGTTTAGAGTAGAGTCATTGAACTTGAACTAGAACTTACTGAATATAATTCCAGACAGCAAAGACTTAGTCTCTTGATTGCTGTTGTATCCAGGCCTATGCTTGAGGTTTCTGGAGCTCAGGGCAGAAGAACAAATAAAGGTCACATACCATCTGTCTAAATATTTAAGTTGTAAATCTAGCCAATAAACTATAAAATAAATGTTCTTTATCCTTCTGCCAGGACAATGTAACTTTTCAAGGATAAAATCCAAAAGTATAGTGAGAGCTGTGGTTTTTATGTGACTAAAAATTTACCAAATATCAGAGACAACTGTATTTTCTCATTAATGCGTGTGTACCATTATTTGGACAGTGATATTTGGATGACCTATATTAAGAACAGAAATAATTCTGAAATTCTTGAATACTTACACCAAATAAGTTATTTTTCTTTTCTTCATTTCAGTAAAATTATGGTGTTGGGAAGGCCATTTAGTATGCCAGTCAAAAACTTCACTTGGGATGCTCTCATTACATACTGGCATACCCTGGTTCAAGTCCTGGTTGTACTTTTGAGTCCAAATTCCTGCTAATGTGTACCCTGGGAGGCAGCAGGTAATGGTTTGAGTTATAAGGTTCCTGCCACCCACATAGGAGACCTGGAATGAATTCTTACCTCTTTGCTTTGACCTCAGCCTAGCCTCAGCTGTTGAGAACATTTGGAGAGTGAAGCTAAGCAGGTGGGAGCTCTCTGTCTCTCCCTGTTTCTCTGTATTTCAGATAAATCAATAGGAAATTTAAACAATTATTATGGTATTATAATCATGATTTATAATGTGTTTTTGTTTGTTGTGTAACTTGTTTCTGTTGACAGTTATGATCTAATGCAAGGTTCTGCAGACTAAGACTAAAACCAAAGCTATCCACCATCATTCACTTACAATTTATTTACAGTTCCTTTTGCTGTACAGTAGCAGAGATATGTATTCACAACAGTCCAAAATGTTTCCTTTTTAGTGCTTCACAGAAGAAGTTTGTTGATTTCTGATCTACAGAACTAAAAATTAAACTGCATATGTATTTGAAGTGTGGACAATTTGAATCTATTTCCATCATATTCCTATAAGCATGCTTATAAGTTAATTATAAAATTAGTAAAGTTAAAATTATCTTTAAATGTTTCCAATAAATATATTTTATAATATTCAAAATTATGTTATAATTAAAAGACTTAATGTAGAATATTAGTCAATATTTAAAATTATACCAAGTATATTTAAATATAGCTGAAATTTTTGACATTTTATTAAATTTTAATACCTGTTTTCATAAAGATAAAATAATTTACAATTTGTGTTCAATTTCTTCCATTTGCCAATGTAAAGGATTAGTGGCAGATTTTGTGCATATTATATTATAACCTACACATAGTCAAATTTAAGGAGGCTATGAGTTGTTTAGTTCTAAGATATGCCTAAGCTGCTATATGCAATAGTTGTGTATCTTGGTTGAGTTTGTAAACTTCCAAAACAAACTATGAAAGGAAACCAGCAGATTCTGATTAAAGAAAATAGATATTCAGCACTACTGGGAATAGAGACTTCTTTATGCAAGAATCCGGTACACTCATGCTGCCTCAGAAGAATCTGACAAATCAATTTCTCTTTCTCATGTTTAAATCATTCCACTGCTCAAAACTGCCCACACCACAAGGCACCATGTAGCTCTCTTGTCTGCAGTTTTGCACTTTAACCACAATCCACAACCCTTCCTCACATGCAGACACTGTCTCGCTTTCTTCAATGACATCCTCCGAAAGAGGCACAGAGACATTTTCCCATGCTATTACATCATTCCACAAAAGAGCAGGAAGTACTGGTTGTGTTTCCAAGAAGGAAGTCCCAAATCCTGAGCTACAGGAGCCCCAGTGTGTTTTCTAATCACTTCTGATGAGAACGTGTTTGTGACTGGGAGCCTGTCTATTTGTAGGATTCAGTATGTCAAATAATAGAGCAGTGCAGTATCTAGAGTGCAAACTACAGACATGCACGAAGAAATAAACAGAAACAGAAGAGTGGAAAGTTTTAATATTTAAATCTATGAAAGATAATGTAGGTAAAAAATAATTTAAATAAAGTCATTGATGAAAGTGACTCTGAGAATAGAGAATGTATCTTCTTTTCACAGGCCTTTAGAAAGATAGAAATAGAATGGCCTTTATAGAGTAGGAAGAAATTTTAGAAAATTTCAAGAAGCTTGAAATATTGAGTCCCCATCACTGATTGCAATGCAATAAATCAAAATATATCAAAACCTGACAATATGGACCCTTTGAGAAGCAATTCTTTATTTGAGGAAATGTATCAAACCCAACATTTGAAAAATAATTACATGTCATTGATAGTGAAAATATAACACATGTAAGTTTAGGGGTTACAGCTAAAGCTGTGCTTAGAGGAAAATATATAGCCTTGAACACTTGAATAACAATAACAGTGAAAGGGAATGAAGCGTCTGATTTAAAATAACAGCCAAACAAACAGAATGCAGACAGAACTAGAAAATAAAGATAAAAATTAAAAATTCAGGGACTAGTGTTGTGGCATAGTACGTAAAGCAGCCACCTGCGATGCTAGCATCCCATTTGGGAACTGGTTCACATCCTGGCCTGCTCCACTTCCAATCCAGCTCCCTGCCAATGGCCTGAGAAAACAGTGGAAGACAGCCCAAGTGTTTGGGCCCCTGACACCTTTGTGGGAGACCTGGATGAAGTTCCTTCTTCCTTGCTTCTGCCTGGCCAAGTGCTGGCTGTTGTGCCTTTCTGGAAAGTGAACCAGCGGATAGAAGATCACTCTGTCTCCATCTGAATTCTGACTTTCAAATAAATAAACAAATCTTAAATCACACATTTAGTTTTTTAATTTAAGAAATGCAATATTTATCATAAATAAACCCAGATGTTTTTTCTTTGAAAAGAATGCCAAACACAGAAATAGTCTATTAAATAGCCTACTTGTGAAAAGGGTAGTGAGCCTGTACACACACACACACACACACACACGAAATGAAGCTACAAGTAGAAAGGAAGGAAGCAACCATGGCTAATGAAGAAATACAAACAATCAAAGCAGAACCTTTGCAAGATGTTTTGAAAGTAACTTTGGCAGTCTTGATGGAATTGATTTTTATATAAATAAATATTACTTAAATGTACCCAAATGAAAAACGAGAGAAACTTTAATAGCATTGGAAAAAAAAATCTTAGGAAGTTATCAAAGATCTGAAAAAGCTCCAGGCCTTTATGCTTTCAGAGGCAAATTATCTTGAACTTTCAAGGAACAGATATTGATAATCCTATTTAAAATGGGAACTGATAATGTTAATTTTATGTCTGCATAATGGAGTAGGTAGAATGCAGAGGTTCTGTGTTTAGCTAGGGAACAATCTCCAAATATATTAAGAACAAAAAGCAAGATACAGAGTATTGTGTGTTATACCACCATTGGAGTAAATCTGTGTGTGCGTGGGTGTGTGCCCATGTGAGGTATTGTCTTTAAAGGAATACAAAGCAACTGATAACAATGATTGCCTCGGGAGAAGGGACTAGGCAACTGGAAGACAGGTAGGAGGCAGATGCTTTTTAATTTATTCCTTTGTATTTTTGAATTTGATATTCTGTGCATAAATTATTTTGTCAAAGAATTATATAAAAATAAAATTATCCAAAGTACAAATTTTAAGAAAACTGTCAATGTGGTTTTTTAAAAGTATTTATTTATGTAAGAGAAAGAAAGAGAGAAACAGAGTGAGCGTGCTAGCCCCCATCCAATGTTTTACTCTTCAATTGCATGAAATGGCTGGGGTTGGGAGGCAGGCCAAAGCCAGGAGCTAGGAACTTAATTCAGATATCCCACATAGGTGGCAGGAAGCAAATCAGTGAAGTTCTCACTGTTGTCTCTTAGTTTGTACATTAGCAGTAATTAGGAGTCAAGCACAGGAACTGAGAATCAAACCCAGGTACTCCAATATGGGATGCGGTCATCTTAATCATTAGGCCAAACACCCTCTCGCCCAATCAGTGTCTGAGAAAGACCAAATAAAATAGAAACAAGAAATCAATCTCGTTTATGGACTCATCCTGAAAATTTGAAGTTAATAAACATAATCAGATTATTAAAAAAGAATATTCACCTTATCAAAAAGGCTGCATATTCCCAGAATGCACATGTGACTCAATAAATAATGGGCAACGTGTTAATGTGTTCTTTACTGTCCCACACTGCTTCTCCAGTGGCAGAGCTGACTATGAACTGTCAGTTCATCAAAAACTGTAACTATGTTTCTATCACTGACTTTAGCAAATCAAAAATGCCGTTTAAACGGGGAAGCGATTGTGGTGCCTGAATTAAGCCACTGCTTTGGATACCCACATTCCATAGCTGAGTACCAGTTTGAGTGCTTGTTATTCCACTTCTGACTGAACTGCTCATCCGATCCAGCCTCCTGGTAATGTACTTGGGAGAGGTGAATGATGGTGGGCTCCTGCCACCAATATTGGACACCTGGGTGGAGTTCCTGGCTCCTGGCTTTGACCTGGCATAGCCCTGGCTGTTTGGGGCATTTGGGAAGTGAACCATGGATAGAAGATCTCTCTCTCTCTCTCTCTCTGCCCTTCTACACTTCTTCCCTCTCTTCCTCCCTTCCTCTTTCTGTCTCTTTGTCTTTCAAGTAAAATCAATAATTAGACATCATGATGACAGAAATTTTAAAATGTGAAAAACTACCTTAGGATCAATGAAATACTGTATCCATCTATCCATTTTTTCCTTTTGTTTCTTTCTCTTCATATCTATCTATCTATATAATTTTAATCTAACTGGAATATATACTTGTGTCTATCCAGAATATAATATGTAGATGTAGTTGTAAGGGGAAAAATAGCAAGTAGAATAGTGTGCATACTATAGTAGAATCTGTGTATTTTTTATTTCATTTTTTATAAAGTTTTATTTATTTATTTTCCTGAAAGGCAGAGAGAGAGAGAGAGAGAGAGAGAAAGAAACAGCTGGTTCACTCGCCAAATGGCTGCAATAGGCAAGCCTATGCCAGACCAAAGCCAGGATCCTGGAACTCCATCTTGGTCTCCAACGTCGGTTGCAGAAGCCCAAACACTTGAGCCATCAGTCTCTGTTTCCTTGGGTGCATTAACAGGAAGCTGAATCAAAAGTGCAGTAGTCAGGAACTGGCACTCTGAACTGGATGGCAGGATTTCAAGCAGTGGCTTAACCTGCTGCTGTACAACACTGGCCCCTGTGCACTTTCTAAAAAGAGATTTAAATAGCTGCATTGTGTGTATGTTTTCCCTTAGAAAGACTTAGATAAAATTATAAAGAACATCCATCTAACAAAGAGCTAGGTGAGGAGGGTAGTGGATAATGAAAGTGGAAAAGGAAAGCTTTTACTTACTGTGTTTCTGTACTGTTTCAATTCTCTAATCTTTTTCTTCCTTCACATTTATTTTTAAAAATCAACAGAAATTATCATAGCAGAGAGATAAGGGCCATGCTAGGTTACTGTAGCAGAAGGTACCAGTGCACTGCCCAGGGACTGCCTTTAACCATTGCTATTGAGCCCCTCCCAAATTTGTGCATTGCCTTTGCATTGGCTGCAGCTACTGTCTTTGCAGGACCACCTGGAGCTGCCTCCCTGGCCAGGTGTGCTGAGAGCTAGAAGTGCTGGGGAATTTACAAACCCCAGTTCCATCCTTAGCCAGGAATGCAAAGGTGAGGGAGTGAGGAAGTCCAGTTCCCTTGACCCTGGGGGAAAACTCCCTTCAGAGGCTTGGGCCTCAGTCACACCCTTGCCTGCTTCTTGCCTTTGCCTGTGCTGTTTCTGGCCACCCCTTCTGCAGTTTCTCTAAGAGTGCTTCCTTAATAAGTCATCTCCTTAACATCTGATTCTGAAGTGCTTTTATTCTACTTTGAATTGGTGGACTCTTACAAAGAAATTTCTGAATGTCAAATATGTTTGTATGTTTATGCATAATAACAGCATACAGTAGAACTGAGTGCTGCCAAGACAATAAGAAAAAGAGGACTAGCTTCCTTCCATTGGGCATTCTTGTGTCCTATGGACACTAGAATCTTTTTTATTTTTAAATTTGACTGGAGCCTCTGCTTTGCCTATTTCAGTAAAAGGATACCTGCCTCCCAACTTCAACATAGCTATTCATTTTCCTATACATCCTTGAGGGCAATTATTCTGCTACTTATTGCTAATGTATTATGCAAGTTCCTAACAACTTCTGGGGCTCATCGTGGTAAATTCTCTGTGAAAAAAAAAAATGTTTTATTGAAGGACAGTCTCAAGATGGAATTACAAATGGCTGTGAAGAACTCTGCCTACTTTAAGAAGGACCATATTATGATTCCTCAGTAGTAGCCTCAGTGGGCCAGTGAATTACCAAAAAGCACTTTGCTCATAGATGGCAGTGGTGCCTCTGAGCCCACAGGTTATTGTCAAGTACAGCATGTCATTTGGGTGCAGCACCTTTGCATTTTTAATTATGTGTTATCTCCCGGTTGCTCATTTACAACAGGTCTGTTATTCAGGAATGTGAACCAGCAAATATTTAGGCTTATCAGGTCATTTGTGTATTCTGGCAATATTCAAAGTATTTATAACCCCCTGCCATCTTTATACTGAATGTGTGCCTGCATTTAGAGCCATAAATTTCTCTGGATTTGAGTGGCTCTTGACAGTGGGATTTTTAACTGTAACATAGTCTCTGTGTGAATGTGTATGTACATATCCATATACGTGGGTATTTTGACACCCACGAGCAGAATAATTTATAGCATAACACACGTACAGATTTAAAAAAAATACTACTCCTGTCATAAACAGCTTCGTGCTTTCTTGTTAGGTTCTCAGAGGGAGAAACACTTTAGAAGGTGCTTATTTCTTTGGAGGTAGATGAGGAGTCAGACAGGAAGCCATCCTGATGGAAGGCTGCTGATTCTGCTGTCAGGGCATCTGGCAACAGCCTCCAACAGAGGTCACCAAATCTTCTAGCCCATTGCGACGTTGTTTGGAACTAGCCGACCACCTGAAAGACCCTGGGAACCACCTCTTTAGTAATTACACATGGGCAGACATCACTTGCGAAAGGAGGCATGAACACAATCGAAGATGACAAAATAGTAAGCCTCACTTTCATTCTCCTTTCCTTCTCGTTTGTGTCTTTAATAAGGCTCATGTCCTTGGCTGGCTCTCGGATGTCCTCTGCCTTCATTGTGCTTTTTGAGAGGCAAGGCAAAGTCTTAGGCAACAGAGACTTTCCCTGCAGAGTGCAATGTTCCCATTTGTCCTGGCTCACCCATTACTCAGAGCTGACATTTGGTTGATACTTAAAAGACCTGGAATCCACTTTAGCTCTTCAAGTAAGGTACTGGGTGCCTCCCTCAGGCATAGTATAGTTTTCACATCTTATCATGGGTGTTTGTTTTCTCTGTAAGGTTCTACCTTCTTGACAGCTGGAACCATGCTTTGAATTTCACCTGTACCTCCCACGCATGTGACATATTCTAGTAGGTCTGCAATCCTGTTATGCAGTAAATACTTGTTAGTTGGGCTTCTTCCAAGGCTTCTGCTTAGCTCAACAATAGTTTGAAGTAGGACTGGTCAGACAGGAAGTTTTAGCTAAACATTCATTTGCTTATTCAGTAGCTCAGGGAATTGGTGTATAGGATTCTCAGCAAGATATTTTGTTGGGCTTATACTGGTGGTTTTTGAACCATTTTTCCCTTTAGCTGAGGTGTGCTCTTTTTAATGGGCTCCACTATGGAGAAACAAGATGCATAGCACGTGAAAGAGGGGTGGTTGCATTTGAAGCAGAGGTGCAAGATAGACTGCACTTGAACAACCTCCTATCCTCCCCATTTTCCCAGACACCTACAAACCAAGTGGCCTGTGAATCATCTGGTATCAGCAGGGCTCCTCTGAGAATAGTCTGTAAACCATTTATCTACAGAAAATGTCTTTGAGTGTATTACTACCTTGGGTTCACCCTTTTTGGAAACAGATTTTATTTTCTAAAGCAATTATAGGTTTACAGAAAAATTGTGCAGAAGGTACAGACATATCCATATATTCACTCTCCCTTAGTTCGCAGGTTCCTTTATGGTTAGCTTCTTGCATTGATGTGGTGTATCTGTTACAATGGATGAGCCCACGTTGATACACTGGTATTAACCAAAGTCCTTAGTTTGTATTAGGATCTACTCTGTATGGTACAGTCATTTGTGTATGTAGCTAGCATGATATCATACAGAATGTTTATACTTCTCTACCAATGCCCCCTACTCTAGGTGTGCATTCCGTGACCCAGCATTTTTAAAGGTGCCTTGGTAAGCTTAGGAATAGTGGGAACAGGGATCGGGTTTGATCCTTAAGCAGGTCCGCTCTATATCTTCGTCACAGTTGGAAATAACTCCTGGTTTATATTCTCAAAAAGGGAATTGAGATTGCAGATTATGATTATAATCCTGTTCTGGTAACTCATTTGACCACTTGCAGCTTTTGTGTTTTGGAAAAGTTGTAAATTTATCAGTGATGCTAAATGTCAAAGTAAATTTCACTGGAACAAGGCCATGCTTATTGAGAATGTGTTGTGATGTATTTGAATTTAATATGTATGAATATGTGGACAAAGGTTAATTTGGACTCTTTTCATGTCCAGAAGCTAGACTTGCCCTTCCTTCACTGATTTGGGAAATACTTTTTCTTTACTTTCGGAAGCCTGCCTTTGACTTTGGTGCATTGCTAATTATGTGCCCAATTTTCGTACAACACTGACAATGAATACAAAATATTAATAAACCAACAAGACAAGCAGTTTTCAAAAATCACATTATGTATACTTACTGCCTAACTGACCTTTTCTGCAGTAACTTAAATCTTTAAGAAATCCATTTAATTTCAAAGCCAAAGTATTAGCCTATTTATATGTAAATTATCTTTAATTCATGCATTGATTTAAAAGACTAATCCAAAAGATCTTTTACCACAAGTGACCTTTTTGACTCTGTACTTCTGGGAAAACTGCGAAGTGGCTTCTTGGTGACCTCATCTCCACCTGTGGTCCAACACATGCCAGCTCTGGTCTGTATAAATCACTCACAATCACAGAGCTCTCAGCTGACACTGAATTATTAACGGAGTCATTGTTTTAGTTCCTATCACAGTTTCCACAGGACAATTTGTAGGGATGATTTTTTTCTACCTCATCTAGCATATTCTTTCTACTTTCAACCAACACATCTAGTTAGAATCTTTTCTAAGAAATATGATCTATTATTCAGAGGACACAGAATAAGGAGCTTAATGCTTTCTGTTTCCAAAGGCCTTAGATGTCAGAGAATCCTAAGTTTATATTACTGCCTACTATCCATATCTGAGAAGCCAGAGAATTGTAGGAATACTGTCAGTATTCTTGTTGCAGTGTTAGTGTTTATTCAACTTTTGGTTTTCTGACTGTGTTTAGTTTACTTTAGGGAATATCTTTAGACAGAGTCCATCACCAATTATCATATATATTTTTGAATTATTTAGTCTTGTCATTAGTGGGTAAAAAGCAAATAATGTAAGTTGTAACCTATATAAAATAGTTGAAGTAAAACTGATTATGCCATATGTAATATATTTATATTCATATATTTCCTCCAACTCTTTTTTGATATTGATATCTCTATATAATGATATCTCATCAAGATGTTAAATTATTTATTTATTTATTTGAGGATAGAGTGACAGAGAGAGAGAGAGAGGAAGAAGCAGTGAGAGAGAGATTGTCCAACCAGAGGGTCACAACAGAGGCACCTGGACCAGGCCAAAACCAGGAGACAGTAGCTCCATCTGGGTCTCCCATGTGAGGGACAGGGACTCAGGCTCTTGAGTCATCATCTTTTGCTTCCCAGGCACAGTTGCAGGGAGGTTGTTGGAAACTTGAGTAGCAGGAATAGAACCAGCACTCCAATATGCAATGAAGGAATCCCAATCAGTGGTTAACCTGCTGTGCCACATCTGCCTCTCTGTCTGTCAAATTTTAACCTGAGGTATATGAGGGGAGGCCACGAGTGCCCAGAATCAGATGCAAATGTCTATATGTATGTATGCATTTGTATAAATTGTCAGTGTCTTGAATAACTCTCTGGGGTGAGAATACTAATTTAAACTATAATATGAATGCGAATATCCCAGTTGCTCTGGAACTACATGGCATGAGGTCCTACATATGTACAAACTTTCCTCACTCTATCTCTCACCCCCAATATCTAGATCTTTCTTAATTTTTAAAATTCTTAGTTTTTTAATTGTCATTTAAAATTTTTATTTGTATTTATTTGAAAGGCAGAGATACAGAGAGAGAAAGAGATCTTTCATCTGCTTGTTCACCCAATGGCCTCAGTGGCCAGGGCTGGGACAGGCCAAAGTCGGGAGCCTGGAACTTCATCCTGGTCTCCCACATGGGTGCAGGGGCCCAAATATTTGGGTCATCTTCAGCTGCTTTTCCAAGCATGCTAGCAGGAAGTGAATTGGAAGTGGAGCATCCTGGACTAGAACAGACCCCGATACGGGATGCAGCACTGCAGGCAACGGATTAACCCGCTGTGCCACAATGCAGTCCTCAATTTTTCTTAAATTTTTAAGAAAGTTCATGTGGGGCAGGCATTTGACTCAGTGAGTTAAGCCACAAATTGAGATGCTTGCATCCAAGTACCAGCTCTATTTCTCCATTCAGCTCAGCTTCCTGCTAACGTGTACCCTGGCAGGCTGCAGATAATGACTCAAGTACTTGAGTCCCTACCACTCATGCAGAGACCTAGTGTGAATTCCAGGCTCCTGACTTTGGGGTCAGCTCTGGCTGTTACAGCATTTAAGGATTGAGCTAGCACATGCAAAGTCTCTTTGACACACACTCTCTCTCTGCCTTTCATATAAATAAATAAACCACTTAGTTAGTGAACCAGAGCATGGAACATGGCTCTTTCCTTTCCTGTCATCTTGCATTTCTGATAAATAAGTATTTTTTTTCAAAAGGATGCATATATTTTGGTGTCCCAAAGTTTAGAATCCATGCTTCATTTTTTTGTATTATGTGTTTCCCATGAATTCTTCAAGACCAATCATATAGTTACTCCATTAACACAAAACTCATGGGCACCAGTACTGTTACTAAACACCTGAATAAAGCATTTCCAAAACTTACATTTTCTTTGTAGTACACAATACAGCCTACCACGCTGAGGAGGCATTTTAATGCAAAATCACAATGAAGCACACAAATGGCTCTAAATAGTGCGTGGAGGACCCTTGTTTACAGGTTGAGAGCAGAAACCAGGAGGCCGAGCCTCACCTTCTCCCACTTCCATGGACAGTGTGTGTATCAGGTGAGAACTTTTTCACTGCTCTGCAGATGATTTACGAAAATGATGTGAGTATGGATTTTGAGATAACAACATTTAAAAATATCGAGCAGGCAAATACAGGATGCATGAGTAGTAGAGATCAACCATAAATATATTTGTAAAGCATGTGCAAGTTTTATTGTCCCCAGAGTGAGAAGACAGAGGAACCTTGCCCTAAGGATCTTGCTTGCTTTCAGGCAGGGGACACAGATATTAAATAATTATCCAGATAGCTCCCTAATTACATTGGTGAGACCTTGTAATGGAAGGTTACCTGGTGTTGTTAAAACACGTAACGAACTACTCCATCCAGGCTGAGGGATCAAGGAGCTTGCCGCTGAGGAACTGGCATCTGAACCATACTCAGGAAGGCGGGTAAATATGCAAGAAACCATTTGTGTAAGAAATAAATTGGGACAGGGACTTTACGCTATTCCACATGTCCTGTTATTTTGTTCTTCTCTTTAAGATAGAGTTGGTGGCATTTATATTAAAAAAAAAAAAAAAAGCATGTGTTTTACAGTTTAGGAAAGCAATTTGCTTTATGCTTGGGACACTATTTGGTTGTGTGGATCAGTGCTGGAAGCTCCTACTGCCCATCCTTGCCTTGGGAACTGCAGCGAGATGATGGCAGCAGAATAGTTTAACACACAGTGGGGAGTACAATATCTCTGGGATAAAGATTCTTTGTCTTCTCCATCTTCTGAGTTTTCTTCTCTTTTTCTCTTGTTTGCCCTCCCCCAGTCTGTTCTTTGAAATTGACTTCTCCTTTAGAGATGATCACAAAGACAGTGAAGGGTAAAAGGAACTCTCTGATCATACTCAGTGAGATAAACAAGATGGCAGCCTTTCTGGAAGTTGAATAAGCCTACATCTCTAATGAGGACTTCATTTTGTATACTGGGAATTTGCTAAAAGAGTAGAGGATAGGTGCCATTAGTCTAAAAATGGGAAGTAGATGATGCGTATGTTAATTTGTGATAATCACTTCACTGTGTGAAAATATGTTAAAACATGATATTATATCCCTTAAATATATACAGTTAGAAAGTAAAGAAAAAGACATGTACTTCTTCATGTCTGTCTTCTCTCAGATTTGTCTGATACAATACCAGCCTTTCAAGATGGTGAATGTAATTATACATAAACATTAATTTGATGGTATGTGCCTGATATCACGGTAGCATTTCACATGCCTTATCTGTATGAAGTCCTTAAGGTAGTTTTCATTAGTATCTCCATTTTACAGATCAAATAACTGAGGCTAAAGGAGGTGAAGTAACTTCTTTGAAGTCACTGTGTGAGCAGAGCTAGAGTTTGAGCCATCTCTACCCTTAAGCATATTATTCTACATTTCTTTCTTCCTGAAATCCTGTGATTTACCTAGTAACTTTAGGGATTTTAGTTTAAATGACAACTAAATTGTAATGGCAAAATATAAAGTTTTTTTTTTATTTTCATGAGTTACCTGTGAGTTATATTCTAGTTTCTTTATTTCTTATCAGAAA
This sequence comes from Oryctolagus cuniculus, assembly GCF_051225735.1. Taxonomy (NCBI): domain Eukaryota; kingdom Metazoa; phylum Chordata; class Mammalia; order Lagomorpha; family Leporidae; genus Oryctolagus; species Oryctolagus cuniculus. Next base: position 90,469,600 of record NC_142876.1, read on the forward strand.
ACACCATTGCCTCCTTACCACAGTCTATACAATTTTATACATGAGAAAATGTAGGCACTCAGTGGTTAAAGGTCTTGTCCCGAATCAAGGTATTTGGAACATCAGTTCAGAGGTGTGTCTGGAATATCAGCCTAAGGCTGTCTTTCTTTTTTTGACTATCAACTTCTCTTCTAAAAAAGAGCTATTAAAATTATTGGTTTTATTTTATTTTTTCCAATTCCAATACAATTCCTGTTGAATACAGGAAAGTTATAAAATATGCACATGAACAACCGAAATTCAGACATTAATCATGAAAAGTGTTTTGTGGCTTTCTCTGTTTGATGCATCTGTGTTAGTTGTGTGTTAGCATAAACCTTTTTGCTCCTGGAGAGAAAGGACAATTTCATTCTCCTACAATGCCTGTCTTCTTACTAAGCATGTGGTTAATTCTCAGGAAGTACTTCTTATTTTAAATTAAAGTGCTTCACCTACTGCCTAGCGCACTCCTTTTGCAACTACAGGAAGCAGCAGCAAATCCCCAAAGCCTCAGGTGGGACAGAATCCCGTTTCATGTCATTTGCAGATTCTGTCCCCTCTTCCTGGGAAACTGGTCAGTCACTGTGGTATTTGGGGGAATGAAACTCAGGTCAGCTTTGAGACACAGCAGAGAGCCAAGCTGTAGCAGGGAATAAAGACTCTACTAGTCGCTGCTCCTGACAGGACACGGTGAATGTCACGAGGATGAATCAGCGAGGCCCTTCCTTCATGAGGATTTAATGATGTGTTCTCTGCCTGTGTCTTGAGAAGTAGGTCTTGGACTTCCACCAGCCTGCATTCCATCACCACAGCAGGCCACTCCTGTCATTACCTCCTTCGTCACCCAAGATCTCCATCACCACGAGCAAGGACTGATCTCTCTAGTCATTCTCTGACCTACTGCTGCTGAGTTCCTGCTGATGCTTTGTACCTTTCCAGCTGTTTTTCTCTGTCCCATTTTTCATCCTTCTTGCCTGTATTCCTCACTTTGGGCAGGTTCTGAAGTTTACTCATCAACCACATTGCTCTTGTCTTGTGATAGAGAGATTTCCAGAAGCTTCATTCAGATTCCTGACTTCAATGATTCCCCTGTGGATGGAGATCACCTGAGAGTCTGTTGCAGCTACATCCTTAGCTTCTGTCCAGATTCTCATTTTCCTGGCAGGAAGTGCAGGGAGTGTATGGAACAGGAGCCTGGTGATAGCAGGTCATCTTACTTCCCTGTCTTAATCCATTTAGACTGCTACAACAAAATGCCATATGCGGAGTAACTTATAAACAACAGACATTTATTTTTCACAGTTCTGGAAGATGAGAGGTCCTGTTTGGTGTCTGGTGAGGGGTCAGTTTCTAGTACATAGGGAATCTCTTTTTGCTGTTGTCCTCTCATGGTGGAAAGGGAGAGCTCTAACCTCTTGGGCCCCTAGATGAGCCCTCAGCCCTTTCAAGAAGGCTATCGTCTCATGTGCTAGTCAGCTTCCCAGGGTGCCACCTCCTAAGACCTTCACCTTGGTGACTAGGCTTCAACATGGATTTTGGAGGGACATATTCAATCTATAGCACATCCCCAGGGCTAAAGCAGTGAAGCGAGCAGTTACCAGAACATGTAATGAGAGAGATCAGCACACAGCAGGCCACTGAGAAGAGGAATAATATTCAAGGGATGAAAATAGCCAGTCTTACCCCTTGCAGGGTGGTCCCCATCCTGGAGCCTTCAGCTACTTTCTGGCCAGGCTTTCTATTGACACAATGCAACTCCAAGTCAAAGGATGCAGGAGCCTCATCTCTGTTCCACAGGATTTGATGTGCCATTTAGTCTTCATTTTCAATGATTTTTCTTTGGGTCCTTAATTCTTTCATTTAGGTTCTACTTGTGTGATTCTTGACAGATGCAGAAATAGTCTTTTTGTTCTTTTGTGTGCCTTTGAGTTACTAGTGTAGCAAAGTAGTTGACATATGGTAAGCTTGCTGGTAAAGTAATAACTTAATGAGGCATTAAGTGAAATTGAGATCCTAAAACTTGGCAATCAGCAAGAAGACTTTTTAAAAGTTTCGAACTGATGAGAATGGGCTCACATGTTCCTTCCCTCTTTGTTTGGCTTTCTCTCTCCTGAGGAATGTTAAGTGTATTGGAAACAAATGGTGATCTTTGGAGTCAAGAGACCTGGGGTATTGTCTATGCTTTTGCAATTTTTACCTGTTTCTTTTTGGTCAAATAACATCTTTGTTGAGTTGTAGTTTCTTTCTCAATAACAGTACCTTTCAAATGCACCTTATTTAAAAACAAATACATCCTTCATTCAGTCAAATAATGATAGTATATAGATGGGCTTTTTAAAAAAATGAACAATATAAAAAGAGATGCATTGGTCAGAACAATGTGATGTACTTGATCTGCACTGACACAGTTTGGCAGCCACTGATCTATAAAAATATGTTTGGTAATATCTGCTCTGCTTAGCTCTCTGAGTCCTCTTAAGGATCAATGAAGTAAGGTTTGGGAATGAGTTTTATAAAATGTACTTTGTTCTATCCATCATAATATCATCATGAAGATAAGTTTACCATTTCTGTTATCTCACTTAAGCTCATTGACCAAATGTGTAACTCCAAACCCAGACTCAAAATTGTATATTCTTAAAATTAGCAGCTTACTTACATCCAGTAGGCACGTTTTAATGCTATAGGACTGAATTTAGAAACACTTGGAAAATCTTAATCAAGAAAGTTATTGAGGGCAAAATGATCATGCTGCTTTCTGAAAGAAGATGATATTAAGCTAGGAATTGGCCTGGTATTGTTTGGCATTAATTAAAGTTGTAACAAGTCACAATTCCACAGTAGCTTTAGTGTGTGTAGCTGAATTCTAGGTCCCAAGTGAATAAACTATAAGGCTAAAGGGCAAATGACTTAACAAAAGGGAACTGGATGATTATCTTGTAAACTAGAAGAGCAATGATATTATGGCTTAATTAGGTAGCTTGATAGGAAGCTCGAGTTCTAACTAAAGTCTTAAAACAGTTGCCTAGTCATTTGCAAGATGCTGGAATGGTTTAATTTATGAGAAAAAAGGAAAAGTACCAAATGGCTGCTGACATCTAAGAGATGAGACACAGGGAAAACAGAAATGCTGTAATGGCTCACACATGGTTGCAGGGGGAAAGCATCAGGGAGAATGATTTAATATAGTGATTATAAACACTAATAGAATGAACAAGGAGTGTTTCATTAGTGATCAGGAAAATTGCATTGACAGGTATTAGATACCCATATGATCAGGGAATGAAGACTAGGGAGATGCTGGCCTTAATTGGACACAGAGCCAGAGACTGCTCTAATCAGTAGATATTTTTGGTTTCGACCTTAGGTCAATCATTAGGTTTTCACATGGCCTTGATTTTTATCACTAGAATACAGATTATGTTGATGTCTCTTGTTTTACCTGAACTATTTGAGTACAGTTTAACTCTTTTACCTTGAAGTTCTATTTTTTCTTTGAATCTTCATAGATAACTTGACTCTCCTTCTCTAGTTAGTAACTTCAGCAACTCACATTTTTATTTTGTCTCTGTGGTACCAAAAGCAAGTACAGATGAGGTGTGAAGAATTCACTTAATTTATCATCTGGATGTATAGTTTCTATCTCAGTGATTAGCAGGCTGCTTCTAGGTATCTGATTATTAACCAAGGTCCAGAATATACATCTTGGGGGTGAAGCCATTGAAAGTCCCATGGTAACTCCTTTTTTTTTTTCTTGAAGGACACAGCTTCTAGGCCACACATAGTTATAGGGTAGCCCAGACAAACTTATTGGTTCAACTCTGGATTACAGCAGAAATCTTTGTAAATTGCTTTATATTGTCTATATTTCTCTCTTTCCAACACTGGTAAGAATCTATCAGAAATGCCACTGCTAATCTGCTGTTGTCTGGATGGGGCACTCCTCTGAGTTTTCTGCAGAAGAGAGCACACGTCACATCTTCAGATTTTCAGCTTAATAACAGCTGGCTTAATAAAAATTCTTAAAGAAAATGTAATTCTTCAAAAAAAATTCAGGCTGGTAAAAATGAATGATTTTGCCTAAGAAATGAATCCTTAGCATTAAGATAAAGTTGCTTTGACATAGATAAGGGGGCTAAGTAGGAATCTGTGGGAATTTGCACACTGGATCTAAATCTTTTTTTAATTACTGTGTCAAGAAATTTGCTTTTTTCTTCCCACAAGATGACTGTTTAAAAACTTTGGGTTAACACTCTTTCAACAACCATCTTTGGAAGCCTAGATTACTCTGTTGAACTGGAAGCAAGAGAAGGCACTGAGCTCCTCCTCTGGGGACATATTCTTTGGAGGCCTCTATGATTTGCCTAGTTATGTCATCACTGACCACCTGGAAAATGGGACAGTTTCTGGTGTTGTTGCCTACTTTAACATGCAGAATAACGAGTTCCTATTTTGAAATTACTCTGATAGATATCTTTCTACTTTGGAGAAGTTTGCTGAATGGCAGTATTTCTACATAAAGTGTACTACAAAATAACAAACAAAAACAGACTTTTGAGTAATGGTGTGGAAAGATAAATATTGAGGGGTGGGCATTTGGCATAGCAGTTAAGACATCACTTGGGATGCCCATATGTTATATCAGAGTGCCTGGTTCAAGCCCCATTTGCTATTCTGTCTTCCTTCTAATGCACACCCTGGGAAGCAGCAGGTGATGGCTCAAGTTCCATGTTGGAGACCCTGTTTGAGTACTGGTTCCTGGCTTTAGCCTGATAATTATAGGCATTTGGAGGTAAACTAGCATATGGGAGATCTCGCTCTCGCTCTCGCTCTTGCTCTTGCTCTCTGCCTTTCCAATAAATAAAAGTATTTTAAAAAGAATGACAAATATTGCCTTCAGTGTATTGGTATATTGAGAGATGTATTTCCAACTTGAGAAAAACACGAAGAGCTAGGTTTCTGACCTAGCTAAAATGCTGCTATGTTCAGTGACAGAAAAATGTATTTCATGTAATGAATGGTCTAGCCTTAGACTAAAAGAGATCAAGTTTGAAGAAGGAATACAGGTAGGATTCTGGAACTACGAGTTAGTGTCATTCACTGCTAATGGCTTAGAGGTAAAGCAGTATGTTGGAGACTCTGCAGAAAAATATTGGTAGATTAGAATTTCTGAACTGTTAGGTTGTAAATCACTAATACAATTATTTGCTTGGATACCGGAAATGGATGCAGAAAAATATGATCAGGGATGTTTCTCACAAACAACAGAATGGACTCTGGCTAATTTAAACAGAAAAGGAATTTATTAAAGAATATGAGGTGTTCTAAAGAATCTTCATAATCCAGGGAAATAGTCTTGAGGCTAAGCTTCAGGGAACAATGCCCAAAACCATGTAGCAGAACTGACCTGGTGTTGTCTTCACACAACTAAGATTTGTCTCTGATTCATACAAATTCCTAACAGTTGAGACAGCTGTCCAGGGCAATTGTCCACTATGCAGCCAGAGGGCGATCTGGCATTCTCTGACCTCATCACTCAGTGTAGAGTCAAATGGTGCATACAGCCAGAGATAGGGAGTGTCTCACATGGGTTGCTCATTTCAGTGTTCTCAGAGCCATGGCCCAGCACCAGTCACATGGCTCCACCTTACCACAGAGTCCAGGAAATGTGGAGGAGCACACTGGTATCTACTTAACAGTAAAAGTCTCCACCAGAAGTGCTTACTGATACTCTGGCAAGTTGAATGTTCAGGAATGGCACTGGTCAGGCCATAATTGGTGAAGTCCTTGTTGGTCAGCACATGCAAGCCACTGTTCTTGGCTACCATGGCTACTGAGACGCTTCCAGAAGTGCACTGATTAAGACCAGAGCTTTCAGGGAAAGCGAAAGATGACCTTGCTTATCTAATTACTGAATGCCTTCTCCACAGTGGTCTCTTTAGGATATATAGTAGAATTGGAAGCCACCAGACTTCCACTGTGATGAACTGATGTAGAATCTCACCTCTACCACTTACAGGCACATTGTCAGTGACAAACATACTCTCTGAATCATGATTTCCTCATCAGGGAAAAGTGAGATGATAATTAAAGTGACTACTTTATAGAACTGATGTAAATGTTAAATATAACATTGTAAGTAAAGACACCAGGCTTACTGATGGAAACCTGGAGTTCAGTTCAAGATTTTCATTGTATTGTCTTCATTATCATCTCTGTTCTTATACATTGTAGTGAGCACACAAATAGAGTACCTGTTAAGCAGCATTCAGATTGCCTTGCCTTTTTGGTTGAACTACTACCTACTTTACATAAAAATGCTTTCATTGTATTTAATTTTAGAAGCACCAATTATTTATCTGTTTTTTGAACTTACAGATAGAACTCTATATGATAACATTTGTAAGGTCATCTCAAGACATGTGTTTTACAAGGGAACTTGATCAGTGCTGAATTAATTGTGAGAAATGCTGGAATAAAGATTATTTACTTTAGGATTAAGTTGACCGTGAAAAAAATTGTAGGAGATATTTAACATTCCACATTCTGAAAAATGGGTTATGGAATCTCTACTTTTTGATTACCCTGTCTCTCTGTTGGTGAGTATTCTAAGGAATACAATTTGAGTTTAATATACTACATTAAACTGTGATCCTTTGAGGACAAGATTCTTGTCTTATTTGACTCTATGCTCTTTCTGCCTAGCCCAGTACTGGCTTAGTAACATTTGTTGACTTGGTCAAAATGATGTGGGGATAGAGATCCCTTTCCTATCTTATTTTCTATCATCCTCAGTGCTGTGGGAAGATCAAGTTACCTGGAATTTTGAATTGACCTTGAATTCCTGAATTACTTGGAATGGCTCCTCTGTACTCCCATGTATGAAAGTACTATGAACTTCTGGTTTAAGACAATAGAAAATGAAGGGGAAAAACTATCATTGTGTGTTAGAAAATTAGATTGTTAAGTCCTCATGATCTTCTACATTTACGTAACTTCTGTGCAGGAAGAATTTATGGTTTCTGGGTCAACTCCCAGGCTTTCTCACAACTAAACAAAGCAATAATATATTGAAAGAAATGGAGAGGCTGTGAAGTCCAGAGTAAAGAGCGAGATGAAAACAGTGAGCAGGACAGATTCCCACACTGAGTGTCGGGGCTTCTGGGTTAGGACCATGAAGGGCAGTGCTCTCCAGTCAGCTGCCACTTACATGAAAAATGTTTAAAAAGGTAGCAACAAGAAGAGCACCATTTCGTAGTGTTTTCTTGTGCAAGTAGAATGGACCACTTCCTTTACATGTCCTCATGCATCTAAGTAAAAATGAAAAATCCTCTGGATGATGAAATTCACTTTAAGCACTAGTATTCAGTTTTTTTCGTTGTTGTTGTTGTTGTTGTTTTTTGACAGGCAGAGTGGACAGTGAGAGAGAGAGAGAGACAGAGAGAAAGGTCTTCCTTTGCTGGTGGTTCACCCTCCAATGGCCGCAGCGCTGATCCGATGGCAGGAGCCAGGTGCTTCTCCTGGTCTCCCATGGGGTACAGGGCCCAAGGACTTGTGCCATCCTCCACTGCACTCCCTGGCCACAGCAGAGAGCTGGCCTGGAAGAGGGGTAACCGGGACAGAATCTGGCGCCCTGACTGGGACTAGAACCCGGTGTGCCGGCACTGCAAGGCGGAGGATTAGCCTAGTGAGCCGTGGCGCCGGCCGGTATTCAGTTTTATTTTGAGAGGAAATTTTCTCCACACCTTCAACATCTATGAGTCTATCAAGTTCCTTTTTTTAAAAAAAATATTTATTTATGTTGAAAGTCACAGTTACAGAGAGAGAGGGAGAGAGAGAGAAAGAGATAAGAGTGAGAGAGAGAGAGATCATTCACTCATTCACTGGTTTACTCCTCAAATGGCCACGATGACTAGCACTGGGCCAGGCAGAAGCCAGAGGCCAGGAGCTTCATCCAGGTGTCACACATGGGTGGCAGGGGCCAGGCTTTCGAGCCATCTTCCACTATTTATCCCAGGCTGTTAGCAGGGAGCTGGAAAGGAAGTGGAGCAGCCAGGACGCGAACTGGTGCCCATATGGGATGCTGGCATTGCAGGCTGCAGTTTTACCTGCTATGCCACAATACTAGCCACCCGGGTTCCTTTTTGAGAATATGGCCAGTCTCTTGGTATCCAAACTCCTTCTGCTTCCTTTTGTTAATACAACTGTAAGGAAGTACTTGAGGCTTCCTCTTGACTTTCAAGGTAACATCATCCCAGGCCGTCTAGCTTTTAGAGCTGCCCCTTCCTTGATGGCAGGTCACTGGTGCTGGTTTTAACACCATGTTTAGAAGCCTTGTTTCAGTTTCCTAGGAAGTTCTATCCCCAGTGCCAGCCTTTTGTCTTTGAGCTTCAAATCTCACAGTCTCTCTTTTTTCACCACTTATCTAACCAGCTGAGAGAAGAGAAGTTAACTACTGCTTTGCTGAGACTAATGCCATATTGCTTCTTGGCCTTTTGGCTAAGATCAAGTATAATATGAGACCAGTGCCATCAAGGCAGATACCTGACAGCTTGCTTAGCTGATGAAAGGCATATATTCCATCTCAAATTCCTGGCTTTGGTGATCAGTTGATGATGTGATCGATTACTCCTTGTTATTCTTTGTTTTCAAGTTGACTATGACCATGGGGTTATTTATTTTTACTTATTTTTAATCAATCCTCCTTTGTTCTTTACTTTTTATAAATATCATATTCATAGAATGAGTCAAAGTGTACATTTTTTATTCCCAAAGCATTGTGTACAATAGTGTGAAATTCAGAAAGAGGAAGTTACAGAAGAGGTAAGGTGAAACTTTACTTCCTCTTCTGTCTCTTTGAGACCTCTGATTTGTATTAGTACTGATTAGTAACAATGGAAGGTAAAGATCTTTTTAAAAAACTTGGAAGAGATCTTTTCCGGAAGTCCTCTGTGATATTATTCATTTGATCTATCCACATCCACCACCCGTCCCCCGCCCAGTCACTCACTCACCCTTCTACCAACAACTGAGGAAATCCTGTTTGGTGATGAAATTGGCCTTACGAAAGGCAGCCTGAGAGCTTTCTGCATCCTTGATTGGACTCTTAGGAAGGTGTTTTGGCAGATGCAGTGTGTGTGTGTGTGTGTGTGTGTTGAGGGGGCATGCACACTTATGTTTTCCTACCCAGATAGGACAGCTTCACCTTGAGGAATTGATAGCATGTCCCATCAACTCCAAGCCTCTCAAGAACTGTGGGAGTGGCACGTGAGGGAGCACAGTGTAATGGGAAGTATGCTGGGCTGAATGGTAGGGGACATGATTTCTAATTCCCCTTTGACCATCCATTTGCTGGGTGACCTTGGGCAACTTTCTTTACCTGTCTAGGATTTGGTTCATTCACCTTTAAAATTGAATTAGTAATACCAGCCCTCCTGATCTCAGAGGGCTAAGGAAAAGTAAAATGAGATTCCAGGTGTCTGGGCAGTTTGGAACAGATGAACCCAGCTTTTTACAGATAAACTTCAGGTGCCTGGGGAAAGAGATATCTTTTTTATCTGATGTGAAAAACAGTGTTTGCAGGAATATGGCTAATATGGACAATCTTCTGCTTCATTTCAAATTAAAATGCTATCCTGGACAAGAGAACTAGCAGCCCTGTAATATCTTGATTTGTTTGTATGCTGGGCAATGTGCTTGTCATGTTTTTACCGGCACAATGGTTACCATTCCTACTGCAGTTCTGTGTTAGCAAATACGTTATTCAAGAGCAGAGCCTGATCCCTGCTGTGTCAGTGGGTAGATACCTAGGCTTTGAAATCCTTTAGACTTGGGTTTGAATCCAAGTTGGTTTTTTTTTTTTTTTTTTCATCCCAGGTATGTGTCCTGGGATAAGTTATGTACCTGCTTTAGTTCTTTGTTATTTAAAAAAGGGGGTTCTGGGGGTCAGGCACTGTGAGAGTACCTACCTCCAGATGCTAGGGCTAATACAGTAAACTGCTTCACATCCTGCCTGGTACACAATAACTCAGTAACACAATAACTGAATGCTAGTGATTAGTAGATCACAGTAGCTATGGGGCAGAGGTGGTGAGTGTTTTCTTCATGCACTTTTCTGAACTTCCAAATGCTCTACAAGGACTTTCTATGGTCACATTTAAAGAAAATTATTATTCTAATTTAATATAATCATAAACAGAGAATACATGATCATGAATTGGCACTGTAAACCCATCACGGCAACAGTTCCTGAAATTTCCATTGGGCTTTATAATTTATACAGTACTTATAGGCTGTTTTTTTTTTTTTTTTGGCAACTCCTACAGCACACCTGTGGCGTCAGGACTACTCATGCTCCCATTTTACAGATCTAGAGGCTGAGGGTCCCCAAAGCGCATCTGTAGTTACACAACTCATAAGGTGCTAGATCTCAGATATGTCAGAAAGGAAACCCACCTACTGCAGTGCGATAGTAAGGGCTGTCCAGAAAGAGATTTATTTTAAGGAACTGATACACGATTGTGAAGGCTGGCTACAACAAAATTTGCAGGGTAGGCTGGCTGACTGGCTACTGGGGAAGAGATGATGCTGGACATAGTCTCCTGGAAGAGTTCACTCTTCCTTGAAGCAGGCTGTTCTTCTTTTGAAGGCCTTCAACTGATTGGGCACGATGTACCCACATAAGACAGCTTAATCTGCTCCAGTCAACATTCACTGATTTAATTGCTAGTCTCACATAGCACAACCAAATCCCTGGATACCATGGCCTAGACAAGTTGATAGCTAAAATTAACCACTGCAAATTTCTACACTAAAGAGTGGTTTGTTTTTCCCAGGATGCATCAACAAGTTTAGAGTGCTACCAGGACCCAGCTCCTTTTGCTTGGTTATGCCTTGCCTTGGGACTTTGGTCCTCATGACTGCAAACTTGATGCTGCTTCATCCTTAAGCATCACAGGCAGGAGAAGGAGGAAGGGTAATGAGCAAAAGGCAAAACTTAATGAACTTTCTTGGAAATTGCTTAGTAACTTCTGAGTTCTTATTGATCAGTTAATACCACTTTGATCACTCCTGGAGGGAAGGAAGGATAGGAATCTGAGCATTTTTATTTATGTCACTCCAAGAAAAGAGAAAGAAAACAGAGTGAGAAGGAGAAAGTAATTGGATAGGCAAGTGCCGATGTTACCCACATCAGATGTTTTGACACCACGTAGTTTATCTTTGCATCATGCTAAGTGGTTCCCCATACACACATGGAATTGTCTACCCTTGGTTGTTTGCCTTTTGTGTTTATCAGTGAGTTCTCTTTGGGTTTGTGACCTCAGGACCAGTGTGAAATGACCTTCAGTTTGATGGAAGCTAGAAGAAAGATTAGGAGAAATTTTCTTGGCCTTATCATTTCTTTTCTGTCTTCTCATAGCCCACATAGAGAAACTTCTTTCTTTCATTTAATGCTGATGGGAGCAGCAGAAAAGGAAAACAATAATGAGGAGGATAGGGAGGGGCAGGCACTGTTAATAGTTTGTGCAACTGATATGATATATGGGCCAAATGATTTTGCAAAACTTGTTTGCTGTGTGTATTATGTTCTGGCCCCATAGCCCAAAACTGTCAACCTCACTGTCATTGTCACATTTCAAATGTTTGACTAAAGCCCAAAGACACTGTAGCATTGCCTAGGAATGAAAAAAATAATAAATGAGAGAAAATAGTATTGGAAAATCTTCATTGATAATTACTTAATTTTTTAAAACCAGATGCTCAAAGGTCTTTTCTTTATTTACAAGTAAATATTTTGAAAGCCATTTAGTGAAAAGTCTTGTGTGGAATGTGACCAGAATAATGTCTTATTTTAACTTTTGCTCAGGGAGATCAAAGCAAAGGAAGAAATAATTTTTTATCTCTCTGTCTGTCTCAGACACTCATGTGCCTATATACACACTCCCTCATAACATCCATAGCACAGATTTTCTTTCTCTGTGTTATCTTGTATTCATTTCGTATTCTTTTCTTGGTATTACTGTGAGACTTCTTTTTTTTTTTTTGTATAATTTCCATGTAGCTCTTTTAGCGTTTTTGCAATTCTAATTCTCACTGGTTATTGCATTACAAAAGAATGGAGTGAAAGTAGATTTGCATGCAAGATGTTTTAAATTTTAATGTCAGAGGTCATTCCTCTTTTGTTGTTGTTATATATTTGTCTGGTTATATCTAGGAGCTGAGTTTTACATATGAGGTATAATTTACAGAAAAACTTTTTAAAGTTAGGGTTTCAGTTTTATTTTTCACATTCTCTGAACCTAAAAGACTCTCTGCCTAAAGTAAAGATCATTTCCATATATTTGAAAGCTGTTGTGTTGGTTATATTGCTCACATCTGCTGGAAACAGTGGGGACACCCACACTTTCTTCAGTTTACTCAGCTTTTAGAACTGCTGTGCACATTCTCCCCACCCCGGTTCAGTCAGTAACTCCTGTGGATACACCAAGGGAAAGGCACCAAATGCAATGCTTTGAATTCCTCTTCTCACAACTTTGGGTTGCTGTGTCTCCTGTATTTTCGCTATATAAATATATTATTTTCCTTCTACCCTAGATTAATATTAATATTTTTCATTAATATTGATTGTATTGGTGAATTCACCTCAAAGGCTCTTTGGAGCCCAATAAATTGCCCAGAAATCCTACTTCATATCCCTGTTCCTTTCATTTACCCTGGATGATTGCTTCCTACTCTTTTCTCCTGTGACCTCCGATAGCTCCTCCTTGCTTCTCAGGCCACATGAGTGACCTTACTTCTTTTTTTTTTTTTCACTGAGAAAAGCCCAGTCAGGGGGAAGCCTGCAGAGGCTCTCACCAGCCCACCTGCAATTAGGCCATGTGCTGTCTCACTGTGGACGGACTGTTCAGCTTTTATCCATGGCCTTCTTGTGCTCTGGACCTTACCCCTTCTTGCTTCCTCAAAGGCAAGGCTGCTGTAATTGTCTGATTTTTCCTGCATTATCCCATTTCCTCTCTTTAATATCAGCATGATCCCTAATGGCATACAAAGGTGCTGTCATAGATTCGAAGCTAAGGGATAGAGGAAAGAAAAGAGGTCAAGGAAGAGAGAGGGAGGGAGGAAAGGAAGAAGAGAGAAAGACAAGACAGAAAAATTGCTTAGCTCCTTGTGGCTGCTGTACATTTCTCTACTCTTGTTAACAACAAGGAACATTGTACACACCCTCTGCACTACGTTTTCATTTTCACTGCTTCCTTGAATGCCCTTGTTGGAGTCACCAGTGGTCCCTTCATTGTCAAAACCATTGTTTCCTCTCAGTTCTCTTCTCTCTCAATCCACCAGCAGTATTTGATGCCATTGATCACTTCTTTCTTGGGATACTGTGTGAAAGGCAGAGAGAGAGAGAGAGAGAGAGAGAGAAAGAAAGAGAGAGAGGGAGAGAAAATCATCTTCTGTCTGCTGGTTCACTCTCCAAATGGCCACAATGTCAAGGGCTGTGCCAAGCCAAAGCCAGGAGACAGGAGCTTCTTCTGGGTCTCCCATGTGGGTGGCAGGAGCCCAAGGACTTGAGACATCTTTTGCTGCTTTCCGAGGCTCATTAGCAGGGAGCTGGATTGGAAGAGGAGCTGCCAGGACTCAAACTGGTGCTCTTATGAGATGTTGGCACTGAAGGTGATGGCTTACTCTGCTACTCCATAGCGCGGGCCCCTGGAATCCTGCTTTGCATGCAGCTGGCTTTGGGAACACTACGTTCTCTCTCGGTTTCTCACCTGCAGGACTCACCTTTTCAGTTTCCGTTGCTAGTACCTTCTTGTCTTCCTGATCTGTCAGCGTGTAATGATCCAGGTCCCTGTCCTTAGAATTTTTCTCTTCTCCCTCTTCTGGCTACCTAGATTAGCCTATATATTCTCTTGGCTGTTGGTGGATGTTTTCCACATCTCTCTCTTTCCAGCTCAGAACACTTCTCTCAACTACAGACTTTAATTATACATCCAATGCCTATTCACCTTCCATTGCATATCTAAAAGTCACATGAAATGCAAACACTCCCACCCTAAACCAAGCCATCCGCATCTCTGGTCTGGACTTAAAAATTATTTATTTAGTTAGTTAATTAGTTAGATAGTTATTTATTTTGCTTATTTGAAAAGCAGAGAGAAAGAGGAAGATGGAGAAAGATCTTCGACGCTCTACTTTATTCTCCAAATACTCACTATAGTTAGGAATTGGCCAGGCCTTCTATGTGGGTAACAGGAACCCAAGTACTTGAGCCATCACCTACTACCTCCTCAAGTACACATTTTCAGGAGGCTGTACTGGAAGTTGAGCTGATACTCACTCCCCAGCCCTGCCATATGGAATGTGGACATCCCAAGTAACAATTTAACTGCTGTGACATACACCCGCCCTGCCCTTGACTTTTGTCTAAGTGTTTTTTTTTCCTGTTTTTATTCTTGCCATTGAATTTGCAACACAGCAGCTAGAATGATTCTCTTAGAACTCAGTCAATTTCTATCATGACTCTGCTCAAAACTAGAAAGGCTTCTTGCCTCAAAATAGAATCTATGGGTCTTGTCTCCCTGACTGTATAGAATACCTCCTGTCCTCTTGTCCTGCCCTTCTCCAGTGTACTGGCCTTTTGTTGTTACCCAACAAAGACAGTATCTGCCCCAGTGACATGTAGCTCCCTCTCTCGGAACATGCTTCCTTAGATCCTGCTGTTTTTTGTGTCCTCCTTTTCTTTAGGTATCTGCTCAAATGCTACCTTCTAAGCAAGGCCTTCTTTCTCTTTTGTAAAAAAGCAGTCCTATTGCTAATCTCCCACTCTCTATACCACTTGACTTTTTTTTCATAAGCATATAAGACATTGTTGACTCATGTATTTTCTAATACTCTTCTAGAATGTGATTTCCAAGAAAGTGGACCTTTAGTTATGGTCTCTGCTCTAGCTCTAGTTCATAAAATAGTACCCTCAATGAATATTGATTGAATAAATGAAAAGTTGATTGAGAAATATAAATCTCAGTATTCAAGCAACAACTCTTTATGATTGGCCTGCAATAGAATATTAGTGTCGATGAATTGTTATTTTGTTTTCTGCATCCTAAACACCTATGATTCTGGCCTTTTATCTTTGATCTATTTATGCTACTGGATCTCTTAAAAAGGTAAAGAGATGTATGAACTCTTGCTGAGCTTTTTGGGTTTATGATCCTTACATTATGCACATGAAGCATCAGCAGAACAGAATATTAGTTAAGGATCACAGTAACTGAACTTTTCTAAATTAAATTTTGCCTCTCTCTTCCTGTATCAGTAAGGTGTCCACAGGAAACAGATGGCATACACAAATTGGGTAATTTGACTAGAGTTTAATAAAGGTATCATTTTCAAACCATAAGGCAGAGTGCAGTACCCTGAGGCTGGTGGCAGCCTTTTCTGATATTATGCAAGTTCTGAAGGAGAAAGGGGAGAGAAGCATAAGATTATGGAAGGGGCAAGGAGAGGAAAGGTTATTGAAACTGAGCAAAAAGCAGTGGACGAGGCCACCTGGCAGGATCAGCAGCCATGGTCTGAGAGATATACCAGCTTGTGTTAGACCCTGGTTGAGCTTGTGATAGACCTTGGGTGGTGGAAGTGGAGGGAGCTGAGGGGATAAGTATCCCCACTTCTCTCTTTCCCCGTATTCTGATCCGCACTGCGGCTTCCTGTTGGTTGAACCCAACTGGAATCCAGATGGTAAGGGAGCCCCAGGCTGTAATGTGTAGAAGCCAGCTTCAGAGGCAGACAAGAGGATAGGAAAGGACAAAGGGTAGATTTGGAGGATGATAGACATTCAGCCATATGCCACGAGAGTTCTGCAGAAAGTTTGTGGGAGAGAGTGGCATTTGGTCTTAACTGACTCTGGTTAACTCGTCTGCATCCCATATATGAGTGCATGGATTGAATTCCTGGCTCTGCTCAAAATTCTCATTGGATTCTTAGGGGCAGCAGAGTGATAATGGCTCAAATAATTGAGTTTCTGCCATCCATGGTGGGAGACCTGTATTAAGTTCCCACTCCTAGCTTTAACCTTGTCCTTAGCTTAGCCTCCACCATTGTGGACGTTTGGGGCATGAACCAGCACATGGAAGTTTTTCTCTCTTTCTGCCTCTCAAAACAAACAAACCAACAAATGAGATAAAGTTCATGGAAAATGCACATCTTTTTTATTTTTAATGCTGTAAAATAATGTATTAATTTATTTCCAAGAAACAAAACAGAGAACATCATTGAAAACATATACATATACAGTGCTTTCAGGGCATCCCTGTGGGCCAAGGAAATCTTTGACACAAACACTATGTTCTTCCAGTACTAAGATATGTAAGATGTGGGTGAAATGACAAACAATGGACATGTAAACATCTTCTATTCCGGAAAAATCCCATGTGCTGCATGGAATAAAATATAAAAATTATAAAACTATAAATAAAAACTTTATAAAAAACTAAAAATAAAAACATTATAAAACTACAAATAAAAGCTCAAAATATAAACCATATCAAACATTCATTCTGTCTTATTTTCCTGCTCATCTCATCATGGGTAGCACATAATAGTCACTGAAGAAAAATTTATTGAATGCAGCCTGGATGGATAGGCAGATGGATGGATGTTTGGGGATTAATGACAAAAATGCTCACCTACAATCAAAAGCCCTTAGAAATCAAGGGCCTTCTATCAGCACTAGTCATTGTACAGCCACTCAGAGATAATAATTCATTGAAAAGAGATAATTTTTAGATTATACCATTGACACGCATCAACCCTTCATTACCCTACACCGTCCCATGTCTTTTCAATAGCAGGAAAAAAGTAGGTTTCACTTCAAAGTCACTCCCATCGTATATGATTAACATTCAACAGGTATAATTATAGAGAACGAATAAAAGTGTGTTAATCAAATGCATAGCCAGTTGTAGTCACTGATTTTCATTAGAATAAATAAATATTGAGGAACTCAGTGGATTAGAGCAATGCTAAAGTAGACTTTACTTTTATCTGAGACATCAGGACTTTTTCTCAATGTTAACATTGAGACCATTCTTAAAACCTACCTTTCCTGGGCTGGCACTGCGGCTCACTTGGCTAGTCCTCCGTCTGCGGTGCCGGCACCCTGGGTTCTAGTCCCAGTTGGGGTGCCGGTTCTGTCCCAGTTGCTCCTCTTCCAGTCCAGCTCTCTGCTGTGGCCTGGGAAGGCAATGGAGGATGGTCCAAGTGCTTGGGCCCTACACCCGCATGGGAGACCAGGAGGAAGCGCCTGGCTACTGGCTTCAGATCAGTGCAGTGCCATTTGGGGAGTGAACCAACGGAAGGAATACCTTTCTTTCTGTCTCTCTCACTGTCTAACTCTGCTTTTCAAAAAAAAAAAAAAAACAACTACCTTTTCTGATACACTAAATATGGCTTTGCTTAATTTTCTCTCCATATTCTATCTCAAGAAATAAACTGAGAAGAGCAAAGAGAGACTTCCAATCAGAGAATTTATTTCCTGGTATTTATTAGCCTCTCAGCCTCAGTTACTTCATCTGCAAGATGAAGGTAGTCATGTGATCAGCTCATGAGTGTTGTGAGTTTTGAATGAAATGGGACATACAGGAACTCACAGAATGTCTACAACACACCAGGCTTTAGCTTCTGTCTCCTACTTCCCTCCTGTTTTCTAAAAAATCTCTGGTTCAACCTCACTTGGTAATTCCTGAGCTACTTGGCCTTATATCACAATATATATAAACTTTCTCATGATTGTGTTAAATACAACTACTGTGTAAGACTTTCCTTAGCAGGCTTTCCAATCTTGGCCTTATTCCAGAGATTTTTAGAGTGAAAAAACTATTATTTTCCTATTTGTTTTAGCACATGTTTTGCACATAATAGATAGACACTTAAGAAATATTTATTGAATGCAGCCTGGGTGGAGGGATGGATGGATGGATTAGGGATTAATGGCAGATATGCTCATCCACAATTGAAAGACATTAAACATAAAGGCACTCCTAATCAGCATTTTAAAGCCACTCAGAGAATGCTATGGTGTAGTTAAAAGCCTTGCAGGATAGAATTTGGTCACGAATTTTCAAGGCATATAAAACTGGGGGAGGGGCATCCTGGCTGAGGAAATGATTCATTCTGAGGTGTTCGACTCCATGCTGGATCCATACAACAGCATCTCAGAGTTCTCAGTGGACAACAGGAAGGATCAGAGAAAATTCCAGCATATGCAGAGAAATGTTCTGTTTCTCTAGGGTCCTTTAGTTGAAGCAGCGGACAGTGATGCCTGTCCTGCACGATATTTGGGCTCCTGTTAATGGCTTCATACTACAAGCACAAGTTTGACATAGGCAACTGAAATTGCTGGTGCTGAAATTCAGGAATAAGATCCATTTTCACTTCCAGTAACATTTTTTTTAAAGATTTATTTATTTATTTGAGAGGCAGAGTTACAGAGAGAGAGGGAGAGACAGAGAGAAAGATCTTCCATCCATTGGTTCAGTCGGCAAATAGCACCAATGTCCAGGGCTGGGCCCGGCCAAAGCCAGGACCCAGGAGCTTCATTCAGGTCTGCACAAGGGTTCAGGGGTCAAGAACTTGAGGCATCCTTTACTGCTTACGCAGGCACAGTAGCAGGGAGCTATGATGTAGATGCTGGGCTGCTTCCAAATTGAGCTTCCGTAGATGTTGGTTTCTTCATACCCCTCTCACACACATATAGGCTAAATTCTAACTTCTTCCCTAACAATACTGAACGATTTCCTTAGGTTCTCAGGGGCAAAACTTGCCCACAGGTGTTGATGCCATACTTCCACAGAACCTTTGATGTTCAGGTCAGCCTGTAGCCTGGAAATCTCCGCATGGACCACTAGCTGCATCTTGGAAGCCAGGAAGTCATTGAGAAAGCAGCTCAGCAGTTGTTCCGTGGCATCTTTAAACCCCATGGGTAACTTTTTATCCATGTGAACCCGTTAGACAGTCTGGGGCATGAAGAGAGCCTGGAAGAGCCTTGCAAAGGTACAGAAGTTGTGATGGATGACCATTAACTATGCCAGAGGAAACTCCGCTTCTTTGGATACAGGGAACATGATGTAGTGGCTTTGGGCCAAGTAATCCTTGCAGGAAGACTTCTCGTAGATCATGAGTTTGTTTCTCCACAGAAAGGTGGTTTCCAGTTGCCAACTTGAGTCAGCACCAAAGACTGTGAGATACTTTGTATCTAGAAATTCTGTTCTCCCGTGAAATTAAATACAGAGACGCCAATAAAAATTGTGACAATAGAGATGGCTACCAGGAAGAAGTAATGCATCGAGGAGTGTCGCTCCCCCTCTTCGTGGAGGAACGACACAGGACCCTGCGCTGTTCTTTCGTCTGCTCGGCCCTCCCCGAGTTTGCTGCTGGTTCTTCCCGGGTTGGCTACTATCCCTTCCACCTCCGTGGAAGGGCAGTTCCCCCTGGCCACATTCCCCACTTCCGCAGGGGAGCGGCACACCGCCGGCCGGCTCTCTTGGGGGCTGCACGGGTGTTCCTTCAGCTAGATGTTCCCCATAGATGTTCCTGGTGCATGCCGTCTCTCTCCTCCTTTATAGTCCTCCTCCGCCAATCCCAACTCGGCTGCCCACACGCCGAGTACGCTGCTCTCCAATCAGGAGCAAGTCCTACAGTTAATTGGTTGAACTGGAGGCAGCTGTGCGGAAGCTGTTTACTTCTCTCCCAGCGCCATATTGTGGGAGAGCAGATGCATAGAATAAGTCCTAATTCGAGTAACTTAGTCTAGTCCGGATTGCTCCCCACAGATCCCCCTTTCTTTTTATTTTTTAGCGTTGATACGCGCCTGTCTTCGGTGTCCCGCGGCACACACTCTGCTCTACTTGCTAGAGTTGCCACAGGCTCTTACAAGTCCTATCAATCAGGAAAACCGAATCCGGGTCCTCTCTTCGCCATTGTGAGGAGGTTTTTAGGCGCTGATGCATGCCTGTGTTCGGTGCCCTGCAGCGCATGCTCTGCTCTGCCCGCAGGGGCTTACAAAACCTATCAGGCAAACCGAATCCAAGCCTTCTCATTGCCTTATTGTGGGGGAGACTTATTAGTGTTGGTTCGTGCCTATCTTCGGTGACCTGCAGCTCATACTCTGGTCGAGCTTTGCTGGCACTTACCGCCTTAAATCAGGCAGACCGAATCCAAGCCTCCTAATTGTTGCATTGTGGGGAAGCTTTACTGATGTTAATTCGTGCCTGTCTTCGGTGACCTGTGGCTAGCCGCCCAGGTGCTCATCGCCTCACTAATCGGGCAGACCGAATCCAAGCCTTCTAATTGGCATGTTGAGGGGAGGCCTTATTTTTCTCTATTTCTCTATCTCCGGGCATTCCTATTTCTCCCATTTTACTTCTATCTGCCAACATTCCCATTTCTCTCACTCCACTTCCAAACTTCTGTTTCTCTTATCCCTGCGGCTTTCCGGCACCTCGCCCCGCCGGCGGGTTCCCGGCTCTGCGCCGCTTCAGCCCGCGCGCCTCTCTCATCTGCGCAGCTTCCCGGCTTTGCGAGGCTCGGCTTCGCGCGCTCCGCGGTCTCCACGCTTAACCCTTTCGCGTCTGAACCACAGCCTCGCGCCAGCGTTCCCTATCTATTCACGCCCCGTGCTCTCTCTGCACGCGGCGGCTTCCGCGAGTAACACAGCGTAGCTCACGTGTCCGCCACTAGCATTCAATCTAAGTTCCCCGGGCTAGCCTGGCGAATTCAACCCAGCGTACGTCTCCGCCCCACGATCTGGCTTCCCGTCCTTTGCTCCCCGGGCTAATCAGACGGATCCCAATCTGGCTTACGTCTCAGCTTCTGGTTTCAACTTTTCGCCCCCTATTCCCGGGCTAACTTGAGAACCCCAAAGTGGCTTCCGTTTCCGCCTCGGCCTGCCCCCCGCGGCTTCAATTTCCCTAACATTTTTCTCTACCCGGTATGTTTCCCCAAGCTTTCCTCCAACGATATTCCTCCCTCATTTCTCCTGGCCTCTCCCCACAGTCTGCGTCCGAGTCTGTTTGTTCTAGCTTTCACTTTCGCTTTCGACCTTAGAGATTTCTCCCAGCTTCCCCCCGTAGTCCGTATCCGAGTCTATGCCTAGGCTTTCAATAGCTTCTTCCGGCTCCTTTTTCGTCCGGCTTTTCCCTAGGCTGTTTGCTAGTCTCTCCCTCCGATATTTTCCCTAGGCTGTTTGCTAGTTTCTCTCTCCGATATTTTCCCAGTTCTTCCCGTTTCTTCCCTCCTAGGTTTCCTATCCGTCCTAAGTTTCCTATCCGTCCTAGGTTTTCTATCCGAGTCAGGTTTCCTATCTGAGTCACGGCACCATTATGTCGCTCCCCCTCTTCGTGGAGGAGCAACACAGGACCCTGCGCTGTTCTTTCGTCTGCTCGGCCCTCCCCGAGTTTGCTGCTGGTTCTTCCCGGGTTGGCTACTATCCCTTCCACCTCCGTGGAAGGGCAGTTCCCCCTGGCCACATTCCCCACTTCCGCAGGGGAGCGGCACACCGCCGGCCGGCTCTCTTGGGGGCTGCACGGGTGTTCCTTCAGCTAGATGTTCCCCATAGATGTTCCTGGTGCATGCCGTCTCTCTCCTCCTTTATAGTCCTCCTCCGCCAATCCCAACTCGGCTGCCCACACGCCGAGTACGCTGCTCTCCAATCAGGAGCAAGTCCTACAGTTAATTGGTTGAACTGGAGGCAGCTGTGCGGAAGCTGTTTACTTCTCTCCCAGCGCCATATTGTGGGAGAGCAGATGCATAGAATAAGTCCTAATTCGAGTAACTTAGTCTAGTCCGGATTGCTCCCCACAGAGGAGGGCATGCCTCATCAGAGAGGGGCAGGACATCAGAGTCCATGCAATTCCCTAAGTCCGCTCCACACTCGCCTTTTCTCTGAGTTCCTCTTCAGGCGCGTACTCCAGGCCTTCTTACCCTGAAGGAGATGCTGAGAATTTATTGGATTTCATCCTGAGAGTCCAGCTGCCAGTCTTTCTGTCCTCTCATACCAACATTAGAAGTAGATCCCACCTCTCTCAAACCTCTTGTCTAAATCCTAGGAGCACATTGCTTAAGCCCAGCCTTTTCCTCCTCCCTCTGCCTGATTTGCATCTCTGAATTCAGCATCTTTTGCTAAAAATTGCTCTTTTTCTCTCTTTGATGCTTTAGTTTCTCAGAGTTCTTTTATTTCTTTTATCCCTTCTTCTCCCTCTTGTTATTATGACCCATGAAAGCCAAAATTGAAGTGATGAAGCTTGGGCAGGCGTTCTTTTTCATGTTTCTACTTATACAATGATAATAATAATTATATATTTAATATTATCTTGAATGTATTTAAATTTAGATCGCTGTGGAGGGTTTTCAAATACTTTATGAGAGCAAAAGCGAGAGTGAGAGTGAAAGCAAATGAGAGAGAAAATTCATTGATCTAATTCTCTAAATGCTTACAACAGCCAAAATTGAGCAAGGTCAAAACCAGGAGCTGGGAGCCCAACCCACGTCTCCAACATGGATGGCAGGGACCCAGTCACTACTGCCTCCCAGGATCTACATGGGCAGGAAGTTGGAATCAGCAGTTGCAGCCAGGGACTCTGATGGATAATATAGGTATCTTAACCATAATCCTAACTGCTAGGCCAAATGGCCATCCTTATATTTGAATAAAATATAGTTACTAACTACAGGGCTGATCTTTTGTGGGTAATTATGTCTTTAATAAAAAGTAAGCTGAAAAACTGACGATACTTACTCTGTATTCTGTATTTTTATAGCACAGCTAGTTACGTGCAGCTGACTTTCTGGGTAACCTATTGGAAGCTGGTACCATGTGGTGACGGGGATTGAGCTTTATAGCCAGAAAGACCAGGCTAAGCTCTATTTAAGCTACTGTTGGTCTAGGTCAGACTCTGGACAAGTTACTCAGTCTTCTGAGCCTTATTTCCTCTACTGTAAAAACAAGGATAACGTGTCCAAAGTCCTAGAGTTGATCTGGGGTTACAGATGATAACACAGGTCTTCCTTTTGCTCTGTATCCACCTTTTTCCCTTCAATATAAAATCATGCCCTAGTCCACCTTCCTTTCTCTTTAGGCTGCTGTTATCATCAATCTCCTCTTCCCAGTTTGTGTTTTATTAGTCTTTGGATCTCATGTGCATAGTCTGGTTATTGGGAATCTGGTTAGAAGGCTTTCCTGTCCACGCCTCCCTTTATGAAGTTGCATTTGCTCTCTGGTGGAAGCAGCCTGGAGCACAACCGTGCCCATGACAAATTACAGACCCATCCAGCTCTCCAGTTGGCATCATATCTGCCAGATAAATGTACACAGCACTTCCATGCAGCAAAGCACGTTGTTAGTACTTTGAACATCTAAGGGACTGTTGAAGTTGAAAGAAAAAGGCATTGAAACCTTGTACGATACGTATCCCATTACACAAGGAAAACCAAATAAGTTTACATGACAAGGATGTAATGTGTATCTTTTTGATAAAACAAACTCAAGCCACAAGGCATTCTCTCCGCTCTACAGAGACAGGTTGAGTTCAAGTTCTGACCTCTGTTTATTTCTTTTCAGTTAAGTTTAACTAATATGTTTGGGATGCATTCCCAGTGCCAGGCACTTTCTTTACACTTTTAGATGAATCTAGAACTGTTAAGAACACAAAGCAAAAATTTTTAGGAGCTGGGAGCTTTCACCACGATTTGCCCAAACAATATAATGTTTTGCTGATAGTTTAGAAATTTATTGGGGCTTCCCGATAAATCTGGAAATATTAAATTTCTAATGTCTGAAATAGTTGTATAGGATTAGGGCTTGTGGCACAGTCAGTTAAGCTGCTGCTTGGAATGCCACATCACATTCAGGGTGCCTGGTTCGAGTCCCAGCTACCCAGTGCTTCTGATCCAGCTACCTGCAAATGCACCTAGGAGGCAGTATTATTTGCTAGGAAGTGAAACAGCGGACAGAAAGCTTTTTTTCTCTCTGTCTCTCACTCTGCCTTCAAATAAATAAATCTTCAAAAAAAAAAAAAGTTTTAAATCAATTCCATTCAAACCTAGTAGGGTGTTTCAAAAAGTTCATGGAAAAATAGAAGTAAGAGAAACTTTATTTTGGTGCAGAAAACCTATGAAATTCATGCAGTTTTTTCATAATATAGATTTTCCATGGGTACACAGGTTTAAAATTATTTTTTGCAAAAATACCCCTTATTTTTCAGTTGCATTTTCCCATAACCTTTTTGAATTATGCTTATATATTGCTAGCACTTTTAAAACTATATTTACTTATTTGTACAGCAGAGTGAGACAAAAAGAGAGGAGTGGAAAGAGAGAAAGAAAGAGAAAGAGAAAGAGAGAGAGAGAGAGAGAGAGAGAGAGAGAGAGAGAGAGAGAGAGAATGTTCTATCTGCAGGTTCATTCTCCAAATGGCCTCAGTAGCCAGGGTTGGGCCAGCATGAGGCAAGGATCCAGGAACCCTATCTGCATCTTCCTACAGATCGCAGGAACTCAGGTACTTGAGCAGTAATCTTCTCTGTCCCAGGTGCATTAGCAGGGACCTGAATCAGAAGCAGAGTAGCCAGGATGCAAAACAGTACTCTGAATGGAATGTGGGCATCCCAAGTGGCATCTTAATCTACTGTGCCAAAATGCAAGCACTTCTGATAGGTACTGAATAAAGATCTATTCTCTGCCTTCCGGGGCTTTACTGTTTAGCCCATTGTTCCTTATTTAATCAATATCTTTCATTTTCTAAATATAAATATTTCAGGTTCCTCTTTCATATTAATTGAAATTTGAGTAAGCTAATTGAAGACAACTAGTTAAAGCTCTGCCTTATTTTTAAGTTGCCAATAACCTACACATTTATTTATGTCCCTCTGACAAACGCTGACCAAGTTGATGGTGGGAGATACCACACTCACATACAAGTGTGTCATCTTTGCCTAAGCTTCACATATAAAGAGCAGTGGTTGAAAATTTTGGTTCCATGAGTTCAATGCCTATCACAGAGCTATTGTCATCTTAACCTTAAAAGAGCAGACAATGAAACCTGAGATGCCTTGCATACAATACAGATTTTTGGCTTCTCTCACACCATTGGAACTTCTGGTCACCATGGATTTGAATACTCACATAGAAGGAATGGGATGGGGCTGACTGGCTCCTGTACCTTCAGGCAAGGCATCTGTCTCCATGTCCCCATCTCTCATCCTGTGAATTTGCTTGGGAATTGACTTGCATTATGCAAATAATCTGCCTGGCTCCCAGAAAACACTTGTTTTAGAGGGCTGGTGGATTCCAGAGACAGATAACTGAAGGATCTTCAGAATGTAGAGTAGATGAACTGTGAGATATTGGTAGGGTTCAGGTAGCCAAAGATGTACTGAGTAGTGGTCATTTCAGAAAGAAAAACTTTGATGCTGAATACTACCAGGTTTTTCTTTAATAATAATTAAGCTAGTTAAATATGCAGATAATTTTTGATGACTCTTGTAAGTTGGAGTCCCTCTTAACATTACATTGAAAATGATGTCTCTAAGAAGCCACTTTTAAGAGAAGATCACATCTTTGAGTAATAATATCTTCATTTCTGAGGGCTTGCTTTTATTTTTCATAGTAGTTAGCCTTTCTCTAAGAGAGGGCTGTCGAAGGGCACGGGATGGGTAAGTTTAGTTTTGTTTGGATGTTGAGTGAGAATATCAAACGGAGAAGTTTTATTTTCCTGGCAAGGCCGTGTCCTTTCCAGTCTTATGTTTCTTTGGTCCTCAGATGGCCGACCATAAGGATTTATTTGTGTTAAATTGGAAACAGATCTCCTTCCCAAGGAAAGGCCCTTTTATTGATCTTGACCTTTTCCTTTTGCTGGTAAAGGCTTGTTGAGCTGCCTTTTAAACAACCAGAAATCACTGTGTTTCTCTTTTCTTGTAATCTTTTATTTATCCTGTTCAGAGGCCTTACATGCTTAAAATAAATTTCCTATGGAAATCGTAAAACAGCCCTACTCAGCAAAGAAGTAAGAATACAGAACTCCCCTGACAAAGCTCATGTGCGGTGAGATGAGGGGAAATTTCAACACCTAATTGTCCCTGCCCTGGCCCTCTTCAATGTGCCTTTCTTCTATTGTTTCCATCTGTATCTTCGGAGTTCCCAATAGAGATACTTCAGGTTTTATTTCTTCTAGTAGTGCCCTGAGAAAACTTTAAGCACTGAACTGGGATTCTATTAGCTGGAAGAATCAAGAAATTAATTTCCTTCAAGAGAAGAATGGCATGTGTGGCCAAACAGAATATTGCTTAATGTAATAGAACTCCCAAATGGAATTGGGGAGCTGATCATCCCCTCACCTGGGGGATGTAAGATTATTGAATTCCAGATTCCTGTGTAAATTAACATCCAAAGGAGCCATCCACCCCCTACCCTGCCAGCTACTTCTCTTCTCTTTTTTTCTGATTGTTCCGGACATGAATGTTTCTGTCATCCGCCAGAGGCCCACTCATCTTGAGCCAGCGGTAAGTCAGGGAATAAGAGAATTAATGAGTCGGAACTTAATCCATAACTCCCTAACTCTGCAGATTTATTTTTTAATAGTTCATAAACTTCTTATTTTCCCTTTTTAGCCTAGATTTCCTCTGTGGTGAGGGAAAGGTTTGCCAGCCTTTGGATCTGCCTCATGAAAATGCCTTAAAGGATGATGTTGGGTTGTGTCTGTAATGTCTGTAATTCACCTTCATCTAATATTCCAGAACTATCCCAGAATTTGTGTCTGAATTTGCTCAAATGTAAAGGACCCAGGGGTCAACATGATGGCTATTTCCTGATGGATGAAGTCTAGCATTCATAACGGCCTAGGAGGCCAATGAATATTGTTTCTCTTAGGGCTGTCAAAAGTAATATTGTGAGCATGACAGACACCTAATGGAACACATAGAAATCTCTGTTCTGAAATTGCTGCAGTGACATAGTAGGTTTGTGTTTTTTTCAGAATCACTAAATTAAGTGTCTGTCTTTCAGAATGAAACTGTCTATGGGTTCTATTTTGCCACCTTTGCCCTCTTCTGGGTGATAGAATTGGGAGATAAATCAGTAAATGGATTTCTCAGAGAGTTAAGTTTTGCGAAACATATTTTATAGGACACATGTGCCTCTCACAAAGCATTCTAACAGCAAACAGGCACAAATCAGATTTTGAAACAGCAGCATTTGCTTTCAGGAAGTGAAAACTATAGAAATGGAATTTATCCGGAGTTGTGGGTTTAAATAGGTTGCATTGGAAAAGGAAAAAAAAATTAGCCAGTTTTTTCAGTCAGAGGGCCTGGCTAGTACCTAGTGACCCCAGTCTCCTTCCAGTTTGCACTCCTTACCCATGGTTCTGTTGGTGGCACAAAAACTTCAGTTTATCCACTTCCTCTGAAAACTTAAGGGTACAGTGGATTCCTTTCTTTCCAGAATTTTACATGCATCTGTTGAGGATTAAAAATTCAGCACAGGGTTGGATTTGTGCGTGCGACACCAGCATCCCATATGGGTGCCAGTTAATGTCCCAGAGGCTCCAAATCCTATGCAGCTCCATGCTAATGGGCTGAGAAAGCAGTGGAAGATGGCCCAAGAGCTTGGCACACTGACATTCGTGTGGGAGACCTGGATGAAGCTCCTGGTATCTGGCTTTGACTTGGCCTAGTGCTGGCTATTGCAGCCATCTGGAAAGGGAACCAGAAGATGGAAGATCTCTCTTGCTGTCCCTCCCTCTCTCTCTGTAACTCTGACTTTCAAAATAAATAAATAATTCTGTTTTTTTTTTTTTTTTTTTTTTTTTTTTTAAACTCAGTATAGGGGCCAGCACTGTGGCGTAGGAGGCTAAGCCTCCGCCTGCAGCCTGGCATCCTGTATGGGCGCAGGTTTGAGTCCTGGCTGTTCCTCTTCCATTCTAGCTCTCTGTTGTGGCCTGGAAGGGCAGTAGAAAATGGCCCAAGTACTCGGGCCCCTGCACCCATGTGAGAGACCTTGAAGAAGCTTCTGGTTCCTGTCTCTGGATCAGCCCAGATCCAGCCAATGAGACCATTTGGGGAGTAAACCAGTGGGTGGAAAACCTTTCTCTCTGCTTCTCTCTCTGTCTATAACTATACCTCTCATATAAGTAAATAAAATCTTAAAAAAAACCTCTCAGTACCAAATCAAAGTATGTGGTGTAATTTGAGTAATTTCCCCCTGAAGTATACTTTTTCTTTTTGAGGTGACATATTTATTGTTCTCAATGTTTGTGTGTTTTTTTTTTTTTTAAACAGGTAGAGTTATAGACAGAGAGAATGACAGAGAAGAAAGGTCTTCCTTCCGTTGATTCACTCCCCACATGGCTGCTACGGCCAGTGTGCTGCGCCGATCCGAAGCCAGGAGCCAGGTGCTTCCTCCTGGTCTCCCATGCAGGTACAAGGGCCCAAGCACCTGGGCCATCCTCCACTGCACTCCTGGGCCACAGCAGAGAGCTGGACTGGAAGCAGGGCAGTTGGGACTAGAACCTGGTGCCCATATGGGATGCCGGTGATACAAGTGGAGGATTAACCAAGTGAGCCATGGTGCCGGTCCCTCAATGTTTTTTTAATTCTTCAAATTGATAATAGCTCCTACTCTCCCCTCTGCCACACAATTATTGATATTTTTTGAGATAAACTAAGGAAGAGACTAAGACTTACAAGAAATTTGAACAGTAAGTGATATTAAAATTTTTTTTGCAAATATCTCCCTATGCATATCCATAGAAAAGTATAAAATTATGTATACATTTTATATAATATTTGTAGTATTACAATGAAGCTTTAGAACCCAATTTTTAATGTAGTATATTCTGCCTATGTTGATATAGATCATCATTAGAAAGACTTGTAGACTTCTACATTACAGGTTTACCCCAATTTATTTAGTCTTTCCCCTATTGATGGACATTTACAATCTTTTCTGTTTTTATATTTTATAAAAAGCAAAGCAACAAAGATCTTCATTTTTACCTTTAGGGATTTGCCAAGTTTCCTTGAGAGAGATCCTAAAAATGAAGTTGTGACCTGAAATAATTATATAAAGATCTTAAGGAAGTTGCTAGCCAGCCTTTCAGAGCAGTCCTAACTACTCTTTATCCCCTCTGCCTGTGAGAGTCTGATTCCTTATAATGTCCCCAACACCGTGCTAGAAATCTTTTAAATCTCTAGCAACCTGCATGATACAGAGAAATGGTTTTCAGTCATTACTTTTGGAGTTCCCTAGATTGTTAATGAAGTCGATCATTTTCTCCTTTTAGCCTTTTAGCATTTCTATTTCCATTTTGGAGGAAGTGTGTCTTACTATCTCTAATTTTTCTGTTAGACTTTTCGCCTTTTTTTTTTTTTTTTTTTTTTTTTTACTGCTTGTGGTGGCTTTCTATCAACTCTTGATTTGTATGATTCTCATGTTCCATCAAAATAGGAAGTTGTCAGGAAAATATTGGAGAATATGGCATTAAAGTGAAAGAAGAATTTACTACTATTCCACTCTAAGTAGCCATTGCAACTCTTTGTTCTTCAGTTTCCTCCTATATAAAATGAGAAAAGAGTTGTCATTCCTTTCTTAGATTTCTTCCATAGCACTATAAAGCCAGTAGTTATTAAAAGGAAATAGTCCATTCATGAAACTTCCACAGAGAACACTTTGGTGTCTTCTCTTGTCTTATTCACCATCTTTTCACTGAAGGATTCCTGTCCTGGATTATGGGTGTAGCTGAACACATCACCCCACACTGGGCAGGTGAGACGGACAACGTGTTTACTAGTCCAATGTACTAATAGTCCAGGGAATAAGGCCACTGCATGCCATACAAGGCCACTTAACAGTTGCAGTTGGGAACAGAACAGAACAGGGGCTGTGGGGGAAAAGCTGCATATTATTAAGAGGGTATGGTGACCTTGATCCTATGGAAGAATGTGGTTGACTTATCTGAATCATTGTGTGTTGGCCGGAAACTGAAACACACTACTCAAGGGTAGGCAGAAATTGTGTCTGGTTCCCACGATAAAGAAAGTTGTTAGATCAGGTGATTTTATCCCAAAGGATAGAGTGGGGTGTCACACTTAAGGCATTGGAGGCCCTCTTTGTTTTCCACGTATGTCAAGGCAGCACACAATATCCTTAATTTTAGCAATTCACCGTAACTTTCTTGAGAAGTGAATCCTTAGTCTCAGTGGCCTTTTCTCAGTCCTCATTGCTTCCGGCTGCTTTCATTCTGCCCACTTCTGGAAACACTTCTTACTTGCCTGTTGTCTGCATTCCACAACCCATTGTGGGGAGTGGCATGGAATGAGTCAAGTGCTCCCGCAATCAAACATGGCGTGGGTCCCACCTGTGGAACCTCTGTTGTCTGGCCTTGAACAGGTACAATACCTCTCAGCCTCAGTTTTTAAGAAGTAGAGACAAGACTGACCTTATAAAATAACATAGAAAAGGTTCTTGGAATCGTATCTCCTTCAGAGGAGGCATTTGGATCTTAATTCTTTAGTATCTCACTCATTATTCTTCATCTGCCTGCCATCTAAATTTGAGTATTAACAGGTTTGTTGCATTCCTTTCACCTTTTTTTTTAAATTCTTTAACCCTGGAAGATACATCTGCATTTTCTTACTTACAGGAAATGACTTGCAGGTTTCATTCCTTGCTCTGATTCCTCTCTGGTTCCTTGGTCCTAGATTTCAGTTGTCTCATAGAGATTTCTCTCTACAGTGTTGAATTCAGCATGTTTAAATTTTTTTCTCCTTAAGCCAGTGCTTTCTCCTTAGGTGGCTTCCTCGTTAGTGTTAGTGGTGTCAAGTCTTGCACTGTCATCTTGGCTCAGTACTCTAAAGGCACCTGTAGTTTCTTTGCTTTTAAGACCCATTCAGCTGTGAAGTGCTTTTGGTGTCTTTTCTTATAGGATGGCTTCAATGCTTCCTTTCACTCCATTTCCCCAAAACAGCACTTCTAGTGTTGGTGTTTTGGGACTAGGCTCCTAGTTGGTGATGTGGGGACCACTTAGAATCTCAGAGTTGGCATGAAGATTATTTTAAGCTGCAGCCATTTAGGAATCAAAAGACAGAAAGAAGCCTTCTTGGAGCTTGTCTTATCTGACTAAAAGCAGTTACTTCTGGGAAGCAAGGCTCCCATTAATTCCTTCTACAGGGTAGTTTTTACTCCAAGAAAGGATTCTAAGAGTAAAGCTACCGTAAATCCTCTCTCTGGGGGAATTTTGTGCCAATGAAAAAGATAGAAACACCACTTTCAGTGGCATTAACAACCATAATCACAAACATTCTTATGCCCTTTGTCTTTCCTAAAGAAGCTCATTTGTTCATCACATAGAGGTCTTTATTCCCCATTCCCTTTATCCTGTTAATTTAGGTATGTAAGTATCCAATTTGAACTAGCTAGTGCTTTTGCAAACTTCTGTATGCACACAAATAAGTTTTTTCCCCCATGTTAATCTATAGTTTGTTGGTTTCAGTACCAGGCCTGTGAACACTGAACATATAAGGAAGGAGGACAATTTTTTCCTCCTTAACATGTCTTTGCACTTTCCTCTTATTCCCCACCTCCCAGCAGTTTGTCTGGTATTCCACTGCCTGTTAGGTCTTTCAAGAGCTCATTGCTGGTTCTGTTCCCTCTATTAGAAAGCCTCAACTGGTTCCTTGGTATCCTGGGACCAGAGTTCCTCAGCCTAGCAGTCAAGGCCCCGAACAATCTACTCACACTCACATTCCAGAAACTATGTCTCTAGCATTCCTATATTCCATCAACTTCATCTTTTTATTTTAGCCCCTAGGACATACTTTGTTCTGTGTTGCTTTGCACACCTGTTTCCCTTCCACTTGGAATATCCAACTTCCTATTCCTGGTGTTTTGAATTCTTGGATTCACCTTAAGTCCTGACTTTATTGGTTACTAGTTAAGTAACCTTGAAAAATCACTTAACCACTCTCAATCTTGGGTTTCTAATTATTAATAAGGAAAATATTATCCATGGTTGTTTACGAAAACAACGTAGCACATGTTATCATAAACATTCACTGAATTATACACATTATTGCTGCTGTTGCCCCCATCAATCCAGTCAAAAGTTAATTTTTCCATCTCTAAATACCTGCATTGTTACTCAAAGAGCAGTTGTTTTACATTTTATATTACTCTGTGTTCTGTTATATTTAAAAATGCTTCTATCAGCCGGTGCTGCGGCTCACTAGACTAATCCTCTGCCTGTGGCGCTGGCATCCCAGGTTCTAGTCCCAGTCAGGGCGCCAGATTCTGTCCCGGTTGCTCCTCTTCCAGTCCAGCTCTCTACCGTGGCCCAGGAGTGCAGTGGAGGATGGCCCAAGTGCTTGGGCCCTGTACCCGCATGGGAGACCAGAAGGAAGCACCTGGCTCCTGGCTTCGGATCGGCACAGTGCACTGGCCGTAGTGGACATTTGGGGGGTGAACCAACGGAAGGAAGACTTTTCTCTCTCTCTCACTGTCTAACTCTGCCTATCAAAAAGAAATGCTTCTATCTTCACTAACTACACTGACAGTCCTTCAGAGTTGGACATTGTGCACTCAGCAAAGATTTATTGGGCATTTGAGACAGGTGGTGCGCTAGGGACTGAGGGTAGAAGAGTATTAAGACTTAAGTTTTTAAAAAGCTTGTATACCATCTAATACCATGAAATGTTACCTAGATCGTAGTGAAGATAAGCTCAGTAAGAGCCTAGACAAGGGATGCCTGGCCTGGGTTGAAGCTGAGGATGGCACCCTGAGGACGTAACATTGAAACTGAGATCTGGAGAGTGGTAGGGTTACACAGCTTCAGGCAGGAAGAGGTAGTACAGCAGGATGAATGAGAAAGGCCACTCATTGCAGACAGCAATGTGTTCATGTGTACAGAAGGGAAGCAGAGCATGGTTTTTTGTGAATTATTAAAAAAAAAAGGCTGTTTGAAGAAGAATTAGCAGGAGAGAAATCTAGCAAGGTGAGTCAAGGCAGGGTCGTAAAGTCTTCTCAATTTCTTGTACTGCTGACAGGGCCTATATCTTGTAGGGCTTGTAAATGTGTTTGTAGTCTTTTTTAAAACTTTGTTATCCAAGTTTCATGTATTTCATAGTACAGATTAGGAACATAATGATACTTCCCTCCCTCCTTCCCACGCTTAATTTTAAAGACCTTCTTCCTCTTTCCTCTCCCATTCCCACGCTTAATTTTAAACAGATCTACTTTCAGTTCACTTCATGATCATAAGGTTAACCCCACACTAAGTAAAAGAGTTCAAGAAACAGAATAAATGAAGCAAAAAAAAAAAAAAAAAAAAAAAAACACTTTCTCAACAGTAGAGACAAAGGCTGCAAACAGTAAACAGGGGATGCACTTGGTTTCAACTTGGGGCATAATAGTGTAGGAAACTCCATTGAATAAGAGAACAAAGCTTCAAAATAGCTGAGCTGTGTTACTTATGTTTCTGACAAACTATGAAAGAGATCCTATGTCCTATCCGGGCTATGTTTATTGACAAACAGCTCTTTCACTCCTCCAAGCTCCCGTATCGTTATGCTGATGCTTCTTTCTTGTACTGTAAAATAAAGTGAAAACAGAAACTGTCTTCTGTGTTCTGAGAGCAGACACCCTTTTCCCCATCCTCTTCCTTTTCTCACATTCTCTCAGGACTTACTCCTGCATACCTACCTGACTCTTTCTCCCTCTGTCCATTTTCACAGAAGTCCAAGTAACTGAGTGTCAGAAACCGTGCTCTTCTACAGTGACCAGAGGTTAATAGCAAACATACAGACATGTATAACAGGTGAATGACCTATTGTATGGAAGGACAATGGACTACTTCTGTCAATCCTAAAGGCATTTGTGTGGTAACTTTGTTCTGCTTCAGAAACTCACCCTGTCACCCTGTCATTCTTAAAGGAACTCTGTTCATGTGAAATTCTATTTCCTGCCCCACCCCTTCCATTATCAACTTTGAATCATAAACTTCTAGAAAGCATTGTGAATAATTTATATCCTTTTATTACTTATTGCTTAACTCCCTTTGGGGGAAATGAAGAAAAACATTTGTCTTTTGTTGCTTACTCTCCGGTGCACTGAGATCATGTCAGTGTCTGGTGATAACAAAGATTTATGGCCACAGGAGTTGTTACTGTGGAAGAGTTGATTGACCTATAGTTTTGGTTAACAAAATACATACATTTTTTGAAAATCAGGAGCAGTGCTAATGACACTAGAGTATAAATTCAACATTTCGCCGACTTCAACTCAGATCCTACTTGTTATATTTTTTCACTAGTCAGTGGTAAGCATTTTCTTTGCTGTTTCCTTTATGTGTTTCCTGTGGAATCTCATTCAAAATTTGTACATTCAAGTATGGAGCTGTGATCACTAGAGTCCCTGATGGCACTCTGCTCCTGGTAGTTAGGAATATAGACAAGTTCAGGTCCTTTTTGGATTGCTCTTCACTCCAAACTAGGAATGAGCTATTGTGACGACTGGTAAATTAGATTGGTTCCATGGCAAATTTTTAAAAAAGATTTAGTTAGTTAGTTAGTTAGTTACTTAAAAGGCAGAGTTACAGAAAGACAAGGAGAGAGAGATCGTCCATCAGCTGATCCTCTCACCAAATGAGATAATGTCTGGGAACTGGCTAGGCCAAAGCCAGGAGCTCCATCCAGGTCTCCCATATGGGTGGCAGAGTTGCAAGCACTTCTGATGCTTTCTTAGATGTCTTTATTAGTTGTCTTTACAGGGAGCTGGACTGGAAGTGGAGCAGCCAGGACTTGAACCAGCACTTAAATTGTTCTTGTGGCTTAACCCTCTGTACCAAAACTCCAGCCACCGTAGCAAACGTTTTTCAGTATGCTCATTTTATTCTACCACCTCTAGCACCACACCATCCAAGTCCAAGCTACCATTCCATCCGAGACTTCTGTAACCTTCGGAATCTAAGCTACTTGGTCTACTTGGGGCTACCCTGAAGCTCCCCTTCTCTTGCCAACCCTCATCTGTTTCTTACAAGCAATAATCAGATGCTATAAACTATTAACACTGTTTCCTGTTTACCATCCTATGAATGACTTTTTGTTACTGAAATTTTTGATGTGGGCTATAAGGCTTTGCTTGGTCACTGCCAACTCTACATATCATCTCTCTGTCCCTTATATTCTTCACTCCAGTCACACTAGCCTTTGTTCAGTTCCTTTATTCACTGCTCAGTCTCTTGGCAAGGTATTTGCAAGTCTCAGATTGTGATGCTTTGTCCTTGGATTTCAATCTCAGCCCAAGTGTTCTTTCTTTTTTTATGATTTATTTATTTCTTTGTAATGCAGAGTTACAGAGAGAGGACACACACACACTCAGAGAGAGAGAGAGAGAGAGAGAGAGAGAGAGAGAGAGAGAAATGTTCCATGCTTTGGTTCATTACCCAAATGGCTGAGACTGGGCCAGGCTAGAGTCAGGAGCTTCAACTAGGTCTCCCACATGGGTACGGGACTCCAAGTACTTGGGCATTTTCTGCTGCTTTTCCCAGGTGCATTAGCAGGGAACTGGATCACAAGTGGAGCAACCAGGACATTAACCAGCACCTATGTTGGATTCCAGTGTTGCAGGTGGCAGTTTAACCCACTGTACCACAAGGTCAGTTGTATCTCTCCTATCTGCCTAGCAAATACAGAATATCTCAGTTGAGAGGATAAAATGCAATCCTTGGACATATAATGCTTCTTTTTTCCGTCTGAATATCAGTTCCTATTTGCAAACGCAAGTACACAGTTTGAACAGAGAAAATGTGTTTTTGGTCTGTAGCTGGCAAGGGAAGGCAGGAGAGGGGAGCTTTACTAGACATTGAAAGAGTAGCTTTCCTGGTCTCAGGTCAGAACATCTGTCTGTGTCTCTGGGCAGATTTTGTTTAAGGCTAAAACAAATAGCTCCCCCTCCATGAGTTCTGACCCCCGGGGCAACAGAAGGGAACTAAGCCAGTCCAACTGCCATTGCTGGGAAGTCATTGTTCTTTCTAGTCTTCTGGGAGCTCCAAATAATTAGCTGTGCAAAGAGCAAGTTGGAATCAGAAGTCCCTTCAGGGTTTTCTGTGTCCAGTCAAACAAAGCAAGCTGAGCTGAGAGACAAATAAACCCAGTGAAAGAGAATGAGGGCCAAGTCTCCTTTCTCTTTCCTCTCTTCAGTTCTGGTCCTCTGGGCCTGTGTCCTCAGGTTCCTGGTCTTTCAATTCCCTGAGCCCCTCATCATAGGTAGCCAGAGGGACTTTCCTCTTAATTAGAGAAGACAGGGAACCACTATCAGGTGGGAAGCTGCTATTTCTGGACTTAGTAGGGTGGGCATGTAGAGAGAGATCTCTTTTCCTTGTGGAATTTCTACTATTTTCAACGAGAAGCCAGAGGTCTGGACTTCTGTATGAAGTTACACAATGTAAAAATATTCAGAGCATGCTTTTGCATAATTTAGAAATATATATAGGGCAAACAAAACAGAGTTTCATACTGCTGAACTATATAAAGTTTCATGAAGACATAGATTGTATCCACCATGTTTTCACCTGTCCCTGTAGGATATAGCACAGTGCTTGTTCAGTTTCAGCAGTTCAGTATTTCTCTATTTTCTTTAATTTATTTGAAAGGTGGAGAGACAGAGATCTTTCATCTGCTGAAGTCAGGATCCTAAAACTCCATATGGGTCTCCCACATGGGTGACAGGGACCCAAGTACTTGAACCATCACCTGCCCTTGAGAAGGCAGATTAGTAGGAACCTGGAATCAAAACCAGAGCTGGGGCAGGAACACAGGCATTCCAATGTGGAAAGAGGTCACCCCAAGTAGAGCTTTAACTGATATGTGAAAGGCCCACCCTTCAATATATCTTGATATTAATAATAATAAAATACAATAATAGCAATAGTATCATCTTTTTTATTGAGCACATATTAAGTGATTCACATTAATTTGATCTGTACCATGACCTTAGAAGTTGGACCTTTTTGAATATTTCCATTTTGCAAAGGAGAAAAGAAACTCAGAGCAAAAAGTAGGGACCCAGATCTGTTGCTTAGCTGATGAGAGGATTATAATTTAGGCTTGTTGATGCAAAGCCTGTTTGTAACCATAATGCTACTGTGCCTCATAGCCTTCTGACTCCAGCCATATGGAATGAGAATGAACACTCTGTGGGTGATTTCTTCCAAAAAGAAGTCACCAGGCTTGATGTCCTATCTATCTCCCAAGCTGAACCTCCTGTGCATACCATGGAAAAGATGAAAGTTAGAGCTAGCCATCCTTTTTTTCCTTCTGCACAGCATTTAAAATTCTTCCTACTTTGCCATCACCATCTCTTCATGGGCAGTTGCTCTGCAGGGGACTTTGCTAAGTTGTGACTGTCATGGCACCTTATTGTTTGATGTTCATGAGAGGTACAGAACAGTTCATATTGGGGAAGTTTGCTAGATTTCAGGGCACTCTGAGTTGAGGTTCGGAGTCATTGTTGGTTTCCTTAACTACAGGCAAAAGTGATAACTCTTGGTCAGGTTAGGGTACAGTTAAGCCTAAGGCACCTGAAAGCAGAATACTATTACTGCCTGCTAGTCACGAAGCGCATTTTTGTTTTGTGCAAATGCTTTGTTATGGGCATTGATTATTCTATGAGGATAATTAATAAGCCTGATTAATATTAGAATGCTACCATTTGATGGACTTATGTATGTTAATGCTTTCTGCTGCTGGGGAACTTCTTAATGGGGAGAAATGAATAATAGGAATCAAGAATGTAGACAGCATTGAATGCTCATGCATTGCTTTCTACATGAGCTGCTTCACAATGTTCCTTTTGATTTTTCCAGGCTGTCATCCTGGAACCCATTTACACTTTGACTAAATTGCTCTCTGATAGGGGACAATTTTGCAAGCTGCATCATTGGTTAGGAGAAGTAGAGAATAGTTTTTAAGGAAGTTCCTGGTAATTGGCATCCGAGCTCTACTTAATGCCACATCATTTAAGGAATTTGCTTTTTCTTCTCATTTGATCCTTTGTGAAACTTTGTGCGGTGGCCCCTCTTTTATCTTGAGAAAACAGGCTCAGAGAACTCAGGTGACTTGCTTGAAGTCACACTGCTGATTAGAAATAATGCCTAGATATTTTTATTTTATTTTATTTTATTTTGTTTTATTTTTTTGACAGGCAGAGTGGACAGTGAGAGAGAGAGACAGAGAGAAAGGTCTTCCTTTGCCGTTGGTTCACCCTCCAATGGCCGCCACGGCCAGCGCGCTGCGGCCGGTGCATCACAATGATCTGAAGCCAGGAGCCTGGTTCTTCTGGTCTCCCATGTGGGTGCAGGGCCCAAGCACTTGGGCCATCCTCCACTGCACTCCCGGGCCATAGCAGAGAGCTGGCCTGGAAGAGGGGCAACCGGGACAGAATCCGGCGCCCCGACTGGGACTAGAACCTGGTGTGCCGGTGCCGCAAGCGGAGGATTAGCCTAGTGAGCCGCGGCACTGATTGCCTAGCTATTATTTCAAGTTCTGCCTGTATTTCTAGATATACTAGGATACTTCTAGACAGTAAATACGACTTCTTGGGCCACAACTTTCTGACTGATTACTTAACTGTAGGGAACAAGCATAGGAATCTATTTTTTAAAGGATTTATTTATTTGAAAGCTGAGAGAGAGAGAGAGCTGGTTCACTCCCCAAATGGCCACAATAGCTAGGAGCCTGAAACTCCATTTACATCTCGCACATGGGTGAGAGGGGCTCAAACACTTAGGCTCTTGTCTACTGCTTTCCCTGGCACGTTAGCAGGGAGCTGCATTGGAAACGGAGTAGTAAAGACTCTAGCCAGCACTCTGAAATGGATGCTGGCATTTCAGGTGGCAGCCTAATGTTCAGTGCCATAACACTGGCCCCTAGGAATCGATTTTTCAAAAATTTCCCCCACTTTGGAGCACTGTGATGGTGTATAGGCAGACAGGGAAAACACTGCTGTTAAACCACATCCTTTGAAGCAAATCAAAGTACAGGTTCATTTTGGAAATTTTTTTTCCTGGTTCAATCCAGTCATCTCCATTTCTACCTTGAGAGCTACAGAAAGGGCTTATCAAAGGAAATACCATTTTGCAGAGTCCTAGTGAATTTGTAAGGAGGAGAAAGGGAAGGGACATTTCAGGCATGGAGACTACAGGCAATAGTCACAGAGCTATGACAACTCTTGAACTGTTTGGGAATATTACGAGATCAGTATGCCTGGCTGGATGGTCACAGATGTACCACGTATGTTATGTAAGGTGATTCCAAGTAAAGACTGTCCTGGGATGTCCCAGTGGAAACACAGCTAAATTAGCTTCAAGTACAGAACACGGAATGCCTGTGCTATTGGTCAGTTTCCTTGACAGCCTGCTTCAGGGCATCCTTATCTACATTCTTCTCCCTGAACACTTCCTGGAAGGTGGTCAAGCAAAGTGCTGACAGCTCAGCTAGGGTTCCTGTCTACCAAATCCTTAAATGCCACTGCAGTAGGATCAGGCTATCACAAACGAGAATGCATAAGAAACAACTTGACACAATCCCATAAGTGTTGGAGAAGAGGTCTGAAGTGCAATTAGGAATCCATAAGCTATTTTGAGGTACCATCCATAAACCAGGTTTACGTCCCCCTAGAATTCTCCTGCAAAAACATATGGGTTCTTGAATAGTAAGTTTGTTCACATTCTGTTGAAAAAAGTAAATGCCACTTATAGTTTAGATACAGCAAGTGGCCTTTTCCAGCTAATTCCAGGCCACTAAAGTACACCTATCTATGGACTTCCTTCTGGGCTAATAGTGATGTTTCTCTGGTTTTCTTTGAAGTGGGGAGTGTGGTGAATGCTTCTACAGTGGTAAATATGATTGGCAGCTTCCGTAACCAGTAATCATTAGCTTAAAGCAAACACAGGACAAAGAAAATAGTCCAACAATGAATCACTTAGAATGTTACTCCTAGGAACTGGTTGATGTGTCCTAAACTCTTTCACATCACCGTAAATGGCCACTTTAGGTAGTATTTCTCTTCAGTTTCTAGGGCTTGGA
Source organism: Oryctolagus cuniculus (assembly GCF_051225735.1). Lineage (NCBI taxonomy): Eukaryota > Metazoa > Chordata > Mammalia > Lagomorpha > Leporidae > Oryctolagus > Oryctolagus cuniculus. The sequence continues at coordinate 90,509,739 of NC_142876.1, forward strand.
TTGCCTTTTGTCTCGATTGTTTTTTCCCCAGAAGGTGTTTTTCTCAGTAAGGACTGGTTTAAAACAAGCAATCCTGAAGAAGGAAAGAATGGGGAATATCAATTTGGGAAGGTTCTAGAGATGGAAAGCAATCCAGATTGTACACAGTGTACGTGTCCTTAATGCTCCTGAGCTCTCTACCTAAACATGGTTAAATGGTAGATTTGATGTTGGGTCCATTTTATCACAGTAAGAAACGCATTGAGCTATAATAAAATAGACAGCATTGTCAGTCACAATGGCAATGGCTATTATTTTCACAAGCTTTGCTTTGTGATAGACATGGAGCTAAGCACTTTCTGTGGATATTCTCATTTAACTCCTAATAAATCTGTGAAGTGGGTACAAAGATCTTCTTCCTTTTTCCAGTGAAGGACTTGAGATTTGATGTGGTTAATAACTTGCCAAGGGGCACACCATACCCAAGTGGCAGACTCCGGATTTAAAACTTGCTGGTCTCATTTTAGAGCTCTCTAACTTATCAAGCGCTCTTAGGCTAATCTACTTCATAAGACAGTCTTTTCAATTTGAAACCCAACTCTCCACACAGAAATAAACTACAGGAAACAACTAAAATGAGTCCAGATGACTCAACTCTGACACGTACAGTAGTATCAATAGCAAAGAGGCATGCTATGACTCTAGCCTGCTTTCCCAGCTCACCCATGTGAACACACAGAAGGGTCCTCTATTGTTTACTTGAGAGATGGTTACCTGAATATTCCTGTTTTCCTTGATGTAAGGCTGTGAAAATGCCACTTTCCACTTAGACTGTGAACTTCACAGAGGCAGGGCCAGTGTCTTCCCATTCAACTTTCTCTTTGGCATGTAAAAGGTGCTTGATGCTATTTTTGTCAAAATGAATTCCTGAGGTGTTCCAAGTATCTGTGTGAGTTTTCTTAGTGATTAGCCTCACCGTACAGTACATGTGTATATGGTGTATTAATTTAACTTTCGGAATCTAAACTCCAGAAGATACATTGAAGATTCCCCACCTGGACTCCTTTTGTCCTCATGGAGACATTTGGTGATGTTTGGAGATGTTTTTGGTTGTCACAACTGAGTAGGGCTTGTGTGCATCAGTTGTATATAAGCAGGTAGAGGCCAAGAGTACTAGATACATAGCAGGAATGCCTCTGCCACCAAGGGTTATATGACCTCAAATGTCAGTGGTGCTGACGCTGAGAAATCCGCTTTAGTGGTTTCATTCTCTCATTCATTCAGTTCACGTGTATTTTTTATCTGTTTCCACTCTGTGAATATGAGTTGAAAATGAGCAAGGCTGCTTGTCCAAGATTACACGGCTAGGTGGTACAGATCTGAGACTTGGACCAATGTCTCAGGGCTAGCTCTCTGCAGATGCACCATGGTGGCCTCTTATAAGCTATTACTGATTCAAATTCCATCTTTGTGGTCACGGTGGAGCAGGTCCTGCTGAGACCGATAGGCCTCTGGGCCTGTGTTCAGAGTCTGGAGCTGATGGAAAGGGCAGTGATGTAAGACGGCAACGGCTTGTTCAGGCTGCTAACGGCCCTGGGCTTGAGCTTCCTGAGCTCCAGCCCATTTCCTAGCCTTCCTTTGTCGGCTCCAGTCCATTGCTGGGCCAGTCACTCTTCGCTGAACTGTAACAGTATCTCAGCTGCCCTGTTTTCACAGGGCTCTCTAAGCCATCTTATAGACTTTGTTGAAAGAATTATCATGTTCACACAGCTATGTATTTGCAGTAGGCTTAGGACTGTGTTCAGATTTGAGCACTGGCAGCCTTTAACGCAATCTGCTTTTCCACATGCATTGTGAGTTCTAGCCCTCCATTTCATTTCTCTGTGTGACTTCTTGGCTGCCCCCTGATTTTGGTTGGCCTCAGCATGCAGAATCCCCACAGATGAGCCTAACAGGTGCTGTGTCTTTGTCAGGATGGCCGAATTCGTGGATTTTAATCAAATGAGTGCCATTTAATGTGAATGATCCTTGAGTCTAGGCTCATCTACTGGGCTGCTCAATATCATGGTCCCAAATATTAGTTCAATGCTCATGGTTTGTGTCAGTGGCTTTCTGTGCGGGTTAGGTTAGGGGAAAAATCAATAGCAAGCAGCTGGAAATGCAGAAAGGACTGTGTGCTTACACTCCATCGTGATGTAACCCTGTGCCAGCCAGCACTACCTCACACTGATCGTTTCTTATTTCTTATTTTTATTTTTTTGGCAGCTTGCTTTTTCTTTCCCTTTTGTCACTTTTAAGGCTTCACAGAGATATGAAAAGCCACCCTGGCTCCTCCATCTATTAAATGGGAAATGCATATGAACAAATAGAAGAATTGCACTGTATAATACAGCTGAAATACAATGTTATCATCATCCCACTCTGAGCATTTCTCAGGATGGTTTATTTCCCAGCAGTTAATCGCTTGCTATTGTTGGTGTACCAACACAATGCTATTAGCAACACAGAATCTGCAGGCTTGCTGTTGAGATTGTCTTCATGTAGGCTTGCCAGAATTTAGATATTTGTAAACGGAATTTGAACAGTGACCTTTCTTCACAATATAAAATTCAGATAAGTGTCACCGGTCATGGCCCAACTCTTGTTTATTAATTAAAGCTTTATATAATATGGCACCATTTTTGGAAGCTGCATTTTATGCAAAGAGGAATACTAATTACATTCTGCATTTTCTATAATAATGGGCCAGCATTTTGGACAATGCCGTTTATCCAGACAATACTTTGGTTCATAATGTAGTTTATTAACAAGGGAGTTCTGAGTGTTTGATGGGAGACTGATACAGCCGTGAAAGGGTGGCACAAATAATAATGCTGGCCAGACTGGGCAGTGGCAATATGTTGCATGCTGTTAACCTCAAGAGGTCTCTAAATAGCTGTTACGTATTCCTGCTATATATTTGTTGACCAGTTGTAGATGCAAAGGAAGCCTAGTGACCTGAGAAAAGCTCTGTGGTAATTTTGTTTCCCCATTCTCAACACTCACTGAGGCTTTCAAATGCAACTTTGCATCTGTCTGGATCTTTTTTCCCTGGGCTTTTCCAAGAATGGTCGCTCCTGTAATAGCAACATCATGGATCTCTTCTAGTAGCCCTCTATGAGAATCAGAATAGACTACCTTTTTGTTTTTTTTCATTAAATTTTTTTTATTGAGATAGAATTCACACACTGTAATGTTTACACTTTTAAATGATAGCAGTCCATGTTTTGTTGTCTTCACAAGTTGTGGAACTGTCACCACTATCTAATTACAGAACATCCTCATTAGCTCAAAAGGAAACCCTGTACTTGATAGCAGGCGGTATCTGTCGTAATCTTCTTTCTCCTGGTGGCTGCCAATCTATTTTCAATCTGAATGGGTTTGCCCATGCTGAAAAATTTGAATAAATGTAATGATACAGTGCATATTCTTTTATGAATGGCTTCTTTCACATAGCAAGAGTTGTTCAAGGTTCTTCCATGTTACGACATATAGATAGCAGTACTTCTATTCCTTTTAAATGATATTCTGTTGTATGTATACATAACATTTGTAATCCATTCATCAGTAGATGGAAATTTGTATTGTTTCCATTTTTGGGTTATTGTATATAATGCTGCTATGAACATTTCTATACTGTTTTTTGTTTGCACTTATCTATTTCTTTTCCTCTGGGGGAGGTACTAGAGAATAGCTGGTTCTTACATAACTCCGTGTGTAACCTTCTGAGGAATGATGGATTATTTTTCAAAGCATCATTTTATGTTCCTACCTCTGTCTGAGTGAAGTTTCAAATTTGTCCCCCTCCTAGGAAATACTTATTAATTATAGTTTTTAATTATAACCATTGTAATAGATGTTAAGTGGTATCTCATTATAGAGTTGATTTGCATTTCCTTATTGATTAATGGTGTTGAATATCTTTTCTTGCTCTTATTGGCTAATTGTGAGTCTTAGTTGTGGGTTATCATTTTTTACTGAGTATTTTATTCATGGGTTATAATTTATTTTATCAGTGAGAACACAAAAGCATTGAGAGGACTTACTGTGTCACGAAATGAGAGAATAGCCCATCAGTACTGAAAAGTAAGTTTTCTAACTCATAGGTGCAAAAGCTTAAAGGCTCGTCCTCTAATAATGACCTAGGTTTTTTGCATTTAGTCATTGTTCTTTTATTTGCAAGTGACAGAAACCCAGCTCTAATAGTTGGGTAATGAAAGTAAGTGGATTCTGGCTTGCATATATGTAAAGTTAACAGCTGTTTGCCTTCAGGATTGGCTGAATCCGGGTGCTTAAAGATGCATTGTAGAAATATGGCCAGCGCCATGGCTCACTAGGCTAATCCTCTGCCTGCAGCACCCTCACCCTGGGTTCTAGTCCTGGTTGGGGCGCTGGTTCTGTCCCGGCTGCTCCTCTTCCAGTCCAGCTCTCTGCTGTGGCCCAGGAAGGCAGTGGAGGATGGCCCAAGTGCTTGGGCCCTGTACCCACATGGGAGACCAGGAGGAAGCACCTGGCTCCTGGCTTCAGATCAGCGCAGTGCGTCAGCCGTAGCGGCCTTTTGGGGGGTGAACCAACAGAAGGCAGACCTTTCTCTCTGTCTCTCTCTCCACTGTCTAACTCTGCCTGTCAATCAATCAATCAATCAATCAATAAATAAATAAAAAGAAGAAGCTTGTACTATGGCATAGTAGGCTAAGCCTCTACCTATGCCACTGGCATCCCATATGAGCACCAATTTGTGTCCTAGCTGCTCCACTTCCAATCTAGCTCTCTGTTAATGGCCTGGGAAATCAGTGGAAGATGACCCCAATGCTTGGGCCCCTGCATCCATGTGGGAGACCCATAAGAGGCTCCTGGTTCCTGGCTTAGGATCTTCCCAGCTCTGGCTATTGTGACCATTTGGGAGTGAACCAGCAGATGGAAGACCTCTCTCTCTCTCTCTTTCTCTCTTTTTGTAACTCTACTTCTCAAAGTAAATAAATTGTAAAAAAATACATTTTTTTTAAAAGATGAATCGGAATTTTGTCAATCTTACCTCTTAGTTTTCCTTCTGTTGGTTTGGTGTTGTATTTAAGCAGGGTTTTACTGTAGTGGTTTAGATGGATCTGCTGGTATGTTTTTACTAAAATGAAATAGCCGAGACAACTAACTTTCTAAAAATATTAATTTATATTGGTTCATATTTCTGTGGAGTCAAGCCCATGATTGGACTGCTCCATTGCTTTGTTCTCTGGTGTGGGTTGCAGGAGGCAGTATCAGGGAGCATGTTTTTGAGTGAGTGATTACATCCAGAGATCGGAACAAACCTTTCATGATAACTACCTCCCAACAGCACACACCCAATGGCCTAAGAACCTCCCACTAGGCCATAACACCTGATGATTCTTCCATCTCAATTAGCCACCCAGATGGACCTTTTAGGGTCACCTGAAGTTTTGTCTGAACTGTAGCAAAAAATGACTTCCTAGGTCATTCATCAAATGAAAGATAATGATTGATCACTTGCCCATTGTTGATGATAAGAAGTGAAGTCAGTTCCATTTGCACCATCTAGACTTAGAGATAAGGAAGGGGGATGGACCAGAGAAGATCAGAATATTGAAACTGGCATAAAAGACAAAAATCACAAGTGTCCACTGTGCTACTCAGTCTTTTCCTTGGACCTTAATCTATTATTTTCTGCTTTCTTGTCTGTAGATTTGGCTTAACAGGCAAGAGTCTTGAAAAATAAGTTTTTGAGCCGGCGCCGTGGCTCAATAGGCTAATCCTCCACCTTGCGGCGCCGGCACACCGGGTTCTAGTCCCGGTTGGGGCGCCGGATTCTGTCCCGGTTGCCCCTCTTCCAGGCCAGCTCTCTGCTATGGCCAGGGAGTGCAGTGGAGGATGGCCCAGGTGCTTGGGCCCTGCACCCCATGGGAGACCAGGAAAAGCACCTGGCTCCTGGCTCCTGCCAGGATCAGCGCGGTGCGCCGGCTGCAGCGGCGGCCATTGGAGGGTGAACCAGCGGCAAAGGAAGACCTTTCTCTCTCTGTCTCTCTCTCTCACTGTCCACTCTGCCTGTCAAAAAAAAAAAAAAAAAAAAAAAAAAAAGTTTTTGTTTCTTATAAGTAAAAGATTAATCAACCAATCCACTTTTATTTTTTCTAGTGTCGAGGAATCATTTGTTTTAATAAATGTTAATAAGGTTGCTTGTAGCTAAAGTTAATTGGCTTTACACTGTAATTCTTGATACTGGTCATTTTGTGACTGAGTTGTTTCAAATTGCTTTGGTTCAATGTTTGAGAAATGAAACAGCTCCTTGTATATAATTAAAACTGTTTATTTATTTAAATTAGCAAATGACTGTGAAGTCACTTGTAGTTTGTATATTTCAGTATGTTTTTTATGGAACAGTTGAAGCAAGCTTATCACATAGTAAATTGTTCTTAGAGGATTGAAATTTAATGGGGCTTTTGCACAATGGGGTTGCCATTAGAACACAGGTGTCATGAAAACTGCTAAATCAAAGCCAAAATGTGAAAGGAAAAGACTCCTATCAACAGCTTCATCACTGACACATAGATTCAGGTAAACCCACAGCTGCTGGACATCTGGTCTGTAAATACGGTGAGATCAGCAAAAGAATCCCTAAAAATATGAGGAGGAGGCTGCCAAGAAGAAAAAGTGCTCCTTCAAATATGCCTGGGTCTGGGATAAACTGAAAGCTGGGTGTGAGTGTGGTGTTGTCATCACCTTTCTCTGTGAAAATGTGAGACCAGAGCACCTACAGTGTGACCATCATTGATGCCCCAGGATAGACTTTATCAAAAACATGTTCATAGGCCTTCTCATATGACTAGGCTGTCCTGATTGTTGCTGATTTTATTGCTGAATTTGAAGCTGGTATTTCCAAGTATGAGCAGACCTGTGGGCACGCTCCTCGGGCGTACACACTGGTGTGAAATAACAATTTTGGTGTTAACAAAATGGACCCCACTGAGCCAAGCTTCAGCCAGAAGAAATACAAGGAAATTGTTAAGGATGTTAGTACCTACATTAAGAAAATAGGTTACCTCTCTTACACTGTGGTATTTGTGCCAATTTCTGGTTAGAATGTTGGCGACATGGGGCCGCTGCCGTGGCTCACTTGGTTAATCCTCCACCTGCAGCGCCAGCATCCCATATGGGCGCTGGGTTCTAGTCCTGGTTGCTCCTCCTTCTTTTTTGGACAGGCAGACTGGAAGAGGAGCCCGGGACAGAACTGGCGCCCCAACCGGGACTAGAACCCAGGGTGCTGGCATCGCAGGTGGAGTATTAGCCTAGTGAGCCACGGCGCCAGCTTGTTGCTCTTCTTTCAATCCAGCTCTCTGCTGTGGCCTGGGAAGGCAGTGAAGGATGGCCCAGGTGCTTGGGCCCCTGTACCCGCATGGGAGACCAGGAGGAAGCACCTGGCTCCTGGCTTCAGATCAACACAGTGTGCCAGCCTTAACTGCCATTTGGGGGGTGAACCAATGGAAGGAAGACCTTTCTCTCTGTCTCTTTCTCACTGTCTAACTCTGCCTGTCAAAAAAAAAAAAAAAAAAAAAAAGGAATATTGACGACATACTAAAGCCAAGAGCTAATATGCCTTGGTTCAAAGAATGGAAATTTTCCTGCAAATTTGGCAATGCCTTTGGAACCACAGTGTTTAAAGCCCTAGATTGCATCCTCCCTCCAACTAGTCCAACTGGTAAGCCTGCAGGATGTCTATGGAAGTGGAGATATCGGTATGTGCCTGAGGGCTGGGTAGAGACTAGTGTTCTCAAACACAGCATGGTGGTAACCTTTGCTCCAGTTAATGTCACCACTGAAGTGGAATTCCTGAAATGTACCACAAAGCTTTGAGTGAAACCCTTCCTTGGGGCAGTGTGGCCCTTCAGTGTCAAGAATGTGCTTCTCAGAGCAAAAATGACCCACCAATGCATGCAGTTGTTTTCACTGCTCAGGTGATTATCCTGAACCATCCAGGCCAAACCAATGCTGGCTACATCTCTGAACTGGATTATCACACAACTCACACTGCCTGCAAGTTTGCTGAGCTGAAGGAAAAGATTGATCATTGTTCTGGTAAGAAGCTGGAAGATAGCCCTAAATTCCTGAATGGTTCCTGACAAGCCCATGTGTCTTGAGAATTTCTCTGGCTTTCCTCTTCTGGGTAGTTTTGCTGTTTGCAGTGTGACAGGCTGTTGCTGCGGGTGTCATCAAAGCAGTGGACAAGAATCCTGCTGGCGCTGGAAAGCTCACCCAGTCTGCCCAGAAAGCTCAGAAGGCTAAATGAATATTGTCCCTAAGTCTTAATCAATGTTGTCCTCCAGTCGTAATCAATGGTTGAAGATCAGCCTTGGGACTATTTGTTTCATTTGTCCATTTTAGTTTAATAGTTAATGATAACTGGTTAATGATAACAATGCATCATAAAACCAACAGAAAGAAAGGAGAATGTTTTGTGGGCTCTTTGTGTATGTGTGTGCATATGTATGTGGACATTTTAAGTTACTAGTTTTTAGAATCAGTATGTGTTAGTGGAAATGAGCCATAACCTGTCATAGAATTATGAGAGCCCTTAAAGTGAAATTTAATGGAAAAATAAAGTTTAATTTGTAAACTAAGCCTTTTATAGTCATTGAAGTAAAATGTTTTGTTTGCAGATCTTTCTTGGTTATCCAACTTTCTTGATCTTGCTTTCCCCATTCTAAGAAATATACCCTGTACAGTACACAGAGAGGTTGAGAAGTAATAGGAATTGTGTGTTACGTTTTCTGTTGTGTACCTTCTCCCTGTGATATGGTTTTCACCTCACATGCCAACTCAGTTTTGTAATAGAAATAGACAAAATGGACAAGATCTATCAAGAATTCAGTGCTTAAAAGATTTCTGAGGTTATATTCAGGCTCAGCAGAAGAGAATGCTGTGATCAATTAGTGTCTGTGCCAGGCTCAAGAGAGGAAAGTAATAGCACTCACATTATCTATTTCCCATCCCTGCTCGTATCTTGGTAGTAAGTCCCAACACTGAATGTTTGCAGGATTGGTATAGTCGCCTTGATGATTCATACTAACAGATGGCTTCTATGTGTTTCACCTTGTCTCTACATCTAAGTGTTTTGTTCTCCATTGTCTTAACCTGGAGACCTGACCAGAAATGCATCAATATTAGGCCTATAGACTGTTTATTCATTCATACTGCACATTTCATGCCTGCAAGATATACAGCACTCTGCTAAGTTCTCAGGTGTGAAGACAGTGGTGGGAGATAGAGCCTTCAGCTTTGGAGATTTATAGTCTTGGTACAATTAGAAAAATGGGCTCACATAGAACATAAAATGGGTGTATAAAAGCTAAATAAATAAGTAATAATGATAATGAGGAATGAAAGACGGCTCTATGGGAATTGTATGGAGGAAATATTTTCTTATTTATGCATTTGTTTATTCATTGATTTATTTGAAACACAGATACCTCTACCATTTGTTGATTCACTCCCCAGATACCCACAAGAAATGAAGCTAGCCAGTCCAAAATCAGCAGCCTGGGTCTGACACATGAGTAGTAGGGATACAGCTACTTGAGCCATCATCACTGCCACCCAGGGTGTGTATCAGCAGGAAGTTGGTATCAGAAACAAAGCTGGGACTCAGACCCAGGTACTTCAATATGATATGTGATATTAATTACATCCAATGCCTGCCCTGGAAGGATTTTCTTAAGCAGTCTTGAAGGAAGCAATAGATATCTTAAAGGAAGCAATAGGTATCTTTCCTTGCTGGGAAAGATGAGGGTTGGGAGATGAGGGATTATAGAGGTGAAAAATACTAAAAGCTATTGGCTGGGGAATCCAGAGGCTTCAATCTGTCATTTCACCAGCTTTGAAATGAGTACACACCCACCCACCCACCCACACACACACAAACAAAAATGAAACAAAACATACAGATACCTACTATCCTAAAGTATGGAAATGTAATATATTGGAAAAGCAGAGACTTCTTTCAAAAATTAGAAAATACTAGAAATTTCAAGATTTTAATAAAATGCAACTATGCAACTTTTCTTGCTTTCCTATAAAAATAAGAAGATCTCACAAAATTGTGCCTAAACTCCTGTTGGCAACAAATAGCTGGGGGAGAGTAGCAGTTGCTACCATACACAATGTGCCACAGTATCTACTACTCTCTGAAGTCTCCCAACATTGCAGTCAAAGATTAATAGCCGTCTAGCACCGTGCTTGCACTGTTAAGACTGTTTCTCTAGCAAAGTCTGAGAAGTGAGAAACAGATTTTTGTGAAGTCTATTGATAAAATGAATGGTGTGAGGTTGGAAAGAGTGTGCTCAACATACAGTCAAGTGTACTGATACCTATTTTTCTTATAATTAGACCAGTGTATTCATTTATTTATATGACCACCTGGCATGATAGAGGTTTGAGTTGGCATTCCTTCTGGGATTAACCCAGGTACCAAGTAGAATGTAGAGAGAAGAGTACAGAGAGTGGCAGAGCATCGCAGTCTTTCTGGAATGGAAACCATTGTTTTTAATCTCATTTTATTTGTAGAGACTTGTGGTGAAGTTAGAGGCAGTAAATTGAAGAATTTCATTGTGACCTATGAGAAAGAGTAGGTATTAAGGGTCAGAAATATTAATAAGAGAAAGTTAATATACACTTAAAGAGAAGTTTTAATATAGGTTTGCCAAAAATGATGTAACCAAACTAATCTTCCTATTGACTAGGTTATTAGAGGAGAAGATAAAGTCAGGTTTGAGAAATACTGTATTTCAGCACCATGTATGTATTTTCAGGAATCCTTGTGGTCAAGACTGACAAGGTGATATGCTTGATAGCACTGCTGTGCATTTATATTTTTAGTTACCTGTATTATTTTAAATGTTTGCCATGAGGTTTAAACTGTGTTAGGAAAACAAAATTCGTCTCTTGTTATTTCTTATTTATATAGTATGTTTTTTTTTTTTTACTATTTCATTACAAATGATTCAATCCAGGTTTCAATTTATAAATACATTTGGATAGCAATCTAGTAAAAGGACAAATGCTCTTAGGCCTCCTGAATGAGCTTTATTTTCTGGAGTCACATAATAAGTTATCTTTGCTTTCCTATAATGGAGCTCCAGCCTCACTCACAGTTTGCATTGATACAGTTTTGGGGCCATACACACCATACAACAGCATCGCAGTAGAGTCACTATCTGCCTCTCTTGCTGTTGGCTGGATTACTCTTATCATAATTATGTCTATGCCGTAGCTGCTCTGGCTTCTCTATCTCTTCCTTGTTTATCTTGGTTAAAATATATAAAAGTATATTAACATTTCGATACATTGGATTCTCTGGAGGGCTGAGCCCTATATTAAATTTTAGTTCCTAAATATAGGGAGAGAGTAGAGGGACTCGGAACATTTCTGATGCCGAGCTTTTATTATATTGTGAGCTTTCCTTCAGCGGCCGAAGGATCCATCTTTCTCAATATGGGTAGAAGTGAGGAAACTGAAAGGGAAATTGTTTTCTGCATTCTCTGTAATGGTTTTTATTTAAGAATGATAAAGCAATACTTGCTAAGCCCAGACTAGTTCTGCAACAGGCAATGCTGAAAATCCCAGGGGAGATGTAGCAATGCCTCTTATGTTGGGAGGAAATAAACTTCAGGATGTTATTTGGTATATAAAGTTATTATAAGTATATTGAAGAGAGCTTTGCCTCATGTGAGAAAGACTCAACTTTGAGTTGGGTTAGCCATGCTTAACCCTTATGTTTCCAGTTGCTTTTATTCTGAATCCATATAGAATCATGATTAAGAGAACAAGCACAGAATGTGGTGATGTAGGTGTTACTTCTCCCTGTAAGTAGGTCAGTTAACCTTCTAGCACCTCCTGTTCTTATATAAAATGGAAATGATAATAGTGTTACCTTATACATCCTGGGTCATATAAATTAGTGGCTTTGTTCCAAGTGCTTAGAGAGAGGGTTACATAATCTAAGACTCAACAGTTTTGGCTGTTATTATTGTATTTATTATGAATGGCTCTGCCAGAATAGGGAAAGGGAGTTAGACTTGCAGTGAGGAACGCTGACTTTTCTGCCACATGGTCTTTTGAACTTGGAAAAGTAAAACTGACTTTTCTGTTAACATTTTCTCCACTCAAAACTGACCAGACACCCCCTACTAAACATCTAGGTTTGAATTAATAAGAGCAAGTTTCACACATCTGGTAATAGATTCCCAAGATTATGTTGCACTATAGTTTCAATATTTTCCAGGCCTTTTACTTGAACCCTACTCTATATACAGAGAATGGGTAATTTGGAAAATTGACTGTTAGAGTAAAGGTTGATGAATTCCTAATTCTCAGATTGGAAGTAATTGATTTCATATCTGGATTTCTAATCTGGTTCTAATTGATTTATTCCATCAATCACCTTGACTAATGAAATTTCTAGAGTGTTGACAAAATCTTTTCAGTCTTAAGATCAATATTTTTTTTTCTTTAAAGATTTGTTTATATTTTTAACAGAGAGCGGGAGGGAAAGAGAGAGAAAGAGATGTTCCATTGCTGGTTCATTCTCCAAATGACCACAATGACCAGAGCTGATCCAGACCAAAGCCAGGAGCCTGGAACTACATTTGAGTCTCCCGCAGGGGTGGCAGGAACCCAAGCACCTGGGTCATCATCTGATGCCTTTCCAGTCACATTAGTTGGATCAGAAATGGTTCAGCCAGGAATTCAACCGGTACTCTGATACTGGATGCCAACATTGCAGAGACTTAATTCACTGCGCCGTAATACAGGCCCCATCAGATCAATCTTGAATTATAAGATTTCCAATTGTATTGAATTAGAAATGGAGACCCACTCTGTGTTGTCAGCCACTTTACCAGACCTGGGATTGCTGTCTCCTGGTACTAGATTTTGGCTTACTTTTGTGTTTTGCAAGTGTAGTTAGCTACTGTGTGTTCACATTGCTCTTCAACATTACTTAGCCTCTGCTTTCCACTGCTGATTCTCGGTTTAATTTGTTATCCCTTTCCCTACTAGCTCTGTGATGTGAAGATTCCCTCTATGTTGGTCAGCCTCAGTCTCATCATATCCAAAACGTAAATAACCTCTCTACCTATCCACAGTTCGGTGGGAAGATCATATGAATTAAAGCATACATAGTGCTTATGAGTTAGTACATACTCAATGCAAGCACAATGCCTAGCATATACATAGTACTAAATAGTTGCTACTTCATCATTATAAAATAGGGGTACCAATCGCATTTAATAGTGGTACTGTTCCCTGATATTGTACAATACTCGTACCTGTTAGTTTAATTTGTATAGCCAAAAGTTCCATGTAACTACCTCTGGAGATGATCCAAAAGATGTCATAGTGCAACTTTTATATCCACATAAAAAAGAATGAAGTTAGAACTCTATCTCATACCATATACAAAAATTAAAGTATCTCAAAAATCTAAATGGAAAAGCTAAAACTATAAAACTCTTAGATGATAACTTAGGGGCAAATCTTCATGACCCTGTATTAGTCAGTTTTTTGCTTGCTATGATGCTAAAAGTGTAGCAAGATAAGAAAAAATAGATAAATTGGACATCATAAGAATTTAAACTTTGAAGCTTCAAAGGACATTAGGCAGGTTATTAAAAAATAACTCAGAATGAGAGAAATTTTTTGCAAATTGTATGTGTCCTAAGGAACTTATGTTAAGAATTTATAAAAAAAAAAAAGAGTTACATTCAATAATGAGAAGACGCATAGTTCAATTAAAAAGAGGAACTATGTGAATAGACAACCAAAAGATACACAAATAGACAATAAATCCATGAAAAGATGACCAGCATCCTTAGCTACTAGGGAAGCACAAGTCAAAGACACCAAGGGATACCATGTCATATCCACTATTGTGGCTTCAATAAAAATAATAATTTTTATCAAGGATGTGGAGAAAATAGAGCTCTCATACACTGTAGTCAGAAAATAAATGGCAACCCTGCTTTGGAAAATAGTTCGGAAATTCCTTAGACATTTAAACAGAAATTTAACCCAGAAATTCCCTTCGTAGGTATTTAGCCAAGGGCCATGATAACATATGTGTACACAAAATTGTTCACAGTAACACTGTTCATAGATGGATGAATCAAACTTGGGCTGTCTACACAGTGGGATATTATTCAGCAATAAAAACAAGCACCACACTTGTACATGTTACAGCATGAATGAATATTTAGGCCTTTACACTACATGGTAGAAACCAGACACGAAAGACTTCATAATGTAGGATTCCATTTATACAAAGTATCAGAATAGGGGAATTCACAGAGACAGTAGTAGTTTAGGTATTTCCTAGGCTTGGGGGTTGGGTAAAAATGGATAGTGAGTGTTAATGTTCTAAAATTGATAGTGACGGGTGGTTGCAAACTAAGTAATTATACTAAAAATTTTAAGTTGTACACTTTAGATGGGTTAATTGTGTGGTGTGTGAATTATATTTGGAGAAAAGCTGCTAGAAAACAAACAAAGAGGAGATCCACAGGGCTTGTGTCTATGGAAGAGACTTGAAATAGCCTAGAATAAATGCTTCCTGGGCTGCTGCCATGTTCAGATCTGTGAGGGCTGAGAGTTTAATTCCTTGCTCTATCACCTGCTTCTAGAAATAGTGGAACATGATAAAATGTTTGTTGAATAAATGACTGTGTTGGTGATTGCCAAAACAACTTCCAGGTTCTATAACTCTTTAGAGGAACTCTTTTTTAAAAAGATTTATTTATTTGAAAAGCAGAGCAGAGAGAGAAGCAGAGGCAAAGAAAGAGAGAATCTTCCATCTGCCAGTTTACTCCCCAAATAGCCAATGCTGAACTAGGATGCAACCTAGGAGTCAGGAATCCAATAGGGTTTCTCACATGGATGGCATGAACACAAGCACTTGGGCCTTCCTCTGCTGCTCTTCCCAGTGGCTTTATGGCAAAGTGAAGTAGCAGGACTTGAACTGGCATCCCGATAAGGTTTATGGGCATCACAAGCAGTGGCTTAACCTGCTTCTCCACAACCACAGTACTGGCTCATCTAGAGGGATTCTTAGGACACATAAATTGTTATCCTCTGTTTATGTTTTACTGCAGTGAAAGAATGCAAAGTAAAATGGTCAAAAGGAAAAGGAGAGTGTGAAATCTGGGGGAAATCAGGAGCAAGATTTCTAGAATCCCAATGGAGTCACGCAGGATGCCTTTAATTCTGCAAGCCACGCCTCTGAGACAAGAACTGCAGTGTTGTCTTCAAGGGACCCTCATTAGAGACTCAGTGCCCAAGCAATCTACTGGGGGCTGATCTACCTAGCACATACTAAAATTCCAGATTTCTAGCAGAAAAACATAAAGCCTATTATTGGACAAAAGAGTTAAGGTACATGGCTACTCCATCATTATGAGAGATTTGTGTCAATGTAGGGAACTTATTATCAGCTCAAGTTTCCTGATGCTAACCAGGGGCTAATCTGGCATATAGGCCTTTCTAAGTATAGGCCATTTCAAGTGTGCTATGCTACCCCTTTCCTGCACAGTGGTCAGAAGTCTGCCAGGTTCAAATTTCTGTATTATACACTACAAATTTGTTGGGGCAGTGTGCTAGGAAGAGAAATCAGCATGTCCTGGGAAGAATGATGCCTTGCCCAAGGCTAGCTATTCAATACATGCTCTTCTCTAAGGAGGGAAAGGGGTGTAGAGGTTGGCCTGCACCAGCTTTTCTCCTGATGCCCAGAAACAGGTGAATTAAGACTTAAAGCACCAGTCCTCAGCCAAGACCATTTTGATTGTGAGGATATATGGCAATATCTCAAGACATTTTAGTTGTCACAACTGGGTTGTGTTGTGTTGCTCCCATCTACAATCTAGAGTTCAAGAGTACTGCTCAAAATCCTATAATGCAAGAAACAGTCCTTCAAAATGAAGAATTACAGAGGAAAAAATGTCAGCAGTGGTAAGGTTAAGAAATCCTGCCTTGGAGATTACTGATAGGGGAAAATACAGCCTTAAGCAGTTAACTAGCAAATCTTGGGGGTTGGAGTGACACAAGTGAAGTAATCAGGTGATAGCTACTCTTCTATTGTGCCTGCTGCCAACCACATT
The DNA here is from genome assembly GCF_051225735.1 of Oryctolagus cuniculus. Taxonomy (NCBI): domain Eukaryota; kingdom Metazoa; phylum Chordata; class Mammalia; order Lagomorpha; family Leporidae; genus Oryctolagus; species Oryctolagus cuniculus. The sequence continues at coordinate 90,525,908 of NC_142876.1, forward strand.
TCTCTTTTCATATTCCTTGAGTTCTGTGACCTAAACATTACAAATTGTTCATCTCTTTTCATTCAAGGGAGATTGGAAAAGGATATGTAGGAGGAAGAAGATGGCACCTTCTCTGAGTCCAGTGGCCCTGTTTTTAGGATTTCAGATCTGTTGCTTTGGATGGATTGCTCAGTCATTGGTCCTGAATGAATGTGTGAAGATAAAAATGTCAGCCTTCATATTTTCTTTGTTGAGTTCCTAAATAGCTGAGAGTTATTCCTATCCATATCAGCTATGAGCTTTTCCTATTTACCACGGCTGTTTATAGCATCCTTTCCTTCCTTCCCTTTTCATAATATCTTCCGAAGTGGAAGCTAATGTGGACTTTGGTGCTCTCCAACTCCTAACTGGTATGTCTAATGCCATCAGATTGAATTAATTTGAACTATTAAACATGAAGTACATATTACATGCTGCTCATTGCAGATGTATTATTGTTAGCTTAATTGTTATGGCTAATTATTGATTATGGTTTCTTTGAGTGCTTGAAATAATAATAATAACAATAATGCTCTTTTCAAAATAGTGCCTTTCACTTAAGAATCTTGAAAAGCCTGTGCCCTGGAACCACTTGTAAAATTGCCACTATCTGTGTCTTCTCATTTGGCTGAAGTTCTAAGAGGGGTATGCCAGTGTATGAATTCTGGAGCCAAGAAAAATTTGTATTCATGAATCCTGCTTTTTTTGTTATGGACTTTATCAGCATGGAAAAACAGAGGGAGCAGGAATTTAGGCCATTGGGTATCATTTCCATGGAGTGGTCCTGTGCCTTTTCTTAACAATTCAGAGACCTTTGTGTTGGCTTGGTATGGGCTCGGGCATGGTAAGTTTTAATTGTAAATGGTGCACAGACTGTAGGATACCTGCAATTTGTTTTGTTTTTTCAAACCTAGGCATTTTGGTTTTGTGTGTGTGTGTGTGTGTGTGTGCATATGTGTTTTTTAGCCTTTAAAAGAGCTGAAGTTTCTTTGAATACACATCATTATGTCACATTTTGAAAAGTTTACAATGAGTGAGAAATATAGTGCAACATGTTTGGACTTAAAAATGCTTTTACATATACAGAAGGTTGGTCATTAGGATGAGGAATCCTATTAAAGTGCAGGTTGGTCTCTTGATGCTCCAAGTACTTGGGTAGGAAAGAAGACAGAAGGTAAGGGCAAGTGCTTCCCAGCTCACCTATTTTTTGTTGCCTGGCTGAACACCCAGGAGGTCTAACCTTTTTTTAGCAGTTGAAATTAATTGCTCCCATAAAGCAACTGCTGCATTGAAATAATTATGACAGGTGTATAATGGAATCCTGATGCGTTTTGTTAAGTCAACACTTAACCCTGAGGATAGGAGTCATCGTCATGTGTTAATGTCCCTTCTCCCAACAGGAGTGAACACAACTTGGATTTCCCCAGAACAGTTTTAGCCCAGCTTGGGTGATAAATGGAGGGTGCCCACCATCTGGCTGCTGTCAAGGGGCTCAGGGGAAATGAATTGCTGGACTTTTGCTACATGGGTTCATATTGTTTCTCTTTCCAAGAGTGAAGTGAGGCCATGTACTTAGGCCATGAATAATGAGGACCCTTCTTGTTACTCAGCATGCTTTCCTCTGGAAGGCTGGAGACCACACTGAGAAAAAGGGTAAAACAATTGTTCTCTATGTGGGTTATATATTGGACTCTTCTTGTGGAGCTTTAATAACCCTCAGGTGCCTGGATCCCATCTCCAGAGACTGATTTATGCCCTGGGGCAGAGCCTGGTCATTGAGAGGGTTAAAGATTCCCAGGTCCTTCTGAATGGTAGCCCACAAAGGCTATTTATTATGTAGATTTTAAGCAGGACTAAATGCAAAATATGTAACAACTGGTGTAGCATTGAGTCCTTGCCATCTACCAGGCACTATACAAAGAGCTTTACAGATATTAATTCACCTGAATGTCATACTAACCACATATTGTTTGGACAGAGGCTATAGGTCAGATAATGTGTTGGATTTTGGGGAATAGAGCCACGGTGTACTTGCAAGGGTGGTGACATTTGAGCTGACATCACAGACTCAAGGGGAGTTGTGTAGGCAAACAGGAGAGTGTGGGTACTGTATATGAGGCTGATTTTTGCAAAGAAATTGTATTGAGAAGGAGGATAGCTAGTTCAAAGATAATTGGTGATGTGGAGCAGAAAAAGCCACCAGAAATATGATGGGGTATAAAATATAGAGGTGGGCAAGTATCATCTTTGTGAACATTGTAGGTTACTAAAGGCTCTTGAATTTTCTTGGAGGGCAAAGGAATGCTCTGACCATATTTGCATTTCATTGATCTTTCTGGTTGTAGTACGGACAATAGAATTGAGGGAAGTAAAAGAATATATATTGTGATGAATGGGGTGCTCATTGCTGTAGGTCTGGAGAGAAATGAGAATGGCTTGAGCTGAGTGGTAAAGGAAAAGAGAGATATGTAGATGTTCTTAAATGAAATTTAGATGGTAAAATCCTTAGGACTTGCAGATAAAGTCAAAGGAGTGGGAGAAGAATATGATGGAGTTTTTCAATTTACTATTTTTTGCCGTTATTATCCTAATTTGCAGATGAACGGTGAAGAATTTCCATAGTACCTCTCAAACTTTAGTTCTGGGGGATCATGGGAGGATCTTGTTGAAATGCAGATTCAGGATCACTGGATTTTGTAAGGGGACTTGTAGTTATGCATTTTCGATAAGCTACAAATTATGTTGAGGGTGTTGCTACTGTCCCATGGACCACACTGTGATTATCAAGGGTTTTGAGAAGTAAAATAACTTACTCAAGATGTCATGGAGCGAAGCCTACACTTGAATGGTATCTGTCTTCCTCCAAGGCTCCCTTTTTTAAATCATAAATTCTACAGCTCCTGGAAAATGGAGCCAGGAAGGGTATATACTAAGCCAGTAAGTTTGAATTTTATCTGTAAGCAATGCATAGCCACTGTAAATGTGGGAGCCAACATGGGTCCTTTCTAAAAATTTATATTGTGGTTTCTGAATGTACCTTCTGTAAGTATTTTGTTTGTTCTTTTAAGTATAAATCCTTTAGATCAAATGGGAATGCAGTAAAAGAAAAAAAAAAATGTAGGCCCCAGAACTTTGCAAGTAATGGAAATGGTTTATTAGATCATCTATGCTATAATGAAGGCAGTAATTGGCTCTTATTTAGTGTTTCCTGCCCAACCATCCCAAGGCGCTTTACTAATAGGCATCATCTTTCAGAGTTGAGGAGGCTATTGGAGAGAGGCTATGTGACTTGATGTAGTGGGGCTGACTGCTGATCATGCCTTCACTGTTTCTTTGGTATCTAGATTCTTCTGTCACAGTTCAGATATACATTTCAGAATGTGCCTTAACTCTTTAACCCATGTATTTCCCTGAATGTGTCAGGGAGACATTCTCTTTCTTCTTGGAGAGCTGCAAGTCACATTAGTATAGAAGGACTCTGAGAAATGGCACAGTAAAAGACCTGATTTTATAACTCAGGATTTTCTTACCTAATTTGATCTTAGAGTGAGCCCCCAGCTTTTCCTTCCTCTCAAATCTCTTAATATTCTATGAAATAGTTTTTCTGTTGGATTGACATTATGAATTGCTGATCAATACTGACAGATAATTACAGTCTTTGAATGCATTAATATCAACAGTCTAGGGCTGTGTTCTTAATTGATATTGAAGAGGCTCAGAAAGAGAGAGAGAGAGAGAGAGAGATCTTCTGTTTACTGGCTCACTCCCCAAATGTCAGCAGCGGTTGGGTGGGAGTGAGGAACTGGGAATGCAATCCCGGTCTCCCATGTTGGTTACTTGAGCCGTCATTGCTCCTTCCCAGCAAAATTGGAATCAGGATCCAGAGCTGGGAGTTGAATCAATGTGCTCTGATGTGAGACATGGGTATCTCAACTCTACACTAAGCACAACTTCTGGGCTATGTCCTTTTTGTGAGTAAATGGCAGGTTCGGCAGTTTGGTATCTAAGACACAGTCTGCCCTGGTTTTCAGTGTGCCTTTTGTTAAACCTGGGACCTCTGCAACTTTTAAAATACATATCTACTTAGGGATTCATTGGAAGGAAAATCAATAATTTACCTACATCTTTTGCTGTTAATTAGAAGGGGTTAGTTGTGCTTTTTTTACTTTGTTCACAGGTTTAACTCTATATTGGCAGTCATGGAATCATTCTTCCTACTTTGTTTCCTGTAAGAAAATTCCAGGAATAGGATCATTACCAGACAGACATTCATATAGAATAATTTTTAAATGTATAATATGAAACTTTGAATGGTTTTAAATAATGAGTCACTTTTGTAATTTGAAAGTGAATTAGGTTTGTCTTTTGAGGGTTTTACATAAGGTAAGGAATTATATACATCGTTAGCTTTCACATAAAATCAGAAAATTCTGGGTAAATAAATTTCAAGATGTTGGTGGAATGACATATAAATTTTAGATGCAGTACCATGCCAGCAGAGTAAAACAACTGTAATAACAGAAAAGGACAGCAAGCTGAATTGTTTTAAAAACAGTTACTGTGTATTTTAAAAGACAACTTTATAGCTACTGAATAAACTGTCGAAACGGTGCTCAAGTTCCATAAGTAGAGTCTGTCTGTTTGTCTGTCTGTCTCTCTCTCTCTTTGAGAATGATTTATTTTCTTGCTGCTGCATTGTCATAATGACTCCAAATAGCCAGAGATAGAGGTAGATATGCTGTTTAACAAAAGAAGCAGTATAGAGCTGAAAGGAAAGTATGCAAGGCTCTGTTGGCTTTCTCCTAGGCATATTAATTCCAACTTTCAGGCGCTAGAGACATTTTTTCCCAACCAGAAAACTTCCCAAAGGAAACTTCAGGGATTTTATTTCTCTAAGTCCTGGAAGTTGGGAAGTCCACTATCAAGGTGCTTGCAAATTTGCCGTATGTTTTAGTCCATTTCATAGATGGTAGCTTCTTGCTTTGTCCTCACATGGCAGCAAGGTTAAGGCAGCTCTGTAGACCCTCTTATGAGGGCAGCTTACTGGTTTATTAAAAAGGATAAAAATGAGCAGTGAGATGTAGGGGCATTTATAGAGAGGTCTAGAATGTTCTAAACATAGGAGCTTCTATCACGGTGGAGTTGGGGTATGCCACCCTCACAACACCTAGATGTATTCTTATCCTTGTTCCTAGAAGCCTCAGCTGTCAGATTTTAGTCTAGAAAAATGACCCTCATTTTTTGGTAGGCAGTGGAATTGACTGTGAAGGTCCTTGAAAATGTGGCTTAGGCTTCTACTAATGGTATTCCATTGTTATAGCACAGCAGTCAGAAATCTGTGTTTACAACCCTAAGATAGGTAGGTAATTATGATACACCTACACATGTTTAAGTGTGAGAAGTACTTTTCCAAAACTCCAAAGTTCTATAATAACAAACATTAACAGACAATTTGTTAAAAATGCTAATTTCAAGTCACAATTTCAGCCACGTATATACATTTGTCCAGTGAGTACAATGTACAACCTTATTGCTGTATAGATTGTCCTGCCTAGTCCTTGCATTTGTCATATCATAGCAACTCATGTACATAAATTGAACCATCCTTGCATTCCAGGGATAAGTCTCGCTTGATTTGTATATGATTTATATATGATTCTTTTAATGTGATAATGTTTTGAATTTGGTTTGCTAGTATTTTGTTAAGGACTTTGCATATATGTTCATCAAATATTGGTATGTGGTGTTCTTGTCGTGTCTTTGTCTAGCTTTGGGATTGGAATAATGCTGACTTTGTAAAATGAGATTGGAAGCATGTTTTTCTTCCTCACTATTTTGAATGAGTTTGAAAAGGATAACCATTAATTCTTTAAATGTTTCCTAGGATTCAACAGTAAAGCCAGCAGGTCTTCAAATTTTCTTTGTTGGAAGGTTTTTGATTTCTAGTTCATCCTCCTTACTCATTGATCTATTCATATTTTCTGTTTCTTCTTGATTCATCCTTTTGTGATTATAGGAATTTATTCAGTTCTTTTAGGTTTTCCTGTTTGTTTACATGGAATTTTTTATTAGTCTCTTAAGATCCTTTGTATTTGTGTGCTATTAATTGTAATAACTGATACCACAGTTACTATACCTCTGTCACAAATAATTTTATTTAAATGAGTATTTTTTCTTAACTATTATGGCCAAATGTTTGTCAATTTTGTTTATCTTTTCCAAAAACTTAGTCTTAGGTATGGGTATTTGGCCTAGTGGACAAGATCGCATCCTATCTTGGAGTGCCTGAGTTTTATACTCAGCTCTGGCCCCTGATTTCAGCTTCCTACAAATGCAGACACTGAGAGGCAGCAGTAATAGTTCGTGTACTTGGGCTCCTTCCATCCTCTTTGGAGACTTGGATTGAGTTATTGGCTCCTGGTTTGGCCTTGGCTCAACTGTTTATTGAGGACATTTGGGGAGTGAAGCAGTGGATAGAAGCTTTATCTCTGTCTTGTCTGTCTCTCTTTATGTCTCTCTGTTTCTCAAATAAATAAAATTAAAAATAAGCTCTGAGGAGTGGGCATTTGGCTCAGTTGTTAGGTTGTCAATTGGGAATCTATCCTCCCATATAGGAATGACTAGTTCAAGCCCTGGCTCCTAAGCTTTCCATCCAGCTGCCTGCTAATATACATCTTGGGAGGCAGCAGATAATCTCTCAAGAACCTGGGTCCCTGACACCCATGTGGGACACCTGGATGGAGTTCCAGGATACTGACTTCAGCCTGGCCTATCCCTAGCTGTTGTGGGCATTTGAGGAGTAGATCAGCAGATGTAAGCTCTTTTTGTCTGTCTCTCTGACTTCCACATAAAATGAAAACAAATAAATTTTTGGAAAGCCACTTACTTGATTAATCTTTTCAGTTGTTTACATACTTTCTGCTTTATTTATTTTTGTTCTGATCATTATTATTTATATCCTTCTTCTGACTTCAGGTTTAGTTCTTATTTCCTAATTCATTGATGGATAAACTTGGGTTTTTATTTGAGATCTTTCTACTTTCTTAATATGTAGATAGTTATTCCTATAGATGTCCCTCTTAGAACTTATTCTGAGGGCCGGTGCTGTAGCTCAGCTTGAAGTGCCAGCATTTCCTCTGGACGGCAGTTCAAGACCCAGCTGCTCCACTTCTAATCCAGCTCTCTGCTGTGGCCTGGGAAAGCAGTAGAAGATGGCTCAAGCCCTTGGGCCCCTGCACCCACCTGGGATACCTGGAAGAAGCTCCTGGCTCCTGGCTTCAGATCGGCACAGCTCCGGCTTTTGCGGCCAATTGGGGAGTGAACCATCGGATAGAAGACCTCTCTCTCTCTCTCTCTCTCTCTCTGCCTCTCCTCACTCTGTGTAACTCTGACTTTCAAATAAATAAATATATCTTTTTAAAAAAGAACTTCTTTTGCTGTATCCTATAAATTTTGTTATGTTTCTCTTTTCATTTATCTCAAGATATTTTTGATTGTGTTTGATTTCCTCTTTTACTCATAGTTTGTTCTGGAGTGTGCTTTTTTTTAATGTTCACATATTTGTGAATTTTCCAATTTTCTTCCTGTCAATAATTTCTAGTTTTAAAGTATTATTATTAGAAATGATACTTGATGTTACTCCAGTCTTCTTAAATGTGTTAATATCATTTTGTGGCCAAATGTATTATCTAACATGAAGAATATTCATGTGTGCCTGGGAAGATTTCTGCTGCCACTGGATGGAATGTTATGTGTGATTTGTTCTCTAGAATTCCACACGTCCACTGTTTCTTATGGATAGTCTGTGTAGGTGATCTATCCATTATTGAAACTGGAGTATTGAAGTCCCCTACTTCATTGCATTGCTGTCTATTTCTCCCTTCAGTTTTATTAGCTTCGTATAATTAGTTGCTCTGATACTGGTTGCATATATATTGACAATTGTTATATCCTCTTGATTAATCTTTTTATTTTTAAAGAATTATTTGTTTGAAAGGCAGAGTTACCGAGATGCAGAGGCAGAGGCAGAGAGAGAGATAGATCTTCCATCCGCTGGTTCACCCTACAGATGCCTGCAGTGGCAGGAGCTGTGCCAATTTGTAGACAGGAGCCAGGAACTTCCTCTGGGTCTCCCAAGCAGGTACAAAGGCCCAAGGACATGGACCATCTTCCATTGCTTTCCCAAGCCATAACAGAGAGCTGGATCGGAAGTGGAGCAGCCAGGTCTTGAACCAGCACTCTTATGGGATGCAGGCACTGCAGGCGGTGGCTTTACCTGCTACAGCAACTGCCCCTTGATCAATCTTTTTAATTATATGCTGACCTTCTTTGTCTCTTAAGACAATTTAGACTTAAATTCTGTTTCCTCTGATATAAGTACAGATTATATTTTTCTGTTCCTTCTCTTTTCAGCTTGTGTGCACCCTTAAGGCTAGTGTAAATTTCTTGTAGGAGGCATAGAGTTAGATCATATATCAGTAAGACTTACCTAGTCACTCTATGTATTTTGGCTGAAGAATTACCCAGGTATATTTAAAGTAATTTATTGATAAGAAGTTACTATGCTATTTTGTCATCTTATAGTTTTTTTTTATTTTTTTTAACTTTTATTTAATGAATATAAATTTCCAAAGTACAGAATATTGATTACAATGACTTCCCCCCCATAACGTCCCTCCAACCCGCAACCCTCCCCTTATCCACTCCCTCTCCCCTTCCATTCATGTCAAGATTCATTTTCGATTCTCTTTATATACAGAAGATCAGTTTAGCATACATTAAGTAAAGATTTCAACAGTTTGCTCCCACACAGAAACATAAAGTGAAAAATACTGTTTGAGTACTAGTTATAGCATTAAATCTCAATGTACAGCCCACTAAGGACAAAGATCCTACATGAGGAGTAAGTGCACAATGACTCCTGTTGTTGACTTAACAAATTGACACTCTTGTTTATGGCCTCAGTAATCACCCTAGGCTCTTGTCGTGAGCTGCCAAGGCTATGGAAGCCCCCTGGGTTCACTGACTCTGATCATTTTTAGACAAGGCCATGGTCAAAGTGGAAGTTCTCTCCTCCCTTCAGAGAAAGGTACCTCCTTCTTTGATGACCCATTCTTTCCACTTGGATCTCACTCGTGAAGATCTTTCATTTAGGTTTTTTTTTTCCCCCAGAGTGTCTTGGCTTTCCATGCCTGAAATACTCTCATGGGCATTTCAGCCGGATCCGCATGCCTTAAGGGCTGATTATGAGGCCAGAGTGCTGTTAGGACATTTGCCATTCTATGGGTCTGCTGTGTATCTCACTTCCCATGTTGGACCATTCTCTCCCTTTTTAATTCTATCAGCTAGTATTTGCAGACACTATTCTTGTTTATGTGATCCCTTTGGTTCTTAGTCCTATCATTACGATCAATTGTGAACAGAAATTGATCACTCGGACTAGTGAGATGGCATTGGTACATGCCACCTTGATGGGATTGAATTCGAATCCCCTGGTATGTTTCTAACTCTACTGTTTGAGGTAAGTCAGCTTGAGCATGTCCCAAATTGCACATCTCTTCCCTCTCTTATTCCCACTCTTACATGTAACAGTGATCACTTTTCAGTTAAGTTTCAGCACTTAAGAAGAATTGTATATTGATTACAGTATTCAACCAAAAGTATTAAGGAGAACAAACAAAAAAAAATACTAAGAGTGATAACATATTAAGCTGCTCATCAACAGTCAGGGTGAGGGCTGATCAAGTCACTGTTTCTCATAGTGTTCATTTCACTTTAACAGGTTTCCTTTTTGGTGCTCAGTTAGTTGTCACCTATCAAGGAGAACAAGTGGTATTTGTCCCTTTGGGATTGGCTTATTTCACTCAACATAATGTTTTCCAAATTCCTAACAGGGATCACTTTTCAGTTAAAATTTAAACACCTAAGAATAATTGTGTGTTAATTACAGAGTTCAACCAATGGTACTAGAACAAAAAAATATACTAAAATGGATAAAGTATTACATTGTACATCAACCGTCAGGACAAGAGCTGATCAATGATCTTATAGTTTTTTTATAGTTACTTTTTTCTCTCTCTTTCTTTGTAATTTATTGATTTTTCTGTAGTGATATACTTCAATTTCTTTATCTTCTTTGTCTCTTCTAGAGATGTTTTTCTTTGTGGTTACTATGAAGCTTATGTAACACTTTTTAAAGTCATAACTCCTCTTGGAATCTCAGGTTTATTTATTTGAAAGAGTGACAGAGAGAGAGAGAGAGAGAGAGAGAGAGAGAGATCTTCTGTCTGATGGCGTTCCTCCCTAGAAAGAGACCAAATGCGCATGGAAGCTTGGGCATTCCCAAGCTACAGAAGTACCACACAGCTTACACATACCTGCTGGCGCATCTTCTCTGGAGATGAGTCACAACATTTCTCATGCTGCTGCTAGGTATGGATCCTATAAGAGAAGCACAAGTTCTTTTTCTGTGATCAGGTCAAATGAGTTCTCTTTAGCCATGACTCCGTGGAGGAAGTGTTGGTGAGTTGGATGCTAAGAAGAAATTCAGTGGTTTTCACTCTTGAGCACGAAATAGTGAGCACTGAAGGAAAATTTGGACCTACTATACCAAGAGGATGAAGTATAAAGTGGTGATAAGAACTTCCTTCTCTGTGCGAGACCAATGTTTTAGATCGGATTATGAGTCTAGAACAGCAGTCCTCAAAGGATGCTTTCCAGACTCCTGAAAATAGCTGGGTCCTTCCCAGGGAATTTGCAAGGTAAAAACTACATTATTCGGACACTAAGGTGTTATTGTCTTGTTTACTGTATTTGCCTTTGCACTAATGGTACAAAGATACTCATGGGTAAGACTATCACTGTAGCATGAATCAATGCAGGAACTCAAACTGTACTTTGGGTATTTTATTCTTTACTGCCATACACTGGCAGTTTATTCTTTAGAGATCTATTTATTTATTTGAAAGAGTGACAGAGAGAGTGAGAGGCAGTGACAGAGCCAGAGAGAGAGAGAGAGAGAGGAGAGAGAGAGAGAATTTTCCAATTGCTGGTTACTCCCCAAATGGCCACAATAGTCAGGTTTGGGCCAGGCTGAAGCAAGGAGCTAGGAAGTCCATGTAGGTCTCCCACATGGGTGGCTGGGACTAAACTACTTGGGCCATCTTCCACTACCTTCCCACGTGCAATAGGAGGAAGCTTGATTGTGTGTAGAGCAGCCAGGACTTGAACCAGTACTTCACTATGGGATGCCGGCATTGCAAGCAGTTGCTGCACAGTTGTGCCCGCCCTGTTGCCATATATCACCTTCATTTAAGAATTTCCTTGAGAAATAGTAGAAATTAGCAGTCTAATTAAATTTTGATTGCTATATATACTTTTTTTTTAAATATTAAGATAGGGCCAGCACTGTGGCACAGTAGGTTAATCCTCTGCCTGCAGTGCTTGCATCCCATATGGGTGCTGGTTCTAGTCCCGGCTGCTCCTCTTCCAATCCAGCTCTCTGCTATGGCCTGGGAAAGTAGTAGAAGTTGGCCTAAGTCCTTGGGCCCCTACACCCACGTTGGAGACCAGAAAGAAGCAGCTGGCTCCTGGCTTTGGATCAACACAGCTCAGGCTATTGCAGCTATTTGGGGAGTGAACCAACGGAAGGAAGACCTTTCTCTCTGTCTCTCTCTCTCTCACTGTCTATAACTCTACCTCTCAAATAATATAAATAAAATCTTTAATAAAAATAATAAACAAATAAATAAGCTGGGTGCTGAAGTAGGAAGCACACATAAAGAATTTCTGATGTAAATTAAAGTATCATGTTATCTCCTGGAAGAGCTCTTGTGAGACTGAATTGTGAACAGCGCTAGTTGCTTTTCCTATGGAACACCATTTTTTACTTGAGAGAGTTATTGACAAGTATGGTTATGCAGACTTAGATATTAGAGACAGATATTTTCTGATAAATGTACAAAGTGAACCTGTCACTTTAAATAACCCATTGGACAACATTTGTTTCCAATGATAAAACTGAAGCTTTCAAGCAAAAATTCAAATTTTGGAAAACTTGTATCAGCCACCATCAGCTTGTCAGCTTTCCAATACTTAAAGACTTTTCTGATGAGATCAATAATGGTATTAAGAAATGTAATTCTTCTTTATATTATATAATGAAATGTGTCAACATTTGGAAGATCTGCATAATTCAGTGAGCCAATATATTCGACCAAAGAAATGAATGCTGCTATACAAAAATTTTGTATGTGGAAAAGATCCCTTCGAAGTGCTACATACAGCATGGATTTTCACATAACAAATACTAAAAGTTTATTGATATGGTTTCAGACTCCACACTGCAACCAACTATTAAGGAAACTATCATTTGTCAAGTTTGATGCAGTATCACAGAAAAATATCCATAGTTATTTGAAAAGGCTGTTCTATATTTTCTTGGTATACTGCATCCATGGCAATATATGACAACACAAGGCAGAAGCAGATCTGAGAAGCTACCTGCCTTCTACTGATCTTAAAGTGATTTTCAAAAGTGCAAGAGAATGTAATTTTTTCACTTCTTCTACTTTTTTTTTAGATTTATTTATTTATTTGAAGGGCAGAGTTACAGAGAGGCAGAGACAGAGAGAGAGAGAGAAAGAGAAAGACAAGTCTTCCATCTTCTGGTTTACTCCCCAGTTGGCCACAATGGCTAGAGCTGGGCCCACCTGAAGCCAGGAGCCAGGAGCTTCCTTGGGGGTCTCCCATGTGGGTGCAGGGGCCCAAGCAGATGGGACACCTTCTATTGCTTTCCCAGGCCATAGCAGAGAGCTGGATTGGAAATAGAGTAGGCAGGACTTGAACCAGCACCCATTTAGGATGCTGGCACTGTAGGTGGCAGCTTTACCTGCTATGCCACAGCGTCAGCCTCCACTTGTTCTACTTTTTGTTTTGCAAAGTATATTATGTATGTGTCTTATGAGTTTATTATATTTTAAAAGATTTATTTTATTTATTTGAAATAATTATAAAGAGAGGTAGAGCCAGGGAGAGAGAGAGAGAGGTCTTCTATCTGCTGGTTAACTCCCCAAATGACCTCAGTGGCCAGAGCTGAGCCCATCTAAAGCCAGGAGCCAGGAGCTTCTTTTGGGTCTCCCATGTGGGTACAGGGGCTCAAGGACTTGAGGCATCTTCAGTTGCTTTCCCAGGCCATAGCAGAGAGCTGGACCAGAAGAGGAACATCTGGGACTCAAACTGGTGCTCAAATGGGATGCCAGTGCTGCAGGCTAGGGCTTTAACATACTGTGTCACAGTTCCAGCTGCTATTATTGTTTTTTTTTTTTAAATGAGTACATGGTGTTTGGAAAGTTTTATATTTTAATTTCTAATATAACAAATGTTCATAGATTTAACCCATATGACCAAATGTCTTTTGGGGCTTCAAAAATTTTTAAGAGTTTAATGGGGCCTGATACCAAAATGTTTGAAAATTGATTACCTAGAGAAACATTTTATAAAGCATTTTGCCTTGAAATGCTCTCCAGGTGGCAATATATAAAGCAAAAATTATGGTTATGTAAGTTTAGAAGTGTTACTAACCCCTTATGGAGAACTATAGTTCCTAATAGCACATTAAAACTTGAGGGGCAGACAGTGTGGTACAAAGGGTTAGGCTGCTGCTTGGTGTGCCCACATCCTATTTGGAGTGCCTAGCATCTAATCCTGCCTCCACTTCCAATCTAGCTTCCTGCTAATGCACCTGGGAAGCAGCAGGTGATGGCCCAAGTGTTGAGCTCCTGCCACACATGGTAGAGACTCAAGTGGAGTTCCTGAGTCCTTGATTTGGCGTGGCCTATCCCCAGTTGTTGCTGGTGTTTGAGGAGTGAACCAGTGGATGGAATATATCTCTTTCACTCTGTCACTCTGCATTTCAGATAGACATATAGTCTTAAGAAAAGTTTGGACTTTGTTCAGGTTTCATTTTTTCTTAAATTCTTTTGACTATGAAAATATTTTTTTCCATGGAGTGAGATTTGGGAAATACTGTTCTCTTGCCGACAGTGATTATTTTCAATGTTCAAAATGATAAGGTAAAAAACGGAGTGCAATTTCTCTTCGACTCCTGAAATCTGGAATTTGAATTTAGGAGCCAATTGTGTTTTCCTTTGGAACAACCTCCAGACAGTGACTTATTTATTTAAGCCACCAGGGAGGTAAAAGCATAGGCATTTACAGTATACACTTGACTACATTCTGGTTTTTGCTTTTATGAGTTCGAATTGTTTGTCGAGTAAGAAAAGGTGGTGAATTCAAGCAAAGTGATGATGATAAGAGTGTGCCTGAGTCTTCCTCACCAGTGGACTTGCGCAGAAGATCTGTTTCCTAGAGCAGATAGTTTCTCACCAGGCTGCTGCCTGACTTGAAGTAGATATTCTTTGGGTAGGATTCAGTTTCATCTCTTGGTGTCACTGGTTATTCAGTCATATTCCATGCCAACTGGTTTGATTGCCTCAAGGGCGTTTCCTCTTAGAAAGGCTGTTTCAATGATCAGGATGAGTTTTATCACCATATACATTTCTCCTTGTAAGTGCTGGTCTACTACTACTAGTAGTAAGAAAGGGCTTAGGAATTGGTTTGCTGATATCTATTCCTTAATTAATAGAATAAAATTATACTTCAAACTAAGCTTTGCTCACTGCATGTATTTTCAATTCTATGGCTATTTCCTAGGGAATAAACAGAATTTCAATTTAAATGTACTTTTGAAAATATTCTCTAGAACACTGCTTATAACATGCAATGTTGAAAACAATGAAAATGTTGAAAAATTTGGAAACATTTGGAAATTACAAGATATTCATCTAATAAAATGTCATCTCGTCATTGTAAGGTATGATTTAGAAGGCTGTTTAAAATTATAGGGCACTGGGGCTGGTGCCATGGCTTACTTGTTTAATCCTCCACCTGCGGCGCTGGCATCCCATATGGGCACCAGGTTCTTGTCCTGGTTGCTCCTCTTCCAGTCCAGCTCTCTGCTGTGGCCTGGAAAGGCAGTGGAGGATGGTCCAGGTGCTTGGGCCCCTGCACCCGCATGGGAGACCAGGGAGAGGCACCTGGCTCCTAGCTTTGGACTGGTGCAGTGCCAGCCATTGCGGTCATTTGGGGAGTGAACAAACGGAAGGAAAACCTTTCTCTCTGTCTCTCTCTCTCACACTGTCTATAACTCTACCTCTCAAATAATAATAAAAAAAAATTATAGGGCACTGTCTCCAAATTAATATCAGTTGAATAAAAACATGGTGATAACATATTTTGAATTTGTTTTCCAAAAATGTTAGGGCCTGGTGCCATGGCACAGTAGGTTAATCCTCTGCCTGCGGCACCTGCATCCCATATGTGCACTGGTTCTAGATCCGGACACCTCTCTTCCTATCCAGCTCTCTGCTGTGGACAGGAAAAGCAGTAGAAGATGGCCCAAGTGCTTGGGCACCTGCACCCGCATGGGAGAACGGGAGGAAGCCCCTGGTTCCTGGCTTCAGATCAGCACAGTTCCGGCCATTGCGGCCATCTGGGGAGTGAACCAACGGAAGGAATACCTTTCTGTCTCTCCTTTTCACTGTCTGTAACTCCACCTCTCAAATAAATAAATAAAAATCTTCAAAAAATATGTTATTCCAATTTACCCCCAAACTAGCATCTTTGGGAGTATTTCTTTCCCTTTCCCAACATTCTTGCCAACTACAAGTGTTTTATTAAATAATATTTTCTGATATGACAGGGTAAAAATGACATGCCATTCTTACATTAAGGAGATGGTGAGCAGGAAAAATGAGGACCAGTAATTGGTACTTCTAGAAGAGACTTGACTCCAATTGCTACCTTGTAGACAGAACTTTGAGTTGCACTGACTACAGATGAGCTAACTTTGATTGCTGACACTTGACATTTACTGGGAGGAAGTTCTAGAGCCCAAAGAAGTTGATTTGATTCTAGAAGTTAAAATTAACTGAGAAAATTCTAACTTTCTGGTTTAGTCACTTGTAATTTGTCCTTGGATAGAAGAAATAAATAGTATGTTAAGGTCATCTGTATTCATGTGTAAAAGCCCAAAATAAATATTTAAAGAGATGGAGAGACACAGAGAGAAAATACGCCTGTCAGTCTCTTGTATGTCAGAGGCTTTGCCATGAAAAAGTTATAGTGGATCATAGAATTGTCTGTCAAGTGATTAAACTTGTCATCACGGTTTTCATTTTTCACACCTTTCACTCAGAGCGTATATGCAAACAGCTTGCAGAATGCCTGCAGGCTTTTTGGAGCCACTAAAGGGACTTGTTGCCCATCTCCATTCCCTGCCACTCACCACAGATGTGCCAGGCATGCCTACAGAAATCTTTTGTCATAGTCACACTGCAACTGGGTAGAATATTGAGGGAAATGTCAAAAATGTAGCCATGTGAAAAGAATCAGAAGGCAGTGTGTTGTTATTCAGAAAGTTTGCTTCTGGCTTGGGCTTCGGTCTGTGTGGAGCAGGCTTGTATGTCTAATTTCAGCGGTGCAATTAATTCTCGGACAAGATGAGAAGAGCTGTATCTGCCACAATTGTATACTTGGATGTGGTTTCAGTAATTCATGTGCTTATTTTCTTTGCAGTGTCATCTGAAAGCATCTTTTGAAGGCTTTTTGTTTTTGCTGGATTTTTTTATAATCTTTTGAATGATGAAAATGGACAAAAACAGAATTCAGCAAAATGTAAATGAATCAGAGCAAATGTGATGCAAGTATATATTGTGCTGATCCGGAATTCAAATAGAGATATTTATTCTTCCTTTTAAAGGAGAATCATAAAACTTTTCATAATGTGTCACACATTGTGTTTTCCATTCTTCATTCCCAGATATTTAAAAAGTGACAAAATTCAATTTTAGAATTTGAGGTATTTACTGTGCATTCTGACAATAAATTGATTATTGTAACAGAGATCTCTCTTCTAATCCTAATTTGATGTCAGTTCCACTGTGAATTTCTTCTTTTTAAGTAATGATTGACTTTTCATATTTTTACTTTTGCTCTTTTCTGTAGTGCCATCTCTTATTAGAATTTTGATGATATTCCAGATATAAATTTTAAAGAATATTCTAGACTGAGTCATGAAAAGTAGCTATTGCCTATTGAATAAAATATACTAGGACAATGACCTGTGCATTGTTTATATGCAATTTTGGGAATAATGTAACAGAAAATACAGTTCTAACATACTCTCTTTTAAAGGTTATTTTCAACCCATATTGTATAATAGATAAATGAGATTAAGATAATTAATTAGGACTTGTCTGAGGTGGCAAGTAAAAGATCAAGAGTTGGTAGGTAGGAAATGCATGAGTACCTCTTTTTAATAAAAATAAAATGAAGGGCTGCTGCTGCAGCATAGTGGGTAAAGCTGCCACCTGCAGAGTGGGCATCCCCTATGGACACTGGTTCAAGTCTTGTGTGCTCCACTTTCAATCCAGCTCTCTGCTATGGCTTGGGAAAGCAATAGAAGGTGTCCCATCTGCTTGGGCCCCTGCACCCACGTGGGAGACCCCAAGGAAGCTCCTAGCTCCTGGCTTCAGATCAGCCCAGCTCTGGCACTGTGGCCTTTTGGGGAGTGAACCAGCGGATGGAAGACCTCTCTCTCTCTCTCTCTCTCTCTCTCTCTCTCTGCCTCTCTGCCTTTCTGTAACTCTGCCTTTCAAATAAATAAAATCTTTAAAAAATTCCAGAGGGTGGGTGAAAGAGAGAGAGGAGAGGGAGACAGCATTCCTGTCCACGTGCTGACTTCCCAGATGTGTGCAACTAAAGTGGGAGCTGGGAACTGAATACAGGTCTCTCACATGAATGATGGTCTCTCTGAATACAGATGTCTCACATGAATCATCAGCACTGCCTTCTGGAGTCTGGGTTAGTAAAAAGCTGGAGAGTCAGCAGCTGAAGTTGGATGCTGAACTCAAGCCCTCCAATGTGTGATGCAGACATCTTAACTGGTGTCTTAATGTCCACTCCTACACATGTAGTCTCTTAATTGGACGATAGAATGTTTAAAATCTTTTTAATAATCATACAGTGAATTTTAAGTTTTTGTGTAAGCCACTTACATGTGCATGGGTTTGTTCTTCAAAGGCTCGCTCGTATTTATTAGAAACTGAGATTCAGATTTTTATTTTTCTCTAAAGGGTTTGTAATGACGTAAAACCACCATAGTCAAGTGGTTCTTGGAGACAAGCATTGAATTTCAAACTTTTCTTTGAATTTTTTTTAAGAAATGATATTAAGTTAGTGTTAGTGTCCTTTAGTTTCATCATCTTCCTTTCTCGCGTTAACTTTGTGACTCCTCTGTGTACGTCTCTTGGTGACCAGCCTTCGCTTTACCAGCCTTGCCTGCCTGACTCTGAAGCAAGCTGAGGCCCTACTCTCCCTTTGCTCTCCATTTTCTTATCTGTAAAGAACATTATTGATGTCTTTAATGCCACTTTCATCTCTGAAATTCTATATTTATGTCTCCTTTGTCTTTTATCCTACATCCATTTTAGATTTATTCTGAGGATAAAATAAGAAATTTTTTCACACTCAAGAATACAGTGTGAAAATCTAACAGAGTAGAAATTTTAAGTATGATTGTTGCAGTATTTTATCATTCTCTGTGTTTTCTCTTATGTCTACAAGAAGGTTACATTCTTCCAGGTGTATAGTATCTTAAACTTTTTTTTAATCCTGCAGTAGACTTAATAGGGTATATCTAAAGAAACACTCATGCATTTGTTCATTCTTCTTTTAAAATAAAAATTTACTTTATTTATTTGAAAGGCAAAGTGACATAAAGCAAGAAGGAGAGACAGAGATCTTGCTGTAATAGCCAGAGCTGGGTCAGGCCAAAACCAGGAGCTTGGAACTCCATCCAGGACTCCCATGGGGGAAGCAGAAACTCAAGTTCTTGGCTTGGGCCATCTTCTGTTGCTTTCCTAGGCACATTCCCAGGGAGCTAGATGCACATGTTGCAGGCAGTGGCTTAACCCAGGTTAGCTTATTCTTAAGCCAGTGGTGTTTAGCGCTTGGGCAGAGGGACAGTCACCTGAAGCTCGTTGCCAACATAGTTTACTTTCATGCATTTCAGCAGGCTGATAACTGAGAAGCAAGACCATATTCCCAGTTTTCCAGAAAACCAAACAGTTGATGGTACAAGAACAATATCTTGAAATAGAAATAGCTATCTTGATTTAATCAAAGACTGACCAGCGAGCAAAGTATGACCCATGGCTAAAATGGACTACCCTATTCTTCCTTTAATTTGTGTTTAAAATCCAAATAAAATGTTGTTGAAGAAATTAAGATGCGAAAGCTAATTGCAAGAAAAAGCAAATAGTTTCATTTAAAAAAATTTTATGCCTCTTTCTGCCTAGAGCAAACTCTTGCTCCATGTAACAATAACCCCTTAAAATGCCATTTAGATTGGAAGTGCTGATGCAGCACTAATGATTTTAGAGCAAATATGTTACTCTAATTTCCTCCATCTGCTTTGAATAAAAGGATATGAGTATAAAGTCTGGGAGAGTTACAAAGAAAATTGTTTCTCAGAGAAGTTGGAAATATTTTAAAATATGTGCAGGTGTGAGGGAAGAATAATTTTTTTCTTTATTTTGGCTAATGTCTTAAAACGTGAGCTTTATTGGAACTCAACACAATTGTGAAGAATTGTTCTGTACCATTTTTGCTGAGACTCCAGGAGAGTATGAAATGACTTAAAGACTACCCAGCTAGCTTTTACTGTGACACAGTCCTGATGATTCAGTTGAAAATATCCCCTATGCATTTGTTTAGAGATTCTAACGAGGGGTGAGAGTTATTCTTATACTCTTGAGTGAATAATGGGTCTGTTATTCTTTTGGGATTCTCTTTTTGTAAGTCAGTTCACATGTGGTAGTCTGGGAGGAAGGGGATACATACCCTCATTGCTTCCCAGCCAACTTTGCCAATTAATACTGATAAAGTGAATTTTTAAAAATGGTTTATAGCCATTCATCATAAAATCTAGGAGAATGATGATTTTTCAGGAATATTTATATGTGTAAAATGTACATATAATTACATATAAAGTCTATTTGCATAAACAATGTAAAAACAATAACAGTAATTGTAGAAAGTAGTAGATTATTAAAGTTGTACCACTGAAAAAGGCACCAGGCACAGTTAGTTTTATAGCAAATTTAAACCAATTTTAACCACCCTTTGGTTATCAAACAACTCAAGAGTATAAACAAAATGGGTAAGGGCCTCAATAATTGTTCAAATGTAGCATAACCTTATATCAAAAGTGTCTATATATAGATTGCTCTAAAAAGATATTTTTGCCAATATTAATTTTGCATATAGATGTATATAGTTATAAATGTGAGAATATAATAAAAATTTAAAATAGTATTTGTTTAAAAACTTCTGATGAGGATCAGAATTGGAAATCTGTCCACACCAGTAATTACATGAGCAAATTAACAGAAAAGATGGTATAATTATGTCAGCATATGCTGTGTTAGTTTTCTAGGACTACTATAAAAATTACTAATGTGAGTGACTTAAAACAAGTATTTATTCTATATCAGCTGTGGAAGCTACAGGTCCCCAATCAAAATTTTAGGAGGACCAGGGGCCGGCACTGCGGCACAGCAAGTTAAAGCCCCGGCCTGCTGTGCCGGCATCCGGTATAGACATTGATTTGAGTTCTGGCTGCTCCGCTTCCAATCTAGCTCCCTGCTAATGTGCCTGTTAAAGCAGCCAAAGACGGCCCAAGTGCTTGGGCCCCTAAACCCATATGGGAGACCTGGAAGAGGCTCCTGGGTCCTGGCTTTTGATTGGCTCATCTCCAGACATTGCAGCCATCTGGGGAGTGAACCAACAGGTGGAAGATCTCTCTCTGTCTCTACCTCTGTCTGTAAATCTGTCTTTGAAATAAATAAAATAAATCTTTAAAAACAAATTTTAGGAGGACCATACTCTCTCTGAAGGCTCTCAGGGGTGATCCTCCCTGTCCCTTTCCTGTCTTCTGGAGTTACCGGCCGGCAGTCCTTTGCATTCCATGGCATGGGCACACATTACTCCCACATCTGCCTCCGGTGTCATGTGGTGCAATTCTCCCTCTATGTAGCTATTTCTCTGCCTTCTCTTTTTATGAGAAAACTTATTTGACTGGGACCTCTTTAGAGCAGTATGACTTCTAGTTATTAAATATTATAGTTTATTTAATTACCTCTGCAAAGACCAGATTTCAGAATATAGTCACCCCAAATTCCAGGTGGCAAATTTTGGGAGATTGATTCAACCTAGTATACATTCCAACAAAGACTGTGACACAATTCTTTGGAAGTTGTTAATAATGCTCTAAATACAATGTGTGTGGATTGAAGTTAATTAAAGGGAATAAATAATTTGAAACTATTAAATATTCTGTTACTCTGAGATCAGTCTGCTGAAGAGACATTTGTAATCTAATGTTTAGTAACCGCTATTCACAATAACTCCCAAATGAGGACACTGTAAATTTCTTTCAATTGATGAGAGTATACAGAAAATGTGTTATGTATGCACAATGGTATATAGCTAGTCATAAAGAGGACACCTACATACTATATCTGGGAGTCTGGTTCCAGTCCTCACTACTCCACACTTCCAATCTAGCTTCCTGCTAATGCACCTGGGAAGGCAGCAGGTGATGGTTTCTTTCAACCACCCCTGTGGGAGACCCAGATGGAATAGCTAGCTTTGTCTTTTTTGTTTGTTTATTTGGTTTAAGACTTATTTATTTATTTGAAAGCCAGACTTAGAGAGAGGGAGAGACAGAAAGATAGATCTTCCAACCACTGGTTTACCCCCTAGATGGCTGTAGTGCCAGCATTGGGTCAGGCCAAAGCCAGGAGCTAGAAGCTTCATCTGGGTCTCCCATATAGGTACAGGGACCCAAGCACTTGGGCCATGTTCCTCTGCTTTTCCGAAGCCATTAGCAGGGTGGGTGGATTGGACCGATCTCCTGTCTTTACAGCCTGCCCTTTCTCCAGCTGTTGCACGGATTTTGGAAGTGAACTGGTGAATGAAAAATCTGTCTCTGTCTCTGCAACCCTCTCTGTCACTCTGCTTTTCGAGGGAAGGAAGGAAGAAGGAAGGAAGGAGCGAGGAAGGAAGGAAGGAAGGGAATAAATCTTAAAAATACACACAAAATTTCTACCTTTAAAAAATGCAAGTGAGTTTAACATATGCACATACAACCTTAAATAATATAAATATTACAAAAATAGGGAGTTCTGTATACTGATAAGATGAAGTTATTCATCATGTTTAACCAAAAAAATGACTATTATTAACTACCAATTCACAGAAGGGAAATTTTTAAGTGACCAGTTGATATTTTAAAATATGCTCAACTTCACTGGTAGTTGTGGAAATAAAAATTCAAATATTTTAAGATAATCCTATTTACACAAATAATTGACAAAATTTGAAAATACTGGTAGTTTCCATGCTTGATAGAGGTGCCAGGAAAGTGAAAACTTTCATACATTAAAAAAGCTGAAAAGATCCATGAAAATTAATGATACACCTGCTCTTTGGCAGCTCCCTTCTACTTTTGGGAATTATTAATCTATCATATGAAAATATATGCGAAAGTTGTTTGCTACAAAAGAGTCAGGACAAAAATTTAAGGAAAACATCCTACGGATAATAAGATTATAGAATATATTTTTAATATAACCATACTAAGAAATATTAAAAGAATAAATATAATTATATTCATCCATGTATGATTTCCTGCATGTCCATGGTATTATAGCTTATGCTTATTTGGTAATTTGGGACATACAAGCTTAAAAATTAAAAGGAAAAGAATTACTGTATGTATGAATTTGTTTGTATATACTTGTAAGAAATTAGATAAAGGTGTGGAAGGAAAAATAAGTAATTTGTTTCCGTTCTTTGTTTTGTTTGTTAGTTACTATAGGATAATGACTTATTTTATATATATATAGTAAATACATGCATATATGTGGAGTTTTTTTTAAAGATGTATTTTTTTGAAAGGCAGAGTTAGAGGAAGAGGCAGAGAGCGAGAAAGAGGTCAGTCTTCTATCTGCTGGTTCACTCCCTAAATGGCTGCAATGGTTGGCGCTGGCTAAGAGCCAGGAGCTTCTTCCAGGTCTCCCAAGCAGGTACAGGGGCCCAAGACTTAGGCCATCTTCTACTGCTTTCCCTGGCTGTAGCAGAGAGCTGGATTGGAAGTGGAGCAGCCAGGACTCGAACAAGTGCCCATATTGGATGCCAGCACTGCAGGCAGAAGCTTTACCCACTATGCCACAGTGCTGGTCCCTTATATATGTGTTTTTAATTTGTTGTACTGTGAGTCTTTTTTTTTTAAATTAGAATGGCTTATTCTCTGTAGCCTTTTATTTCTGCTTTTATGTGTATGTTCATCTTAACTCCTCATTGTGTTATATTTAAGATAATGTTGTTACCTTGTGGAAAATGGGGCCAAAATTCCAAATTCTTTATAGAGTTCCATTCAAAATGTATCTGATGACAGTTTACCTAGGATGAGATAAACACCAATAGAACTTTCAGCCTCATTAATTATCGAAGCAGTAATATTTAGAACAATGAGATTTTCCTCAAAGTGGCAAGTGTCCAAAGAACAGATCCTTCTCTGTCTTATGCAGTGTGTAGGTAAATCTGCATTAGCTTTCTAGAGTGCAGTTTTGTTATATTAAGTGAAAACCACTCATCATGGTCATACTTTCTGGTTCAGACATATTTCTTATAGAAAATAATATTAAGGAAATAATTGCAAAGATGTGTTTATGTACATTTATTTCAGCATGTTTATAATAGTGAAAAAAGTTGTAAATCTCTGTGTTCATAAATGACTATTTAAATAAATCCATTTATTTATATTACAACTATGTCCACACATACACATACACATTTCAAAGTTACAGTAAAAATTCATGTAGATTTCCATTTATGGAACTGAAAAATACTCATGAAATAGTTGATTAGTGTATGAGTATGGGGTAAATTCCAGTTCTTATGAAATGTGATATAATTTTAAGATGTTTTTATACATTAAAATGAATGGAAGTCTAAACACCAGGTTCTCAGTGATGTGGTGATAGGTCATCTTTTATCTTTTTTTATTTTTTGAACTCTTTGATATAATCATATCAAGAAAAAACACTGAACTGTGAGAAAATATGATTTTTTAAAAAGAAAATTGAAAATGTTTAAAAATTAAGAGGAGGAGGAGGAACAATAACACAATGCAAACATAGTCTTGTATAGCATGAATGAAGAAAGCACTGCTTTTTGCTATTAAGTTTCCCAGTACAAGCTGATAATGTGGACCTATTGAATGGCCTATTGCAACGTTGGTTTTGAGTCTATTGTTACTTAAATATTTGACCTTTTGGAATCAGCTCTACTGCCATAGATAGTTTAACAAAGGATTCTTCACTAACATGTTTACTTTATCCCATTTCTTTGAGTGTGAGGTTTGCAGTTTTTCTCCAGAGAGTAAATGACTTCATGTACCTTGTTCCCAAACACTTATCTCAGAAGCTGCACACCTTCCTGATAGAAGGCAAATGTCAGGACTGAAGGCTTGGGAGAGAAGCCTGATTGATATTCCTAAAATGCCTCTTTTATGTTCTGCAAGCCAAATCTGCATTCTTTTGAGTGGTGTAGAATGACAGGACAAATGCTGTATCTTTGCTGAACCTTGTGGGGAGGGAGGGAAAAAGCCACACTCCACTTCTTTATTTAGAGTTTGCATTGAGAACAACAAGCACTCTTTGAAAGGTCATCCCATTTCAAGTAGCAGATGGATAGGAAAAAAAAAACTCTGGCTTTTACAAATAATTTAATTGAATTCTCCTTGCCATTTCTGCAGGCAATTCAGGATATTTTTTAAAGCATTGATCCATAATTATCTTTCAGAGTGGTTAGTATTTTTGGACAGATGTGTAATTCTTCATGTGTATAAGGGATCAGACAGCTTCCTTACCTATTTGCGCCTTTCCTGTGCAAACAAATATACATTATTAAAGACAAATCATTGCTTTAAAAAAACCAGATTGAATTTTTTCAGCTTTCTTTTTGACTCTACTTTCTGCTTTCTTAGGCATGGCTGTATAAATAAAGGTTAGCTTCTTTTTGTTCTATAAGCAAATTACATTGTGCCGAGATAGCTTATTTATGTTTATAGTTTCTGGACCCAAGAATCACCAGGGAAGGGGTGAGGTCACAAGCCATGAAATACAAACTTATCATATTGACACAGAAGAATAAAAGAATCACCAAAACTTTTAAGGATGAATTCTATCTGTTGATTTTCTTGTTTCCTCTCTGTCTCTGTGTCTCTCTCTCTCTTGTCTTTTTCAGAATTGTAAGCCATCTGTGCTATTCCTATTAGGTTGATGTTGCCATACAAAATCCAGGATGCCCAGTTAAATTTGAATTTCAGAGGTGCAGGGAACATTTTTTTTTTTTTTCAATTTAAATGTCCCAGGTAATAGTTTGGTGAGTCATTGCAGAACATTCTAGTTCAATAAAGTTGTTCAGTGTAATTTATGTGGGCAAAGAATATAAGACATTTAAGTATAGTTTAATGGGTAATTACAAATGAACACCCATTTAACAAGGTCAAGTTATTGATATTCTTTAAACCTTCAGGGGATCCCAATAAACCTCACTGAACATCTGTCTGACCACACTAGAGGTAGTCCTGCCCTGTCCTTTGGGATAAACATTTCTCTTCATTCCTTTGCACCTTTAACTTCAGTACTTATAATCAATATAGTTTTCTTTGACTATTATGTGAATGAAGTCACATGGCATGAGTCTTTAAAGCTATAATATTCATAACTAAATCTGGTATTAGAGCAAATACTAGTCATGTCTCTATCAATCTATGAAATACACAGGCCTGTTAAGCTTACATATAATTGGGTTTTCTGAGTAGGAAAAACTGGAGGGTAATCACTTTAAAAAAAAAACCCTTAATGAGTTCATTCATGTTAACAGTGCCATAAGCATCCGTATTTTTAACACTCTCTCCCTCAAAATGTTTGTTCTCCCAAGTTTCATTGATTTTCCAGAACTTGGGGCAAATCCACTGGGTTTCTGTCACATTGATATCAGTGAAGTAAATCTATCTCCAACCTAAGGTTGTAATGTTCAGCAGTAAATGGATAAAGAGCCTTTTGATTTATTATTCATGTAGATAGCAATACTCAGAATGACTAAGGCATATTCCCTTTTATGTCATAAATTTTATCTGGTGACATTTAGAAAATGTCTTCCAGAGCCCAGCCTCTGATCCGTGGGCTCTCTTTCCTTTTGTTAATGGCACTCTACTTGTGTTTTGCTTTTCTCATTTCTCCTTTATCTCCTTAATGCTGAGGGTGGCACGTTTTCCATGTTGTTTTGAAGAGGAACCTCTGCCAGAACAAAAATAATAAAAAGCAACTTTAAAACAGGTTTCTGGATATTTTAGGCACTTTTTCATGGCATGCACTTGAACTCAGGGATGATTTGTCTTACATTTGACTGTTGAGACTGTTCGTGGATTTCACATGTTTAGAATTATTGTTAAAGGCACCATTTTGATCTGAGTGCCTGGGGTTTGAATCCCAGTTTTGTTCCCCATTGCGACTTCCTGCTAATATGCACCCTGGAAGGCAGAAGGTTGTGGCTCAAGTACTGAGGTCCTTGCCACCTCTGCAGGAGATCTGGACTGGGTTCCTGGTTTCTGGCTTTAGTCTGGCCCTGGCCTGGCTGTTTTGTGGACATCCGGAGAGTTAACCAGTGGATGGAGGATATCTCTCTCTTCCTCTCCCCTGTGAGTTCTTGATGAATTGCAATAGCTTCAGTTTCCAAAGTAGTCAAAGGAATGCCTCTATCAATGCCAAACAAAATTAAAATACATAGGCTATGGCTTTTCCTATTTAAAGAAAAAAAACAGAACATTATACCTTAATAAGGGTATCATTTCCCAAGTTTACATTCGATCATGAGATAGTGTATTAGTAGTAGAATCAGCACCTTTCCTAAGGAGGGAATGAAGAATGCATGAAATTAAATCAATGTCTGTACAGCAGCCTCTGTTAGAGCTGCTCCAGTTTTCTGTAAAAACACTGAGAAGGCATGTGCCAAAAAGTCACCGCCACAGATACAAGAAATGAGGCATAAAAGTGATGCATCATGTTTCCTTGAAGGGCAAGGGCAGCATTTGAACTCTCACAGTTTGACTTTGGAGTCCACGTTCATAATCACTTATTTCACAGTTTCCCATAAAAATGAAAAAAGTATATTTCTAAAGAGTTATGTTGGCTTTAATTTTGTCTCATGTCTAGTTCATATTCACTAATAGTGCAAAGTGCACCTCTGTGTTCTGTGGAGCCCAAACATTTCTCTGCAATACAGACTCATGCCCAGAGAAAACTGTGTGGTCCAGCAACACAGTGTTCCTTCCTGTGTCCTTAGGATTTTTCGGTTGTCTTTCTGGTCCTTCCCAAATTAACCTTTGTAATTTCTTCAGTTTGCAGCTCTACTGATAGATGTCATCAAGTAATTATACTTATTTGACAAGGTGGTAACTGTTTTCATAGGTCAGTCTACTTGATTTAGCTTAATCCTCCCAGGAAGAAAATGACCTTGTCCAGTCCGATGATTATAATGGTGGGAGTGTTGGATCCTGTTGCAAACTCATAGTGGAGGACTTTCACCCTATTTAGCACATACCTATCATAGGCCCAGCGAAACGCTTGACTGTCTAGAAGGTGTGGATGAATGAGTGTGTGCTCTTCATTAGGTCATGATCTGCTGTGGCCCTTTGTCTGCTATAGATAAAATTTGCAGAAGAAAATCAGGTGAAGAGTGCCACCTGCCCTGTGGCCTTCAGCATTGGTGAGGTGAAGGGCCCTGCTGTGTTGACTCTAGAAAGGTGTTTCCTTTAGGAAAGTATAGTCTATTCCTTAGACTTAATATGCCTTTGTCAATTCCCTCTTAATATTTACCCACAGCTTTAACTTCTTGAGTTAAATCTTAGGTAAACACAGTGATATTTTGCAGACCAGTGAGTGAAGAAATATCTACTTGGTCATATCAGAACCTATGGAAGTCTTGCCCCTACCAGCCTCCGACCTAGATAGAAAGAAACATTGGAAATTATCTTTTAGTACTTCCCTAAGGAACATTTGTGCTACATGAAATTAAAGTAGATAGGCTACAATTAATTCCATTTAAAGAAAAAAAATTAAAAATGCCCATTTTATAAGGCTCTAGTTTCATAAGTTTACATTCACTCATGAGTTAGTGTTTTAGTAGATCAGCACCTTTCCCAAGAAGGGATTGAAAAATACATGAAATTAAATCAATGGCTGCATAATAGCCTTTGCTAAAGCTACTCCAGTTTCTTATATAAATTCTCAGGAAACTATGTGCCAGACAATCACTGCCATTGAAAATTAGTTCTTTTGGTCAACCTATTCTGTATTTCTATAGAGAGTTCTACTAATAAGAAATTTGGTGGAATTAGGATGAACAGTTTCAAATGGGGCCTACTTTGTGCTGTGGCTGAAAGGAGAGCAAACCTTTGATCCTTTGACTGTTTCCCCTCATTCGTAAATACGCAGACAGTAACTAGAAAAATGAGCAAGCATTCCTATACCTTGTAAGTATATTTTATGAGGTATAACTGTTAAGCAAAACTGGTTTTCTAAATGTGTGTGGAGAATACCAACAGTAGCTGGCCAAAGAGGTACTCATTTGTTAATTTTTCATAGCTGCTAAAATAGATTATCACAAACCTCGTGGTTCAAAACAACACAGGTAATTATTGTTTTACAGTTCTTTAGGTCATAAGTGTGAAATGGATATCGTTTGGTGAAAAATCAAGGTGGCTGTTAAGCGGGATTCCGTTTTGGAGTCTCTAGGTGACAGCCTCTGTCCTTGTCTTTTCTATCTTCTGGAAGCTGCCTGTGTTCCTTGTTTTGTGGTTCTCTTTCATCTTCAAAGCCAGCAGTGGTCAGAGACGCCTTTCTTATATTGTCACTCCATCTCTTCTACCGCTAACTTTGATTTTTAACAACTCTTATGACAGAATCAACTCTTATGACAGAATCATGTCTTTATTTTAAAGTCGGTTGATAAGCAAAAAATTCCATCTGTTGTCTTAATTATCCTTTGCCATGATCCTAACATGCTTACAGATTTCAGGGATTGGGATGTAAGTGTCTATGGTAGGCCATTTTTATTCCTACTAAATAAGGCTATAATATTTTTGGAAGTAGGAATTTACTTCAGAAAGTCCATAGAACAAACAATCGACAGGTGAGTTTATTTTGGTGCAAACATTTTTTGAAATTCTGCATAGTTTTTGTAAAATCTGTACTTGACTAACTTTTTGAAGTTATATTTGTCAATATTGGTCGCAGTGAAAGTGCCGAATTTAAATTTAACCAAGTTGTCTTTCATTTGTGAATGCAACAGAAAGGGAATCTCAAATATGCAAGAGGAAAGAAAATGTAGCACCTCTTGATTTATGGAGATGGCTTCAGGGTTCAACCCAGGCCCCAGGCCTGTGCCATTCCAAGTGAGATTCAGGATTCATCAACATCGGAATTAACTAGAAGCTTCTTAGAAGAGCAGAGTCTCACATCCTCCTCAGATTACCTGAATTAAAGTTTGTGTCTCTCCTTCTCTTTCACCCTGCTTTTCAAAAAATGAATATTTTTTCAAAATAGAAGGTTTTTTTTTTCTAAATATTTATTCATTTTATTTGAAGGGCAGAGTTACAGAGATGGAGGAGAAACAGAGATATTCTATCCACTGGTTCACTCCCTAAATGGCCACAGCAGCCCATGCCTAGGCCAGGCCAAAACCAGGAGCCAGGAGCTTCATCCAGGTCTCAAACGTGGGTGCAGAGACTCAAGTACTTGGGCCATCTTCCCATGCTTGCCCAGATGCATTAACAGGGAGCTGGATTGGAAGTTTAGCAGCTGGAATCAAACTGGCACACACATGGCATGCTAGAGCTACAGGTGGCATCTTAACCCTCTATGCCATAGCACTGGCCCCAAAATAGGAGATTCTTATATACACTAACATTTAGAAAGTGCTGGTCCAGAAACATAAAGAGGTCAACATAGAATTTGGTAACACAGAAGAAAATGATACCACAAGATTGACCGTTAAAAATGAAACCAATTAAACATAAAGCGAGATTTAAACAATTATAGTTAGTATAGGTATAAATGTAAAACTATACTTTTGAAAGAGAAGATACATGAAACAAAGGAAAACTCCTGTAAGTATTAATTAATATCTTAATATTCCATAATACATAATAACAAAACCCGCATGATATTTATAGAATCCAGAAATAAAGCTGTGAATTTTTCTCCTTTTTGTAGGAATAGACTAAAAAACTCAAGTAGTGGAAAAATTGTAAAGTTTATTAATTTATTCAACAAATATTAACATTATTTTTGGCATATTAGGTACCACTATTGGAAATAAAAGTGGGATGTATGAATTTCAAATCAGTGGAGAGAGAAAAGAATACACAACCCACCCTAGACCACCTAGTATGTGAAGCAAATAAAAAACAGCCAAGCATCAACTATATAAAACATACAATAAGATTACAAAGATATAGCCAAACATAACATTTATGCCAATACAACAAGTAGTATAAACTACAGTATTAGAAAAAATAATTTGACCATTTTCATGTTGATGTTCAGTATGGAAATATATATTTGTAAAATGTCATTGTTTCAGTATTCCTTTCTTTTGATTAAGTATTTTTTTTTAAAGATTTATCTATTTATTTGAAAGTCAGAGTTACACCGAGAGAGAAGGAGAGGCAGAGAGAAAGAGAGGTCTTCCTTCCACTGGTTCACTCCCTGATTGGCTGCTGTGCCAATCCAAAGCCATGAGCCATGAGCCAGGAGCTTCTTCTGGGTCTCTCACATGTGTGTACAAGGGCCCAAGGATTTGGGCCATCCTCTACTGCTTTCCCAGGCCATAGCAGAGAGCTGGAGTGGAAATGTAGCTGCCCAGGACTCGAACCATTTCTCATATGGGATGCCGGCTCTGGCAGGCGGCAGCTTTACCTGCTACGCCACAGCACAGACCCCTCAATTAAGTATTGCCGTCACCACAAGTTAGCCAAATGAACTTGGGAAATGCACTTAACTTATCTGGTTTTAAATTTCCTTTTGTATAAAATAGGAGTGATGTTACCTGTGTTCTTTACATGTTGAGAAGAGCAAATACGAATGTGAGAGCATCTTATGAAGCTGAATCTCACTGTAAAATATTTATTAAAATGTAATGATTCTTGATATCAGCAAAAAAAAATTAACCATAGGTTTCTGAGAAGAGATTTACCAAAACCGAAGTAATTCTTGACTCTTTTTTTATTTATTAAAAAAATAGGATGGACAAGATTTATCAGGCAAAGGTAAAATAAAACAAAAATAATCTTGGGAATATTTAGACAAAATAGAATCAAAAGTTATGAACACATTGAATGTTATCTATCAAGAAGTTTTTGTTTTCTTTTAAAGTAGACTTCGGAATAAAGAATAAAAACTGAGTTTTTATTGATGTGGTAACAACCTCAAAATACATGAAGCAAAAGCTGTTAGAAATATAAGGAAGAATTGATGGAAGTAGAATTGTTGTGTGAGATTTTAATACATGTTTATTGATCTTTCCTAGGTCAAATAAACACAGAATGCAGAGTATTTTCATAATCTAATAAAGCTTATTTGATAAATATTTATCGAACTTTGTTCTCTAGAAGTAAACAATGTATTTGCTTTTTAAGGAGTCATGAAGCATTTGCAAAAAAATTGATTGTATTTTATACCTCAAAGAAACCATATTAAATTATGGAATATAAAGTGTTAGCAGGTTACTTGGTCTGCCTACAATGAAATAGAACTAGAAGTTAATGACAAAAATTTAAATGCAAAAGCTCAGCTTGAAAAATAGCGATAACAACAAAAAACAAAAACTTTCTCAAAAGAACTCTAGGTTCAAATAGGAAAGTAGTTGTGATGTGTTGTGTTAAGCCACCACTTGGGAAGCTCACATCCTATATCTGAATGCCTGGCTCACGTCCCAGCTATTCTGTGCTTCTGATCCAGCTTCTTGATAATGTACATAGGACGCAGTGGATAATGGCTTAAGCACTTAGGTCCTGCCACTCATTTAAGAGACTTTGACAGAGTTTCTGGCTCCAGTCTTTGGCTTAGCCCAGTCCAGTCTGTTGTAGGCATGTGGAGACTGAACCAGTGGATAGAAGATTTCTCTCTCTCCCTCTTTCCCTCCTTCTCTCTGTATCATTCTGCCTTTTAAGTAAATAAACAAATGAAAAACTTTAAACAAATAGGATAAAATGTTATTAAAATGAAAATTAAATCCATATTTGATGTATCCTTATTTTAAATTAACAAAGCTGTATTTAGCAGAAAATTAATAGTCTTATGAGTAGTCATTATTGAGAGGAAGCCACAAAATCATATTGAAAAATAAAATAATAAATATAGGCTACCTTTTTTGTTAAATAGTAGAAACGAACAACACTCATTCAAAAAGCAGTAAATAGGGGCTTGTGCCATGGCACAGTAGGTTAATCCTCCACCTGCAGCGCTGGCATCCCATATGGGCGCTGGTTCTATCCCCAGCTGCTCCTCTTCCAGGCCAGCTCTCTCCTGTGGCCTGGGAAAGCACTAGAAGATGGCCCAAGTGTTTGGGCCTCTGTACCCGCATGAGAGACCTGGAAGAAGCACCTGGCTCCTGGCTTTGGATTGGCACAGCTCTGGCCGTTGCGGCCATTTGGAGAGTGAACCAACAGAAGGAAGACCTTTCTCTCTGTCTCTCCCTCTCACTATCTGTAACTCTACCTCTCAAATAAATAAATAAAATCTTTAAAAAATTTTAAAAAGCAATAAATAGGAGGAACTTACACAGCATAATGAAAGGTGTCTATCAAAAACCTACAGCACTTATAATATTTCATGTCAATGTTAGAGATATTTCCTTCATGTCAAAAATGAGATAATGTCCTTGGTATTCTTTTATTTATTTATTTTTATTTTATTATTATTTTTTTGATAGGCAGAGTTAGACAGAGAGAGAGACAGAGAGGAGAAAGGTCTTCCTTCTGTTGGTTCACCCCCCCCAAATGGCTACTATGGCCAGTGCACTGCGCTGATCCGAAGCCAGAAGCCAGGTGCTTCCTCCTGGTCTCCCATGCGGGTGCAAGGCCCAAGCACTTGGGCCATCCTCCACTGCCTTCCTGGGCCACAACAGAGAGCTGGACTAGAAGAGGAGCAACCGGGACAGAATCTGGCTCCCCAACCGGGACTAGAACCTGGGGTGCTGGCGCTGCAGGCAGAGGATTAGCCTAGTGAGCTGTGGCGCCGGCCTATGTCTTCAGTATTCTATAACTATATGCTGACCATTGTATTATTACAGGATCCGAGTCAATGGAATTCTGTTGGAATTTTATTGGAAGGAAGAAAAAAAACAGTGTTAGTAAGAAAACGACCATTATCTGTTATAAATATCCAAGAAATTCAACTGGGAAACATTAACAAAGCTCAGTAGGTTCCATTAATGGTATCAATAGATTATTTGTACATTTGTAAGAATCCCCTGCCTAAATTTTAAAATTTACAAATAAACTAAAACAGACTACACACTATCTCGATAAAGATATGCTAAACTTTAATGAGCAGCTTAAAAGTAATCCTAAATAAATGAGAAGACCCATGTTATCTAGTAGGAAGACTTACTGTGTTTAACTATGTACCACCACAAACCAAATCCCAATAGAAATTGTTAAGGGGCCTTATAAGCATCTTGTAAACTTTGAAGAGGAAAGGCAATACTTTCAAATTGTTTACAAAAATAGATGGGCAAGATTTGTTTTAAAGGAAGATTCATATGGAATAACTGGCTATGAAGAAATTGAAACATTTACACAGTGTGGCTGAACACCAGGTGTTTATATCATTGCTTAGAATAGGAGGTACAAAAGCACCTATATAATAAAACTATAGTTATTGAGAGGGGTGCAATATCAAATTAGTAGGGGGTGAGTACAGGCTTTCATTAGAGGGGAAATTGGCTATTCACATAGAAATAAAATGTTATATACAGTATTACCATGAAAACATAGCTTCAGTTAAACTAGATAACTAAACAAGTTTTTAACAAAGCTTTAAAGGCATTAGAAGAAAATGTAAGAGAGGATTTTGTAACTTTGGGATGAAGATTTCTTTATACAAGAGACAATATGTCTATAAAGTGAAAAGATTGACAGGAAAGATTTTATGAAAGTAAAAAATTCAAAGGTCAACACAGTTACTGTTATTAACTATTTATCATTAAGCTGTAAAGCCAAAAAACTGAACTAAACCCTTCTGTATGTTTTGATTGTTCATAATTGTTCCTATTACAAAGAATCCTTCAAAGAAGAATTTTCTACATGACATCTTTGTGCATCTGTATAGTTAATCTCTTAAAGAAAAATTCTATTTTTGTTTAATTACCTATTTGAGAGACAGAGAGAATGAGAGAGAGAGAGAGAGAGAGAGAGAGAGAGAGAGACAGTTGTGCATTGACTAGTTTGCTGTAGGTGCCCTGCAATAGCTAGGATTAGGCCAGGCTGACGCCAGGAGCCCAGAACTCAATCTAGGTCTTCCACATGAGTTGTAAACACCCAAGTACTTGGGCCATCACCTGCTGTAGAGTGCACACTTGCAGGAAACTGGATCAGAAACAGGGCTGGGACTCAAGCCCAGTATCTCCAATAGATATTGGATACGGATGTCCCAAATGATGTGTTAACTGTTGGCACCAAACACCCAATCCAGAAAATTTTTTAAAGTGAAATTTCTGAGTCAAAACCTTTGCCAATTAAACCTTTCGAAGCAGCGGTCAACCATAAAGGTTGTGCTCATTTTTGCACATAAGAGCGGTGTCTAAATTTATTTACTCCCCCATGCTCATGCGGTTACATTCCTTAATCTTTACCAAACAAGTAAACAAAATATGCTTCAAAAACTATAAAACTATTTTGCATTTCTTTAAATACAAGTGAGATTGCAAATTTTTAGAAACTTTGTTTAGTTGTTATGTTTATTTCTTTTTTCCTGTATTTTTTATTTTTTACTATTGTCTACAGGTGGTAAATATATTCAGTAGTGACAATATTTAGTACTAGCATCATCTACTGTGGTAAAATTGAGAGCTCATGCAGCTATTGTAGAAGACACTGAGTAATACAGTAGATGTAAACTGATAAAGTGACTTTAAAATATGACTATGCTAAGGAACATTTGTGTAAAATCTCATATTTCTATGAAGAAATGATTTTTGTTAGAAAACTGTGCATTGTTAGCACTGTTCCTGGAACACAGTAGACATTTAAAAACTTTTTGTTGAATAAGTAGATTAATGAATGAAAAAAAATCAAAAGGTCAGCCCTATGATCATTTAAAATTTATTTAGTTTTGCTGCTTTGGGGCAGTCAGAATGGTTACATTTCTTGAATTACGCAGGATCACACAATTTGTTTTTAAAAAAATGAAATGTGAACTAAAGCACCAGATGAAGTTACTTCAAAAAAGTATGTGGAATTAAAAGTTTAGTTTTGCAAAACAGTTTTGACATTAGGCATTGTTTTTCTGTAATGAACATTTTCCACAAACTTTCAGAAGTCCTATTGTACGTTGACACTAGGCAAATGCATTAAAAGGAAGTATACCGTCCATCATGTGCCCTCTTTACTTTTCCAGGGGCCATTAGAGGATTAGTGAAGGCCATCAGCTTGTCTCCTGCAGTGAGGGTGACATAAACCCTTGTTAATCTGGGAAATGGACATGTATCATCAAGTCAGGAAATAAATCCTCATATTTTATTGAATCAGTAAAGTTTGGGGTTGTTAATGCACAGTTACCAAATCTGTCATGACTGATGCAGACACCGCAACAAAGTAAAACATAGGAATGGTGTTTTCCATGTCCCTTAGAGCGTGACAACACTGACAGATAACTATAAACTCTAGACCATCCCCAACACACACAGAACCAAAAAACAAACACACCAAGCTCCTTTAATAATCTGGAGAGTGAGCAAAGGCAGGTAGATTCCGATAAGCAGTTGACACCTGGAAAGGGGTTTAAGTTTTCCATTCTTGTGATTCTTAGCTTCTGTCAAGCCATAATCAAGTGTCATCCAGGACAGCTGCAACTTTAGTACTAAACGCAGTCTTTGTGGCCTGAAGAACCAGAGGACGGAGTTTGGGGCCACCACAGCTTTTGGAAAGTATGGAGAGAATCTCAGAGAAAAGAGATCCAGAGGGAAAGTTAAAAATTCTTAGGATGAATTCTGTCCAGATCTCTAGTTGACCCTTGAACATGCACACAAATGGCAGAGTACAGGCAGACAGTGGACTTGAAGATAGGTCAATACAGATTTCCTCTACGAAGAAATGGCATTTTTTAAAGATTGAAAAAAGATGTTGACATGATGGTGCAACTGCTGCTGCCTTTGCTGCTGGCACCCCATGTGAGCACCAGTTAGAGTCCTGCTTGCTCCTCTTCTGATCCAGCTCCCACTCAATACACCTGGGAAAGCCACACAAGTTGGCTCAAGTACTTGAGCCCCAAGCCACCCACGAGGGAGACCCAGATGGACTTCCAGGTTCTTGGCTACAGCCTGGCCCAGCCCTGGCCATTGTAGTCATTTGGAGACTGAATTAACGGATCCCCACCCCCTTCCCTCTCCCTCCCTCCCTCCCTCCCTCCCTCTGTAACTATGTCTTTTAAATAAATAAATCTTTAAAGTAAATAAATAAATAAGGAGATATTTTAAGAAAAACCCAGAGTCTCAAGGTTGTGTGGGATAATACTTTCAGCCAATGGGTTTTTGGTATTCCAGAATAAAGGAGAATGGAAAATATAATTTTCAAATGTCTGAAAGAATAATGCCCCCAAACTTACAAAACTTACTGAAGGAGATAAATTTACTTGTTCAATCTTCTGAGGCTCATCATAATCAAATGACTGAGAAAAATAACAGGGTATATACAGGAAACTGCGAAAGGCAGTAACTTTTTTACATACCAACAGTGATCGTGGAAGAGGTTAGGTTTAATTCCAGACAATCCATGTATAAATGGAAGTGCCTGTTCCCAGAATGAAGGGATGTATGTTTAAGCATTTACCTAGTGTTAAGATAAAAGTTCAAAAAGTTCATGAAAAATTTTTATTATAGAAAAACTGTGCATGGATGTTAAAAGTGTTTTACAAAAATAAGCATCTCTCTTTTTTTTTTAAATGTTTTTTTTTTTATTTCTTTTTATTTTAGACAGAGAGAGAGAGAGACAGAGAAAAAGGCCTTCCTTTCTGTTGGTTCACCCCCCAAATGGCCGCTATGGCCGGTGCGCTGTGCTGATCCTAAGCTAGGAGCCAGGTGCTTCCTCCTGGTCTCCCATGCGGGTGCAGGGCTCAAGCACTTGGGCCATCCTCCAGCGCACTCCTGGGCCACAGCAGAGAGCTGGCCTGGAAGAGGAGCAACCAAGAGAGAATCTGGTGCCCCAACCGGGACTAGAACCCGGTGTGCCAGCGCCGCAGGTGGAAGATTAACCTATTGAGCCGCCTTGCTGGCCAAAAAATAATCATGTCTTTTAATTCCAGATCCCTCCCTAATATCAAGCAAGTGGAAATATGATCAAGTATTTATTGACAAACAATTTTTATTGGTAAGAAGCAACTTGACTTTGAGTAACCTTCAAATCACGTACCCTAGGCCAGTCCAGAAAACAGTATGGTTTCTTTCTCTTGTTTAGTTCCCTTAAGAATAGCAGTTAGAAAACCCAGAAAAGAAAGGGGATGACATTGTAGGGGAGAAAATTTACCTCTTAAGAGTTTTTCCCTGGCCTGAGAATTAAATTGACATATGTGGGGCCACAGGAGAAAGCCATATACATTTTAAAATTCAAGTTATATGTTCACAGGAGCCCTCATAAGAAAATAAAGACCTAAAAACACAATTCGAGTTGAACACTTACATTCTGAATCACCTGAGAAGTAGTGATTGTGAGAATGTGCTGGGCAAGCGGACTTGGACTGTGTAACTAATTGGATGAAGCAGTTACTGAGAATATTAGAGTTTCTGTAATAGGATTATTTGAATAGATATCTTCCTGACCTCAATGTCTCATACTTGATTAAATTATGATTTTCTTTCTCTTTGAAAGGAAATCTTTTTTTGAAAAAAAAAAAAAGATGTATCTATTTATTTGAAAGTCAGAAGGTTACACAGAGAGAAGGAGAGGCAGAGAGAGAGAGAGAGAGAGGTCTTCCATCCACTGGTTTACTCCCTAATTAGCCACAATGGCCGGAGCTGTGCTGATCTGAAGCCAGGAGCCAGGAGCCTCTTCCTGGTCTCCCAGTTGGGTACAGGGGCCCAAGGACTTGGGCCATCCAATACTACTTTCCCAGGCTATAGCAGAGAGCTGGATCCAAAGTGGAGCAGCTGGGACTCCAACTAGCACCTATATGGGATGCCAGCACTGTGGACTGTGGCTTTACCCACTAAACCACAGTGCTGGCCCCAAAAAGGAAAAGACATTTTTTATTTGGAGTTTCATCTCCTGCTTTTAAGAAAAAAAAGAATATTAGAGTATTTTTATTGTATTTGCTGTTATTCAAATGCTTTTAACTCAAAATAGCCAATATGCCAGACAGGCATATTTTGGGGTGTCATGTTGTGAGTCCTTTCAATATTTAGTGTTTTCTTTTCCTTCATACTTTAGACTAATGAGGACTTTTAAAAAATTAGTTAATTTTACTTATTTGAAAGACAGAGAGGGGCCGGCTCCGTGGCTCACTTGGTTAATCCTCCGCCTGTGGTGCTGGCATCCCATATGAGCATTGAGTTCTAGTCCCGGTTGCTCCTCTTCCAGTCCAGCTCTGTGCTGTTTCCCGGGAGGGCAGTGGAGGATGGCCCAAGTGCTTGGGCCCCTGCTCCCGAGTGGGAAACCAGGAAGAAGCACCTGGCTCCTGGCTTCGGATTGGTGTAGCTCCGGCCGTAGTGGCCATTTGAGGGGGTGAACCAACAGAAGGAAAACCTCTCTCTCTCTCTCTCTCTCTAACTCTGCCTGTCTAATAAAAAGAGAGAGAGAGACAGACAGAAACAGAAATCTCCTATCTGCTGGTTTACTCTCCAAATGTAGACACAGATCTTGGCCAGGCCAAAGCAAGGAACCAGGAACTCAATCTTTATCTCCTATGTGGATCTGAAGATATTCAACTACTTAAAACATTGCCTCCTGCTTCCTAGAATGTGTATCTGCAGGAAGCTAGAACTGAGAATGGAGCCAGGGTGCTAACCTGGACACTCTGACACAGGGTGCAGACATCCTAAGCATAACAACCATGCCAAACACCCTCCCTGTGGGAAATTTGAAGAAACCAAAATAAATGAGAAAGACGTGGTATTCATGTCCAGCAAAATAGCTTTCATGACTTAGTGTGGTTTTTTTTTTTTTTTTTTTTTTTTTTTACAGGCAGAGTGGACAGTGAGAGAGAGAGACAGAGAGAAAGGTCTTCCTTTGCCGTTGGTTCACCCTCCAATGGCCACCACGGCCGGCGCACCACGCTGATCCGATGGCAGGAGCCAGGTGCTTCTCCTGGTCTCCCATGGGGTGCAGGGCCCAAGGACTTGGGCCATTCTCCACTGCACTCCCTGGCCATAGCAGAGAGCTGGCCTGGAAGAGGGGCAACCGGGACAGAATCCGGAGCCCCGACTGGGACTAGAACCCGGTGTGCAGGCGCCGCAAGGTGGAGGATTAGCCTAGTGAGCCGCGCGCCGGCCCTAGTGTGGTTCTTGAATGAGACTCAGTAAGCAGTCTGGGTACTGCGAAGGAAGCTAAGGATACACAGTGGGATTCATGGACAGCTCAGCCTTTGTAGACTCTCTTTGGAAAGAGCCCTGGAGCTGTGGTTGCAGGAAGTGATGTTGCTGTGAGATCAGGAAGACTGAGGGAGGCTGAGGTGTGAGGAAGGTCGGAGATGACAGGTCGCATCGCCTGATGGAAGACAGCGCATGGAGTGGAGAGAGCACAAACTGGTCTTCAAGTCCTGCATCTGAACGAACCTATACTGCATCCTGCTCCGTGACCTTCAGCCAATGTGCTAGGCTGAAAACTGCTCCCTGCCCCCCAACTCCCAGATTGAGACACAGAGAGGGCAGTGTGAACTTGGGGGCACCAGAGGGTTGTGGCCTCATGCCCAGCAAAAATAGCGACCAGCACAATCTGAAAGATTGAAGGAACGGCACCTCTCCCAGAGCCGTGGAGAGACTCAGGCTCTACCAGCACCTGGACTTCCAGACTTCTAGCCTCCACAACTAAAGAGGGTAAATTTCTCTTAGGTTAAGCCATCAAGAGTGATGATTTGTTTCAGCAGGCATAGATAAGAAATGCAGCCAGTTACAGACCTCCCTGAATCTCATTGTCTTCATCTAAAAAACAATAATAGCTACTTTGTAGCATTATTACCGGGAGTAAATGAGAAAAATGTGTAAAAATCAGGAAATAAAGTAAGTAGTGAACAAGAGATAAGGAGTGTGCTGGAAAAAATCAGACATCCCTTGTTTGATATTATTAATTCCTTCCTAATGAGCAGGTATTTTATCCATCAATTATTTCCAACAAACAGTTTCCTATTATTTTAAGTGTGGAAATGATAACATTTTATATATCAACATTACACCTCACGCGTTTTCTGGAAGATACCTAAAGCATGGTACAACGCTCATGGTTGAATGATAAACTATCATATTGGGAGTTAAAATATTTTAAAGATTGTATCCTTTATCACCCAACAATTGATAAAGCTGTAAAAAAATACTTGCTTTATATGTATGAGCTTTTCTTACTTTGCTTTTTATTTTTCTCTACAATTGCCTTTAATGTTTTCTCGGCTCTTCGGAAACTCTAATAATAAGCTCAGAGGAAAGCTGAATGTGAAAGGCCCTGTGGAAATGTGTTCAAGTACCGGGTGGCAGAGTGTGGCTCCCACTGCTCTGTGATGGCCTTTTAGCATGAGAGTCGTCTGAAATGCATTTTCCTTGTGCTGACTCTCACTATGTGTTTCCAAATAGCTGCACATGGTTCTGGCATTCTGCAGAAAGTGTTTGAAAAGCATCTTGAGGATTTTCCTGTATAGCATTTTGTTGAAATTTTTACATTGAGTTTCAGTATTATAAAATCTAAAATTTTGCTACATGAACATTGGCAAGAAAAATTATGAAATTTGGGTTTTAAAACCCAGGAGGTATTTTGGCAGGAAAAAGTGAGTCAAGTTGGCATTCTGAAGGCTATGTCTATATTTGCAGAATGTTTAATAGTGGAGACCTAACACAAAATATTCAGAGTTAATATAAATAAGTAATCAGAAAAAAAATCAATAGAAAAATGACTGGGATTCCGGACACGGGTAAATTGGAGAAGTAACAAAAATGGCCAATTAATGAATGAAAGAAGGTACGACCTCAGAAGTAATCAGGGATGGGAATTCAGATCATCACATTGTAGCTTTTTATTCCCACCCAATTGATGAATAAAGAATCTAACAATACCCAGTATTGGTGAGACTGTGGAGCAATGGGATTCTAACATACTAGGCAAACTTGTGCAGCCCCTGTGGGACATAAAGTTCTGTCAGCCAGAGAAATAGAGGACGTATATCTGACATGGCGCATGTTGCATAGGGAAATAATTAAACATAATTTTAGCCATGTATTTTTCATAATTCATAAAGACATAAATACCTACCAATGACTACTGGATAAATATTATGAAATATTCATTCAAAAGAAGAATCTTGAAAAGCAGAAAGAATGTATGAGAATAATATATATTACCAGGAATATGTCTCAAAATATTGTGCTGAGGAACAAATTTAAAAAGATGAGCTGTAGAAGAATCCCATTTTCTGCTATTACCAAAAAATCTAAAATTTGCAAAAAATACCAGTTTCAAATTGTTAATGAATGTTGCATATGACACCACAACTTAGACCTGGAGATGGCAAATTCTTCTATGAGGAAATTATGCATGGGACTGGACTCCCGGAGAGTAAAAGAATCTTTCAGATTTTTTGGTCTGGTGATCTCATTTCTTGAGGTCTTTTCTAAGATAATGGAGATGCAGACCAATATTAATTATTTTAATTACATAATTTATATGCCTAATAAATACATGAAATAATCTCTCAGTGAATTAGAGGGAATTGTTCAGTGAATTATAGTGCATAAAGTGGCACTTGAAAAATCCTTAAACATTGTGTTTGATA
The DNA here is from genome assembly GCF_051225735.1 of Oryctolagus cuniculus. Lineage (NCBI taxonomy): Eukaryota > Metazoa > Chordata > Mammalia > Lagomorpha > Leporidae > Oryctolagus > Oryctolagus cuniculus. Next base: position 90,568,366 of record NC_142876.1, read on the forward strand.
ACATTTGGAATATAACAATATAATTTTTTAATGAAAAAGGATTCAAAATTGTATAGCTCTATGATCTAAATTTGGCTTACCAAATTAGCAAATAGTACAAAATGAAGGCATGCATGTAAATAAAGCTGGAAAATATCAAAACATTATCAATGTTTATCTCTGAGTGATAGAATAATATGTGATTATAAGAAATGCTTTGTGGGGCCTGCGCTGTGGCGTAGCGGGTGAAGCCGCCACCTGCAGCATCAGCATCCTGCTGCTCCACTTCCTATCCAGCTCTCTGCTGTGGCCTGGGAAAGCAGCAGAAGATGGCCCAAGCCCTTGGGCCCCTGCACAAGCGCGGGAGATCCAGAAGAAGCTCCTGGCTTCGGCTCTGCACAGCTCTGGCCATTACGGCCATCTGGGGAGTGAACCAGCAGGTGGGAGACCTCTTTCTCTCTCTCCCTCCCTCTCTCTGCTTCTGCCTCTGCCTCTCTGTAAGTCTGCTTTTCAAATAATTAAATATATCTTTTAAAAAAGGAGAAAGAAATGCTTTGCTGCCATTCTTAAATTAGGTGCAGAGAGAAGATAGTACCTTCATAACCATAGTAAAGAATTTAATGGTCCCTTTCTAAAATGGGCCATTAAGGTTGTTTTCCTGAAATACACATATTTTTATCTTCTTGGTTTTTCCCTGTATTGCCAATGTTGGCCTGTGCTTGAAAGAGGTGGACTGATTTTATATGTAAGTGCTTGAAGTGTAGGAGGTAATCTCAGACACATAGGAGTTATGAAGTTAAATGAGATAATGGATGTAAAGAACCTAACACCGGTCCCGACACAAATATCTGTTATCATCGATATGATTTGTTGTTATGTTACAGATGAAAGTGTGCAAATCACTGTTTTATTTTTTTTATTTTTTTAAACTTTTATTTAGTAAATATAAATTTCCAAAGTACAGTTTACAGATTATAATGGCTTCCCCCCCAATAACTTCCCTCCCACTCGCACCCCTCCCATCTCCTGCTCCCTCTCCCATTCCATTTACATCAAGATTCATTTTCAATTATCTTTATATACAGAAGATCGATTTAGTATATATTAAGTAAAGATTTCATCAGTTTGCACCCACACAGAACATAAAGTGTAAAATACTGTTTCAGTAATAGTTATAGCATTAATTCACATTGGACAACACATTAAAGACAGAGATCCCACATGGCAAATCACTTTTTTTAAAGACCAAAAACTTCCTGTCATTTTACCTGTTAATACAAAACTCCTAAAGGTGGAAAAGATGATGTGTTTATTGCATCATTGATATATCTGAGACAGGAAGAGTTTTGGGGAAGGACAGGAAGAGTTTTGGGGAAGAACAGGAAAAAAAGGGTAAATCTTGTTCTTAAAATGAAAGAGGTGTCTGTCATTATGAAGTCTAGGACAGAGTGATCACTGCAGGGCCAAGAGGCAAACAGAGATACCAGTGGTGTCCCAGACGTGGGGGATGTTGGAATTCTGACCTAGACAGAGAAGAAGGACATCTCTGAGAACCTGTTCATTCGGTTGAGACCTCAGAAAGGCCAGCCTCAGGAGTGAGAGGCACTCTTGAGGGAGGCATTTTTCTAGGATTAAGGACAAAATTGAAGTTGACCTGCAGTAACAATGAAAAAAATCAATTAGATATTTTAGTAATACAGTTGCCTGCCAGGAGAAAACCCAGTGCCTTTTAAGGAAGACAATATAATACAGATCCCTAAGTACATTACCTAATGTTTAACATAGAGTTAAAAAAAAAATAAGTGTTGAAGAATCAGTATATCATTGGCCAGAAAAAAGCAAACAATAGATAGAGATCCTGAAGTAATCTAAATATTAGAAGATGGGGATTTTAAAGAACTAAACAGATATATTCAAGGACTTGACATAAAATGAGTTGTATAAAATGGAGATATGGGAAATCTCAGAAAAATAAAAATAAAATATAAAAATGAGCCAAATGATTGTCCTAGAACTACAAAGAATAAAAAATTCACATAATGGCTTTTGCAGCTGATTGGAAGCTACAGAAAGGCAAGTAAACTGCAGACAGATCAGTAGAAAGTATTTGATATGGAGAACAGAGAGAAAAGTTGAAAAAAAAAAAAAACATAAACAAGGCTTCAGTGACCTGGGGAAGAAAAGAAAGCAATCTAGTATTGGTGCAATTAGATTCTCAATAAAGAGAGGAGAGAATAATGCAGAAAAAACTCAGTGGGATGAATATCCCCTAATACAGTTGAAACATCAGGCTGTAGGTTTAAGATATCTAACGAATCAAACCAGGATTAAAAAAAAACAATGAAAGTCACACTTAGGCACATTGTTTCAGTGCATTTCTGTTGCTACAACAAAATATGTGAGACCACATAGTTTGTAAAGTACAAACATCACTGGGTTATCAGACCTGGAGTCTAGGAAGTACAAGAACATGGCAGTGGATGTGAGGGCTTCTGGCCGAATCATGAAATGGCAGAGTCCAAGTCTGCTGGATCAGGTCTCTCTTCCTCTTATAAAGCCAGTGATGCCAACATGGAGGTCCTTCCTTTATGGTTTTCATGAAATAATCCTAGTTCTTTCCCAAAGTCTCCACCTGCACATACTATTCACATATATGTTAGAGGATTAAGTTTCCAAGACACGACTTTTTGGAAAACACATTCAAAGCACAGAATGTATCCTTGCCCAAATGGTAATTTCCAGAGAAAGAGAAAAGCTGCTGCAGGTTCTCTATATGAGAACAACAGTAATAGTTATTGTTGATTCCTAAATGCAAACTATTCAAACCAGAGGACAGTGGACAGAAGACAATTCCTATCCAGGAAATGGAGACTTACTTCAAAAGTAAGCATCAAATTAAGATGTTTTCAGATAAATAGAATCTAAGAAAATAAACTACCAGCAAAACTGCACCACAATATAAGGTAAAGGAAGTTCTGTAGGCTAAAATAAAATTTTATCCAGTAGAAATTTGAATCTATAAGAAAGAATGAAAAACATTAGAAATGGAAAATATATAAAATAACATATATATGTATTTTAAAGTACTCTTTTCTTAATTTCTTAAAGGAAAATTTATGATTTAGAGCAAAAAATCATAACGTAGTATTGTGAGGTTTATAATGTGCATATACATTAAGTACATGACAGTAATAGCATAATGGACAAAGGGGTAGTAAATTGGATTATATTTTCAGTTTATATATATTACATGAAATTATATAATATTAATTTTAGGTAGACTCTTATAAATTAGGGGTGGATATTATTACTCTTAGAGAATGCATGGATGTATACACACACAGACTCACACACATACACTACAAAGAGGTATAGCTTAAAAGCCAACCATGCCAATGGGATAGATATCTAATATTCATTTTAACAGAGAGAGGGTGAGGATGAAGAAAAAAGAAACAAAGAATAGATGGCACAAATATTAAATGTATATCTAGATGATAGATTAAAACTGAATGATATCACATTAAATGTAAATAGATTAAATATCACAATTAAAAGTCAAAGATTATCAGTATGCATAATAAATGAAAAATATATGCTGACTAAAACATATTTTAAATAAGAAGGCGTAAAGGGTTGAAAGTAAAAAGGAAGATACATGATATGCAATTACTAATTTTTAATAAAGTCAGTGTGGCCATATTAGTTAATCAAAGTGGGCTTTAGGACAAAGATGTTTACAGAAGATAAAGAGGGCCAGTTCAAAATGATAGAGGGTTCAATTAACTAAGAAATTAACTAAGAACACATAGTACCACTAGATGTTTGCTCAGCTACTGACAGAGCCTTAAAAAATGCAGGAAGCAAGGATAGGATTGTCTTACTCTTCCAACATTATATTTTGAAAGATTTAATCCTATAGAAATGTTGGCGGAATTTTATCATGAATAGCCTGTAGACCCCCACTTGGTATCTAATATTAACATTCTGTTTTTAACATATTGCATTTCTATCTATAAAATATAACTGTTCCCCCTTTCTGTCCATCCACTCATTAAATGCAGTTATTTTGAAACTGCTCTTTGAAACTCCAAAGAGTCTGTCTGTGTGTATGTGTGTGTTTTGGAGAGTGAAGTGCCCTGATGCCACTCTTACTCATTTGGTCAAAAAAGTTATGTTTTTGTCTATTATTCTGTTTCATATATTAGAATTCCATTTAGATTTCTCAAAGATAGGATTTTTGTGGCTAGGAGAAAAATTCTGAAAGTTTATGTTTTAGGACATGAGAGTAATCCATCTTTCCAATATTGCTTTAGGATTATCCAAAAATCAGACCATGTGTTCCTTGGTGATGCTTAGTTGGTATATCCATTTTGGGTGGCTTTCATGAGGACAGGATCATTTCACTTTTAATTTTATTCTCTTCAGGCCCAGACCAGCCTTGCTGTATGAATGAAGGTGGGCAAAGTGTTTATCCTGAATATGATGTATTTTATGGGCACACCTGTGAGAATTGGCACAAGTTGCCAATTCTTCCCTGACTCTCAGCTAATAATGGGGATACTTTATTTTCAGAATCCCTCAAGACCATTTATTAATTAAAGCAAGACTGTCAATTCCCTCTGCTTAATCCAAGTTTCATTATCTGGCATTCTCCAAGTCAAAAATTCCAATAATGAAACACTGCTTGCTTTTAAATTAAGGAGATAAGGCTTGAAGAGAACTTTGGAGTCTGAGAGGTTACATTTAATACTTTCTAAATACCAGGACTTATTTTTCTGCTGGGCCTATCTCTACAAACTAGGAAACTTTTTCTAGCTCATTTCATGTTTTCTGGAGTTCTATTTCCCCTGGTCACATTCTCCATCAGGGCCCGGTGTATGCAGTATAACCAGTAATGGAAAATCCTCCACAGTGAACGTGTTTGGAAGACTTGAAAAGCTTAAACAATTGCCTTATCATTGAGAACACAGTGGATAATATTTGTATCCCTATTGCACAGAAAAGAGGGACATTGAGAAATAGGGGAAATTGTCTCAAGTCCCCAGTAAAACACGATGCAGTTTTCAGGTGTTTGAAAATTGTGCTTCATTCAATCCATTCCTGCTTCAGAGCTCTGAGTAGCCTGTGTGCGGGGGGTTAGTTTTCTTCTCTGGGAAAGTTTATCTTTTACTTATCAAGAATTCATTTGAGTGGGAAGAGTTACAATCTCCCTCATACCATATACTAAAATTAATTCCAGATGTATTAATGCAGTAAGCAAATATATAAAAGGAATCATTAGAGACCCAGAATGGAAGTGAGTATTTATCCCAACTAGAGTAAGATAATATTTTATAAACTTAAGGACAAAGAAAACAGATTATAGAAGAACAGAGTAGTATGTTTGACTTCCTTAGAAATTAAAATGTCTGTTCATCAAAGAACAAAACTAACGTGAAGCTAAGTATGTTCAGCAAATATGAGCAACAAGAGGATTGGATCTTAAAATACCAAGCAAACCGATGCATGATTCTTATCAGTTGATAGCAGTAGTTATCCAATAGTTAAATGGAAGGTCACGGATCCAGCTTTTTATAGTTTAAAGCTGTCATTCCCAGTCTTTTCTTGTTCTGAGGCAGAAATCAGTTGCCCAGGATCTCTTCCAGCTTGCTATCTTCTAATTCATACTTCTGAGCCCCAGTAGGGGATTGCTCATACATTCCATTGCATTCCCTTCCTGAGGTCCTTTAGCCTTACACAAAATGTTTACAGATATTTCCATGACGTCTAAATAATTTGAGTTTTCCCAGCAAATTTGCTCTGTGCCATTTGTTATTAGGCATCAGTGTTGATAGTCAACTTTTATTGTAGACATGGTGGTTTCACTTCCAAAATAAATAAATAAAATTGGCTTGTTCCCCTTCTTGACTTTTCATCTTCTCTGAATGACTGGAGGCTTGAAATATGTGTGTACGTGTGTGTGTGTATGTGTGTGTGCACGCACACACACATGCACTTGTATTTAAGGATATGGTTAGAGCAGAGTAATTGCTATAGGAAGTCATGGTGAGGAGATCTGCCCCAGAATCACCACATTTTCTGATTTTCTGGAAGCAGAAAAAAATATTGTGATGGCCTGAGAGGAATGAAGACTGAGTAAGCATGTTCTGAACAGGGTTAGTAAGCTGCGTTAGGTACTGAACAGGTGTAGCAATTTGCAACTACTCTTGTTTCCATTTCCAGGGATGTACACTTAGTCATGCTTACATTCTGCCAACTATAACTCTCTTATGAGGAGAACCTCATTCCATGGTATAACCCCAGAGAAAATATGCATAAGCACCCTTTCATTCATCAGAGCTATGCTGAGAGAATCCACAATGTCCAGTGCATGACAAAATATACACAGAGAAATTCTCAAGATGTTTCATTTTAGCATTGGTGGATATACACAAATAAGTGTATTAAAGTCAGAAAGAGTTAAGTGTCATAAGAACATGAATAAAATTTGCAGTTAATATACAATAAACAAAGACTTCTGGCCCTGAGAGGATAATCTAGGCTCATTTTCTCTTGCTTCTTCCTGGTAAGCACAACTGTAAACTCTTCTAATGGTAAAAGAGACAACTAAAGGAAAACTCTGAAAAACTGTAAGAAGGTAAACTGGTTTGTGACATTAGTCCTGGAGAAGAACACAGTAGCAGAGCATCGAGAATCCCCTAACCCAACAGAAAGAGGGCTGCTGTAGCCAAGTGTTTCCTAACTTTCAAGCTGATGACAAGAAGCAGCCCAGAGGTGTGGAATTGTTCCTTGGTAGGATGTGTGGATCTTTGGCAATGTCAGACAAATTCAACATTACCAGCAAAGGGGATTAATTAGTCTCACCAAAAATAATGGATCAGGGGAAGTGTGTACTTCCTCATGCAAGAGACTTTGTTTCCACCAAAAAATACTGAAGTAGCCAGGGAGAGCAGGCAAAAGAGATTGACCTATAGGAAGTGGTGCTTTCTGGGAACACTTTATGACTCTGGGGACCTTACATGGTCCTTCCCTGCCCAGAGGCTTTGGAATAAGCAGACAGAACCAGCAAGGGGACTGGAACCACAGAAAGTGGTCCATTACAGAAAGCTGCTTTGTTCTCATGGCAGTGAGATTCTGCTGCTCTACCCAGAAGCACTCACAGAACTGGAGGATGCCACCACATCCCTCTCCCACTGAAAGATGCCTGGGGCTCTGTGTGCCCCTTACCTCCCCACCCCTGCCCCTGCCCCTGCCCCTGCCCCAGTACTGGAGGTAGAAGGAGGGACCAGTGCATTTCCCTATCATAATAGAGAAAATGTTCATGATATAACAAAAATCTTTCATTACACCAAGAACCAAGAAAATCACAAACTGAATGAAAAAAGACAATCAATCTCTGATCATGGGTATTTAGAAATGGGAAAGGCAGCAGACCACACAATACTCAAAATAGTAAAACTGTTGTTTATAGTAGAATGTAATAAGTCAAAAATTAAGTTGTTTTAACCTGCATGACCACTATGAAAATTATACAATACACTTCAAAAGACACTGTGGATCACGATGTAATCCTATGAAAATGTTGTTAGCCTACAGGAACAGAAACAGAAACAAATATGAGAACCAGAAGAATCAAATAGAAAATGAATAATAAAATGGCATGGTGAAATGTTCACATGAATAGTTACTTAAAATGTGAATGCATTATCTAAATACACCCACTAAAATAGAGATGATTGGAGTATAAACCGACTATATGTTCCTTACAAGAAACTTCAAATTAAATGACTAAATAAATTGAAAATAAAAGGATGGGAAAAGATGAACAATTCAAACATCAATTTAAAAAGCAGAAGTGGTGGTGGGGACCTGCACTGTGGCATAGTGGATTAAGCTGCCACATGCAGTGCTGGCATCCCATATGGGCGCTGGTTTGAGTCATGGCTGCTCCATGTCCAGCTCCATGCTAATGCACCTGGGAAAGCCGCAGAGAAAGTGCCAAGTGCTTGGAACCCTGCACCCATGTGGGAGACCTGGGTGATGCTCCTGGCTCCTGGCTTTGGTCTGGTTCTAACATAGCCATTGAGGCTATTTGAGAGTGAAGCAGTGGATGGAAGATTTCTCTCTCTCTTTGTAACTCTGCCTTTTTTTTTTTTTTTTTTTTTGGACAGGCAGAGTTAGACAGTGAGAGAGAGACAGACAGAGAGAAAGGTCTTCCTTCTGTTGGTTCACCCCCAAAATGGCCACTACAGCCAGTGCGCTGATCCAAAGCCAGGAGCCAGGTGCTTCCTCCTGGTCTCCCATGCGAGTGCAGGGCCCAAGCACTTGGGCCATCCTCCACTGCCTTCCCAGGCCACAGGAGAGAGCTGGACTGGAGAAGGAGCAACCGGGACAGAACCGGCGCCCTACCGGGACTAGAACCCGGAGTGCCGTCGCCGCAGGTGGAGGATTAGCCTAGTGAGCCGTGGCGCCGGCCATTAACTCTGCCTCTCAAATAAATAAATAAATCTTTTTAAAAAGCAGGAGTGATTATATTAATATCTTGGGTAAATAGACTTCAGGACACATAAAACATCCAGGGACAAAGAGAGACATTACTTAATGATAAAAGAATGAATCCACCAGAGGAGCAGAATTACCCTAACTATATACACACCAAAAAATAGAGCTTCAAAGTGCATAAAGCAACACCTGATAGAGCTAGAGGTAGAATAAATAAATGAGCAATTATAGTTGGAAACTTTGGTGTCTCTTCTCAAAAACAGATGAAACTACTGTACAGGAAACCAGCAAGAATGTGAAAGGTCAGAGCATCACAATCAGAGCATAGTATATGATTGAAAAATACAGAACACTCCATGTAATAATAGTAGATTATACTTCTATTTCAATAACTCATAAAATATTTACAAAAACAGGCTATAACCTACATCATATAAAACCCTCAGCAAATTTTTGAAAATTGAAATCATGCATAATATGTTTTCAGATAAAATGTAACTAGAAATCAGTAACAAAAAGTACAGCAAGGAAAAATTCTGAACATATGAAAATTATCACACTTGTAAATTCTCAATAGGTCAAACAGTAAATCTTAGAGGAAATTTTTAATTATATACATGTGAAAATGAAAACACAGTATAGCAAAGTATGCAGGACACAACGAAAGCAATGCTTAATGAGAGATTTATACCACTATGTGCTTACATTAAAAATTAATAAACTCAAATCGTTATCTAAGCTCTACTTCAAGAAACTAGACAAAGGGGCCAGCATTGTGGCACAGCGAGTTAAGCAGCTGCATGTGGGGCAGGCAGTTCTTATGTGCACTGGTTCAAGTCTCAGCTGCTCCAGTTCCTATCCAGCTCCCTGCTAATGTTCTGAGAAAGCAATACAGGCTGGCCCAGGTATTTGGACCCTTGCATCCATGTAAATGACCTGGATGAAGTTCCTGACTTTGACCTAGCACAGTCGTGGCTTCTGTGGTCATTTGGGAATGGACCAGTGGAGTGATCCAGTGGATGGAAAAGCCCTCTGTCTTTCTCTTTATCTCCTTCACCATCTGTAACTCTGCCTTTCAAATAAGTAAATCTTAAAAAAAAAAAAAAAGAAACAAGAAAAAGGAGAGCAAAATAAACCAAAATCAAGGAGACAAAAAGAAATAATGAAGATAAAAACAGCAATCAGTGCAGTTAAAAAATGGAAAAGGTAGTCTATGAAATAACAAGCAAGTGCTTCTGAAAAACTAATAAACTCCTAGCAAACTTGATCATTATAGAATTATCAACAGCAGGAAATGAAATAGGAGTTATAAATTAAAAATAATAAGGAAATATTATAAAGAACTTTTCACTCATTTATTTGACAGTGTGGAAGTAATAGATCAACTTCAGAAAACCATAAATTACCTAAATACAGAAATGGTCATCTGGCCATTATAGAAATTGAATAAATAATATTTAACTGTTCCCCCAAAGAAATCTCTAGGACTATCTCTATAACTATATGATTTCACAGGAGAAGCATTTCAAATGCTTAAAGAAGAATTAATGCCAATTTTACACAGTATCTTCCGGACGAAAGAGACAGGAACACTTTCCATCTATTTTATGAATGTGGTGTTATCTTGATATCAAAACCAGACAGAGGAAGTCTATACTGGGAAAGAAGAAGAGTTACAATTCATTATGTCTTGAGAACTCTGACCCAGAAATGCTCAACAAACATCAACAAACTTAATCGAAGTATAAAGAGAATTATGTACCTTGACAAAATGGTATCTGTAGTTAAAACATTCTTGGCATAAAATAGAGTGGGTGAATCATTGTTCCCAATAATGAAGCTGAGTATATAGCAGCAGTAATCACACCAATGTGGTTTTGGAAGAGGAATATACAAAACGGAAAAGAGTGGAGGATTCAGAAATAGACCCAACAAGAATGTTCAAATGATTTTTATCAAAGGTACAAAAACAATCAATGAAGGAAGCTTAGCTTTCAGTGATGGTGCTAGAACATTAGATATCCATTGGGGAAAAACGAACATTGACCTAAAAGTCCCATCTAATATAGACGGTAACTCAAAAAGGATCATAGGTTAAGTGGAAAATCTAAAATTATAAAAATTTTAGGAAAATAAACAGAAAATCTTAGAAATTTACATTTAGTCGGAGAATTCTTAGATCTGACACCAAAAACTATGATCTATAAAAGAAAAAAACTGATAGATTGCACTTTACTAAAATTAACACATTTACACTGTGAATGCTCATGTGAAAAACAATGAAAAGACACGAGAAAGGCAGGGAGAAAATATTGATAAACGAATAGCCCCTAGGCCGGCGCTGCGGCTCACTAGGCTAATCCTCCACCTTGCGGCGCCTGCACACCGGGTTCTAGTCCCGGTCGGGGCGCCGGGTTCTGTCCCGGTTGCCCCTCTTCCAGGCCAGCTCTCTGCTGTGGCCAGCGAGTGCAGTGGAGGATGGCCCAAGTGCTTGGGCCCTGCACCCCATGGGAGACCAGGATAAGTACCTGACTCCTGCCATCGGATCAGCGCGGTGCGCTGGCCTCAGTGAGCCGGCTGTGGCGGCCATTGGAGGGTGAACCAACAGCAAAGGAAGACCTTTCTCTCTGTCTCTCTCTCTCTCTGTCCACTCTGCCTGTCCAAAAAAAAAAAAAAAAAAAAAAAAGCCCACATTGCACAAAGGACTAGAATTTGGAATATATAAAGAACTCTTAAAACTTAAGAGTAAAAAAATTGAGCAATCTAGTTATAAAGTGAGCAAAATACATGAACAATTTCACCAAAGAAAATTTGCAGATCATGTACAGGTACACAAAGATGTTCCACATCACTAACTATTAAATAAATTCAAATTAAAACCATAATGAGGTATCATCGCACGTCTGTCAGAATGGCTGTAATAAAAATAATAAGAACAGGATTCTGGTGAGATTGAGGACTATGAATACCTATTATCTATATCCTCAACTAGGAGAAAAATAGCATTTAACTTTTTAGTAACTCTGGAGTCTGATTAAGGACTGCAACTTCTGGGAGAAGGCCTAGATAATAAATTGCTGTTAATGCTGGTCAGTTTTAGCTGTTAATATATTATCAGCTACCCATGTGCCACTTGCGGCCCAGTGTCAGGCAGCCTTGCCTAGGTTCCATGAGTACCCTACACAGAGTTCCTAGGGAACCTTGTGTGCAAAAAGGACACTACCCTCCATAAATCAAGCATCTGTGCTCTAATTGCTGATCGCAGCTTCTTATCACAGAGTTGCACACATGGATAAATGTTGTACTTCCCCTTTGGCCAAAGTGAATTACAGGAGGTTTAAAGGACTGGTATTCTTTTCTTTCTCCGTTTCTTTCTTTCTTTCTTTCTTTCTTTCTTTCTTTCTTTCTTTCTTTCTTTCTTTCTTTCTTTCTTTCTTTCTTTCTTTCTTTCCTTCTTTCCTTCTTTCCTTCTTTCCTTCTTTCCTTCTTTCCTTCTTTCCTTCTTTCCTTCTTTCCTTCTTTCCTTCTTTCCTTCCTTCCTTCTTTCCTTCCTTCCTTCCTTCCTTCTTTCCTTCTTTCCTTCCTTCCTTCCTTCCTTCCTTCCTTCCTTCCTTCCTTCCTTCCTTCCTTCCTTCCTTCCTTCCTTCTTTCTCCTTTTTAGGAGCAAGAATAGAAAGAACAGGATATTGAAGAACTAATACAAAAGAAATTAGAAAGCCATTGCCCTGCAAAAAGTGTAGGTTCAGAAAAAATGTGGGATGACTGTAAGTTTAGACTTCAGACTCATCAGCAGCAGTGTAACTGCCTGTAACAGTCAAATGCACAATAATAGCAACAATAACAAAGCAATCAGAGCATGGGGAAAGAGGAGCATCTGACTTTTAGAGGTGCCGTATTATTAGATTCACATGTCCAGTTTCCAACAACAACAAAATTATAAGACATAGAAACAGGAAAATGTAGAGGAGTCAAAGAAAAAATTAACTAACAGAAATCGTCCCTGAAAAGATCTAATGGTGGATCTACTAGACAAAGACTCTGAAATGAATGTCTTAAAGATGGACAAAGTTGAGAGAATGATATGTGAACTAATGGAAATATCAATGAAAAGTTAGGAAACCTAAAAGGAAACCAAAAAGAAACTGTGGAGCTGAAAAATATAACAAGTGAAATTAAAAAAAAAATCATTAGAGGTATTCAAGTAGAGATTGAACAGGCAGAAGAAATATTCAATGGACTTGAGAGTAGGACAAAGGAAATTGTGGGTCTCAGGAACAGAAAGAAAAATGATTGAATAAAAATGAACAAAGCATAACAGACCTGTGGGATACCACCCAGCTGACTAACATATGTATTGTGGGAGTTCCAGGAGGAGAAGAAAGAGAAAAAGGGCAAAGAGGCGATTTAAAAAAGAATAGCCAAAAACTTCTGAAATTTTATGGAAGACATGAACATCAAAATCCAACAAGTTCAATGAATTCAGGCAGGATTAATTCAAAGAGATCCATACTAAGAATATGATAATCAGAACTGGATCCAGTTCTTCCATGTGAGTGGCAGGACCCCAGGTACTTGGGCCATCACCTGTTGCCTTCCAGGGTACACATTAACAGATAGCTGAAATCAGAAACAGAACTGTGACTTGAATCCACAGACTCTGTACACAGGATGTGGGCATCCCAAGCAGAGTGTTAAACTCTGTGCCAAATGCCCTACTTTTATATTTGTTTTATAACTTCTGTTTTCTTCATTAATTGTGATTAATTATATTAAGCTAGTGCCATTTTTAAAGTATTAGTTTATTGTTTGATACACAATGTAAAGATGTAATTTGTGACGTCAGACAAAAATATAAGAATTGAAGGGAACACCTACAAAAAAACCTATAAACATATATAAAACCAGTAGCAAAATAGAATAGAAGTAAACCACTCCTAACCAGTCAGTCTCAGAAGGCAAAAAATTCTGACATAACATAGATGACATTTGAGGACTTTGTGTTAAATGAAATAAGCCAATCACAGAAAGACATACGGAATGATTCAATTTATTTGTGCATTTAGGGTATTCAGTATCATAAGGCTATAAAGCAGAATTGGGGACAGGGTTTGGGAATTGGGAGTTATGGTTTAGTGGGTATAGGATTTTGGTGTTGTGGTGTTGATGGTTGTAAATAATATAAGTTTACTTAATACTACTGAGATGCAGACCTAAAACTGTTTAGATGGTAAATATTAAAGTCAGTGTATTTACCACATAAAAATAACTCTTGGGAAAAGCAACAACAAAACCAAATGATAAGGATGTAGAGAAACTAGATACATTGTTGTGAAATGAGCCTGAAAGTCTCCCAGGGTGACCCAGACATTACCTGGAAGCTGGTAGAGGATAAGAAACCTGAGCTGATATCGAGGGTGATCAGATATTGATTATGAGGGGTACTGGCTAAGTCAGCTTAGGAGGATTATTACTAAATTGAGCAACAGAAAACACACCACAGAAATCCAAAAATCAAGGGCTAGTTGTTGAAAGGATTTAAAGAACCATTACTAAGATTTGATCAAGGAGGGACTATTTGTCAATAGAATGAACTTCTCTGTCCATACTGCATTCACAGTTATTGAATGAATAAGTGACTTACCATCTTCCTACCAGTGAATGACTTGCTTTAGTCCCTGATCATCTGCCAGCAGCCCAGGATTTATAAAATGAGAAATTGAAGGGCCCAGGATCATGAGTTAATTTTGCTTTATTATTTACTTATTTGCATTGACTTTCTTCCCACTGAGATCAGCATCTCCCAAGGACACCTATTGGTTTATGGGTAAGACAGTTCTATTATACGTGGATACAACACACTGCAGAACTCTGAAGGACATTCAGATTGCCCTCCAATTATCAACATTGCTTCCTAATTACAGGGACATTGAAGAAGTACGCTTCACACACCCTTTCCAAGCCCCCCTGAGGACCTTGGTTGAGACCCAGCACTTTGTCTCTGGTTATTATAGAACAGAAAGAAATGGGGGAGTGACACGATTCAACAGCTACAGTCCATCTTCTCCCCCATGACACAACCACATGATAAAAAGAAAGAGGATTTCCTTGCCTTTGCAGTGGCTCTAAGTTCGAGTTTGAATTGGTCAGTAAGTGTTCATTTCGCTTTTTTTGTGCTAGTTATTCTTTTTCTTAGGCACAGAGAAATCTCTCCTTTCAGAAAAATGCTGCTGAACACATACCATAAAGCACACTCCATACTAATGTTTTTCAATCTCAATAGAAGAAAAATATTTGAAAGGGAGATGTATTAATGGATTATTTTTGTAAATGGGAACAATCTCGTAGAAGGGCAATTTTCTCTTGGTGACTGGCAGAAAAACAACAGCATTAATTATATTGCTTTGTTAAATCTGAAAGAATGCAGTTAACTTGGAAACCTTTCTAATTGCCTTTGTGGAAAGGCTTCTCAGGGATCAGAAACCATCACTGTCAGAGAAGTGAGGAGGCAGCTGTGTCCCTCCCATGGCACTGAGATTGGATGGGTTTACAGGAAACAGTTTTGAGAGCTTGGTCCAGTGCAACACTGGGGGAAAATTCAGGGGTAGACGAGGGGAGGGGAAGGGCAGTATTTCCACCTCACATTTTGTGCACTTCGCAAGTTCCTTTTCTTTTCCTCCTCTCCCCTTGGAGAGAGGGGAAGGAAATGAATTTGTATGGAGAGTTTGCAAAAGTGCCCAGATTCCTTGGGACACCCATATCCCTACATTTGATGTTGGCCTTTGAGGGCAGGTAGATTTTCAAGTTGTGCAAACAAGTTGTGTTCTTGCCTCCTCCCACTGCCTCCACCAAGGAATAGAGTTGTTTCAAAGGAGCCCAGGCAATGTGAATGTGTGTGGCTTAGACAACAAAAACAAAACCAAAATGATGGGTTGTATAAAGAAAACTGTAGAACTCTGTATTTCTGCCTCTTAAATATACTTCCAGGATAGAAATTTGGGGAAAACAGAGAGCCCCGGAAGTGCAGAAGAATGCCATTTGACATCAAAACAGGAGTTCAGAGGTCCAGCTTTTGTATTCTGCTTGAATTTCAGATGAGATAAAACCAGCAGCTCTGCTAAGTTGCAGCGCAAAAGCTTACATGGCTTGTTGAGAAAAGCAATTTATTTTAGATTACAGCACAGCGGCTCTCGTTTAAACTGCTAGGGATTGTAATTGAACTCAGAACCAACCTTCTCTGTGAACACAAGGTGCAGTAATAAGTTTACCCAGGCTCTTAAAAATAACACGGATGCCAGGCCTGCAAGACAGATGAGCGTAGTAGCACAAACGTAGAGTCACTAGTATCTTGCCAATCTGCTAGCGACTGGCCCACTCAAAATACATTCTGGGAAATACACCCAGCTGTGTATTCAGATGTGCACTTGTTCTCCATTTTGGGGGATATTAATATGAAATGGCTGTTAGGAAGCAATCTTAGGGAAATGAAGGCATATTCAATTAGCATTAGGGACCTTTTTGTTCAATTTCCATTTTTATCCAGGGTCATGTTGGGGCTTTGGTGGAGGGGGTGCGGATGCAGGATAAGGGATATTCTCTGTTGATACTGGATAATCTTTGATTTGATAATGAAGGGGATGTGCTTACCCTCTTGCTTACCCTTAATGACACAATGTCATCCTGTCATTAAGTCCTAATGAAAACTGAATTGTTCTGTTGGGGAAAAAATGATGTGTCTCATTTCCGTACGCTGCTTTTGCTCTCTCCTTGTTATAAATAAATTCAGTTATACTAAATTCGCTATTCCTCCAGATTTGTCCAGAGGCTTAGAAGACAGCGCTTCAACTAGGCTCAATTCTTTACTTTTGTTTTTAGTTAAAGAGCTTGTTGATACATGAAATTTGTCCCATTTATGTAAATAAAACAATTGAAATTAAAAAAGAGCTTGTCACAGAACACTTGTTCTTCCTAGAATTTTCTCTTTTGTTTTGTTATGAAAGCAAAAATCTGACCATAGTTTAAAATCAAATATTTTAGAAACTGTTCCAATGAAAAATAACAGTTCCCGTTTCCACCCTTCTCAACTATATTTGTGTTCCTTACTTCTGTGTTGCTAGCTGGTGTTCAGTGCTTGATTTTTTTACGTTATCTCCTGATTTTACAAGAAGGATTACGCTTACCTTAACTAGCCTTTTCATACTGTCCTACTATAGCATGTAATTACTCTCAATAACTATTGGTCTTGCCATGTCTATATCATGTCTACTCCTCCTCTTGTTGTTCTGTCAGTCTCCTTCATACCTCTTGCCTCACACAGGGCAATGTGAGATGTGCCCACTCGGGCCCTTTCTTTACTGCTCTTCTTTCTCTTCCACTTTCCAGTCTCAGTCAGCTGTGCTGTTGTTTTTGGCATTGTCAGGTTTAATTTACATTTGCTCTGTCGGCAGCACAGTCTTTCTGATTTTTCCCAAATTAAAAATAATGGCAAATTTTCAGTTAGGACTTTGCTGAATTACTGAGTGCAGATCCATGTGGTCACTGTGGTAGCAGTGTGATAATTCTTGAGATACTCAAAAGACATTGTCTCAGATTGTGGTTCAGATGGATTTTCTTCCTTTAAATAACCTTATCCAGATCTTTCCATCCTTTAGTTTGTGTAATATACAGGTCAAGTAAATATAGGTCAAGTCTTTCTCATAAAGTTATTTCTGTTTTTTTTTTTTTCCTACTGGAATTTCTATTCTCTTGCCTGAATCTATCTTCAAGTTTTTCCAAACGTACACACTTTGTGCTATTGATTCTCTCTGTGTCTTACAGAGCTCTGTCATACTCTCAGTGGGACAGGCTGCTCTACGTCTGGCTACACTGAATCTTCCAGAGATTTTCCCACTGCCCTCTAGGGTTGGAATCACTGCTTACTGGACCCAGTGCATTGGCGTCTCTCCTGCCCGCTCATCCTTTCCTTCCTTCTTTTACTTGCATTCCAGTTTTGCTGGTAACTTTCTAATAAAGGATGAAAGGGAGATACACTTTCTGAGTCCCTGCAGGTTTGTCATTTTTTTTTTTTTTTGTCCTCTTAACTTGATGGATAGTTTAGTTAAAGCAGTCTGTGTGGAAAATCATTTTTCCCTGTATTTTGGTATCCAGCCCCACTGCTGATAGGTTTGATGTTACTCTTATCCTTCCTTTCTTTGTAGAATGCCTTCTTTTCATCCTTTTATCAAGGCACTAGGAATTCTTCTTGTTTTTCTAACACTCCACAGTTCATTCTTCTTGGTACTGATTAGATCCCTATACCTTGAAGAGTCTTATCTTCTTTTACCTCTGTGAAATTTTATAAGTTCTTTGATAATTTCCTTCAGTCTAGTTTCTTTGTTCCTGTGCTGAAAATCCCATTATTCCATTCTTAGACCTCCTGGATTGATCATATAGATAGGATATCTTTTCTTGCATATTTGTGTATTTAGTATATGGTCTAGTAGGTTTCTCCAATTTTACCTTCAAACTTTCTATTGAGTCTTTATTTAAGCAGTCATGCGTATCCCAAGAGATCTTTTGTATTACCTCATTATTCCTTTTTAAATATCCTGGGTTTTTTTTTTTTTTTTCAGTTACTCGATCTCACATTATTCTGGAGGATATTAATCAATCAATCAATCATTTTCAAGTTTGTTTCTTTCTCCAATTTATGTCTTCCCTGCACGTCCATGGTTTTCATAGTTTTGCACATTTCTGTTCTGTGAAAGACTTCCTTGGCATATTAGTTTTCTGTTGACCTGTGGTATGTGTAGAAGAATCAGACAATAAAGTGACTGTTTGGTAGCAGCTCTTTCTAGGTGGTGGATTTTACCAATGGTAGGCTTTAAGAGCTGCAATTTAGGGTATGTGCATGGTAGCTGAAGGATCCTGATATACCAGATTGAGGTCCTAGGTCTCTCATACTCTGTTACTGCCTGGAAGCCAGTGCTTGGCTTCAGGCCAGTCTATGTGGAGAGCCAGGAAAGAGAACAGCCCATGTTACATACATTAACCTGTAATTCGGCCCCTCTTTTAATAGCACCAACCTTTCCTGCCCTGCATTGGATTTTCCTTTCTGAGACCTGATTATTTCCGGGGTTAGATTGGCAGGTCTACTTTCCTTTGCTGCAACTCCCCCTTTAGGCTGTGGCTTCCCTTGCTACAGTTCCTAAGTCAAAAGGCCGTTTTGACATCATTCATCTTTTAACAGCATCTTCTCATTGTCCTTGTGGCTGTGGGTTTGCAGCTTTCCTATGCAGTAAGTATCTTTTGGAAAGTACTTTGCATGAGAACCAAGAGGTTATAGGTTTGCTGAGCCCAGTGTTGGGAACCAGAACACACTTCTTTTTAAGAAGAGATTTTGTGATTTGTGTATATTACATCCTACGTAGCTCTTCATTCTATGTGCAATAGTTTGTTACACAGATACTGGAAATCAGCAAGCACATTAATCTATATAAACATTTTTAATTAGATAGAAGCCACCCAAAATTTACTTGGAAAACAGGTGTGTTCTGCTCTCTGCATACCTTAACTGATGTCCCAGGAGTTTTTGTTTTCTTTAATTTTAGTGAATTCAGTAAGTTTATTAATTTGTTTTACAGTTCTATTTTTAATTTATTGAAGGAAACATGAATAGGACATTTTCCATAAAAAATACCTTCTTTCTCTCTCAGTATATAAATGGCCAAAGACTCCGGGACTAGACCTGCCCAAGGATAAATACAACAGTCAATGAATATATAAACTGTTCAAAGACAGATTCAAATTAAAAGCAGTATCTATGACACCTATAAAATTAACGACATTTTAAAATATTTATTACTGAGAAAGTGTTATGAGTACATTTAGGAGCAGGCATTCCGCCTAGCAGTAAAGACAGAGGTATCATTAGAATGCCTAGGTGTGATACTGCACCCTATTCCTGACTCCAGCAAATGCAGACCTCAGAAAATAGGGGTGATGGCTCAAGTGATTGGGTTCCTGCTACTTGGGATGAAATCTGGACTAAGTTCCTCTGGATCTGTGTTCCTTTGGGGAGTTGACTATTGGATTGGAGAACTCTCTCTCTCTCTCTCTCTCTCTCTCTTATATATATATATACATATATATATACATAAATAATTTTTTAAAAGCTGGGTGCTTGTATATACATTTGTTAGGAGCAACAAAATTTGTTACAAAGTTTATGGTTTTTTTATGTATTTAATCTAGTGATGCTGTGTTTTAGGAAAGAAAGTTAAGAAATTATGAAATGAAGATCAAGGTTTCTTTCTTAAAATGCTGATTATAGCATTACGTGTAATAGAAAAACTAAGTTATAAACATAAAGAAAAAACTAAATATTTGGCACATTCATACTATGGAATATTGTTCATACATTAAAATAGTGTTTATAAGTAGGTTTTAATGAATTGGTAAAATGCCTATATATAATTTAGGTTTAACAAAAAGTTAGTAATGGTATATGTATCAAGATCTCAGCCATTCAAGAAGAAAAAAAAAAAGCAGAAGGAACTACACCAAAATTTTTACTGTCTCTAGTTGGTTGAATTGGGTGAGTTATATTTTCCAGATATTTTGCAGTGAATATGTTTGGTTTTGATAGAAAAAAGGGGTGAACACCTTAAATTTTGTGCTTCTGAAAGTAAACCTTTTTAAAATGTCACCAAATAATCCATATAGTGTTTACCACTGAACTTTTTACCTTTTCTATTACAGATTCAAGAGTGCACTGTATAAAGTAGTAGATGAAGTGTTTTCCATTATTGAAAGTATCTCTCTGATGTATCCAGAAAAGGCAAATAGTTTATTATGTTGGATTTTCTGCTTTTTCCCCTCTGTATCTCACACAGATGTCTAAAGTCTGATTTATGCCAATAGTAACTAAAGAAATATTCAGATTCCGTAGAAGGGGAGCTGCAGTTGCGTCTTTGAATCCGACTGGAGACAACACGATCAGCTGGGGCTGTGACTGAACCTTGGTTTCAGTTCTGCCTGCCTCACTGGGGTTGTTTTCTCTCGGGAGAAATGAGGGCCTTGAACTGGGTGATCTTCGGTGTCCTGAGTCTTTCACTTTGACACGGCCAATGTCTTACCCTGGTATAGACTAGATGAAACAGATGCAGAAACGATTCACTGGGATGCATGTGTTCTTTTGGAATGTTTCCTTGACAGTTTCTGTTCTTTTTAAAAAAGAAAGCACTGGCTTTGTGAATTAATAGTTTTACATGTCTGTTTGAACAATGAGGAAACAGAGGGACCAGCCAATCCAAGCTGCATGACATTGATCCTGAGTTTTCTTGGGAGCTGTATTTTAGGTTTAGAAAGAACATTATTTGCTTTCAGAAACTCAGTATGGACTGAGGTATTTTGTCCCATAGGCAAGGGTGGATAAGGGATAAATTTGGTGCATTTGTTCCTCTCCTAAATAAAATGTGCCAACCAGTGGAATGTTATGGAAAAATAGAGGCCATTACAGGACAAGTGCTAGTGCTTTTTGCAGTGGAAGCACTGTAGGCTCTGTTGGCTTCTACTTTTTCTAAATGATTGCTGCACCCCTCCTCCAATTTTAAAAAAAGATCTAAAATAGAAATTGCTGTATTTGTTCAGGTAATAAAAGTAATGCCTGTCTACTTTAGAAAATTAAGATTAATAAATCCAATGCAACAGAAAAATACAAAAAGGAAAGTATTATTTATCATCCTACAAAATAGCAGTAAGCTTGATTAATAAGTTGGGTATTTTTCCCAGATATTCCCTTTCATGTTAAAATATACACAAATGCATAAACTCTCACATATACATACACACACACAGTTACTGCATCCAGAAATAGTGTTCTGTTGTTTTCTCTTATATTGTACTATGTCTATAGAATTTTACATCATCATTTACTATTTCAGTACCAGCTTGATTTGTGTTGGTAAAATATAGTTTGCTTAAATTATTGCCTTTGATGTTCCTTTAGTTTGTTTCCAAATTCGGTTCTTACAAGTAACGTGACAATGAACAACTTGCTACGTCCCTGCACCCTTCTTCAACTATTTCTTGAGAAAAATTATAAGAAATGGGATTTCTGTATCAGAAATGTATGATATATATGTGTATATATGTTTATATAAGGATAATTCTGAAAGTTCATGGAAAGTGGAATTAAATTATAATTTTATTTTGATGCAAATATGTGGAACCTTTAAAATGTTCATAGAAAATATACATTATGAAAAAACCATGCATGGATTTCAAAATCATTTTTCACTAAAATAGACTTAACTGCTAACTCCATTTCCTATGATTTTTTGAAAATATCCTTATACATATCCATCTATTCACACACACATACATATATGCATATACAATGCTAAACTTTTCTTCATACCCATTGTACCATTTAATAATTTACTTGTCTGCCATTGTCCCTAGCTTTGTTCCTCTGCACTCCTCTTTTCATAGAGCAAGCCCTCAGATGTTTCCAATTGAAGAGATCAACAATGTACACTTGAGAAGGGATTGTCTGGTTTAATGCAGGTGTGACCTGATTCAGAAAAGCCTGGTTTTGGTGAACTGTTAGTTGGGGTTCAGACTCTCTCCATGTTTATCATTACATCTTACTTCTTTAGCAAGACAAAATTTTCCTGATCAAAAGAGCTGGAGGAGTGCTTAGCCCTTATTCCCGTGACACTTCACCAAATTACAGGTGTCCCAGACCCATGCTTTAAGTGTCATCATTCCAGTTTACCTGGCATGTAATTGGTGCTTTGAATAGTATTCAGTGCCCTAGATGTATTTCTTGTAGGCTTCTACCCTGGTCCCAGACAGTGCACACCCACCCTCAGATTTTCCACCTGGTACACTAGACCGGGATGATAAAATACCATGCACAATTGTTCTTAAGCTCAGAAAATTGATTTTCCTGAGTTTAAACTGGCATCACGAGTTGTTAACCTTGTTAGGAAAATACAAGTTGGATTTATGATTCCCTTACACAGGTAATTGGGCTCTAATTCTAAATTCTGAGCCAATTGATTTACACTATATTGCATTATAACATAACAAAAGCACAATTGAGTCCAGGTGATGTATGAATTTGAACTTCCAATTATGTAATGAATTATTTTCAGGTTTTAAAGTGATGCCTAGGTTGACATCAGCCTGTAGTGGTTCCCACTCCCCTCATTCCCCCATCTGTGCACATCTCTTCTTTGTTCCTTCCTCATTTTTTTTTTTTTTCTGTTTTCTTTCCTAACCTTGAAAGGCTTAGGAATGACTTGCGTTGGAAATCCAAGCCGTGCATATGAAGACCTTTTAAAAGAAATTGCATGCCTCATCCATCCCTGGAAACTCTGGGAGATGCTTCTTTTCAACCCGCAGTGACCTCTGTTGGGTCACTGTGACTGCATTGCTTATATTTGCTATTAAACCACCAGATGTCTAAGTTGCTTTCTTGATATTTGAAAGTTCACCTGAGAGACTCCTGCTGGAATACTGAGACGTCTGCCACCTTTCCATGAGATCCTACTACAGCCACTTTAGATAGGCTTCCTTTTTCCTTTTCTTTTTTCCCCCTTTGCAAGGATTCCTGCATGACAATAATTTCCCCCACTGAATTTATTTTCAGCTGGCCATAGTCTATGTGTTCCTGTAAAATTTATCAAGCTATTTTTGAAACAAATGTTGGCCGTAAATAAATAACACATACTGCTGGAATCAGTTTCTGGGAGACTTAAAAAGTTATACAGATATCAGAGGCAGTTAATTAGAATCTATATTTCAAGGTCTATTATTTATTTATTGGCAAACCCATGTTACTTTGAGCAGGAGACTCTAGTAAGTGAGACTTTTGTCAGGGAGATCAAGTGGCAGGAGGAGAAGACAAGGGAAAACCTGTGGCTAACAGATTGAACCCTGGGCTGAGGGTGTGGAGCACCAGAGTCTAGTCTTCCTCCTTTTAGGAGGCCTGGGGCAGATAGATCATGCCTCTGATGTGACATTATTTCTTCATCTCCAAGGCACTTCCAAATTTAAGGAGTTTCTGGAAGGGTGTTTGAAGCAGTAGTTAAAATACAGCTGGATGGAGTAAAAAAATAAATAAAAATTAAACAAAAACTAGCAGGTGTGAAGGAAGGAAGGAAGGAAAGAAGGAAGGAAGGAAGGAGCGGAGGAAGGAGGGGAGGAAGGAAGGCAGGAAGGAAGGGAGAAAAGGAGGGAGGGAGGGAGGGAGACTTGACAGGAAAGCTTGCATGGGTTCCTGTCCAGCTCTGCTCCTCATCCGAGATTCCTGACAGTGCATCCCTGCAAGGCAATCAGTAGTGGCTCAAGTACTTGGGTCACTGCCACGTGGGCTGCCTGGATTGATTGTTGTACTTGGCTTTGTCCTGGCCCAGATATAGCTGCTGCAGGCATTCAGGGAGTGAACAAGTGAATGGGAATTCCCTTTCTCCTCTGCCTTTCAAATAAATGAAAACAAATAAAGCACAAATTTAAGAATTTGTCTGTAGATAAAGGGTCTAACTTTATAGAAAATTCTAGTTTATGACCCAATTAATTTGCTTTGTATTTGTGCTTTTAACTTCCATTCTTCCAAAAAGCAAATTACCTGCTATGGCGTATTAAAAGCACTTAGTTGGGGGGCCAGTGTTGTAGTGTTGGGGTTATGAAGGAAACATGGTGGGTGGGTGGGGGAAGCTGTTAGGAAGATGTATATTACATGAAACAAAGCACCCTGCTCTATGCAGGACCACTGATTGAGCATGTGCAATTCTAAGCTCTTTAAAAAAATAACTAGAGCATCAGAAGTGCTAAATGATGACATTGCAGTTTTGCTAGCTGTGTTCTTAGGTGACTTCAAGAATACATATTTTCCCTTTCTGTTTTCTGGTAAGTTTTAAGTAAAGTGGGTGGGGAGAAATGTTCTGATTTGATTTAAAAGCAGGTGAAGAGAGTGAAAAATCTTTATTGGATGGTTTAGCTTTGTTTCCTCGCGATTCCCCTCGTACTTGTTACTACTGTGAGTAGTAGTAACTACTGATGTTTCTCTTATGCCTTCTAAGAACGTTGGTGACGTTTTTTTCCCCTTCAAAATCTTGTTTTCAAGATTTACTTGAAAGATTTATAGAGAGTCAGAGAGAGAGAGAGTCAGTCTCCCATCTACTGGTTTATTTCCCATATGGCCACAAGGACCAGGACTGGGTCAGGCCAAAGCCAGAAGTCAGGAGATTTATTGTGGGCTCCCATGTGGGTGCTGGGGCCCAAACACTCGGGTCATCTGCTGCTGCTTTCCCTGGTGCATTAGCGGGGAGCTGGATCAGAAGTGTGGCCGCGGGGACAAGGAGGAACCCCCCCATGGGATGCTGGTGTTGCAGGAAGAGGCTTAACCTGCTGTGCCACAATGCTGGCTCTACCTTTCAACACTTTTTTCTCCTTTCATTTAACATTTTCTGTCTTCCCCTATGTTAAAGGAGTTGTCCCCTTATCAGATGTAAAATCAGATGTTTACATTTAAAAAAACGTTTACAAAATTTTCTTCATTAGAGAATCTTTAAAATGTCTTTTCTGGCTGATGAGTCATTTTGGATTCTTGTGCATAATGTGTGAAAATATCTTATGAAATTGAATCTGAAAGTGTCTTATATGTTATTTTAAATAGAACAAAAATATTTTATTTGTTGATAGTTTAGAAGATGGAGAATGATTTAGCATCTGACTTAGAAAACTTTTTTCTTAAGCTTGGGCAATTAACAGAATCCATTCTCAGATAAGCACAGACAGAGGTAATCAGATTTAATATCATTTTCCTTCATGATTTACAAGTGTTATTTATCTATATAGACATATAAATAGTTGTTTTCACTTTTAGCCCTATATTACCTCACAATTTAATTTAGGTTATATACAATAGGAATTTTCTAGTTTATTCTGGTAATTATCCATTTTTTTAGTTGCAAATACTGCTAACTACTTTTCTTTACATTTAACTCTGTACTGCTTGTTAAAAGCATATTTAAAATCATTCCATTAAAAACAAGTATCCAAATTTGGTAAAGTTCTTTCTGACCATCTGGGCTGTTGTAAAAGTTGAAAAATCTAGGACACTATCAGGCATGTCACCAATAGCTAGTAATTTGGGAATAATTTAACGTGTGAGGAATATGTTGGAAGGTGGCTATTTTAAGTCCACATATTTAAAGTAGGTTTTATTTATTTTAATCTGGAAACATATGGATTGGAAAATTTTCAAGGTAAGCTTGTGGTTGTGAAATCATTTATAATGATGATCAGTACTCAAACCTGCAATGACCAGTGACAGTTGGAAATCATTGAATTAGGGAGTGCTGTGATTCCTGTATCTTCCTTAACTGTTTGATGTTGTTATTGAAACTATATGATAAAATACCACATACATGCACATATATATAGGAGATGTAGGGAGTAGTGTATCATGATGGTTTTCTTAGTTTTCACTTAAGTGCCTATAATGGAGCTATCCAAAGAAAACTACCCTAAATGTAGGAAATCATAATCCTGTCCATAGCTTTTGGATATATCAGGGTCAAGTGAAGATTAGAGAAGACATTTCTTTGGACAGAGTTTTGGCCATGCAATTGTCACCACTCCCTTGGAGAAAGAGTGGGGTATAGTGTCTTGTAACCTTGAGCCCTGACACAGCTCACCAAGAGGACTGATTCAGAGGGCTCTGACCTGTTTCTCAAAGTTGGAAGACAGTTTGAAGACAAGGTGCTTTGATGTCTGAATTAAGCCTGAAGCATGGAAAGTGGCTTATGCATTAGGACCCAGCTCCCCCCTACTCCCCTTCCCCTCCCTGCCCCAGCCCCTGTAGGCAATCTAGAGAGCAAGATGAAGAGGCATTGACACACTTCCTGGATGGAGGGATTGGAGTGCTGCTGCTTGGGATTTGCATACGTTTCTTAGCCTTAGTCCGGATCTGAGGTGTGGCTGTGTTCCCTCAGAACCAGATGCTTTTCACACAAAGCAGAGAAACCAATATTTTTTGCGAGGGAGAAGTTGGGGTCCAGTCCAATGTAATAACTAAAAGTGCCTTGGGAATGTGGTATATGAAGTCTAAGGCAGATTGCTAGATGACCTGGGGCTTGGAATGAGGGTCACTAACAATCCTCTAGAAAGGGATCCAGGTCCAGTGACCTCTCTGAAAGGAGGACCCAGCAGAAAACCTCTGCAGAGTCCATTAAACTTCTCAAGAGAGGAAGTGTTCCTGGCCCAGAGACAGCAAAGCCAGCTGAGGGCAGAGCCAGTGGAGGAGGAACTCTCCTGTTCCTTAATGTCTTCAGCCATGAGAGAATCTGAGCATATACTGCTAAGGTGGGGGAGGAAATCCCCATGCCCGTCCTCCCAATCCTAACCTCCAGTGTGAAGCAGGGCCCAGCGAGCAAGGGGGAAGACTTGATGCAGAGGCAAGGACAGAGTGTGATTTTGATGTGGCTGTAGAATTTCTGTTTTCTCAACTGGGACTGTATTTATAACCGGAAGTTGCTTTAGAAGTGACCATTCCCTGTAAACACCAAACTCGTAGACCTGCTAGAGTTTTTATTCATGGGCAAGCAAAGATAGTACCGCCTCATATATTACAGGGACAGTAGGACAGAAAAAGAAAAACACTGAGTTTTATGTTGGGAATCATGCTTCTTCAGCATACTTGTAACATAAAGGACCATCTTCCTATTTCTAAATAGACATGTCTGCCAAACTCCTATGTATTTAACATATATTGATAAGTCCATCTAGTTAGATTAGACCCATTTTTAGCAAAATATTTGCTGTAGGTATTTATATTCAAAATTTTAGTGTTTCACAATGTTATGTAAGTTTTTCAGTATCCAAATTTCCTTTTTTTTTTTTTTTAGGCAGAGTTATACAGAAAGAGAGAGAGAGAGAGAGAGAGAGAGAGAGAAGAGTTATAGAAAGATATTTCCATCCCCTGGTTCATTCCTCAGATGGCTGCAATGACCAGGGCTGGGGCAGGCAGCAGCCAGGAGCCAGGAGCTTCATTCAGATCTCCTATGTGGATGACAGGGTCCCAAGCACTTGGGTCATGTTCTGCTGCCTTTTCCAGGCCATTAGCAGGGAGTTGGATAGGAAGAGGTATAGCCAGGACACAAACAGGCACCCATTACAGGATGGAGGTGTCTCAGTGGTGGCTTTACCCACTATGCCACAGTGCCAGCCCCAATATGCTGTTTTTTCTAATAGTGTTTTCTCCCATTTTATAGTTTAAGGTAATCAGGAAGAAAAATATGGGTCAGACACCTGCAAACAAAAGAGGGGGTTGTACACAGTGGATTCAGGGAAGGACAAGCATACTGAGTTTTCTGTTTTTTCAATCTTGTGATACCTTTCTGTTCTAGCACATCTTTCCTCCAGTGTAGTATTTCCTGAAACAGAGTCTCCAGGATAGTAAGAGGAGTAACTTGAAATAAAACTGCCTTATAATTAAATATGTGTGAGAAACAGGTTTTCATTCACCAAGTCTTGCTTGCCATGGGACTTCTCAGACTTTTATTTTTTAAAGATTTATTTTATTTATTTGAAAGGCAAAGTTACAAAGAGAGAAAGAGAGAGAGTTCTTCCATCTGCTGGTTCACTCCCCAAATGGCTGCAATGGCTGGGGCTGGGCCAGGCTGATGCCAGGAGCCAGAAGCTTCTTCTGGGTCACCCACGTGGGTTCAGGGGCCCAAGCGCTTGAGCCATTTTCCACTGCTTTCCCAGGTGTGTTAGAAAGGAGCTGGATTTGAAGTAGAGCAGCCAGAACTTGAACTGGTGCCCATGGGGATGCTGGTCTTGCAGGCAGTGGCCTTACCCGCTGTGCCACAATGCTGGCCCCCTCTCAGACTCCTTACATGTTAACATCTATTGTAAATTTCCACAAAGGATATATATTGTGTGCCATTATCTGAACATATTTGACTGGAGAGCACTGGTTTTGCTGATGGACATTATTTAGAAACAAACCTTTAGGAGGTAATGGGAAATTGTTCTATGTCTGATAGTCACCTTCACAAATACAAGTGCAGACAGACAGAACATAGATTCCAAATCCTGGAGATACCAAATGATTCTAATGATAATCAGAAAGAGTTATTTCCAGAGGCAAGCGAGGATGTTCTTGCGGCCAATCCATTTGTCTCTGATTTGCAGGACACTATTTATTGTAAATATCACTACCACTGGTGTGTAGAAGGAGAGTAAAGCCTGAAATGCTCGTGGCCTGAGGTGGCCATTCTTGACTTTGTGGCTAAAGAAAGCATATTTCTCAAACACTGTTTGCAAGGCTATCCACAGACAGCATAAGCATGGCCTGGGAACGCGAATAGCTTGATTTCTTTAAGAATCTTCTTTGGGATGGGCATCTGAAGACACCACATAGGATTTCTGCAGCCCATATTGAAGCCTGGATTCCCTTTCCGGATGTACTTCCAATTCCTATTTCTTGCTAAAACACATTTGGAGAAGCAGTGAATGATGGCTAAAGTTCTTGAGTCCCTGCCACTCATGTGGGAGACCTGGATCTAGTTCCTGGATCCTGGCTTCGGCCTGGCCCAGCCCAGCTGTTGCAGGCATTTGGAGAAGAATCAGAAGATGAGAGATTTCTGTCTTTCTCTCTTTTTTCTCTCTCTCTGTATATAACTCTGCCTTACAAATAAACATAATAAAAAATCTTTCAAAACATAAACTGTTTTTATATTTTTGATCCTAGATCTAGGAGTTAGTACCAACTGGTTGTGACTTAGCATTCATTTTCCAAATAATATCTTTTGGTATCTTTTCTCCTGGGCAAATTGGAGATAGTGATTTGTGAACTTCCAAGTCTTTTCTTTCATGAAAATCATCCAAATGCAATCAGACTTTGGGGATAGTTTTAGTATGCTTTAAAAAGTTACTGTTCTGGCAATATCCATCACCCCTATAGCTGGACATTGAAATCAGACTGATCAAGATTTAAATTACTGATCTCTCATTTATTAGACAATTAACCTTGGGCAAGCTTCATGGTACTTGAACTCCAGTTCCTTATTATCTCACAGAATTTCCTAAATTTTGCTGCAAAGGATACTAGAACTCCTTGTGATGGGGCGCCAACATTTGGAGGGGTCAGATGGGATTCCAGGTTCTTCACCACCTCTTAACCTAGGGCAGTTCTTTATAACCAAAGAGATAACTGGGCTTGTACTTAATATTTCATGTTTAACTTGAATAAGCATTAAGGCTTCACAACAAAAACTTGAGTATGATCTTCCTACTATTTAAATTAAGTGTGATGATTAAATGATGTAAATCAGGAAAAGCAAGGTAAAGGCAGTGGTTAGAAACTTAGAAATGAATGTTAGTTCTGGCTGCATAGCCTTCAACAAATTATGAAACCTCTGTATCTGGGCAAAATAACTCATCTCATTACATTTTTGGGACGCTCCTGAGATAATATATGGATTTTACGGTAGCACAAACCTTGTCACATACAAACTCTTACTAAATGTTGATCACTGTTCTTGGTACTATTAAAACTCCTGCACAGTAGCTGTCACATGCTAAGTGTTCAACAGATGTCAGTTCCCCTTTCCATCTTCCTGTCACTCAGTCATCAAGCCCTTTCCAAGTATATCCAAGTACACAGTATTCAGCTGAATTTTGCAGGGATAAAGAGATAAACACGGGGCTACTTAGAACATGTGGCACCCAAAATGTATGATAAATATATAGATATTTTAAATATTTAATTTATTTATTTAGAAAGAGTTGCAGAGAGAGTAAGAGACAGAAAGAAAAAGAGATATTCTATTTGCTGGTTCAATCCTCAAATGTCCACAAAGGCCAGCCCTGGGACAGGCCAAAGGCAGGAGCCAGGAGTTTCATCTGGGTCTTCTAGATGGGTGGCAGGAGCCCATGTACTTGGTGCATCTTCCACTGCCTTCCCAGACCATTAGCAGGGAGCTGTATTAAAAGTGGAGCAGCAGGACATGAACCAACACCCATATGGGATGCCAGTGTTGGGGCATAGTGGGTAAAACTATGCCACAATGCTGGCCCCTGGACTTGAGTTTTGATAAACCTTAGCCAGAATGCCTCTAAATGTTCTAGATCATTGATATTGTTGAAGTCTTGTGGGCTTAACATGAGTTCATTTTTTTTTCATTAGTAAATGGAACTAATTCTAGCTTAAGCTGCCTGTAGGTACATTTTTAGAACAACCATTGTACAAACTATGAACCATGAAATATTTTGGGTTGGCTATAAATGAATCCCAAAGAGAAACATGACGATTAATTTTTATAAAATCCCTTATTAAAGATAAGCCATACAAGAAAAGAAATAATGGAGATACAGCATGTAATTTAAAGTCTTTCATTTAATTTGGGGGAAAAATAAAAAATTATGTTGCATATTAAAAGAAAAAATTGATTGTCTCTTGAATGGAAAGATTCTCTCTCTCTTTCTCTCTCTCTCTGTTTCTCTCTCTTTCATTCATTCAACAGTAACTGGGTGCCTTCGGTGAACCACATAGTATGTGAAGCTCTGGAAATGCAATGGTGCACAGAGACACACAGACCTTGTTACGTAGAACTAACAATCCAGCAAGCTAGACAGACACTATCCCAAAATATTTTTTCCAAGAAGGAGAGATTCTAGATGCTCTGAAAGTATGACCTGGAAGCTTGACCCCTTAAGCAAGTTGGAAAACCTTCTCTTAGTAAATGGCAATTGAGTTGAGAATGGAGCAGAAGAAAAAAAAAAGGGAGGAAAACCCAGTAAGTATAGAGAAAACAATAGATAAAGCCCAAAGCACAAGGAAGCAGTGTTGGCAACACCAACTAACCAGTAGAAGGCCTTGGTCCTCTGCAGGGTGAGGGGGTATTTCCTGTGGAAGGCAGGGAAAGGCCAGTCATTAAGGGACTCACTGTCAGGGTAAGGATCTTTGGTACCATCACAGGGGCAGGTTCCTCCTCATCTGCCCTTGGAATTGTGTTTCCATCTGTGATGACTTTGCTTTGAATTCTTCTCTTAAACAGAGTGATGGTTAGGACCCTGTGGAAAATGCAGCCACCTTTCTCTATTTTTAGATACTTAATTTGGAAATGTTTCATAAAGAAGGAAAGCATTTTTGTTTTATAAGCCTGAGTCTGAGCAGGAATTGCTATAATATGTTATCCAAGTGCCATATGTGTTTGTGTGTGTCTTTATCTGTATCCATGTGTATTGAAAACAATCTTTGATCAGTCATTGTTCTCTGGCTTCTATGGAATGCTCAGAAATACTCAGTCCCATTTTAATTAAGGATCTGAAACCATGAGTCTGACTGCATTAGAGATTTTGCAAGCGGCCATCAGTTCTTAAGTTGTGGCTTTGAAGCCCTTACATATTCCTATGTGGTGGATATTTTCCTTTGGGGGTGTATGCTGGTTACTCCCCAACTTACTCCCCAACTCCCACTCTCTTACTCTGTAGCCCTGACCTTCTTTGTCCTGTTTGTTGACTCTGGAGGTTGACCTCGGTATCACCTGGGTTCCAATGACTGTTGTCTCCAGGTTGGTTCAGTCCATGGGAGATCCTGGAAAAACACTGGGCCAGGGATGGAGAAGTTAGGTAGCGGGTGTTCACTCCCACTGCAGTGGGCCTTTCTCATCATGTTTCTTGTGGGATCAGTGTCCCTTCATGGCTCTGGCTTATTGTGACAGTTCCCCTTTCTCCCATTTATTTCACAGGGCTCAGGGAACATGTTCCCTACCTTTGTTCTTTTAGGCCCATGCTACAAAAAGCATTGTGGTTCAGCAGGCCTCAGGTGCCTCAAAATCCTTAACTTGTAACCCTGCCTGCACCTCTGAAAAGAGTTCTTTCACCTCATTTTCCTCAAAGCTGCGGGTGACTATGACTTCTGCCTCCTGCCAGGATTCTGACTGATAAAATCAGGGTTTGTTTTTCTGCTACTCAGTTTATTTTTTTTCTCTTCTGAATCCTGGGTAGGCTTCAGATTGAGATAACTGGGGACCAGAAGAATGATGGTAAAATTCCCTAGATTATATGAGCTCACTTTCCTCACTTTGGGCTCAAAATAGGTTGGTCTCCAGAGAAAGGAAGGACACTGTTTGTCATCATATATCTGCCTGACTGTCATTCAGGACCTAATTGGACTCTCTTAAATTTCATTCCATTCTTGCTTGTCACTTTTCTGGGCCCCTGAGAAATTTCTTGCCATGTGTGTTCCGAAGCAGGACATTTTGACACAGACATTTTGATGCTGTGAATATTTTGAACTTCAGAGTAGAAAGAATAGGATTTAGGTCACAGGAAAAACAGATACCTTTTCATCCTCCTGGACCTCCTATCCTGTCCTAAAGGTCACCTTCACTTTACATTTTTTTTTTTACAACTTAAAAATGGAGATAGTGTTCTGTATGCAAAACTCAAGGAAATAGCATAATGGACTCCCTTGGGCCTGTCATCCAGCTCCCATGATGATTGACTGATCTCGTAGTATGCATGTTTCTTTTTTGTGTGTGTGTGCTGAAATATTTCAAGTGAATACTATTTCTCTTATTTCATCTATGCTTTAGTTTATTTCTTTGACTTAGGGACTTTAATCACAATATACGTGCAATAAAATGAGCAATTACTCTTTAACATCTGATATTCTATGGTTGATTTTCATTCCCTCAAAACATTTTTTTAAATTGGGTTTTTCAGATCAGAAGCCATAGAATACCTGTGTGCTGCCTTTGGTTACTGTCCTGCACTTTAAAATTTTGTTATTTCCACAAAACAAAAATATGGCAGAAGCACTTGAATTCTAAGTGTATATTTCATTGATTATTTCCAATATGAGCAGTCCATGAAACTACTGTTGAGATAAACATGTGAAACAGAGCTCTACTACTCAGAAGTTTTCCAGTCATTGATTTTATTCCTAGCCCTACACACACACACACACACACATGCAAAGATATCCAGGCTTCTGTCATCACAGATTTCTTTCGTCCATTTTTGAATGTTGTGTCCTATGAATGGAATCATTTAGCATGTCATCATTCGGACATGATTTTTTGGGGGAGGTGGATTCAATTGTCTCTTGAAAAATTAACTTACTGAGATGTCATTTATATGCAATAACATGGGTTTTCATAAACAGTATAGTTCACTGAGTTTTGAAAGAAGTATGCATTCATGAACCCACAACCACAGTCAACACACCCAATGCTTCTATTCTCCCACAAACTTTCCTTATGCTATGTGGTCATCATTCCCTAGTCTCACTCCCAGCTCTTGGGAAACTACTGATTTGCTTTCTGTTACTTTATATTATTTTGTGTTTTCTAGAAGTTTTAACACATTGAATCATAGAAGTATAATATACTTCTTTAGTGAGCATAATGAATTAGTCATCTGCATCTATGTAGTTATTGCATTACAGTTTGTTCCTCTGTATTGCTGAATAGTATTACATTAAAAGGATGTTTCACATTTTGCGTATCCATTCACCTATTGGTTATATATAGGCTGTTTATGCATTTAGGTTATTATTACAAATAAAGTTGCTTGAGTATGGATCTTTGTGAGATGTTTTCATTTCTCATAGTAAATACCTAAGTATGGAATGTCTGAGTTGAATACTACATATATGGAGGTATTGTGAAAAGTTTATGCGAAATGAGTATTGTAAAAAAACTATGCACAGATTTCCAAGTATTTTATGCAGAAATAAGCGTATCTTTTCATTCTGTGTTTCCACCAGCTTTCTGAAGTACCCACAGAGGTTTGCTTTTTTTAAAGATGTGTTTATTTGAAAGGCAGAATTACAGAATCAGGGGGAGAGATCTTCTATCTGCTGGTTCATTCCCCAAATGGCCTCAGTGGTCAAGGCTGGGCCAGGATGAAGTTAGAAGCCAGGAGCTTTATCCAGATCTCCCAAAGAGGGCAGTGAGGGGACAGCAAGCACTTGGACCATCTTCTGCTGCTTTCTCTATTCACTAGCAGGGAGCTGAATGGAAAATAGAGCAGCTGGGACATAGGTATCCAAATGGGATGCTGGCATCACAGGCAGTGGTTTAACCCACTGCACCACAACACAGACACCTATAGGTGTGCATTTTGAAAGAAATTGTCTAGAGCCGGCGCCGTGGCTCAATAGGCTAATCCTCCACCTTGCGGCGCCGGCACACCGGGTTCTAGTCCCGGTTGGGGCGCCGGATTCTGTCCCGGTTGCCCCTCTTCCAGGCCAGCTCTCTGCTATGGCCAGGGAGTGCAGTGGAGGATGGCCCAGGTGCTTGGGCCCTGCACCCCATGGGAGACCAGGAAAAAGCACCTGGCTCCTGGCTCCTGCCAGGATCAGCGCGGTGCGCCGGCTGCAGCGGCGGCCATTGGAGGGTGAACCAACGGCAAAGGAAGACCTTTCTCTCTCTGTCTCTCTCTCTCACTGTCCACTCTGCCTGTCAAAAAAAAAAAAAAAAAAAAAAAAAAAAAAAAAAAAAAAAAAAAAAAAGAAATTGTCTAATGGTTTTCCAAAGTGGTGATGCTATTTACATTGAGCATTACAGTTGCTCTACAGTCTTACTAACCTTTGAGAAAGGTTATTCTTTTAAATTTTAATTGTTCTAATATGTGCACACTGGAATTTTGATTTGCATTTCCTGATCTTGCTCTTGAGCATCTTTTCATGGACTTACTTGCCATCTGTATGGCTTCCTTTTTGGACTTTTCAGATCTTTGGCTCTTTCTCTATTTTCTTGTTAAGTCCTAGGAATTCCTTCTGTATTCTGGATACAAGTATTTTGTCAAAATGTGTATTCCACGTATTTTCTTGTCTCATGGCAAGTATTGTGGCACAGCAATTTAAGCTTCTGCTTGGGGTGCCTGTCTCTCATATGGGAATTCTTGTTTGAGTCTTGCCTTTCTGCTTCAGATCCAGCTTCCTGCCAATGTGCAAGCTGAGATGCAGCAGCTGATGGCTCTACTGCTTGGGCTCTTGCCACACATATGGGAATCCCAGATGGAATTCCTAGTTCATTGCTTCAGCCTGACCCAGTCCTGGCTGTATGGGCATTTGAAATGAACCGGAAGATGTTTCTCTCTCTTCCTCCTTCCTTCTTTCTCTCACTCTCGCTCTCTCTCTGTCACTTTGCTTTTCAAGTAGATGAAAATACATAATTTTTTTTCAATCAGGAATGTTTCACTTTGGCTTGCTTATACTGTTAAGCCAAATGCTGTTAAGAGAAATGCTGGTCTGCCTCAAAGTTGCAAAGATATATTTTCTCTATGATTTCTTCCAGAAATTGCATTGTTTTAAGTCTCCATTTATGTTCATGATCTACTTTGATGAAATATTTCTGTATAGTATCAATATTTATTTCCCCACTGACAATATAGGTACCTAGTTATTCTAGCACAATTTATTGAAAAGGCCTTCTATTCTTCAATTGAATTGCTTTGAAATATTTGTCAAAAATCAGCCAACAGATCTGATCATTATGGCACAGCATGTTAAGCTGCAGCTTCCAAAATGCCCACATTCACATTGGAGTGCCTGGTTATAGTCCAGTCTGTTCTGCTTCCAGTCCTCTTTGTGGATGGACGTGGGCCCTTGCCACCCATGTGAGCAACCCGCATGGAGTTCCATGCTCTTGGTTTTGACCAGGCCCAACTCTGGCTTATTGTGGGCATTTGGGATCTTAGCTAGCAGATGGAAGGTGTCTCTCTCTCTCTCTCTCTCTCTCTCTCTCTCTCTCTCTTTTAGTTGCCTTTCAAATAGATGAGAATAAAACTTAAAAATTCAGTGGACCATTTATGTATGTGTAGACTCTTTGTTACCTTGATTGACTTGTTCTTTCACTATTACTTTGCTGTCTTGAAATCAGGTAGTTTCAGTTCTCCAACTTTGTTCTTCTGTTCTTTATTAAAACTGCCTTGCCTTTAGTTCATGTACATTTCATATAAATTTGAGAACCAAAAAATCTGCTGGCATTTTGATTTCTATTGCACTGAATTTTCAGAATGATTTTGAGAGAGTTGCCTTTTTAACCATAGTAAATCTTTCAGGGCATGAATATGCCCAATGCTTTTTAGTTTTCAGTAGAAAGCTCCTATGTGTATTTTGCATCTTTTGCTGTTGTAGAAAATGGAATTGTAATTTTAGTTTTATTTTCTAGTTGTTATTGCTTGTGTTAGAAATGGTATTGATTTTGGTATATTGTCTTTGTATCCTTTGACATTACCAAATTCATTTATTGGTTCTGGTAGTCTTTTTCAAGATTTTTCACTTTTCTGCATGATCACATCACATGTTAATAAAACAGTTTTACTTCTTTCTTTCTGATCCTAGTTTAAGCTGTTTATCTTATCTTTTGTTTTATTAATCCCCCCTAACAATGTCTTTTAAATATTTATTTGCAATGCTAGAATTTTATAATAAATTCATTTGCTACCTCTACTATCTCCCCTTCTGTGTGATGTCAGGTAACTCAACCCCATAGCCATAAAAGATTTTTAATAGTCTACTCTAAACTGTCAATGTTTATTTAGATTTTGCTCACATATTTACCTTCATTTACTTGTCACACTTTATTCCACCCTGCATTATATGATTCTACTTTGGAATTTTTCTTCTGTACAAACAACTTTATTTTAGTATATCCTTTATTGTGGCTTTTGCTATTTTTTCTCAGAGAGATGTTAATTTTCTGGCAGGTGGATAAGGTATGAGCAGGTTTTATTGATTTAATCAGGAAATGGAAATTTTCAAGCCTGTTTCGGTTCTATTTCCAGTTTGTTCTAATAACTCAAGCCCTTCGAATTTCTTGGCTTGAAGTCTGAGGTATTTACCATAGCCCTTTGTAGTATGTTCTAAATATCAATTTTTCTCACTCTAGCATCATTTGATTGACAGCATTTCTTCTTAGCCATTTAGGCTTTTAGAAACTGGTTTTGGCTTAGTTTTTAGCCTCTTGCTGCACTTGTTTGTAGCTTATGAATTTGCAAGTGCCATTTACATTACATGAGCAGTGTTGGGCTCACTCTTCTGTGGTCTCCCTTTCTCAGAAATTTTAGCCTTTTAAGTTCTAGCTACTTTATCACTAGCCCTTCAATTCAAGATTTAAATCACACAAATAAACTGCTTCAAGCAGTTACTACTTGCTACTTGCTCTATTTCTGGACAGTGCAAATTAGCAAACGCTCTTGTGACAACACATTACTTTAGATATCAGTATAGAGTTCACCTCATTGAGTTTTCTGTCTGTACAGGATCTAAGATATTTGACTCTTAGATGAATGCTCTTTAGCAGTTCATCTTATTTTTTATTTTATGCAGATAATTATAATTATCTTCTATAGGAGAATTAGCTGAACACAAGTAACTCCTTCATAACCAGAAGCATTAACTGCAAAGCTGTATTAAGAAAGTCCCTTTACCTCCATCCCCACAGACTGCCATTTCTAAAAATGCTATTTCTTTGTTGAAAAAAATGGGCCATTTTCACTACTTCAAAGGCCCAAATGCTGACTTTCTTGTTTCCTTGCAGTGTCATTGTTTAACATGTTTCACTCTTCTCCATACTTCTAAGAATATTTCAGTTAGATTTAAGGTCATTAGGTCATAACATGTCATGGGGAACATGAAATATCTTCTACAGTATATAATATCAGGAGACCTAATATGAAATGGTTCCCCAACTTTGCTACATGTAGGAATCTCTTGGGAATCTTAAAAACAACAAAAAACAAAACCATTGATGTCTAAATTCTGTTCAGACACTGTGATTTAGTTGGTTTGGACATGACCTGAACATTGGAATTTTAAAAACTCCCAAGGTGATTTGAACATGCAGCAGAGTCTAGAAGCCACTGATGTAATGTCTGGTTGCCCCATATGTGGTTAGGTTATGATTGATTCATAGCGCCAGGTGTTGTCAGTTTGGTGCCTTCAATATCAAGTTACCCATGGATCTTTAAAGCAAAAAGTTCACAACCATTGATGATGGTCAGCTAGACCCATTATTTCACTGAGTACTGAGAAATGGTGATTTTCTAATTCTGTCCTTCCTACTGTTCTTACTAGCTATGATTACTCTAAAATAACTTTCCTTCAAATGCCTCTGATTATCTTGAAATGCTGTCCATGAAGGCAAAGGAGGTTAAAAGCTTAATCATTTCTCTTATATATTTTCTGAATTGTGATTTGGTATACTAACAACTTCTAAGGATGACCAATGATGGTTTTAAAATACTACTAGAGAACTCATGGATTTTTACTTAATTCTACTGTTTCATTCCACCATACCCACTGTTCTTTTTGAATTTGAAGTGGATTCATCTCTGGTCAGCAGACGACCCTGTCATATTGTCTCCAAGTCCCTTTGTCTCCAGGTTCCTTGACAAATGTTGTTAGTCCATGTGTCTATTTGCTCGTTCAAATCTGAAATCAGGAATTTATTCAAGGATGTCTTATTTCATTAAATGAAAAAAGAAGTTAACATACCAAAATAAAAGCAGTAAGTACATTAGCTTTCACTATTAACCTATACATTTTTTTCATTTTGTTTAATAAAAATGAGTAATGATAACTTTATTTCAGTTCTATCACATACTATGTTTTTCTTAGGATACTTACTTAACTTCTCTCTGCCTTACTGTTTTCATCCATACAATGGGAATGATAATTGAAATGATGCAGGTATAATTAACCATCTCATTGGCTTTTTAATGGAGAACCAACATGAGCAATGGTTGTGGTCATTGTGGTAGTTACGTAGCAATATTATAGCTGTTTACTTTTTGACAAATTGTTATTTACCTACTGCAGGTAAGCACTTGGCATCAGCAGTAGCATTAAAGGTCAAAGGACTCATTTATTTCTTCAACTCTATTTAAGGAGCTATGCTGGGCACTGGGATATTATAGCAAACAAGATAAACATAGTCTGTGTCTTCTAGACGACAAAAAAAAGTAAAATGACAAAAATAAATTATTAGTTTTCATCTCAAATTATTCATATATGATTTTTTCTAGGTTCTACTAAAATTGCAAGTAGCTTGTTACTTCCAGGGAAGTGATTGCTTCAGAAGTGGCAGTTAGCCTAGCAGTTAAGGGAACTGCATCCTGCAGTGCTGGGTTTGATTCCCAGCTCCAGCTCCTGACTGCAGGTTCCTGCCATTGTAGACCCTGGGAGGCAGCAGTGATGGCTTAAGAGATTGGGTTCCTGCCACCCACATGGGAGACCTGAATTGAGTTCTCTCCTGCTGGCTTCCACCCCATCCCAGCTCTGGCAGTTGCGGGTATTAAGGGAATTAATCAGTAGACGAGAGCACTCTGTCTCTCTTTGACTTTCAAATGAAAAAAGAATTTTTAAATGACCACTTTAAAATAGCCCTAATGAAATGTCTTCTGACTCATTTTGTTGAGTACATTTCTTCCCCACGTATGTTTTCCCTTGAGGAGAACTAGTTTTAGTAACAGGGTGTCCCTTGCTGTGGTTCAGAGTCTAGCAATCAGAGTTTCTTTTCCAGATTCCTAGGAAGCAGCTGCTTCCCAAGGGAATTCAGCCCTATTGAGAACAGAAAGGTGCTCTTTCCCATGATTTGTTGCAAAGAAGCAAACAAGTACCACAAAAGTGGGGTGCAGAGGCTGGAAGCCGCCTGACTCTTACTTCAGAGTGAAAATGAGGCTGCAGGGTGTCCCTCTTTGTAAATGACTGGATGAAAGACCAAGAAAACATCTGCTCTGTGTCCTACAGCTAAAAGTATCTTCCTGCTGCGAAGAACTCACTTATTTGGCTCTTTGTGCAGTGGCCTAAAGACCGTCTCCGCAGGGCCAGATCACAGGAAGCCAGCGAGGTGAGAGCAGTGATTTTCCTCCTCTCTCACTTCTAGTGATGTTTACGTTGGCCGCATGGAAAAAGCCTTCTTACTTAGAATAAAATACGGTTTTCAATCCTATGCCATTGCTCATCCTACTTTACTTTTCTCTGACTCAATGGGAACTTCTCAGGACTCTGCTTCCTATGAGTCAGTGTGTATGTCCATAGGAAACATCCCATTCACTTCTGTGGGAAGTGAACAGGTTTAGTTTTTATTTATTTACTTTTATTTATTTGAAAAAGAGAGAGAAGAAAAAAAGAGAGAGGAGAGAGAGAGAAGAACTGGGGCTGGGCCAGGCCAAAGCCAGAAATCTTGAACTCTTTCCAGGTCTCCCATGTGGATGGCAAGGACCTAATTACTTGAGTAGCCTGCTGCCTCCTATGAGGAGGAAGTCGGATTAGAAGCAGAGCAGGGCCTCCGACCAGGCAGTCAGATATAGAAAGTGGGCATCCCCACTGGTGTCTTAACCCTGCACCAAAAGCCTAGCCCACCCTTGAAGACATTGCTATCTGGAGAATGCAACTAAATGTTGTCTATTCCACAAATCTTAATTGATTCTGAACAGGGTTCTGGGACCTAGGATAAAGTGATTAACCCAATAAAGAATGCTCATGTTCTCTTGGCAAAGATTGGCAGACCAAGGTCTGTGGGCCAAACTCAGTTATAGCTGTTTTGCATGAGCCTTTTAGCTAAGATTGGATTTGCATACACATATTTATAGTTTTCTTTTTTTAAAAATGCAGGAGATTGTATTTGACTCAGAAAGCCGGAGATATTTGCTACCTTTCCCTTTAGGAGAAAGGCTTGTTTGCCTGTTCTTGGACATATACCCTAAGGGTTCTTTCCCATCATGTAAAGGTCCTTGAGTATGGACTCCATGTTAGGCAGCCTTGGGTTCACATCCTAGCTCAAGTACTTAGTATGAAGTTTCAGGCAAGTGCCTTTATTCTTCTAATTTTTCAGTCTCTTCATCTTGAAGAAGGAAATACCAGGATTCAAGCAACATGTATTTCTAGAGTACCTGTAACATGTCAGGAACTTGTTAGGTATGAGGGATGAAGTCAAGTCACAAAAATATGCACACATAAGGGAGATGGTTTCAAATCCCTATATACAGTCATGAAGAAGTGGAGCACAGTGGTAGAAGAGGGGTAAGATAATGTGGTGGTGAGGGTTGTGTATAAAAAAAAAAATGTTTTAAGAAGGAATAAGTTGGCCAGCGCTGCAGCTCATTAGGCTAAATCCTCCGCCTTGCGGCACTGGCACCCCAGGTTCTAGTCCCAGTCGGGGCGCCAGATTCTGTCCCGGTTGCCCCTCTTCCAGGCCAGCTCTCTGCTGTGGCCCGGGAAGGCAGTGGAGGATGGCCCAAGTGCTTGGGCCCTGCACCCCATGGGAGACCAGGAGAAGCACCTGGCTCCTGCCATTGGATCAGCGCGGTGCGCCAGCCGCAGTGGCCATTGGAGGGTGAACCAACGGCAAAAGGAAGACCTTTCTCTCTGTCTCTCTCTCTCACTGTCCACTCTGCCTGTCAAAAAAAAAAAAAAAAAAAAAAAAGAAGGAATAAGTGGTCAACTGCTCAAGTGCTGTAAAGTATTTAAATGCAGATAGCCCTGAAATGGGCCTCTCCCTTTGAAAAGGTGTGGTTTACCAATCAGCTTTACCACCAACATGCTGTGATTGCTCTTGGCCTTTACACATTCATAATAATGGGAAAAAACATGGTAAGACTGGCTTTTTAAGGAAACTGGAGTGATCCTTTCAAGAAAATGAGTCCTATAGGTTGGCTGAATTAAAAAAAAAAATGTGTAAAGAAGTTGATATTTTAAACTTCAATAATTGCATGATAGATTATAGGAGAAAATGATGTTAATGACTACTGTCATTTTAGTTGTGTTATTTTTATTTTTTTTATTTTTTATTTATTTTTTTTTTATTTTTTGACAGGCAGAGCAGACAGTGAGAGAGAGAGACAGAGAGAAAGGTCTTCCTTTGCCGTTGGTTCATCCTCCAATGGCTGCCGCGGCCGGCGCGCTGCGGCCGGCGCACCGCGCTGATCCAATGACAGGAGCCAGGAGCCAGGTGCTTTTCCTGGTCTCCCATGGGGTGCAGGGCCCAAGCACCTGGGCCATCCTCCACTGCACTCCCTGGCCACAGCAGAGAGCTGGCCTGGAAGAGGGGCAACCGGGACAGAATCCGGCGCCCCGACTGGGACTAGAACCCGGTGTGCCGGCGCCGCTAGGCGGAGGATTAGCCTAGTGAGCCGCGGCGCCGGCCTAGTTGTGTTATTAAGATCTTCTACAATACCCCCAAGTCATTTTGCTCTTGGGGTGCCTTTTAGAAACACTTTTCAGTTAAAATCTTGTACCAATAGGAGAGGAAAGTGGCCAAGTTGAAATGAATCTCGGCAACTTTTAAATGCACATCAAAGCCAATATTCACAAGGAGCACTTAGAGTTTATACAAATAGAACACCTTCTGGGTTTCTGACACAGACAAGTGTTCTCCCAATCTTCCTTTCCTCTTTTCCATTTGTCACGGAGATTTTTCATCTTGTTGCTCATCTGCAGCCATCTCAGGAAAGTCTGACCACACAGCACCTCATCACTGGGTGGGAAACGCTAGGGCCATCTCCATCGGATGGGAAAGAAAAAAAAAAAAAAAAGAACAACTCCTATTGGTTCTCATTTCTCAGACAGAGTGATGCCTTTAACACACTGTAATGTAAGTTTTTATCTGCAAGACGGATTACCAACATTGGACTGCTATTGTCCTATGAAGGGCCACAGACATGGTACAGTATATGTTCTTAAAGAATAAATTGTGGGAAGTCCACTGATCGACTGGAGCAGTTTCTGCTTTGCCCCTAACCAATTTATGTCTTGGCAAATTTTCTGTTTTCTTCTCCTAGTTACATTTATTAGCTTTGGAATTGTTTTTCCTTTTAATTGAAGAGTGGTGTTTAGAGTAGATGGGCAGTCCACCCCAGTTTAGGACAATGGATGAGTAGTTTTACAAAGGAATGACAGCATTATCTAGGCGTTTGTACCAGATGTACATATCTCCCATCCAAGGACCCTCTGCATTTGACTCCCGTCTGTTTTACGAAAAAGGAAAGTGAAGCTCAGATAAGGAAGTGGCCAAGGTCATGTGCTAATTCGCACTTCCCCACCTGGGGAACAAGCTGCTGAATCATTTTAGTCCAAATCCAGTGATTTTTCTCTTACAGTAGAACAGCAGTTTCTGTGTCCACAGAGAAGGAAGGTTAAAATTGTTTAAAACCTGGAAGCTGATGAAATATGAAGAAATCACGTGCTGGGAGCCTGTGCCTTCCCCAGCTTTCCACTGAACCAGAAACTGTTGGGGCACCCCTGTGGGTCTGCAACCTTTCTCTGGCAGCTGGGCTTGGTGTCCACAGAGGCGAGCGGTGGCTCGTGGTTAAATCATGCAGATGGAAACCAGGCAGCTCCTGGGTGTGGGCTCATGCTTTCTCCTCGCTTGCCCAAATTAAGCTGCCTAACTGTGTTCCCGGGGCAGCTGAAGGTTTTTAAGGGTCAGCTAGCATTTCCTAACAACTCTGTAGAATGTGAGGCGCATACATTTTTCTCTCCCAAGTGTCAGCAGACACAGTCACTGCAGAATAGCTCAAAAGATTTTTCTAAATTTGGGTTGCTTTATTTGGCTCCTTACCTTAATCCAAAGGACATCTCATAATGCCATTTGACTTACAACTATGTTTTGATCCTTGAGTGTATAGATTCTTAGGTAAGGAATGTTTCAAGTATGTAAAGATTGTGCTTTTCTATTTAAATAAAATTATTCTTCAATGCATTTCTAATAATAACTGTTGTATGTTTACTGGGGGGGGGCATGCATGACTATACAAGAAGTTGTGCACATGTTACTGGATTTAAATTTTGTGGTAGTCCTGTGACACAGAAGTTAGTATTCCCTTTATACAGATAGGAAAACTGAGCCTCAGAAGGTAACTTAATCAAGATCGCACAGCCAGTTCAGGGTCCATCAGGATGTGGAATCAGGCAGTTTGGCTCATAACATATATTACTTACTATCTACCAGTCTACCCTATCTCGCTGGTACAGGTTCCTGAATTCTCTGTGAGGATATTTTGAATACATTTTT
Source organism: Oryctolagus cuniculus (assembly GCF_051225735.1). Taxonomy (NCBI): domain Eukaryota; kingdom Metazoa; phylum Chordata; class Mammalia; order Lagomorpha; family Leporidae; genus Oryctolagus; species Oryctolagus cuniculus. Next base: position 90,612,876 of record NC_142876.1, read on the forward strand.
CTCATTGTGAATTAACTTATTTTGTATGCAACTGTGTTTATTTCTCAGGGATTGATTTGTCTTTGAGGCATGTTTCAATCTAGACTTGCATTTTCCATGGAAGGAAACTGTTGCCCAGAAAAATAAAGTGTTGGCAGTATGGTTCTTACTGCTCTCTCCCATCCATTTCCTTGGTTCCCTGTTCTCCTTTGCTTACAAAACGCTCGCCTCTAAGAGAGTTCAATGTCACATTTCAAGGTTCTGTGTTATTTATAAGGTGCTTGGTACTAAAGGCTGAAGAAGTTGTTTTACTTTGTCTTCTTTGGGTCTAGAAGCAGTCTTTGTTATACTGTCTGAGATTCTCAAAAGAGGAATTCGAGGTTAACTCTTTCCTAAATGACACTGAATATTATGAATTTTATTTTATTTGAAATGGAGAAAGAGAGAGAAAGAGATAGAGAGAAACTCCCATTCTCTGTTCCCCAAATGCCCACAATGGGCAGGATAGTCTAAGCTGATGCCAAGAGCCCAGAATTCAATCCAAGTCTCCCTTGTTGGGTCACAAGAATCCAAGTCATTGGTCCATCAGCTTCTGCCTCCCAGAGCACACATTAGAAAGAAGCTGGAATTAGGAATGAAGCCAGAATTCAAAACCTGGCTCCCAGATATGGGATGTGGGTGTCCCAGTTGTCATTTTAACCTCTAGGACAAGCACTACCCCTACCATGAATTTTAGAAGGAGGATTTATTTATGATAATGTTTGCTTACTTATTGACATTAAGATAAAGGTATGAAGCAGTGTGTCATTGGAATTAGGGCTGCTAATACATTCTAGAGAATATTCTAAACTGTCTCTCAGGAGTTCTTTTGAGCAATCTGAGGGATTTGGGGTGGATTTTTGTGTTTAGTTTTATTTGTGAACCACACCTGGAACTTGGGGCCTAACTGTATTCTCTGTGTTTGTCATCACTTTGTGGCCCTGCAAAAGCCATGTTTCACCCAGCCCTTTGAGAAAGAGACATTTCCCTGCAACGCCTCTTCTGTATTCAAGTTCACCTAGTCATCTGTTACTACAAAAACAAAAGACAGTGTGCTCCCTGATAGTGGGTCTATATCAACTTTAACCTTGGAACTATGATATTCATTATATTTTATTTATCTGAGAAGTACAGGTATAAAAATAGTATGGCTAAAACCTTTCCTATGGAAGCCCTAGTCCTTCTATCCCCTATTATAGTTGAGAGATTAGAACTCACAGAAACCAGAAAAATTTTCCTCATGCTTTATTTGCTCTTTGACCACCACTAACCAGTCTTTTTTTTTTTTAACTTTTATTTAATGAATATAGATTTCCAAAGTACAGCTTATGGACTACATTGGTTCCCCCCCCCCCCCCCGCCATGACTTCCCTCCCACCCGCAACCCTCCCCTTTACCACTAACCACTCTTAAAGGAACCAATAGTTGAAGAATTGAGGGATGGAGTGAGGGTGGGGTAGGGAAATTGTCATTTAACATGTTGATTCAGACACCTTTATCCCTTATCAGAGTACCTATTTCACTGCTCTTCTTTGGCTCTTGACTGTAGCTTCCTGCTAATGCAGACCCTGGGAGGCAGTGATGATGACTCATGTAATTGGTTTCCTATCACCCATATGGGAGACCTGGATTGGCTTCCCAGGTTACCATCTTCAGCCCCAGCCCAGCCCTGGCCTTTGGGAAATAAACCAGTGGATGAGAGTGCTCTGTCACTTTCTGCCTTTCAAAAAAAACCACAATTTTTAAATGTGGTAATACCTGAAGATGTCAGTGCCTGTATAGTGATTTTACAGCAAATTTTGGAAGTTAGCAGTTCTCTGATGATAAAAGGCAACCCTGCTTCCCCAAATTCTCCCCATCCAAGACAACAAACTCCAGTTGAAACTTGAGGCTTTGGCACAAAAGTGATTTCAATGGTAAGAATTCTATCCATGGTGTCCATTTATCCATCTCCAAGTCTAGCTGGAAGATGCTTGTCATCTACCTGGTCCTGGATATCTGTTTAGTGCATATGACCACAGGGCTGACTTTTTGCCATGCACCATCTCAGAAGAAACTTTTTGCCAAAAATGTGAAGATTGTTCTGAAGGAAAACCACACTCTCCATGTAAATTGTTGTCTGGGAGATGCTGTGCAACACAGTATATGGTACCATATGGCGGTGGAGGATGGACCAAGGCTCAGGGAGACTTTGGAGACAACTTGATGGATTTCTTTGAGGCTCTGAATTAGACACAGCCCCGGGAGATAAAAGCAGGGATTTTTGTTGTGAGGTTCCTCCTCTGTCTTGCTAACTTCGCCACTTCTCTATGGATTAATTAATTTTTTTCTTTATCCGGGGAATGGGCCTCTGGTTTAGGTTGATGACAGGCTGATGAATAGACAGATCTGGCAAGCGCAGTCCTGCTGCTGACTCCTATCTGTGCTTCTGCTTGGGTTTCTCCTTATAAATCAGAGCAACAGTAAAATCGTATGCATGCATTAGAAAAATAGGTCCCTATTTTTAGACTCTCGGGAAATTTTTTCTTTTATTTGATTTTCGTGGTTTCAGTCCTATCTTACAACACAGTTTCATACAAATGCAATTGGGCTTCCCCAGACTGGTAGGACACAAATCAAAATGATATTATGTGAAGAGGTTCACAGCTGTAAATCCTTCCTCAAATTAAAGCTCTGAACCCTAATCTGCTAGAGGTCTACAGTGGAGGAGGGGCCCCCTTCGGCACCCCACCAAGAATAGCATAAAGCACCTGATGATGACTTGACAGAGACTTTCATCTTTTGTCCCTTGTGAAATAAAATCTTCAAAGTTACTTGCCTTTTCTTTGAAACTTAGCACAGGCTGTGCTTGGCCAGGTGTGTCAAAGCTGATGCCAAGAGGGCAGGAAGTGAGAGCTCTTTTTTATTACCCAGTTCTTTCACTGCTGCTTTTTTGTTTTGGTTTGTTTTTTTTTGTTTGTTTGTTTTGTTTTTTAAGTGACATGGGAAGGAACAAGGGTAAGTCTGAAATGTGCCTGCTTTCTAATAAGGTTTAAGATGCAGACACACAAAATCACAATAGGGACCCAAGCAGGAGACTGACGAATTAACTGAATTCATCAGTTAACTGATGAATTTGTGAGAAGTGGAGGGAAGTCAAGGCAGGACAAGGGATGGGCCAGTCCGAGGTGAGAGGGAAGATCAGAAAGCTGGGAATCTAGATGAGAACAGTCACCTGGCAAAGTTCAGCTGCAAGAGCTGAGTGAGTGGGCAGGACCCTGGCAGAGTCTGCCGACAAGGCTGGTGTGATACTCACTAACTGGACAGATATGAGTGCTAACGACCTAGGTAAGAGATCCTGGACCAAATGCCTGTCTGAAACACAGTTAGTTCCCAGAGAGGTTCAAGTGATGGCTGTCTATATACTTCTAGACATGTCCCTCTTAGGGCAGGCTTCTACCTCCTGTGGAAAGAGACTGGAGTGTCTCAGGTCTTAACAACAGGACAAACCTGTATCTCCAAGACATCCGTTGGTAGGCACATAGACCTCAGTGGGCAAGGTGAGTGCTGATTATACAGAATCATTTGCCTTCTGTTCAACAATGTCTTCTTTGGAGGGTCAACTTTCTTACAATGCCTTTCATTCATAAAAGTAGTGGAACTACATTCTCTGTTCTGTGTCCTGAATTAATGATATAGATGCACACTCCCAAAATAACTTTTCAAATGGTGCCAGACTTCTAGGCTAGAAGAATCCTGGGATAATTTATTGAAATGAGGAGTCAAGTAGGATCCTCCTATGAGCCAATCAGCCACTGGGAGGATACTTTAGGAATAGTATTTTAGGGGACTGGTGTTGTGGCTGCATGTAATTGGATCATATTATGGGGAGTTTTATGCCTCTGCAGTATTGTTGAAAACAATAGAATGATCATCCAGTAACTGGCGAAACCTACAGTTGAGTGTGATACAAAATGAGGCACACATTGTGACAGATGTCAGAGAAAGAGAAAATCAAAAGGAAACTTTCATACACGTTCTTCTCAAGTATACATGGATCATTTTCTAAATAGATTTTCATGCTACCATGAAGCAATACTCAATAAATTCCAAGCATTGAAATTATATAAAGTATATTATGAACCAATAACTGAAATTTTACAAATTTGGAAATACAAGTCTGCTTCAAAAAGTTCATGGAAAAATGGAAATAGATGATATTGTGAATTTTCTATGAACCTCTTGGCATCCTCTCCTACATGGAAATTAAACAACACACTCTAAAATAACCAATAGGTCAAATTAAAAATTATGAAGAAAATGAGAAGTATCATTTTTAGAAGTGAAAATGAAGATATAACCTACCAAAACTTGTAGAAACACAACCTAGACCCTCCCCCCCAAAAAACTGTTAGAAATACATAGCTCAAAACATCTATATTTAAAATAAACTGTAATAAATGACTTGTTCATTTACCTTAAGAAACTGCAAAGCTATAGAAAAAAATAATTCCAGGAAAAATGGAATGAATAAAGCAATAAAATTAGAATATCAAGTTTAGTGAAATAGAAAGTAGGAAGAAAAAGCAATTGACATCTTTACTTTGAAAAGACCAGCAAAATTGATAAAAGTATACTTAGCTACCAAACAGAAAAGAGACTCAAATTACTAAAATGAATAAAAGAGTATTCATTACTTGTGATCCTGCTAAAAGAAAAATAGTTCCAAGGGAATAAATAACAAATATATGTCAACAAATTAGATAACTTGGAAGACATGGACACATTCTTAGAAAGATAAAAACTACCCAGACTGACTCAAGAAATATAAAACTTAAATCTACCCATAAAATGCTAAAAAGATTGAATAAAAATAATAAAATATTAAATAGTTTTAGTCATCAGAAACCAATTACATGTGAAATTCCAGATCCAAATAGCTTTACTCATGAATTTTACCAAGATTTAAAGAACTAATACTTGGTCTGGTGCTGTGGCACAGTGGGTTAAAGCCCAGGCCTGCAGTGCCAGCATCCCATATGGATGATGGTTCAAGTCCTAGCTGCTCTTCTTCCAATCCAGCTCTCTGCTTTGGCCTGGGAAAGCAGTAGGAGATGGCCCAAATGTTTGAGCCCCTGCACCCATGTGGGAGAACCAGAAGAAGCTCTTGGCTTCAAATGGGCACAGCTCCAGCTGTTACGGCCATTTGGGGAGTGAACCAGTGGATATAAGACCTTTCTCTCTCTCTCTCTACCTCTCTCTGTCTTTCAAATAATTAAATCTTTTTTTAAAAAATGAACTAATCCTGAGTTTTTAGAATATCTTCTAGAATTCCCAATATATTCTTTAAGGCTGGTAGTACTTTGTTATCAGACTAAACAGAGAAACCACAGTTAAAGAAAAGTTGCACAGTATTTTCCAAGAATATAGGCATAAAATCCTCCATGAAAGACTCACAGACTGATCTAGCAACATTGAAAATGAATTATATACTATGGTCAAGTGGGGCAGGAGTTCCAAATTGGTTTAATACCTGAAAATCAATAAATGCAATATGCCACAGAGATAGGATAAAGGACAGAAGTCATATGATCATCTCAGCAGGTGAAAAAAAAAATTGATAAAAAGTTTTAACACCCCAAAGCACTCAACAAAATAGGATAGTAGAAAAATTCCTCAACCTAATAAAGAATATCCATTAAAAGTCCATAGCTAACATCATTCTTAATAGTGAAAAATCCATGCTTCCTGTCTAAAATAAGGAAATAGGCAAGGATATTCACTTTTGCCACTTCCTTCAACATTGTGTGGGCAATTCCAACTAGGGCAATTAGGGGCAAAACAGAAATTAAAAGTATCTGTACCTGAAAATAAGAAAAACCATCTGTATTTACAGATAGCATGATCTATGTATAAAAAACTTTAAGGGATTCACACACAGAAAACTATTAGAAATAGTGAAATCAGTAAGTTTGCAGGATATAGGACCAATATACAAAAATATTTCTGTACTGTGAACAATCAGAAAGTGAAGTTGAGAAAATAATTCCATTTACAAGCATATAAAAAGAATAAAATCAAGAATAAATTTAACAAAAGAAGTATAAAATTCTGAATTTATATAACATTCTAAATAATATGATCAATAAATAAAAAAATAAAAGCTAAATAAATGAGATGATATTTTGTATTCATGGGTTAGAAGACTTGATATTGCTAACATAGTAATATACTAAAAGTGACATACAGATTTGAAACAATCCCCATCAAAATCCCAGCTTACTTCTTTTTATAAGTTGATAGGATCCTCCTGATATTATGTGGAAATTATATGGAAATTCAAAGGATCCACAGAATATTCAAAACATTTTGAAAAAAAAAAAGTACAGAGATGGATGTTAGGCCTAGTAGTTGGGCTGCCAGTTGGGATACCTGCCTCCCATATTTGAACGCCTAGGTTCATGTACTGATTCTGCCTCCAGTTCTACTCTGGGTAACAACAGTGATGGCTCAAGCAGTTGGGTCCTAGGTTCATGTACTGATTCTGCTTCCAGTTCTACTCTGGGTGACAACAGTGATGGCTCAAGCAGTTGGGTCCTAGGTTCATGTACTGATTCTGCTTCCAGTTCTACTCTGGGTGACAACAGTGATGGCTCAAGCAATTGGGTCCTAGCCATGCACATGAGAGACTTGGATTGCGTTCCCAGCTCCCTGCTTTGCCCTTGCTCGGCTCTAGCTGTTGTGAACGTTTAGGAGTAAGCCAATGGATGTGAGCTCTGTTTGTCTCAGATAAAATAAAAGAAAAAATGTACAAAGAGGGAGAATTTCCTGATTTAAAACTTGTAACTCTACAGTATCACTCGAGAGTAACATAGTATAAACATATAAATGAATGATATAGAGCTGAGATGACAGAAAAGCTTGTAAACTCTCATAGTTAGTGTTAATTGGTTTGGACAAGGTTGCCAAGACAATTTAATCAGAAAAAATTCACTAAATGATTATGGGACAACTGGGTATCCATATGCAAAAGAATTAAGTTAAACCCTGACCTAACCCAAATAGAAAAATTACCTCAAAGTATATCAATAACCAAAATAAAAAACTAAAACTATACAACTCATGGAAGAAAACAGAAGCAAAAGTGACCTTGAATTAGGCAGTGATATTTTAGATAAGAAGCCAAAAGCACAAATAACAAATGGAAAGACATTAATTGTGCTTCAATGAATGAACCATCAAGAAGCTAAACAAAAATCCATAGAATGGAAGAAAATATTTGCAAATCATATCTAATAACAGACATGTATCTAAAGTATAGAACGAGCTTTCACAACAGTAATAAAGACAGGTGACCTATTTAATTAATGAGAAAATGATCTGAATGAATGTTTATCCAAAGAAGATATACAAATGGCCAATAAGTTTATGAAAAGATGCTCATCATCATAAGCTTTCAGGGAAGTATAATCCAAAATCACAGTGAGGTATCACTTCATGTCCCTAGAATAGCTATAATAAAGAAGGAGAACTTGCATACCCATGCACTTTTGGTGAGAATTTGAAATGGTGCAGCCACTTAAGAAAGCAGTCTGACATTTCTTTAAAAAACTAATTGTAGAGGTACCATATGATTGAGAAGTTCCATTCATAGATGTAATAGCCAAGAGAAAATAAAGCATATGTCCACATAAAACTTGTGTATGGATATCCATAGCTTGCTAAAAGTAGGAAAAACCCAAAGACCTATCAGCTAAAAAATGCATCAATAAAAAGTGGCGGTCCTACCAAGTAAGTATTATTTAGCAATAAGAAGAAATGAAGTGCTGATATAGGATTACACAGATGAACATTGCAAACATCCTGCTAAATGAAAGAAGACAGAGGAAAGACTAAGTATTCATAATGGAGGGCCTAATAATGCCTACCATAGACAATCATTCTTAACATTAGTAACATTGTTACATGAATTTCTTCATATTCTATCTAAATTCTCATTCTGCCTTTTTGCCCGTTGTTCTTTTTCTCTTTCATAGACTCTCTTCCCATCCTTTTAACTGCTTCACTTTTTGGATCATTGTCAAATCAATCCTCTTACCCCATTTCTGTTATACCTGCTCTTGTTCAGATTCCTACATTTTTCTGGGCCTCTGTACCTACTTCCTAACATCCTGTTGTGATTTGGATAATGGTTTTAGTCTCCCCTAAAAGCCAATGTGTTAAGGGCTTGATCGCCAGAGTTTTCTGTTAATGGATTAAAGATAGAACATAATCTAATTCTAATGTCTGTAGGTGAGGCCTTGGACATTGATTAGAATAGTCTAAATTGTTGGGGGGGGCGGGACCCTCTATGATTGAATCATAATTGGTTTATGAGGAGAGACCACACAGAAAACAGACATTGGATGTGTTCCCCATCTCTTTCTGCTTCCTAACTTCCCATGTGATCCTTCTTCTGTGTGCATTTCATCCATCCACCACCCTCATCAGATGCCAGATTATAGGTGCTACCTGATCTTGGACTGTGAACATCCAAAATTGTGATCCAAAATAAACCTTCCTTCCCATGTGGCTCCTCCCAGGTATGTGTTAGAGAGACCAAATGCCGACTAATACATATGGGCTTGGCCTTCTGAATTTCTGTCCAGTTCTACTCAGTTCCACAGCAGCTATAGAGATTTTTCTAAATTTCATATCCAACCTGTTCTCTGCCTAAAATCTCCAAAAATGTGCTACCCATTGTTGAAATGAAGGTTGCACTGATCAACATGGCTGTCTTAGAAAGTCAGTTAACCTGTGCTCCTCTTCTCTCACTGCTCCTTGCTTCTGTTTAGGCACTGATTTAACATTTCTTGTGACCATACTGTTACCTGCATCACTTTCTTCTGTGTTCTCCTCTACATTATTCTAGCATTACACTGACCATCTTTTATCACAAATATCTATTAATGTTTTGTCAGATTTTTTTTAAAAAAGACTATGCCTTTTTCATTATTGTACAGTGCATTGCCTGATGCTTAGGAGTTTCTGAAATATTACATCCTAACTCTTTTTTTAAAAATATGTATTTATTTATTTGAAATTTAAATTCACAGAAAGAGAGGGAAAGACAAAGACAGAGAGAGAGAGAGAGAGAGAGAGAGAGAGAGAGAGAGAGATCTTCCATCTGCTGGTTCACTCCCCAAATGACTACAACAGCAAGGACTGGACCAGACTGAAGCCAGAAACCAGGAGCCTCATCCAGGTCTCCCATCTGGGTAGCAGGGACCCAAGCACTTGGACCATCTTCTGCTGATTTTCTCAGGCCATTAGCAGAAAGCTGCATAGGAAGTAGAACATCCAGACATGAACAGGTGACCATATGTGATCTGCTACATTTCAGGGCTGGCCCCCGCATCCTAATTATTTTTCCTTCTGCTCTGGGTTAACTGAGCCAGTAGATTGCTCACCGTTCTTTATACGTCATTAACATTTTGGATTTAAACTTCGGTATCTGTGGTTGTATGATGCACATATATAGTACTTCACTTTAGGGCAGAATACAGGACAGCACAGATGAAAAGGGCATGTTTTATAGCTAAAACAGTGGTGTATAAATCCTGTTTCTATAATTTATTAGCTTTGGGACTATAGCTAGATTACTTGATTTCTACAAAGCCCAATTTCTCAACGGTAAAATGAGAATATAGTCTTACATCAGTATGACATGAGACTAAATGAGATGGCGTGTGAAATTTACAGCCTACTATCTAGTGCAATTGTGTCTGGTGTTGGAAGATCTTGTGCTTGGCACAGAGAATACACAGTAGTATTCTAAACTTTGGCTAAACTTTGGTGACACATAGATCAAAATAAGTGGTTACATAATGGAAGATTATTCCTTGCTCATATAATAGACATGTGAATATTTGATATATGTCTTTTATGTGTGCCAGAAGCTGTGCTACGCACTTGGACATATGGCCTTGAGCAAGACAAGCAAAGTCGCACAATGTTTCCAAAAATGATCTTGTGGAAGGAAAGGCTGCCTGTGTTTTCATCAACTGCAGTTTAAAGTATATGGCTATTGGCCGGCACCACGGCTCACTAGGCTAATCCTCCCCCTGTGGCGCCAGCACCCCGGGTTCTAGTCCCGGTCAGGGTGCCGGATTCTGTCCCAGTTGCTCCTCCCCCAGTCCAGCTCTCTGCTGTGGCCCAGGAAAGCAGTGGAGGATGGCCCAAGTCCTTGAGCCCTGCATCCACATGGGAGACCAGGAGGAAGCACCTGACTCCTGGCTTCAGATGGGCGCAGCGCGCCAGCTGCACCGCAACGGCCGAAGCGGCCACTTGAGGGGTGAACCAATGGAAAAAGGAAAACCTTTCTCTCTGTCTCTCCTCTCACTGTCTAGCTCTGCCTGTCAAAAAAATAAAAATAAAGTGTATGGCTATCAGCTGTAGCATCTCCAAGTCATGAGTGGACACTCTCTGCAATAAGACTGTTGGTTTGCCGCCTGCTTAGATGGAGGAGTCACACGGGACAGTGAGACTGAGGTTACCTAGAAGAAGAGAGAGTCCTTCTTTAGAGCTCAGAAATGTGATAAAGGTTGAAATGACTGATGCAGGACTGGTGTTGCAATACTGCATTTTTCTATTTTTTTTCCCATTCTTGGTGCACATGAACTTCCCTCCCCACTGAGCTATCCCAGTGTCATACAGTCTCACCTTCCCTACAACCAAAAGAACTCCTCCATGACAAAAACCCCAAATTGATGGAGAAAAGAACAGCAACCAAGAATTAAAAAAAAAAAAACAAAAAACTGTACATACATACACACACTGAGAACATGAGAAGCCTTAAATCTCCATGAATAGTTTCAATGTTTGCTTCCATTCCACTTAGGCTGAAGTATTGACTTTGAATTTATTTGCATCACTTAGTTTATTTCACGGGGCCAGCATGTGGTGCAGTGTGTTAAAGACCTGGCCTGAAGCCCCAGCATCCCATATGGGCACCGAATGTGGTCCCGGCTGCTCCTCTTCTGATCCAGCTCTCTGCTATTGGGCCACTGCACCCACTTGGGGGACCCAGATGAGGCCTCTGGCTCCTGGCTTCAGATCGGCTCAGCTCCAGCCATTGTAGCCATCTGGGGAGTGAACCAGCAGATGGAAGACCTCTCTCTGTCTCTACCTCTCTATGTAAATCTGTCTTTCAAATAAATAAATATTAAAAAAAATATAGTTTCACAACCCACTTCTATTTTTTCCTTTTAATTGTGGTATTTGCTATATTTTTTCTATATTCTCCGTAGACCAAATTCACCTAAAAACTGGGTTTACTATGTATTTCTACTCTGCCTTTCTTTCCCTTAACACTATATGTAGTCCTTGTTACCTAATGACAAAAATAATTTCCTAAGCAGTTGAGCGCCTGATTATGTAAAAGCCGTGTCTAGATGGGTACCTTCAGAAAAACCCACACACAAAATGTGATTTGTTTTAAGGAAAAAGAAAGATGGAGACTTAAGATTGAGTGAGATGTGGGTATAATCCTGTACTAATTGGTCACAAGTGTGTCGCTCCCCCATTTGCGGAGGAACGACACCGGACCCTGCACTGTTCCTTTTGCCTGGCCCTTCCCAGGTTAGCTGCCGGCCCCCGGACTTGTGGAGGAATGATGCCGTCCCAGGTTAGCTGCCGGCCCCCCGCCTCCATGGAGGAGCGGCACCCTCCCCGCTTTCCCCACTTTTGCGGAGGAGCGGCACACCGCCGGCCAGCTCTCTCGGGGGCTGCTCAGATGTTCCTGGTGCATGTTGTCTCTCTCCTCCTTTATAGTCCTCTTCCACCAACCCATGCTCTGCTGCCCACACACTGAGCACGCTGCTCTCCTCCAATCAGGAGCAGGATCAGCTCCTGCAGTTTATTGGTCGAACTGGAGGCAGCTGCGTAGAAGTTGTTTACTGTCTCTCAGAGCCATATTGTGGGAGAGCAGATGCATAGAATTAGTCCTAGTTCCAGTAATTTAGTCTAGTCTCAGTTGCTCCCCACAAAGTGGCCTTTTAAGCTGATTTGGGATGATGGGGAAAGGGCTTGTTACCTGTAGAAAGTACTTTTGAGGGACATCATGAGACTTAGAGACTTGACAGAGTTTTCAGTGTTGACTCCATTGACAACCAGTTGAGTGATACTGAGTAAGTTCTTGAAACTCCTTGGATGTCAACTTTCTTGCCTCCAAAATGGTAATAAGAATCTCTATGTTGTGTGTAGCCATGAAAGCTGAATTCATTAAGAAAAATTAAAGACTCCTTCTCCGTATGCCTGGAGACCCCACTGGCATACTGCCTATGTTGTCAATAGGTTGATTCTCTCCAGAATTTAGCTGTCATAGTATGGAGTTACGTTTTAATAACCTAATTTTTTTCCTATTGACTTAGTCAATTGCCAATCAACTCTTAAGCATTTCTGGAGGCTGCTTATGTGCTCATCATTGTTCTATGCTCTGGGAAGACAAAAGAAGTTTCAGTTTATAGAGCACCCCACATGGACAGATAATTTTTCAAATTTTCTTTTATGTAAGGCTCAGCATGGTCACTAGTGGGTGCCTTAAGGAATTTTACACACATTATTTCAAAAATAGTTTGTATAAAATAGTCCCATTTATGCTTTAAAATGTCATAAGAATAAAAGTATTAATATCAGACTTGAAGCACAAATGCTGAACTGTGAATAGCTTTTACCCTGGGAATGCAAGAAAGATTGATATGAAAGAATCACTTGGAACTTAAGTATTTTAGTCTGTAAGTTTGTGAATGGTTTGGTATTTTCACAACAACAAAGAATTCATGTACTATTACTTATATTTTAAAAATTAATGCACTTTGTTTTTCTTCAGTTTTCATTATTGTTAACCAAAGTCTGAAAGTCTATATTAGAAATAACTCAGAGTTACATATCCATTGGATTTTGACAGCTGTTCAATGATGTATAACCACCATGATGTCATACAAAATAGTTTCACTGCCTCTGCCCAACCTAGTCGTTCTTGCTCCCCTCCTCCTCCTTTGAGTCCTTGGAAACCACTGATACTTTATTGTCATCATAGTTTTGCCTTTTCAAATGTTCACAGTTGGACTCATAAGGCATGTAGTCTTTTCACATTTTACTTCTTTCACTTAGCAATATGTATTTAAGGTTCCTTTGTGTCTTTCTGTGGTTTGAGAGATCATTTTTTGTTTTATCCTGTAAACCTTTTATATAGGGTATGCAAACTTCATGCATTTCGTATACACAGATTTAGGAACAGAGTGATTCTTTCCACCCTACCCTCCCTCCCACTGCAATCCTACCCTTCTTCCTCCTCCCTCTCCTATTCCCATTCTTATTTTTTTTTTACAGAGATCTATTTTCAGTTAACTTTGTACACATAAGATTAACCCTACACTAAGTAAAGAGTTCAACAAACAGTATGAAAAAAAAAAAACTTCCTAAACAGTCAAGACAAAGGCTGTTCAAAATCATTTTATCTCTAAGTGTCGATTTCACTTCTATAGATAACCTGGGTACTCTGTTAGTTACCACAGCTTGGGTCTTGTGTCTTTGTAGAACTGCTGAATAAAATTCCGTGTGGTATGTACCAAAATTTGTTTAGCTATTCACTTATTGAAGAATGTTTGCTCCCAAGGTTTGGCAGTTTTCAATAAGCAACTATAAACATCAGTGTGCAGGCTTTGTGCAGATGTACACTTTCAAATTCTTTGAGTAAACACTAAGGATCATGGTTGCTAGATGGTGTGGTAAGAATTCGTTTGGTTTTGTAAGAAATCATAAGGCTTCTGAAAGGGCTGTACCACTTTGTATGTCTACTAGTAATGAATGAGAGTTCCCTTAGCTTCACATGCTTTCTAACACTTGGTGTTGTCATTTGAAAATCATCATCATTTTACATTGAGAATACCCATTCACATATGTAAAATATGTTTTCACATGGTTATTTGTCTTCTATATGTCTTCCTTGGTGTGGTTCAAGTCTTTCACCCATTTTTAAATTGTGTTTTTCATTTTGTTAATGTTGAGGTTTAAGAACTCCTTTTATATTTTTATAGCAGTTCTTTATCATATGTGTCTCTGGCAAATATATTCTCTTGGTCTGTGACTTGTCTTCTGGTTTTTTGGACAGTGTCTTCTGCAGAGCAGGAGATTTTTTTTTTTTTTTTAATTCTTGTACCCTGATTCTTCCTACCACTCTTTTTGTTTTTTATTTGACAGATAGAGTTATAGACAGTGAGAGAGAGAGAGAGAAAAGTCTTCCTTCCGTTGGTTCACTACCCTAATGGCCGCTACGGCCGGTGCTGCGCCAGTCTGAAGCCAGGAGCCAGGTGCTTCTTCCTGGTCTCCCATGTGGGTGCAGGGGCCCAAGCACTTGGGCCATCCTGCACTGCTCTCCTGGGCCACAGCAGAGAGCTTGACTGGAAGAGGAGCAACCGGGACCAGAACCTAGCACCCATTTGGGATGCCTGCAGCACAGGCAGAGGATTAACCAAGTGAGCCATGGCACCGGTCTGAGCAGGAGATTTTAAATGTATTTTTAAAAATATTTATTTTATTTATTTGAAATAAATTAGAGAGAGAGGTAGACAGAGAGAGAGGTCTTCCATCGGCTGGTTCACTCCCCAGATGGCCCCAATGGCCGGAGCTGACCAATCCGAAGCCGGAAGCCAGGAGCTTCTTCTGGATCTCCCACATGGGTGCAGGAGCCCAAGGAATTGGCCATCTTCTACTGTTATCCCAGGCCATAACAGAGAGCTGAATCGGAAGAGGAGCAGCAGGGACTAGAATCAGCACCCATATGGGATACTGTGGCTTCAGGCCAGGGCTTTAACCCGCTGAGCTGTGGCGCCGGCCCCGAAGATTTTAAATTTAATCAAGTACAACATGTGAATTATTTCTTTCGTGGACTGTGCCTTTGGTTTCAAATCTGTTTTTTTTAAAGGTTTATTAATGTATTTGAAAGGCAGAGTGGCGGGGTGGGGGGTGGGGTGGGACAGAGCATCTTTCACCCATTGGTTCCCTCTCCAAATGCCTGCAATATCCAGGGCTGGGCCAGGACAAAGCCAGAAGTCAGGAACTCCATCTGAGTTTCACTTGTAGATTGCAGGGACTCAAGTGCTTGGACAGCTATCTGCTGCCTCCAAAGAACATTATTAGAAAGTGGAGTAGTCAGGACTCATCCATCACTCTTATATGGAATTCAGGCATTCCAGATGGTGGTTTACTCACCTGTGCCACAGTGCCTACTCAAGTGTCAAATACATAAAGTTAAAAATGCCCTGGGTTGTATAGACTATCTTCTATGTTATGAACTCTGAATTCTGTAGTTCTGAAGTTTTTGTTTAGGTCTACTTTAATTGTGAACAGCTTAAGATCTATGTCAACATTATTAAATTTTTTGCATATAGATGTTCAGTTGTTGGATCATTTGTTGGAAAGAATGTCCTTCACCATTTAATTACCTTTCTTCCTTTGTGAATATCTTTTGACTGTATTTGACTGTATTTTTTTGGTTCTATTTCTAAATTTCTATTCAGTTCCATTTATCTATTTAATGTCCTTTGCCAGTACACCAAGGTCTTGATTATTATAGCTTTATGGTATGTTTTGAAGTTCAGTAGTGTCAATCCTCCTTAATTCAGTATTTTCTTACATATTCTGGTTATTTTGCCTTCCCATATAAACTTTAGAGTCAGTGTGTTCATACCCACAGGATAATTTTCTGGGATTCATGCTATTTGAATTGTATTGAATCCAAAGGTCAAATTGGGAAGAACTTACAGCTTGATGACACTGAACCCTCCTATGTATATAAGTGACTAGCTTACCCTTTCTCCATTTTTTAGATTTCCTTAATTAGTTTTATAGTTTTTTTATACTGATTTGTGCATATTTTAGGTGTTATATCTAAGTATTTAATTATTTGTAGTTAATATAATTGCTATTGCATTTTTGTTTCAAATTCTGATTTTTCACTATCATTATGTAAGAGAATAATTGATTTTTGTTTAATAATCTTGTATGCTGCAACTTGTAATAATTGCTGTTAGTTCCAGGAATGTATTATTTGTATGAGCATAATTAAGACTCCAAAAAAAAAAAAAAAAGAAGATGACGACTCAAAGAGCCTGGAGGAAAAACTGGCCCATTATTGTGTATAATAATCATTAAAATGTGAGGGAATATTTTGGCATCAGTGAGACCTTTAGGAATTTTTTCTTGTGGTTTAGAATCTCTTTTGTTTATATATGAAAATGTGCAGGTTCATATATTAAACAGAACAAATAGCTGTACATCAAGGATGAGATTTTAAGAGGTATCCTGTGAATAGGTCCTGTGGACATCCAAACAGCTAAAGGTATAGAACATACACAAGTCCTGAACTCAACATAAGAGACAAAGCATATGAAGTAGAAGGAATCCAGACAAATCAGAATTCCAACAGCTGTGATTCAGTGACAAGTGGTATTTTGGATGGGGGTGTTAGTAACTCATAGGCACACTGGAGTTTCAATTCAGAATGCAAGACCATATTGAATATTGAACTCTCACTGACTCAATGTACAAGAATGCAAAACCTTCATATGCACTTACTGGTTTGAATTCTGAAGAATAACTTCTCTAACTTTTTATTACACATCGTCTCACTTTCCTGTTGTTGGTAGTCTTCTCTCAGAATCAATCAGGGAACAGTATTCTGGGAGACGCAGTTCTTGTCGTAGGTCTTACAATGCAGAGAGCTTGCAAGGAAGTCATATTGTATAATCATAGTCTGTTTATATAAGACTTCTGTAAAATATCTTTTCTCCTTACTTGTCTCTGGAAGGTAGAAACTATTTCTTTTATTTCTCAACGTGCCTTGTAATACTTTGCAGAGGTTTATATATGTGCTAGGTACTGGTAAGATACTTGTTTAGTGAATTAATAGATAATACTATTATGATCAATGTACATTACTAGATAGGTGAGTTGGAACATCCCTTTGCTTTTGCTAATGACTGTAACTAAAATGAATATCCCATTTAAATTTTTGATTGATTTAGGACTTTTTACTGCTGTTCTTTTACTGCAATAGCCTGGTGATTTGCACTGGTCATTAACTTTCAGTCTAGAGTAATGTAATGTTAGTGAAGACTGGCTACATTCAGCCCATGAAATCCTGTTTCCTACTTGATCATACCTGATATGTATGAGAGCAGCTGAGTGGCTCCTCTGATGATTCTACAACACTGCAGTGAATGACAAATTACTGATGTCTAATATTATATGACTGGTAAATGACTGTCATGTGCTTTATTTCCATTTCTCCATGAAGGCTGGATTATTCCCAAATAACAGATTGCCACATGAAAATACCCAATATTTACTCTGTGCTGGTCCAAGGTAACAATTCAGGAACAGTCATTTGGTAGAAGGCACTCTTGATTTCATTTTTTTAAACAAATCAATAATGAGTTAGGAAAAATGACTCCCTAAGGCAGCCTTTCACAATGGAGTTGGCCATCAGGTACAGCATGGTGAGTTTAACAAACAATTATTGTTTTGTCCATCTATATTATTGCCTGAATAGAACAAGCATTTGGTTTTATTTTGGCTTCCAGATCAATTAACGTTATTCTTAACTGTTAGAACAGGAATTCTGTGTTTCAGAGTGCTAATTTAAAAATTTCATGCAAAATTGGGAAATATCTGCTAATTTCCTCATACACTGCTGTCATTGCACTGGCACACATCTTTCTCTTTGTCAGGTGTTACAGAAGCACAGTTCATTACTTCGGGCTTTGCTTCTTACTCTCACTGTGCACCTAATGTCTCACCCCCATCTCTGCTTATTAGCACTGCTGCTCTGCAGGCTTGCCTCACAATTCTGGTTTGTTTTTTCTCTTTTCCAACCTATATTGCTTTCTACCATATACTCTTTTTCTTTAAGTTTTATTTACTTATTTGAAAGAACAAGAGAGAGAGAGAGAGAGAGAGAGAGAGAGAGAGAGAGAGAGGCGTGAGAGATCTTCCATATGTTTGTTCACTCTCCAAATGCTTGAAACAGCTGAGGCTGTGCCACGTTGAAGCCAGGAGCCAGAAACTCAATCTGGATCTCCCATGTGGTTAGAAGGGACCCAACTGTGTGAGCCATCATCTGTTGCCTCCTGGGGTATATATCAGCAGGAAGCTGGAGGGGAAGTGGAGAAGAGACTTGAACCCAGATACTCCAATATGGGATGGGAGCACCCCAAGCAGTGACTTCAGTACCATGCACCATGCCAATCCCTGCTCCATTTGTTTTTGACAGCCTTACAGGGACATTTTCCCTGGACTTTGTTGACCCTCTTTCTAAAGCTGCCATGCATTCTTTCTACATGTTGCTTCCTTCCCTCCCCTCTACAGTGTAGCAGCCAAGAGTCCCCAGCTGCTCTCTGTCTTTCCAAGTCCCCTCTGTGCTTTTTTCCTAGGTTCTTAGCCTCCAGGGACTCTGTGGTGGCTCTTTAAGGCCAAAAGGCTGGTGAGCAGAATTGTCTGAAGCTTGGCCAACAAGAATAACAGTGAAAAGCACAAGGGGATGGCTGCAGGGAGCGAGAGAGGGAGGGAGAGAGAAAGAGAGGGAGAGAGAGAGAAGAGGCAATTGAAGTTGATGCAGAGAGCAAGAGTGGGAAGATGAAGGGAAAGGCGGGTATTGGAAGGAGAAAAGGTCTGGAGGCCAGGGAAAGGAAACATCCTAAAGGCAGGAATGATATTCCAGGTTCTGTATCAAAGGTCCTCTTCATTCAGGATCTAGGGTTTTTCCATATATTTGTAGACCACGAGCTTCACTCACTTGGTCCCATTATGCTTTTGCCTCTATTCTCTTGGCTCCTCCGTTGCCCGCTTTGCTCCCCAGTCTCTTTCCCACTGGACAACTGCTCCTTACCCTGCCTGCTTTGTACCCAGCCATCTCTCCCAGCCACGGCAGTGGGTGTGTTGTCTTGGCTTCCCTCTCACTCTGTGTATCTGACAGCTCTCAAGATGGTGCTTACCCTGTGAGGCATGAGCCTCTTGGATGGTGTATTTTCACTAGAACTTAACCTGCGTGAATCTTTAAGGGGAGCAAGCGACTTTTAAACTTTATAAGGAGAGAGAGGACAAAGAAGGCAGAAGTCAGATATTAGAGTGATAAGAAAGAAGCTTCTGAAAGATTTAGTGTGAAAATCCCCAACTAAGATTCAGAGCCATGTTTCTCCAGGCAAGATCCCTTTCCTATTTTATTTAAGTAATGACATTGTGATGTTCTTGGCTCTTAATACTGTAAATGGCAGTGAGGGTAAGAGTCAACCTCATTACGTCAGGGATTCTGAATAGCTTGTGTCATTCATGCCAAGTGCAACAGTTGCCAGCAGTTACCTGAGGTGCTGTATTGAAAGAGATCTGAGGGCTGTGTTGAGACACAGTAGAAAGGGGGCTGAGACTGATTAATAATGTCAGCTACAGAGTGAGGAAATGGGAGTGGTGTTCTTTGAACCCTATGCTTCTTCATAATCTTAAAGTCCTCAAATGAGCACCTCATATTCTTTGTTCACAGATCGCTGTTTTGTAGATTTAGCTAGCCAGAAAGGAATGATGTCCTTCCATTCAGAAATTTTTGAAATTTAATGACCCTTCCCCACCAGTCCAGTTCATTTTCTTCAGTCTTGGACAGGTGACCTGGCTATAAAAATAGCACAAATGTTAATAAGCAGCAGATATACCTTTGTCCCCACATGAAAATTATTCAGTAACCAAGTATTTTCCGTTACTGCTAAAGGAAAGGCACACAGTTCCTGCTAACCACACAAGAAGGTGTTTTTGTTTCATGGTGTCATCCAGATGAGACTAATTTGGAGAAGGGGAGAAGATCCCACTGCTTTCTCTAACAGATATACTTTTTGCTATGATGAGTCTTGCATGTATCTCTGTAGAGTCTCAGAGGTGGAAGGGAATTTCAATGGCTCTCAGTTTATATACGGAGAATGATTTGGATGCTTCAGAGAATGAAGATCAGAGAATACATGACTTATTCAGAATTTCCCAGTTAGTCTTGACTTTCTTTGGCATGTAGAGCTGACTTCTATTTTTGAGAAGTCATGGAGAGGCCGTCCAGGTTTCTAGTCAGAAAAGTAGCCCTATGTGTGGGGAAGGAGCCAAGAGAAGCAGGTATTGTTTGTGAGCAAATTCAGTAGGTTAGAGCCATTAGGTCGAGCAGGTAAAGGCCAGGAGTTTTGAAGCTAGGCAGAGCAGGGACAGCATCAGGGTCGTAGGCAGGAGCAAAGTAAGGGGTCTGACATGACTGCCTAGAAATAGAGCCAAAATTTCTATTAGCCCCTCTGCACACCCACATGGAGCTGGCCCTGACCCCTGCCTCTGCTATGTGTGCGTAGAACCAGTTCAAGTGTATAAGGCAAATATGAAGCCGAACTGCTGGATCATTCATTCTATGAGTGTATCTTTCATTAACGATACATGGACTCCATTGTTTAATGCTAGGGGTATTGAAATTCAGACAGGTTGATCTGTGCACCTAGTTTAATATGGGCCTGGAATTTAGGAAGCCCTTTTCCTACCATACATAAAAACTCTTCTCTAAATGGCAAAATATTATATGAAGAATAGATATGTTCTTATGTTTTTCTCACCTGTGTAAGGAGAAGCTTGGACTTAGGTGCTTAGCTCCTCATCCCTTAGTGTTTTTTTCATGCATTTCCATTATTCTTGACTTGATCTGGGTTTTTCTGTAAATATTTATCTGGATATGTTTAAAGGAAAATCTGGTCATCTTTGTTCTCATTGAATAAACCAAACTTTGTGTTTCAAAGTGCACCTTCAATGTCATGTTGCAGATGCCCACCCAATGCTTACCCTATCACAGGTGCCCCATAAATATTTGTTGAACAGTGATTCTCAACAGGAGGAGGGAGACTTTCAAGTGAGCTACAGTGACTGTGCTAAATGAGCCTCAGATCCCAAGTGCTGCAGGAGCAGAGACCCCTTGGCCAGAACCTCTTGGCATTATCTCTTCTAATCCTCACACTTACATATTTAGTGTTGGTTCCTTCTATTTTACAAATGAGGAAGTGGAGCCTTAAGAGTACCTGACCTGGGATCACGCAGACTCTGTAAAGGCAGGGACTGGCCAGGGTCTTTCTGATGCAAAGCCACTCTCCCTTTGTCTTGTGGTGGCTGAGTCTAGGCTCTTGTCTCTAACACAAAAAGAATTCCAGGACAGACGGGAGATAAAGGTCAGCAGAGAAGCAGAATGTATTTACAAAAAAGAAAAAAATGAAAGTATACACCCAAGAAGAAGTGCGGGCACACTTAACAGAGAGAGAGCTGCATTCTGCAAGGTTTAGGACCATCCCTTTGTATGATCTGAATGCATACGGATGGTTTCTGGGGTGGAATTTAATTGAATATTCATAAGGGATGGATTTGGGGGAGAGGCCTGAGTACTGTGCATTTCCCTGCTATTGTGTGTGTGGGGGTGGGGGGTGGATTTTCAAAGTATCTTGGCATCAGGCACACTATGGGAGTAGGATAGTTCGCCATGATAATTTTATTATAATACTATTATAATGAACCAAGTGTCATAATGGGGATGCAACTGGCAGCTGTATTGGATATCTTTGTCCAGTGCTACCTCTTTGTTTTGTGGAAGCTCTTGTTTTCTGTTGCATGAAAGTGACTGGGTTTTGGATAGTGCAGGCAGGGCTTTAGGGAGGATCTGGTGACTGCAACTCCTTCTCGCTTCCTAACTCCTTACCTATATCATCATCATTGTAGCATGCCATCGCTTCTCCCAAGGGCAAGAAGCAAAGCTCTCTGGACTGCAAAGCAAGGGTGTGTTACGTTTGGCATAGCTGAAATGACATCAGGAAACACAAGAGAGCTCCTGTCAAATGGCTTTTTTCAAATATGTAGCCAGGGGCAGGTGCTATGGCACAGGGGATAAAGCCGCCGCCTGCAGTGCCAGCTTCCCATATGGATGCCAGTTCGAGTCCTGGCTGCTCCATTTCCAACCCAGCTCTCTGCTATGGCCTGGAAAAGCAGTTGAAGATGGCCTAAGTCCTTGGGCCCCTGCACCAGCGTGGGAGACCCAGAAGAAGCTCCTGGCTCCTGGCTTCAGATAGGCACAGCTCCGATGGTTGCAGCTAACTGGGGAGTAAACCAGCAGATGAAAGACCTCTCTCTCTCCCTCCCTCTCTCTCTCTCTGCCTTTCAAATAAATAAATAAATCTTTAAAACAAATTAAGAAAATAAAGTAGGTAGCCACATAAGAGCAGCCTCAAGGTGTTTTAATTTTATTATTAATATATATATTTTTTGCTTAGTTTTAAACTGAGCCCTTTCAGTCAAATACTGTGTGGATCCTTAATACTTTTTCCTGTTGATTCTGTGACTGTCCCTAATAATACTCTCTAGAAGCTGAAATAAGGTCAAGTTGTTCAAATACTTACATAGGACTTTGCAACCTGTTGTATCTATGTTCCAAGTCTTCTAAAGTACTCAACATTTTATTAATGTTACTGTGCCTCATTGCCTGGGGAATTGTATGGAAACACTAACATGGAAGTGTATGTTCAAGACAAACAAGTCAGATTCTTTTTTTCATGCATGGATTTGTTCTGTTCCTTTTTTTTTTTTTTGTATTAAATATGTAGAGTTAAACCTCTGTATCATTAATGAATAGGAAAAATGTCAGTAATTGAAGCACAGTATAAATATTTAAATGAATCAGACAACTGTTTGTTAAATGAAGGTAGGCACATCTAGGAATGTATTACATAACTTACACTTAGCCAGAAATAGACATTTCTAGCTGTTCTCACCATGCAAGTGCACAATAATGGTTTAATACAAACAAATTAGTAGGGGAGTAGAAGTGACTATAGTTTTGACACAAGAAGAATAAAACTCATGTGCATAAATATAATAAAAATAATAATGCATTTTATTTACTTGTGTAGTGTCTAGCTACAGCTGCTTTCTCGATGCTTTGTAATAAAATTAAAGCGACCAATTAAACACCGATTAGCTGGTTAGAGACAGATCAGATTATAGCAGCAATTAAAATCAATGTAGAACAATGTATTCAATCAATCTTCCTTCTGCAAACAATGTCTTGTTGAAATAAAGTTTTTATTTTATACATGTGATTTGAATATGCATGTTGTTGTGATAGCAAGAACTCTGGGCTTTATACATGGGGATTAGAAGCTGAACTCTGCTTGGCACCCAGAAAGTGAGATGCACTTTCTCACTGGGATGCACATTCCAGAAATGAGGATAACTATGATAAGGTACACAAGTAGAAATGAATGGATGTGTTCTATGTATAGCTGGATGATAGTTGCCTGAGCTGAGGGGTTGGAATTGTAAAAAATGTTTTTCCATGACAAACAAAAGACTGAATTCTATGCCAAAAAAAAAAAAAAAAGGAGCCATAGATACTACCAAGATAAAAGGGGTGCTTGTAGATTTTTTGATTCTCAGTAATGACCTGTTAATACCTCCCATACAAAGGAAAGGCATGAATTCACACAACTGTCAGGAGGAATGCTATTTTCTTTCCAGGAGCTTTGGGAACACTAGTCATGTAACAACCATCAGAATGGCCTGAAAGGCTTCCTTGTGTCACTTATACTGTTTTTGCCATATTTGTGTAGGACCAGCACATTGCATGGATATACTCATATTTTTGAACTAACTCACACTAAAACATAAGTTTTTAACTTTAAAAAATTTTATTTATTTGATTTGCAGAGAGAGCAAGAGAGAGAGAGAAAGAGAAAGGCAGACAGAGCTCTCGTCCACTGGTTCATATCCTAAATGCTCACAATGACTGGCTGACGTGCGGGGCTGGAAACTCAGTCCTGGTCTTATATGTAGGTGGCAGGAACTCCACTATTTGAACCATGAACACTGTCTTCCAGGTTGTAGATTATCAGGAAGCTGGAATCAGAAACACAACCAAAACCTGCTCCCAAATACTCTGATCTGGGGTGACGGTGTCCCAGCCAGCATCCTAATTCTAGGCCAAGCACATGTTACAGGTTTGTTTTTAAATGATCTCTACAACCATTTTAAATGGGAAATCATGGAACCCACCATGAAGAGAAGGGAAAGATTAAAAAAAAGTCAGTGAATGGAAACTATCACAAATTAATTCAAGCTAAATGCTGTGTCTTGACCCTGAGACCTCTCCCTTTGTTAAAAGGCCTGTGGGATTCACAGATGTTAGCTGATTAAGATAAGGCACCACTGGCTCGGCTCACTAGGCTAATCTGGCACCCTGGGTTCTAGTCTCAGTTGGGGCGCTGGATTCTGTCCTAGTTGCTCCTCTTCCAGTCCAGCTCTCTGCTGTGGCCTGGGTGGGCAGTGGAGGATGGCCCAGGTCCTTGGGCCCTGCACCCACATGGGAGATCAGGAGGAAGCACCTGGCTCCTGGCTTGGGACTGGTGCAGCACGCTGGCCGTGGTGGCCATTTGGGGGGTGAACCAACGGAAAAGGAAGACCTTTCTCTCAGTCTCTCCCTTTCTCACTGTCTAACTCTGCCTGTCAAAAAAAAAAAAAAAGATAAGGCACTACATTAGAACTTTCTTGTTGATACAATAAAGGTGATTGAGTTGGAATTTATAAAAAAATAACCCACCACACAAACTATAATTATTTAATGCTTGGTATAGTGTTTACCGTCATTTTCTACATGGTACACTAGTGGCCTGTGCTCTCCTACCTGCTAGAAGCTGCTTATCCAGCAGGATGAGCCCTGGGCCTAGTGGTAGGATAGCAGCTCCTATTTAAGATCTGCTGTTCATTGGTTGTATCATGTGTATCTTTTACCTTTACATAGCCATCTCATGGGATTATGTTAATGATGACATGAGAATGCATTTGCCTCAGGCCAGAGCTGTTGGGTAAACCAGTGGATTTCATTCTCTTTGTCATTATCTGGGAGGCTTTTCCTCTGAACCTTTCTTCCTCTCTCAGGAACAATCCTGCCTTTGAGGGCCCTAGTTCTGCTCTGTCTTTTGAAGGTAAGCTCAAATAGGTTAGGTTTGGGCTCACACTTTGAAAGGAGGGGGTAAGGGTAGGCAATGATCTAGCAGTTAAGATGCTGCTTGAGATGCCCACATATTCTGTTACAGGGGCTGAACTTGAGTCCCCAGCTCTGTTCCCAGTTCCAGCTTCCTGCTAGTGCACACCCTTGGAGGCAGCAGGTGACAAGTGGTTAGGAGTTCCTGGCCATTGCAGGCATTTGGAGAGTGAACCAGGGGATGTGAGCTTTGTCTATCTGTATGTCTGCCTGCCATCTCTCTGCCACTCATATAAATTAATAAATAAATGAAAAATTTAAAAGAGGAGATAATTAGGTGAAAGACTCCAATGCACGCTATTACAGTTGTCAGATAGGACATATATATCCCTCACAGGGCATAGGGAATACTCTCTAAAAGCTACACTGGGTAAAATTTAAGCTGAGGTAGAAAAAGTATTTCAAACTTGCAAAGGCTTCCCAAGATGGATTTATGTCATTCCATTCTCTAGTTCAAAGGTCAAAGGATTGAAACTACCACATTTCATTAGTTCCCCAAGATACCATGAATTATAAAACACACCAATAATTTAATAGGAGTTCTTGGAGAAGTTTTAAAGGCCTCTACATTAAATATGCACGTTACTTGAACCCTTATTTTGTGAAATACTAAAATGTGAAGGAAAATGATTATTTTAAAATGAGAAAGCACGTTTTCATGTTATAGTTTTAACAACTTTAGCATCATCGTATTCCTTTAGAATCTCAGCTATTCAGATGTCACTCAAACATTAGGCCTTGTTCCCTCAGTTTTTGTGACTTTTACTGAATTGCATTGTCTAATAAGAATGTACCTCATTTGGGCTCTATTTTTTACTTTGTATCATTTTTTTTCATTAGCCTACCTCCTAAAATTTGCTTGTGTGTGGCACTGAAATGGAGAGTAAGCTTAGGATTCCATGATGATCTTCGGCTCAACTGTTCTTTTCTTCCTAGAAAAAATAATCAACAGAGATGGCCAAAGGAAAACTAAGTCATCCTTTGTTATTATTGGTGCCTTTGGACCTTCCAAAGTCAGGTAGTTTCCCAGTGACCTGAATTAAAGCTTTGGTGAGTGCTTTTATCTACCTTAATGTAGTGTAGCTTCAGTGTCCTGTATCCAGAGCTGTCTCTTCAGCCCTGAGTGACGCATCTCACCTGAGCACTGTGGGGCAGTGCTGGGGTAGCAAGGGGATTGTGGAGAACAAGTAGAACTTCCACAGTGCCTGAGGAAGTGGAGCAGGGCCCAGAAGAGAATGAGTTCACCCCTAGTTGGTGAACATCCAGGCTAGCTCGTTCAGGACTGCTTGGCTGGGGCTTTATCTTAAGAGTTGGTGGCCCTTGGAAAAGGAGAGGGAAGGAAGAGCAGGAAGTGGGGGAGAGGCACAAAGAAAGAAAGAGAGACTGACTGAGGGAGAAAGATAGATTGAGAGAGAAAGATTGAGATTGAGATAGTTTCCCTCTTCATGAGCAGATAGGAGACAAGATGGCCATCACACTGGGTACCCCTGAAACTTCATCATCAGAAAACAGCATCCCAGATGGGACATCCTTCCTCTATGGAATGGTAGAGTCACTTGCTCTTCATCCTCACTCATGATGAGAAGCATATGTAAGGGGTAGGACAAGTGGGGAGGTTCTGAGGCAAATAAACTGCTCTAGTATTGGACAAGAGGTATAAAAGGGCCTAGTCATTTTTTTTTAAGATTTATTTATTTTTTACTTGAGAGTCAGAGTTACACAGAGAGAGGAGAGGCAGAGAGAGAGAGAGAGGCCCTCCATCTGATGGTTCACTCCCCAGATGACCACAATGGCCGGAGTTGCGCCTATCCAAAGCCAGGAGCCAGGAGCTTCCTCCAGGTCTCCCATGTGGGTGCAGGGACCCAAGTCCTTGGGCCATCTTCCACTGCTTTCCCAGGCCATAGCAGAGAGCTGGATCGGAAGTGGAGCAGCTGGGACTAGAACCGGCACCCATATGGGATGCCGGCACCTCAGGCCAGGGCATTAACCCACTGAGCCACAGCACCGGCCCCAGGCTTAGTCATTTTTGCTTCCATTATTCCCATTTCCTCCCTGAGTTTCCTAGAAACTTAGTTTAATAGCCAATTGCTTAAGAATATATTTATTTTTAGATAATTTTCTAAGCTAGTGAAATGAGAACTGACTTGTAAACTGGTAGTTACATGTGATGTCAAAACGAGAAGGTAGAATAACTGAAGTTGGAGAAATGAGAAGGTTGTTTGCAAATGTCGGAGACATGATGTTGATTAGACTTGTGGTTCAGGAGATTACATCCTAGCAACATTTACTCAGTGCCGAGTAAATGTTCAACACCTCATCTACATCAATTAAAAATAATCAGTCTCTTTCTTCCTGGTGAGTTACTCTAAAAATAACTACCAGTTAATACATTACTTTTTACTGAGACAGATGGGGAGACATACAGAGATGGCCTAGAAAATATGAGTATATGTTAAGAATGCCTTTGGTGTCATACTAAGAGAATTCTACTATTCTCCACTCCTTGCAGCTTGAAGCATGAAAATGAGCTCTCTCCAAGAAAGTAATTGAGGAAATGATTTTTAAAATTTTTAATTTAATTTAATTTGAAAGACAAAGAGAGAAACAGAGAATCTTCCATCTGCTAGTTCATTCTTCCAAATGCTCATCATAGCCAGGACTTGCCAGGTTGATGCCGGAAGCCTAGATTTCCATCCAGGTCTCCCATTTCGGTGGTAGGGACTCAAGTACCTGAGCTGTCATCTGCCTGCCAGGGTGCACATTAGCAGGAAGCTGGATTGAAAGAACCAGGACTTGAACCACGGCACTGCGATATGGGAAGTGAGCATCCCAGGTAGTGATGTAATCACTGTGCCAAATGCCTGTCCTCTTCCCTGGGACCACATAAAAGATTAAGATTAATCATAAAATCAGTTCACAATAGCTAAGACCTGGAATCAACCCAAATGCCCAGCAACAGGAGACTGGATAAAGAAATTATGGGACATGTACTCTATAGAATACTACACAGCAGTCAAAAACAATGAAATGTGATCATTTGCAACAAAATGGAGGAATCAGGAAAATATCATGCTGAGTGAATTAGGCCCGTCCCAAAGGGACAAATATTATATGTTCTCCCTGATCGGTGACAACTAACCAAGCATCAAAAAGGAAACCTGTTGAAGTGAAATGGACACTACGAGAAACAGTGACTTGATCAGCCCCTGTCCTGACTGTTGATATACAATTTAATACTTTATCCTTTTCAGTATTTTCTTTGTTCTACTTAATACTATTGGTTGAACTCTGTAATTAACACACAATTATTCTTAGGTGTTTAAATTTAACTGAAAAGTGATCCCTGTTAAATATAAGAGTGGGAATTAGAGAGGGAGGAGATGTACAGTTTGGGACATGCTCAACCGTACTTGCCCCAAATAAAAAAAAAAGATTAATCATAAAAATGATTAAGATGCCATCAACAGCCCAAATCCGTTTCTGTGATCTGGAAATTTATGTTAGTTAGAAACTAGCGGTTTCCATCTTGGAAAAGGGTTTCCTTCCCTTTGCTTTTCCTCAGATACCATAGTTGAGAATCGTGTAGAAGGGGGACTTAGATGTCTCTTCCTAGTTTCTGATGAGAGACACTAATAACATGGAAGCTGATTTTGTATCGGTGAACAACTTGGAAGAAAACATGGAGGTCCACCAATGGAATATGCAGCCCTACGAAAGTAATCCCAGTAGCGGAAATATTCCAGCTGATCAGGGTTCTGTGGAAGAAATTGACAGAGACCAACTTGGGCTAACATAAATACAAAATGAATTTGATAGATGGCTATCAGAAAACTAATAGAATTAGATTCAGAAAGGAAATCACGGTGGAGCTTCCTGAGCCCTGATGATGAATGACTGAATGGGTGTCACTCTGCTTAGGACTCAGAGCACTGGAAGAGAACGTTCAGTTGGCTGAGCTTGAGTCTCATGCTCATCCTTTGGCTATGTAGAATGGAGACAGCACAAAATGGAACAGAGATCTCCAGGGATTCCTCCAGGTTTTTTTTTTTTTTTTTTTTACAGGCAGAGTGAACAGTGAGAGAGAGAGACAGAGAGACAGAGAGAAAGGTCTTCCTTTTACTGTTGGTTCACCCTCCAATGGCTGCTGCGGCCAGCACGCTGCAGCCGGCGCACCTCGCCGATCCGAAGGCAGGAGCCAGGGGCCTCTCTGGTCTTCCATGCGGGTGCAGGGCCCAAGGACTTGGGCCATCCTCCACTGCACTCCTGGGCCACAGCAGAGAGCTGGCCTGGAAGAGGGGCAACCGGGACAGAATCCGGCGGCCCGACCGTCCGGGACTAGAACCTGGTGTGCCGGCGCCGCAAGGCAGAGGATTAGCCTATTGAGCCGCGGCGCCGGCCTGACAATATATTTTTAAAATCATCTCCAAGCAACCTTCTCAAAACTCCTGGAAGCAAAAACAGGTTCCCCTACACTGTTTGCTTTTAGCAGGCCATGTCCCCAAGTCTAGAAGAACATAGCTGAAAATAGTATATGATATTAGTTGTTTTCACCACTGAATGCTGATCTTGATGCAAGGATCATGATGTCTCTATCAGCTATAGTTTTTTGTTTGTTTGTTTGTTTTAAGATTTATTTATTTATTTCAAAGCCAGAGTTAGAGAGAGGAAGAAGCAGAGACAGAGAAAAGTCCTGTCTCTCAGACTCACTCCCCAAATGGCCACAACAGCCAGAGCTGGGCCGATCTGAAGCCAGGGGCCGGGAGCTTCTTCTTCCGGGTCTCCCACATGGGTGCAGGGACCAAAGACTTGGGCCATCTTCCACTGCTTTTCCAGGCCATAGCAGAGAACTGGATTGGAAGTGGTGTAGCCTGGACTTGAACCATTGCCCGTATGGGATGCCAATATGGCAGGTGGAGGCCTAACCCACTACACCACAGCACTGGCCTCCTCCTGTAGTTTTAACATGCTGTGTAGGGACCAAGGAGAGGAACAAAAGAATGCATAAATGAAAGAAGTAATAGAATGAACAAATAGAAATGTAAATAAAGAAATAATGAACAGAGATCTCTCAGGACTGAGTTCTATATTGGTGCCCTCTCTTACCGACTTCTCAAATAAATCCTATTCCATGTATTTCTTGGTCCTAGGCAGTCTGAATATATGATCTCCTGTTATCTGTCAGGTGGAACCTTTCTCTGCTTTCTTTGGGAAGCTGAAAGCATTTCACTCTATTGATTTGTTCTCACCAGAGCAGAGCCATCAGTTGTAAGTAGGCATTCGTTTCTATTATGACTGTCAATAGTATGATTTCAAATTACTTTTATCACAGTGATTTCAAGGGCTCATACCTTTAATTTTCAAAGCCAGCTCCCTAGAACTGACCCAAACCAAGCTATGGCCTAGATTTTCAATTTGTGAATATAGGTATGGGGGAAAATAATCCTCTCTCTCTCTCTCTCTCTCTTATTTTTTTTCTTTTTGTTTATAGCATGTTTCATTACAGATTCTTCGCTTTAGGTACGAACAAAGGTTCATACACAAAAATAGAGGTCCTAAAAATCAAACTATTTTAGAGAAGAGAGAAATCGCAAGCAAAGAGAGGGGATTCAGAATGAAGGTCTATTTCAAATAGGCCTCTCAGTGCCGCTCCTCTCTGTATGTTATTAACTTAGTGAAATGGTGGTGATGGGGGATGATAATAACAGAGTGTAGTGTGTAGGGTTGTTATGAAGAATAAATGAAATCCCTAACTCTGAGTTTGCTCCCCATTCTGAACAACAGTAATGTGCAGAGAGACTGTACTAAATGTGACTCAATCACACAGAACACCAAGAGAGTGGGTTGCTTTGTTTCCCATGCCATGCCATGTGATTGATTTACTGCATACAGGAAAAGCTGATGAGTGACTGGGGCTACATCATCCATCTCATTTGTTACCTGCACTGACTTGCTCAGAGTTGGCAGCAGAAGCAACACTCAGAATCCCCACACTCTTGTGTGTGCTCTCTCAACCTGATCCTTTCACCAGAATTTCTTTCCCTTCAGGTTGTTATTTGTAGCGAAAATACGTATCAAACTCTTCCTAGATCTTTTGCCAAGACAGAATTAGGTTCTTTTTGTGGCCCTAACTCCAATTATTGCTTTCTTGATTAGCATCCAATTTGATCTTCTTATAATAGTAGGAATCTTGTTTCCGGGGCAACCAAAATTTCAACAAGGCCTTCATAGGACTTGGTCTGGGTCCTTCTGTAGTCTTGATTGACCTCACTTTTGTGGTCAAAATATTCAATTAGTTTCATGATTCTTCCCACTTCCTTATATTACCTACACAAGATGAGCTCACCTGTGCAGTTTGACTACACTAGAGCAAAACTTTGTATTGCTAAAAGCCTACCATGCTGGCTTTCTTATCTACTACACAATGGACTCTCCTTTCTATGAGTACTTCACACTGAAGAATGTTATTGCATGCAAGCACTTGCAGCAGTGCCTGACACATAGTAGGCATGCAGCGTACAGGAGCTAATGTTACTCTTGTCATCACCATTATTACTATTATCGCTTTAGAGTCCTTGTGAAGTTTAAATAATAAAATGTCTATGAAGTTGTGAGCATACTGCCTGGCTGTTAGTAGGCACTCAGTAAATGCTAGTGCTAATTAAAGGAGCGAAAGCCAGGGATTTAGTTAAGAAAATGCAATGCAGAGCCTTTCTGGATTATTGCCGTGGATATACTTTGCTCAATCATTTCTAGTGTACTTCATATGGGGATGGGTATTTAGAATGATGTCTCATCCAGAAGCACTTACAATGTTTGGTCCCTGAAAAAAAATTCACTTATACTCACTAAGTCAGGAAAATGGTGTCATATTTTATATATTCATTTTAGAGTGCCAATTATATGTTTTTACGAATGACTTATGCCCATAATTTAAAAATGTACTCAGTACAGAAAATTCTTAAGAAGCTGAAAGACATCACCTTAAATCCTTACATCCAGAAATAGCCACTATGCATAGCTGAAGAGCATCATACTAAGTATATCTTAAAGCTTATGTCCAGATCTCATGACAATAAAATGGATAGGAAATAAGAAGAAACATTATAAAGATGAGAATAACAAAACACAGTACATATACTTTACAGATAAAGATATTTAATTTTGCTTGAATTTAACAGAAGAAAAAGAAACTGAAGTGAAACTCAGTGAAACTCAAGGAGTTGTTGAACTTCAGGTTTGTATTATTTCATCACAAAAGCTTTGTATTCCTAAAACAACCCTTCCAAAGGTTAAGAAAA
Organism: Oryctolagus cuniculus; assembly: GCF_051225735.1. Classification (NCBI taxonomy): domain Eukaryota; kingdom Metazoa; phylum Chordata; class Mammalia; order Lagomorpha; family Leporidae; genus Oryctolagus; species Oryctolagus cuniculus. Next base: position 90,645,294 of record NC_142876.1, read on the forward strand.
AAATGTGAAAACATTAAATGTTGGGGTCCTTTTGAGTGTTTTAAAGATTTGTTTATTTGAAAGCAGAGCAACAGAAAAAGAGGGAGAAAGACACACGCAGCTCTTCTATCCGTTCCCCAAATGGCCACAATAGCCAGGATATTTGATCCAGCTCTATTGGTCTTTTTCTGCTGTGGGTTCCACATTGCCAGTTTGTTTATTTTGACTCATCTCTTAGTTGTATACCTTTTATGATTGAGCAATTTTTCTTTTTCACAAGAAGGCTCATGGAGATTATATTCCCTGAAATTTTTCACTGTTGCCTTTATGCTTGGGTAACAACTTGGCTGCTATGACATCCTTGGGTCACCTTTTCTTTCCCTTTGAAGTTTAGAGACTTTGCTACATGGTTTTCAAAGACTGGATATTTCTGTGGAAAATATGACACCAGGCTGATTCTTTTTTTTTTTTTTTTTTTTTTGCTGTTGCAGTTTTACCTTCTTCTTGGAACCCTGATTAACTCCAGTTTTATCATTGATGTGTTATACTTTACTTAAGATAATAATGATGATTACTATATTTTTTCTGAATATATTATATCATTTTCCTGCATGGATTTAGTTTTTTTCTTCACTTTAAGGGAATTTTTTTTTGAAGATTTATTTATTTATTTTGAAAGGCAGAGTTACAGAGAGGCAGAGGTAGAGAGAGAGAGGTCTTCCATCTGCTGCTTCACTCTTCAGAGAGCCTCAACTGCCTGAGCTGCGCCAATCCAAAGCCAGGAGCCAGGAGCTTCTTCTGGGTCTCCCACAGGGGTGCAGAGGCACAAGCACTTGGGCCATCATCCACTGCTTTCCCAGGCCATAGCAGAGAGGAAGATTGAAAGTGGAGCAGCTGAGTCTCGAACCAGCACGCATATGGGTTGCTGGCACTGCAGGCGGCGGCTTTACCTGCTACGCCATAGCGCTGGCCCCAAGGGAATGTTTTTTGTGTGATAACTCGGAATTTTTCTTTTTCTGGTCCATTGTTTCAGGGACACCAATTATTATTTTGTTGTGTTAACTTCATCTTTCTTTCAAATTAATGCTCTGCTCTCTGTTTGTTTAACAAACTGCTGGCCTTTTTATCATGTATTCAAGTATAATTATTTTTTATTTCTCCTTCATTTTTTGTTTTCTTTTTGAATTTTCATTTATTTAATTTCATTTACTTGAAAGGCACACAGAGATAGAGAGATCTCTCTTTTGGTTTAGTTCCCGAATGTCCACCGCAGCCAGGGCTAAGTCACACCAAAGTAGAGTCTAGAACTCAATGCACTTCTCCCACATGGCTGGTAAGGATCCAAGCACTTGGGCCAGGACCTGCTTCCTCCCAGGATACGCATTAGCAAGAAGGAAGAATCGGAAGCAGAGCCAGGACTTGAACCCAGACCCTCTGACCGGGCATGTGGGTGTCCTTCCAAGAGGTATTTTAATCACTGTGACAAATGCCCACCCCTACTTTGGTTTTAGCTTTGACTTTTTCTACATGTTTTTAATCATGTGCTAGATTTTTGATGTTGTGTAATATTTTCAGGTATTTTTTTATTACTGTCGAATTTCTTTTTACATCTTGTTCATGTTTGATCTTCACTTTGAGCTGTTTAATTAATTTCTTTAATGTTATAAAGCATTCATGGGAGTCTGTTCTTTGGGCTGTATTTTCTTCACCTATGTTTTGCCTGATGTTCTTCTCTTCCTCTTATTTTCCACCGTTAATTTAGATAAAATTTCTTCTTTCTAAAGCTTTCTCTTTTTATCCCGTTTAGTATTGAAATGAGTGCCTTGTGTTTTTATGAACTGGTGTGAGACCTTCTTCTTCTTATTTGTTCTCTTTTGAAGTTACCTGAGACTAGTTTGGCTTCCTACCTCTGAGCCGTAGTTTGAGGGCTGGATGCTGCTGTCTGCCCATGTATGTAATAATGACTGATTTTCAGAGTGTGGTCCTCAGACCAGCAGCATCACTTACTAGAGGAAGTCTGTGGGCCTCTCTTCACATTGACTGAATCGGAGACTCTGGAGTAGCCCTGGCCTGCTTCTTAGAATCTGGTGCAGGCTGAAACTTGCAAGCCACTGTAGCAGACAGTGTGGAGGTATGAGAAGGGGAAGCTCTCTTCCTGTCGTCTGAGATACTACTAAATGTTGTGTACCTGGGCTCATTCCTCATTCAGGACTGTTCCAGTCCTTTGGCCTTGGGCACATTCCCTCTTGGCATGTTACTCTGAAGTCTCCAATCACTGGCAATCCTTCCTGCCTCTGTTTGGTAGGGCTACCGTGAACTACTGTGGAGATTGCCCCTAAAATGGATACTTGGCCAAGGGTTCTTGAGTAGAAACTAAAATCCAGCTGTGTTCACAAAAATGGTGACTGGTGCAATGCTGCATCAGCCCAGGGGGAGAGCTGCTTTTTCCTAATGGCTCTACCCAGAGGGTTATCTATTCATACGAAGAGCATTTTTAGTATAGCCTGGTAGTCCTGATAAGGTCTTAAATTGATATGCAGTTGTCTGTGTAATAATGCTATTTTTCCTTCATTTTGTGCAAGTTTGTCTCATCACTTCCATGACCCCCAGTCCATACCTTTACAGATTTTAGCATATTTATGAGGATTCTCAGGATTCTGCCTGCTTATCTTCTTTTTTTTTTTAAGATTTTGTATTTATTTATTTTATACTCAGAGGTACACAGAGAGAGGAGAGGCAGAGAGAGAGAGACATCTTCCATCCAATGGTTCACTCCCCAGATGGCCGCAACGGCTGGAGTTGTGCCGATCCGAAGCCAGGAGCCGGGAGCCTCTTCTGGGTCTCCCACACGGGTGCAGGGGCCTGAGGACTTGGGCCATCTTCTACTGCTTTCCCAGCCCATAGCAGAGAGCTGGATCGGAAGAGGAGCAGCTAGAACTCGAGCCAGCACCCACATGGGATGCCAGTGCCTCAGGCCAGGGTGTTAACTCACTGTGCCACAGAGTTGGCCCCTGTCTGCTTATCTTCTTCATTAGTACTGCCTCTGGTATGTGTGGGTGTGGGATAGGACAAGTTAAAGGGGTTGACCTTACAAGAATCTTTATTTTCTTTTCTTAGACTTTCAAATATTGTAGGTTAAGGTTATACCGTTCTACTGGTTTTGAGGATACTGGTAGGGCACTAGACCTTTAGAATTGAGAAGTTCTGTATAGAACTGTTCTGTATAGAATATAATAGCGTTTCATTCTAGAACATTCATTCTACTGATTCTGCTAACAATATAAAACAAATTTACTTCATTTTTAACCAATTCCTTTCTGCTTAGCTTTTTTTTTTTTTTGTTTGTTTGTTTGTTTTTTATAGGCAGAGTGGACAGTGAGAGAGAGAGACAGAGAGAAAGGTCTTCCTTTGCCGTTGGTTCACCCTCCAATGGCAACTGTGGTCTGCACACCGTGCTGATCCGAAGCCAGGAGCCAGGTGCTTCTCCTGGTCTCCCGTGGGGTGCAGGGCCCAAGCACTTGGGCCATCCTCCACTGCACTCCTGGGCCACAGCAGAGAGCTGGACTGGAAGAGGAACAACCAGGACAGAATCCAGCGCCCCGACCGGGACTAGAACCCGGGGTGCCAGCGCCGCAGGTGGAGGATTAGCCTACTGAGCCGCGGCGCCGGCCTCTGCTTAGCTTTTTGTAGATTTCCTTGGTTGTAAAAAGCAGACCTAACCTTGAATAACTTAGGACAAAAATGGAGACATTTAGGAGGATGTTCAGTAGTAATAGGGAGTTTACGACCAAGTCTGGAGAAGAACAGCAACTGGTCCTTTGAAAGGGACAGATTTGTGGACACTGAGAAAGCCCTGACCATGAACTTACTGAGAGCCTTTAAGTAACCTTCCAGGCATGTGATATGACAACCCTACCAATTCAAAAAGGAAGGGACTGATTCTTTAAGCCCATAAGAGGAACTTTTTCTATCTCTGCCATCACTGCCCTGTACAAACTGGGCAGTGTCTGGAGATGTTTTTGGGTGTCACTACTGGGGAGAAGATACTGCTGGCATCCAGTAGGCAGAGGCCATAAACATCCTACAATGCACAAGACAGCCTTCTGCACAAAGAGTTATCTGGTCCAAATTGTCAACAATGCCGAGATCCAGAAATCCTGTCTTAAAGAATGGGAGTTTGATGGAAGCTTAGTAGGTGTTTATTATACTTTTTATACTTATTTACTTTATTTATACTTTATATAGTTATTATACTTATTATACTTTTCAGTTAGCATTCTCATTCATCTGAGCTGGGGTGTGTATACTGGTGCCATTCAACTTGTGGTATTGCATTCCTTTTTTTTTTTTTTTTTACTTCCTTAGAAGTAGCATGTGTCACTGTGATATTGTCTTACCCTTGTACCAACACCCAGAAATCAATTTTAATTCACTAAAGAAAGCCATGTTAATCCTGCATTTAATGGCTAAGTTTGTAATTCTAATGATGTTTCTGAGATTTGACTCCTGTGTAATGGTCACCAAAGAAACTATAGAAAACATTCATCTGGTAATAAGGAAAAGTTTTAGCTCCATACTCATAGGGTCTTGTCTTTGAACCTCACATCCTTTGTGCAGAATTCACACATAGAACTCCCTTTTGCTTTTTTAATCAACTTGGTATTTACAGGTGACTCCATTGTTTATCACTGGCCAATTGGTCATGCAACCGGACACTCCATTTTATCTCTCGAGACCGGAGTATCAACAGACATTTTTTTAAATGGACATAGAGGACAAATGAGCCCCCTTTCATTCTAATACCATTAAAGTATGCAGTGTGAGTTAGCCCTCCCTTCTGGAGGGCTCGGAGTGGGGAAGGTTCCTGCTTTGAATGGACCCCTTCAGTTTTTGGTACCAATCGTTAGAAAACTTCTCTTTAGCCTGTATGCCCAGAGTGCAGCCATAATACAGCACTGTGCATTAATAACATTTTCAATGAACGTTCTCTAAACTGATAGAAGAAAATTAGCACATTCCTAGGGAATTCCCTTGGCAGACAGCACATCTGCTGGTGACTTGGCGGTGCTGGAAGAGTTTCATCAGATTGCCTCAGCAGTTTTTCTCAAAATGTGAACAATATGTTTGCTAAAGGCAAACACAGTCATTTCTGAATTGCATGAACTTCTCTCATACACAAAGAAATGTCACTGCCGAAACTCATGCCTCAAATTATCCCAGCCACAAGTTCTTAACAAACAAGCAAACATTAAACTCAGAAGTGATACTCAAGAAATCATTTTTACTATGGAATATCTTGCTACAATCTATAAGCAAAGCAAACTTTGACAGTATTTCTCAGTACTGACAATGGGCAAATACATTTATTACTTTCTAGAATCATGGTATAGCATTATATAAACTTTATTTTACTTCTAATTAAACATTTAAGGGCTGGCGCCGCTGCTCACTAGGCTAATCCTCCGCCTTGCGGTGCCGGCACACCGGGTTCTAGTCCCGGTCGAGGCGCCAGATTCTTTCCCGGTTGCCCCTCTTCCAGGCCAGCTCTCTGCTGTGGCCCGGGAGTGCAGTGGAGGATGGCCCAAGTGCTTGGGCCCTGCACCCCATGGGAGACCAGGAGAAGCACCTGGCTCCTGGCTTCGGATCAGTGAGGTGCGCCGGCCGTAGCGCGCCGGCTATGGCGGTCATTGGAGGGTGAACCAACGGCAAAGGAAGACCTTTCTCTCTCTCTCTCTGTCCACTCTGCCTGTCAAAAAAATAATAAAAATAAATAAACATTTAAAATACACTTGCTTTTCTTTGCTCTTGTGACAAGATGCAAGATTAAGTTACTTTTGTTAACTCGGTGGAATTACCTGCATTCAGACTTGACTCAAATTAATTTCTGTTTGGTGCAATACATTCTTTTTTTATTTTTATTTTTTTGACAGGCAGAGTTAGACAGTGAGAGAGAAAGAGAGAGACAGAGAGAAAGGTCTTCCTTCCGTTGGTTCACCCTCAAAATGGCTGCCATGGCCAGCGCGCTGCGCTGATCCGAAGCCAGGAGCCAGGTGCTTCCTCCTGGTCTCCCATGCGGGTGCAGGGGCCCACGCACTTGGGCCATCCTCCACTGCCTTCCCGGGCCACAGCAGAGAGCTGGACTGGAAGTGGAGCAACCAGGACAGAATCCGGTACCCCAACCGGGACTAGAACCCAGGGTGGTGGTGCCGCAGGTGGAGGATTAGCCTATTGAGTCACGGCACTGGCCGGTGCAATACGTTCTTTTTTTTTTTTTTTTTTTTTTTTTTGACAGGCAGAGTGGACAGTGAGAGAGAGAGACAGAGAGAAAGGTCTTCCTTTGCCGTTGGTTCACCCTCCAATGGCCGCCGCGGCCGGCGCACCACGCTGATCGATGGCAGGAGCCAGGTGCTTCTCCTGGTCTCCCGTGGGGTGCAGGGCCCAAGCACTTGGGCCATCCTCCACTGCACTCCCTGGCCACAGCAGAGAGCTGGCCTGGAAGAGGGGCAACAGGGACAGAATCCGGCGCCCCGACCGGGACTCGAACCCGGGGTGCTGGCACCGCAAGGCGGAGGATTAGCCTAGTGAGCCGCGGCGCCGGCCGCAATACGTTCTTAAAACATTATAACCCTAGCCACTGTGGAAAAATTAATATTTCTATGAATGAATATCTTAACCAAAATGTGATATTTATTAATAACGCTGAGAGTGTAGAAGATACAACTTGAAAAATCATCAACATTTTGTTTGACGGTTACCTTTCCTACCAATAATTATTTTGTGGATTTTAAAGCAAAGAACATCTATACTCATGTGTATTTACTAATTTGAAAAATTCCCTGTCCATGGATTTTTAAAAAAAACATGCAATTGCCTGTGAAATTGCTTTGTATTCTGCAGTATGAAGGCAGGAATTAAATTTCTGCTGCTTAACCTGAATGGTAGGTGCTTCTGATGGTACATCATTTCAAACTTTTTTGCAGTTTTAATATAAAATAATATAATGTAAATACCTTGAATTCAAATGCCAGTTCTTCTGTGCTTCATTCTTCCATGACCTTCCTGATGCCAACAGCTGCTATCACTCTTTGATTTTGGACTTGTATTTCTTTGTATCTCTCAATCAAGTTTGATTGTTTTTCTTCCATCTTGCTAGAATGGGTCTCCTGGCTCAATGTCTTTTGGTTGGTTTAGGTTCTTTACATACAAATTTCGTAGTGTTGTCACTTGGAACTTCAAAATGGCATACAGCTAAAACAGAAAGGATCAAACTTATGTTTGTAAGACAGGTTTTAAAAAATTTAATAAGCTTCCATTCAGGCTTCCTTCCAAGAGGAGCCTAAGAATTAGCCTTAAATGTTAACACTTCATGTGTAAATTCATTGTGATTTCCTTGGTGTTGGAAACCAATACTTTGCTGTCATTTGGATCCTCTTAAGCCTTACTCAGCGTTTTACATGAATATGTGATTAATTGGATAATTTCTTTGCATTGTGACTGCTTATTTCCTTCCATGAGTCTATTTTAGAGACAATGTAGAGATGATTAAAAGTGAGTAAGGACTTCTGTGTCTAAAAAGCTTAGAGTTCAAGGTCTGTTTCTGCAGCTTGCTAGATGCAAGACTTGAAGCAAACCACTGTTCCTACCCAGGTGTCAGATTTCTATCACTAAAGTAACAATGATCTCTACTTAATATGCTATAATTAAGCATTTAATACTTATTATCTGCTCTGAAAATGATTTTATAATGAAAATTCATACTATTGTTATTGGAAGGTAATGAAAAGGTCTCAGGCTGTAGGAATACAGGAATGTGAAACAAAAACCCACTTCTATATATGCTTGCCCACTCACCAATATGGAAGTTGTCTGATGTTGATTTTGGTTATTTTCAGTGCATTTCTCCCCGTGTTGCACTCATTACTTTAGTGTTTGTTTCCTTTTCCTTCCAAATTAAATAGACATTCAATGGTTCTTAGGCCTCCCTTTTCCATGAGCACAGGAAATGATGTGCTCTAAAATTATTTTAGAATAAGTATGCTTGGGGCCGGCGCTGTGGCTCACTTGGTTAATCCTCCGCCTGCAGCACAGGCATCCCATATGGGCGCCTGGTTCTAGTCCTGGTTGCTCCTCTTCCAGTCCAGCTCTCTGCTGTGGCCTGAGAGTGCGGTGGAGGATGGCCCAAGTGCTTGGGCCCTGCACCTGCATGGGAGACCAGGAGGAAGCACCTGGCTCCTGGCTTCAGATTGGCCCAGCACCGGCCATAGCGGCTATTTGGGGAGTGAACCAGTGTCTGGAAGACCTTTCTCTTTGTCTACCCTCTCACTGTCTATGACTCTACCTGTCAAAAAAAAAAAAAAAAAAAAAAAGTATACTTGTACAAAATGGGAAACACCAGAAATACCTAGTAAATTTGACTTTTGCTGACATTCAGAGTATTCAAAGCACCTTCCATCTCCCCCCAACCCTGAAATATCTGAAGTAAAATACAGTAGGAATGGCACAGGGGAATTATAATGGCACTTGTCTTTATGCTGTTAGGCTCATTTGAATTTAATTCTCATGTCTTAGTGATAATGACAATAACAGCCAGCATACCAGGCATTGTGCTCTAAGGTGGACACCATGACCATTTCCATTCTGTGTGTGATCACACTCCAGAGCCCATACCTGTGAGTGATGTGTCCAGTGCTGTTCTTAGAGTTGGAGGTACAAAGGTAACTGAGATTTTGCTGTTACACACAAGGAGCATGCAGTCCAGTGGGAAGAGGATCATAATGGGGCTCATCCCCTTAGTCTGAGGCTGCCTAGGAAACTAATGCAGGAGTGATTGAAACACTCAGAACAGCACAAGAGGACCCAGTCTACTGTTCAGGACATCTATAAGGATGTGGTCATAGCAGTGAATTTTGGAGACTGGGTTGGATTTCTGTAGCCCAAGGAAAAGGGGATTGAGCTCGAAGAATAAGAAACATCGCTGAGCTGAAGAAGGCTAGTGCTGAAGGATAATGCAGAGACAGAAAGGCCAAGGTTGGGGAAAGTCAAGATTGGCACACATGCTTTGAAGACTGAAAGAGGACTTAAGGTTTGGACCGGAGTGGCCTTGGACAGCAATTGTGTTAGAGTGACAGAGGAAGAAGCCAGCATTCTATTTGGATATGCAGATAGCAGAGATTAGATGTTTAGAAGATTCTTACGAGAATTTTGTTGTTAATTATAGGAGAAAAAGAAGAAAGTAATTTAAAAGTTTAACATGGGTGAGTGCACTTTCATTTGTAAAAAAGAGAAAACATAAGTATTAGCAGAGGAGTTGGTGGAAGGAGTAGGGGTAGGTTTGATGATACAATGGAGAGAGGAGATTCTCTCTGAGTCATAGAAGAGGAAGTTTGTGAGAAGAATAGTATTGTACTTCGTGTGGGATATGAATGCTTATCTATAGCATGTGGTGTGAACAAAAATCTGTTTTGGATGGAAGCACTTGGTGACCCTCCCTTTTAATTCCCTTTAATACATGGATCATTGAGGTTTCCCAGGACTATGTGTGACAACAAGTGACTAACACAGTGTCCTCAGGCTTGATCCTGAACATCTGAGTTCTTTCTCTTGACACTTCCCTTTGCTCTGACCCCTCTTCTCTTGGCTTTTCTGTGTCCACTCCACTTTTTTGATCCCTGCCCCTTCTGACCCCTGAATTGGTTACTGCTGGCTCCTGGTGTTTTTCTTTGTTCTCTTTGCTCCTAGATCTTGGCTGCCCCAATTTGGCTCACAATTTGATGCAGATGTTTCAGTCTATACCAATCCCTGTCCTTGGCAAGGTCTGGATCTTGCTTTTTCATTTCTTGGCTTCACTGTAGCTGCACAGTTGTTGGCCTAGTGGACACCTTGAGACTCTCCCCTATTGTCGGGCACAGAAAAGGACACAGTACAGGAAGAAGGAGAAAGGATACTCAGAAAGAATATAGTTGTAAGGGTGTGTGTGGAGGAGATGAGGAATGGTTCATTTTCTGAAAGGCAGCCCCCAGGGGCCAGCAAGGGTGAGGACGCTGCAAGGTGAAGAAGCCAAAGGTTGAAGGAATTCTCAGAGAAGTGTGCACACAACCCAGAAGGCCAACAAGCATAAAGGGCTATCGAATAAAACAACGACCTCCTAAATAAGAACAAGCAAAGGCTATTTATTGTGAGTTTGCTAGGACAAAGAGTTAACCACCATTAGGGAGGGTTTGCAGAGACTCACGGGCCAGTGGGGTGGGCATAGGGGCTTTACAGTAAGGGAAAACAGGCAAGGCTTTAGTCTGCCCTGATTGAAGTCCTATGGCACTAGGTAAGGGGAAGTAGACTAACTAGAAGTGGAACCTCTATGTGATTGGCTAGGGAAGCTTATTTAGCTTTTTCTAGTTGGTCCTATGCTGGAAGCAGGGGCAAAAAATGGAGAAGCTGGCAGTTACTGATTACATATTGACTGTTTGGGGTCAATTGCTACAGAGGTTGTGGTTTGGCTTTTGGATTGGCACTGCAGATTGTGGGTCAGTGTTTTATGTATAACCTGGCCATTGTCCATGGCATATTTAGTCTCTCCTGGGCTAGAGTTACAGAGGACAGTTTTACTGTATAAGTGTACAGTGTTTTGTAGGACATGCTTTGACTTGTGGCCTGGCCAGATATAAGTTACAACAAAACTATGTCATTCCAGGTGGCAGTGTGCCAGTATACTGTGTTTCCACAAACTTCCACATATCATCCTTCCATAACTAATGGGACTGGCCCTGTACTGAAAATTGAAGGAAATATTTTTATAGATGCTAACTTTTATGGAAATGTTCAAAGTAATACTCAAAGTGCTTTTTCTTTGTATTTACCCAAATATAATTCTCAACATAGCTCTGGTTTTTAAGAAAGCCTAATTACATTCATATACCACGAACAGTCAATAGAGCATTGGGAAAAGTCATATCTATAAATTTATATTACTTGAGGGAGAGTAGTTGGACTTAGAAATATTAATGCAGCTTCCATCTCATATTATAGGTATTAGTTTTATTTGTGGAATAAAATTTGATTGACTTTCTGACCCACCTAAGAATGTAGCCTTGGGGAGAAGTGTCTGCACTTTGGCTGGCATGGAGTTCTTAATTCTAGAGAAGTCAGCTTGAGAAAGGGCAGTATGTTTCTGAGAGAACTGTATTGGGACATCTTTCTTCTTTTTCTTGGGCGAGATCTATGGGATGGAGTAACAGAGTCAAACAGAGCATCAAACCCTTGTTTGGAGGTGGCAGCAATTTTCAATTTAAAAAGAGCTGTCAGCTACTCTATTTTTAAAAATATTAAAGATTTATTCTATTTGTTTAAAAGTTAGTGTGACAGAAGGAGAGAGAGAGAGAGAGAGAGAGAGAGAGAGAGAGAGAGAGAGAGAGAAGATCTTCTAACTGCTTGTTTACTTCACAAATGACTGCAATGGCCATCTGGGTCTCCCATGTGAGTGGCATGGGCCCAAGGCTTTGGTCATCTTCCACTGCTTTCCCAAGCTCAGTAGCAGTGAACTGATTTAGAAGTGGAGCATCCAGGCTTCAAACTGGTGCTTCCATGTGGGATGCTGATGTTGAAGGTAGTGTTTTAATCCATTATGCCACACCACTAGCTCTAGAGTAATTTTTTTTCTTTTCTTTCTCTTTCTTTCTTTCCTTCCTTCTTTCCTTCCTTCCTTCCTTCCTTCCTTCCTTCCTTCCTTCCTTCCTTCCTTCCTTCCTTCCTTCCTTCCTTCCTTCCTTCCTTCCTTCCTTCCTTCCTTCCTTCTTTCTTTCTTTCTTTCTTTCTTTCTTTCTTTCTTTCTTTCTTTCTTTCTTTCTTTCTTTCTTTCTTTCTTTCTTTCTTTTTGACAGTCAGAGTTAGACAGTGAGAGAGAAAGAGAGAAAGGTCTTCCTTCCATTGGTTCACCCCCAAATGGTGGCTTTGGCCGGCACGCTGCGCCAATCTTAAGCCAGGAGCCAGGTGCTTCCTCCTGGTCTCCCATGCAAGTGCAGGGCCCAAGCACTTGAGCCTTCCTCCACTGTACTCCCGGGCCACAGCAGAGAGCTGGACTGGAAGAGGGGCAACCGGGACAGAATCCATTGCGCCGACCGGGACTAGAACCCGGGGTGCCAGCGCTGCAGGCGGAGGACTAGCCTAGTGAGCCGTGGTGCCGGCCAAGCTCTAGAGTATTTTTTAAGTCATTAAATTTATTATTATCTTCATTGAGCAGAAGTTGAATGTTGCAAATATGGAAAGCGAAATAGAGAATCTAGGGGCTGGAGGTAAAATCTTGGCTCTCAATGTTTTCCAGCACTAATTTCACTTCTGTCATTGTTCTGGTGGAAACCCCATATGCCTTTTTTTTTTTTTTTTTTTACAGGCAGAGTGGACAGTGAGAGAGAGAGACAGAGACAGAGAGAAAGGTCTTCCTTTTGCCATTGGTTCACCCTCCAATGGCTGCTGCAGCCGGCACGCTGCGGCTGGCGCACCACGCTGATCCGATGGCAGGAGCCAGGTGCTTGTCCTGGTCTCCCATGGGGTACAGGGCCCAAGCTCTTGGGCCATCCTCCACTGCACTCCCAGGCCATAGCAGAGAACTGGCCTGGAAGAGGGGCAACCGGGACAGAATCCGGCACCCTGACCGGGACTAGAACCCGGTGTGCCGGCGCCGCTAGGCAGAGGATTAGCCTAGTGAGCCTCGGCGCCAGCCTCCCCATATGTCTTTCTTCAGTAGTATGTGTTCATGTATAAATTAATTTCCCAGGAAAAGTTATTACAGAGAAGTATGTAGTCACCTGGGTGAGACCGGTTCTCTATCATATTGTAACACAGTATCAATCCAAAGTATCCAAAGTGATACTTTCTTTGGTTTTTCCGGTGTCATAAGGACAAAAAATCAGTTGTCTCCTGTCTGTATTCCTTATCAAAAGCAGTCTGGCATGTGGTCTCAAGGGTGCAAAAGGGAGAGAGTCTACCTAAATTTAACCAGTTGAAGATTACTTCCTGCATTAGACGGGCAACTCCAAGTGTGTATCCTGGTGACAATGAAAGAGAGCAGATGTAGCCCTTCTGATGAATACTCTCCTTCCCCTCCAAAACTGGAGAAAGGAGCTGGTCTCCAAGTGACCCTGGTGACAAGTAAGCTGTCCATTTTCCCATTCTGTACCCTCGCTTCAGGGTTAGGCTTTCCTGTTCCTACAGTATTTTTTTTTTTTTATGCCAAGCAAAGCCACTGGGACCTTTGCTGTAGACATCAAGGGAGCACTGTGTCCTGGGCACGGGAACCCACACTGAGCCTGGCTAATTCTAGAGGCAGAAAGAGGACAAGATTTTAAGGAATGTTTACTCATTTTCTCTAGTCTCTGGTCACTCTACTCTTCCATGTGGCACTTTTCCTTTCTTGAATAGCACAGCTGTGTTGTTTCTGTGAGCCCACACAACTGCCTGGAGTCCAGATTACATCTGCAACCTGCCTGTCTTCCAGGTGTGGTTGTATAACTAAATCCTTCCTGGTGGGAATGAGGAGCAGTGAAGCAGTCAACTTCCGGGTCATGTCCTTAAAGGTTGGAGGCTTGGGCTGCCTCCATCCTGCTGCCTAGATGGTGGATGGGAAGGCTGCAGCTCCACTTTGCATCATGATAGACCAGAGACGGTGAAATTGAATGCAGCCCAGGTGTTCTGTGAGCCTAAAGCCAGTTCTGGTCTGCTGATGCCCAGACGTCCGTGGGAAACGGATACGAAGTCTGCCTAAATCACTGTTATTTTTTGTCTTTTGCATATCACTATATCTGAGTTCTAAATGGCAGATTATATGAGTTTGCATTTTTTTTTCTTTTGCATCTCCTCTAGCAAATTATCATATCATATATGAAAACATGGCTTATCTGTGATTGTACATACATATGTGTTCTACCTAATTTTAATAGGATGCATGTAGCTTAAAATGTTAGAATTCGTTGAGCTTCTAATTAAAAGGTTGCTCATTGAAGATAAATCACCTTAGCTGCCTTTCATTAAAGGGCAGGTTTGAAATCTGTTTTTTCTTTCCTCTTTTCCTGCCTTACATTCTAAAATGAGCACATGGGAAGCTGTTCAGATTGGAACGTTAACCATATAACCAGCACGACTGTAGAAATCCAAATTAATTCCTCTTAAATCATTTTGCTGTGGAGAAAGTAAGTGTTCCCCCTCCCAGTTCCCTAGACTCTCATCTTTCAAAGCCAAATGATGTGCCAGGCTTTTGGAAATGTCCTCTGGAATGCAGAGCCAGACAGTTCTTCGCCACATAGCACAAGTCAGAGTGAGTCAGAATTGAATAATTTCTTTCTGGAAAGCACTCTCTTCTGCAGCATATTTGAATGAACAAACTAAAGAGTGAATCTCAGAAGGCTCATTTCATTTTCCTGTTTGCCATTCTCATCTTGCTGCACGGGAGAGCATATTGAAGAGCTACTGCCTTCAGTCAGTTCTTGAGAACACGAGGAGGGCCCCATAATGTACCTGGATGTTGAAATGTTTTCCTACAAAGATTAAACTTTCTGTGCTGGTTATTATGTGTATGTAAGAGTTAGCAACAAGTGGATTTATACAGCTCAGTGCTATTTTTCCTTGTCAGTATTCTTCGGGGACTGCGCTTGGCACCTGTTGCTGTGCAAGGGGCTCCTTGCTGTCAAAATAATGTAAACACTGGGGAAGCAAAATATGTCTCAGTCTGTTAAGTCCACCATCTTCCTCTATGAGGATGTCTAATTAGGTTCTGAAAGTATTAAGAGAAGGAAGTTCTTAAAATTGGAGGCTGCTTCTATAGCTTAATGGATGACTAAGTAGAGGGAGAGAATTGAGTAGTGTTCTAGAGTCTGTAAAATGTTTATTTGGTTGTTCACAGTTGTGGGGAGCAACTCGGACTAGACTAAGTTACTGGAATTAAGACTTATTCTATGCATGTGCTCTCCCACAATATGGCGCTGGGAGAGGAGTAAACAACTTCTACACAGCTGCCTCCAGTTCGACCAACAACCTGCAGGAGCTGATCCTGCTCCTGATTGGAGGAGAGCAGCTTGCTCGGCGTGTGGGTAGCAGAGTTGGGATTGGTGGAAGAGGACTATAAAGGAGGAGAGAGACAACATGCACGAGGAACATCTAAGGGGAACATCCAGATAACATCTGAGCAGCCCCGGAGAGAGCTGGCCGGCGGTGTGCCGCTCCCCCGCGGAAGTGGGGAAAGTGGCAGGGGGAACTGCCCCTCCATGGAGGTGGAGGGACGGCAGCCAACCCGGGAAGAACCAGCAGCAAACCCGGGAAGGGCCGAGCAGATGAAAGAACAGCGCAGGGTCCTGTGTCGTTCCTCCGCGAATGGGGGAGCGACAACAGTTTGTGAAAATGTATAATATTTGTTATGGAAAAATGTTTTAGTTTGAAGAAGTGCATATGTAGTATCATGCTTTCCAATGATTCTGATTGGCGGATTTATCTTTTTAGAAAACTTTTGGTGTCATGTGGGCTGTGTATATTCTAACCCTAGCTCACTGTATTTGGGGTGGACTTTTCTACTGTAACGTTTAATGGGATGTAGATGAGCTTATTTAAGCAATAGGATTTCTCTGCCCTGGGCTGAATCTCACTTAGCATCCACACTGGATTGCATACTCTTAGAAGCCTTCTCTGACTACCTAAGGGTTTAAGCATGAGCCTCTTTTCTGTGATTCCATCATAGCCTGTGTTGTATCCCTCTGTGTTCATATACTCTGTTGACTTGATGGTATCTTCCTTCAGACTTTTCTTAACTTGAGAGCAGGGATTCAGTTGGGGAACTGTCATGCCACAGAGTGAGTGCTCAACACATATTAGGGGGATTCAAAAAGTTCAAGTAAAATGGAATTTTAAAAATTCTTGTCTTTGGTGCAAAAATATTTGGAACCCAGGCATAATTTTTTTCATAACACAAATTTTCCATGAAAACATCCCCGTCCAAGCATGGATTTCAAAAATGTTCTTTCACCAAAATAACGTTACCTTTTAATTAAAATTTCCCCAAATTATTTGAAGTTCTCTTTTATGCATTGAATTAATATATTTTCTCTAGAGGGTCTTATTTTATCTCTGGGATGAGATTTTTAAGCATGCACATAGAAGTCACAGCTAAATATTTTTGATGGAATTTCCCAAGCTTAAGTAACTCCTTGTTGCAAGCTAGGCATCTCTGATAAGGCTCAGTAACAGTTTGGGATATTATTTACAACATTATAGCAATTTTCTGAAAGTGCATACATCTTATGCTCTGTTTCCTCCTAAGTGCATGAACTCAGTGAAAAGTGAACAATAAATCAGCAACATCCTCAGAATTACAGGGAGAATCAGTGTGCTGTTGCTGCCTGGGGTGGAGCACAGAGGTGATAGGCAGGGAGCGGTCGTGGTTTTCTGTTGTAACAGTGTGTGAATTTTTGCATTTGTGAAGCATATCATTGAGTCTGTGGGTAGATTCTGTCTGAACCAGATTCCTGTTAGCTACCAAAGGGGTTTGGTTTGATGCATCTAGCAGAGTTCCTCCCCTCCTGTAGGCTTCAGTGAGGGAAATTTGGTGTATAATCATATAAGAAACATTTCAGTTGAAATTGTAAGTGGTTAACTTGATTAGAAGAAATAGTGTACTTTTACAATTTATTTTTAAAATTTCTAAGAGCAAAATTCAAAGAAGGCTCTTATCAGTGATGGCATAGATATATGGTTTCTTGGTAGTATACCCAATGTCTGCCAGCACAGAACTCAAGTGTGTAAATGTACTCGAAGTCATGGAGGGCCAAGGCCACTCAGTCATTCTTACCTATTACTAAGAAGATGATAAATTACAGTGTCACTGTGTTCATTCTCTAGGAGAAATATGATGGCCACGTTAGATTCATGTTAGCTGGTCAGCACTTTCTCCAGTAAGAAGTCGCAGTGGTAAATTAAATTTGAATCAGAAATACACTGTTTTGGTGAGAGAAGAGGGGAAATAAACAGTACCATAGTAGGTATTTAAATTGCCAGAAATTCTTCATAGGGAAAATGTGCGAAATCTCAAATAAAAATGCATGTATCCTTTGCCCTTTTGATTTGACTTCTTGAAATTAATCCTAAATATAGGCCCTCACATGTGGACAAATGGATAAGAATGAGTGTTCCTTGTAACATCATTTATTAGCCAAGGATTGGAAAAATTCTAAATGTCTAGCAAAAGTGAACTGGGGAAATGATTTATGGTATCACCATATGATGTTGGATTCTGATGATATTAAAGAGAATGATATAGATACATGTGTAGAGGATGATCTCCAAGATACGTTACTGAAGGGAAAGAGAAATTGACAGAACAACATGTTTAATGGGCTTTCTCCTGTGGTATTTAACAGAAGGGAATACACACATGGATGTGTGATTCAGCCAAGTGCTTTACTGAAGCACGGGAAGCCACTGGTTGGACCTGAAATGAATGAAGGGAAATAAAGTTTACTTCTATTTCGATGTGTTGCTCTGTGCTTGCATATATTGTATCTTATACACCAGGTACTTCAAGAACTTTGTAGAAATATTGAATTAGATGATAAGTTTATGTTGGTACAGAAAATGTTTGAGATCTGTGCATAGTTCTTTGGCAGTACACATGTTCCATGAGCTTTGCTTTGTTCCATGAGATCTCTTGTTTGATGTGTGTCATGTGTAGATTAAGCTTATGTTGAAATGCAGTCTTTTGTCACTTGGTGACAAGAATACATTCCACAAAATGTATCCTTGGGCAATTTTGTCCTTGGTCAAACATCCAGGCTTGGTTAGATATTTTTTGTCTGTGATCAAACCTTATCCGGTTCTCTGTTCCTCTGAATTGAAGTCATTTTTTGACTTGGCGGTGTCTTCTCTTTCTTCAATCTGTTCTTTATTCTTAAAGGTAGATTCAGATTTTCAGAAAATGTTTTAGGGGTTTGCTATATGCCATGAGGGCTGTAACCTTTTCTAACCCTGGCTCATCATATATCAGGAGTTTAGTTACCTAAGCTAAGATGGCTACAGTATGTCTGATAGACACAATATTTTTTGTTGTTGTTAGAACAGCTCAGCAAAATAAAATTCCACCTCACTGTTGGACAACATTGTTTCATACATAAATCAAACAAGCCAAATAAGTAAATAAATAAATGAACAACAGCTTCACAGATTTAAAAAAAAAAGGGAGGGAGGGGGAGAAAGCTTTTGTGTTTGGCCTTTTTCATCACCTCGTGTAAACCAACTATTTATAGTATAGTCAAGAATATACACAAAAGAAGTTACCAGAAAGCTTAGAATAAGATTTTGTTGTTTTTACATGCTTTTTTCCCCCCTCCATTGCAATTATAGTGAACATGGTTATACTACAAGTAAAGTCAGAAAGAAGAACAGAGAAGGCCCTCAAATTCAGTTTGGTTGTCCTGAGATAATTGAAAGTGGCTGAGCCCTAACAATACAAATATAAAATATAAAATGTGAATTAAAAAATACCAATTTTCCTTTTTAGATTAATTTTTAGGAAAAAAGCATGTCCTGGTAGTTTGGGCTCTTTCTCTCTCCCCTGTTGTGAATTCACCTTGTGATTTTGGTTGGGGAGTGGAGACCACATGCCATCTGCAGGTGGTGCTGCCCACAGTGGGCAGGCAGCCTCTCTCACCAAGATGACCGTGTTTAGATTCCAAGACATAAAGGGGTTGCTGAATAGGTCATGGTGGCTCGGATTTTCCTTTTTGTTTTTGAGTTTGATGTTTCCCTTTTTGCTGTCTAGAGTCATCCTCATCCATCTTCTGCTGCTTGGTGTCAGTATCATCAGCCTCATTACCTTCGGCTGCCATGGCCTCCTCATCTTCCTTTCCAACCTCTTCATCCCCAGCCCTTCTTTGTCTTTATCTACTTTGTCATCTGCCTCCTGCTCTCTGTTTTCCTCATTAGCATTCTCACCAGCAAAGGCGTCTCCTCAGATCTCCACTTCCTCCATGGCTTCCTTTCCTTTAAGTCTGTGAGGGTACTCTTGGAGCTGGTACCCATAGCTGTGTCTAACATGGTGGGAGACAGCAGCTTCAAAGTCAAGATGGTTATTTGATGTAAAGTGATCCAGTGCAGCACATTGAAAAGAAAGAGTTCAGGGCCAGCTCTGTGGCGCAGTGGGTTAACACCCTGGCCTGAAGGGCCGGCATCCCATATGGGCGCTGGTTTGAGATGTGGCTGTTTCACTTCCAATCCAGCTTTCTGCTATGGCATGGTGTCGCTCCCCCTCTTCGTGGAGGAGCAACACTAAACCCTGCGCTGTTCTTTCGTCTGCTCGGCCCTCCCCGGGTTTGCTGCTGGTTCTTCCCGGGTTGGCTGCTGTCCCTTCCACCTCCGTGGAAGGGCAGTTCCCCCTGGCCACATTCCCCACTTCCGCGGGGGAGCGGCACACCGCCGGCCGGCTCTCTCGGGGGCTGCACAGGTGTTCCCTTAGATGTTTCCCTTAGATGTTCCTGGTGCATGCCGTCTCTCTCCTCCTTTATAGTCCTCCTCCGCCAATCCCAACTCGGCTGCCCACACGCCGAGTACGCTGCTCTCCTCCAATCAGGAGCAAGTCCTACAGTTTATTGGCTGAACTGGAGGCAGCTGTGCAGAAGCTGTTTTCTTCTCTCCCAGCACCATAATGTGGGAGAGCAGGTGCATAGAATAAGTCTTAATTCCAGTAACAGTCTAGTCCGAGCTGCTCCCCACAGATCCCCCTTTCTTTTTATTTTTTGGCGTTGATACGCGCCTGTCTTCGGTGTCCCGCGGCACACACTCTGCTCTACTTGCTAGAGTTGCCACAGGTTCTTACAAGTCCTATCAATCAGGCAAACCGAATCCAGGTCCTCTCTTCGCCATGTTGTGAGGAGGTTTTTAGGCGCTGATGCGTGCCTGTGTTCGGTGCCCCGCAGCGCATGCTCTGCTCTGCCTGCAGGGGCTTACAAGCCCTAACAATCAGGCAAACCGAATCCAGGCCTTCTCATTGCCGTATTGTGGGGGAGACTTATTAGTGTTGGTTCGTGCCTATCTTCGGTGACCTGCAGCTCATACTCCGGTCGAGCTGCCTGCTGGTGCTTACCGCCTTACTAATCAGGCAGACCGAATCCAAGCTCTCTCATTGCTGTGTTGTGGGGTGACTTATTGGTGTTGATAACGTGCCTGTCTTCGGTGACCTGCGGCGCATAAGCTGCTAGCCGCCCGCAGGTGCTCATCGCCTCACTAATCAGGCAGACCGAATCCAAGCCTTCTCATTGCAGTATTGTGGGGAGACTATTGATGTTAATAACATGCCTGTCTTCGGTGACCTGCGGCGCATAAGCTGCTAGCCGCCCGCAGGTGCTCATCGCCTCACTTAATCAGGCAGACCGAATCCAAGCTTTCTCATTGCCATGTTGCGGGGAGGCCTTTCTATTTCTCTATTTCTCTATCTCCGGGCATTCCTATTTCTCCCATTTTACTTCTATCTTCCAGCATTCCCATTTCTCTCATTTTACTTCTAAACTTCTATTTCTCTTATCCCCGCGGCTTCCCGCTCTCGTTTTACTTCTAAACTTCTGTTTCTCTTATCCCCGCGGCTTCCCGGCGCCTCGCCCTGCCGGCGCCCGCCCCGAGGCTGCTTCTCGGCGCTTCGCCGGCTCTGAGCCGCTTCAGCCCGCGCCTCTCTCATCTGCGCGGCTCGGCTTTGCGCAGCTCGGCTTTGCGCGCACACTCCGCGGTCTCCGCGCTAGCCCCGCGTTCCCTATCTACTTGTGCCCCGCACGCTCTCTCTGCGCGCGGCAGCCTCCGCGAACCACACAGCGTCAGCTCACGTCTCCGCCACTAGCATTCAATCTAAGTTCCCCGGGCTAGCCTGGCGAATTCAACCCAGCTTACGTCTCCGCCCCACGGTTTGGCTTCCCGTCCTTTGCTCCCCGGGCTAATCAGACGGATCCCAACCAGGCTCACGTTTCCGCTTCTGGTTTTAACTTTTCGCCCCCTATTCCCGGGCTAACTTGAGAATCCCAAAGTGGCTTTCGTTTCCGCCTCGGCCTGCCCCCCGCGGCTTCAATTTCCCTAACATTTTTCTCTACCCGGTATGTTTCCCCAAGCTTTCCTCCAACAATACTCCTCCCTCATTTCTCCTGGCCTCTCCCCACAGTCCGCATCCGAGTCTGTTTGTTCTAGCTTTCACTTTCGCTTTCAACCTTAGAGATTTCTCCCAGCTTCCCCCCGTAGTCCGTATCTGAGTCTATGCCTAGGCTTTCAATAGCTTCTTCCGGCACCTTTTTCGTCCGGCTTTTCCCTAGGCTGTTTGCTAGTCTCTCTCTCCGGTAATTTCCCAGTTCTTCCTGTTTCTTCCCTCCTAAGTTTCCCATCCGTCCTAAGTTTCCTATCCGTCCTAGGTTTCCTATCTGAGTCACAGCACCATTATGTCGCTCCCCCTCTTCGTGGAGGAACGACACTAAGCCCTGCCTAGGCTTCATATCCGAGTCACAGCACCATTATGTCGCTCCCCCTCTTCGTGGAGGAGCAACACTAAACCCTGCGCTGTTCTTTCGTCTGCTCGGCCCTCCCCGGGTTTGCTGCTGGTTCTTCCCGGGTTGGCTGCTGTCCCTTCCACCTCCGTGGAAGGGCAGTTCCCCCTGGCCACATTCCCCACTTCCGCGGGGGAGCGGCACACCGCCGGCCGGCTCTCTCGGGGGCTGCACAGGTGTTCCCTTAGATGTTTCCCTTAGATGTTCCTGGTGCATGCCGTCTCTCTCCTCCTTTATAGTCCTCCTCCGCCAATCCCAACTCGGCTGCCCACACGCCGAGTATGCTGCTCTCCTCCAATCAGGAGCAAGTCCTACAGTTTATTGGCTGAACTGGAGGCAGCTGTGCAGAAGCTGTTTTCTTCTCTCCCAGCACCATAATGTGGGAGAGCAGGTGCATAGAATAAGTCTTAATTCCAGTAACAGTCTAGTCCGAGCTGCTCCCCACAGCATGGGAAAGCAGTAGAAGATGGCCCAAGTCCTTGGGCCCCTGCACCCTTGTGGGAGACCCAGAGGAGGCTCATGGCTCCTGGCTTTGGATCAGATGGAAGACCTCTTTCTCTCTGCTTCTTCTCTCTGTATAACTCTGACTTTCAAATAAATAAATAAATCTTTAAAAAAAAAAAAAGAAAGAAAGAAAGAGTTCAAGGAATCTGGCCATAAAGTCAGGGAGCCCAGCTGGGAGCAAGGCAGAGACAGCTTTTTAGAGCAACCAGTGGGCTAGCTGATATAATCTTAGGGGACAGCTAGCACACATTTGGCCAAAACATCATTATGCAGTTTGTGACTATAGTTTCTTGTTGAACTTAAGGTTAGCATCAAGGAAGGTGGTCCTGCAGTATAATATTGTTGCAATGAGCTTCGAGGGCATCACCTGCTAGGCAGAAGCGTAGGCTCCAAATCAGGCTCTTTCAGGAGAAAGAGCATCTTCTGCACTTTCCCAGACTGGCGTGGACATGGTCTCACAGATGTGATGTCCTTACATTTAAGACCGATTCTTCCTGTGGCTGAATTCGGATTCTTAAGGTGAACTTGGGAAACATCTGAGTTCCATGAGCAGCATATGTACAAGTCACTTCTTAGGGTTAGTCACGTTGGTGTCAATTAGATGCACCGGAAGGGCTTATCCAAATTCAGGATTCCAGGTTCCATCCCTGAGTCTCTGAACTGGTGTGGGGATAGGAGAGTCTTACCTCTTCCTCCTTCTCCTCTCCTCTTCTTCCTCTTGTTTTTTCATTCTTTTATGAATTTTGGAGTGTGGTGTTTTTCAGATCCTGTACCTCAATTCTTTAGTCATGTGTGTGTGTCCACTTTATTGATGACATGCATTTTGAAGAAACCAGTAGTAAATAAATTGCTAGCAACTTCATCTACTTTGTGTCAGTTGATCTTTAGTAGATATGAGTGGAAGAGTGAAAATATGGTCAAGTTCAACTTCCTTAAGCTCTAAGAGAATAGTCCTTCCAAAGTGCCCAACTGATAATGAGGCCCAGATTGTTTTATGTGGATTCATCTTACCTTAAATGCCTTTTTATCTATGTGGATGATGGAAGACAATAATTTGTCTGTAAGAGCAAGGTGGAAAGAACACTCGAGTTAAGTTATGGACAGCTGACCTTTGATTTTTTTTTTTTTTTTATCACAACTGCTTTTAAATGGAAATCTGCAGGAAGGATGAGTGATGGAAGAGAAATGGAAGGGAGAAAGGAGGAAGTGTGAAGTCCACAGGCTTTGAGGTCAGGCAGACTTGCTTCTTGATTTAGACTCTGCCTCTGGTAGGCTGAGGGAACTTGGACATGAGATAGAACTTCTCTGTGCCATAGCTCTGAAATAAAGATAGTAAAACTTCTGTGTTACTGTGGTCAGAGGATGAAAGGAGAGAGGATGTGCCCATATCCTACCATGGTGCCTAGCATTTCACAACTCAAAAACGGGGGCTAATTGTATTAGTAAAGAAACAAGAAACAGAGATGATCACATGGGCTTGTCAGAGACTTCCTTTAGCTCAGTGGACCCATTAGGCGAGAGATCTAAATAGCAGGCCCAGATCTGCTAGTAGATCACAGCTTCCATGTCCTTGATAAACCATCACATTCGTTGAGCCTCAGTTTCCCCATTTGTAAAATGAGAAAACTCAACTGCGTGGCTTCTAAAGGCCCATTCACCTGCAATGCTATGTTTATTATGTTTTACTTCTAGAATATAGGGATGAAATCAATAAAGCATTCCTTCCTTTATTCCGATGAATATCAAGGGAATTTTAATTTAGAGCTTGGATGGATAAGTGTTTTCTCTAGTACACTTGTGATCCTAACCACGATGTTTGCATTCCTTCATCTCCAGTTGACTCCTGTTTGCTGAAAGTTAAGCTCACTTCTTTTTCTTAAATCTCTGAGTTTGAAGTTTGCTGGATTTGAACACATCTTTCTGTTTTCATGAGTAAATTATTTGCTGAGGAAGTCAAGGAAACTGTCACATGGATTGAGGGGAGGTGGTTCGACAGGATTGCTGACTTCCCACCCTTTCTACCAGTAATTGTTCATTTGGATGGATCTTCCAGTGGATAAGGAAGAATTTAGCAATCTCCTTTGCGTCATCTTCCTGCCACCACTGCCCCCATGGGAGAGTGATCACAGGTGATTCCTCATTTCTTGAATGCTCTGATTATGGCTCTCATGTTTAATTCTCAACTGTGTCCTCTAAACCAATAGGTCCTATAAAAGCATGTTTTATGAGACACTAGTCCCTGGGGTACTCCTGGTGAAGAAAATTCTTCTGTTTTAAAATGTGTGGATAATGCAGTACATTAGAATGCCCAGTGTGCATCAGCTTATTAATAGAGCTGAGAAGTCCCCAAGGAAATTAAATTAGGTAAACCTTACATCTCCCATATTTATTTACATTTGGAACTTTTGTTAATAGTAAATGAACTGTAATAAAGCATAAAATAATGTTCCACAGAATCCACTTTGAGAAATGTTTTTCATGGGCAATGAAAAGGCCCTAGCTAATTCTGTTCTAGTACTTAACAAACTGACCAAAATGGTTACTAAAAAGTTTGTCATGAAATGCCCTAAACAGCACTCTGGCTTCAGAATCAGCCCTTAAGGCATTCAGATCTGGCTAAAAAGCCCATGAGAGCATTTCAGGCATGGAAAGCCAAGACACTGTGGCAAAAAAGGAGCTACATGAAAGATCTCTGTGAGTGAGATCCCAGTGGAAAGAAGGAGGTACTTTATCTGAAGGAGGAGAGAACTTCCACTTTGATTATGGCCTTGTCTAAATAAGGTCAGAGTTTGTGGACTCAAGAGGCTTCCATAGCCTTTGCAGCTCATGACAAGGGCCTCAGATGATCACTGATATCTGAAATAAGAGTGTCAATTGTTAAATTAACAAAAGAAGTCACTGTACACTTGCTCCCTATGTGGGACCTCTGTCCTTAATGTATTGTACTATGAGAATTAACAGTAAAACTAGTTTTCAAACAGTACTATATACTTTTTGTGTCTGTGTAGATACAAACTGTTGAAATCTTTACTTAGAGTTGATCTTTTGTATATAAAGATAATTAAAAATAAATCTTAATGGGATGAGAGAGGGAGTTGGAGGTGGGATGGGAATGAGGGTGAGAGGTCAGGTATGGTGGGGAAAATCTGCTATTATCCAAAAACTATAACTATGAAATTGATATGTATTAAATAAAAGCTTTCTTAAAAAAGTTTGTCATGAAAAGAAACTGAAGCTAGAATATATAGATTGAATTGTTACCTTTATGTTAGGAGATAAATTTTGTAACAAGCCTGGTTTAATTTGTAGATATACTCTGGTGACTATTGGTATATCTTTTTTGCATTTACTTCAAGACTTTGTAAGTCTCAGAATTCTATTTAAGTATTTTGTTGTAAACTATGTAACCAGTTTTGGATCCAATGAAAAATAGAACAATGTGAGTCTATAAATAAATAACTAAGATTGTGTATGAATAACCTTTGGGGAATACCTCTATGGCCATGTAAGGTAAAGAGTTTCAAAAGAACATCAACAAAATACATCTGTGGTTCCAAAAACTGCTTTCCAAAGATTGCAGAGGTAGATTTCTTTGATCAACATATTTCTAATTATGCATGAATATGTTGTGAAGGGTTTCAGGAACACTGTCATCCTAGATATCTTTTCCTGAGCTTAGAAAGACATTTGGGAATTACGTTTAGACCACTCAGCTACAGCTCACTCTCATGTGAACTCTTATCATATTTACTGACAAATAGGGATATAATCCCCTTTTAGATATTCCAGCTCACCTAGTAGTAAATGTTTTTTTTTTTTTTTCTAATCTTGCAAAGACAGAGAGAAAGAGTTGTACTGAAATGGTTTTGTTGATGCCTGAAGTGGTGCAAAACTAAGACAAAGGCAGCAAATGCAGAAAAAGTAAATTGAAAATGATTTGTTTAAATTAGGTTTATGGGCTCATGTAGTTTAGAGTTGTGAGATAAAGAACCAAGAATAATCAGAGATCCTCTTGCTTAAAAATAAACATGTAGTGCCAGAACATTAAGGTATTGCTAGATATTGCTAGATATTGCAAAAATAAAGCAAAAAGGTAGAGGGCTGGAGGTTGGGGATAATTAGGTAGCACTATTCAGGCTTTAAAAAGGCACCTCCTGAAACACAGTTGGACAGTGTGGTGCAGAACTTAATAATTTCCTGTACTTGTTCTATGTTCAATGAGCACATATATTATTAGCAGTGATAATAAATTCTTAGGCTCCTGGTGACCATATACAATAAAAATAGGAATGCAGTTGTGATTCCAACGGGAGTAGTGACCTCAGGCTCATGTGAAACAGCATTTGAACCTGTGTGCAAGTGTTTGTGATTTGGAGCAATGTCTTCCTTCCTCTGACACACTGTTATTGCCTCCTTAATTTGAGAGAGAACAAAAACAGATCTAAGAAGAGCTTGTCTTCCAGAAAGGGGTGATAGGCACCATGAGCTGGTAAATGTTTAACTGACTCTTAAGGGGAAAAAAAATCCTGATTTGTGACACCTGTGAATTTCCAGACTTCTGTGGCATAAAAACTCCCTGGTCCATTTCAAGTGTTCAACGTCTGTCAAATGGCTCACAAAATCCTGAAAAATTTAATAGGCTGTTCTCATGAACAGGTAGAATGTAGTTCTAGCATATCCCTGCTAGAGGTTTTCTTTTTTTAAGATTATTTTATTTGAAAGGCAAGTTGGTGGGGGGGGGGGGGAGATTGATTGCATCCTCTGGCTCACTCCCCAAATGGCCATAATATTTAGGAACTGGGCAGGTCTGAAGCCAGGAACCAGGAACTTCTTCAGGGTATCCCACATGGTTTCAGGGTCTCGAGGGCTTGGGCCATCCTCCACCACTTTCCCAAGCACATTAGCAGGGAGCTGGATTGGAAATGGAGCAGCCAGGATTTGAACTGGAACCATATGGGATGACGATGCTGCAGGCAGCAGCTTTACACGCTATGCCATAGTGCCAGGGACAAAACTTTCTTAACCCTTGATCATGCTGAGGGGCTATTTCCTGTAAGTTGTAGCTGTGGCTGTAGCTCTGAAATACCTGAATTCTCTTTTGAAAATTACAAGCCATTTAAATTTTAAGTTCCCTTTAAGTTCTCAGATTCTAAAATCCTTCCTCGAGAAGATTTTATTATAATACAGAATGTATTTTAATTGTCTGATGAACTATTTTAAAATTGGTGTGATATTATTTGTTATAGTAATATTTACTAGAGCACTGATATGATTTAATTGGGGTTTTGCTTCAGAGAGAATTTGTATAAAATATTGCCAACTAGTTTGTAGAAATCCAGTTGATTGGGACAATCTAGTCCTTGGTAATGGGATATTTTTGCTCTTTGAGTGTAGGGCATTGTCAGATGAGATCTTTGGACATGACAAAACATTTGATTTTAGCAAAGTCCTTGAACACAGGTCCCCTTCTCATTCAGAACAGGGATTGGCAAGTAAGACCTTCTGAATGTATACAGCTGACTGCCTGTTTTTGTGTGACTCATGTGATAAGGATGGTTTGTGAATTTTTGGATGGTTGAATAAATCACAAGCAGCATAATCCTTCACACATTAAAATGATGTGAAGTTCAAGTGTGAGTGACCATCAATAATGTTTTATTGGAAATGTTTTATTGGAAAACAGCTTTGTACCACGTCTTGTGGCTTTCATGCTATCCCTTTAGAGGTGGGGAGCTGTAGCAGATCCTGAGGACCTGCACGGCCTATAATAATATTTACCATGCAGCCCTTATCAGAACGCATTTACCACCCTTGATCTCGGAAGCTCATATCTGAGAAAATGGGACTTGGTTCAGGATTCTATACATTGACAAAAGACGTAGCAATAGTAATGCCAAAATTAATCCTTAATGGAATTGAAAGCAATTGCATAAGAAATCATAAATAGCTTGTGAACATTCTTAAAATAAAAAAGAACAGTAAGGTGAACAGGAATTTCTCAGCCCAAATAACCTCCTTTCAGTTTATTTTATAACCTGATATAGAATGTTCTGTTGTGTTAATACACTCTGCTTTGGATGCTGGCTTCCTGGTGCACAGAGACCGTGTTGCTACCAATTCAAGTGGTAAGCCACCATCATTGGTGGTGACTAGGGCTCGTTTTGGAATCAGATAGATGAGGCTGAAGTCTTAGTTCAGTCACTTATTTTGTATAACTACTGAACAAATTTCTTTTAACAGTTCTCAGCTTTAGTTTTACCACCTATCAAATACAGAATGATTCTGAGACTTGTGTAAGATATTTAGATTGCTAAGCTTAGGATCTGACACAGTGAGCATGTAGGATATGTTACTCTTGGTTACTGTTACTGTATTTATGCATCTAAGGGCCTTCATACATGTTTATCCTTTAGGTTAAGCTGTTATCCTTTTAGTTTTAGCAGACAGAAATAAGTATTTAATCTGGAAGGTATCTTGAAATATAACACAAATTCTTCTAGTGCAAATAACCCATCTCCTTGAAATTGCCTGGAAAAAAAATCTCAGGTAGGTGTCATAGGTTGTCAATGTTTCAAACTTTGGTCTTGTAAGAAAGCCGCGTCTCCATTCATTCATTCTTCCCAAGAGGAGACTGCCCTCCAGTGGAAGCATTTCTGGCAAGGGGAGAAGACAGTTTGACAATTAAACTATGGAAATGTTTTATAAAATTATTTTCTGTTAAAATATTCCTGCTTATGAAATTTAAGCATATCCTTGAAGGATAAGGACTATTTTTCACCACAGTATCTCCATCGTCTGCCCCGATGATGGTAGTCATCCATTAAACATTCATTTCTTTGACAACTATTTGCCTTCCAAATGGGACGGGCATTGCTTTAACCAAGTAATTATCTACCTGGGTTGTGTATTAGAAAATTAAAGAGCTTTAACATCTCCTGACGTTGTACATCTATGGGAGTAGAATCTAAGTATCAATATTTTTGTTGTTGTAAAGTCCCCTGCACACATTTGATTCCCAGGTGCAGCTTGTAGCCGAAGTTGAACATCACTGCTTGAAACCTTTAGGTTATTAAACAAACTTTCATTTGAAACAAACTAAGCAAAAACCCTGCTCTCCTGTTACTATGGTGCTGCTATTCTTAAGCGTACATTAAGTATAGCATCCATTGTCAACTGCTTATACTGTAGTCTCCTCTCCAGGGAAATTTACTGATGCAATCTTATTTCATTAGCTTGTTAATAAAGAAGGATCTTTTAGATAGTAAAGGAGGATGATAAGAAATGAATCTTTGATACTTCTCCCACTGTAAATCCTACTGATGGATTAACTTTGGGACCCATAGTCATTTGGACTTTGATAATCTCATGGCTAAATACAAGAGAGGCATTGGTTTTGCCTGTGAAAAAAACTTAAATGGAGGATGAAATTATATGAGAACAGTTTCTGTGTATTTACTAACACTCTTGTACACATATATGCTGCTAAATTTCTTCTCATTAATATACTGTTCTTTTTGTTTAGCTCATTATATTTTCTTAATCTTATCTTTTACTTAAATAGGGATTGCTTTAGTTTTGCAGAGTTTGAGGCAGTGAATTAATTACTTTTGTTATCTATGAAATAAAATAATGGTATTATCCACCTGTTGTGGTTGTTAAAGAAGTGGAAGAGATAATGCGTGTCAAGCAGCCCAGTGGCTTGTACTGAGTAAACCGTCAATGTTGCTGTGGTATCAAGACAACATATCCTCAAGGTCAAGAGTAAGGATGGTAGAGTTTAGAGTCTCTGGGTTCAAATGTCATCCAGATTACCTGTCAGCTCTGTGTTGCTAGGCAAAGTACTTACCCTCTTTAAATCTGTTTCCTTCCCTAGAAACTTTTAGCTATTTTGGTGGGGAGATTTAATGAAATCATGTCTTGAATATGTTATCGCTCTTCCTCACATACGGTAACCAGATTTTCACATATATGAAATTGGAAGCGGTGTGTGTATATATGTGTGTGTGTGTGTGTGTGTGTGTGAGAGAGAGAGAGAGAGAGAGAGAGATGGATGGATGTTGGGGAAAGAGCTGATCTATTCAGAGTCCCAAGGGACCTTACCTTGCTTCTTGCATGGTCCCAGAACCATCTGCATCAGCATCATCTGGGAGATCCTGTTGGAAATGTGGAACTTAGACACCATCCCAGTCCTACAGAATCAAAATCTGCATTTCAGAAAGATTCTCCGTGGTTTGTGTGTACACTTGAGCAGCATTGTTCTAGTCAATGAATGGCAAATGCAGGGAAAAATTATCTCCACTCCCCTGTCGTACACCCTTGGCAGGCATCATCAATCATGGCACTCCATCCCACCAGCATCCTGTCTAACTACTCTAGACAGCCTCAGCTAATTGATAGGGTTGTCATGAGAGATGAAATCAATAGTAGAAGTAGTAGAAGTCTCTAGTTGCAGGGATGTAGTAGCTTGCCTGAGTGAGAAAGACAGTAAATTGCCAAAGCAATACTTGAACTCTGGGCACCTCACCATTCATCCAGAAATACTGCACCTGATTTTACACTGTTTCTGTGCTTACATTCAGTGTCACACAACTGTTGTAAAGCTGGCTTTGTGTTGTAACTGGAAAGTGAAAGCTGGAAACTAATTCAGATGTAAACTAGATAGATAAAACCTCTCACCATATACAAAAATCAACTGAAGATGGATCAAAGACCCAAATTTAAGACCCGAGACTGAAGTTTCTGGAAGAAAATGTAGGGAAAACACCAAGACATTAGCATTGGTGATGACATCTTGCATTAAGACTCCTGAAGCACAAGCAACCAAAGCAAAACTAGACAAATGGGATTTTATCAAACACTGGAGCTTTACACAGCAGAGTAAACAGTCAATAGAGTGAGGAGACATCCAAGAGAACGGGCAACAATATTTGGAATCTACCTATCTGACAAAGAATTAATATCCAGAATATATCAGCAACACAAAAATGTCAAAAACAAACAAGCAAACAAAAAAACTCCCCAATCAATCCAGTTAAGAAATGGGCCAAAGCCATCAACAGACAGTTTTCAAAAGAAAAAATACAAGTGGTCAACAAATATATAAAAGAAAAGCTCAACTTTACTTGCCATCAGGGAAATACAAATCAAAACCAAAATGGGGTATCATCTCAGTCCTGCTGAATGATCATTATCTAGAAGACAGACAGCAACAATGCTCCTATGGATATGGAGAAGTGGGAACTTTTTAATGTACTCTTGTTGGGAATGTAAATTAGTGCAGCCATTGTGGAAAACAGTGTAGTGATTTTCAAAACTAGAAATAGACTTCCCGAATGATCCACCGATTCCACTACTGGAACTGAAAAGAGATGAACACATTGTATCAAAGAGTTACCTGCACTACCATATTTATAGCAGCACAGTTCACAGTAGCCAAAATATGGAATCAACCAAGGTAGCCATCATCAGGTGAATGGGTAAAGAAAACGTGATTTGGGGGCTGGCATTGTGGCATAGCAGGTAAAGCCACCACCTGGGCTGCCAAAATCCCATATAGGTACCAGTTAAATTCCTAGTTGCTCCACTTCTGATCCAGCTTCCTGCTAATGTCCTGGGAAAAGCAGAAGAAGATGGCCTAAGTGCTTGGACCCCTGAACCCATGTGGATGACCCAGATAAAGCTATTGGCTTTTAGCTTCACCTTGGCCCAGCCCCAGCCATTGCAGCCATCTGGGGAGTGAACCAGCAGAGGAAGACTCTCTCTTTCTCTCTTTCTCTCTCATCTCTCTCTCTCTCTGCAACTTTGACTTTCAAATAAATAGATCCTTAAAAAATAGAAAATATGATATATACAAACACAATGGAGCATTATTCAGCTATAAAGAATGAAATTCTACCATTTGCATCAAAATGGATACAACTGGCTGACATGTTGGGTGACATAAGCTAGATACAGAAAGACAAATACCATATTTTCTCCCTTGTATGTGGGAGCTAAAATTAAATGAGAAAAAATAGTGCTAAAAAAATTTAAAGAGAAATGCATATGTGTATCAGTATTGCTGCAAATATAGTTTTGTCAAACTTTGTTTTATATCTTTGTCAAATTAATGATTGAGAATGATATACTACTATAGTTTTAATGACTTGTGATTATTTTAAAATTTGCTGTATATGGGTGAAATGGGCATCTTATAATGTGATTGTTGTTTAGATTCCTTGCCTATATTCTCGCTAAACTATGGTCTTTACTTTTTTACTTGTTGAACCCTGTGTTTGGTGGAACATTAAGCCTTCTGCTATTATGTAAATTAAAAATATGTCATCTCAAAAATTAAAAAAGAAAGAAAGGAAAGACAAGGAAAAAAGGAATGAAAGAAGGAAGGAAGGAAGAGAAAGTGAGGGAGGGAGGGAGGAAGGAAACAAAATATCTTTATAGATTTTTTAAATTTATTTATTTATTTGAAAGAGTTACAGCAAGAGAGGAGGGGAGGCAGAGAGAGAGTCTTCCATTCGTTGGTTCACTCCTCAGTTGGCCACAATAGCCAGAGCTGTGCTGATCCCAAGCCAGGAGCCAGGAGATCCTGCGGGTTTCCCACATGGGTGCAGGGGCCCAATGACTTGGGCCATTTTCTACTGCTTTTCCCAGGCCATAGCAGAGAGCTGTATGGGAAGTGGAGCAGCTGGCACTTCAACCAGTGCTGGCACTGCAGGTGGCAGCTTTACTTGCTATACCACAGTGCTGGACCCTCAATATGTTGTTAGAATTTTATTTTTTTTAAAGATTTATCTTGTTATTTATTTGAAAGTCAGAGTTACACAGAGAGAGGAGAGGCAGAGCGAGAGAGAGAATGAGAGAGAGAGAGGTCTTCCATCTGATGGTTCACTCCCCAATTGGCCACAATGCTGGAGCTGCGCTGATCTGAAGCCAGGAGCCAGGTGCTTCTTCTGGGTCTCCCAGGCAGGTGCAGGGGCCCAAGGACTTGGGCCAACTTCTGTTGCTTTCCCACGCCATAGCAGAGAGCTGGATCAGAAGTGGAGCAGCCGGGTCTCAAACCAGCGCCCATATAGGATGCCGGTGCTTCAGGCCAGGGCATTAACCCGCTGTGCCACAGCGCTGGCCCCTAAAATTTTACCTATGAACTATATGGAATCTGTTCTCTTCATATTTATAGCATTAACATGAGAATTGATGAGAATTGTTTTATAGTAATTATTATGTATTTGCTGTGACCTTGAGAATATAATATATTAAAAAATTCCTTAAAATTATAAAAAGATATTCTAAAAAAGGAATCAATCTTAAAATGAAAGTGTGATAGGAATAGGCCAAAATCAGCTAATTATGTTACTGTGATTAAAATTTAAAGCCCAACAGTAATCCATATCATGGTTATTCATTGTAATTTTTAAAAAAGTAATGATGATAAAACATATTTCTATGTTGAAGAAAAAGAGATGATTCATAAATTTCAGTGAACAAAATTCAGTTCTCAATTTTTTTTTCATTTAAGCAAAGAATGCCAAGGGCTTATAGTCCTTGAAGGTGAAGTTCGTATTAAAGTGACCACTGAGTCCATTAGATAGCATTTCTGGGAAACTTTGAACCGAATGCAGATCACAGGCATTCCTATACTTCCTTTGCGCCTTACAATGGTTTTGTCTTGAAATTTTATATTTCGGAGCTGGAATGAGCCTGGAGATAGCGTCAGTCTCCTGGGAAGGGGGAGAGAATTTTATTCATCTCCAACAAGAGAGACAAGTGGTCTGCCTAGAGCAGAAATGCACACGCTGTCCTAATAACTCTGAAATTTATCTTAAGCATCACATTTGCTGTTGCACTGAGGCTGCTAGACTTTTTCTGACTCATTACTCAAATGACTCATGCTCCATTTAGTGTGGTGGGAATACATGGAGATGTGGCCAGATCCAACTGAGTAAGTAAGTGACTGGCCAGAGTTCCTTGCGTTTTGTTACCTGGGCCGTTAATTTGCTAGAAATCTCAAAATGGTAATGTTCCTCTGAAGTGTCTGGCTGACACCAAGAGCCCTCTGTCTCTGCAGAGGAAAATTTGCCAAAGTTTCTCCTTCTCAAATTGAAATCAGGGATTCCCACATCTCAAATACACTCCAAGCCGTAATAATGATTAACTAATATAAGAAACTCCATCAGTTTATGTGTGCATCTGTGTATCTATATAAAATGTTTGTGTATGTGTGTGTGTGTGTGTGTACAAGGGCACCTTTGAAAGTCTGGAAAAATGAAACAAAAAGATGAGTTCACTTTGTTGCAAAAAATGAAATATATGTGTTGTTTTTCATAACACATGTTTTCTATAAACAATTGAAGACCCCCTCATACATGATTTCAAAATTTTTGAACCAAAATAAGCTTACTATTTTTTAAATAAACTTTAAACAGTTTGTATGTTTTTGTTTTTCAGTTTAAAATGAGAGAGAAAGAGACAGAGAGACAGAGAAACTGAGGTAGAGGGAAAGAGAGAGTTAATAGAGCTCCTATCCACTGATTCACCCCCTAAATACCTGCAAAAGTCAGAGATGACTCAGGCTGATGTGAGGAACTGGGAACTCAGTGCAGGTCTCCCACAGGGGTGAAAGGAACCCACTGCTTGAGCCATCACCTGCTGTCTCCAAGGGTGAACATTGCAGGAAGCCAGAACCTGGAGCAGAGTGATGACTCAGCCAAACACTCAGATACGATATGCAAGCAACCCAACTGATGAACATTAGTCTGGGCCAAAAGCCTAACTCTACATTGGTCTTTTGATTTTATTTTTTCTGAACTTTTTGGAGTACCGTTTATGATGTGTACATATGTATATATGCATGTAGTTTTAGTTTAACCAAATTTTTTTTTTTTTTTTGACAAGCAGAGTGGACAGTGAGAGAGACAGGGAGAAAGGTCTTCCTTTACAGTTGGTTCACCCTCCAGTGGCCGCTGTGTCTGGTGTGCTGCAGCCGGCGCGCACGGCGCTGATCCGAAGCCAGGAGCCAGGTCCCTCTCCTGGTCTCCATGTGGGTGCAGGGCCCAAGCACTTGGGCCATCCTCCACTGCACTCCTGGGCCACAGCAGAGAGCTGGACTGGAAGAGGAGCAACAAGGACAGAATCCGGTGCCCTGACAGGGACTAGAACCCAGTGTGCCGGCGCTGCAGGTGGAGGATTAGCCTATTGAGCCGGGGCATCGGCCAGTTTAACCAAATTGTAAGCATTGACTTCAACATTTACAGGAGAGAACAATTATTTTCCACATTGCCTTAATTTCTTTTTTTTTTAACTTTTATTTAATGAATATAAATTTCCAAAGTACAGCTTATGGATTACAATGGCTTCCCCACCACCACCATAACTTCCCTCCCACCCACAACCCTCCCCTTTCCTGCTCCCTCTCCCCTTCCATTCATATCAAGATTCATTTTCAATTCTCTTTATATACAGAAGATCAGTTTAGCATATATTAAGTAAAGATTTCAACAGTTTGCACCCACATAGAAACACAAAGTGAAAAATACTGTTTGAGTACTAGTTATAGCATTAAATCACAATGTACAGCACATTAAGGACAGAGATCCTACATGAAGAGTAAGTGCACAGTGACTCCTGTTGTTGACTTAACAAATTGACACTCTTGTTTATGGCATCAGTAATCACCCCAGGCTCTTGTCAGGAGTAGCCAAGGCTATGGAAGCCTCTTAAGTTCTCTGACTCTGATCATAGACAAGGTCGTAGTCAAAGTGGAAGTTCTCTCCTCCCTTCAGAGAAAGGTACCTCCTTTGATGACCTGTTCTTTCCACTGGGATCTCACTCGTGGAGATCTTTCATTTAGGTCATTTTTTTTTTTTTTTTTTTTTTTTGCCAGAGTGTCTTGGCTTTCCATGCCTGAAATACTCTCATGGGCTTTTCAGCCAGATCCGCATGCCTTAAGGGCTGATTCTGAGGCCAGAGTGCTGTTTAGGACATCTGCCATTCTATGAGTCTGCTGAGTATCTTGCTTCCCATGTTGGATCGTTCTCTCCCTTTATTATTCTATCGGTTAGTATTTGCAGAAACTAGTCTTGTTTATGTGATCCCTTTGACTCTTAGTCCTTTCATTATGATCAATTGTGAACTGAAATTGATCACTTGGACTAGTGAGATGGCATTGGTACATGCCCCCTTATGGGATTTAACTGGAATCCCCTGGTATGTTTCTAACTCTACCATTTGGGGCAAGTCAGCTTGAGCATGTCCCAAATTGTGCATCTCTTCCCTCTCTTATTCCCACTCTTATGTTTAACAGGGATCACATTTCAGTTAAGTTTCAACACTTAAGAATAACTGTGTATTAATTACAGAATTCAACCAATAGTATTAATTAGAACAAACAAAAAAATACTAAGGGGGATAACGTATCAAGTTGTTCATCAACAGTCAGGGCAAGGGCTGATCAAGTCACTGTTTCTCATTGTGTTCATTTCACTTTAACAGGTTTCCTTTTTGGTGCTCGGTTAGTTGTTACCGATCAGGGAGAACATATGATATTTGTCCCTTTGGGACTGGCTTATTTCATTCAGCATGTTTTCCAGATTCCTCCATTTTGTTGCAAATGACCAGATTTCTTTTTTTTTTTTACTGCTGTATAGTATTCTATAGAGTACATGTCCCATGCTTTCTTTATCAAGTCTACTGTTGATGGGCATTTAGGTTGATTCCAGGTCTTAGCTATTGTGAATTGAGCTGCAATAAACATTAAGGTGCAGACCACTTTTTTGTTTTCCAATTTAATTTCCTTTGGGTAAATTCCAAGGAGTGGTATGGCTGGGTTGAATGGTAGGGTTATATTCAGGTTTCTGAATCTCCAGACAGACTTTCATAGTGGCTTGACCAGTTTGCATTCCCACCAAAAGTGGGTTAGTGTCCCTTTTCCCCCACATCCTCACCAGCATCTGTTGTTGGTAGATTTCTGAATGTAAGCCATTCTCACCCGGGTGAGGTGGAACCTCATTGTGGTTTTGATTTACATTTCCCTGATTGCTAGTGACCTTGAACATTTTTTCATGTGCCTGTTGGCTATTTGGATTTCCTCTTTTGAAAAATGTCTATTGAGGTCCTTGGCCCAAACTTAAGTGGGTTGTTTGTTTTGTTTTTGTGGAGTTTCTTGATCTCATTGTAGATTCTGGTTATTTATCCTTTATCTGTAGCACAGTTTGTGAATATTTTTTCGCATTCTGTCGGTTGCGTTTTCACTTTCCTGACTGTTTCTTTTGCAGTATAGAAACTTCTCAATTTGATGCAATCCCAATAGTTAATTTTGGCTTTGGCTGCCTGCACCTCCAGGGTCTTTTCTAGGAAGTCTTTTTCGGTGCCAATATCTTGCAGGGTTTCTCCAGTGTTCTCTAATAATTTGATGGTGTCGGGTCATAGATTTAGGTCTTTAATCCACGTTGAGTGGATTTTTGTGTAAGGTGAAAGGTAGGAGTCTTGCTTCATGCTTCTGCACATGGAAATCCAGTTTTCCCAGCACCATTTATTGAATAGAGTATCCTTGCTCCAGGAATTAGTTTTAGATCCTTGATCAAATATAAGTTGGCTGTAGATGTTTGGATTGATTTCTGGTGTTTCTATTTTGTTCCATTGGTCTATCCATCTGTTTCTGTACCAGTACCATGCTGTTTTGATTACAACTGCCCTGTAGTATGTCCTGAAGTCTGGTATTGTGATTCCTCCTGCTTTGTTTTTGTTGTACAAGATTGCTTTAGCTATTCGAGGTCTCCTGCATCTCCATATGAATTTCAGCATCATTTTTTCTAGATCTGAGAAGAATGTCTTTGGTGTCTTGATTGGTATCACATTGAATCTGTAAATTGCTTTTGGGAGAATGGACATTTTGATGCACATTGCATTAATTTCACAAATACGTATATTATTTTTATGATCAGGAAGTTTCCACATGCTAATATGCTTGGCCTTGCTGTAAGTGATGGGTAAAAGGATAATTGCAGGTGCATGGAAACCATAACCAAGGACTCTGATAGTGTTTCTTGAAATTCTACTGACTGCCAGATTGCAAAGCAACCTTCCTTTTTCGAGTGTTTACTTTCTTTACCTGTAATTCATTTCATGTCTACCAAA
The DNA here is from genome assembly GCF_051225735.1 of Oryctolagus cuniculus. Taxonomy (NCBI): domain Eukaryota; kingdom Metazoa; phylum Chordata; class Mammalia; order Lagomorpha; family Leporidae; genus Oryctolagus; species Oryctolagus cuniculus. The sequence continues at coordinate 90,683,447 of NC_142876.1, forward strand.
GACATGGTATATAAATAAGACAACTAGGAAATATTTCCCAAGAATTCATTCTAATTGTAAAAAGTGAAATTTGGAAATGTGAGCCTATGTAATTGCAGGCACATAGACATAAATTTGCTGTGATGAAGGATGACTCCTCTCATTATATATTTGATTTATTTTCAATTTTTAACATAAGGATCAACACTCATTTTCTTTTTGAAGTCAGCCACTTTGTTTTATATTGACTTTTGAACTTGGCTGTCTTTTAAATTATTCTTCAAATGTCCTTCTCATGAAAAAAACATGTGTTCCACACGATGTGAACTATGTTTGTTAGTTCTCAAGGAATGAAAATATGCAGTTTGTTTATTCAAATAAGATCATGTTACACTATAGTCTTAATACCAGAAGGTAGGTAACTATTTGTCAACTTGATACTTTAAAAGGATTATAATTTTCTGTCACTTTTTGGGTACTTAAGTTTCTACTGCCTGGGCTGTGGTTCAGAGATAGATAAGGGGAGACAGGGTGGTCTTTTTGGTTTTCTGATCCCTTTAGGACATGATGCCATACTGGAGCCACACAGCTGAGTTAAAGACACTTAGTCTTGGGCCTTTGGGGACTTAAAGTGATCCCTTAACCTTTTCTTTTTAGATTTATTTTATTTAGAGGCCAGTGCTGTGGCATAGTAGGTAAAGCCACTACCTGCAGTGCCAGCATCCCATATGGGTGCCGGTTCGAGACCCAGCTGCTCCACTTCTGATCCTGCTCTCTGCTATGGCTTGGGAAAGCAGTGGAAGATGGCACAAGTCCTTGGGCCCCTGCACTTATGTGGGAGACCCGGAAGAAGCTCCGGGCTCCTGGCTTTGGATTGGCGTATATCTGGCCATTGCAGCCAGTTGGAGAGTAAAACAGTGGATGGAAGGCCTCTCTTTCTCTGACTCTCCTTTCTCTGTGTAACTCTGACTTTCAAATAAATAAATCTTTTTTATTTAATCCCATCAAGGTGGCATGTACCAATGCCATCTCACTAGTCCAAGTGATCAATTTCAGTTCACAATCGATCATAATGAAAGGACTAAGAGTCAAAGGGAGCACATAAACAAGTCTAGTACCTGCTAATACTAACCGATAGAATAAATAAAGGGGAGAGTGATCCAACATGGGAAGCGAGATACTCAGCAGACTCATAGAATGGTGGATGTCCTAAACAGCACTCTGGCCTCAGAATCAGCCCTAAAGGCATTCCGATCTGGCTGAAAAGCCCATGAGAGTATTTCAGGCATGGAAAGCCAAGACACTCTGGCAAAAAAAAAAAAAAAAAAAAAATGACCTAAATGAAAGATCTCCACGAGTGAGATCCCAGTGGAAAGAACAGGTCTTCAAAGAAGGAGGTACCTTTCTCTGAAGGGAGGAGAGAACCTCCACTTTGACTATGACCTTGTCTAAACAAGATAAGAGTCGAAGAACTCAAGGGGCTTCCATAGCCTTGGAAACTCATGACTGGTGCATAGGGAGATTACTGATGCCATAAACAAGAGTGTCAATTTGTTAAGTCAACTCAGGAGTCACTGTGCACTTACTCTTCATGTAGGATCTCTGTCCTTAATGTGCTGTACATTGAGACTTAATGCTATAACGAGTACTCAAACAGTATATTTCACTTTGTGTTTCTATGGGAGTGCAAACTGTTGAAATCTTTACTTAATGTATACTAAACTGATCTTCTGTAAAAAAAAAAAAAAGAAATTATCAGTTCTCAACTTGACTCTCACTGGGATTAAACATGACAATAGGTCTGATCTGATTTCATCATCATTTAAAAAATCATCTATTATTTTTCACTTTATGTTTCTGTGTGGGAGCAAACTGTTGAAATCTTTACTTAATATATGCTAAACTGATCTTCTGTATATAAAGAGAATCGAAAATGAATCTTGATGTGAATGGAAGGGGAGAGGGAGCGGGAAAGGGGAGGGTTGTGGGTGGGAGGGATGTTATGGGGGGGGAAGCCATTGTAATCCATAAGCTGTACTTTGGAAATTTATATTCGTTAAATAAAAGTTAAAAAAAATCATCTATTATTTTTCACTTTATGTTTCTGTGTGGGAGCAAACTGTTGAAATCTTTACTTAATGTATACTAAGCTGATCTTCTGTATATTAAGAGAATCGAAAATGAATCTTGATGTGAATGGAAGGGGAGAGGGTTTGGGAAAGGGGAAGGTTGCAGGTGGGAGGGACGGTATGGGGGGGAAGCCATTGTAATCCATAAGTCCATAAGTCGTACTTTGGAAATTTATATTCATTAAATAAAAGTTAAAAAAAAATAACCAATGAATTCATTGAAACCAAAAAAAAAAAAAGTTGATTTTATTTAATCAAAAGACAATTATGGAGAGAGAGGGAGAGATACAGAGGTCTTCCATCTACTGGTTCACTCCCCAGATAGCCACAATAGCTTGGGAACCAGGAGTTTCTTCTGGATTTCCCACGCGGGTGCATGTGGGGTCTGCTTTCCCAGCCAACTAACCGGAAGTTGGATTGAAGTAGAGCAACTGGAAGTTGAAGCAGAGCTCATATGGAATGCTGGCATCTCAGGTGGCAACTTTTCCAGCCATGCCACAATGCCTCTGTCCCCCCTGCCCTTAACCTTTTGAGGAGCTTCCTATGAAATTTGAGTCATCTGGAATTATTGAAGCAATTAAGTTATTGTTAGCTAATATTAGAAAAGGGAAAGCAGAAGATTGAAGTTTGTTTTCATCATAGTTAATGAGGCATCTAATGATTCAAGTGTCGCTCTAAAGCTAACCTCATTAAGACAGAGCACCTTGTTTGTATAAATGTCCTAGGGTAGATGGACAATTTCATATATACATACATATGAATGCAATCAAAATATATAAACTTTCTAACAAAATTCGAATATTCAGGGAAGTCTCTTAGCATTGACGTCTTCTAAGTGTGTAGATAAAGGTCTTAGGAACAGCATGACAGAGGTAGACTCGCATCCTTTTTTCTTACAAAGTCTGATTTTTGGATACTTTAAAATTGGGTTGTGCATCATATGAAATGTGCCAGCTGCCTTATTTAGTGGATTTTTATTAAAATAGGACTGTAGTTTGTATCCGCATACTCATAATTTAGATGTATAGTGGGCAGTCATCATGTATTAGGTTGTCCCTCTTATTTTTGACCTGCAAGAGAGCAGGGGATGCTTAATGGTAAGGGACTAAGTGAAGGGAAGCTTCTAGGTATGTGAGAAGCTCAAGGACTTGGTTTCTCCAGGTGCTGCTGTTTTGCCTTTCCAGACTTTGGTCTATGCAAGCTCGCCCTGGGAACAGACTCAGTGTTCATTTGGAACCAATAGTGTCCACTTTGTGCTTGTGCTAAATGAGTGAAACAGTGACTGGGATGTTAGATCTATGGGGACAATATTCTCCTTGTTATTTATTTGAAAAATAGCTTACAGATGGTTTTTCTCCATTTTAGATCTTTGTTTTGAGAAAATGATCTACAAGTTGAATATGTAGTTATCTGTGTTACTGGATGACATCCACATTTGTATACATAAATGCATATATATATATGATTATAAATATATAATTACAGCTATGCCAAATCAGGAGAACTATGTAGGCATTCAAACTTTCCAAGACTGTCTGGTAAAATATGCATTAATAGAGTTGATTCCAGAGGGGTGGGTTTTTATCCACCAGCATCTCCCTTATGAGAAAAGCCATCACTTTTGTATTTTAAATCTATTCTCCTATCCTGGCTGGTTGAACTTTTCTGAAGTGTGTAGGCAGAGAATCTCACCTCTTCTCTCAGCTTAGAAATAATAACGCCTTCACATTTTCACGGCCTTTACCGAATTAGGGACCTTTCATTTATGCTTCACTACTCAATTGAAATAAATTGATTAACGTTAGGGAATTGTATTTCATCAGACCTTTCAAAACAAAAAGTGGCTTTTCTGGTATGGTAAGGGAAAAAGTTGTCCCAGATTTCTTTATGCTCCAAAGACTCAGCGGCCAAAGGAACTGTTTTATCATTATATGTTATTGAAGCCTTAATGAATTATCAGGTTTCATTTCTTTCCCTTTGCTTGTGTTTGTTCCCTGGGGCATTCCCAGATCCCATGTGCTTGGTGTTGTTCAGTAATCACAAACCTCTCTCTGAGACCCTCATTTATATACTTCCCGACATTTCTCCTGTATTTTCCATATCTCTTTGTGTCTTTGCCCTAGGAAATTTTCTGTACCTGGCCTTCCACTCCTTGTACTTTTAATATTTAGTTTTATCAATCTTATTCTTAATTTCCACTGGCTTTCTGTAACTGGCCTTGCACTCCTTATTTTTTAAAAAAAATTTAGTTTTATCGATCTTATTCTTTTTTTAATGATTTTTTTTTTATTTGAAAGGCAGAGTTACAGAGAGGCAGAGGCAGCAAGGGAGAGAGGTCTTCCATCTGCTGGTTTACTCCCCAAATGACCACAGTGGTTGGAGCTGTGTTGATCCAAAGCCAGGAGCAAGGGCCTCCCTACCATATGGGTGAGGGGGTCCAAGGACTTTGACCATCTTCCACTGCTTTCCCAGGCCCCAGCAGAGAGCTGAATCGGAAGTGGAGCAACCAGAACATAAAGTGGGGACCGTAAGGGATGCCTGCACTGCAGGCGGTGGCTTTTACCTGCTACACTGCAGTGCCAGCCCTCAATCTTATTCTTAATTCCCAAGGAACTTCTTGCCTGTTACATTGATTTTTCTTTTTTCACTCCTGTATTGTTTCATTTTTATTTCACCCTAGGTCTACCCAAGTTACTCTGGTCTTCTCTGTCTGGCATCCCCTGGACTCCTTGCTGGTTTGCTCAATGGGAGGCACTATTACAAGTTTGCAAGGCAAGGGGACAGAGAGGTCTGTTCAATTTTCCTCACCCTCTCCAGCCAGGGGTGAGTCACTGTGTCCTTCTGTAACTACAGCTCCCACCAGGCGGCTTGGCCTGCAAGGTTGTCCTTGCTGTTGCTCGTCTGGAGTACCACTCTTCTTATGCCTTGTGCTTCCAGCAGTAGGGGTGGTAATGACTTCCTGCTTTCATGACTTGTTGGTGCTCCACCACCTATCATTTGTTCGTTGACACTGCCTGTAGCTTCATGCAGGATTCTTCACGTGAATCATCAGGAATGAGTTCTGTTTTCTGTTGGATGAACAACCTGTTCATAACACGTAGTACAAAATGTTCTTGTTTCTCTCTGGAAATTTGAATTAGAATTTACATTTTTAAGTCCCTTCTCTGTATATTCTCTCTGTGAACATTAGTTTCCTCTTTTGTTCTATGATCTTCTTAGCTTGACTATTCTTTCCAATGGAAATCTTATTTGATTAAGATAATATTAAGCTTTTTCTATTCCATTGTATAAATGTATTTCTTCTGTTTCCACTGGGTGTCCCTAACATCAATTGCAGCCCATTGTAATCCTCTTGGCCATAATAACCAGGTGAACAGTCCTTGAGTAACCCCCACCCCTTTTTAAAGATTTTTATTTATCTTTTTAAGAGAGTTAAAGAGAAAAGGGGAGACAGAGAGAAAGGTCTCCCATCCACTGGTTCACTCCCCAGATGGCAGTAATGGCCGGAGCTGGGCTGATCCTAACCCAGGAGCCAGGAGTTTCTTCTGGGTCTCCACATGGGTGCAGGGGCCCAAGTACTTGGGTTATCTTTTACTGCTTTCTCAGGCCATAGCAGAGAGCTGGATCGGAAGAGGAACAGCTGGGCTTCGAACCAGCATCCATATGCAATGCTGGCACCATAGGCAGAGACTTAGCCTACTGTACCACAGCACCGGCTCCAAGTATCCCTTTCTAATGACTAGACTACAATACAATAGAATCTTTTGAGTCTCAATCAAAGTCTCTGACATCTTCAAATAAATTGACGTTTCTTACTTCCCTTTCTCAGCAGACCTCGGCACTAGATTTCACTTTCCACAAACACACTTCTCCCATCCCTGTTTTTTCACCTGTGCACATTCGATTCATATTTATTGTCCTGACTAGTTGCTGTCTACTTTCTGGGGTGAGTCCAGTGGTCCCATCCTCCTTCACTACTTATCCTAACCTCTCTTACTTACTCCATTGTTTGCTGTTTCACTGTATGTCTTGTCTAGTGAGAGAAAGACCGAGAGGAAGGTCTTCCTCCCGTTGGTTCACCCCCCAAATGGCCTCTACGGCCGGCGCGCTGCGCCAATCCAAAGCCAGGAGCCAGGTGCTTCCTCCTGGTCTCCCATGCGGGTGCAGGGCCCAAGCACTTGGGCCGTCATCCACTTCCCTTCCGGGCCATAGCAGAGAGCTGGACTGGAAGAGGAGCAACCGGGACAGAATCTGGCGCCCCAACCAGGACTAGAACCGGGGTGTCGGCGCCGCAGGTGGAGGATTAACCTAGTGAGCCATGGCACCGGCTGTGTATGTCTTGTCTTAACTAGAAGGTAAACTCTTTAAATTCAGATTTTTTTAAAAATAGTGTCCATCATTTATTCATTCCTTCATCCTCCAAATGTTTTTTTCTCTTATCTTATGTCTTGGGGTAATTGGAGAGGAAACAATGTTCCCAACCTCAAGAAACTCACAGTCCACTGGAGAGACAATCCTGTGAAGAAGGGTAACACAGTGCAAAAAAGGCTACAATAAAACATAAAGGAGGGGCAGGCATTTGGAATAGTGGTTAAGTCGCCACTTAGGATGCCTGCATCCCACATCAGGGTGCCTGGTTGGAGTCCTGGCTCATCTACTTCCAATCCAGCTTCTGCCAGTGAACATTCTGGGAGGCAGCATGGGATGCAGCAAGTACTTGGGTCTCTGCCACTGTTGTGAAGACCAGGATGGAGTTCTGGGCACCCGACTTTTATGGGCCCAGATCTGGCTTATGTGGGCATCTGGGGAGTAAACCAGCAGATGGGAGATTATCTGTTTCTCTCTTTCACATAAAGAAAAAAGTAATTAAAACAACATAGAGAAGGCCAGAATGTATTGTATCAGGAAGGTGGGGGGAGGCAAGACTGGGAATGCCTGCACTGCATTTTCTTACCATGGCAGGTGGAAGGAATGAAATGAGATAAGCCAGCAACCCGCTACAAATGTGGCTCAGCCGATGGAACTTTGTTCCTAGCCCAGAACAGGAAGTTCAGGGTCACACATTGGAACAAAGGCTTTTTTCCAAAGCAACAAATTGGGCCACAGTGGGGTCAGTCTGAAGATTGTCTAAAGACAGGCTCTTTACAATCCATAAGTTGCCATCCTCCCTAGTCTGCGGTTTCTGAGGAGTTTAGGAGACTACAGGAGTCATAAGGACTGCACACTGTATCCTTCTCAGCTGTGGATGACGGGCTTCTAAGCCATTAGTGCCTGCCTCACCTGTGCCCCATTACCAAATGATGTACAGGTGATATTAGTGTGAGCTGGTGTAGCGACAGTTCGTGTTACTCTGAGCTAAGCTCAAAATCAGCAGGAAGAACTAAAGTAAAAGAAGATAGAAAACTAGATAGGAGGATGCAGCTGACAATTTGTGAGCTAAAGCACAGGCTTAAGTGGCTTCATTCAAATTGCTTCTGTTGTTGCTTTGCAAGGAAAGGCAGAAAGTGACTCCGCAGGAGGCCAGAGAACTGGAGAAAGCTTGGGAGGTCTGGAATGACTCCCACATTCCTGGCTCTTTGTACCCCCCTCAGTGGTGGGGATCAGTTTAAATATTGGGAATTAGAACCGAATAGTGAAAAGTAGGCAAAACACAAACAATCACCAGGGAGAGAATCTTTAGTTTTTTCTCAGGATGGAGAAAGGTCTTAACTCACGTGGTCGAAGGTGTTTGACCTCTGACCCCCGAATAGCCTTTAATTAAGGCAGCTGTACTTTTCTTCAGTTTCCGGGGAGAAACAGAGCAAGTCACCTCACTGGGTCTTCAACTGCTTCTCGGAGCTGCATGCGATCCTTCCTGGCTCCGGAAGGCAGAGCCTGTTGTTCCTGAGGGAGCACAAGCCCACACCACGCTTCGCTGAGAAGGACACAAGTCTTCTGCGCAGAGACTCACAGCAGTTGGGATGCTTCTTTCTATATCCCTTAGGGACCTTTGGTTTGGGGATCTAAGTGGAGGAGAGAAGGCGCGGGGGCGGGGGGGGGGGGATTTGAGAGCAAAGCATTTAGTATACAGCAGAAGTTCAAATCCAAAAAGGAAAGGGGCACTTTGACAGAGAGTTGTGTCTGCGGGAAAGAGTCATAAAGGTTCCTGGGACTTGCACAGGAGATCAGAGGAATTGAAAAATCCACATTCCGCTGGGCAGTGTGCTGTGGTAGCCTCATGAATTGGGTCCATCTAGGTCTTGTTACTTAGGAGCTGTGTACAGATGACTTAGCCTTTTTGAGCCCAGGTTTTCTGACATAAAATCAGGCCGTTCTGGAAAAGATGCTGTGCTCAGACTTTGGATCCATCTCAGTGCAGGTCCTGGGCTTGCCACTTGGCAACCAGGGGATTTAGAGAACTTACTTCACATTATTGGTTCTCATGGTTGTCAGTCAACAAAGATAGCGGGTACCCAGGGGGTAAAATGCTGGGTTTTGCGTTTGGCTCCATGGTACCTTGGTAGGAGACAGCTGCTGTTGGTGATGGCTGAAGACTCCCCTAGTTTGACCAACTCATTTATTGCAAATGTCAGCGCCCACTCTTCATTTCTTTCACATGTCCCCAGTTATCATAGGTTGTTTGTGCACTAGGTTATTGAAGGGATTTTTGACTCCGGTCAAAAGGAATGATAAGACTTTGATAATCTCTGCTGTTTAAAGTTTTCTCTAATTCAACTGGCCATATGTTTTTTGTTGTTTTTAAAATATATAATACTGAAGATTGTAGGGCAAAGAAAGAGAATCTGTAGGGTGCTATTCTATCCACAACGAAGAATGTGGCCATTAAATGAGCAGACAAGAAGGAGATTTTAGCATAGTTGATTGGAAACAGTGAAGAGAGAAATCCCTACACCTGGTATCCCAGATGGCTCTCAGCTCATTACTGAGACACCCTAGCCTGCAGACTGGGGTTTCCATAGCCATGAGTATGGGTCCACTCCACCACTATTTTGTCACCCCTCCTAATTCCTGTGGGCACGTCTAGGTGGGGGACTTTGTGATGTGGAATTCCCCTAAACAAACTTCTGTGAATAATGCTGCCCATCAAGGTTCTCAAATGACTCCCTCAGTCCTGTGTTGATAATCTTGTTGGCCCAGCTGTATCACTCCATCAACTTAAGGAATTCCTGTTAATAAAGGATAAGCAAGCACACCTTGGGCCAGGTGAGACAGACAAGAGGCTGTGTCCGACTTTGGGTACTTGTTTTCTCATTCCATGGAATATAAATTTATTATCTACCCATGTTCTTCAGCCCCTCTTAGACACATGGGCTTATATTCTTCCTAGCTGGCTTAACATAATGATGGTTTGTAGAGAGTATGTGTTTGATCTTTTTAAATATATTGGCTATGGATTTTTAGCCATAGTATTACAAATAGCCTCATTTTTGCCCTTATTTGTTAACATGCCTAGAGGCTGGAATGTAGTAGACCTCTCCAATATATAGGTAAATATTAATTACAAAATACACAATGAGTGTAACCTTGTGATGGTCAGCTTGGAGTAATGAGGAAGAAGGTACTGTGTGTTTGTGGGGAAGGGGGTGGCAAAAATGCCAGTAACTAGGTGCAGCTTTGAAACTGGAGTTTTGCATCTATTTTCTGCCCAAACACAAATGGCTGTCTTGTGGTTCTGCTTTCAAGTAATTATAGTTTAGAATCCATGCACTCTAGACCCTGAAAGGGACCTATAAACTATTTATAATCCAAAATTATCTAAAGTGAGTTTAGTAGAACACTAGTCACTTGATGGAATCTGTCCCAGGAAAGAATTCGGTGTATGGGAGGACCATAAACTGTATTTCCCTCTCTTGGAAACAGACAGGGTCTATAGGTAACCTATTGCCAAGCCCTAAAAGGAAGAAATCTGTGTAGTCAGATATGATCCTACTCTTTGCTGAATTTACAAAGTTGGGAAATGCTATCCTGGTATAAGCCTTACTTATACCAGGAAACGCCAAGACCAAAGAAAGGCTTTGCATGAGTTTGCTACTTGAGCGTCTTCTGTTCCAGTGCTACAAATCAAACATGATTATTGTGGATTTGAAAGAAGATGCCAAGGAAAGGGAATTCTTCCTCTAATGGACTTCACCTAATAGCTTTTGTTAACTTGCTTTCTGATCTTTTTGCATTTTGTTTTTCAGAGCACACTCTGTTTTCAGAGAGGGTACTTAATAGTATTGCCTATTGTGTAACCATGTAGCTCTATTGTAATTATAATTGTATTTCTTTTGAATCCATAATCTTTTTGTTCCCTCTAAATCCTGGCACTCTTTGATTCCCACCCCCTATGACTTTACATTTAGAGAAATGCACTGTCCTTTATTCTTAATGGTGAGCATACCCTAGGTAACCATTCTGGGAACCAGCTTTTTGTTCCCATAGCATATGCAAATTCCTGTGTATTGTAAAATTTTCTTAAATTCTCCTCAGAAACCTGCAGCCTACTGCATAATCTGCTTCTGAAGTAAAATTAATTGATATTAATTAATCATTTTTCTGATTTTTTTCTTGTTCTCAGTTCTAGTAATATATCATTCAGTTCTGTTGATAATAGCTTGTGGTTGTGCCATTTATTCACTGAAATTATTAAGTGCCCAAAGCATCTCTGTTCAAGATGTGCCTTAGCAAAATTGTAGGTCTTGCTTGACAGTCTGCTCTGAGCCATAATGGCCAGGGAGTGTTTTGAGAAATTGGGAACAGGGGTACAGTTTTCTTCATTCTTGGGTTGACAGTATTTGAGGTAAATCACTCTGGTTCAATTGAATATTCTATTTTAAAACATGTTCTAGGAAAAAAAAAAAAAAAACATGTTCTAGGCTCTTGAGATAGGATTTTCTTTGCACTGAGTATTGTTTGTGCCCTCAGAAGGCTCTCCCTCTTGTGAGGCTGACTTTCACGTCAACACAGCAGGGCGGTAATAGGCATCACTCAGGAGATGGGGTGGGTCGTACTTCAGTGACACCCTGAAAGCGAATTAGGAGCTTTATGGAAAACTGAGAAGCTTGGTAATGACTTGAAGTATAATAGGTAAGGTGTAGGTTGCCGTCCTCTGCTGGTCTCTGTTACCCCAACACTCTTGTGCCTAACTTTAACACTAGGAGTCTGATGAGTTAAAATTCACCATTTTTTGTCCGGATTTTCAAAGTTTTGTTGTACTTCTTTAATCCCTCCCAGTTTCATCTGCATCCTCAGTGAGGCTGTTCTTAGCACCATGTTAGCTGTTAATGTGTTACAGGACTGTCTCTTTTCTGAGCAAATTCCATGCATTATTTTCCATATACCCTTGATAGTGACCCCATGCAGCATTGATTTCCTATCTTTTATTGGAACATTTAAAAAAATTTATTTGAAAGGCAGAGCGAGAACATTTTTTTTATCCAGTGGTTCACTCCCCAGATATCCTCAATAGCCCACTCTGCCAGGCTGAACACAGAGCCAGCAACTCAAGTATCCTGCTTCTGGAGTTTAACATTTGACCAGCTACACCTTCCTCTTGCCTTCAGATATGAAGATGATTCTGCTGACCCATTACTTCACTGATATGCTTCATGAAATAGGGGTAGCTTTCTTTGCCTCTTTCCATATTTTCTCACTATGTCATATCATGTGAGTTGCAAATATAACTTCAGAAATAATTGGCTCTAGAAGAAGGTAAAGGAAGTGGCCCCCTTGAGAATAAAATCATAGTCCCCAATGGCTTTATCACAGTATTGGAATTAACTAAATTGACCTAGTTAGGTGGCCAAGAGATAGCCATAGAAGCACATTTAAACAGGGGGTGCTGGTATCAAAGGTAAAAGTTCAAACCAACTGTTCCACATTCTGGAACCTAGAGATAGAATTCCATTTATAAGATACTACATGGAATGTTACCGTGCTGTTTGTCAACTCTTTGCTGAATTTGGGTATAAAGTAGAAGTGAGAGTAGTTGAAGTGTAATAGGAGAAGTCTTAGGGTTTTGGCCACAGACAGGGAGTAAGAAGACAAACTGGGGTGATTGGAAAACCTGTTCCTACTAGTCCCAAGAAGACACAAAGGAGAAAATACTTTAGAAAGGAAAGTAATTCTTTTCATAATGAACTGTCATAATTATGCTTTCCAAGAGGAATATTCAAAGTGTTGAAGTCTTCAGAGCAGCCTGGTGACTTTTCCCAGAGGAATTCTTTGTCCCTTATATGTAAAGATGACTTCTGCTGACCTCTTAATGGCTTCTTCTCCTTTTACTGTGTTCCCCTTTTGTGAATAAAGATGGAGTTCAAAAAGATGAACTCGGAGCTGAAAGGCAACTCATTAGAAATGGCCTTTCCAGAGGCTTAAAGGTTGAGTTCTTGGGGGTAAGTTGAGTTCATCATGCTTTAGTAGTGAGGTGCCAACTACTTCATAAAATGTGCAGAAGCCTGACAATTTTCAATTGGTTTCTCATTGCCCAAAATCAACCATAAAATTAAATTGTTTTGAATATTAAGAATTTTCTTTTATTTAAATGTTTTTCTGTAATTGAATGAAGTATTTGAATGAAGTATTATTTATCTAACTTTTAGATTAATCACGCTCTTAATGAAATCTATTGCTCTACCCCTACCCCCCACCCCTTTTAAGGAAGAGTAGGGGCCTGTTCGAATCCAATAATGGAACACAGAAGTGGCAAGTGAGTATCAAGGCATTCTCCATCAGCTGAAAGAGTTGGATTGTTTATGAATATTTTTATTTTGTATTTGAGATCAGCCCAGCTAGGGGTCAGCTGTGGAGCCTGGGGGCAACATCACTTATGCGCCCACTTGAATGCCTTACAGTTATACTCATCGGAACCTTGACCATCACATCCCTACCCTTTCCTTTTTTCTGCTCCAAATTTCCATGCAGGGGTACGCTTTTTTGGTTTATCTTGCAAAATATACCCAGAATCAGTATGACCACATGTCATTCTTCCACTGTTATCTGACTAGTTCAGGAGCCCACCAATTTACCCTTGGATCATCTGCATAACCTCTTGAATGTGTAGGTGTTTTCTATTCTTGCCTATGTGTATTTCCCTTGGAACATAGCACCTAGAGTCACCTTATCAAAATTTTGGTTAGGTCATATTTATTCTTTAGCCTTTATTTAATCCATTCACAGTTTGGCCCATATTAGGGACTTTGTCTTTACTCTTTCCTATAAATAGAGGGTCTTGAAGGCTCCTAATCAATAGGAGCCCTCTTCCATGTGCTGGCTCACAAAATCAGTTGTGAAATAAACAAAGAAATGGCTGATGGAAGCCAGGCATATTGGACATGGCTTTAGGTCCAAACCCAATTGATTATCTTGGGTCTTCTCAGAGTCTTAGTATGTTTTTCAGTCACCTGGGCATCCAGATAGATGTCAATTCTCATGAAGTAGTTTTGTAGTAGAGCTAGCTGAGAATTTATCTTCTCAACAAGCTACCAGGTGGACCCCAGTGCACTGATGCTTTCTGCAACTCATTTTGAGTACTGAGGCCAACTAGTGCCTTGATATTAAACCTTCCAATCATGCTGACCAATGCTCCTCAAGAACCTGATTTCCTTAAAACTTGAAAAGTAGGCCATGCTTACTAACACCCTGCCTTGATTGCTGACTTCTTAATCCATCAGGGTGTTAAGTGAGATTGTCCTTTTCAGATGGACCACTTTTCTAACACTAACTTATCTCAGACATTTTCCCATTGAATTTTTTTCAGCTCTTGTATCTGTACATCTTGTTATTCAATGTGTTTATTTTTTAATACCTCCATCACAGAATGGAACCCATCCATCTTCATCACTGCTGTCTTCCATAACTGTTAGAGAACACCCCCAAAACTATTGGGAGGATTTCCTATAGAACCTCCCGGTTTTGATCTGCTTGCCCAGCAGAATTTAATATGTACAGCTATTGAATCAATTAATATAGGGAACTTAAAAAAGTTCATGGAAGATGCAATCAAAATGTAGGTTTATATGTTAGTAAGTTATAAGCCAGTAGGCAAAAAATTTGTAATGCATGCATATTGTTTTCAAAATCATTTTCCTGAAGTCATTGAAGACCCCACATAAGGAGGGTCATTTCTTACTTGTTCATCATTAAGTTTCCAGCATGTAACACACTGCCTGGCACATGGTAGATACTGAGTAAATGAGAACTAAAGATAAAAATAGTATAATCATGTATTAGAATAATAATTGTGGAACAAGTTAACTGGCAGGTGTTACTTGACATATGGATCAAATCATCTCCAAAGTTTCTTCATCTTTTATTTTTAATTTAGAGGAACTATTTTTCAGATACTTAAAGCTCACTCATGCTCACTGACACCATCTCTGCAAAGTCTGTTCTGTTGTCAGGAGCCTGCCAAAGACTGTGCCATTTGGTAGGAAGCCAGCGTCTGCTGACAAGTTAGAGCCTGGGCGCAAACACTCCTGAGTCAGAGTGAGTCTTCAGTCCTTCGATCTCCAGGTCTCATTTTGACTTGAATGATACCCGAACCACAAATTTCAGTCACAGAGTTGACTTTTCAAATCAGATTGGATAATGGCCTGAACTTTTTTTGTTCATCTCTGAAAGCAGAATTGGGCTATTCACCTGTACTCTGCCCAAATGGCTATTGTGGATTTGTTCATTTTGACATCCTTGATAGTGGTTTTATTCTCTTTTTTTTTTTTTTAACCATCATCTGAGGCTAGGAAAAAATGGCTTGAACATTCTTTGACTAGCTCTTACTCTATCAATAGCATCTTGTTAGGACTCCATTTCTGCAACTTGGATGTAACTGGTTTAATCAGAGAAGAAATGAACTGAAATTTGTTCATTTGTTCGCAAGAATGTGTCTTTTGATCCAGATGCTTTGGAAGAATAGCTGCAGAAAACCTTGGCCTCGGGTGCTGGCTTTGTGCTTTGTTTCTAAAGTGGGACTGATGCTTACATAAGCCCTGCCTCAGCATCTATCTGATGGGCAATTTGATATCTAATTCCTACCCAGGTGTCTTCAGGGCTTATTACACTATTGGTTTGATTTGGTTTACAATCGGTCCTAATGGTATACTTTCAATGAATCCTGAATTCTACAGATAGAGACATGAAAAGTACAATGAATGAATCCATTACTCATTTAACCAGTGTTTGTCAGATGTCCATCATCTGCCTGACAGAGTGGTGACTGTTCTTTAAGTGGGGGCAGTAAATGAAAATCTTAATTGGTTCTTAGGAAAGGGACTTTATTTCTCCTAGCCCGTGGCTCTATGTCTCTTCCTACCTCCAACCCTGCATCCAAGTCTTAAGCACACAAAGACAGACACACACCTCTTCTCCCTCCCTTTCTCCTTCGATCTGGATAAGTAGCAACTCCCCTGCCTGGTGACAATCTGGCAAATACTGTGCCATGATCCATGTGCTAGAGGGGGTGAAATCCTCATCTTAAAGTAGAAAAGGGACCCTTCTCTTCGATTTTTCCCACAGACTTGGCTGTGTCCAGAACTGGCTTTCTACTTAGCTCCGGAAAGAAATCCAGCCACTCAAGGTCGGCTCAGTTCTTGGCAATTAGCCATTTCATACTTGAACTGAAGGAGGTCAGGACTGAAGGAGGTCGGGAAAGAATAGCCCTGGCTGTGAACCTGGGATCTTCACCTGGGATTAGCGAGCAGGAAGACCCTTGTTTGTTCCTGACCTGAACGAAATTAACTTGAAGTTTACTTAGAAAAATGCCCTGAGTACCCTGGGAGCTGCTCAGCCATTCCTAAACTTGTGGTCTCCCATGTGGCTGTTAAAATCTACCTAGGTGGGGGTAGGGGGCGCTGATAGGTTACTTGGACCTCAGACAGCCTTCTGGATCCTCAAGGAGGTGATGATCTGGTGTGTGAGATGGAGAAGCAAATGTACGATGACTGTGAGTGGGACACCATTAGGAGTATGTTGGGGTGCTGGAAATAAGACAGAATGGCTCCACAGGCACTTGTTCATGTTGCACTGATTGGTTGACACCTCATTTTTGTGCAAAAGATTGCTTTACTGGAAGCTATAAGGGGAGAAAATGCCCAAACAGAAGCTGCAAATGTCTATGCACTGTGTTGTTCGTGTCTTAGAAACTGTGTGCAGTTTGCCCACGAGGGCAAAGCAAGTCATAGTCTAATGCTGGTGGTAATCAATGTGATCTGAAACCTTTGAGAGCTGACATCCTGAAGCAGCTGTACTTGACTTCTCCAGATGTGGAACTTTGACCTGTCCCCAGCAGCCTGGAATGCCAGGAAAAGTAAAGAAAAAGACTTTACACCAGGCTGTAGACAGGTGGTTTCTATGGCCACCAATGCAGGAAGATGCCAGCATCTTATCATATGCTTAAGCAGATGAAGAAGAATTGGAGAAAGAAGCGGATGCATTGAACACTCAGTGGTGGTTGTTGAATGCTTTCAAAATGATGGGGCTTAAGTGACTAAGAGCCACCTGCTTTGTCTGATGTTCTAGAGCTGGGAGGTTAAACCACTTCCTGCAGGTGGGTATGTTTTCCACCCTCTCAGTGGAGACTGTGAGATGCATATTAGCAAGCACTTGATGAGCAAGAGACCTTTTAAGGGGCGGCTTTTGAGGAACCAAACATTATGCTTTGATTGTCCTCTAGAGCAAAAGCAAGTGCAGCAGCAAGCTGAGTGGAAACATCGATAAAGAGATAATAAAACCTTATTAAATGAGAAACTGCTGGAAAAGTGCATTTAACAAAATCAAAGGCAAGGGGGGTATCTGACCAGTAGCAACCTGAGAAAATGGCATCAGAGTTGAGCTGCGACTGAGAGTGCTCCACACTAAATATACACTTCACTTGTTCTCTGTGACAGTTACACATCTTTTGTAATCCTTTCTGAACACACCCTCCAAATGGACTAAGGTGTTCTTGGTTTGTGCTGAGCTTCATAGAAATAAATACCCCTGGGGAAATTTTAATTGTCTCTGTCTTTGTTTTTCTTAATTCCCCATATGGTTAAAAATTAATACTACCATGGATTTACAAAATTTTGCTAATTAGTAAGCTTGACATTTACAAATAGCAAATTATGAGTAAACCCACTAATTTAAGGATTATGTCACAATCAGAATGTTCCCATGGAAGCCCAGAGAAAAATGTGTGGTCTTTAGGTATTTATTAACAAGGTGATTAATCAGAGTATTATGATAGGATATGTAATTTCAATGCTAGAAGTTTATTTTTCATGTTACTAATTGAAAGAATGAAAGAATCGGGGTTCCTGTAGATAGACATGTTGTCACATCCTTAGCCTGGAAAGGATGAAATCATCTTAGGAATGCTATGAGAGGTTTCTCTGGATCTGCAATCTAAAGTCAACCTAGAATGAGAAATGAAAGTTATGCAGGAACTCTGATTGGTAATGACTATTTGGAAGGCTTTGTGAAAAAGGTCCCGTATGAGAGCACATCACAGTTGATTGGTGATGTCAGGGTGTAGGAGAAGCAGCCCACAATAAAAGTGCCTGGTGTGGGCTCTTGGTAATACAGAAGAATCTAAGTGGTGAGGTTACCAAGCAACTTGGACTCTCTTCACTGTCTGGAGCATAGAATTCTAGCAGAGAAAAGTGTTCGTCCTGGACCACTTAATAGGAAGAGTACATAGTACCATTCTTGAACTACAGAGAGCATGCAGAGGAAAACCTTGAACTGAGTTGTAAGACAGCTTCATATGTCCCTGTATGTGCACAAGCCAGGGCAGCAGGTCAGGGTGATGCCTTGGGACTGGCAGAAAGTGTGTTTCCCTGTTAAAGGAGAGAACGTGCAGGTCTCAAGTGCATGCCCCAGAGTTGTCAGCAGCACTTCAGTGTCCTGATTCTCACATCCTGTGACACACAAAGGCAAGGACTGAAAAGGTAGCAGTTAAGTTGTGCCGACAAAGGCTGTATCCCGTAGGAAGCAGAGTAGGAGACATCTAAACAAGATCCCATGCAACTGGGATAAAACTTTTCAAGAAGAAACTTTGATTTTTTTTTTTTTACCTGTTGTGGCTTTCTTATATTGGTCATTAATCCAAAGTGTGGGTTACTAATAACTTGAACTTGAAATTTTGTTTTAAAGGCAGGAGGCTTTAAAACTGCAGAGCTTGGAGATGCCATGCTGGGAGAACACAGATCATTGTTTGGCTTGGACTCCAAAGCCCTTTTTTAACAATGTGTATACACTTAATTAGTGATTGCTTGTCAGCCCATTAATATGGTGCTTCTCAGCTCACTTGGCGATGAGGGTTGCCATGCATTATCCTTAGCGCCAGCACATACTCAAAGGAGACTTGCTCTGACCTTAAAGTTTCTGCGATGTTGTGGGTGAACTGAGTGAACAGATGAGACAGGACTCCATTAAGAGCTAAGGAGAGCTTGATGATAGCCTTGGCCTATTGTTTGACCTCGATCAACTTGGCATGGCCACGGGTGTGGACTCTGAGTAAGTTGTGGGTAGGACCTGTGTCTTCAGTGTATCTTCCACCAAATGCCAAGTGCTGCCCAGATGCTTCTGGCAAAAAACCAAAGCTCATGCACTCATTTACTTGATGATAAGTGCAGTGCCATTATATGGAATAGGCAAGGTAACCGTTAGCTAGCTAAGACTGCAATACGAATCGCTTTACTTAACGAACCAGTTAGCTTCCTGTGTCATTTCATAGAAACAAGTAGGTTGACTGTGGGAAGCAGTAGCTATGCACTTGAAAATTAAGGGAGGTAATAGCCAGGTGTTTGGCAGAGTGTTGAAGAGGTTCCTTGGGGTGCCCAAGTCCCGTATCAGAGTGCTTCAGTTTGAGTCCAGGCTCTGCTTCTAGTTTCAGCTTCCTGCTAGTGTGAACCCTAGAAGGCATCAGGTAGTGGCTCGAGTCCTTAGGTTCCTGATACTCACATGGGAGAACTAGATTGAATTCCCAGCTCCTGTAGGGGATTTGCCTAGCCCCAGCTATTGTGTGCATTTGATGAGTGAGGCAGCAAACAAATCTGTCTCACTGTCTTTCAAATAAACAGAAATAAATGAAAAATTAGTAATCAAGAAAATTCCTTTGTTGACAACGCTGTGATTTTTGTTGTCGCTTTGTCTGACACTACCCCCGCCCCGCCCCGCCCCCAGGCTGTGGACTTTTGCAGTGAACATTTCCATTTAAAAAGTAGAGCAAGTGATGCTCTGTGGGCAGAAGGTTTTTCTTGGCACTTGTGGAGGTGAAGAGGAAACTGGTGTCACATACCCTGAGTGCAAGTCTCAGCTCCACCACTTACTTCCTGTGTGAACTTGTGCAAACCCTCAGTGCTTTCTTCTTTCTGTAAAGTCAGAATGATCAGAATATATTGAGAGGATTAAGTGGGATATGTACATGAAGTATTTGCCTTAATGACTAGTATGTATTAAGGACTGTGGGAATATTAGCTCTTTTTTGTAGTATGAATAAATATGTGTATGTATTGGATATCAGTGGGAGGGGCTCATTTTGCATGTGGAATTGCTGACCCCTAAGAGGTATTTTAAGAATTGGCTTACCCTTTTTTGAACAAGTTTTTAAAAAGATTTATTTTATCTCTTTGAAAGGCAGAGTTACATAGAGGGAGACAGAAATCTTCCACCTGCTAGTTCACTATCCAAATAGCCATAATGGCCAGGAATGGGTTAGGTTGAAGCCAGTAGCCAGGAGCTTCTTCCAGGTCTCACATCAGTGCAGGGGCCTAAGCATCTCGGCCATCCTCTACTGCCTTTCCCAGGCTGCCAGCAGGGAGCTGCATCCTAAGTGGGGCAGCCAGGTCTTGAACCAGCACCCATTCGGAATGATGGTATTGCAGGTGGCAACTTAACCAGCTTGGCTACAGTGCCAACCCTAGATTTGCTTATTTTTTAAAAATTTTTTCTGTATGAGTGGAAAGAAATCTTGCATCCATTGGTTCACTCTTCAAATGCCAGCAGGATTGGGGCTTGGCCAGGAGAAAGCCAGGAACCTGGAATTCAACTGGAATCTATCTGGGTGGCAGAGACCCAGGTACTTGAACCCTCACCTGTTACCTCCCAAGGTGCATGCTAATAGGAAATTAGAATGGGAAGTGGAACTTCAAAGCCAGGCCCTTCAGTATGGGAAATAAGGGTCCCAAGAGATAGCTTACCTTCTAAGCTTTGTTAAAACCAAAAAGTATCTTCAACACTGAACATGGTAATTCCTAGTCAGTGTTAAAATGGCGGTCATTGTGGATACAAGGAAGCAGCTCCAGGAGAAAATGGTGGTGATGTAGATGCCAGGAAGACAGAGATAGAATTGTACACCTGGAAGATGCCATTGACCCTCACCTCTGTCACCAGCTGCCATCAACCTCCAGGTGTTGTCATTCACTAAAACCCACCCTTGTTCTTACCTAAGCAATGCTTGATGGCCCCTTTGGCTTGCTGAGAAGAGCTTCATCAAGTTGCTTGACTTGTATGAGGTTTTTCTCACTTCATATCTATGCAGGGTGTTGGGGTTTAAATGAACTAAGCAGGCCAAGTGCCTAACATGGGCCCCAGAACCCAGGAGTATTCAGTCAACGTTGATTTGTTGGTGGTGGTTAATGCTTTTGCTGCTCTGAAAGGATATGAAGTCCAAGAAGAGGCAGTGTTCACTAGTGTTTTATTCTCTCCTTAGCTATAAGACGTCTTTGTCATAGCTTTGGGAGGTGGGGCTCACTACTCTTGTTTTGTCGATCTCCTATGGATTTTTGCCCACCTTTCCTAGGTGCTCAGAAAACATGATAAATGTCAATTGACATTCTTCAAGCTCCTTTTGTGTTGAGGCCATATCCTGAGCACTGTGGGAGTATCAAGGCAGGTTTGTGTATGTGCAGATCACACATACAGAGAGCTGTAAGAGATCTGTTTTTCTGAGTCCAGGAGATCAAAGGTAGCAGTAAGAAAATGACCAATTACTGTTCCTTTTGAGCACTCTAAACCCTGGTAAGTCCCTGAACAAGTGAAGGGGATGACAAGGAAGAATGAAACTGTATAATATTATTTTAAGGGAGGTAATAGCCAGTATGTAAATGAGTCTGACCACACAGGAAACCTGTTTTGAGTCAGTGTGAATCATAAGACCACAGTGAATGCATAATAGGTATCCTGCAAACAGCAGCTCTCCTACAGAAAATTGCCTGTAGACAGAAACATCCCACCTGGCCACAACAACGGAACCATGTGATGGGAGTCAGGTGCTGATCTCAGTCTACAGGCTCGTTAGTGTTCGATGATGCTCTTGAGCAGGCAGCAGGGACCTCATTACTGTTCATAAGAGTCAGCTAACAATTAAGATTTCTGAAATTCCAAATGGTGGCAACTAAAATGAGGAGGTAATGAGATGGGTAGGAATGAAGATCCCTTGATGAGTGCCTATCATGGTGAGAGGAGGCAGAAATGGAAAAAAAATTAGAAAATCATCACTCCAAGAGCTGTTGGGCAGTAACTGTTGTCTACAGTGTAGGGACAGAAAGGCATTGATAAAGCAAAACTGGCCTGCATGGAGCCCTGGGTAAGGCTGTAGTGGTGAAAGAAGGGTCAAGATTTGTC
Organism: Oryctolagus cuniculus; assembly: GCF_051225735.1. NCBI lineage: Eukaryota > Metazoa > Chordata > Mammalia > Lagomorpha > Leporidae > Oryctolagus > Oryctolagus cuniculus. The sequence goes on from NC_142876.1 coordinate 90,705,139, forward strand.
TGCTTTCAGATTTGTTTTTTATTTAATGTTTGATTATAGCCGAATGTACTGAAGCATGGGAGCTGTATTTGACGACCCATGTTTGAGAACATCTCCTGATGATTGCTAGGGCAATACGGTCTGGCCATGTTGGTTTTTGTGAGGATATAATATAGAGGCTGTCATTAGCTTTTTTTTTTTTTATTATGATTTCATTTGACCATCATCTTTGGAGGGTCCAAGAGAACCTGAGGGGTGACCTAGTTCTTAGATTCAAAGCCTTGAAATCAGATATTGTTGTCTTCAAGTAGTTTTCTGTATGCCATTGAACATGACTGAAAAAGTTGTTTTGAAGTTGTAAACTTGCTGCCTTACTAGGATGCACCACGGAAGATTCATTAATAAATTTATCAGTCATGATGTTGTGAATAGTACCATTAGAGATTGCTCAATATGGTTGCACACTTAAATAGAAGAAAGTATAGATTCCAAGTGACACATAGCTATAATTGACACCATAATTAGCCTTTCTTCTCTGCTTTAGGAAAAAAAAAAAAAAAAACCATGAGTGGCATTGCTTTGCCACAAAAATGCATACATGTCACAAGAGTCAAAAATGATGGGATCATTTTTCTTGTGTGCAGAGATAGCAATCATTGTCTTAATTCCATTTGTGTTGGAAACTTTAATTTGTTCAATATTACTGTTTAAGATGTAATTTATGTAGTTTTAGATTTCTTCATTTTAAAAGACATGTCAGAAGTATTAAAAACAAAGACCCGGTATCTCCTCGCCTCTGAGGGGTCTGTGCAGTGATAATGGGGTGTCAGCATGCACTTCCTGCTCCTGGAAGATCAGTTGACTCAGATTGATCATACAAGCTTTTGAAACCCATTCTGGGCTGATGTCCCAACATGCCTGCACTGTTAATTACCACCCAGTCCTTGAAGTGAACATCTGTGAGTCTCGTAAGATCCTGGAGAGAGTGTAAGTGGGAATACAGCAGGACATTTGGTAACTCTGGAAGTATACAGAACAGTAAAGTGATTTTCTTTCATTTTTTTCCTTAAGTAGTGTTTTTACATAATAGCATGTAAGTCATCCCTGCTTTACTTATTTATTTTAAAAAGTTATTTATTTGAAAGTCAGAGTTAGAAAAAGAGAGGGAAGGAGAGAGGGAGAGAGAAAGAGAGACCATCCATCTGCTGATTGACTCCCCAGGGCTAAGTCAGGCCAAAGTTAGAAGATCACTACAGATCTCTAAAAGGGGAGGCAGAGGTTCAAGTACTTGGGTCATCTTCCACTGCTTTTACCAGGCCACTAGCAGGAAGTCAGTTCAGAGTTGGAACAGCCTGACACGAACCAGTGCCCATATAGGATGCCAGTGTTGGAGGAAATGGCTTTACCTGCTATGCCACATGTTCATCCTCTCCTCTGCTCTTGGAGTTTATGTGATGACATGTTTTTGGGGTATTTTCACCATGAAGATTAATGTTGGCCTCCATCAGATTGAAAGGTCATGTTGTACCCAGTGTCTGTCTTAACCTGTGCTGGTGATCTTCAAACACAAAATGTTGATTTTTTTTTGGGGGGGGAGGGGCACGTTTCCAGCTAGTGGAGGTTTGATCAGTGGGTCTAGGTCCTGATTCCAGTTTATTTCAAGTATGGACCCAAGATGCAGCAATGATGGCTCAAGTAACTGCAGGGTAGGTTTCCATGCTAGTGTTATAGACCTCACTACATGTTTAGCTTATAAGGAAACAGTTTTGTTAAAGAACAGATACAATGCAAAGTTTTAGACATTCTTGCACATGTGGTACTATGTTGAGTACTCCAGGGATGTAGTGTAAAACAGAGGTCGTCTACTTATTCCTTATATGTTTTCACTAGATGAAGTTCAGGATCCTATATCTACATCTATCTGTAGCTATCCCTCTATATCTGTCTATAGCTCCTTCTCTATCTCTCTCTCTATATCTCTGTATATCTATCTCTATATATCTTTCATCTGTCTATATATCTCTATATCTCTGCATCTATATATATCATATCTATCTGTATATACCATGTATATATTGTCTATGCATTTGTTGTCTTTATAGAAATATATGTACAAAGGTCTCTAATGAATGAGTAAAAGGAAAGGGTTGGAGATTGATTGTACACACAGGAACTTGAAAAAGCTTGTGGAAAATGGAATTAAAAGATAAGGTACAGTTTCCATGAACTTTTTCAACCTCCCCCGCCCCTTGTAGTTTCTCTAGTGCATGTTTTTGAGAAACTTATCATTGACTTGCACATTTCCCCTTGTGTATGTACATATATATATAACTGATGTGAAAATATTTTGTATTATGTATTACCTGTTCATTGAAAATAGGAAATGAAAGTGAAAATAAAAAATGAAACTATCTGAATACAAGTTTTTGTCTCGTTGGCCTTTTATTCTCTTGGCTGAAAGCAGATGTTACTGAAAAGCATGGATGTAACAGCTGAAAAGCTCTGAAGCAGTATGAGAAATAGGTGAGAATACTGGTTGTGAAGTTGCTAACAGGTGGAGGAAGGGGTTTGGGGCTTTTACTACACATTACAGTTACTGTGGAAACTCTTAAAAGCCAAGTGATCCTGATGCCAAGGATTTAGCCAAACCAATTAAATTTCAAGACCTGAAAATATCAATGAGTGTTTGGTTTTAGTGGTTGGGATGTCCTCATGGGGTTGCTGGGGTTTGATCAGTGGGTCTAGGTCCTGATTCCAGTTTATTGTAAGTAAGACCCAAGATGCAGCAATGATGGCTCAAGTAACTGGATTCCTGCTCCCCACATTGGAGACCTGAGTCATGGATTGAGATTTGGACTTCTGCTTTGGACCTAGCCCTTGTCTCTTCTTGGCTAATGTGGGTCTTTGGGGAGTCAAACAGTGGATGGGCGCTCTCTTTGTTTCTATGCCTCTAAAATAATTAAAAATGTATAAAAATAAAAACTTCATGAGAGTAGCTCACCAGCAAAGATATGGAGAAATTGATACTTTGCCTAATTGATAGCAGTCTTGTAAAATGGTATAGTTGATAAGAAAAATTGTTGGGCAGTTTGTCTAAACTAAAGGCTGAATAGCCTTTCTACAGAGTATTTGGCCAAAAGAATTGAATACATGTCCACCTAAAGACTTGTATCTGAGTGTACCTTGTAATAGTCATAATAGCCAAAAGAATAGAAATCATATCCATCTTCTGATGAATGCATTAAAAAGTACACACAATGGGGTATTATTCAGCCTTTAAAAAAAGGAATGAAGTGCTGATACATGCTATAGTGTGGATGAACCTTGAACACATCATGTTAAGTAAAAAATCAGATACAAAAGGCTACATACGACTCCATTTATTAAAAATATCCAGACTAGGCAAATCTATAAAGAGAAAAAATAGGTTACATTTTTGCCAGGGGTTTTGGAGAAAGGAATGCTGTGAAGTCACTGCTAATGGATAGGGCTTTGCTTAGGAGGACGATGAAATTGCTTCACAATTAGAGGTGGTGTTTGCACAATTTGTGTATCTAATAAATATCATTGAAATGGATCGTTTAGAGAGGTGAATTTTATCATAAGTGCATTGTATTTCAATTAATAATATTCTTAAGAAAAAAACCTGAAAATGTGGTATAGGCATTTTTAAGCTCCCAAGATGATTTTTCATGATTACTAGTAAAGACTTTTTATTGAAAATCAGATTTGAATTGTTAAGTCATAGTTGTCATGGTGTTTCATCACTGATTACCTGAAATGTTTAAAAAGACCTTGTGGGATCTGGTCCCAACTCCCTTTCTTAATTTTATTTGATTATTTATTTTAATTATTTGTTAACAGATTCAATATTACTTACACATGCAAGTCTAAGAACATAATGATACACCCTACTGCCCTCTTATCTTCATTCCTTTTCCCTCTTTTAATTTTTGAGATTACATATATTAAATCTACATTAGAATAAAAAGACTTAATACTTCACAAATAACAAGTTTAACAAGTCAAAAGCAAAATGACCTTAGTGAGTATATGCGCGATGGCAGTATATAATAATTAAATAGAAAAATGACCATTTCACCCATGTGTAGTTTGCTTTGTCCATTATTCATTCATAATTTCTTTGAATGAGAAAGAACCAATGACAATATAACGTGTAAATATTTCCTGTGTGGTTATAAGACAATGATGAAATTCATTTAGATTTTAAGCCATTTTCTCTCAACAGTTTATACTCAGGAATAATAATTAGATATAGATTGCAATGCAAATAATTATACATTTTTTTTAGTACTCTATTAGCACGGAACAGGGAAAACATGCTATTTGTCTTTTTGGAACTGGCTTATTTCACTGAGTACAATGGTTTCCAGTTGCATCAGTTTTGTTGTAAAAGACAAGATTTCATTCCTTTTTATTGTTGACTATTAGTCCATGATGTATATATCCCACATTTTCTTTATCCATTCATCTGGTGGGCATCTGGGTTGATTGTATGTCTTAGCTACTGTGAATTCAGTGGCAGTAAACATGGGAGTACAGATAACTTTCATATGCTAATTTCATTTCCTTTGGGTAAATTCCCAGGAGTGGGATGACTGAATCATTTGGTAGATCTATTTTCAGATTTCTGAAGAATCTATCGTTTTCCACAGTGGCTGCCCTAGTTTGCATTTCCACCAACAGTGAATTAGGGAAATTTTTGCCCACATCCTCAATCAGCATTTATTATTTTGTGATATCTGTATAAGACTCATTCTTACTGGGGTGAGGTAAAACTTTCTTGTGGTTTTGATATGCATTTCCATGATGCTAATGGTCCTAAGTATCTTTTAATGTGTCTGTTGGCCATCTGAATTTCCTCTTTAGAAAAATGACTGTTCAAGTCCTTTGCCCATTTCTTAACTGGGTTGTTTGTTTTGTTGCTGAGTTTCTTGAGCTCTTTATAGATTCTGGATGTCTGTCCTTTATAAGTTGCATAGTTTGCAAATATTTTCTCCTATTGTCTCCATGGTCTTTTCCCTTTGAGTATTTCCTTTGCAGTGAAGAAGCTTCACTTAGCATAATGGAAAACCATTTGATTATTTTGACTTTGATTGCCTGTGTTTCTGGGGTCTTTTCCGAGAAATCTTGGCTTATGCCAGTGCCTTGCAGAATTTCTCCAATGCTCTCAAGTAGTAATTGGATGCTTTATGGTCGTAGATATGGATCCTTGATCCGTGATGCATTTTGAGTCGATTTTTGTATAAGGAGTAGATTAGGAGTTTTGTTTTACATTTCTGCTTATGGAGATTGACTTTTCCAGGCATCAGTTATTAAAGACACTGTCCTTTCACCAAATACGTTGGATACATGTGGATTGATTTCTGGAGTTTATTTTCTGTTTCATTGGTCTACCTGCATATATTGTTTTGCCAGTACCAGGCAGTTTTGGTTACAACTGCCCTCTAGTATGTTGTAAAATCTGGTATTGTGATGTCTCTTGGACTTTGTTTCCAATTGTTTTAGCTAATTAGAATTTCTGTGTTTCCACATGAATTTTGGCATCTTTTTTGGGGGGAACTGAGAAGAATTTCGATGGTATTTTGATGGGGACCTCACTGAATGTGTAAACTGCTTTTGATAGAATGGACATTTTTTTGACAGGCAGAGTTAGACAGTGAGAGAGAGAGACACAGAGAAAGGTCTTCCTTCCGTTGGTTCATCCCCCGAATGGCTGCTACAGCCAGCGCACCAGAAGCCAGGTACTTCCTCTTGGTCTCCCATGCCGGTGCAGGGCCCAAACACTTGGGCCATCCTCCACTGCCTTCCCGGGCCACAGCAGAGAGCTGGACTGGCAGAGGAGCAACCGGGACAGAACCGGCGCCCCAACTGGGACTAGAACCTGGGGTGCTGGCGCCGCAGGTGGAGGATTAGCCAAGTGAGCTGTGGCGCCGGCCAGAATGGACATTTTTGATATAAATTCTTCTAATCCACAAACATGGAAAATTGTTCCATATTTTGTGTCTTTCTTTAATCATTTGTAACTTTAATCATAAAAATCTTTCACCTCCTTGGTTAAATTTATTCCAAGGTATTTGATCTTTCTTTCTTTCTTTCTTTCTTTCTTTCTTTCTTTCTTTCTTTCTTTCTTTCTTTCTTTCTTTCTTTTTTTTTGTAGCTATTGTGAATGGAATTGATCTTATAAGTTCTTTCTAAGCCATGACACTGTATGTGTATACAAAGGTTATTGATTTTTGTGTGGATTTTTTTAAAAAAATTGATTTACTTATTTTTAAGTCAGAGTTACACACAGAGAGAAGGAGAGGCAGAGATAGAGATCTTCCATCCACTGGTTCACTCCCCAGTTGGCTGCAACTGCCGGAGCTATGCCGATCTGAAGTCAGGAGCCAGGAGCTTCCTCCCGGTCTTCCCATGTGGTATAGGGGCCAATGGACCGGGGCCATCTTCTGCTTTCCTAGGCCATAGCAGAGAGCTGGATCAGAAGTGGAGCAGGTAGGACTGGAACGAGCACACATATGGGACTCCAGCATTGCAGGCAGGAGCTTTACCCACGGTGCCACAGTGCCAGTTGTGTGTTGTTAAAACTTGCCTGTTGACCAAACTGTTTTCTTAGTTCCAATAGTCTGTTAATGGAGTCTTTGTATCCCTTTGATTTTTTTTTCTTGCATAATGACTCTGGATAGAATTTATAGGATTATACTGAATAGCAATGGTGAAAGTGCACATCATTGTCTGGTTCCACATCTTAGTGGAAATGCTTCCAACGTTTTCACTTTCGATATGATTCTGCCTGTGGGTTGTCTTGATTGTGTTGAGGAATGTTCTTTCTATATCCAATTTGCTTAAGGTGGTTTTCATGAAAGAATGTTTTATCAAATACTATGTCTGCATCTATTAAGATAATCCTATGGCTTTTATTCTTGAACTTCTTAATGTGATATATATCATATTTATTGATTTTTTTGTATGTTGAACAATCCTTATATACCAGGGATAAATCCCAATTGGTCTGAATGAATGGTCTTTCTGGTATATTGTTGAACTTGATTAGCAGGTGTTTTTTTGAGGATTTTTTATATGTATGTACATCAGGGATATTGGGCTATACTTCTCTTTCTTAGTATCTTTTTCTGGTCTTGTAATTAAGTTGAAGCTGACTTCGTAGATGGAATTTGGGAGAATCCCCTTCCTTTGAATTGTTTAGAATAGTTGGAGAAGAAATATAATTCATTCTTTTTTAAACTTGTGGTAGAATTTAGCAGCGAATCTGTCTGGTCCTGAGTTTTTCTTTGTTAGGAAGGTCTTTATTACTGATTCAATTGCTGTCTTGATTATTGGTCTGTTTAGGCTTTCAATGCCTTCATGCCTCAATTTTGTTAAACAGTGTGTGTCCAGTAATCTGTTTGATCTAGATTTTCCAATTTGTTGGCATATAGCTGTTGGAATGTAATTCCTGATGATTTTTATTTCTGTGGTATCCATTGTTACATCTCCTTTTTCATCTTTGATTTTATTGATTTGGGTCTTCATCATCATTTTATTTGTTGTTTATTTTTTCAGAAAACCAGCTCTTTTCACTTTTGGATGTTTTTGTTTCAGTTTTCTTTTGTCTAATTTTAATTATTTCTTGCCTTGTAATTTTGTGCTTGATTTATTATTTTGCTAGGTTCTGGAAGTGCATTGATAGCTCATTTACTTGATGCCTCTCCAATTTCTTGATGTAGGCACTAATTGCTATAAAATTCTATCTTTAACACAGCTTTTGCTGTATTCCATAAATTTTGATATGTTGTATTGTTACCTTAATTCATCACCAGTAATTTTTTTTATTTCCTTTTTGATATCTTCAGTGACTCACTGTTCATTCAGGACTGTGTTGTTTACTCTTGATGTGTTTGCACATTTTCTAGAGACTCTTCAGTTGTTAATTTTCAGCTTCATTCCATTGTGGTCAGAAAAGATACACAGTATGATTCCAGTTCTTTTTAATTGGCTTAGACTTTATGACCTAGCATATGGTCTTTCCTAGAGAAAGTTTTATGCACTGATAAAAAGAATATATATTCTTTTTTTTTTTAATTTTCTGATGACTGTTGATGAGCAGCTTAATATGTTATCCCTCTTAGTATTTTTTTTTTGTTTGTTCTACTTAATACTTTTGGTTGAATACTGTAATCAATGCACAATTCTTCTTAAGTGCTGAAACTTAACTGAAAAGTGATCGCTGTTAAATATAAGAGTGGGAATAAGAGAGGGAAGAGATGTGCAATTCAGGACATGCTCAAGCTGACTTACCTCAAACAGTAGACTTAGAAACATACCAGGGGATTTGAATTCAATCCCATCAAGGTGGCATGTACCAATGCCATCTCACTAGTCCCAGTGATCAATTTCTGTTCACAATTGATCGTAATGATAGGACTAAGAACCAAAGGGATCACATAAACAAGACTAGTATCTGCAAGTACTAGCTGATAGAATCAAAAAGGGAGAGAATGATCCAACATGGGAAGTGAGATATACAGCAGACCCATAGAATGGCAAATGTCCTAACGGCACTCTGGCCTCATAATAAGCCCTTAAGGCATGTGGATCCAGCTGAAATGCCCATGAGAGTATTTCAGGCATGGAAAGCCAAGACACTCTTGTGGGGGGGGGGGGACCTAAATGAAAGATCTTCACAACTGAGATCCCAGTGGGAAGAATGGGTCATCAAAGAAGGAGGTACCTTTCTCTGAAGGGAGGAGAGAACTTCCACTTTGACCATGGCCTTGTCTAAATATGATCAGAGTCAGTGAACTCAGGGGGCTTCCATAGCCTTGGCAGCTCATGACAAGAGCCTAGGGTGATTACTGATGCCATAAACAAGACTGTCAATTTGTTAAGTCAACAACAGGAGTCACTGTGCACTTACTCCTCATGTAGGATCTTTGTCCTTAGTGTGCTGTACATTGAGATTTAATGCTATAACTAGTACTCAAACAGTATTTTTCACTTTGTGTTTCTGTGTGGGAGCAAACTGTTGAAATCTTTACTTAATGTATGCTAAACTGATCTTCTGTATATAAAGAGAATCGAAAATGAATCTTGATGTGAATGGAAGGGGAGAGGGAGTGGATAAGGGGAGGGTTGCAGGTTGGAGGGACGTTATGGGGGGGAAGCCATTGTAATCCATAAGCTGTACTTTGGAAATTTATATTCATTAAATAAAAGTTAAAAAAAAACTGTAAAAAAAAATTTTTTTTTGACAGGCAGAGTGGACAGTGAGAGAGAGAGACAGAGAAAAAGGTCTTCCTTTGCCGTTGGTTCACCCTCCAATGGCTGCTGCGGCTGGCGCGCTGCAGCCGGCGCACTGCGCTGATCCGATGGCAGGAGCCAGGCACTTATCCTGGTCTCCCATGTGGGTGCAGGGCCCAAGCACTTGGGCCATCCTCCACTGCACTCCCTGGTCACCGCAGAGAGCTGGCCTGGAAGAGGGGCAACCAGGACAGAATCCGGTGCCCCAACCGGGACTAGAACCCGGGGTGCCAGCGCCGCAAGGCGGAGGATTAGCCTAGTGAGCCGTGGCACCAGCCAGAATATGTATTCTGCAACTGTGGGATGAAATGTTCTGGAAATACCAAGCCTGCACCAACCACAGAAAAAGCAGAGCCATTTCCAAAGTCAGTTGCCTGTGGTTGCTCTGTCTTTGCAGTTGAGCCCCGGAGCCTGTGATCGGTTGAGAGGATGAAACACTACCCAACTCTAAGTGGGTGCCCAGCCCTCTGTCACTCCTCCCAGCCAGACTCAAAGTCAGTGATAAATGTGGATTCCTCCCTCCGCCATTGTAAAATCTCTTGGCACAGCAGCCTCTGCTTGGGCCGAGATGGCACCTTTTCTCCATAGGTTGCCATGTGCCCTTTTTGGGGTCTCTAATTCAGTAACACCAGTGGCATTAGACAGCTGCTGCAGTCTGTCTTCATCTTGCTCTCTGAACCTGGTATCTCCTCCAGCCTTTGGCAGCAAGGTTCGTGTGTTTGCTGTGGCTCGTCTGCACCTTCCAGGCTTCTCCATGGCATTCCTCTTCTTTATGTAGAATTTCCACTACAAACTGCTCTCCAATTCTTTTGGGAATACACTTCCTTTACTTTTCTTCTGCTGTCTTCCTCTGAGAATCAGCATGTCTTTTCTGTATTCAGCCATCTTTAATATATCCATAGCTAACTTTCAAAACCTATCTTCTCTCTGCCTACTTGCTGTTTCCAGGTGGTACTGCTGTGTGGTTCTTTCTGTTTTGCATTCTTGAATGCTTTTTGCTGTTTCCTTCACTGGGAACATTGTGTCCTTGGATAACCCTGTGTAGTGGGTTCCTCATCATTTGAGTGTTAATTTAAATGATTGCCTTTCCAGGGACACTAAACCAGCCACTTCCTTTATCTGCAAATCACTACCTACTCTTATATGTTGATTATTTCCTTCAATTAACTATCAGAAATATTTTGTATTGTTGACTGTTTTGTCATCTCTACTACTTAGTGGTCCCTCTCACCTGGAACGTGTCCTGAGAGTAGAGGCCTAGTCTGTCAGTTTCCTCACTAGAGAAGTATTCATAGTGGCAAGTATGTAGTAAATTTTTCTTGAAGGAATATAATAAGCAGGTGACTAGAGTTTAATGAGTAGTTAATCAAGAAAACATTATTTAAATGTAGGTGAGTTCTCTGCATCTTTCAAGAAAGACATGGAGCTAGTGAGAATAAAGTTAAATCTGCAAAACCAGCATAAATACAGTAAGAAGTAAATAAATAAATCGGTGTGACAAGGAAGAAGGGTGGAGAAGAAGTAACTGAAGTGAGATCTTGAAAAAGCTGTTGGAGTTTTGCAATACCTATGTGGTTGTTATAAATGGCTGAGAATCAGGATTGTCTTGGACTTGTTAGCACTTTTCCTGGGGACACCACAGGTTGATGATTTAATACATGTTACAAAAAACTTTGTTTTCTTTGTATAAAAATGTTATAAGTACATCTTTGCCTAAATCCAAGGTGCTTAGATTTGTGTTCACTTTTTCTGTCTTGTTATCTTAGGAGTTCTTCCTAGACTGTCTCCTGTGGGATTTTGACATGCCTGCAGGTTTAGAATGTTTTATAAATCATATAAACTTAAATATATGTCTCTGACCATTCATTTTTGTGCCTTGATTGTTTTCCAAGTCACCAATAAAATCTGTTTCAGAACCTGGCCAGCTCAGTGTGCATTGTTCCTCAGTTAAATGGCAGGTCATTTTTTTCTGTTAAGGTTAGTCTTGGGATCCATTAGCCAGTAGCTTTCCCAGCTCATTTACATTGCTGCTTAACAATTGAGGGCAAGTTTTAAAAATGAATTGAGAGAGAAACAAACCTTCAATATTTGTAGAAGTGCATGGAGTGAAGGCTTCCTGTGACATGTTGCATCTACTCCAGGGTTGCTCTGTATTTCTGCCAATTTGCTGCATCATGTCAGGATACAGAAAGAGATTATCTTTTATAGTAAACCTTAACACCTGCAGGCATAATAGAATAAAATAAGTATTTCTCTAGTTAAAAGGAAATACAAGTTTTTCATTTGATTTATCCCAAAGAATAGTATTTCTTTTCCATCATGTTTTCTGGTTGCCTAGGAGATACTAGTTCTTAAGAAAGCTGGGACACTTAGGAAAAATCATTTCCCCCGATATTGTATCCCTCAATGATAATAAAATTGTATTAGTGATTTGGAAAATTAGAGAATGCCTAGTGCTGACAAGATTATGGAGATTGGGCTTTCTCTGCACTACTGTTGATTATAAATTATGAGACAAATTTTCTTAGAGATCTTTAACAATTCATTTCAGTAGTCCTAAAGGTTTAATATCCTTTGGTACTGAGTGATTTTCAAATATAGAAACTGATAAATGAGAAATAATAAACTAGATGTCTAAATGTTTAGGTGCCAGTTACCTTCCTCGTGGAGTTTTCAGGAGGATCAAGTAGATATCATACATAAATTGCTTTGAATAAAAGAAGTGCTGAGAAAGCATTAGCTTTTATTTCTGTTAATTATTTGATGCTACTTTTAACTGAAAATGCTCCGCCTCTGATGAGGAAAGATAATAGTCCCCTAATGGCAGTACAGTGTCAAATACACTCACGCATTGCCTAATGCTGTAGATGGAATCTGAGAAATGTGTGATCAGGTGATTTTGTCATTGTGCAAACATCGTGGTGTGTCCTCACACAAACCCGGAAGTGACTGGCCGCTTGGTAGGTTTATTTACATCAACATCCCCATAAGCACATTAGTAACGTGCTGTGTCAGCCACAACATCACTAGGAAGTATTTATTTTTCAACTTCATCCTGATCTTAAATGATCTCTGTTGTATGGGCAGTCCTTTTTTGACTTCAGTTTTGCTCTGTGGCATATTAGCACATATGATATTTTATTTACTATTACATACTTTTTTGTGAGGAGCACTATACCAAGAGTTTGCCAATATTAACTTATGTATTGATAATTCACAATTAGATACTGAATCAAACTGAATACTGAATCATTGCTTCTTGCCAGGGTAGAATTTCATACCAATATGAAACACTTAATATCTATGTTATATGTGTTCTAGACAAATAAGATGTTGTTATAGCAATTGCTTGGATTGAAGCTAAGGAAGAAGCCCAGGTTGATAGAATTAATTGGAAAGGAAGAGAGAATTTGAACTCAGCTTGGTCTAATCCAGACCTGTGTAAATCTCACTGTTGGAGGGACTGTGCTGGAATACGAGTGTGATGAAGTGCAGGACTCTTTGTCCGGGGAAACTCATAAGATGATCTTAATAGACCTAGAATTGGGACTAGTGCCCCAGGGATGCGCTTCCTACATATGAATATGCATGCGTTGCAACTGAATACCTTAATAAAGTACAGATTGGTGAACAGCTGTCATGTGGCTTTAGTACCCAAGAATCTTATATAGTGATAGACTTAGCTTTATTTCAGTATTTCTCATATTGGGGTCCCTGAAGTCTTAAGTTCCTGAGTTATAAAAGACATTGACATTATCTAGTATTCAGGGCCAGGAGGCTCAATAGGGTCCTGAGTGGATTGGAATTAGCCGCTTGACTTGCTGGGCCTGTTTGACATCTCTAAAATGAGAAAGCCTGGTCTAACTGATCTTGTCAAGGTAGGAAAAAACTTGCTGAGTTTTTTTGTTACCTGCTTGCAACAAAGTTTGAAATACTTGGCACTTGTTTTAGTTGGACATTAATAGAACATTTGAAAGCAAACCATGAAAACACACACCTGATCTGTCCTGATGTGAGTGGTTGTCATCTTCTGTTAATGATTTGGAAATTTCACATTTGTGGCCTTGAATTTGCTTTTATGGCCAATGAACCATGTTCTACCACCAGTTAAGTAGCATGTCTGGCCCTATCAAAAAATAATTGATCAAATCCACTGAGTCAAAAAATTTAACGTGAGTAGTAGGGGCCTGCGCTGTGATGTAGTAGGCTAAGCCTCTGCCTGCCGTGCCAGCATCCCATATGGATGTCAGTTTGTGTCCTGGCTCCTTCTGTTCCAGTCCAGTTCCCTGCTATTTCCTGGGAAAGCGGTGTAGGATGCCCCAAGTGCTTGGGCCCCTACACTCACATCAAATACTTGGAAGATGCTCCTGGCTCCTGGCTTTGGATCTGCCTGGCTCTGGCCATTGTGGCCATTTGAGGAGTGAACCAGCAGATATATTTCTATCTTTCTGTAACAGTATTATAAGAATAATGTAATGCTGCCAGCAGGTGGGAATTACAGGAGATGGAGAGGTAGAAAGAGGTTATATATGGGAGGCAGGAATAGGGTTCAGATACATAGTGGGAAGGAAGCATTAAAAGGGTACTGTTATGGCTGGAAATATGGGAAATGGAGACTAAACACTCACAAGTCACAAATTTTAGTACCATATAAAAGGAATTACTAGCAAGCAATACACAGAAAAAAATTAGCTGCAAATCCAATACCTTTATTTTAATTTATATACACATATCAGTTTATTAATGAAGAAATATAGGCCCAGGTCGCTATCTGTAGAATGAACCACATCCCTTGTGTTTGTTTCTTGGCTTGTGCCCATTTACTTAAGTCTCAGGGCCTAACCTTTAGACAGAGATCCCTAATCGAGTACGTGGTGCCGTGCCTTCCAGAAGCCATCATCTCCATATTTGCCTAGAAACAGAGTTCCCTGGGAATGCATTTCCCTGAAAATTGAACAGAATGTTGATAAATCCAGCCGTCTTGTCTGGTGGAAAAGATTCAGCAATTTTATTTTCACTTAAAATAAAATTGCTTTCTGCCATTTTCACATGAGAGGGAAGTGTTCAGTATTTATCTCAGTCTTGCAGACAGTTTCAGATCCTGGAGAAGGCTGAGTCTCCCAGCACACTGTTTTGACTCACAGTTTTCCATACTTCTGTCCTTTTTATAGTTCCTGGAATATTTTTCTTCTACACTGAAATTAAAATTTGAGAAAATATGTATGCGAGCAACACAAATGGGCAGTTTTATCGTAATTAAAAAGAGGTAGACTTGGATTTGGGTAGAGAGAGAAAAAAATACTAGTACTGGCAGGTACCTTGCATCATGGGGTAGACACAGTGATTTATACTTTACATCCTCTGTAATTTACTATCCAAACAAGATATCTGAGGATATGAAGTTCAGTGACTTGTGAAAGACCAGAAGGGGGTGGCAGAGTTAAGTGGAGGTGCCTTGAACTATTGCCTCTTTTCTTTCTTCCTCCTAACCAAGGGTAGTTTATGAATGGCATATATATTTTAAAGAAGTGGAAGAAACACTGAATGAAAGAGCAACTAATGCTGTACATTGGTGAAAGATTAGATTACTGAGAAGAATAATAATGGAAATACCTGAGCTCATTGATAAGGCATACCTGGAAGGGAGGAAAATGAAAAAGCAGAATCACCTGTAGTAGAAGAGAAACTGGAAATAAGAAAACCCAAAGTGTAACATTAGGAAGTGTCTTAATGAGGACCAAAATTTTGGGTTGAGGCTCTTTGCCTCTGGGTATTGGGAAGAAACCAAGGCAGGAAGAATAAACACAAATGTGAAGTAATATCTCTGAATGCTGAAGTATAAATTGAAGATAGAGAACATCTGAAGAAATCATGACAAAGAATACAAAGAATGAATGAAGACTAAAGACCTCATGTGGACCAGTTTTAGAGACTTATAAATTAGAGGAATCAAGAAAGTAAACGACAGTTGAAAGAATGTCCCTGAAAAGGATCTTAAAGAGCTTTTAGTTGGAAATAGGGTCTTTGTAGACATAGTTAAGCTGAGGTTTGGCTGTGTTGGTGGGCCCTATATCCGTGGATTTATAAGAACAGGAGAGGACACACAGAAAAGGCACATGAAAATATGGGCAAAGATAAAGTAGATGAATCTATCAGCCAGCGATTATCAGGGGTTGCTGGGACCCACTGGATGCTAGGAAAAGGTAAGACGAATTCTTGCTGAGAGCCTTCATAGGGAATGTGACTCCCAGTTTGTTGTCATTTGTTAGGCTAGCCCTGGGAAACTACAGTATTTCCTATGCTCAGATCTTCCTGGTAAAACTGTGAGAAGTTTGAGATTAAAAATGAACACCTTAAGTGAACAAGAATCTGATTGGTACTTGAATTTTCTTCACATCAACACCAGGATGCAAGAGAGCAAAGGAAACAAGAGTTTGAGGGTATTGAAATAGGCAGATTTTGAGTTTCAAGTGACATTTCTTTTCTTGTGCCAGGCAGAGTTAGACAGTGAGAGAGAGACAGAGAGAAAGGTCTTCCTTCTGTTGGTTCACTCCCCTAATGGCTGCTACGGCTGTTGCTACACTGATCCGAAGCCAGGAGCTGGGTACTTCCTCCCGGTCTTCCATGTGGGTTCAGGGACCCAAGCTCAGGTGACATTTCTGGCTACTTGTTTAGATGGGAGGGTAAAATAAAGATACGCTGTATAAAAATCTGTTTGCTAAAAAGAGATACTTTCATGATAATTTCAAAGAATTTATTCTAGCTAAAAGAATCCAGGAGGAAGAAATGAAATAGAGGAAATAAAGCCAAGTAGAGAATTTTTCTGGTGCAATAAGTGATAACAAATTCAGTTTCTAAGAGCATGAAAAGATAGAGAATCAGAAAATTATCCACTAAAATTAATCATAAAGATTGTCTGAAGTACAGGAGGGATCTTTAAGAAGTTTGTGGAAAATGCATATTATGGCTTAAATTATTCTTAGAACAAAAATTCTTTATGTATGAATTTCATTTTCCATGAAGTTTTTGAAGTGTTCCCATATAAATACTGAGTTGAGCTTCCGAGAAAATGAGGAAAGCTGGGTTGTAAAGGAGGCAGTGGTGCTGGATGCCTTAGCTGCCTACTGTGAGAGGGTGGCTTATAGAAATTTGTGGAAAGATAAATGAAAATATGATCCCTGGCATCAAGAGTATGGGGTTAAAAATAATTGAATATTTGAAATTATAACTCAGGAAGTATTTAGGAGTGTAACTATAGATTATACTTCTAAAATGCCATTTTACATTTACATTTTAAGTGCCTAATTGTTAGTTTAAACTAATTTATGTTTTTATTCTAAAAAGGATATGTGTACTTGGTTTCTAATTTCTTTGGTTTTGCTTTTAAAAAAATGCAAGAGTTTAAACTTTGTATCTACCCAATAAACTACAGTGTCATCAACAGCACATTAGAAGTTAAGACATGAGGAAGATGGCATACAATTCCTGAAAAAGGTCAAAAGCATTAAGAATGAGCTAAAGACGTAGACAATGATTCACTTTTGGATAATGATGGAAATGTTGAGCCTTAGGTATGGATGAGAATATGTTAAGAAAAACCTCTACTGAAATAAATACAGAATGTGTAATTCATACTCAGACACAAGAAAACCTGATCCAGCTAGAGAAATAGGAGGAAGTAAAAATGAAACAAGCAGAAAGATGTTGTAAGGTGACCAAAATAACTTGGCATGAATTCATAAGTGTTAAATTTAGCAAGTAGATTCTTTACTGTCTAGAAACAAGATGCTAAAGGATTTATTCATAAGATGTTTGAAAAACACAGAAAACAAAAATATAGGTTGAAGAAGAGGCTATGGAAAAAGACTTGTTAAATTCAAACAAAGGAAAAGGAAAAACAAAGCAACTAAAGCAGGGAGTTAGGCACAGCAATGATGCCTTTCACATTGGTTTACAAATTGTTAGGAATTTAATGCAGTCCTTTCAAACTGATGAAGCAATGAGACAAAGAGTCGACAGATTTGGGTAAGGATTAGTGAATCTGTACCAAGCATATAAAATTTGTTAAATAAATTTTATTTTGGAAAATATGTGCATTAGGCACTTGTTTGATCTTTCAGTGGCTCAGGAAAAGTCCTCAAATTGTAAGAAATCAACATAGAGATTTTTTTGTTTAACTGTAGTGCTATAAAATCGAACATGATTAACAAAAAGATAGCAAAGAACATTGCATATGTCTGGAAATGAAAAGGCACACTATGAAGTAACTCTCAGGTTAAATAGGAAATGATGACAAGAATAGCAAAATTTTGGAGCTGGTAATAAAAGCACAGTAGGTGAGAGATACTGCTAATGGAATACACTGAAGCAATAGGTAGCTTTTGTTCCTTGAGAGAAAAACACAAAGTCTGAAACCCTATAAGTCAATGTTCGATTCACGTAATGAGAAAGAGCAGCATGGTGAATCTGAAGAAATAAGAAAAAAAATCAGAGGAGAAGTATGAAAGTATAGATCAATATGAAATAAAAATTATGAATAAGAACCAAAGAACCAAAATGAATTCTTCGAGAAACTTCAGAGATCAAGTAAAAATCTTGAATGACAGATGAGGAAAAATTATGTCTATGTATATTGTTGTAAGCAAATTTCATATAGGTAAGGGAAATAGTTATGTATTATATTTCTTATCTACGGAAAAGAATACGATGCATTTACCAGTAAATAGAATGTATAGAAAAGATAGATGTATAGGATATTAGAAAGGGAATAAAAGTGAATCAGAAAACATTAAGTAAATTGTAATAGTTCTATATATCACAAACCAACAAATATCAAGACAGGACTATCTACTTTCATTACTCTTAGTCTATAATACTGGAAGTTTTTTTTATTTTTTTTTAACTTTTATTTAGTAAATATAAATTTCCAAAGTACAGTTTATGGATTACAATGGCTTCCCCCCCACCATAACTTCCCTCCCACTCACACCCCTCCCATCTCCCACTTCCTCTCCCATTCCATTCACATCAAGATTCATTTTCAATTCTCTTTATATACAGAAGATCAATTTAGTATATATTAAGTAAAGATTTCATCAGTTTGCACCCACACAGAAACAAAGTGTAAAATACTGTTTCAGTACTAGTTATAACATTACTTCACATTGGACAACACATTAAGGACAGATCCCACATGAGGAGTAAGTACACAGTGACTCCTGTTGTTGACTTAACAATTTGACACTCTTGTTTATGGCGTCAGTAATCTCCCTAAGCTCTAGACATGAGTTGCCAAGGCTATGGAAGCCTTTTGAGTTCACCGACTTGGATCTTATTCAGACAGGGTCATAATCAAAGTGGAAGTTCTCTCCTCCCTTCAGAGAAAGGTACCTTCTTCTTTGATGGCCCCATTCTTTCCACTGGGATCTCACTCGCAGAGATCTTTCATTTAGGTGGTTGTCGTCATCGTCGTTTTTTTTTTTTTTTTTGCCAGAGTGCCTTGGCTTTCCATGCCTAAAATACTCTCATGGGCTCTTCAGCCATATCCGAATGCCTTAAGGGCTGATTCTGAGGCCAGAGTGCTGTTTAGGACATCTGCCATTCTATGAGTCTGCTGTGTATCCCGCTCCCCATGTTGGATCGTTCTCTCCCTTTTTGATTCTATCAGTTAGTATATAATACTGGAAGTTTAGTGAGAATAATTTGGGGTGAGAAAGAAAGAGCATCAGGGTTGGGAAAGAGGAAGTAAAATTATCCATGTTTGCAGATAATGTGATGTTGTACATGGAAAAACATACACATTCCACAAAAGAGCTTTTAAAAATGATAACCAATTCAGTAAAGCTGCTGGTTAGAAAATAAACATAAAAGTGTTTTTTTTTATGTGCTAATCATAGACTCACAGAAAGAGAAATCAAGAAAGAAATTTCAATCACAATAGCCACAAAAAAGTCAAATATTTAGGTATAAAGTTAACTGTAGAAGTCAAAGATCTCTAACAAAAATTATCAAATGTTGATGAAAGAAATCATCAGGGACACAAGATTGGAATAATCATTAAAATGTCTATATTATGTAAACTAATTAGAGATTGCTAGAGCCATCCTGAATGAGAAAAATCAAGCTAGAGCCATCACAGTACCTGAATTCAACACATACTACAAAGCTATAGTAATCAAAATAGCATGGCATAATAAATGGTACATAGATCAATGAAACAGAATAGAGAACCCAGAAATTAATCCACATACATAATGCCAATTGATTTTTTTTTTTTTTTTGACAGGCAGAGTTAGAGAGAGAGACAGGGAGAAAGATCTTCCCTCCATTGGTTCACCCTCAAAATGGCCGCCACAGCTGTGCGCTGCGCCGATCTGAAGCCAGGAGCCACATGCTTCCTCCTGGTCTCCCATGTGGGTGCAGGGCCCAAGCATTTGGGCCATGCTCCACTGCTCTCCGGGCTACAGCAGAGAGATGGACTGGAAGAGGAGCAACCGGGACAGAATCCGACACCCTAACTGGGACTAGAACCCGGGCTGCCAGTGCTGCAGGCGGATGATTAGCCAAATGAGCTGCGGCGCAGGCCAATACCAATTGATTTTTGACTCAAGTGCTCAGACCATACAGTAGAACAAGGATAAACTCTTAAACAAATGGTGCTGGCAAAACTGGATATATATATGTAGAAGCATAAAGTTAGATCCACACCCCTCATCATATAAAAAATCAACTCAACATGGATCAAAGACTTAAGCTTAAGACCTGAGACCATGAAGTTTCTGGAAGTAAATGTAGGGGAAACACTCCAAGACATTAGTGTAGGGATGACTTAGAGAAGACCGCAAAAGCAATGACAATGAAAGCAGAACTAAACAAATGGAAGTTTTTTCACAGCAAAGGACGGAATGGGAAAAAAATATTTGCAAATCACCTGACAAAGTGTTAATATCACAAGTATGTCAGCAACTTAATAGCAAAATAAATAAATAAATAAAACAACTAATCCAGTTGAGAAATGGGCAAAGAACTTCAGTAGACAGTTTTCAAAAAAAAAAAAAATACCAGTGATCAACAAATCTATGGAAAAGCACTCAACATACTAGCCATCGGGAAATACAAATCCAAACCACAGTGAAGTTTCACTTCCCCCCTCTCAGAATGGGTAGAATTCCAGAAACAGAGTAACAGATGCTGGCAAGGATGTGGAGAAAGGGGAACAGTTGTACGCTGTTGGTGGAAATGTAAATCAGCGAAGCCAGTGTGTGAAACAATATGAATTTTTAAAAAATATTTATTTGAGAGTCAGCGTTACACACAGAGAGGCAGAGGCAGAGAGAGAGAGAGAGAGAGAGAGAGAGAGAGAGAGGTCTTCCGTTCTCTGGTGTACTCCCCAGATGGCCTCAGCAGCTGGAGCTCAGCTGATGTGGAGCCAGGAGCCAGGAGCCAGGAGCTTCTTCCAGGTCTCCCACACAGGTGCAGGGGCCCAAGGACTTGAGGCCATCTTACACTGCTTCCCCAGGCCATAGCAGAGAGCTGGATTGGAGGTGGAGCAGCTGGGTCTGGAACTTGCACCCGTATGAGATGCTGGCACCGTAGGTGGTGGCTTTATGCACTTTGCCACAGCGCTGGCCCCTGAATATTTTTTAAACAACTAGAAATAGGCTGGCGCCGCGGCTCACTAGGTTAATCCTCCGCCTGCAGCACCGGCACACCGGGTTCTAGTCCCGGTCGGGGTGCCAGTTCTGTCCTGGTTGCTCCTCTTCCAGTCCAGCTCTCTGCTGTGGCCCGGGAGGGCAGTGGAGGATGGCCCAGGTCCTTGGGCCCTACACCCGCATGGGAGACCAGGGGGAAGCACCTGGCTCCTGGCTTCGGATCGGTGCAGCGCCGGCCGTAGCCAGCGGCCACTTGCGAGGTGAACCAATGCAAAAAGGAAGACCTTTCTCTGTCTCTTTCACTGTCTAACTCTGCCTGTCAAAAAACAAAACAAAACAAAACAAAAACAAAAAACAAAAACAAAAAAAACTAGAAATAGGACTGGCCATATGATGAAGCAATCCCACTACTGGGTATATACCTAGAAGACTTGAGCATAATGAATCAGAGATACCTGCATCACCATGTTTATAGCAGCACTGTTCACAATAGCGAAAATTTGGAATCAGCTAAGGTGTCCATCAGATGAATGGATAAAGAAAATATGTGTATTATAGAATATTAGGCTATAAATGTGTGTATTATGGGTATTAATCAGCTATAAAATAGAATGAAATTCTACCATTTGTACCAAAATGGACACAGCTAGAGGACATGTAGAATGAAATAAACTGGACCCAAAAATTCAAGTACGGGATGTTCTTGCTTACATGTGGGAGCTGAAAATTTACAAAACAAGCCAAATAAGAGAAAAAAGTATCAGTATTGCTACAAATATAATTTTATAAAACCTTGTTTTGAACCTTTGTGAAACCAATGGTTGAGAATGCTACACTATAATTTTGTTTTTTATTTTTTATTTTTTTTTGCTCTTATTTAATAAATGTAAATTTCCAAGGTACAGCTTTTGGATTACAGTAGCTCCCCCCCCCCCATAACTTCCCTTCTACCTGCAACCCTCCCATTTCCTGCTCCCTCTCCCATTCCATTCACATCAAGATTCATTTTCAACTCTCTTTATATACAGAAGATCAGTTTAGTATATATTAACTAAAGATTTCAACAGTTTGCACCCGCACAGAAACGGAAAGGCTACACTACAATGATCTGTGATCACTTTAAAAGTTATTGTGCATGTGTGAAGTGACAACTTTTCTGTTAATTTATAGCTGATCTATATTCCCTTTAAACTATAGCCTGTTTTCCTTTTTACTTCTTAAACTTCTAATTAGGTGAAGTATTAAGCCCTTTTACTATAATAAAAATTTAATGTTATCTCACAAGCAAAAAAAAAAAGATAGGAAAAAATAGTAGGAGGTTAAGATATAGAGGAAGGGAATAGTATTATGTTCTTAGAATTACATCTACAAATAATATTGAATGTTAAAAGCTAATTGAAGTCACAATAAAAATGTATAAAACATGCATCTTGGGGTGACTGTATTCCATGTTGCAGTGCCTGGGGTAGTCTTGCCCCCATTTCAGATTAATGTGCAACATGTGTGGCCACATACTGATGGCTTGAGTACTTGGGCCTCTGCCACCTGTGTATGAGACAGAGCTGCTCTCCCAGGCTCTTGGCTTCTGCCTAGGCTTTTGCATTCAGGTAGTGAAGCAGTGGTTACAAGTTCTCTGTTTCTCTGCCTTTCAAATAAAACATGCAATTAAAAAATTAAAAATAAAAACTGGACTACTTAACAAACCTGAGCACAAAGAAATTTTTTTTGCTTGATAAAAACTTTCTACAATGTTCTTAATGAAAAACAAAAGAAAAAGAAAAAAAATTTTTAAAGATTTATTTATTTGAAAGTCAAAGTTACACAGAGAGAGGAGAGGCAGAGAGAGAGGGAGGGAGGGAGGGATGGAGGGAGGGAGGTCTTCCATCTAATGGTTCACTCCTCAGTTGGCCACAACACCCAGAGCTGCGCCAATTTGAAGGCAGGAGCCAGGAGCCTCTTCTGGGTCTCCCACGCGGGTACAGGGGCCCAGGGAATTGGGCCATCTTCTGCTGCCCTCCCAGGCCATAGGATGACATGTTACATTTAAGGTAATAAGGCCGGCGCCGCGGCTCACTAGGCTAATCCTCTGCCTTGCGGTGCCGGCACACCAGGTTCTAGTCCCTGTCGGGGCACCGGATTCTGTCCTGGTTGCCCCTCTTCCAGGCCAGCTCTCTGCTGTGGCCAGGGAAGTGCAGTGGAGGATGGCCCAAGTGCTTGGGCCCTGCACCCCATGGGAGACCAGGATAAGCACCTGGCTCCTGCCATCAGATCAGCGCGGTGTGCCGGCTGCAGTGCGGCGGCCGTTGGAGGGTGAACCAATGGCAAAGGAAGACCTTTCTCTCTGTCTCTTTCTCCCACTGTCCACCCTGCCTGTCAAAAATAAATAAATAAAACATTTAAGGTAATAAACAAGAAAAGGATGCCTGTATTACTTGGACTTCTCAAACACATTAACAGATAACTGACCAGTGCTGTAAGACAAACAAAAAGAGATGAGAGACACAACTTATTATTTCCAAGTGAATTCATTTGTGTATAAAACAAAAGAGAAATAGCAGAATCTAGGAGCAGTTTGAGAGTTCAGCTCTGTTGCCAGCTAGAAGAGTAGCATTCAAAAATCAATAGCCTTCTTCTGTATCAGGAGTAACCAATTACAAAGTATGATAATAAGATACCACTTATAGTGGTGACATCAACTAAAAGCTATCTAGGAATAAATTTAAGGCAGAATACATAAAACGTATGAGGGAAAATTAAAGCTCTATTATAAGAGTTTTATTGTGGTATTAAAGATCATAAATGCTGGGTTCATAAATGCTTCATTGAATATTGTGAAGATGTCACATTAAAATTTAAATTCAATCAGCATCTAAGCAAGAATACTTGTGGAAGGAGCAGAGTTTAATTTAAAATTTATATGAAAGAATAAGAAAAAAATGTTTACTGAATAAGGCATTAACAATAGATAGCAGGAGTCTGTTAACTACAGCCCACAAGCTAAATCCAGCCCACTGCCATTGTGTAAATAAAGATTTTTAGGATGTAGCCATGCCCATTCACTTATAGTGTATGGCTACCTTCATGCTCTGATGACAGAGTAGAGTATTCACCGTAGAGACGCTGTGCCCTGGAATATCTGGCCCTTTCAGAAAAAAAAAAATGAGATTTTGTAATTAGCATTTATTGTGGCACCAGAATAGCAGAGTCCAGACTGACTGTGCGTATATGCAAGTTGGTATAACTACCCCCAGGAATCAGTACTAGGAAATTTGGTTTAAAAAGAAAAATGAAGCTATTTTTACACTTAATAAAGCTTCAAGTAGAATAAGTACCCAGGTACTACAAGGTGATAGAATACCATATAGGGGGCTGGCACTGTGGCACAGCGGGTTAACGCATGGCTGGAAGTGCCGGCATCCCATATCGGTGCCGGTTCTAATCCTGGCTGCTCCACTTCTGATCCAGCTCTCTGCTGTGGCCTGGAAAAGCAGAAGAAAATGACCCAAGTCCCTGGGACCCTGCACCTGCGTGGGAGACCCAGAAGAAGTTCATAGCTCCTGGCTTAGGATCAGCACAGCTCCAGCTATTTTGGCCAGTTGGGGAGTGAACTGTTGGATGAAAGATCTCTCTCTCTCTACTTCTCTCTCTGTGTAGCTCTGACTTTCAAATAAATAAATAAACCTTTAAAAACAAAGAATACCATATACGACTTGATTTTTGCAACCTTATGGAAGATGATTTATTATATAAGATTAACAGAACACAAACTATAATGGATAATTGATGAATTCAAATACACCAAGCTGAAGGCTTTTTTTTTCAATGGAGGGAACAGTAGCTTAATAGATGGTAAAAATGACTGCCATGTTTAATAGGTCATAATCAATATTTAGGGTATGCATGGAATACTCGGGTTTGATCATTGGTTCTAAGTTACCTGGACAGCTTATAAGTACCCAGATTGTTGGGTCCCAGTTTCCAGTTCAGTAGGTCTGGGTGAGCTTGGGAATTTACATTTCTAGTAAATTTATAAT
The DNA here is from genome assembly GCF_051225735.1 of Oryctolagus cuniculus. Taxonomy (NCBI): domain Eukaryota; kingdom Metazoa; phylum Chordata; class Mammalia; order Lagomorpha; family Leporidae; genus Oryctolagus; species Oryctolagus cuniculus. The sequence goes on from NC_142876.1 coordinate 90,730,124, forward strand.
TGACATTGATAATACTTGTCAAGGAGCCACATCTCGGAGAATCCTTGAGGTAGATGATTTTTGACATTTGTACCATCAAGGCAATCTTTCCCATCCTATTGCTTTAGCATGTGACATGTGTCAAGTTCTGGCTAAGTGGGTTTACCTGCAGGAGATGTCATTTGCATAGTTTTATGTGTTTTGCAGCGCTAAGAACATCTGAGTCATTGAGAGTGCATTCTTGAGTCTTTTTTTAAGAAAACTACTTAATAAATATGAATTATAAGATAGTTGAACAGTTGGTCTATGTTTATCACATGAGTATTGAATTATTCCTGGGATACAAAAATGAAGTTTTTTCTCTGGAGGTATGTGGTGTTTTTAGTCATTCACAAAATAACTTTGCCATGTTCAGGTGTCTACCAGGTGGAAAAGCATTCTTTGATATTGGGTATCTTTAGCTCACTCTAGCTACCAAGTATAAAATCCCACTTGAATCCCCAAATTCTCCATAATTATCCTTCCTCTGAAAGGGGCTGTGTCTACCTTTATTGGTTCCATGTCAGCTAGGTATTGGTTTGTCTATAATTTGTCCCTTTTCTCTTATTTTTCATATTTAATTTTGGTAATTTTATTAGAATAGTTGTTGGAGAGCTCAGATGATTTTGTAATTGTAGGCAAGGTCGGACAATGTTTGGACATGTTCTAAATTGCTGCTATGTATACAAAGATTAAAACCGTTTGACAGAAGTGTTGAAGATTTCAGAGATTTATAGTCAATACTGAAGAATGAAAATTTTCAGCTTTGCACAGATCATGAAAAATAGGGGTTAAAATAAGCACCTGACAAATGTGGTATTGTGGGTTTGAGTTAAGGTGGAAACTAAAAAAAAAAAAAAAAAAAAAAAAGACCTAAATGAAAGATCTCCACGAGTGAGATCCCAGTGGAAAGAATGGGTCATCAAAGAAGGAGGTACCTTTCTCTGAAGGGAGGAGAGAACTTCAACTTTGACTACGACCTTGTCTAAATATGATCAGAGTCGGTGAACTCAAAAGGCTTCCATAGCCTTGGCAACTCCTGACAAGAGCCTAGGGTGATTACTGATGCCATAAACAAGAGTGTCAATTTGTTAAGTCAACAACAGGAGTCACTGTGCACTTATTCCTCATGTAGGATCTCTGTCCTTAATGTGCTGTACATTGTGATTTAATACTATAACTAGTACTCAAACAGTATTTTTCACTTTGTGTTTCTGTGTGGGTGCAAACTGTTGAAATCTTAATACAGGCTAAACTGATCTTCTGTATATAAAGAGAATTGAAAATGAATCTTGATGTGAATGGAAGGGGGGAGGGAGAAGTAAAGGGGAGGGTTGCGGTGGGAGGGAAGTTATGGCGGGGGAAGACATTGTAATCCATGAGCTGTACTTTGGAAATTTATATTCATTAAATTTATATTCATTAAAAAAAAGGTGGCAAACTAAAGTGCTGAAGAATGTAACAGGAAAGACTGTTCAGTTTTATTTATTTATATATTTATTTGAGAAACAGAGAGCTCCTCTCTATTGGTTGCATCTCCAGTACCCACAGATGTGTAGTATTTGACCAACTCAAACCTGGGAGCCAAGAACTGAATTCAGGTCTCCCCTGTGGGTGGCAGGAAACCAGTTACTTAGGCTATCAGCAGTGCTTTCAAAGGTCTGTGTTAGTAGGAAGCCTGAGTCAAGAGCCAGAGATGGAGCTTGAACCCAGACACTCCAATGTGGGATCTCAGGATCTTTTTTTTTTTTTTTTAACTTTTATTTAATGAATATACGTTTCCAAAGTACGAATAATGGATTACTATGGCTTCCCCCCCATACCGTCCCTCCCACCCACAACCCTCCCCTTTCCCACTCCCTCTCCCCTTCCATTCACATCAAGATTCATTTTCGATTATCTTAATATACAGAAGATCAGCTTAGTATACATTAAGTAAGGATTTCAACAGTTTGCTCCCACACAGAAACATAAAGTGAAAAATAATAGATGATTTTTTTTAATGATGATGAAATCAGATCAGACCTATTGTCATGTTTAATCCCAGTGAGAGTCAAGTTGGGAGTTGATAGTTTCTTTTCTTTCCTTTTTTTTTTTTTTTTTTTTTTTTTACAGAGGATCAGTTTAGTATGCATTAAGTAAAGATTTCAACAGTTTGCACCCCCATAGAAACACAAAGTGAAATATATTATTTGAGTACTCGTTATAGCATTAAATCTCAATGCACAGCACATTAAGGACAGAGATCCTACATGAGGAGTAAGTGCACAGTGACTCCTGTTGTTGACTTTACCAATTGACACTCCTGTCTATGGCATCAGTAATCTCCCTATGCTCCAGTCATGAGTTTCCAAGGCTATGGAAGCCCCTTGAGTTCTCCGACTCTCATCTTGTTTAGACAAGGTCATAGTCAAAGTGGAGGTTCTCTCCTCCCTTCAGAGAAAGGTACCTCCTTCTTTGAAGACCTGTTCTTTCCACTGGGATCTCAGGATCTTAACTGGAGTCTTTACTAGGCCAAATGCTTGCTCCAGGAAGATAGCTTTTGTTGTGCACATGCACGCTTCTGCTTATAAACAAACTCAGCTAAAGGCAGTATACATAGGAAGAATTAAATATTTAAGAAAGACATATCCAGAATACATCTTAGTGCACTTGATGGGGAACAGTTTATATTCACTTCATATGAGAGGGAAGCAGACAGGGAGAGATCTTCCATCTTCACATTCACTCCCCAAATGCCAATGATAGTCCAGCTAGGCTAGGCCAAAGCCAAGAGCCTGGAAGTGAGTTAGGTGGTAGGGACCCAAGTACTGAAGCCATCACCTGCTGCCTCTCAGGGATGAACAGGAAGCTGGAAGTAGGCATCTTAAGTGGTGTCTTAATTGCTGAGCCAAGTGTTAGTGGATGGGGAACAGTTTAAATGGCATCTTCTTGGCAACTAAGAATCTGTAATGATGGCATTTGCTTTCTTCATGGAGTTTTAAAAAATTTTTAGAGACTTAGAGACTGAGGGCTCCTGCCTGCTGGTTCACTCTCCAAATGCCTGAAACAGCTGGGCCAGGGACCCACCTGCTTGAACAATCATGTGTTCACTCCTGTGGTGTGCTTTAGTAGGAAACTCTAGTCAGAAGCAGAGCCAGCATTTGGACACAGGTCCTCTGGTAGGCCCCAACTGAAGGCCTAACCACATGGTTAAATGCCCACCCGTGAACTGAGTTTCTTACTTGCATTTGATAAAAATCCATTTCCTTAAAACTGTCCTTGCTTTTCAGATTGCATCCTGAGAAAATGTCATTCCGATTCGGTCAGCATCTCATCAAGCCCTCCGTGGTGTTTCTCAAAACAGAATTGTCCTTTGCTCTTGTGAACAGAAAACCTGTGGTACCAGGACGTATCCTTTTCTTTAAGAGAGGAAAATTAAATAACCTTTGAATCCACAAAATGAACACAGGGTCGGCCTCAAATGTGTGTCCACAAAGGTAAGCAAGGAATCCACCTCTCTCCCACCTTGGTGGAAAGCAGGTAAGGTAGTACTCAAATTTATTCTGAATCCAGTTGGTGGCACCAGTAATATGCTTGATCAATGTTGCAGAACTTCTGAAAGGTTGCTTAGCAACCACGGGTTTGGAGGTGAATTTTTGCTTGAACTTTTCACTACTGTAGCTGTGTAAATAAATAGGGGCTTCAAAAACGGGCCCCATGAATATTGTGGACATGGTTTCAGTTTGTCCATTGTTTGTTACTGATACCTTGAGTGGAGGGAGGGGCATTTATAATTGGTTTTGTCTTTTTTACTTCTTAGAGATCATTCAGGTTAAAGGGTTTTAATTCAAATATGTCAGTATATTTACCAAAATGGCTTTTATCTTGTTTGGATCTAAAATAGCATTTTCTCCTGGGGAGGTGGGGTAGGAAATCTTAGCTTCTGGATTCTTGCACAGTATCATTGGTGGTAAAATTGTTAAACTTTGATCTGACCATTGAATTGTGGTCTTTCTCCATGTAGACTTGAGTAGGAACTTTATTTTTTGTGTGGTTAGGGGGTAGCAGGAATTTGTGTAATGCTCACTCATGATGGTGTGTGTGTATATAAACTTGGAGCAGACTCTTCAGAATTTATTTTTGTTTCTCCCCTAACAAGAGGGCAACAAAAGTAAGATTTTGTGTTTTAAGATTATACATGTTTTCCACACTGAGACATGCTTTTGCTTTGTAACCAATTTCTTAGTAATTCTGAATGTACAAATATGCCAAGATGCTTTTTTGAAGTAAGTTCTATTTTTGCAAGGTGCTTGAGAACTTTATGAATAATTTTTCTAGCCACATAACTACTGTATTTTGGAAAAAAAATCCGAGTAAGAAAAACATGAACCAGAATATGATACTGATTATATGATAGATGCTTAAATTCCTTGAATACAAATTGTAGCTAAATAAGTTTTGTTAAATTTACAGACTCACAAGCCATAAACTGGAAAATAAAGTTATATAAAAATCTTTGTTCATATTATTTCAAAACCTTCTTTAGAAAAAAGTGAGTCAAAATAATTAATATTAGGAAACTCAAATCCTTCTGTTTAAATGAGGTTAAAAAAGAATGATTTAGAAGGGATCCATTAGATGTAACAATGATTAGGTGTATCAATTTTGTATTGAATTATTTGAAAAAGACCTTGAACTTCATAGAATAACAGGAACATTGTATGTTTTGAATTGATTTTGTTCCAAGTTTGTTATGATCTTTCTTTTGGGAGGTTTCTCTATTTGAAGTAACATGTAAATTCTATTGTCAGAGATTATAGTTTAAATGCCATACTTCTGTAGGTGACACTTTTGATATCGGTAATGACCCCCTGAAATCTATCCAAATATGTGGCCCTTAAAGTTCCCCAGAAGTGCCATCTGGGCTGCCACATATGTTACCGGAATTTGGGGTGCCATATGATAATACTATATGCTTATTACTAAATCCCCAATATTAATAAGCCCAAGAGGGTTCTTGTCTAATATTTAGAGAAGGATTCTAAACACCAGCATCAATAAACGAGGCAGCATGGGACATTTTAAGCCTTTATTTAGTGAGAAAGATGCATAGGAGAGTGAGAGCTTTATTTAAGAGAGAGGGGTAAATATGGGTTCATACCGAGCACCAGGAACCAGCCACATGGAGGATCATCTAGGCCAGGAAGCCTCGGGCGTGTGGCCCAAAGGCCTTGTGCCCTGGAGGCGAGGCGCAGGGCTACAGCCCCCCTCTCCCCCCAAGAGGCTAGGGAAGAAGAGCAGGGCGGACACACCATGTTGTCCCAGGCTTTAAACCCACTTCCAAAGAGGTGTGGTTAATTAACCTGATTGGCTGGTGGGCACCCAGGTGTGGTCAGGTAGGGGCATGAGGTCACACAGGGGCATGGCGAAGGCATGGTCTTCCAGCTCACAAACCTAATCAATTTTAACCTATATGCCTGTCTACTTCATTTTTAATTGATTTTAAGTGAAGAACTAAGGGAAACAGGGAAGACAATTTGAGTTTAGAACAACAAAAAAAATTGTGATATCTCGGTTGAGGAACTAAGGTTGTAGAGATACCCTGCTTTTTAAATGGTTAATAATGGAATGAATTTGGCTTTATTATTTTGTTGTTGGTGCTGTCTTGATAGTAATGATCTTACTATTTAATGATTATGTAAACCAACTCTGAGCGTGAGGTGTAAGACCTAGAGAATACACAGGTTTGAACTCAAGACAGGTAGAAATGTCTGTATGTAGGACAATACCTACCATGAATAATGAGCAGTGAATGGGAAATTGGGTGTTTGCTAAGGCGGGGATGAGTCCAGATCAGTTACCATATCTTGGAGTAAATGCCAAGAATGTGGAGACCGTTTGTCTAATATGAGCACTCCTCAATTTGGAAGGTAGTAAGAAGGACCTGGCTTTTCCCAAGGCCAAGAACAATGAGAATCAGAACGTTATTGTCATCAGTACACTCCGTAAGGTGAACTAACATTTCCAGGGTTTAGAATGGTCTCAGGGCCAGTAGATAATGTATTCAGACAATCTTTTTTTGATGTGATGATTGTGTAACTTTTTATTTTACTTTGCCTTTTGAAACTCTGTTAGCTTACACCTGTGAGAAGCAGCTTACTAAGGTATTCATTTGCTTGCACAAAGCTGTAGTCTTTTGTCCTGAGATTTGGGAATTCAAACTGCTCTGCCCACTAACATTTCATAAAATAAGCAGTGGGATGTCTGGAGTGGGCTTTGATCTGCCGCCCAGCATTCTCTCCTGCTTGTCCCACTGCAGCCTTTTGCAGCAGGTCGTCTAGCATCTCGCATCCTCCCTGCATCTGGGTTTCCCCAGCTCAGCCGGGGCCTGAGTCTAAACCACAGCTCTTCTGATCTGTGGCTGACACATCACTAATGTATCTAGTTTTTGAGGATAAAGTCCAAATGCTTTGGCATACTTGGTAAAGGCGGGGAAATTATTATTACCTCGGTTCTTTGTCTCACATAGAAGAAGAATTTGCAAGCACACAAGCAGAGGGATTTCCAAAGCAAGATTGATTAATAAAGACCTCCAGCAGAAGTGGCAAGAAGCAGGGCTTCTAAGAGAGGAAAAAAACCAAAGAACCCGGTGGCACTGGGGTTTTTAAGTATGATTTTGGGGATGAGACTGTCAGTAAGGTGGGGACAAACCCAACAGAAGACCTGATTTACAATTCTTGATCCTGTCTGGCTTGCTCAAGATAAAACAAAAAAACCATCCAGGAGAGTGGGATAGGTAACTTGCTTTCACAAAACACAGTGAGCTCAGCAGGATGAAATCACTACTCCCTTGTTATTCATTCGCATGGTAAATTTGGAAGCTCCCAAGGAGTGGGCAGGCTGGTACTTCTGACCATGTTAAGGATAACTTTGGAGGAAAGCAAGCATTCTACACAACAAATTTCCACTGGGACCACCCTGACTATTAACCCATCTGACTCCTTACACCATCATTCCCTTTCTCTTGAGGTTATCCCGGTCATTTTCATTTTAATTAAAATTATTTGATAATTGCCCCACTGTCTTAGGAAAAACATCTTCTCCCCTCATTGTCACACTTGGATTGTTACTCACCTATGGATGCATTCAACCTTTTCTTGGTTGAGTTCACATTGGATTCCAGGCATGACGCTCCACTGGGCTCCCTGCCTGCCTTGTGTCAGGATTAGGTGCATTTATTTGTGTTAGGCTTTTCCCCTGAATCGCTCTTTCTTGCCTGCAGGACCTATCCTTGCAACAACTTCTTCTTCTTCTTTTTATTTTTTTATTTATTTTTTGCCTCCAAAGGTACTATCTTGCCTGAATTGAAAGTGAAACTATACATCATGGGTGTAGGTATTGTTCAAGGTAATAGAATGGGGGCCAACTGGGTGGGCTGAAACCCTACCTTCTCCATATTCCCATCCTCAAAGCCAAGTCTTGTCACCATTTCCCTCTACATGTTTTAGGGCCATGCCCGGGCTGTTTTTTCCCAACTTCTCCTTCTTGCTTTGCCAGTTAGAATTCTGTGGACAGTTGTATGTTTTGCAGGTAGTGAGTTAAGTTAAAAAGCAGTGACTGCATTTGGAGGCAGATGGAAAACACTCCATTTCGTTCTGTGTGTTAATTTGTCAATGGAGGAGACTGTGTTCTCAGGGTGGCGTGTTGGTTCCTTGATGTAAAATGGGGCATTTTATGTTGTGTTTTTGATGTGTTCTTCTAAGCGGCGGTTTTCAGGTAGCCTTTGGGAAGTGGTGCCATTCATGAGAGATTTGTAAATGTGATCTTGGAACCTGTGTCCGCTCTCACATTTTGCTGTCCCCCTTCAACCTTTTTTTTTTCCGGCTTGGCTCACTGAGTTTTTCATAGCTTTCACAGGAGGAAAAGATCTGTCAGATCAGAGGCTGAAGATGGGCTTTTGAAGCCCGACTGTTGGCTTCATCCTCAAAAGAGCCTCTTCAGGCCTTCCTTGTCCTCACCTAAAGCAAACACTTCTCTTCCTTGCCGATGGTGTTTAAAGCCCGTGCAACGGCTTTGGCCTGTGCAGTGCCACACTCAAGAAGAATGTGCCGCAATGTCTTTAATCCATTAATTTCATGTTACTAGAAACGGCCTTTTAGACTTCTTTGGTGAGAGAGCAGAATCACGTTGCAGAGCACATTTTCAGTTTCTGCCACGAATGTGTAATTCACCGGCCTCATTCCTGCCCAACTATTAGTCGCGGCTTCAGTAAACTTGAACTGTAAGATCGTCACAAAACACACCAGACACCAGAGTAAGGGAAAGGGTTTTTAGGGGAAAATCCAGCAGACTGGAGGGAAGGGGCAAGGAAGGAAAAAGGGAGAAGGAGAGTGTGACAGAGAGAAGAGAGGAGCTAGTGAGGAGAGGAGAGAGCAAGCAGAGAGCAGCCAAGAGAGAGGGAGAGGGGAGCAGAGAGTGCAGAGGGCAGATAGACAGTGAGAGAGAGCCACGTGTTCAGGAACAGCTCTTTTTAAAACTTTGCCAGAGGGCAGGCAGGGAAGCAGGAGCAGCGAATCCCATTAGGATGGGGATGGAGCTTGACACCAGTGGTTGGGCCATGTGGCCACCTGGCTTCCAGGGATGGTGGCGGGGGCTAGAGCCTAGGATGGTGTGAGGGTGTAGATTGTGCCATAGATAAAACTGTGCCATTTTCCCAACATAAACTATGTTACCAGAAACTTGGCCTTATTCCTCTCTCCTTATTTCATCCCGTACAATGTCTCTCTCTCATCTTGAGTTGAGCATGAAAAACGAATTTGAACATTAGTGGAATCCACTTGGGAACTGGGGCTTTTATTGTAAATAAAATTACTCATTTGTTACGTCCTGTTGTTTGCAGCAGACAGCTTATTGATCTTTGGATCACACTTCAGATGGCATAAGGAGCTCTAACATACGGGGATATGGTAACATTTTTTGAGCGGATTGATCGTGGTGTGTAATGACAGGGACAAACCTGACTCACTGGCAATACTGTAGTACGCAAATCATTAGTCAACAGCTTATTGAATTGGTAATTTTAAAGAAAACAAATTTTACCAGACAGGTGCATCACACACAGAATATTATCAGTGCCAAACAATGTTAGGATGATGCATTGAAGAGACCCTCACAAAATGTATTTGTAAAGAATGAGAATAGGTAATTTAACAAGCATTTCTGCTGATATATTGGAAACAAAAGTTTGGGACAGGGGGAATTGTGTTTTAGGTTTCAACCACTACAGGTTAAAAAAAAAAGCTCTGACAAATGTCTTTTCATACAAAACATTAGCGAGTGATGCTAAATTTTCTGTTTCCAGACCACTCCCTTGTTGAATACTGCTAAGTAAGTGAAAAAAAAAATAGCTTTATTGCATAACAGTGATTCTGACGGAATAGCTGCTAAAGATATAAATGCCCTTTTAGTCCTTCCGTAAAAATCAGAAATATTTGTCATTTCCTGAGTGGGCTGTAATCTTGTGAATTCCTTTAATTGTACAGGAAACTGCAGTTATTAGTGATCTGATGATCTTTCACTTCTCAGTTTCTTTTTTAAATCTTCCTGTATAAATAAAATGAGAACAAGCACTATTTTAATATCTTTATTGCTGAAGATAGATTTTTTGCTCTTAAAATTGCCCTAAGCACATGTCTCTTCTTGGCTCCATGTGTGCTCATGATGTATTCACTAACTAAATAGTCCCAGAGAGGATTTCACAGACCTTCCTGCTGTCCGTGGTCATGGGGCAAGTTAGTATTTTTCCAGTCATATATTTTTTTATTGTGTTCAAAGATCAATGTGTAGCAGTGGTTTTTAGAATTGGAGGTTTCTTTTACTTGCATCTAAGTGGAATCCTCCGCCTCCGCCTGAGGCAATGGCACTCTGGGTTCTAGTCCCAGTCGGGGCGCCGGATTCTTTCCCAGTTGCTCCTCTTCCAATCCAGCTCTCTGCTGTGGCTCGGGAAGGCAGTTGAGGATGGCCTAAGTGCTTGGACCCTGCACCTGCATGGGAGACCAGGAGGAAGCACCTGGCTCCTGGCTTCAGATCGGGGCAGCGTGCCAGTCGTAGTGGCCATTTCAGGGGTGAACCAATGGTAAAGGAAGATCTTTCTCTCTGTCTCTCTCTCACTGTCTAACTCTGCCTGCCAAAAAAACCCAAAAAACCAAAAAAAACCCTTTCAGTGCCAATGGATAGTGGGAGCAAATGAAGTGCTTTGATGCTTTGATCATCTTCTAATTTGACCAACATCTTTTTTCAGTAGGTAGACTGTTGAAAAGGATCCTGCAACCCCCGATGTGAGACAAACCTTGGGTGACCATCCTCCATCTTGATTTATCATCTAAAGATTATGTTCCAGAAAACAAAGAATTACCTCTCAAATGCCAACTCATCCATTGGTAGAAAACTGACAGTGTTGAGGAGGATTCTGAGTTTGCATGCAGGATCAGCAGGCAATAACTACCCTGGGTGCCAGAGAGCAAAGGGAAGCTTATCTTGCCAGGTTGTTGTACTTAGTTTCTTGTCCTGGAGCTAAAACTGTTACTTTTTTTTTTCCCCCCACATAATGATGGTTTTGTGGGAAATGAAAATTAAGGAATAAAAAGGATATTTCATATGTGTGCAAGGAAGGTTTGAAAATGGAAAAAAAAAAAAAAAAGGCGTGAGCCTTTTTCCCCTAACCTTGGCTCATGCTAATGAAAGTGACTTAACTACTAATTCAGCAGTATTGGTGAGGCATGCATTTATGAAGGGGTCTTGGAAAAATTTATGGAAAATGCATTTTGTAAAAATAATGGAAAGTCTCTGCACCAAAATAAACTATGGAATTATCATTTTTCTGGGATCTCTCTGAAGTGCCTTCATACTGGTTTTCAGACTTTCAGGCTACTTCCTGCTCTCTTTTGTGTCTTTGTGTGTTGCTGTCTCTCTCTCTGTATTTACATTGTTCTTTATGCATTTTTTTTGCATAAAGAAAACAGGTTTCAAAAATACAATTTTAAACACATAACATTTCCCACCCCACTATTCCCATAGGAATATAACCAAGTACTATAAACAATAATCAAATATCAAGATGTCAGTTTCAGTCATGTACATTACATTTTTATTCTATATATTGGCTGCTTCCTATTGTCCATTTCCTAGTGAACATAGTCACACACAGTGACTTGGGTTTTTTCTTCATTCTTGTTGTTTAATGACTTAGTTTTGACTATCCTTCCATGACCTTGACCTTGACCCCTTCTCTATAGTAGAACTTGTTTCATAAGTTTAGATTCTACTGTGATTAGCATAGAATAATCTGTTGTAGTTTTACATTAGTAGGTAAAATTCTACAAATTACATGAAGACTATACAATCAATATTATAACCCAGAAAACTACCTATAAAATATGCTTATGCATATAAAATGTAATTCTGTTAAATAGAATTCTACACATGGTGTGTGTGGGGGTGGGGAATGGTGTTAAGAATGCTCTCTGTTTAGCTCTAGGGAAGATGATAATTACACATATCAAAATAACACTTTGACTATTTCTCATAATAAGTGCTAACATCGATGTCCTATAATCTGAAAAGCTTTTTCCTGTTTCTATTTGTTTTCACAGGTAACTTTCTCAGGTGGTTTCGGTGGTCACAGTTAGCAATTACTGAGCTCAGCTCCTAACACTCTAGGCATAGGTTCAGCCTGCTTTCTGTGCAAGTCATCCAATTGTGAGGAACAGGAAAAGACTGGTCATAGTGTTGTAAGCCTTACACTAGTAAAGGAATATAATTAAAAATGATGAATGGTATAATACATCATTATTCATAAGAAATATCACGTAATTAACTCAGATAATGCAAAATATGTTCTAATTTCCACATGGAATGAAAATAGATTTGTTAAAACATCAGTAGGCAGTTAATGTTTATCCTCTACTTTTTTTTTTTTTTTTTTTTTTTTTTTTTTTGATAGGCAGAGTGGACAGTGAGAGAGACAGAGAGAGAAAGGTCTTCCTTTGCCGTTGGTTCACCCTCCAATGGCCGCCGCTGCAGCCGGCGCACCGCGCTGATCCGATGGCAGGAGCCAGGATCCAGGTGCTTTTTCCTGGTCTCCCATGGGGTGCAGGGCCCAAGCACCTGGGCCATCCTCCACTGCACTCCCTGGCCATAGCAGAGAGCTGGCCTGGAAGAGGGGCAACCGGGACAGAATCCGGCGCCCCGACCGGGACTAGAACCCGGTGTGCCGGCGCCGCAAGGTGGAGGATTAGCCTATTGAGCCACGGCGCCGGCTATATCCTCTACTTTCATACACATATCAAAACTGTTAAAATCTCCTAAGTGAATATACATGGATTTTCTAGAATACAGTAAGTCAAGATGGTTTTCTTCTCTTAATACAGTCTTTGGTAAATTCCTTATTTATTGCACATATGTGTAATTTGTATATATGTTCTATTCTTTGTATTAGCATAATTAATTTATATTTCTTGAAAATTAATGATCTAATTTATTCACTTAGCTCTCGTTTTCTTTCTCAATGTAATTGACTGAAAAAATAACTATAAATTTGCAAATAGCTCTTGGGCACAAACCCTGCATTGGCTTGATTCTAAGAACTTTGTATGATAATAAATATGTGAACTAGAGTTGGATTCTCAACTGTTTCCCTGAGATGGCTGCTATGGTCTTAAGAGCTTGTTGGGAGGTTCTAGCAGGGGAGCGCAGCTACTCGTATACCCTTGACAGTAGACTGGTCCTCCTCTAGTGGGGAAGCCCATCTTCTTCTACCAAGCACATGGCTTTAGGAGGTACGCACATGGAGCAGTTAGGAAGGAGGGGACACCCACTCTGAGGGAAGGAGGGGACACCCACTCAGCCAGCCTGATCAGCTGAATCAACCCTGGTGATCAGTGGGCTGACAGGTGGCACAGCCAGATCGTCCTCACAGCTGGCTACTACAGTCTTCAAATATATTTCTGGAGTCTTCATTTGGCTGTTGTGTACTCGCAGTTGAGGGTCACAATGGGGCGTGGTTATGCCTTAGGCTATGGAGTTACTTGAATAGGTGATGTTTCGTACAACACATAGCACTGACCGTGTCTGAGGTTCCTGGTTGTGTCTGCTGTGCTGGACAGCAGCCTGCTTTGTGAGGAGGTGTGCAGGGCCCCAAGGGAGGAGGCAAAGAAGTGGGAGCAGTGCTGCAGGGGCAACAAGGACAAAGGTATTTCAATATGTTAACACCAGAAGTGAACATGCCAGTGCCACAGTCTCAATGACAGCCCTGCTTTCTATTTTTTTTTTTTTAGATTAGTTTTACTTATTTGAAAGGCAGAGTTAGAAAGAGAGAAAGACTGGCCTTCCATCCACTGGTTCACTCCCCAAAAGGCCTCAATAGCCAGAGCTGGGCCAGGCAGAAGCCAGGAACTTTATCTCCACCTCTCAGGTGGATACAAGGACCCAAGTGCTTGGGCCATCTTCCTCTGCTTTCCTAGGTACATTAGCAGGGAGCTGCATCAGAAGTGGAATAGCTGGGACATGAACCAGCACCCGTATCAGATGGCAGCGTGGCAGGCAGTGGCTTAATCTGCTATGCCACAACAGCAGCCCCAACAGCCCTGCTTTTAGAGAGGTAGAGACAGATGGGAGGAAGCTGCCATTGTTTGCCTGGCATTGGTGAGCTGTCCGTTCTTCAACATCATTGAGTCTTGCGCAGGTGTAGATTTCCTGATGAATTGAAAACAACAGAACTCTTATTTGTGTCAAATGCCATGTTTCTTAGAGTGAACTCTGGAGCCTGTTAACCCCAATTTTGGGAAAAGTCTAACTGTAGGAGGAGGGAACCAAGGCAGTATTTTCTCTTTTTCTTTTCTGTATGACAGTGGCAGTGGTAATGGGGAAGTATGTGTTATCTGTGTACAACTTATTTGCATCTTTCATTCGAGTCATGTATTTAAGTACGTTCAAATACTACTTTATGAACCCTGCTGCATTGTTTGATGTCTTTGTGTTGTTGTTGTCCTATCCTTAGTGCACGGTGAGAGGCTTAAGTGGAAGAGCTGTCTCTGACCAGTAGTGGCTTTAGTGCTTGGGAGTCAGGACTTGGAACAGGACTCTAAATTCTCATTTCATTGTTGATTTCTAGCATTTCACTCTTCGAAATCTATACTGGCCTTTACATGTTGCTTTTTGTGTTTATGTTTGGCATTTTGCTGTTAGTGGCTTTACTGTTTTCTCGTAACTTATCATCATCATTTAAGATGATATCATTGGTGACTTCTGAAACTCAGTAAGGCTCAAACCTGAATCTCCAAATCTCCATTACTGTCTGTGTGGGACCAGGCAACTGCTCTTCTTCAGCAGCTTAATTTTCCCACATTTTTTTTTTTTTACTTTTGGAGTCTGTTTTGAAATGTCTGTCCCTATCAAGATATCTTTACAGCTTTAAAATTAATTCCAGTTTGAAAGATTCATGTGCTAATACTTTAAAAGTAAACCATCACACGCTTGCACTCACCAAAGGATGATGCTTTAATACTTATTAAATAGAATGCGTCAGGATAAAAATAAACTGGCAAGAATCATATGAAAATGTTCACCTAGAGAGTTCCGTGCACAGAAATCTACACACTGGTTAGCATTTTCGGTTCACTTCAGGAATCATAGGACCCCTAGAAGCCTTTTTTTCAGGGCTGTATTTGCAATTAGGTAACTAAGCTTAAGGAATGCAACCAATAGGAAAACTTCATTTTGCCCTGGAATTAGCAACTGGGGCTGAAACAGGAAGCTTGTTAATAATCTGGAGGCACACACAGCAGACACCTACCATGCTAAGAGTCAGCAGCAGAACCAGACCCATCTCCACACTCCCCAGGTGTAGAAGGGCAGAATTGGTGAGGGCAAAGACAGTTGGATCAAAACATGCAGAGTTGCTTTCTTCTGCTCTTTTCTGAAGTGGCTGCTCTTGTTTATGAAAGTCACGTCTGAGGGTGGCTTACAAACCCAAGAGGGAGCTTCCTACAGGAGGGGGCTTGTATCATGTTTCCTGGCTTGAAGCTGCTGGGGCTGCCAGGCCCATGGACTCCAGCAGGTGCTGCCCTGGAGTAGGAGTGCAGGGGGACCCAGATGTTTTGGGAGAGCTTCCCATTTGCCCTCCTGAGCACAGCCCAGGTTTGCTTCTCATGGGTGTGCTTCCAAATGCAGGGTTGTTGCAGAGGCCCACAGCAGAGGGAACCATGAAGCACTGAGGAATAGTATTTCTGAAAAATTCTCCTCCATATCCCAGCATTTTTTTTTAGCTCTTGGGGGAAGCCTACAAGTTGTTCCTCAGCAGGTTCCCTGCTTTCTGCAAAATACTGTGAGTGTCAGAGTAGCTGGCCAGTGCCACAGGCTGCTCTGGGAAGAAATTGGCGGAGAATTCTAAGTGCTCAGAGCTAAGGTCTCAAGCTTGGGTGAAGTGAGACACAACACTTTATTTTTTAACATTTAAATTTATGTGAGCCATGTCAGAGAGATGGAATGAGAGACAGAAATAGACAAAGAGATTTCCTATCCATTCACTTCTCAAATGCCCGCAACAGCTGGGACTGGGTCAAGTGAAAGCCCAAAACCCGGAATGACTCTAACTCCCCTGTGGGTAACAGGAACCCAGCTGCTTGTGCCATTACCACTGCCCACAGGGTGTGCACCAGCAGGAAACTGGCCTTGGGAGTCGAGCCATAACTGGATTGCTGGCACTTGAATAAGGGATGCAGGCATCTCCATGTCTTAAACAGTTACACCAGATGCCTGCCCTGGACATCAAAGTTTAATCAGAAATTGAAATTTTAAACCGGAGAGACATACAGTTATGGGAAGTGACTGCAAAGCTGTGGGTGCTTCCTAAGATGATGTTAAGAAACTGGAAATAGAGTGACTGTTATGGCTGGGAAACTGATGGATGCATGCATAGCTGTAGCATGTCTTTACCATCTCACATTGAGCTTCTTCAGTCATCAAAACACCAGCCAAGGGATGAGATAAATCATGAAGAAAAAAAGTGATTTGTCATTCAATTCTGTGGTAGATTTGTAGTTAGCTTTAATATTTAGGAACTGAATCTTGAATCTAATAGATGGTGGATACATAGTTATGGGATGCATTTGTGTTGGTGTAAAACAAGATAGTTAGGTAAAGGAACTTCTAGGTGTTCATTCAACAAGTGCATTCTGAAGGCATATTATCTGTCAGTTTTTTCTTTTTTAACTGCAATACAGATTTTTCATGCTCTTAAAATGATGGAATACCCTCTGCCTTCATCTCCCTGCAGTGTGTTGAATGGTAGCCCCCTGCCCCAACAAAGATATGGCCATCTTAATTCTTACGATCTGTGAAAGTTAGCTCAGTCAGAGAAGACCCTTTGCAGATATGACTGAGTTAATGAGCACCTTTTGAGGTGAAGAGATCATCCTGACTAGCTGGGTGGACCCTGAATCCAATTACAGGTGTGCTCATAAGAGTGAAATAGGGAAATCACGTGAAGCAACGGAGGAGATGCAGTGACCACAGGGGCAGAGACTACTGTGATGTGGGCACAAGTCAAAGGATGCCGCCAGCCACCAGAGGCTGTGAGAAGTAATGATGGAGCATGGCCCTGCTAACACTTGGATTTCAGACTTTGTTCTCCAAAATTGGGAATCAATTTCTGTTGTTTTAAGCCATCCACTTGTTATAATTTGTGACAGCAGTCCCAGGAAACCTGCACAGCCGCCTCATGCATTGCCCCCCTCCACCACGCCATTTATCTTTCATTGCATTTTTTTCCTTTTTTTATTTGTTTGAAAGTAATAGTGATAAGAAGAGAGATTGATCTATTGATCTCCCGTATGTTGATTCATTCCTTACATGCCTGTTGACAGCTGGGCCTCAGCCAGGCCAAAGTCAGGAGCCTCGAAGTCCGTCTGGTCTCCTACATGGGTGACAGGGTCCCAAGTACTTGGGCCATCTTATGTTGCCTTCTCAAAGGCATCAGCCCAGAGCTGCATCAGTAACAGAGTAGCCAGGACTCAAGCTGTCATGAATAGTTTGTCCTAAATAGCAGCTTGTGCAGCTGTTCCATAGTGTCTGCCCCATGGAATATTCCAAGGTAACTCCTGCTTCTTAGTCCTTGAAGCAGCTGTTCCTTCCAGTTGGAATTCTGTTCCTTTGGATGTGCGTATGCCATACTCACCCAGCTCCTTGAGATCGTCTTTCAAATTATATTCACGCATCCCTTTCTTGGGATAGTCTTTAGTGTTACCTTATTGAAAACCACATCAATGTTTCTGCTTCATATTTCTTTGTTGCACTTAAACTTGAAATCACCATATATAATGTTTATTTTGATTCTTGAAACAATCAGGCTGAATTGAGTGTGTGCTCTGTGAAGGCTCAGATTGTTGTCTCATTAACTCACAAATGCATCTACACTGTCTGGACAACGCTTGGCACATGGTGGCATTCAGGAAGTATTTGTTAAGTGAGTATATATGCTAGAGGAGTCACACTGGTTGACTATTCAGGATTTGTAGCTTTAGAGCTTGAAGAGAACAAGGATCATTTTTTAACCAAGTACAGTGGTTTAGTAAATTCACACACCATGCAGTATGCTACAATGTCAGCCTGGGCCTATGCACACACACATACAAGGAGTACATGGCAATATTGTTGGTTTTGATGGCTCCACGGTTGCCTGATCTGAAACAAAGAGAAATGTTGGTTGGAGTCTGAAAAGGACAAGCTCACAGTCCCTGAAGCACAGTTTTCCAAGATTTCCATGTGGATTCCAGCCAGACTGATGAAATCAGCCCTGTCTTAGCTGAGAGACAGTAACAGAGAAGTTTGGTTTGTGATGAGCCTTGATTTCCCAGGGTTGTACTTGCCACTGTCTTCCTTCCTCAGGAAATCTAGAGCAGCGCTATAGGCAGTTCTGGAAGTTGAGATAACATTTTAACATTGTTAGATATTTTATTTGAAAGGCAGAGGAAAAGACAGACATCTCCCATCTGCTGATTCATTGCGTGAATATCTGCAACAGTCGTGGCTGGGCCAAGCACAAGCCAGGAGCCAGGAAATCCATCCAGGTCTTCCACATGGATATCAGGGCCCCAGCTATTTGAGCCATGACCTGCTGCCTGCACTTGAGCAGGAAGTTGAATTAAGGAGGGGAACTGAGACATGAAGCTAGGCCTCCAATAGGGGGATGTGGATAACCAAAGTGGCATCTTAACCACTGTCTTGAGTCAAGTTTTTGTGACCTTGTTTTCTTGACTTCTCATGAATATGGGTTGTCTTTACAACATACTTATTTATTTAGAAATATTTTTTGTGATGAATCCCCTAGATGAAACCTTCCAATTTATTGTTATTTGTACAGTAATCAAGTCAATTGCCACTAGACAATTTTAGTTTCCTGAAATACTTTACAGATGTCATGGATTATGACGTATGAAGTAGAGTAAGCTTAATTGCTCAGAAAATAAGAAACAAGCATACCACAAACGCTGACATAAGTAATGAAATCAAAGTTAATTGGATCTGATAGGCTAGTATATGAAATTGATAAAAAAAAAAAAAGGTTTATATAATCGCTAGAGACAGGTCACAGACGTGAGCTTTCCAGCACTCAGCCTGAAGAAGTAAAGCACATCTAGTCTTGAAGTTAAAGTACACTGAGTACTCAGGAAATGCAAAAATAGTCTCAAGACTACAGTGGAGGGTTACATTTTCTGTGAATCCAGCTCATGGAGGTGATGCCAGAAATGTACTTGAAAGTTCTCAGAACATCGTTGGAGTGCACATGAAAGTGCTTTGGGGCTCTCAGAAGTATATGTGAGTCTTCTGTTAGTCCTCTCTACCCTTTGCCAGATCCTGCCTGGACTGGGTGCAGTAATCACTCTGATTTCTTTGTTTTTCACATCAGTAATCCCTCCACCCTTCAATCTACTACCACATAGCAGCTACTTGCTTTTTTTTAAATTATTTTTTATTTATGTATTTTTTACATTGAAATAATTACAGGTTTTCCTCTTGCAGTAAGAACTTCTAGTGCTGTGTCTTTCAATTAGATTTGACCTCACCTTGACCTCCTGGATTTCTGGTCTGTGCCTTTGCAACAGGTATTGTCTCCACCAATGCCTCCCTCTCCAACCTTTACCTAGTTGCCTGTAACCTACCTATGCCTTCTTGGTTCTCATCTTTTGGCCTGCACTTCACCTACATAGAGGCTTTCCCTAAATCTGCCAAAGAATTAAGCCATAGAAATAATGGTTAGCAAGGCTCTCCCAGCCCTGCTATTGGGATTGTTGAATGTGCATTGGAGCAGAAAGCTCTGCCCGCCAGTTGGGCCTACTGCTTCATTAACCTTGTTGGGTGCAGAATCATTTGTGCTTGTCAAAACTATCAGTGAGCTTTGCACAGGGAATTAGAAAGCTGGATTTTAGTCCCATTTGGGGAATCTTAAGTCATTCATCTTTGTTTTGTATCCTCACCTGAAAATAAAGATAATACTCAGCTCCTGGACTCTTGTGGGAGCTAACGACAGATAATGTGGAAGGCAGAATTAATGTGGATGACTTGTTGGGAAGATGATAAAATGATCATAGGTTTCCTATTGTTCACTCTCTGAATGCTTTAAGGCTGGTCAAAGACTTGGGTTTAGGTAAGGAATATCATTTAATGATAACCCTAAATTTGTAAAAGGGAAATTCAAACTAAGTTAAAGAAACTTCCTGGATTCCTGTAAATGTATCACATGGCACTTGGAAAACCCAGGCCCAGATTTAAACTAGTTATATAAAAATGGCTTGAAAATAACACCCAGGGTTTAAAATGAACCTATACATTTATGGGAAGTTGAGAATCTGTAAACCATTTTTTTTCTTAGCTGTGGCATAGTAAAAAAAAACCAATAACAGCAACAAAAAAACCTTACTATGTCTGACCATTTTTAGTACCTGGGAAGTGTAGCTATGTGAACGGTCCTGGGTTGCTTTGTGACTTGGAGTTGCTCTGCTTTAGTCGTTTTAAATTGAATACTCAAGGGGTTTAGTTTAGTGCAGATGCTCAACTCTCATTAACTGTTATGGGAGTTCCTGTACACATCTCTCTTGTTTACACACGACACTGATAAATGACCCTCTAATACCATGTTAGTGTCTTTCTCTTTGAACTAATTTTAATGGATTTTTTTTTTCCCCAAATGAAGGATGTCTGTAATCTTCAGGGCAGTGAAGAGAGTAGTGGTTCACCCAAAAGCAAAAGGCCTTTGTGAGAAAGTATTTGGTCTACACAGGCTGCAAGGTTTCAGGCCAGAATTGATTGGCTTTCTGGCTTCTCTTTTATTCTATTTCAAATGACATGCCTTTTTTTTTCTTTTTTCATCTGTTCTCTATTTTCACAGCTCAACCTTCTATACACTAATCAGCACGCAGTAGGTACTCAGCACTAACGTATTCTGACACTCCTGAAATGTTTGGGAGGAAAGGAATTAGATCTTTAAAAAAACCATTTAGTATTCTTAATGCAGTGTATCAGTAACCAGCTAATGAACTGCTTGACTAAGTAAGTTTTGTTTACATTATGTATGTACAAAACCAATCTAGTTTATATCAAATGTAACCCATTTTAAAATATTGCATTTATTTTTAATTATAAGAATGTCTGCATATGATGCAAAATGAAGATCACCTATAAACTCATTATCAAGAATAACCTCTGCTGAAGTTTCAGTTTCTTTGTTTGCATTTCTTTGGTGGTAGATCTTAAATGTTTCTCTAGAAAAAAAGAAATATTGTGTAACCTGATTTTTAACTTCTCATTGTTGGCAGTTTTTGATGTTTCAATACATACTTAAAAGATTTTTAAAATGGTAGTGTCATGTTTTGGCATGCAGGTCTACTATAATGTGTTATTCACTGGGTTTTTGATGTGTATGTAATAAATGCTTTGATACAGAATCTTTGGTTATAATTCTTAGAAATTTCTTAAACTGAACTCAGTTGCTAAAATGTTATGTTTACATTGACTAAAAAGCACAAAATTGTTTCACATTAGCATGCATGATGGTACACAACTCACCATACCCTCAAAAATTTAAGAATTACATTTTTGGGTTAGCCAAGTTGGTAGTTTTTTTTTTTCTGTATTTCATTATGTCTGTTTATACTATCTAATTGTTAGCGAACTTTTCAATATATTTATGAATTAATTTTATCAGTAAATTCCTATTAACATCCTCTAATTGTTTTTTTAGTAGACTATCTTTTAATTTTATTTTACTTTATTTTATTTATGTATATATATTTTTTTTGACAGGCAGAGTGGACAGTGAGAGAGAGAGACAGAGAGAAAGGTCTTCCTTTGCCGTTGGTTCACCCTCCAATGGCCACCGCGGCCAGCGTGCTGCGGCCGGCGCACCGCGCTGATCCGATGGCAGGAGCCAGGTGCTTCTCCTGGTCTCCCATGGGGTGCAGGGCCCAAGGACTTGGGCCATCCTCCACTGCACTCCCTGGCCACAGCAGAGAGCTGGACTTGAAGAGGGGCAACCGGGACAGAATCCGGCGCCCCGACCGAAACTAGAACCCGGTGTGCTGGTGCCACTAGGCGGAGGATTAGCCTAGTGAGTCGCGCCGCTGGTCTAGACTATCTTTTGAAAACTCAATTTGATGGGGATTGTTTAGTGGATAACTGTCCACCTGTTAAATTTGTTTGTAACTACTATTTATAGGTTGGCCCCAGTCTCTTCAGTTCACCTAGAGTATTGCTGACTTAGATACTTCATTGTAGTTAGAATTAATCAAATTTGTCATATGTGAATTTTCCTGTTGAATAGTGCTTGCAAAGTCTACCTTGAAATTAAACATTTATGTATTTTTTGTTGTGCTTTAAAATATTATATTTTTATTAATGTACCAGCACCAGCAAGTTCATAAGACTTAATAGAAATCTTCTAAAAATTTACTTTATCTTCCTGGCAACTATGAGGGAGGTAGAGAAGGCTATTACCAGGTTTATAAATGAAGGGACTGGGGTAAAGCAATGAACCAGCCAGTAGAATGAGAGAAGCATGGCCATGTTTTTGCATTCTTAAATTAAGGTCAATTTCTTCTGAATTGAATTCTTAAGTTTTGTATTATTAGTTGCCAGTTTTACATAATTCCTACAAAAAGGTAATATTGAAAAGGCTGATCATGGGAAATGTAGCACAATTAAAAGGTGACTTTTGAGTGACTAAAGATATGCTATTTAATATAATTTGGTGTTATGGTGTTATAACCTGAATTACACTTAATATGATTCTATAAAATGTATTCTGTAGTATTATAATTCCTTGAAAATGATAAACCATAGTTTGTAACCCCCAGTTGATGAGATCTGTAGGCTGCTGACTGTCCTTTGGCCATTGTTGGGTGGGAACAAAAAAATCCACAAGAATACTGCTGGATTGTCTTCTTGTGGTCCTCAGGAGGTAGATACAGATAGGCAGTGGAAATAGCTCCTTTCCTGTGATTTTGATTCTTTTTGGAAAAAAAAATCTGATATTTGATGGAAGGAAAAAAGTATTAATTTTTGAAAGATATCGTGGGTCTGGATAAAAGAATTATGTGGTATACTTAGCCTTAATTAAGATTATGTCACATGTAGAACTAATATAAATAGAAAAGTATATATACATAAATATATATATGTAACAAGTTCTGTGCTACATTCATTTCTTAGACCACCTGCTAAGTGACCTATGTCAGTGTTTAGAAATGAAATAATTAAAAACTGCCCATTTATATCTAACCCCAAGGTAGCATTGACTTTTTGTTACTAAAAAATACTATTAAATTCCTCAGCCTAACAAGTTCCCAACCTGTTTTAATAGTCAAAACTCAACAGAAATTGCATTAAAGAATTCCCCCTGTCTGACATGCCTTTGAACATGAAAGAGTTCTGAAAGTAGGATGCTGTTGTTCATCCTCTGTGGGGCGGAGATTCCAGTGATTATTTTTTTACTTAAATCAAAGGCAGTTGAAGTATGCATACCATTACAATTCTCAGTTTACAGAGGCTCCTGTTACAACTATCCCTGTAACAGCATGACTAACTGCTTGCTCATCCTGAAGTGATCCTGGTCATTGTCCAAACAGTGGGGACTAGCAATGAGGTACAAAGACATCACTCTGTGACAGTGTTTTCCTGCAAAACCAAGTCACAATGTCTTTTATTTATTGAACATTCCTTCTGTAATAATTAAGCCATGAGATTTTTTCATGATCATGCTGAAGAGGTAGGCACTGTTAGTACCTCCATTTTATAGTTAAGGGAATGAGGTGATCTGAGCTTAAGTGATCTAGCTTGAAGTACTTTTGGGTGGTAGTGAAAGGTTTCAAGCCCAAGAGGTCTAACTGTAGAGTTCATGTTCAAAACTTGGTGACTCTGTGAGTTTATGAGGCCCTATATACGGGAACCTGGGAGATCTTTCTTTTTCTGACTACACATGTGTGAGAGATCAAATTTTCTACACTTCACTGAAAGATGTATGATCACGGATTGAATAGAGAAGCAGAAGTGAGAATACAATTGTCTTCTGTCAAGCTTTGAGAGGTTTGAAAACCTATAAAACAATGCTACATTTCAAACTAGTACTTTTGTTTAGAAAACATTATCAAAAATATGGTAACTTGTTACGGGTTGGTTGTTTTAAGTAATACTTTGGAAGTTTTTTTAGTTTTGATTTCTAATTAAGTATCACTAGGTGTAGCCATATAAAAACATCTTCTTTGCTCAATAATGTTCAACAGTGCAAAGAGATGGAGACTAAAAGTTTTCCTGAATAGTTCCTCTGACCCCTAGGATGCTTCCCTACTCTTCTGTCTCAATTCTAGTATCTTCCTCTTCTCCAATTTTTCTGTTTATTTTATTTTATTTTATTTGAAAGGAAGCATGACAGAGGGAGAGAAGCAGAAAAGGAAGATAGCTTTCATCCTCTGATTTACTACCCAAATGCCCACAACATTCAGGGCTGGGCCAAGATACAGCCCCCAGCCAGGATCTTCAACCAGGTCTGTCATGTGTTTAGCAGGGGCCCAAGGACACAGGCTATCA
Organism: Oryctolagus cuniculus; assembly: GCF_051225735.1. Taxonomy (NCBI): domain Eukaryota; kingdom Metazoa; phylum Chordata; class Mammalia; order Lagomorpha; family Leporidae; genus Oryctolagus; species Oryctolagus cuniculus. The sequence continues at coordinate 90,754,259 of NC_142876.1, forward strand.
TCTACTGCTTCCTGGCATATTAGCATGCAGCTCAATTACAAGCTAAGTATCCAGGCCTCAAACTAATGTTCGAGTATGGAGTGCAAGTGTCCCAGGCAGTGGCTTAAAATGCTGTGCCACACTGACAGTCCCTACTTTAGTTTTTACTTAAAACGAATGTGAGCTGTATTTCCTAAGGGCAGAAGTGATTTTGACCACTGGAGAGCAGGAGTTAGGGTGTGAAATCCCAGATCAGCTCCTTGCTAGGATCCAACCCTAGGGAGTTCACCTGACTTTGCTTCTGTTACTTTTGCTTAGAATGGGGGTGATTGGAGCATGTATAAGGTTCTCAGGAGTATTCTGTGAGTTAGTACATACAGCGTGCCTCAGCTGTTGTGGCTTCACATGAGGGTTCAAATGCTAACTTTACTGTAGTTAAGTTTCTGTTCAGTAACAACAGTTACAGAAGAATCAACCATGATTTTTTCTTGTCATTCCGCAAGTTTTCCCAAAGTATAGCTCCTCTTCTTTGTGACTATTTTATTATTAATGCCCAAACTATGCTTTCTGTTTAATTTTCCATAGCAGAGCTTGGGTCTAGAAAAATGGCCATTTTCTTTATTGTGTGGTTGGTTCTCTTTGGAGTGGGATTTGCTATCGGAATGTGTCTCTCTTCTTGTAGATCCATGAATAATTGACATTAATGCTCTCCCTCACTGAATTCCCTCAACTGCTTACGGTTCACATCTTGTAAATGTATAGATTTTCCTTCCCCCACTTCCCCACCTCACTCAGGGTCTCCATGCACATTCTGCATCAGGAGCAGGGCTCTGCAGCCTTCCTGCCAGCTGAGTCCATCCTGCCTCCCTCTTCAGGATCCTTTTTGGGTTTCCTTGGCAACATTAGCTCTCTCCAGGATCACATGACCCTTGCTTAAAGGCTTGTTTCTCAAGCTGATCCTTTTGAGGGCTCCAGGTCAGAGGTCTCCCCAGGCACCATTCCACGTTTGAAGGGTCCACTGACTTGTCTGCTTTTGCTTGTGCTTGTTGGTGGCAGTTTGTTGTCTCTCCTGGGGACATAGTAACAAGCTGCATTTTATCAGTGAGAAGGCCTTTGCTTACATGCTTTTCTGATAGATTAAGCCTGTCTTCCCACCAGGGACTCCTCCAAATGAGAATGGCATTCATTCAGTCTGGTGGTTAAGACAGCTGCCTCCCACATCAGTGTACATTGGGTCTTCCTGCTAATGTACAGCCTGGTAGGCAGCAATGATGGCTGAAGGGTGGCTCCAGCCATCAACAAGGAAGACCTGCATTATGTTCTTGGCTTTTGGCTTTAATCTTGGCTTAACCCTGCTAGGAAGTGAACCAATAGATGAGACCTCTCTGTTTCTGTCTCTTTGTGCCTTTCAGCAAATACATGGATGAGAAAACAATGAAAATGTTGCTTTAGTGTCTGTGTGTGTCTGCAAAAATGATTTGATGGGGCTTTAATTTCCCTGATGGATCAGAGAAGATTGTTTTCTCACAGATTTCCGGATTGTCTTATTGACACTAGAGATTTTAAAATGCTGTGTGGTCAAGACAGGAGGATGTTCAACTCCAAAGGCAGTCCTTATTTGGCTACACTGAACTGAAAATATTGGTTGTCATTTTTTTTAACTGCATGGGGAATATCATTTTGTGGATTAAGTATTTTGAACTTTGTGTTTATTGGGAGCAGTACTTCTGCCAATAAATATATGACCTGACTAAAAACATAACACAACAGATTTACATAAATTTTGACGGTAAGTAAGGAAATGAGATAGAGGAAAAATGTCTTGGATATTCCAAGTGTATTTGAACATAATTTTCTTTTTTTATAGAAAGCTTTTATGTAATAAATATAAATTTCATAAGTACAACTTTGGGATTATAACGACTCTTCCATACCTGCCCTCCTACCCCCAAACCATCCCATCTCCTACTCTTTCTCCCATCCCATTCTTCATTTAGATTCATTTTTAATTATCTTTATATACAGAAGATAAACTCTATATAAAGTAAAGATTTCAACAGTTTGTACCCACACAGACACACAAAGTATAAGGTACTATTTGAAGACTAGTTTTACCATTAATTCTCATAGTGCAACTCATTAGGGACAGAAGTCCTACATGGGGAGCAAGTGCACAGTGACTCCTGTTGTTGATTTAACAATTGACACTCTTGGTTAGGATGTCAGTGATCACCTGAGGCTCTCGTCATGAGCTGCCAAGGCTTTGTAAGCCTCTTGAGTACACAAACTCCAACAATATTTTGACAAGGCCATAATTAAAGTGGAAGTTCTCTCCTCCCTTCACAGAAAGGTACCTCCTTCTTTGACGGCCCCTTCTTTGCACTGGGATCTCACTCAGAGATCTTTCATGTAGGTCATTATTTTCCACAATGTCTTTCATGCGCTATTTAACCAGATCTGAATGCCTTAAGGGCTGATTCTGAGGCCAGAGTGCAAATAAAATTTTCAAAATAAGAATAAGAAATTGCATTGCCACAGAAAAGTTGAAAGAATAGTTCAGTGATCACCTATATATCTCCCATCAATAGTCATCATCCTTAATGTACTCATGCTTCATTTCTCTACAGACATTTCCCTTCTGCCAAACCATGCCAAACCATCTGACCATGATCTGTAACAGACAGGAGGATCTTCAACTCATATGTAATTTGGCACACATCTCCCAAGAATAAGGGCACCTCCCCGCACAGCTGTATCTCATCTGCTTCATCTTAATCCCCATTATCTCAGTGATAAAATCATATTTTCCATACTCAGACTTCCTTAGAATCTTAACTCTGTGACACAAGACACAGTTAAGGTTCATAGACTGAATTTGGTTATAAAATTTTGTAATAGCTTTTCATCTATGATGGTTCCCTGCTTCCCTGTGTTCTTCATGGTGTTCACGTAGTTGATCCCAGCAGTTGTCACATGCAGTAGTCCACTTTTTTGATCCATCTCATTATCTCATATCATTCATTGCAGTGCATTTTTGGCAAGGACAACAAATTGTTGATGTTGTCTATTTACTACTGTATCATATCAAGCACACATTATGTCAGGCCCTAGGAATCATGGTTGGCAGTGACAAATTTGACTGTTTAGATGCTGACTGCCACACTGCTCCACTGTAAAAGATAAAGTTTGCTTTTTAGCTAGTATGCAATGGGGTGAGATTGTGTTATACCCACTTGTATCTGAAATAAAGTACAAAGCTATATTTATTATAAAGGAGAGCTGCGCTCATCAGGTGCATTTTCTTCAAGCTAGTAACTGTGAAGGATGGAGTTGGGCAGATTTTTGAGAAATAAATGTGTTGGCATTCATAGAAGCTTATCAGACATAGGGGTATGTTGATAGATACTTGAGGCAACAGAGGGCTATTACTGGTTGGTTGATCGGCAATGTCAGTTCAATAGGCCTCAGTCTAGTTCTGGATACTGCTGGTCACCAGGTCTACAGGATAGTCTTCCGCTAGGCTTGTTGCAGCAGGCGAATGTTTTATTGCCCAGTGATATTTGGTCCCGGCTGTTTGTTTGCTAGAGAATTCATTATTGACCTCTTTTTTTTTTTTTTTTTTAAGATTCATTTATTTGAAAGAATTGCATGGAGAAGGAGAGAGAGAGAGAGAGAGAGAGAGAGAGAGAGAGAGAGAGAGAGAGATCTTCCATCTGCTGGTTGACTCCCCAATTGGCCACAATGGTTGGACCTGCACCAATCCCAAGCTAGGAGCCAGGAGCTTCTTCCAGGTCTCCCATGCGGGTGCAGGGACCCAAGCACTTGAGCCATTTTCCACTGCTTTCCCAGGCCACAGCAGAGCACTAGATCGTAAGAGGAGCTGCTGGGACTAGAACCAGCGCCCATATGGGAAGCTGGCACTTCAGGCAGGGGCTTTAACCCACTGTACCACAGTGCTGGCCCCAGATGACCTTTTTCAATTCAAGATATTACCATCCATGGCAATTATATCATTTTGGTTAAATGTATCCAATTTAAGGGTAGAAAACCCTTCTTGGAAGTATTTGTGTCACTTTGACTTGAAATTATTAGTTTTAACCAACTCCTTATTTCCTGGTATCACATGTTCCAGGATGATTTTACACTTTTTAGACTATGAATTACTATCTCCAAAGAACCTGGAGTATGATATTTAAAAACTAGACTATAGGGGCCAACACTGTGGTGCAATGCATTAAAGCCCCAACCTGCAGTGCCAGTATCCCACATGGGTGCCGGTTCTAATCCCAGCTGCTGCACTTCTGATCCAGCTCTCTGCTATGGCCTGGGAAAACCGTAGAAGAGGGCCCAACTCCTTGTGCCCCTGCAACCACATGGGAGACCCAGAGGAAGCTCCTAGCTCCCTTCAGATCAGCTCAGCTTTGGCCATTGCATTCATTTGGGGAGTGAACCAGCAGAATGGAAGACCTATCTCTTTCTGGTTCTACCTCTCTTTGTAACTCTGTCTTTCAAATAAATAAAAGAATTATTTTTTAAAAAACCTAAAATCTAAAAAGAAGGTCTACTCATAGATAGTTCAGGTAACATTTATTTCCAGACCCTTTTTGTACCAAGGTCTAGAAAATCTGTAGGGATATATGAAGATAATTTAAATCATGAATTATATTGATCCCTCTGTCAAGATCTGGCACTACAGTTGTGCTTCTATGCATTTCCCCACTTGATACTTGTCCTTTTCTTTTCTTTATTCTACAGTCACATAGTACGCTAAAATAACTTCAGAATTATGACATCTAAATTTGTGATCAAAGGTATGTGGAATGCCATGAGCGTATCTTTAGATTTAACTTAGATTTTTCTCTAGTTATGTCTTTCTCAAACACAAAACATTGTTGGTGTGCTTAGGAGGAGATAATCCAAAAATGACTGTTTCTTTTTAGCTTAATATTAGCTGGAATTGTGGTAGTGCTGGTAATTAAAGTTAACGTTGATTAAAGGCTTACTGTATGTCCAACACTAATCTCAGTTCTTTGTGTACTTTCTCTTTAAGTATTCATAAAACAACCTTTAGGATTGTTACTTCCATATTTTCCATTTCACTGATGAAAAATCTTACATAGACTCACCCTGAAGGTAATTAATGCACGTGAGATTCATACCCAAATATTCTCATTATGGGGACAAGATTTTTAACCTCTGTGCTGTACATGTGTTTTAAATCTTTAAAAGTAAAAATTCAATTCACACAGCCTTTATTTATCTGAGAAGATCACTTTTCCCTCTTTATGGGAATTGCTTATTGTTTTGTCTTCCCCATTAGATGGAAGACCTTAGAAATCAAGGATGTGATTCTGTCCTATAGTTTAATGTACATCACAGAATGTGGTGCATGGTATGTAAATGAATTTCTGATAATGGCAGTGTAGTCAAGACTCCTATGTGCCTGATTGTGTTAAAATTTATATTCTATAAAATAGGTAAACTAACCCTATGATGAAAAAAAAGAAAAGATTCAGAAGGGTACCATGATTTCACCAAGCCCTTTAGCTCATAACTACCAGAGACTTGAGCCCAGGTCTCTTTGTTACAGGAGCCTGTTCTTTATCATATCCTGTGAGATCTGTTTCTGTCTGGTCCAATCTGTTGGTACTGTCCTTAGGTAAGCATTTAACTGGTTTGGCAAAAAAGCATGCAAGAGAGAGAGGGACAAAAAGGTGTCATTATACTGACCAAATGTTCCATCCAAATGCTAGGAATAAAAATAATATATAGGAGAGATAATCTTGTCCTGTGGTACTGCAATTCCAATAAGGAGAGCAAAAATGAATCAAGGCTGTTTTAGCTGAGCTCTTGTAGAAACTTAACAATAATTGGCCTTCTTGGGCTTGCAGAATATGTAAAAGTGGATTTGAATTTAAGGTGAATTATGGATTGCAGACATCGTTTTTAAGTCCTGGCTTAACTGCATATTTTTCTGGAAGATTCTAGTCTTCCCCAGTCCCCATCATGCCCAGTTTAGGTGTCTCCTTTGCTTTTGCTACTGAGTCTGCTTCCTGCTTTTTTCTTGACCTAGCTTTGTGAGTTGTGTGATACTTTGTTGCTGACACTGCCTTTCTCTTCCTTGTCAGGAGACAAAGAGCAGAGTAAGCATAGCAGTAACTCAGATGGCTGCTCTCTGTAGTCAGCCTCACCATGGTGGAGCCTGAAACGGCTGGGACTTGTCTCCTTTGTTGGCATCTCTGACTGGCTGTGTTGGTAATGGTTGAATGGGTATGAAGGCCTCTTCACTAGGTCCACAAAGTATTCCATGAGAGAAGAGACTGTAAGAGAATGCATGAGAAAAGCAAACACTGTTTCTAATTCTTAGAAAGGAAGACTGTATCCACAATGTAAAAGTGACTTACTGGGCAACTTTCTGTGAAAACAACAGAGCACTGTCAACATAGGGTGTAAGCGAAAGGTAACATGAAAATGTAGGTGGACTTACAGGAGTAAAGTGGACAGGTTTGCTAAGTCATCTGTCAGTTGCAAATAATAAGATAGCAGATGCAGTTTTCATTGCATTGTAATTTCTAAATGGTGCACTAAGGCATTCAATACATTTTACCAACATACTACAATTCCATATGAGATAGGATAGCAGGTAAAATGATCCTGTAGTAAGATCACGGATGTGGGTTCACACCAGCAGAGATAGGGATTCCTATTGAGGCAGTGGCCATCTGTGTGTCTTTGGGCAATTCAATTATCCTGTCTGAGAATCAGCTTCTACTTGTGTGCAAGTGATGGTTCGGGTAGCTATGGGAAGGTCATAGAATACAAGGGAGAGCTGAGCAGTAACAGGTCTCAGAAATAATTGGAATTCCGCATCTGGGTGAGGAAAGGACAGGCTCCTCGGGCAGTTGCCATTGAATTAATGCCGATCCAGCCATGCTTGTCCCTGTGTCACTTGGAATTGCCAAAAGTCGTATTGCCAGAGCAGACCATCTGTTTGTCCTGATCTCGGTCTCTTGCCTAGGGAAAGGTGAGGTGTTTTGTTGGACAGTCCAGCAAAATTGCTTGTTATGGGGAAAGGGGTGAGTATCTGACAACAATTTGGGTGGGAATAATGCTTACTTAGCTGCTAGATAGCACAGATGTCTACTCTGTTGTTCAGGAGATAGAAACTCAGTCCAGAGATTTGTGTGTGTGCATCCAGACTATCATAACATCCTTTTCTACTTCATAAGCTGGGTGTGGAATTACAATTTTTAAAAAGCCAAATATATGGGATTTTGACAAACTGAACTGTGATGTCACGGTACTCACAAACTTCTAAATATCCAAATTAAAAGTCTCATACTCACAAGATCTTATATAGCAGAAATAGGATATGAGCTCATTCAGAGGGTAGAGTTTTTGGCAGTTTGAATTATGTCATAGATATAGAGTCATATTTGTTTTCATCTTTTCTCAAGAGTGTATAAATTATGAAAGGAGAAAACCAAGATTTTCTGATGATACCTATGTTCACAGTCATCCATTTATCCTTAGTTTGTAAGATTCATGGGTTTCACAAACATCATTTATATACACACTATTGCAGTAATAAAATTTTCCATCTATAACTGTAGTGGCAGATAGTTTAAGTTACTTCCTGTAATGGGCTATTTCCAAGTAGGCAAAATTAATTCATAAACTAAGTCAAATTCATAATTCAAAGAAGTTATTTCTAATATTCCCTTTTTATTATAAGATATATTTTTTCATGGATGGTAGTTTTATAGAACAGCCCTCCTTTCTTCATTTGCAATACTGTACAGGTATTTCACAGGGGTCCTCCTGCTCGTTTTACTTCCTACACCTCATGAATTTGTTTCTCCAATTCTAATGCCATCACCCTAAGTGTAACTACCAGTTTTTCTCACCTGTATTATTTATTTCATTTATTTTCCCTTTTTTATTCCATTTCTCGTAGATTAGAAATTGAGAAAATTGAAGTTGATCATGGAACTACCCACTTCATCCCCATTAAAAGCCACTGGTGGCATGCTATTTTACATAGCATAACGATAATAAGTTTTTAAACACAGCCATCAAACGCTTCTGGTCTTGCTCTGTTGTTTGTCTCCACTCTCACCTCCTGCCCCCTTTCCTCCTCCATGTCCAGCTGTGTCAGATCTTCCACCCTGTCTTAACTGGAACATTGTTCCATTTATATTTTTTTTAACCTTGCTAACACATGCTTGCTTTGCCAAAATCAGCTCATGGGTCTTTCTTTCTAGAAGGGCTTTTGGGCTTTCTGACAACCCAGTCATGGCCATCTTCCTTTATCACAGGCTCTACTGGAGCCCCTTCCCTTCCTCACCCTGAGCTTGAGTAATTGTACACATGCCAGGATGATTCTTGGATTTCCATCTGGTTTCTGTAGACTCTAAGGGCAGCAACAGTGTTGGCTGTTTTCTCATTTTGGTAACCTCAGCACAGTGTTCTGCACATAGTAAACACTCAGTAATTATTTATGGAATGAAGTAATAAAGATTTAGACAAGTGTATCAGTCAGATCTGATGTGGGTAACAACCTGGAATCTTGGTGGTTTGAATAACATCAGTCATCTTGAAATCACAGGTCTGATTGGGCAGAATTGTGGCTCTGCTGTGCTTGGATATGCTCAGCCAGGTTTGGGTGTGCTCTACATCTCTTTGTTCCCTAAACCCAGGCCAAAGAAGCAGCCATTGTAGAACATGCTGCTTTTATGGTAGAGGGCAGGAGCTTTAAAAAGCCAAACCAGGCCACATGCACACATTTATGGCTTTTATTAGGAAGCTGCGTGTGTTACATCCACTCACATCCCTTTGGTCATAGGAAGTCTCATAATCATCCTAATATTTCAGTGGAGCAGAGATGTGTACTTCCCCCACAGTGGGAGGAGAGGCAAGTGAATGCGATAAATACACTTGGCCAAGATTTTCAAACAAAGTAATACCTTGCTATGATACTCTAAAGCCATAGATTGACAAACACAGAGTCCATGTGATATGGATAATTTATCATAAATAATTTCTCTAAAAAGTGTTGAAGAATTGATTTACAAAATGAAATGAGCGGCCAGCGCCACAGCTCACTAGGCTAATCCTCCACCTAGTGGCGCTGGCACACCAGGTTCTAGTCCTGGTCAGGGCGCTGGATTCTGTCCTGGTTGCCCCCCTTCCAGGCCAGCTCTCTGCTATGGCCCGGGAGTGCAGTGGAGGATGGCCCAAGTGCTTGGGCCCTGCACCTGCATGGGAGACCAGGAGAAGCACCTGGCTCCTGCCTTCGGATCAGTGCGGTACGATGGCTGCGGCGGCCATTGGAGGGTGAACCAATGGCAAAGGAAGACCTTTCTCTCTGTCTCTCTCTCTCTCACTGTCCATTCTGCCTGTCCAAAAAAAAAAAAAAAAAAAAAAAAAGAGCTTTACATTTGTTGGCACAGATCCTATAGAATATAAACATTTCTTTGCACTCTATCCACCACTCCAAAAAATGACCATGTTAAAAAAAGCATGAGTCATTTGAGTCTTCAAATATATATGGACTATCTCATTAGTACCTGCTATGTAAAAAGTCATAAATAACAAATAAAGCTCTATTGTCTGTGAAGAGCACTCAGCAGAAAGAGACAAGTTTTCCTAAGTTCCTCATGGCTTTGTTGATTAATTGGGCATGTATAACACTATTGATAAAATTGGTCAGATTTATGAATTATTTATGACTTTTACAAATGGCCTAATGGTTTCTCCTATACAAAGTTGAAATGACTTGACATGAGAGAGCCATATTTGGTAACTCTGGGATTAATGTCACCAAATAAGAATTTATGAACATTAGAAGAAAGATGATGATATAAAAGTTGTCATAATTTGGAGGGAATCCTCTGCCCATTGGATGGTAGAATGCCATTGGATGCAGAAATCTAGGAGTTCTCAACATTGTGGCTGGGACAGTCAGCAGGGGATTTGGGCAGCTTTCTGAGAATGTACTGCAGGCAAAATAGCAATCAAAAAGAGAAAAGTGGCTTGGAACACACCTTGATAAATGATCTCCTCCAAATGAGAAGCGAAGGTGAAATACATGAATATGAAAGGTAATGTGGAACTTTTTAGTTACACCAACTAAAAACATCTTTTCAACTTTGTCATGGGACATTTTAAAATGAGTTTTAGGGAAAATTTTATTTTTGATAATTGACGTTTACTCATGATTTTCTGTAAACCTTTTATGTTTAGTAATAACAGCTATCACTTATTAAGTGCTAGCTTTCTAGGTAGCCACTCTTTACATAGATATCCTGAAAGAAACTTGGCATTTGTGATGAAACGGATCCAAATACATAATTAACACATTCTGCTGTTTGGTACTAGAGTACCAATGTGAGTAATAGCGTTCCAGTTGTAAAAATAATGTTCTTGGACACTTGGCCATATGCCAGGCAATGATAGGTAGCCTTGTATAGTTTGATATGGTTTAGTCCTTTTGTGTATTAAAAGAAAAAGGAGTTGGGAGATAAAGGAAAAATAGTGGGTTTCAGATGGATTTCTGTATCATTTGTTTGGATTTTATAGCTCATGGTCTACATAGACAGAAAAAAGAGCTTTGGCAAATGTTCAAGGATTAGTAGAACCGCAACCTTTTGGAGTGAAGACTGGTAGGTACACAGGCTGTTCCCTAGGACCAAATGGATGATCCTGGTGATCCGTGCAGTGCTCTGATGTTGCATACAACACTTTGGTTTCCACCCTGAACTGGATCAGAATTTGTGTTTTCAGATCAATGAACAAAATGTGGTTGTTGCTGTGCCTCAAACATTGAAAAACAGTTTTGAAGTAAATCACATTTGGGCTAACTATAAGGCAGAAAGCCTACCCAGCAATGTGCCTTGGTGTTGTATGTATGGCTTTAGGGAACATTTCATCCTCTTTACAACTAAGAAAAAATTATTCTAAAGCTGATTTTCCTTTGAGTTATTTGTCTTCATTATTTTGTTAATCACTTTCTCATTTGAGTACAGTGATGATGTGCTATCGCTGAAGCTGTGAAAGCCTCGGGAGACTCCTCAGATCAATATATTGTATTTGGCAGTCTTTCATTAACTATATGATACAATTATATCATAATTAACAAATGGCTGTGATGTGAACCATTTGGGTTGGGATGATAGAGAACTTCAAACTACTTGCTCAGCAGCATGGTTGCATTAAATTTTTTTCTCAGTATAATTGACATTGGTTGCCATGAATATGACTGAGTAGCAAACATGCTTAGATTTTGTAAATATGCTTCATAATTCTGTATCACTTGTTCCATGTAGGTGTTTATCTGTGCAGTAAAATTAATATCGCTTTATGATATGATCTGGTGATACTGTGTAGAAGAGGTTATCCTTATAAATGAATAGTGCATGTATTCTAAATAAAATGAACAAAAGCTTATTTTTTTAATTCATTGAAGTATGAAGAAGAAAGCAAAAAGTACTCTTGATCTTATGGTCGAGGGATAACCCCTATCCTCTTTTCCTAAACGCTTTTAAGTAAAACTGGGGTAGTATTTCACATGTAGTGTGATAACCTAATCTTTTCACTTCTATGTTCAAAAGAAATTTTCCTTATCTTTAAAACAATGTTTGCTAATTTCATTTTCAGTGGTTCCAAATATAATCTATTAGTTGACTTTCCATAATTATACTAATCAGCTTTTCAGTACTATAAGGAAATACATGAAGCAGGCTACAAAAAAAGTTTTACTTTGTCTCAAGTTTCTGGGTGCAAGGGTTAGGTTCCTCATTGGGCATTGACCTGGGAGAATACACAGAGCATCATATGGCAAGAGATGGAGCACCTATTTCAGTATCTGTCTGGTCTTTCCCTTATTAAGCTACCTGGAAGGGCCAGTTTCGAGGCTCACTTGGTTAATCCTTCGCCTGCCGTGCCAGCATCCCATATGGGCACCGGGTTCTAGTCCTGGTTCTCCTCTTTCAGTCCAGCTCTCTGTTGTGGCCCGGGAGGGCAGTGGAGGATGGCCCAACTACTTGGGCCCCTGCACCCACATGGGAGACCAGGAGGAAGCACTTGGCTCCTGGCTTGAGATCGGTGCAGTGCTGGCTGTAGCGGCCATTTTGGGGGTGAACCAATGGAAGGAAGACCTTTTTCTCTGTCTCTATCTCTCACTGTCTAACTCTGTCAAAAAAAAAAAAAAAAGCTACCTGGAAACCTGATGCTCTGATATAATCATTTTCCAAGGCTCCATCTCAAACATGATTGTTGGATTTTCTGTCTAACTTTTTTATTAATATCATTAATATAAAATTTGGGATATTAAACACGTGCATGAGTTTGGAAGAATAAAAATATTTAAACATAGGACATTTGACTTAATTTCCCCTTTTTTTACTCTTGGACTTGTATCAGAATTTTAACTTTTATGTCATACTGCAAACAATATAAAATAAGAGTCAAAAGCATTCTTCTGTTACATGCATTCAATGATAATTCTACTCTTAGTATTTGCTAATTTTACAAAAAATGCTGTTGTATTTATCTGTATTTATTTGATTATGAGCAAGGTTATTGAACTTTATCAAATAAGTTCCAGTTTTAATGGAGAAGGAATTGAGGCTCAGATAAGTAAGTAACTTAATCAAAGTCAGCCAAATACAGTGGAGAATTAAGAACTGATCTCACATTCCTCTGATTCTGTACCTAACAAACATGGTATACATTCATGTTTGTTGTATTGATTCTTAGAAGCATTCCATTTGTCTTAATGGTTAACTGCAATCACATACTGTGGGGAGCAACTGGGAGCAACTCGGACTAGACTAAGTTACTGGAATTAAGACTTATTCTATGCATCTGCTCTCCCACAATATGGCGCTGGGAGAGGAGGAAACAGCTTCTACACAGCTGCCTCCAGTTCAACCAATAAACTGTAGGACCTGCTCCTGATTGGAGGAGAGCAGTATACTCGGCGTGTGGGTAGCAGAGTTGGGATTGGTGGAAGAGGACTATAAAGGAGGAGAGAGACACCATGCACCAGGAACATCTAAGAGGAACACCTGTGCAGCCCCCGAGAGAGCCGGCCGGCGGTGTGCCACTCCCCCGCGGAAGTGGGGAAAGTGGCAGGGGGAACTGCCCTTCCACGGAGGTGGAAGGGTCGGTAGCCAACCTGGGAAGAACCAGCAGCAAACCCGGGAAGGGCCGAGCAGACGAAAGAACAGCGCAGGGTCCTGTGTCGTTCCTCCACGAAGAGGGGGAGCGACATAATGGTGCCGTGACTCGGATAGGAAACCTAGGCAGGGTCTAGTGTCGCTCCTCCACGAAGAGGGGGAGTGAAACATACTGTTAATGTGTCACAGTGTACATAGGAATGACTAAGCTCTGGATGTGGTTCTTTGCTAAACTTCCTTCTAATCAACTTCTGAAGTACAGCTACCTGCTTTTTCTGCACTTGTTTATTTTATAATAAGCCTAGTGACATTAATTCATGTACCATACAGTTCACCACTACGAGGTGTAAAATGCAAAGCTTTTACAGTGGTTACAGGATTATCTTCAGTTCTCATGACCACAGAAAGTTCAGTCACTGCTGCTAGCTTCTTGATATCAGAATCTGTTACTTGAATTTCTTTTTCAGTGTCTGGTAAACAGTAGGTGCTAAAATAATTTCTTTATTATTAATTATTTTTGAATATCAGAGGAAAAGATGGAGATTTTCCATCTCACTGGTTCACTCCCCAAATATCTGCAATAGCCTGGGCTAGGCCAGGATGAAGTTAGGAGCTTCATCTGAATCTCCCACGTGGGTACAAGGACCCAAGCACTTGAGCCATCTTCCATTCCTTTCCCAGGTGCGTTAGCAGGGAGCTGGATTGGAAGCATAGCAACTGGAACTCTATGGGATGCCAGCATCAAAGGTGGCAACTTAACGCATTACACCACATTGCCAGCCCCTAAAAGAAATTCTTAAGTGACCAAAGCAAGGTCTTTTCATGAAGGGTGACATCATTGCAGGAGTCCCAGAGATACAGATGCATCCTCTGTTCTTGAAAACTTTGCAGCATGCTTGGACGGTTGAGACAGAAACAAATAAGGGAAGTAATTTTAGGAAGTGTTTGCTTTGATGTCAGATGAAATCAGCCCATGATTTTTATTACCAATGTCATGGGAAGGAGGTAGCAAACTACTGTGGGAGGTTGTCCATGAGCAGACCTCAGAGAAAAGGGGCTCAGGACTCATTTCTCCATGGTCCAGATGCTCATTCTTCTAGGGCCACTGAGATGCACTGATTTGGGCCACCTTCTGAAGTCTTAGCCGTTTTTCCCAAGCTGCTTCAGTAAATAAACAGCAAGTTTGTAGTTGTTTTTTTCACTATTCTTCTGTCCCAAGATCTAAAATCTTAAGTGAGAGAAGACAAGGTTCTGGGACACCCACAGAGTATAATAACCATGATCACTTATTCCTGTCTGCTTCCGCCACTGGCTCCAGAGCAGGCCATTTTTCACATCACTGGCAACCTGGACTAGCGTGATTGCTTCTTTGTTGAAATCTTATTATCAGTCTATGCACCGAGTTCTCAATCTATCTAACCTATTTACATGCTTTGTGTGTATACACCTCATCCACGTTTTCCTAGAGTACTTCCCTCCTGGAAGTACTGAGTGTGTGTGCACATAACACGCATTCATGTGAATAACTTTGAGTAAATGTTAGATTCCCACTTTCTTACCTTTCCAAAAAAAGGAAGCAGTCATTCCAAAAGCATGTGGCTTTTTGGCATTCATTGTCTTCTGTATGGATAAAGTCTTAGTCTAAAATGACAGATTCCTAGAAGATCAAGAATCACCTGAGGTTTGGGTGAAAATGCAGATTCCTAGGCCATACCCTGACTTTTCAATACTGGGGATTCTGAATTAGGAAATTAAGCATTGGAACCAGAAAGTGGAATTTGAAACCACAAATCACACCAGGTACTTCTGATGTCGACTGTTCAGTCTGCTTTGAGATGGAATAGTGCGTGCAGCCACGGTTTAGAGAAACGACGTGCCTCAGGATTGGCAGAGCTGGAACAGGTGTGGATTACTCTGAATCTCCTGAAATGTCTATGGAACAGTATGATAGGATCGTGTAGTTCTGGAAGGCTGCAGCTTGAATTGCTGTTCAAATTTTATGCTTACATGTCTTTATAACTCAAGTAAGATAAATAGTGGCTGCCTTCAAGAAGTAATCAACAAACATTAAGTGTATATTGAAGCGTGGCTCTTTGGATCGTGTATATTTGAGTCATCCCCTGATGGGGTGATGAGCAATGGTTTCTCAGGGACCAGCCTGTTTTCCAGAATGGCTTCTTCTCAGAATAGTGACTCACTTTCTTGCCCACTAATTTCACAAATTAGCTTGATAGTACTTCTGGTTGTGAAAGTCTAGTTCAATTTCAATTCAGGGAAACACCTCCTGGATGTTACCTGTTATGTGCCAAGCATGGCATGGACAGCTGATATGTTAAGTGTGTGTGTGTGTGTGTGTGTGTGTGTGTATGTGTGTATAAAACATAACTGTCAATGCTTGTGCAGTGTTTCCCAGAGATGAGGAGCTGTGTTAGTGTTTTGTGTTTCCTGCCAACTGATGGAATGAATGAGACACCCGTACAGCTCTTGCTGGGTGACACTGATGGCATGGGAGGAGTTTTCTTTTGAGTTACAGGGTTTGAATTCACTTACTTCCCACATAAATCTTTCTGGTTGATGTCCTGATTTGGAAATAGAAGAATAGATTGAGAGGTTAAGTTTGCCTAGGGTAGACTCAAGACCTAACCTGAAAAGGTTGATTCAAGGGTATCTGTTGAAGAAAAAGTGGGCATGCCTTTTGCACACTTAGAACTTTTCTGTGTAGAACAGAATGTGATACTTTTCAGAATGTTTAAAAAAAATCATAGTTGTATTTGTGCTTTTCAGGAGGTGGGTTCATGTGATCCCTGGCTCCTTGTACAGCTGGTGAAGAATGCTTGCTACCCACCTCCACCAGACATGCCTGGTGTGCATTTCTAAACCTCTGGAGCAGCCTTCCCACTAGAACTTTATTTGATGTTGGAAAAGTCTTAAAATCTACCCTGTCCCTGGTGTCATGGCTCAGAGTGCCTGCTTCCAAGGTATCAATCAGGTGCCATAATGAGTAGATTTCTAATATAACTCTTAGTGGATAACATCTGTAGCTTACAGGATATCACTTTTGAATTACATGGTTTTAATTTGCAAGTATTTGAATAAAACCAAACAGTGGACTGTTGTCCTTATAAGGGTAAGGGCAATGCATTATTCTATTGATTGAAAACATAGACTGTGTGTGAGGCCAGTAGTTGGCAAACTTTGTCCATATAGGACCAGATAGTAAATGTTGTTTGGGCCCCATGGTCTCTGTTGCAACAACTCAGTTGTGTTAGTGTTGTGTGAAAGCAGCCATCAGTAATTGGTAAATCAGTGAAAATTTACTTAGGAAAACAGGTGTCTGGCTGGTTTAACTGTAGTGCCATTGTTTGACCTCGATTTAGAAACATAGCTGTCTATAGTGAATGTTACAGTATACTATCATGTCATTTAAGATTTATTTAGTTCCTACTATATACCACATCAGGGTATAAAATAGTTAAGAGTTAGGTAAGGTTCCTACTTTTGTGTGTGCTGAGGTTGACAGTGTAAAGATGAAACACATGAACATGAACCAGTAAGTCATAAATAATATGATTTTTAGATTATGAATAAAATGAAAAGAAGTATGGTTTGTCTCAAGTGGCTGCTTGAGACAGGGAGTGGGAATCCTTCCCTTTGCCAGTGACCTGTGATCTAAGACCTGGATAAAGAGGCGGGCCCAGCACAAGGAAGGACACTATGTAAGAATTCCAGGTAGAGGGAAAGAAGAGTAGAGGCTCTGGAGCAGAAACAAATTTGCATGCTCAGCAGTATTTTTTATTTTTTTAAATTACTTATTTGAAAGGCAGAGAGAGTTGATCTTAAATCCACTGGTTCACTTCCCAGATGGCCACAACATCCAGGCTAGGAAGGCTAAAGGTATGAGTCAAGAACTGCATTTAGGTCTCTCCTATGGTATAAAAAGGCCCAAGTGCTTGGGCCACCTTCCACTGCTTTGCCAGGTGCATTAATAGGAGGATGGATTTGAAGCCGAACTGCCAGTGCTCTAGCCAGAATTCTGATAGAGGATGTTGGTATTGGAAGAAGAAGCTTCACTGGATGTGCCACAACACCAACCCCTGCTCATTAGTACTCTAAAAACACAAAGCCTGTGGGGGTGAAGCATGGTAAGGAAGCAGGAAGATGCAGAAGCCTGGAACCAGAGGAATAAGGTCTTCGAATGATTTTACTTTAATGCAGTAACAAGCGTCTGGTGGCATTTAAGGAAGAGAATGGAAGGAGAAAGGCAGGAGAAGAGGTGGTGATTATTTAAAAAATGGTTATTTTTATTTATTGGAAAGGAGGCTAGACACAGACAGAGGAGGATAGTCCATCTGTTGGTTCCCTCTCCAAATACGCACAATAGCTGGGGCTGGGCCAGCTAAAACCTGATTTCTGGTTTTCTATGCACTTAAGTTAGCACCTGAAGCCTCCCAATGTATATTAATAGGAAACTGGAATTGAGACTCAACCTCCCAACCTCCCTATTCCCCCTGTACCCCCGCAGGGACACCAGTAATGACTGTGGGCCTCTCAAGCACCATCTTAACTGATGTTTGTTTCCTACAGTTTAAATGGCTCCAAATGGTACCATCTTGTTCTTACCATGCCCTATACCAAAGGCCTAGATCTTAAACTGGCTTTGTAGAAAGAGCACACAGGTTGTTTTGCACATTTCAGCTATTTAGCATTGATTTTCGGAGGTCATTCATGGAATCTCTAGGAAAGCAAACACCATGAACAATTTCTTTATAGGTACTGTTGTTCAGATCTGTATTCTTCAGTTTCATCTATACTGCCAATTTCAAGGTGTCAAGTGTGCTCATCAATCTCTGTTGTGGTTAAGTTTCCAGCAACAACGAGTCAGGAATATCGTTAGGTAACCGTGGGGCTTTTTTCTTTGAAGTTAACCACTTCATTTTTCTAAATGCAGCTGAATGTTTACCAATGTATAAGTGTTAAAATATCTTTGAAGTAGATTTGAGTTTAATAGGGTTTAAAGTCTAGTAAAATCATATTTGCTGGGCTTTGTTTGGAGGAGTAATTAAGGTGCACGATATTGTTTAACTGTTTGTTCAACTTTGCCTAGTGCAACGGAATACAAATATTTGACCTTCCTGACAAAGATGGATGGATTGAAGCTGCACACCATGATATCATTAGGTTGTCGAATAACATCATTATTCATGATTATCAAGAATTATTCAGGTGAAATGGGAAACCTAATAGCAGGCTATTATTTGTATAGGGAGTATAATTTCACTGTCCTTGTCATTTCAACCCCAGAGTTGAATTGAAGATAAGATATGTGTATTTATTTTACTACAAAGGATCATTAATGGCATAATTTAAACAAATGGAACCAATTACAATTAGTAATTTAGTAAATCAGGTTGTGCAACACTCTTTCAGAGTGAGGTTGGTAGCCTGTAAATCTAAAAAGGAACATTTTCATCATTTATTGCATTGGTTTTTTTAGATTAACTCATTTTAGTTGAGTAAATTTTCTGCTCTGACTAAAATGAATGCAAAATTATACTTAAAGAGAAGATGCTTCAAATTTAGAATAGGGGGTAGGCATTTGGTCTAACAGTTAAGACTCCTTTCTTCCCTATTGGAGTGCTTGGGTTCAAGTCCTGACTCTTCTGCGTTCAGCCACACACTTATGTTCACCTTGGGAGGCAGCAGCAGGCGATGGCTCAAGTAGTTGAGTACCTGCCAGCCATGTGGAAGACCTGGATTGAGCTCCCAGCTTCCATCCAGCCCCAGCTGTTGGGGGTCTGTGAGGAGAGGACCAATAGATGCGAGCTTTTCAGGTTGTCTGCTTCTCTCTGTGTCTGTCTCTCAAAGAAACAGAAAACAAAATAATTTAAATTTATAAAATGTTCTACGTAGTATCATTTCTGTTGGCTCTCTGTGTGGAACCAGATCCCGCCTCCTGCCTGTTTTGTAAGTAAAATTGCATTGGAACACAGCCCCACTCTTGCCTCTATGTGCTGTCCATGGATGCTCCCTGTCAGAGTGACAGCACTGAGCAGTTGTAATACAGACATATGGCCTGTAAAGCCTGCAGTATTTACTCTCTGGTCCTTTGCAGAAAATGGTTACCAACCCCTGCACTAAACAAGTACATGAAAAGACAGACCCAGGCTCTGGGTGACTTCAAACAGTTAGAAAGAGCTCCTGGAGTCCATGAGACTGTGAGAAACCAAGATGGGACGCTCAGGAAGCCCGGTGGCGTGTGGGATGCTTGTCGTCATTCTAGGCTATTGGCTTCTTCATGATGGACAGGAAAGGACTCATTTTAATAGGCCTTTCCTGGAACTGTGGTGATGGGATAATCTTGTGATAATGGATAAATACACAATTGTCCTCAGTCTTGGTTACGTGGTTCTTAATGGACACCAACAAAGAAAAAGTGCAGATAAAATCTGGTCGTGTCAGAGTAGTATTTTTCCAAAGGCATATTTCCAGAAATAAGTCAATAAGAGAATTATCTAGCTTACGTTGAATTTTAAGATTAACTGCATATTTGTAGGATGATTTGGAATTTCTAAAATTTGCAATATTTCAAGAATAAAATAGAAACAAATACTAATATGGCAGATGTCATCATTTCTGAAAATGCAGTTAGAGTAAGAGGTTACAGATAGAACTTTACCTTCCCCAGCTGTCTGTCTGCTTACTCTGCTTCTCTTCTTATTTTATTTTATTTTTGGACAGGCAGAGTTAGACAGAGAGAGAGAGACAGAGAGAAAGGTCTTGCTTCTGTTGGTTCACTCACCAAATGGCTGCTATGGCCGGCGCATTGTGCCGATCTGAAGCCAGGAGCCAGGTGCTTCCTCCTGGTCTCCCAAGCGGGTGCAGGGCCCAAGGACCTGGGCCATCCTCCACTGCCTTCCTGGGCCACAGCAGTTAGACTGGAAGAGGAGCACCCGGGACAGAACCGGCTCCCCAACCGGGACTAGAACCCGGGGTGCCGGCACCGCAGGTAGAGGATTAGCCTAGTGAGCCACAGTGCCAGCCTCTGCTTCTCTTCTTAGTGCTAGGTCTCTCAGCCTGGGCACCAGTGATATACTGGGCCAGAACCACATTCTTGTGGGGGCATTCCTGGTAGGATGTCTAGTAGCAGCAGTGGTGTCTCCTCACCAGATGCAGTGGTCTCCAGTCTCCTGGTTATGATGATGGAAAATATCTCTACATCCTGCCCAGTGTGCTTGGGAGACAAAACCAACCCCTTCTGAGAACTCCCCAAAAAGTATATTCCCTTACTGGAAACAGGTACTGCTTCAGTTTACATGCTTCTTACCTATGTCTGTATCCCTAGACGGTCCCCAACCATACCTAATTAGTTTCTTTGAGTCAGTATTGTTTTTGATAAATAGCTACACTGATAAATTAAGACCTATTTTTTTTTCATTTTTAACTTTTTATTGGTTTCCAGTCTTTGGACATGGGACAAATACATTTTCTATTCATTTTCTTAAGGTTGTTTATATTTTTTCTGCATTAAGACAACGTGAGATCATTATTTGTGTATGTGTCAGTTGGTGGACTGATGACTCTCAGTGCAGGATGTTCACCAAGTTCAGTGCCAGGTTGGAAAGCAGGCTTTTAGAAAGCAGTTCTACAATGTCAATTAAGTGGTTTTGTCAGTTAATACTCTGTAGTATGAATAACGATGAGTTGCCCCAAAGCCCTAATCAGCACATGTATTAAACACATTTTTTCCACTGGCCACTGTTTTCTACTGATGTGTATTTTTGTATTTTCTAGATTAAAATTCTTGGCCACTGTACCCATCGATGGCTTGGGAGTTAGTGTGTGTGCACCCTGTGTGCCTTTTGATATCCCCAGTTTTTATTTTAGTGTAGCTGAATTTAAGGATATTTTGCTTTCTGTCTATGCATTTTCAATCTAGCTTAGGAAGTTTTCCCCAGACTTTAAATCATATCATAACAATGCTTTTCAGTAATTATCTCCTTCTAAAGTACTCGTTTTCTTATTCAAACATATATTGCTATTACTCTGTTTTCATGTGTGATATGAAGTATCCATCTACCTTTCTCCACATGTAAAATCAGTGTTCTAGTTGATGCTTTCCCACCTAGTCTTTACATACACATGTGGGTTTGTTTCTTGTCTGTCCTTGGAGTTGAGTAGGTCTCTTTGAATATTAATTACACTGTGCTTTGATTGCTCTTCTTTCAAAGTATGTTGATGTTCAGAAGGGCAATCATTGTTTTCATTACATTTTGTTTGGTGTTCTTTACCCTTGATTGTTTCAAATGAATTTTTCCCTCTTGCCAACTTTTGTGGGAAAATCCACTGAGATGTTTTTCAGAAGAATGACATTGAGTACATGAATTCATGGAAATGTCACATATTCGTATTGTTGGATCTCCTCAGCCATGAACACAACACAGATCTCCGGTTTTTTGTTGTTGTTGTTGTTGTTTTTTGGTCTCTTAAGCTTTTATTGAATCAAATTCTGATATCAATAACAAATTGGATTTTTCCTTTAAACAAATATTTGTCACCAGCTTTTTAGTTTGTAGAAAACAAGTAATAAAACTCTTATGTGTTTACCTCTTAAACAGCTGAAGTCAGAGCTGAATAAACCTTTAGAATAATTTTGGGAAAATGAGAAAGCAGTTAAGAAATGAAGGATTTGACTATTTTCCCTTTATGATCAGTCTTAGTTAAAATGTACTTAATTTTAAACTCAGAGAAGGAAGCCATAAACTTAGGGCTAAATATTGTATTATTTGGTTTCTTTGAAATATTAAGTATAGGCAAATTCATAGAAATGTGGTTACCAGGGCTGAGATGAAGTATGGTATAGGGTAATGGGGAGTGACTGCTTACTGGGAACAGGGCTTGCTTGTGGGATATTGAAAATGTTCTGGAAATAAATAGTGAAGGTGTCACAGTGCTGTTAATGTTTTAATGCTGCTGAAATTTGAACTGTAATAAAACTGATTAATTCTCCTTCACATGACTGCATCACACTTTTTTTTAAAAAAAAGTCTTGAGTATATATTTTAAAATTGGAGGGAAAGGAGTTTTGTAATTTATACACCTGAAAAAATTAATGTGAGTTATGTGTTTACTATGATGAAGTCATAACCAAAATGGTGGTTAAAAAACCACAGAACCATTTGTACTTTTAGCTTCTGATGACTGATAGAAAACTGAATTTTATGTCCCATTCAACACTGAATTATGCTCCTACATAAGAACCTAATTATTGCTCTTTGGAATAGTTTTAAAATCCAACTATTCTAAACATTGAGAATGTTGGACACATTTGTGTATCTGTTCTCAATATTATTACAAATATTGAACTCTGTTTTCAATAGTGTTGGAAATATTGACCTTAAAGTTCCAACTTTATGAGTTGTCAAAATAAAAGCACAGTTTTTTTTTTCTTTCATGTCTATATCTAAAAAATGCCATTTTGGAAATGGCAATAAAATAGAGCATTAAACTGAAATTAATGTGATGTTAAAGGTATGACCTAATTAAAATGCAAATGTAAGCACACTTCTTTAAAACTGACATTATAGCCTAGATATTCCCTCAATAGTAGGACTTTGGCTTGTTGATAATTTGACTTGACAGGTTCTCTTCACAAGTTCATTGCTGTAACCTCACAGTGTAAGCATATATTGGCTTGATGGTTAACATGAAAAAATTTTGGCAGATTCAGGAAGCTCAAATGAAATTTAATGAGTTATAATCTTCTTGGATATATGCACATCCTACTCATTAGAGAAGTTGGGAAAATGCTGTCATCTACAGATTTTTACAAATTTTAAAATTCACATTGTACACATTTTTGTCCTTATGTCTTTTGTCGTTCAGCCAAATTCATGTTGTTACCTTTATCTAGAAATACCCATTTCATCTCCAAATTCTGTTATGTTGTCTTCTCCAGAAGTATCGACCATTTTCTCTTTGTGTTTTTCTCCTTGGCATTTAACTTTTAATGTTTTAAAATTGTGTGTGTACATGTACCTTGTCCCATGCTAGACAGTTAGGTTAGGTCCTTAAGAACAGCAAATTATTCCCAAGAGCAGCCTCTGAGTAGCTGTCACATTATAAGATTGAAAACTGAATGATTAAAGGAATGGAACATTGGATGAATAAGTACACTAACTCTCTTAGGCACATGCATTGCCTTATTTCTCACCCCTACCCTGCAAAGCTGTACACAAACTAAATATTGCCCTAAATCATTCCTTGGTGATGATTGTTGTGCATTTCTTGGTTTATCTAGCCAGTATTTGGGCTGCAAGTTCTTAAGACCTGGATTCCTTAACTTTTTCCTGGCTATTCATATCTTTGAGATGATTCACAAAGATAAGCACAGTTGCTATACCAAGCTTCTAATGCTCAAATGTGAGAAATAGTACTTACTTTGTGACCATAGAAGGACAGTAATATTTAAACTGAATGTTCACATTCTCATATATCTGCTATTGTTTCTCAGTTTCTTAAGTGTCGCACTATCTCTACACATATGTATCAAATGTTAAAATGTAGTTTTTTCCTGGAATCTGGGGAAAATAGAGCGTCAGACAGAACAATTTTTAAAACAAGATGTGTGTGAACCAGTGAATAGAAATAAGCAAGATACTTTAGGGAATATGACACATTAATTTCCAGAAATATTTATGTCTGAGATGTCAACATTCTAGCAGGCTACCTTTAGGAGGATAATAGCTTTGAGCAAGATTGTTTTGTATAAACAAGGTCAGAAAGTTCTTTATTGGAAAGGGAATGGAAAGAAGATTATAAACTAACTCAACATGCAATAAAACTTTAAACAATCTTTGGTATTCTAATGTATATGTTAAAGCAAATATTATTGTAATGGAACATTTAGATCTGTTGCTATTGTCATACATTTTAAATAAATCAATAACAGTACTGAGATGAAATTGGTAGCCTATCCCCAATATTTCAGTACTTATGTAAAGGCTTTCTTATCTTGAATAGCTGATGGTTATAAAATGAAATGCATTTAAATCTATGGCTAACGATGATTAAAATATCATACAGAACCAAAGCACTCCAGCTGTAGATGTTCATTAAATTGACCATTAATAACTGGTGATAAAAAGGAATATTACTGCATTCATAAATTTTGTATGCAGATTTTATTAAGCTGGCATGTTATATGAATTGATGGTCTGACATCTTCTGGCTGTGGCTGAAGATAATAGTGTTTCATATGCATTTTCTGTAATCCAGGACTTCTGATGGACTGTTTCTGGCTAGTTATTAAGTTTTTTCTGTCTGGCATTTCTTTTGCCCAGCATACAATTAGAAAATATAATTATAGCTGTTGGTATGGAACGTTATAAGGTTGATTGTGTCAGCATTTCTGTTAAAACCTTGCTGTTTGTAGGGATTGTGTGTGTGTGTGTGTGTGTGTGTAGCAATAAGTTACTTGTCATTTTGGCTGACTTTATTTTACCTTGCTAATGAATTATTTCCATTCCTTTCTTAAATGTAAATAGACTCTAGTTTGCTAATGCTTAATTTTAAGATCATATTTCAATATGGTACTGTTTGCCTTTCAGATCTGAGCAGACTTAATAGGTCTTTTAAAGTGTTTCTAATGAACAACTCAGCCACACTTGATTTTCTGGACTTCTTGTTGACCTGCTAGGTTGATTTTCCACTTTGCAATCAATAGGGATTCAAATTTGGAACTATGCGGAGGGCTTAACTATAGCATACATTTCAGGTTAGCAAATCTGCTTCATTGTTTATCAGTACATCGCACTTCCTATATTTTGCAATTTTCTTGTGCTCCCAGAGGTAGAAAAAAATTTAGTGCAAAGGTCAAAGAGTAGGCACCACTGCCTTGGTTAGGAACATGGCTTTGCTACCTGTGTGTCTTGGCCCCTTTTCCGCGGCTATGACAAAATATATATGTCTTGGGGCCTTATCAAGGAAAGAAGTTTGTTTTTGCTGCATCTGGTGGAGGCCTCATGCTGCTTGAGCTCATGGAAGGAGAGTTAGAAGAGCAAGTGTGTACATGCAAAAGAGGCAAAATGCAAGGGTGGCCTTGCTTAATGGCATCTGGTTTTCCTAGGAATGAACCCGCTTAACCTGGTCACTTCTTAGAGGCCTCACTACCTCTCAGCACCCTTACAGTGGGGATCAGATTTCGAACTGAATTTCAAAAGGTACAAACGCCATTGAAACCGTAGCAGTTGTGCAACATTCTTAACCTTTTCCTACTTATATACTCACCTACAGAATAGTGCCATCCTTCTCTCTGTCCTGAAGACTTGTTTGGCCAACTCATTTAGTCATGTGAATGGATCAAAACAAAACAGCCCTCAGAAAATGCTTCCTTGTGATAGCAACTGAATTGGTAAGAGAGAGAAAATGTTGAAGAAACTTGAAATGCCATTTTTCTTTGGTATACATCAAGTGAGAGAGACATGATACTGGAATGATTACCTGCATTTTTGTGGCTGTCTCTACACATAGCGT
Organism: Oryctolagus cuniculus; assembly: GCF_051225735.1. NCBI lineage: Eukaryota > Metazoa > Chordata > Mammalia > Lagomorpha > Leporidae > Oryctolagus > Oryctolagus cuniculus. The sequence continues at coordinate 90,779,950 of NC_142876.1, forward strand.
GTTTCTTAAATTCTTTCCATGTTCATGTTGAGAGTGCACGAGAGCTTTTAGAAAGACATCTGTGCTTGAGGACTGAGGTTTTCACCGCAGGAAACGAAATTTTGCTAAGCTTGAGTTTTTACTTCTGTGAAACAGGGGTAGCCACGGTAAATAAATAATAATTTTTTTAAAGAAAAGACTTATTTATCTGAAAGGCAGAATAACAGAGGAAGAGAGAGGGATCTTTCATATACTGGTGCGCTCTCCAGATGGCCACAACAGGGACTAGGTCAGGCTCAAGCTAGAAGCCAGGAAGTCCATCCTGGTCTCCCACATGAGTGACAGGGACCCAAGAGCTCGGGCCACCATCCACTGCCTTTTCAGGCACAGCAGCAAGGAGCTGTGTCTGAAACTCGGCCACCAGGGCTCAGACAATGCTCCAATGTGGGATGCTGCCCACATTGCAGCACCCTAACCACCAGCACCACAATGCTGGCCCCTAAATAATGAATTCTTAGGAGTAAATATTACTGTTTTTTTTTTTTGAAAATGAAATGCAACATCTGGTACACAACATGAATTTAGTAGCTATTGACTCTGCTAACTATAGTGTATTTTGTCACCTATCTAAAGTGAGATTTTGTGGGGGGTAATAATAACTTCTGTTATTAAAATTTCCTCCGTTTTACTGCTATATATAATGGTAATAATGCAATTTTTTCTTTGTTTTATAACACATCTTAATAATACTGGATAAAACATGCATGTGGTTCACAAAAGCATCATGAATATTGACCATCTGAGTTTGCGATTGCCTAATTTGTTAATAGAATATTGTTCCTTTGTATACATTTAGCTCAGAGTTTTAAAGCTTGCCATGTCTCTGTATTTTGAATTGCATAGCTTGGTCACAAATAAGCTTGTTAAATGTTAAAGCTGGGGGTGGAGTTGTGGCACAGTAGGTTGAACCCTGACTTGGGAAGCTCATATCCCATATGGCTGTGCCAGTGCAGGTCCTGGAACCCCTGCTTCTGATCTAACTTTCTGTTAACGAGCTCCATGCAAGGCAGCAGATGATCGCTAAGTGCTTGTGTCCCTGCCACCCACATGGATGACCCAGATGCAGTTCTAGGTTCTTGGCCTTGGCCTGGACCAGCTCTGGCTGTTGCAAGTATTTGTAAATTGAACCGGTGGATGGAACAACTGGTTAACTAATTATTTTATACATACATGATTAGCACTGAAGTCTAGTATATTTACTGCTCAGGGTACTAATAGCTCCAAATAGATCACTTTGATTTGTAGCCTCTTCTTGTGTCTGGGAAACTTGAAGAGAAAGGAATTCCTCATAGTTTTTGCCCATCTGGAAGCATAGGCATCTTAGAGCTGTAATACAAGACATGCGACTTGTTCAATCAACAAGTGGAAAAGAAATTAAAATGAGGCTAATGAAACTTAGAAGCAGTCTCAAGAATGAGCATAGTGATGGCTGCTTCTTATAGTCATACTTGTTAGGCTAAATGCTGTGCCTAGAATATTTACCTGAAGCAAGCAGATGTTCTGCTTGAGAGCTTCTCCGGCAGAAGTGTGGTAGAAGCAGGTGTGGGTGGTCAGTGGAGTGGACACAGGAGGCTTTAGTTAACGTATGTGGGGACAGGTTGCACAGTCCCGGGCCAAGTGAACATAAGTTGGACTCCGGGAAACTCCAGTTCGTTATTAGTCATGGTGGCCCTTGTAATTCAGTGTGTTTTTCAAAATCGTAATGTTGATAAAGGGAGTTTAATGTGTGCTCCTTTAATTGAACAGTATTAGAAGCCAAGATTTTGATTGCTTTCTGAGAAATAAAGAGTATGCACACATGTTTCCTAATGTGATCATATGTGTATTTCGGCACGTTCCAAAAGTGATTTGCTACTTGAGTTCTTAATTTTTCCATCGTTACTGATGCCTGTGAGAGGGAAAAAAAAGTGATAAAATGATGAGGTACTGTTGTTTTACTTCTCTGTCCATGGTATTGGGGAAGATAATAATGACAATTGCTTAAAGGAATGTAGTAAGACTTTTTATTTGCTACCACGTGGTATTTATTGCATATTGTGACAAAATATACTATAAAATCTTTTGTTTGCAACAAAGTAAATGAAAAATAAGTTAATGCTGAATAAGGATTCCCCAAGGTAGAGCAGGCTTTGTTCACTTTAGTTACTCCAGTTTCTCAGGAAAATCTTTATGGTTCCATGTGATGCATTCTAAATTTCACACTAACGTTCTGTCTTGATTTTTCTTCTGTTAGATACCTGTCTTTCCTTAGGTCTTCACACCTAATGGACCTGATTGAGGAAGTTTGATACTGAATATTTGTGACCCACAAGTCCATTAACATGTATGGACTGGTAAAGCATACTCTTCTGGAGAAAGTACATTGAATAGTCCATTCTAGAACCTGTGTGCATTAGCTATTTGCTCGTATTTTAACAAACATTTTTGAGAAGTCCAGGCTGAACTGTCGTTTCCCTTTATTGAAACCCTACACTGTATTTAGTTGTCCTGCAGCGTGTTGTTCAGCTGGGAAGTGCCTGAAGGTACTGATCAGAGTTGTTTACCTGGGTAGACCACCCAGGACTGCTGGGGTTCTATTTAGTTATAAATTCTGGTGTAGTCACCTGGTTATTAAACTCCTCAACTATTTCTGTTGTATGTGATTCTTGATCTGAGTTGATGCACGTGTCCCTAACCCTGCTGTTCTGGCTGTCCTAGGCCATCTCCAGATCTGCTCTGATTTTCCCATGTGTTAGCACCTGTAGCATGAAGGCCTGCACCTCCCTGTCCCAGCTCCAGGTGCATGGCCCTGTCTGAAGGTTGCCCCTGACTATTCATACAATAAATGTCAGTTGAATATATGAGCTTACTTGGAAACAGATACAAGGGAACAATATCTTGAAACCTTGCTTTGGGGTTTTTCTGAAACCAGAGTGAAAGGTAAACAATAAATCACAAACTATGTGAGCCAACTCTACCATGATACTATGGTGCCTGGAACACAGGGAATAAGAAAGGTCCCAGGGACTGAGGAAATATGCTGATGGACTGAGTGTTTTGATATTTCTTAGCCTAATCCCAGGACTTGAATGATGGTTAAGTAAGACCTCCACTGCTGTGGATTCCTGGTCCTTCCCAGATGATGACATTTAAGTCAAAGAATCTTGGACTTGTGTTTGTGTGTTAGCTCCAGGTGTCTACCTAGTCAGGGTTTTCTCCCTAGCCTTACCTGCCTTTTCAGGATGTCTGCCTCTGGCTCACAGATTGTTCCCTCCACAGAAGGTCTTGTAGAGAGCTGACTAAAGAACTTTTAAATACTTGGAGTTTCTAACAGGCACTTAAAGGGTTCATCTAAATTCTGTTTGTTTTGGCTGGAGAAATAGATTCTGTGAGTAATGAACTTGAACTTTGTCACCTGATTATATCTTTTAGATAGCAGAAAAGGGGAGATGGAATTAGGAGGAAAGCTTGCTGTATAAATAGCTTGGCATTAAAGACTTCATCATCTCTGATTTGTCAGCTAAACTCAGGGCTGACTATTTTATACTATAAAATGTGATGATGAGCTGTTTAGAATTTATGATAGGCTTATGTCTCTGCCTTAGCAAGTTTGAAATAGGCCCTGCAGAAAACTCCAAGCACGAGGTAAATGAGAGGCAAGTTCAAGATAAATGATTTTGAACCTGCAGATTTCTCACATACAGGCATACACACACGTACACACATACATATACACACATTGCTATACTTATGATCTGCATTTTCTTCAGTATTGGAACAATGTGGAGGGGCTGGATCCTTGATGCAGTAGGTTAAAGCCCTGGCCTGAAGCACTGGCATACCATATGGGCGCCGGTTCTAGTCCCGGCTGCTCCTCTTCCAATCCAGCTCTCTGCTGTGGTCTGGGAAAGCAGTAGAAGATGGCCCAAGTCCCTGGGCCCCTGCACCCATGTGGGAGATCTGGAAAAGCTCTTGACTCCTAGCTTTGGACCGGCACAGCTCCCACTGTTGTGGCCATCTGGGGAGTGAACCATCAGATGGAAGACCTCTCTCTCTGTCTCTACCTCTCTCTCTAACCCTTTCAAATAAATAAATCTTAAAAAAAAAAAAAAAAAAAAGAAAGAATGTGAGCTTTCTAGATACCTTAGAATTCTCTCAAACATTGCTTTCTCCTACTTAGAGAGTATGTCCACATTTGTTATTCTGTGTCTGTGCAGTAATCAGACTTGAAGAAACAGAGAAAATTGTGAAATTGTCTGAGCCAACCTGAGTCAATTTCTCATTCCACCAGGAGTAGCTCCTGAGACTGCCCTTAGTACATTGTTTCTACTTGTACCTCCCTTCATGGGGCTCTTAGATTTTTTGTGTTCACTTGCTGGATACCAAAACAGTAAGGAGAGGATAGTGCTGTACTTTGACTTGCCTGATTAAGTCCCTTAACAGCCTCTTAATAACAGGGTGCCACGGTACCTTTCTGGGGATGTGGTGTTAAACTCATGGAGATTAGCTAAGGTTTTGGCACACAGTCCTTCACAGATATTAGCTCTCATTTATCTTAAGTGAGGGTACTTCAGATGGTTTGGATATACATAAAATGAAAAGATTAATTTATTTTGATGCCAACAAATTTTGAAACCCACGTGTAGTTATTTGAGAATGTGTGTTATCTGTCATCTTTTTGACGTCCCCTTGTGCTTTCTGCTTATGATAAGCCAACTTGCTTCTGATGGGGTTATTTAGTTAGGAAATCATTTAACTGGGTCTATACCAGGGTTTCCCAAAGTTTCTGAAAAATTGACAACCTGTAACCGGGTTTTGTGGTGTCTGTCTTAGAAACAGCACTAGAGCATTTATTTCTGTTTAGGATTAATTATTTATTTGAAAGGTGGAGTCCTGAGGGGCAGAGACAGGGAGGGAGGGAGGGAGGGAGATACAGAGAGGGAGGGAGAGAGAGAGAGAGAGAGAGAGAGATCTTTCATCTGCTGGTTCACTCCCCAAGTGTTCACAATAGCCAGAGCTGGGACTATCCAAAACCAGGAATCAGGAGCTTCTTCCTGGGTCTCCCAAGTGGGTAGGGGCCCAATGACTTGGGCCATCTTCCACTGCTTTTCCAGGCCATATCAGAGAGCTGAATCGGAAGTAGAGCAGCTAGGACTTGAATCAATGCCCATATGGATACCCGCACTGCAGGTGGTGCCCTTACCCACTATGCCACAGTGCCAGCCCAGAGCAGTGCTTTCAATTAAAGCTGTTTATACTAACTGCAAAAAATTTTCATAGCTTAAAAAAAATCACTGGCCTAAATGACTTTATGAAAATTAGCTTTGGAATTAAGATAGTCATGAGAAAGTGGGAAATTTGAAGACTGATTTGGTAGTTATAATAATGTCAGTCTTGTTAAACTTTTACATTTTTTAAAGTTCAAAGTTCTTAAGTCCTTGTGATTTAGAGATATACACAGAAATGTTTAAGCTGAAATTACATAGTATCTATGATTTGCATGTAAATAATGTTGGATGGACGAGCAGATCAGAGACAATAAACGAGACTGAGACATGTCTAAGATAAGTCTGGCCAGGAATTGGTCATTTTTGCAAGGCCATGGGTGCATCAAGATATGTTGGCTAGTCTGCTTTTCCTGTATGTGCTTTAAATTCTCCATAATAGAAGATGAAAGACAAAAATGAAAACTAGGGTAGAGAATCTTGATGTCCAGTGATTGTTGCTAATTATGGAAGACACTTACTGTCTTCCATAAGTGACCAAAACTGATTACAAGGATAAATTAAGATGATGGCTGCTAGGAGTGGAAAGTGTGCTATAAATGAGAAAAGCGCTTCCTTCTGTTACAGTAAGTTGACTAAAAACATGTGATTAAATCTAAATTTATTCATGAGAGTATGTCCCTTATAAGATAAAATATGCCTTATGAAATTTCTTCTTGGATAAGATGCATTTTGGCTTTGTTTATCAAAAGCACATCTTTAAAGCATCAAAGGGATTATATCTGAAGTTGTTAGGATTTACTAGCATCTAGAATATTATTTTAAATAATTAATAAAGAAGATACCAGAGTCTGCTCTTCTCTGACCTATAGATCTTTAGTTATCATTAGGATTAAAAAAAAAAACTAAGCTAAACTTATGTCCAATTCTATCTTAGCCTAACCTGTCAGGCCCCTTTGGAGGTATCCTATATTTGCTGATGGATCCTAAACTGATTAATGTTTGATGTCAGATAGCTTTGGGGAATTGTTCAGGGGAATATGGTTGTTTCTAGTGTACAGGAAATGTATGCTTTTTATGATCAATTCAGATCCAAACCTTTGTGACCTTCTATTTTATGGTTGGCTTTTGCATTTGTGAAAATGTAAATTGTGTCTGACATGTGGTTTGATCTTCTTTTTCTCTCTAGTTAAAAAACAAAGATAAAATAAAACTTCGTATTGGAAATTCCCACTCAGAATCACCAATTTCTGTGTTTATGTGCTCCCTCAGTTTATGTGTTCTGCAAATTTTCATCAATCACACTTGGGAAATGATGTCTTTGGAGTCAACAGTGTGTATCAGTTTCTAGAAACAAGTATTGTGAGCAGGCTGCTCTGTAAAACATGCACAGAAGTGTCTCTTACACTCTTTTCCTTGATATCGATCAGTGAAATCCTAGTACAAATGGCTAAAAATAGGGAAATTGTTCTTTGGAATAACTGTACCTTCAGCTCAAATGTAAACTTCTTATCATTTTTCTCTGATCTCACTGAGATCAGTAATCGCACTTGAGATCTGTCTGTGAAAAGGTGCATATGCTGTGGGTCCCTCCCCCGCCCCCCAGAGAATTTCAAGGCCTTCAATTGCAAGGACTTGTCTGTTGCAAATATTTTCTCTCATCCCTTCCTGTTTGTTAACCCCAACAGGTTTTCTGTGCCACTTGAGTACTGAATTTTGGGTCAAATGGCATTAAGATCTTCTCACAGTACTCTGAGAAATTTGTATCAGAATCAAAATATTTGCAAATGTTTGTAGGCTCCATTGCATAGTGCTATAACTTTGTCAGTTAAGGGACAAAGTCATATTTTCTTTACTCCTTGGAGAATCAACGGTGTGGTCACACTTGCATAGACAGGCATGGGCAGCTAGCACAATTATTTTCAAATCTTTTTCCTGCCAGAGGTCCCTCAAGTCTAGTATTCCTTGACAGTTGGATCATAAATGTTCCACCGTCTTGCTGTCTTGGGCAATCTTAGAAAAGTTCTGTGGAAAACAGTTAATTAATACAGTGTCTTTTTCTGGTTCCCATCTCTAATTCCCAGAGCCACAGTTAGATGGCTTTACATTTTAGTACCATACTTCATGGTATGTGGCTTAGATTTGACCTGCTGTGAGATTACATTCCATGTCATTGAGATTTTTGAATGGAATGTTTTTCTATTCATTTGTTCATTCATTGATTCATGCAAAATGAATGGAGTGCCTGTTGTGTCTAAAGCATTCTGTAAAAGGTAAGTGAAGGAACAGGCAGCATGGCAGGAAAGAAAGGCTGTATATAATTCCCACAGAACAACTCCTGGCACACAATGGTAGTGGTTTTAGTGACATCCTTATTGTTGCTATTGTAGCTATCGTCATCATCACCATCACCTTCATTCTTCCAGTGTTTGTGCCAAAATCAAATATTTTCCTTTATAATGAGTACACTTTCTTTGCTACAAGAGGCGCTGAGAAATGAGATAATCACGGTTAGGTAACTGGTTTGGAGGTGAGTCATACGGAAGCCTAATATGTTTTTAGTAAATGAAGTTCACTCTAATTTGATTGACTTCCTTCCCCTTGAATTTGTTGGCTAGGATTATTCTCTGATATATTGACCAGGACAGGACCCCGGTGATTTAATCCAATTGTTTGGAAGGGCCATGGCTCTTGCATTCAGACTGACTGGGAACAATTCCTGGCTCCCACTCTTGATAACAACGTGACCTTAACTCTGTCTCATTTCTTAATCTGTAGTTGGAGATCTTAAGACTACTGCTTGTTGGAACAATTAAGTTTGATACTGAAATTGGTAGCTCCCTGAGTGATTATGATGAGCACTTAAAGAATAGTGTGTCATTGTGGTCATTCTTACTGTTCTTTCATTGTTTTTGTTTATTACTTTTGTTGCTGATAGTATTTCTACCATGAATACCAGTTTAACACCTGTCCTCTAACAGAGATCCTCCATGCTTCTGAATAATGCACTTTCTACTCAAACTAGACCAAGGTAATTGACCTTTGATCATAGGATGGATAAGGTAGAAGAGTGTAGCTTTCTACTCGTATTAGTGAAATTTGAGTGAAATCATTATAAGTTCTGGATAATCATTAAACCAGGTTCTGGGCTCTCTGCCCCTAAAGATAAAAATATTGACTCTGACCTTTTCTTGGTTCCTGAGACATTACATGCAGGTGTACGTTTTAAATATGCTTATATATACCTGCCTATACTGTTGGTGACACACACACATACACACACAGAAAATTAACCTTCCATGTAAGATCTATCTACCCCCCAAATAATAATATATGGTTCTTCATACTACCTCTGGAATGTGAACACTTAGTTGAGACAATGCTGTTCTCATTGACCAATGCAGACATCTATAGTAAGTGTTATACATTGTCAATAGTGTGATACCTGGCAATATAGTACACATTTGAGCAAATAATAATAATGACATGAAATAAGATTGAACAGAATTCTCAGCACCATTAGAAACTGAAGACAAATATAAATGCTTGATTTCCCTCTCTACATCTCTCTTCCAAGAAAAGGAGTAGTGCCAGCCATGTTTCTTGTTTTTGTTATATTTGAGGTTATGTATGCATACAACCTGACCAATGAAATTTCATTCCAAGAACTGAATTTATGTAAGTATTTAAAATTCTCTTCCATATGAGTTAATGGAAGTCTTTTCATTCTCTACGGATTGGTTGTTTTTATAGGAAACATAGGAAGATGTTTGAGATTGATAACCACCATGACTTCCTTCCTTAATAATACTGAAATACTGCTGTTGCCAACTTGATAGCCCTTCATTTTCCTTCTGTCCCTGCCTCCGTTATCTCCTTGAGGTCACAGTTACTCCTGACAACATTATGGTGATGAGAGCTTTACCGTTTCGAGAATTGATTGCCCATTCCTGTGCTAAGATCTCTTCCCCATATGACATTGACAACAAGGCTGGGAGATTGCTGCCATCACTGTCCCCATTTGAACTGTACCACAGGACCATGAACTCTTAGTGACTGTGAAACCCTGGGACCCTTACCTTCTGCATTGTGGTCTTGCACACCCCATCTCCTCTCCTGGACCCAGGCCTCCCTCTTCCTTCCTTGCATGCTGCAGTGCTTGCACACAAGTGCTCTCACATCTTTTTGGCCCCTGGTGGCTTTGCCAGTGTGAGTTTCTGGTAATGACGGAACTTAGGTTTCAAAATAATAACCGTGGTATTGAATCCATTTTCTATTGACGTTGAAATGAATATTTAGTTGTTGTTTTTAGTAAATACATAAATGGCTAGGAAAATAAGACTGTTCAGAACTGTGGCATGAATCATGTTAGCCAAAGAGTAAAATATTTAACTGAAGCACTTAATTTCCAGAACTTTTATTTATTTTCCTCATCTGCACAATGGCCAAATCAAGATACCTAATTGAGGAAATGATTTTGAAAATAAACAAGACTCCCTGGCCCATGGCTTGACACTTAGGAAATACTTGACTAGTATGAATAGTCTTTTTTTTTTTTTTTTTTTTTTTTTTTTTTTTTTTTTTTTTCTGACAGGAGCGGAGTTTTAATGGCAGATTAGTCAACCTGGCTTTCTGTAATGGTCAGTTGTATCTGATATTCAAATACTGCCATTTAAAGATTAGAATTAGATTTGGTTGAGAATACTACACATGTGAAATTGAACTCCCTTTGCCTTATTTCTATTGCTTTGAAGTTAGAGTTGATGATTTTCTTGGTTAATCTTTAGTGAATGCTATACCTGTAATACAAAAATTTATATGGTAGGACTTCCAGACCACTCCAACACTGCTCATTAATTTAGTCCTATAAAATTAAACTATAAACCTGACTGGTGTTTTTATTATATATGAGTATGACAGAAGCCCTTGGGGCTTCATCCATTCTCTGTTGCTATGTTCAGTTGATTAAAGATTCTAAGGCTTATTTTTTCATTAATTCTGATTTTCCCAAATTATTGTAATGTCAACACATGCTCCCTCTTCCCCTGGATGTAAAAGTAAGTTTCTTGAAGAAAATAATTTAGGCTTGGTACACCGGAAGATATCTACCCTTTATGTATTGGTACTGTCTGGGTGAATACACTCTACCTGCTGACTGTCTTGCTGAGTAAGGCAGATATAGTCCCCATCCTGACTGTGTCACCTATAGTGTTAGGAAGAAAAATGCATCTGAATTCACGAGGATGCTTCTTTCTAGTTCTAAGAATAAGATCTGCAAATGCCCCCTCAGATGATCTTTTTACTTCTACTTCATCTCCTAGTATTGTTTTCTTCCCCTCTGTGTGAGGCTAGGATTTCATGGGCGAGTGTTTCAAATTCAGTATTCCCAAAAAGAAAATTCCTTTGCCCCAATTCATTGCCTCTACCATTTATTGTGTTGGTTTTGTTAATGGTTTCTCCTTTTGCATGGGTTTCAAGATTGGCAATACTTGTCTGGACTTAACCATTCTGTCTTCCAGAATGCCTGAATTCTTTGTATTCTTTCTCTGAAATGCATCTCATATTCCCTTACTCTTGCTGGTTCCCTACGCCACCCCTGTGTCTCTCTCTCAATATTTTAATAGGTTCCTAATTAATCTCCCCGCCTCCAACTCCCCTAAGTCCTTTAGTTAATCTTGGAACAGTGTTGCTACAAATTAAGTGCTTTAATTACTTTTTATTTGAATTGAATTTTATTGATAAAACCACGTATCTGTATGGGGATAGATCTTTCAGTGTTGGTGGGCAACACTTTGAGACTCGAGAGACACCACTCTGAAGTGCATATACCTATTTGTGAAATCTGCTTTGCATCATTTACTGTAACTCACTTTGAGCTGTAATCAGCATAATAGCCTTTGCAAAATTTTTTTTTTTTTTAAGAAAAGGATCAACTCAGGGACTTGCATCTCATTAGTACTTAAAGCAGTCCATCTCTATAAAATGAATACAATAAGAAGCATTTCTATAATGTAACACTAAAAGATAAATGTCGGGTTGTCAGAAAACTTAAATGAATAATAGTATTTGAGGCATTTGTTTTTCTTGCAATTCAAGACATGATAATTACTGCTATTGAAGTTTTTTCCCTCAATGTAGCTTAGATGTCTTTAGGACAAGGGGCTTTTGGACACATAAATCATTTTCCTGTCTTGTCAGATGTTCTTTAAGGATTATGAGTATTTTTATGTGCTGTGTGAGAAAACAAAGCCTGTAGAGTTGAAAGGCAGCAAAGACTTGCACTGCTTGTAAAAGGAAGTGTGGTGCAAAACTTCGCAGAATGAAAAGAATGAGTATGTGGTTTGAAGAAATAAATGAACCTAGGAGGAATCCATTTAAAAGATGAAGTCTCATGTTACTATCTTGGCAGACAATTAAGTTAATAAGTTAGCAAAAAATACGATAATTCCTACTGAACTGATCCCTTTATTTGAAATATGTGTCTGCCCATATTTTAACTCAGCAGTGGAAGATTTAGTGGCCATACTGAACCCCACTCATTGTTTCCAATGTCAAGAGTGCAGGATGAGGCTGGTGCTGTGGTGTAGTGTGTAAAGCTGCCGCCTGCAGTGCCAGCATCCCACATGAGCTCTGGTTCAAGTCATGGCTGCTCCACTTTCAATCTAGCTCTCTACTATGGCCTGGAAAAGTCATAGAGGATGGCCTAAAAGCTCGGGCCCTTGCTGCACTTGGGAGACGCAGAGGAAGCTCCTGGCTCCTGGCTTTCATATTGGCTCAGCTCTGACCGTTGTGGCCCTTTGGGAGGTGAACCAGTGGAGGGACGATCTTAAAAAAAAAAAACAAAAACAAAAAGAATTGTCCCTTTTCATGGAAACTGCCCCCAGCATGCATGTGCAACTGCTCTTGCCTGACTAACATGATAAGAACTGGGGACTTTACATATCCCTGTTGCAATGAATGGTGGCTTTCCCAGAGGTTCCCTTCCTCTGTTCAGAAAGGGAGGAATGGAAGAAGGGAGAAGAGGGAGTTACATATTTAATCACTGTCAACAGCATTAGGGTTATAAGGCCAACCAGGTGTTTGCACTGGAAAGCCACATTCTGCAGAGTTCTGCCTATGGTTACTGTTCCAGCGGTTAGCCTTACGTAATTAAATTCTGCAAAAGAAAATGGAAAAATACTTTTTACACTACAGGCATGTTACCTATCTATGAATCATTTTCCCTCAATTTGTGGATTTTTTTAAAAGCCTGTTTCCCAAGAGTTAAGGGAAACGATTTATTTTCTTCCTTAACATCTACATGAAATAACACGTCAATGCTTGGACATGTATACGAAGATCTCATGATACTCTATAATATGATGTATCTGTCTAATGCTGACTACCCATGGGGAAAATGTCTTAGAGAGTAGAATTGTTTTGAAACTTTTTAAAAAAGATTTTTATTTGAGAAAGGGAAAGAGAGACAGACTCCCCAAATGCTTACGACAGCTCCAGTTTGGTCAGGCTGAAGACGGAAGCCGGGAACTCCATCCAGGTCTCCCACATGAATGGATGACAGGATTCACATACTTGAACCATCACCTTCCTTGCAGGTGTGTCACCAGGAAGCTGGATCCGAAGTGGAGATGGTATTCAAATCTGAGTGCTGTGGTGTAGGAAGCGAACATCCCAAGCGGTGGCGTCACCTGCTGTGCCACTCTGCCACCACTTGTCCTTTTATATTCTCAGAATTCCCCTTCCATAGGAAAGCCTAAGGGGCAAATGTATTGACTGCAGACAATGAAATGTGGGCAGAAATGAGCTGGGGCAGGTGACTTCTCAGGGAGGTACAGGACAGACAGCCCATAGCAGGATGTGGAGACAGTTTCTGGAGCATCTAGAACAGGGCTGGTTTTAGGTTGTTCTGTTGGGAAGCTGGTCCCTGGCAGTCCTGATATGATCAGAATGTTCTTGAGCGTGAAAGAAAACACACGAATGGCCAAGTGATGTCTCTGCTAGGCCCCTCAATGACTTTGCTTTGGTCGTAGGCTCTGCCCAGCCTGGTTGTCATGCTGTGTTCTCTGCTTGTCTCTAGCTACCCGCTGGCCCCTCTGTTTACCATCCTCCTGTGCTTCTCACATAAAGTAGGAGTCATCACTTCATTAATTCTTAGGATGAGATTAAATGAGTTGGTATTGGAATGGCACCTGATGTGTTGAATCAGCCATAGGATGTAGTGGTGTGCTCTTGGCGCAGAGACTAGGGTGGTTCTAATCTGGTGATTAGAATGCCATAATGTGGCCTTTTTGGGCCAAGGACTGTATAAGCAAGTGTGGCCTCCTACCCAGGATTATGGTCATGATGCCAGGATGAGCCTAGTCTAGAATGTGTGCCCTACTACTGTTAAATTAGTGGTACTCCAATTTTTATCTTCAAGCTGCACATAATCACTTTTTATGAATTAGCATCATACTTGGAAACTCAGTGTAGACAGATTCAGAGTAGATACGATCCTCTTTGGAGCCCCTGGCACCCTCAGCCTACTTCTGACTGCCCATAGGAACCTTTGCTTTAAATAAATGATGATCTTTTCAATAGGGTGTTAGGCAAAACACCAACCTGGAATGCTTAATGAGCAGACAGGGAGGCAAATTGCTGCAAGGAAAACGCTCCCATCTTGTAATCTCACGTTGGGAGTAACTTGAAGTGGGAGAGCCGAGCTGTGGGCACAGAGAGGAGCTCACTATGACACGACATAGGATTCTGGTGCCTGCTGTGTAGCTGCCACCTGTAATCTCAAAGAAAAGGGGAAATAGGCCGACAAAGCCACATTTTTTATTATGTTCAGTGTCATTGATGTCATTTCGGATGATAATGTTTGCATGGGCTCCTAGGAAGTCTTTCTGTCCATAATAGGAGAGAAATCCCAAGAGGCATGTTGTTTTAAAAGTGTTACATAGTATACTCCACACTGTGGACTTCTACCATTCTCAGATTAGGAATGGTGGAATTGTATTTTTTTAGTAATATTTTTAATCAAAGGGAAAATAGGAATAAGGCTAAGTAGCAAAAAGTAGTTAATACCACACTACTTAATAAAATAGTTGAACCTCTTTAAGCATTTCCAGAATTGGTTCAAATAAAGATTCCAGATTTTACTGTGAAGAAAAAGATTTTTTTAGATTACATGGTAGAATGGGGAAGAGTAAGAGTTTTGTTTTGTTTTCTTTTTCTTAGTATTCATGGAATTTTTGGAGATGGTTTTATGTGCTACGACTGTTAATTATTTTTACGAAGGTGGGTCTGAATAAACTCTTCTTGGTAATTGGAATTATTGGGATTTTTAAAAATGCGAAAATCATATTTGTCAAATTTGATGTTTTATAAATGCCCAACAATGTTCCTAGCTTATAAAGTTATAGAGGTGGGAAAAACCAGCACTTTGTGTTGTTTCTTCACAGTTAACTTTTTTAAGACCAATCAACAAGCAAAGAAATAAGGCTATTACTTCCCTTGGAAAGGAAATTCCATTGTTAGTGGTTAGTCCAGAGACATGGAACTCATCTGCTTTGTCTTGTTAGTTTTTTTAAACTTAATCTTAAAATATCTTTTCTTTAAATAGAGTTCTAAGTTTGAGATTTATGACTCGGGATCTCTTAAATTCCTATCTGCTTAACTTGATTCACTGCTTCCAACATAGATTTTGTTCTGAATTACAAAGAAAAAAGATATTTAGCTGATATGGGCCATCTGGCTTTAAAATGTGGAGAATTGTCTTCCAGCCTGCATCTATTTTAGAATCACTATTGGATCAGAATCCCAATGAATCCAAAACAGTAGATTCACAATTTAAACTTTAATGCTTTGGGGATTATAAATCACAGCACATATGGGATGGTGCATGTTTTGGAGAAATGAATCCTTCTGGCCCACATGTAAAATTAAAGCTGTCTCGATTTTGTGTTTATTGAATGCATTTACATTACCAAGGTGGGTTTGAATAAATACGTATTTGATTTTTAGTCTTATCATTGGGATTTTTACAAACTAAAAAAAGCATTTGTCAAATTCTCCTGCATTTTAAATGCTTAACAGTGTCCCTAACTTAGAAAGCGTCTCAGAAAACAGTGGATTGTGTGGTTTTTCTGTTATGGTCCATTTTTTAAAAACCAATAAAAAAGTGAAATACAAAATCGGTATTATATTATTTCCCTTGGAATGAAAATTCCCATTGGTAGAGGTTACTGCAAAGATAGGGAACTCCTTTTCCACAGAACCCTTGTACTGACAAGAGTGCTTATTTGGACAGTGATTTTCATAATTAGCACAGCTAACACACTTTGTCCTATTTTAGTGGTTTTTTTCTTTTCCAAAATATGTCCTCATCTTTAAAATAAAAAGAAATTCTCTCTTTTACAACAAAATGGATACACAACTGGAAACCATTACACTTAGTGAAATAAGCTAGTCCCCAAAGACAGGTATCATATGTTTTTTGCTGATCTGGGGTAACTAGTAGGGTACCTAAAATGGAATATATTAAAGTAAAATGAACATTTTGAGATTTGGTGATTGTTTTACAGCCCTTGTCTCTTCTGTCGAGGAACAGTATGCTTTTCTTCATACTGTTTGTTGAACCCTTTACTTAGTGGAGGGTTAACCTTATCAATATTAAATAAACTGAAAATATATTTGTAAAAATCAGAAGTGCAGATGGGAGAGAGAGGGGGAAACAGGGTTGAAACGTAGTCAGCAGGGAGGGTCCGGTGGGAAGTATCACTATGTTCCTAAATCTGTAACAATGAAATACATGACATTTGTATAACTTAAACAAAAATTTAAAAAATTTTTAAAAAAGTTCTGCTGAGGTTTATTCCCTGAAAGAAAAGTACAAAAGTTCAAGACAAGTTCAGTTGTTAGATCTCTTGCATGATTTCTCATCTTCGTGTTGTTCAGTGTGTAAGTATACAGAAGCCTGTGCAGAGAAGGCTGATACTACTCACTATACCTAAAATATTTTGATCCTGAAATACTTTGGAGGACTCCTGCTTTGCTGATTGCAGTTTGAGAGAAGGACTTTCTGGATGGCACAAGTAACTTTTTTATTGGAGGCATTTTTGGGTGCTGATGTGGCATCAGATTCCTGTGCCCCTATGAACTGCAGTACTTTGTAATATTTCCAAATTTGGATTGAAATGTATGATATCATACCAATTTCCTCTATTTTAAATTCAAACAATGCTATTAGTCAACTGATGGTGCCTTAGAATTAAATAAAGTATTAAATTATACAGCTTTTCATTCTAACATATTACGTGTAGCTTAATCTACGGAAAATACAATGTTAAGTGAAATAATGGAATGAGAAGAGAAAGACTGTTTTGCGGCCTTTTTTTGTAGAATACAGTGAAATTTGTTTTCCAGAATATAACAAATAATGCTTGGGCTGGCATCAGGGCACAGTAGGTTAAGCAGCTGCCTGCAATGCTAGCATGCCATATGAGTGCTTGTTCAAGTTCTGGCTGCTCCGCTTCCAATTTTGCTCTCTGCTAATGTGCCTGGGAAAGCAGTAGAAGGGGGCTCAATTGCTTGTGTTCCTGCCATCCAGGTGGGAGTCCCAGATGGAGTTTTTGGCTCCTGGCTTTCTCCTGGCCTGGCCCAGCCC
The DNA here is from genome assembly GCF_051225735.1 of Oryctolagus cuniculus. Taxonomy (NCBI): domain Eukaryota; kingdom Metazoa; phylum Chordata; class Mammalia; order Lagomorpha; family Leporidae; genus Oryctolagus; species Oryctolagus cuniculus. The sequence continues at coordinate 90,796,840 of NC_142876.1, forward strand.
CAGCCATTTTGGCCATTTCAGGAGTAAACCCGTAGATGGAAGATCTCTGTCTCTTCCCTTCTTTCACTCTGCCTTTCAATAAATTAATCTTTTTTTTTTTTTTTTTTTTTTTGACAGAGTGGACAGTGAGAGAGAGAGACAGAAAGGTCTTCCTTTGCCGTTGGTTCACCCTCCAATGGCTGCCGCAGTGGCACTCTGCAGCCGGCGCACCGCGCTGATCCGATGGCAGGAGCCAGGTACTTATCCTGGTCTCCCATGGGGTGCAGGGTCCAAGTACTTGGGCCATCCTCCACTGCACTCCCTGGTCACAGCAGAGAGCTGGCCTGGAAGAGGGGCAACTGGAACAGAATCCAGTGCCCCGACCGGGACTAGAACCCGGTGTGCCGGTGCCGCAAGGCAGAGGATTTCAATAAATAAATCTTAAAATAAAACAATAACAACAGCAGCAACAAAATAACTGCTGATGCTTTCTGGCAGCCCAGTGATCAGTGCTTTGTACACATTTCTCTGTAGCAGGTATTACTGTCCCATTTTGAAATAAGGAAACAGAGTCTAAGCACTTGCTGATTGAAAATGAGATTTTAATACAAGGCAATCTGTTTTTCAAAACCTACTCTTCATTGTAGTTAATAGAACATTGACCATTGTCTTTATTTAAAAAAAAAAAGTGCTATTTTTTTAAAGACAAAGAGAAGGAGAAGCAGAGAGAAAGGATATCTTCTGTCAGCTGGCTTACCTCTCAAATGCCCTCAGCAGCTGGGGATGGGTTAGGACAAAGCCAGCAGTCAGGGACTCCAAATGGTTTTCCTAAATGGGTGACAGGAACCCAAATACTTGGGCCATCACTTGCCACCTCCCAGGGTGTGCATTGACAGGAAGTTGGTTCAGAAGTGGAAGTAGGACTTGATTCCAGGCATCCCAATTAGTGGCTTAACCCACCTCGGCAGAGTGCACACTCTGAGCATTGACATTTATTTACTTCATGCATGTTGACTGCTGCATTTGCATTATGACATATGCTAGTGATTTCCTGAACTGGCTCATTACTAGCACCTCTTTGAAAGCTTTTGCAAGCTACTGATTCCTTGGCTCAACCCTCAACAGATAATTATTCATTGGTTTTGCTGCAGGGCTTGGGAAGCTGTATTTTTTTTTTTAAACTTGAATATAAAAACTCCTTGTGATTTTGATGAAGGAAGATTTGGGAATGACTAATAATCACATGATAAGAAGCACTTTATTGAATGAAGATAAAAATACAGTAGAATGAACTTAGTGCCCAGATTTTGAAGAACTAGAATCGCGTGTCCTGTGACCCCCAAATTGGTCCTCATACCTGAAGGTCTGTTGGGAAATTAGATGTGCACAAGCCCATCCGTACGCAGTACCTTTGCCCAAGATGCATAAATTCACCTTCCTGCTTTCCTATCCGTACAGTGTTCTGGCTGTGTTCAAAGCTTTCTTTAAGAATTGCCTCAGTGTACAGTGACACAGATGGAGTTGGGCAAGATGTCAACACAGACGACCTTTCAGTCTTCGGCACTGATGGCAATAAAAAGGCGAGTCCCTCTAATCTGCCTGCAAATAGCTGCAGCTTCCTTGATCTGGTTTAATCAAAGGAACAAGCCCATAGGGGTTTAAAGGATTCCATGCTGCTGCTGCCATTAATTTAATTGCTGGAGTACAGTGTATTATGGGGAAGTTGAGTTAAACACTAAACTCTGTAGGGCAAGAGACTAAACAGGTTACTTCCATAATGAGCGTTGTCGTTAAGCAAAGATGTAGTATTCCCCTGAAGGGTGTCTTTGCAGAACTGGCAGTTACGTCTGAAGTCACCGTGAAAGAGAGATAACAAGTGCAGTTGTGGTCTGGGGAATTGGGCAGCAGTGAATGAGGCAAGGTTGGTGAGAAACAAATGCTCAGTGACTTCAGTGACGACTTACTGGCTACCATCGTGTTGGGTGTCCGGGAGTTGTACCACCTTCCTGTTCTCCCTGAGCTGTGTGATAAGTCAAGATACTCTCTTTTAAATATTCATATGGGTAAATATGGAAGTAACTAGAGTTATAAATATTTAAGTGCACTATTGTGTATTTTGTGTTGTACAAATCCATCTGAGAGCCAACATTATGCAGGGGCAACTGAGCAAATGAGTTAAAGAAGTCTGGTGGTCCATTTTATGTCCAGTCTTTCAGGTCGTCCGCCTCTCTGGCAGTGTCTTCTTGGATGCAAACTGGGCATGATTTAGATGAATGAACTGGTTAAATTAATAAGTTTATTGCAGGCATTGGGCCCAGTTTACCCAATTGTTAATGCCATTTCGTCAGAGCTGCTTTGGTAAGCATGCTTGTCTAATGATGGATTTTGACATTTCAACATAAAATTGTCTTCTTTCTTAAAAATTGGCTTTCTCTGATACCAACCTGGTGTTAAGGCCCATTTCTCCCTGTTGACCAGTTTTATTAAGATCACTTTCCTTCAGTTAAATATATCACGTTTACCACAAGATAAACAAGGAAGTCATTCTCAAATTTCCTATTTTTTCAGTTGTTTCACACTTCTAGCTTGCATAACTTTGGAAAAATAGCATTTTGTCTTCAAATTAGCTCCCATACTAGTTCTATGATTCTTTGCAGGACTCATCATAATATCCATGATAATTTTGATTGGCAGTGTCAAGCAACCATGGTATGCCTGGCATGGTGCCAACCAAAGCATTTTCTCACTTTAATCTTTACAATAATTCTGTATTGATGCATAATTGGTCAGTTATTTCTAAAAGCTCACATATGAACAAGCTGATGAAGGCTGGCCAGTCACCTTGTAACTGATAACTGATCATGAGAACATTGTTCAGCCAAAGCTTAAGGATGAGGGAGAAAGACCTGAAGTATAACAAGGGATAAGTAGCTGTTGGTGCCCAAGACCTTGACTGGAAGTTGAGTTTGGTCTATGTCTGGAAAGAGAATCCTGTCTGATAACATTGGGTAATTTACTTTCCCTTGTTTTTTCCTCCCATCCTGCACCTGCTCTATACCATTGCCCTCACTTCATCCCACCTCACCTTAATTTTTGCTTGAACCTGGGTAATACTGTTGTTGTTGAAGATTCACTCACAAATGGGCACAACACTCAGGCCATAGCCAGGAGCCCAGAACCGCATTTGGATCTCCCGCATGAGTAGCAGGGGCCCAAGGGCTTGGACCATCTCCCACTGCTTTCCCAGGCACATTAGCAGCGAGCCAGATGAGAAGCTGAACTGCCAGAACTTGAACCCATATGGTGCTTGAACAGCTCTGGTTTGGGATGCTGCTGTCTCAAATGGTGGCTTATCCAGCTGCACCACAACACTGGCTCTTGGGTATTGTTTTGATTGAATAAAAGAAAAGACAGAAAATACATTCTCGGTATATATATTCTGTAAAGTCATGGCCATAGAATCTGAGTTCAAAGTTGAGTTTAAATCATAGGAGTTCAGATATGAGCTTATGGAATTGAGTAACTTACTCCCTGGATGACTCAGTTTCGTTAAGTTTAAAATTCTGAGTGGTAGAGTGGCAGCTCTTTGGGAAAATTGTGAAAGATGGAGCTGCATCTGTCACAACCTGAACACAGTGACTGGAGCCTGGGAAGAGCCCCCAGACAAGGGGGTGGAATGGTGACCCGCTTCAGGGTGTGGATTTGGGGTGTTATAAGTCAGATAAAAGAATAATGACATTGGGTGCTGTGGGATTTGTGAGCTTGAGTCCTTGTGCTGCAAGAACAACAAACAGGAGCCTGCTTGTTTACTAGAACGTGTCCTTGATGAGGGGCTGATCTGTGTTCAGCTTGAAGAGCCCTTCAGAATTTTAATTATTTGGAGGAGCTCCCCAGGGTAATAGAAGTTGCTTTATGGTTGTTTTGTCTTCATGTCAAACCGAAGGGATAATTGTAACAAATGAGCATTCCTGTGCCAAGACGTGACACAGCAAATGAGCTTATGGATGACAATGATCATGGTCATGATCAGCATGGCTCAGGTTCCAGTCTGATCTGTTGGCTGCAGGCTGCTTTCTAAAGACAAACGACTCGCTTAAAGAGATGCTACATCTTTTCTTGAAAGTTTTCATTGAACAGTGCTCAGGTTATTGATTTTTTTCCCATAGAGACTGAAGATGTATTCGTCAACATTATACTTCTCCTTTCCCTGTAGCTTCTGTCTGTCCAGACACAACTCCAAGGAGATGGATTGCTCATCCTTGAATGTCTTCTTAGTACCCTTTACATAACTCAGCATGGTACTATTATGAAAGATGTAATAATATAATTATTACTCTAACAGCTCGTATTCTTAAAACATATACATGGACATTTTGAAGTACCCTCAGTATCTGTGAGGCATGATATTAAAAGGTTTGCATCATCATCTCATTTAATCACCTCAACAACCCTGTGAGGTATTGAAGACTTTGATTCCTTCCATTTTCCACGTACAGGAGAGGTTAGGTTAGATAGCTAAACTGAGATACCCAGAGCCACATCTTTCAGCTATACCTAACTGTGGGAATGGAGGACACAGACCTATATGTTTAGAAACCTATATGCTTAGAACTTTATTTCTAATTTTTCATTTTCCAATAAGTCCCTGTGACTTTCTGCGTCATTGTAGCTCAGGTCCTAGCTTTGTGCTGAACGCAGCATAGGAGGTATTGGAAACAAAAGATGAATGAGTTCAGCCCATCTGCAGAGAGGATCCTGGGAAAAATGGTACCGAGCCTCTGCAAGCCTAGAACTAAAGAATTTTACACAATGACCAATCCTCTGTGTCTACAGAAAACTGAATGTAGCAAAAGGACAGCAAAGCCGGGTTAGAAGCATTCAAGTGTGAAAGTTCGACAGGATACTTACTTTTTTTTTTTTTTTTTTTAAAAAAAGCTGCTCAGGCATAAAATAATTAAACTGTTCATGACAGCGTATAATTGCATCATTATGTACACAACTCTGTTACTATAATTTGGTTCATAAGAGAGCAAAGTGTCAAAATTTTTGTAATAGTGTTTGAGTTTGTGGTAGCTTTTCCTAAGCAAGTGTTTGGTTTTGCTTTGAAGTGTAAACTTGTGACACATCTTTATATTCTCGGCTGCTGCAAATTGTTCATGCAAACTGTGGAGCTGATTCATTGCCCATTCTCAGAGTTGAGTATCAGGCCTTTACATGAATATTATGTGTCTCAGTGTTTGACATATATATTTGTATACTTATAATATAACTTGTATTAAAATTAGTTTTATTTGGAGTTTATGGTATTTATGATAGATTCTTTAAAAGTAATAATGAGTAGAATTTATTCAAGAGCACTTTAACTAAACTCTGTGCTCTCAGGCTCCAGGTGGAGACTGATACTTTGCAGAAGACAGGGGTTACTGAGCAAATTAATAATACAAACCAGATTTTGGAGAGAATAGTTAATGAACTGGAGAGCAGAAACTTTTCAGGCAAGATTTTGCACTTAAGGACTGTGCATTGACTTTCAGAAGATTGATGTGTTAATTACTAATCATTGTTTGAGTTAATTACAATGACAACTTTAGGTGCCTCTATTTGGCTCTATTCTGTAGCTTGGTCTCATACAAATTCTAGTATCACTTGACTATTACAATGATGTACACTGAATCCTTTCTTAATCGCTAGTTATGCAGTTTTCCACTAATTTACTAATACTGTACACAGAATAAAGCCTGTATAAACCTTACCTCTTGTATCTGTTGGAGGTTCCAGTTAAAAGCATTTTCTGGGCTTTTCTGAGACTTAGGTAACACATGTGAATCTGTTGTAGTGCTCAGGAAATAGGTAACTATTTGTTAGTCCAAATTAGTGTGTAGCTGCTGCTTCTCCTGTTGTTCTTGTCCAGAGAGTTGCATTGCAAATTCATCTAAGACTTGTGGTTAGACCATTTCCTCTCCCACATTTCAGCATTTATTGAGAAATTTCACAGAAACACAAAAATAAAATATGGCATATTCATTGATTTCCCTGTGAGCCAATAAACCTAAAGAAAATCCCAAATCTTGAAACATCGATTGGACTTAACCCTACTAAATCTCTCCTGGGATTTGAGGTTAAAGAAGCTTCTGAAACTTGAACTGGGTGGCCCCAGTGTCCCTTATGGGCCTGAAGACTGTATCTTTAAGTCATCTTCATAGTGAACTCTTTCTTTTCTAAAGCTCTGATTTTCCTCTTTTACCACATTATGTAGAATTAAACCAGCCTTTGGCCCTTGTGAAATACCCATATGGTTACACTCAGGTACACTATGCCCTGTTGTAAAAGAATTTGCCCAATATTGCTTCCTTGGTATTCCAATAAAAGTTTGGAAAGATTTTTCAATCAAACCAAGTTATCTTTGTACAAAGTGAGATTTTCCATAGGTGCATTCTTTCCTAGAGTTCTAACACTAATACTGAATACCCTTTGTCAAATGGTATTGACCGTCTATTTTACAATATGATATGGTCTATTGTTTCCTTGCCAGAGTTTTCTGGAGAACATCTAACAGTTGAATATGTCAAAGACAAGATTAGCCAGACAGCAGAGGAGATTTTTTTGGGCTCATCAAGAGGGGAAATGTTGCCTGCTGACGAATGTCTTGAAGTGGTGGGAGACACTCAGGGTTTTATAATACTAGGAAGTCATTCAGGAATCACAAAGGAGGAGAGACTTAAATGTGCAAGAGTAGGTTGGTCCTTGTGGTTTGGGAGTTTCCCAACATGCAAAAGCTAGAGTTCACTTCACTTGGCTATTTCCTGGGAGCACAGGGCTCAGGTGAACTTGAACTTTGCTTTGAACTAGTAGCTTTGTAAATTACTGTGTTTTTGTTTTTCCTGCTATTTGGATTGCCTTCTTAGTTGGCCGAAGAATTCAGAAACAAGTTTTCATTTTACAAATTGAAAAATCCGTTCTGGCTCTAAATTGTTTTCTTTTTAAAGATTTATGTATTTGAAAGTCAGAGTTACACAAAGAAGGAGAGGCAGAGAGAGAGAGAGAGAGAAAGAGACAGACAGACAGTGAGTGAGAGGTCTTCCATCCACTGGTTTACTCCCCAGTTGGCTGCAATGGCTGGAGCTGCGCTGATTTGAAGCCAGGAGCCAGGAGCTTCTTGCAGGTCTCCCATGCGGGTGCAGGGGCCCACGGACTTGAGCCATCTACTGCTTCTTTCCCAGGCCATAGCAGAGAACTGCATCAGAACTAGAGCAGCCGGGACGCCAACCGGCGCCCATATGAAATGCCAGCAGTGCAGGTGGTAGCTTTAACCGCTACACCACAGCGCCAGCCCCTAGCTCTAAACTGTTGACAGAAAACTTCAAAATCTTGCATTCCAGTGACTGTTAGCCTTTCCTTCAAGCCAGCATGTTTTGGGACTAACAGCTTGTTCCTATCTTCACAGTGGGTCCTAGACTATTGCCTTTCACCACAGTTGCCTCTGAAAGTTTGGGTGTGGGAACTACACAGTTGGTAGACTCCTACATGTGTTCCTCTGCCCAGCCCCCTGAATGAGCTCTCAGATATACAATCAAGAACAAGTCTCCCTCTGACTAGTTTGAGTCAAACCTTTTTACCTGCTTCTTGAGAGTTCCTAGACACATGTGTTGAAAAACCAAATTTATAATATATAACCCTATAAACAGTCTCGCTCTGACTCTCAAATTTCTATTTTTGCAAAGAGTTTTGGAATCACTTGTAATAGAATTGTCCTTAAGAAGGAAAAATGCAGATGTATTTCAATTTTTAAGTGATTGCTCGTTCTGATGATAGAAGTAAAACAATGCTGGAGGATGCTGAGAACAATCACCTCTATTCCTGAGACACACAAAGAGCTGCTGGTAACGTCTGAGTAGGCAGCATTCCTGGTATTCTGTGTGTTCTGCACAGTGGTGTTCATCTGCAGAAATGCAGGCCTGCTGGATGTTCTGGCTTGCATTCTGGCACAGTGTCAAGATAGGCAGTGGGCCTGATGGTGGCGGGAGCACAGCCCCTGGAGTCACAGACATCTGTATGAATGGGGCCTCTACTGTTGACTCTATCTATGTACTTGGTGCGTAGGTACCAAGTTGCTAAAAGCCTTTTGTGTCTGATTTAGTAAACGGAGGGTTATTGCTTGCTGACAGATGTTTTGATTGAAGTTTGCCTGACACATACACACAGCTTTCCCATATCAGATGATTTTCTATTAATGAGTGAGTTATTGTTGGCTGCTGTTTCATCAGCCAAGTCCACCCTGTGCTGTCATTGGTGGGGCTCCCAGGACCCAGTTTGATTTTCACTCTACACTTCCCTTCCTCTCTACTTACTGTCTGGAATGCTCTTGTTTTTTCCCATCACTGCATAAATCCACTGTATTCTCTGAGGCTGACTCTTCTAGCGTGGCTGTCTGCTTTCTTCTGCTTCATCAGCTGTGTGGTTCTTAGCATCTAGAATGATATGCCCAGCTTAGGTCTTGAGCATATGTATACACACATACATACACATGTGTACACTAATGTAACTGCATATAAATATATGATTTTAGGGTTTTCTTTTTTTAAAGATTTATTTATTTTTATTTCAAAGTCAGAGTTACACAGAGAGAGGAGAGACCGAGAGAGATAGAGAGACTCTTCCATCTGATGATTTACTCTCCAATTGGCTGTAACAGCCGGAGTTGCACCGATCTGAAGCCAGGAGCCAAGAGCTTCTTCAGGGTCTCCCACTTGGGTGCAGGGCCCCAAGGATTTGGGCCATCTTCTGCTTTCCCAGGCCATAGCAGAGAGCTGGATCGGAAATGAAGTAGTCGGGTCTCGAACTGGCACCCATATGGGATGCCGGCACTTCAGGCCAGGGTGTTAACCCGCTGTGCCACAGCACCAGCCCCAGGGTTTTCTTTTTAAAACTTCAATTGAGTGGCAGAGAGAGTGCAAGAGAATAAGTGCAAGAGCTGCCATCTTCTTGTTCACTCTCAAATTCTCAGGAGCTAGGATCTCAATCTAGGTTGCCTGCATGGATGGAAGGGACCTATCTAGTTGAACCATCATCTGCTACTTCCCAAGGTACCCATTAGCAAGAAGCTGGAATCAAAAATGGAGCTAGGGGAAGGGTGGCAGTGGTGTGCTGCAGTTGGTGAGGCCACTTCTGACACACAGTCATCCCATAAGGGAGTCAGACTGTGTCCCAGCTGCTCCACTTCCAATCTAGCTCCCTGCTAATGGCCAGGGGAAGGCAGCAGAAAATAGCCCAAGTTCTTGGGCCCATGATTCCATGTGGGATACCCAGAAGCAGCTCTCGATTTCTGCCTTGTCCAGCCCTGGCTGTTGTGGCCATCTGGGGAGTGAACCAACGAATGGAAGATCAATCTCTCTTTCAAATAAGTAAATATATAAATCTTTAAAAAACAAACAAACAATGGAGCTAGGACTTGAACCCAGGCATTTCTTTATGGGGTGCACGTGTCCCAAGTGGCATTTTAACAACTGGGCCAAACGCCCACCCATGAAGAGTTGTTCAAGTTGTCAATGTCATGTAGCAGGTTGTTATTTTCATTTTATTGAGGAGGAAATTGAGCCTTATGGTGAGACTTGGGCACCATGAACACCAGGACAGAGATGCTGGCCTACAGAGCAGAGCTCTAGCACTCTTTTCTCTATGCTTGGTGAATAGCCACTGAAATGAAGATTTGAAATGTGAGGTTGGGAGGTAATCAAAGCAAGTTTTGCTTCCTCAGAGATACTGAGTCTCAAGATTGGCATGTGAGGGCTGGCATGGTGCAGTGGGCTAAGCTGCTGCATGCAGTGCCTGCATCGCTGGCATCCCATATCACAGTGTTGTTTCAAGTCCCAGACTTTCTGTTTTGCATTCTGCTCCCTGTAAATGAACTGGAAATGTGTAGAAGGATGGCCCAAGTATCAAGGAGGCCAGTAAAGCAACGTGCTTAAGGTTTTTCAAGTGGTAGTGGTATTCCGAGAAACCTAGTTCCAGGTGGACTCCACCACTTCCCTGTAGTAAGTACTAAACCACCCAGTGGTTCATTTTATTCACCGATCAAAATAAGGATTATGACAGTATTGACCTTGCAGAGTTCTGCTGAAGATACAGATTTCATGTAATATCCCTGGAATGGTGCCTGCCAGATACGAGACTTTTTATGTCATTGGTTGGTACCTTTGGGTTTGATTCTAGGTCTCTTTTACTGTGATTTTTGTAGATCTGCCTTAAAATGCACTGATTATGACAGTAAAGCCACTTGCTAGGGTGGTACATGCCTGTTTCAGTGTCCTTCCACATGCCCAGCTTTGAGTGCCTGGTAGTTGCTGTGACTCTTCACACCCATGGAGAGTATTGGTATGGTAAGGAAGATGCTGTAGCCCTCTCATCAGGGCCTCACTACTGCATTGTTTTATAACCCAAGAGGAATTTAGGTCAGCGGTCATTGTGGACAAACCCATTGTAAGGTTTACCCTATGTTCTCAAGATGCCAACATGGCGGAGAAACCCTTGCTCTGTAGACTAGACATTCTAAGGGGGCAACATGTTGACAGAGCCTCCAACATTTTTAACGAAGAGTGCTTGTCGTTGCCTTCTCACTTTCATCTTCACATGAATTTCAGGAATACTGGAAGTCCCTAATTGGATATACATCATGCTGAAGGTTAGCACATCATGCCTCCCATGGCCACTTTTTTCTAGGGCACCACTTTATACAGAAAAGCTGAAGTCAGATAATCTCCTCATTAAAATCTTCATATTTTTGCTCCCAGCATAGCCTGTTACTGGCAACCGTGGCATAGGTATTTATTGACAGCATTCTCATCTAGTCCCTGGTAGACTTAAGGGCGTTGAGTACATTTTTTATTACTGTATCAGATGAAGCCATTCCTCTTCTCAGTGTCCACTTATCATCAAATATTTATCCAGAGCATCTCAAGTGCTCCAAACTATAACATTGATTTATGGTTATTCGAAGTTTCTTTTAGGACTCTCGACAAATTACAAAAATCGTCTGACATATCTATCTTAAAGGAAATCACTGACCTCAATGAAGTAATTGATGTCTTGTTTAGAATGAAATATACATATATATTCTCACATGTGTGCTCAGTTCGTAGCACAATAATTCCTAGATAGCTTGTGTAGCATATCCTGAAATTTGAAGTTCAAATTCCAATTTAAATAAAAACATTACTTCTGGAGCTGCAGTTCCATTATTGTATTCAATTAATCTGAGAACTTCTGCTGTTTCCTAAATTGGAGTGGTGTGTGACAAAACAATGTGTCTTTGAAAACAACAGAAAAGCCAAATGTCAGAAAAATCAGAATATACTTAACTGGAAGGCATCCAAGAACTGCCAAGAAAACCGACTCCCACTTTGCAGGGAACTGTAGAGTGGTGAATGAACAGTCTGCAGGGTTACTTTCCAATCATTTGTGGAAAATGGAGTTAAAAGATGAATTTATTTTGCTGCAAAAATATTTTTGAAATTAATGCATGTTTTTTTGACAGCACACATTCTATGATTTTTTTTTTCCTAAGAAAGATTGATTCATTTGAAAGAGTTCCAGAGTTGGAGGAAGAGACAGAGATCATTCTTTTGCTGTTTGACTTCCCCGGTGGCTGCAAAGTCCAGGGCTGAGCTAGGCTGAAGCCAGGAGCTTCTTCAGGGTCTCCCACATGGGTAGCAGAGGCCTGAGCACTTGGACCATCCTTCGCTGTTTTCTCAGGTGCGTTTGCAGGGTGCTAGATCAGAAATGGAGCAGCTGGAACATGAAGAGGTGCCCATATGGGATGCCAGTGTTGTAGACAGCAGCTTTACCCACCATGGCACAATGATGGCCCTCATGTACTCTTTGAAGACTCATGGGAGACATGGATTTCAAAATCTTTTGTACCATGCTTACCTTTTACTCATTTTCCACAGACTTTTTTGAAGTATCCTCATACAACCTGCTTTCCTCTTCCTGGCACTTAACAATCTTTGGCTTGGGTGGGTAGCTGAGAAACCAGAAGGAAGATCAAATCTAGAAGACAGAAGAATTTAGTGATTTCACAAGACTGAAGAGAACAACAGTGAAGCTCAGAGCAGCAAGGAATCAGGGGGACAAAGATCTCGGCGAAAAGACAGGCATCCTGGGCAGTTTCAAACCTCAGAACATTAACTCAACTTGTGGATCTTACAGAGTGTGAGGCTTAGGAAGGAAGTCTATGAAAAGCAAAGCAGGGCCTTTGACAGTGTCATGATCCTAAAGATAAAATGAGTGGAGGTCTACACCCATGAAGGAGATGGGGTACAAGTCAAGACCACAGGCCTTCAAGCTACACTCAAGGAGTGTGAATGAAGCAGAGGTAGTCCAAGTCTTTCAGGACATTCAAACGTCCTGCATCAGCGCATTTGTGGAATGTGTACAGGTACACATTTGGCCCTACGCTGAACTGCTTACTGGAGACTCTGATGAGCCTTCTTTCGTGGTCATGCGGTTTGCCAGAGTCTCATTTCTCAGATGTATCCTATTTTATCCAACATGTAATCACTGGATACATCAAGAAATAAGTGAAAACTGCAGGGTCTTAGTCCACCCGAACGAGGATGGACTGGGTCTGAAGAAAGGTAAGTGCGCTGCTCGCCCATTCCCCAGCCTCCTGATCCTGGAGACAGTCAGACGCAGCGGGGAGTCAAGTCAAGCAAGCAAGAACTCTGTTTATTGCACGTGTAACAAAGCCTTTTAAAGTGCAAGACCTGCAGGATTACTGGGGCAGGGCATAAGGACCAACCAATTACTTAAAAGGTCATTTTACAGGGCGACTTTTTACAGGACCAGCCATATGTCTGTACACTCGTCATCAGTTGTCACCTTCCCTGATGCTGCATGGCCAATCAGCTTTGGTGGTAAACGACTTTGGGTACCACCCACCTTACTTCCTTTGGGTGCCATCTTTGAATTGCCACATGTGCCTAATTTCCCTGCAGGCGCCATCTTTGAATTGCCTCCTGTGCCTAATTTCCCCAGGGCTAGCCTCCATGATGAGAACAGAACCTGGCCTAGATCTGAAGGTCATCAGTAGCAGCTCTCTCTAGATAAAGCAGCAAATCTCATCTTCTCCAGCGTTGCTGCTCTTTGAGCGGTTAAATCACATCCCTTAACTTGAACTGCAGTCATCTAACCACTGCCATGTGGATTTGTACACAAAAGGCAAGGCTATGTTACCAGCCTGAAGGCCTTTGGATGATTTCCGTGGAATCAGTTTTGAAGAGTGGCTTTTATGAATTGTGTTCTTCATTTTCTCTTCGTATAGTTAGATGAATATGAGGGTAATAAGGAATCTTGTTATTAACAGAAAAGCTTGTGTGTGGTTTTTGGTTTTTGTTTTTTTTTTTTTTGTTTTTTTTTGTTTTTTTTTTGCTTTAAAGTTTGCTGGTTTGGTGAAAAATCACATCTGTGCATTTGTCTTTGAATTTGTTCTTGAAAAGAAAGAAAATCCTGAGTGCTTACAGAGGAAGAAAATAAGAAAGCAAGTTCAGGCAGGCTTAAATAAAATTACAGTTGGCCTTGTTGAACGGCTTCCTGGAAACGTGCAATGTGCATTTTTTGACAGACTGCTCACATCCCTTACAAATGATAAAGGATCGGGGTGACATGGGTCTTTGCAAACCAGAGTCTGCTTACTCTCGGTTAAGAGCCATTACTTAAAGATTATTTGTTCCTTTCTAAGAAGATGGCCTGCCATGACAGTGGTGCGGGTTCTCTGCAGACTTTTGGAAAGAAGCATCTTTTACCAATTTAAAACAGCTACATCCACTGATAATCCAAAGGCAGAATTTTAGATCCTGTTTTTAAGAAAGTTTGCACCAAGTGCTTTGAAATGGAGGTACTGTAGAGTGATTGTCAAAGTGTGATGCTGGGGCTACCATTTGGATGTCACGTATGAGCTTGTCAAAAATGCACATTCTTGGGTTCTACCCAGACCTAGAGATTCAGAGTCTGGGTATGAGGCCCAAGAAGCTGTTAGGCTCTCCAAGTGATGCTTGGATGCATTAATGCTTGAGAACCATTTTCCTGGACTGCTGCTGCTGAGCCACATGGAGTCACCAGGCAGGGCCAATTTAGCCTCATCAAGAGAACTGCACAGTCTGTCCACTTTTTAATTTCATGGAATTAGGATCATTAGGCCATTTCTTCTGAGCCAGAAAATACTAAGACCTATGTTTTGAATTTGGGGGCAAATTATTTTTCTTAAGACAATGGGCTAGGATGTTCCTATGCCCATAGACTGTCTCTTCACTGCCTGAAATTCCTTTGATTTTTTTAGGAAGTCTTTGTCCATTAGGGAGCTGATTCAGCTGACCAGCTAAGTTTGAGTATCGCTTATCTGAAATTCTTGGGATCAGAAGTGTTTCACATTTTGGAGTTTCTTGGTCTCAGGAATATTTGCATAAACTTTACTGATTGATCATCCTTAATCCAAATATTCAGGCTTCAAATACATTTTTTTTGAGTGGCATGTCAATTCAAAATTTAAGATTTCAGGGCATCTTAGGTTGCCACTTGATGATGCTCAGTTTGTATATGTTAGGCATCGTGAATGATTCCCATCCCTTGAAAACAGTGTCATATTCACAGATGAGTGATGAGAGGAAAAATGACTGCAAATGATAAGAAACATGGTACTTGAAGAAAAGGGTCAACTCTGAGCACTTAAAGCCATCCCTGTGTACAGAATAAAATGAACTTACATAAAATAGCATTTGTGGCAGGTGTTTAGGCTAGTGGTTCAGACACCCACAACCCACATTGGAGTGCCTGGTTCAAGCTCCAACTTCATTCCCCTGGTAATGTGCGCCCTTGAAGGTAATGGTGATGCCTTGAGGGAGACCTGGTTTGAGTTCCCTGGCTTTGGACATTGACCTGGGTCTATCCCTGGCTGTTGCAGTCCTGTGGGAAGTCAACCAGTGAATGAGAGTATTCTCTGTCTCTCTATTTCTCTATTAATTTTAAAAATAAAACTTTATTTTATAGACAAACATATATCAAAAACTAACTCCTTTGTCCCCAAATGTTAACTCTTGAAGAAGTTTTTGACCTACAACTTTTATTTGAGAATAATCTAGTTTCTTGATCACTTGATGTAAGTATGTGTAGTTGTTTTCAAATGTGTGGTTGTATGTTCTGTTCTTTCTGGATTAAATTATTCCCTTCTGCCTGCTGCCTATTCTCTAAGGTAAACAGAAAAGGAAACAATTGTTTAAGGAAAAGTTTGAGATGATAAATTGTTCTTAAAGATTGTATTGTTTTCTCCAGTTGACATTTTAAATGATTCATTGAGTTACTTCATTGTTAAGTTAGTGGAGATTCCTTTTGTTCCCAAGAAAATACTTTCAAGAGGAATATCTGTATTTATTGCGAAGTGATTGCTAGATATTTTTTAAAAACTTGTACAGTTTTTCGAATAAACTTCCTGTGTTGACATTTTATTAGTAGGCGAGTGACTTGAATATTGCTAGCAGCACAGTCAAAAGGAATCTGAAGAGGATAAATCCTGGAACTCATCAGTGATTCACCAGATGTTGGTCATATAATCAGACTTAAATTCCTTCACTGTCCTGTCACCTCGTATTCATTTTGTTTGCTTGTCTAGTTGCTGTATCAGATGGACAGTGATGTCCTTGGGTTCTACTTAGTTGGCTTTTGCCAGGTGTGACAGTGAGTTGTAAGAATGACATTATCAAGAATCTTGGAATTCTTTCTTGGAAATCTTGTAGATTGAGATTTCCAAGAGAGGATGGCTCCTTTTATCAGGTTATTACAACTAAAAAATTCATGACAAGTTGCTTTTCCTGATTTGTTATTTACTAGTGTATCAGAATAATATTCCAATATTAAAACTGAAGCTTCCTGGATTCTAAACATCTCATATTACCCCCATAATATTTATACTTAGATTGAGTTCCACCAGGTTGAGCAAATAGAGAGAGATAATGGGATAGTGTTTATATAAGACAGCATGCTTTAGTGAAGCTGTTCGGAAATAACAAAGTGCAGATTTTTGTTGCCCCATTAAATATATTAAAAACACAGAGAGAAAAACCAGAACTCTATATCAATTTTATTTATCTATTGAATTATATTTGGAGCATCTTTGGTCTATATAGTGAAGATTGGGAGTTTGGCATAAATGAGTTTCTACTCCCTGTGCATATGAGCTGGTATTTTATGCTGAGCTTCATCATGATGGGTTAGCAAGGGTACTTTGGCTGTGTTTGACAACTGTAATATTTTAAAGGAATTTTAGGGGTGTCAAACATATCAAATCACAGTAACATTGTCAACAGTAACAATAGAAGCTACTTATTGAGCATTTACTATTTACCACATTAATAGCCAGTATGAGCTCATTTATCTCCAATTCCCAATAAAAATTATGCAGCCCAGTGTTTATTTTAACATAGAACATTAAAATGCATATCTGCTCTCCAATGTTCTAATGGATGTGGACTCTTTTTGACTATGAATTTGCCAATTGGCATTTCATCTCTATTTTCTCGAGTAAGTAGCACCCATAATGCATGGTTAATGCTATCTTCAAGTGAAATAAAAAAATTTGGATGCCTGCCAAGCAATCTAAGGCACCTTTCTACAATTTTGCTGTATTTTCTGTCACTTTGTAAAGATTTTTCTTCTACATCTAATATGACGGTGGTCATTCTCATCATTGGATTTATTTCAGCTTTCCAAAGAAATAATAGAAGCCACTTCTTATTGTACTTTATCAGTTTATCTTGTGCTTAAGACACGTAAATATAATCAACAAGTGTCACAGGTTCAGAAATAAATATACAGATTACTGGTGGACAGACAGCTGAGTTAATGGAGGGAGACTGGGCAGTATGCTAGAAGATAGTCCAGGCAATTGTGTTTTCATAGGTTAAATTAATATATCATTGTAGGCAACTGTTGAAGTGTGAAAACATGTATTTGTTGAAGTTACTAGTCAGGATTTTGTTAAATGGGGGTAGAGAATACCTTAAGTTAAGTCAAAAAAGCACTTTTAGCTAAGCATTTATATATTTCAAACTGGATTTTCCCTCCATTTGGATGTTGAGAAAGCCCTTGACTAAATTTAGGACATGAATTAGAAATACTTTATATGCCTGCTGTGTGTGTGTGTGCACATGATGGAGAGGGGGTTGGGGGAAATTCTAGTCTTGTGAGTTGCTGCCATGCTGTCATGGATGTGACAGGTAGATCTTAGGAAGGGCACATGGAGTGAAAGACACGGTCCTCATCTTGGAAGGTAGATTGTAGGAGGGTGGGAGTGGGGAGTGACTCAGCCTAATAAAAGTCAAAGTATGGCTTGAAGTTGACAAATAAAGATATAAATTTGGACTGACATGGTCAGGGAAAAAGACAAGCTGAGGACTTTTATTTATTTTTTAAAGTTTGATAAACTGAGAAAATAGGATTTTGCTACTAAGAAGTAGAACAAGATAGTAGTTAAGAGCCAGCCTTTGGAGCTGTGCCCATCAGGATTCAAATCTTCATCTGCCACTTACTGGCTACATGACCCTAGCAAAGATATTTTTCCCTGCCACAGTGGTATGCCTGTAATATGGGCGTGATAGAACCCATCTCATAAAGATGTGGAGATTAAGTGGGTTTGTCTATTCACAGTGCTTAGAGTTTTTAAGGATACTTAAAGACTCCACACATAATAGCTGCTATTACCATTATGGTTATGATTTACTCACAGTTGTACAGGAATATAGAATCAGTCCTATATTAGAATCTGTTCTAGCCTCCTTCCTGCTTCTAATTAGCCATGTGATCATGGGAAACGGGCTAACTTCTGAAGTTTGTTCATTCATTAGATAATAACACATGCAGAATTCCACACAGAAATACTAGGCTAATGATGCAAATAAATCTAGTGAGTGAGTGATTTGACAGCAGTAAAATTTGTGTGATATATCCATGAGCTTAGGGGATGATAGACCTTCATTTGGTGTCTGATAATCGAGTTGCTGTGTGACCCCAGGCAGACAACAATAACCCCTCTGAATACCATGTACCTCCTCTATAAAATGAGGATTCAGGGGGCTGGCGCTGTGGTGCAGTGGGTTAACGCCCTGGCCTGAAGTGCTGGCATCCCATGTGGGCGCAGGTTTGAGACCCAGCTGCTCCACTTCCCCTGCAGCTCTCTGCTGTGGCCTGGGAAGGCAGTGGAGGATGGCCCGGATCCTTGGGCCCCTGCACCTGTGTAGGGGTTCCGGGGGAGGCTCCTGGCTCCTGGCTCCTGGCTCCTGGCTTCAGATCGGCGCAGCTCCGGCCGTTGTAGCCAATTGGGGAGTGAGCCATCGGATGGAAGACCCCTCTCTCTCTATGCCTCTCCTCTCTCTGTGTAACTCGAACTTTCAAATAAATCAATAAATCTTTAAAAAAAAAAATGAGGATTCAGGTAACACCCAACTTGGAGGATTCCTTGTTAATTAAATTAGACAACACATGCAATCCTTGAGCGCAATTTGTAAACCTCTCAGTATGTGGTCTCGATGATGATAGGCTGTGCTGGATTGTAGAGCAGAGCTTCCGTGAGTCCTGGCTCAATGAATGATTAACAGAGCTTTCCTTTTTCCTTGTAAGTTAAGTAGTTGGCAGGAAGATCTCATAAGAACACATAGAATTTTATAACTTAATGGAATGTTTATTTATGGTTTGAATGTATCATATAATCACTTCCCTTTTATTACACATCTTGCCCCCTCCTCTTGGTCTAAATGACATCAGTGTCCATATTAAGAAAAACTCGTTCCTGGCTCCAACAGTCTTCCCCACATGTCTAAGATTTATTGATGCCAACTATTGATCAAGTGATGGGTTTTTAAGGCCTGTGTGTATATGACCTTCTCATTTTGCTTGCCGCCTTGCAAAATTTCAAGAAAGTACTACTGTTGGTCTGTGCAGTTTTATATACATCAGAACATTCTGTGAAATGGATGAGCAGTTTGAAGAGTCTCAAGCCAATTAAGTTTTTCTCACGTATTAGGTAAACATTTCCTGAAACTGAGTTTACCAATCTTTTCTCTAGGAAAGTGATCAAAATATCAACCAAGTTAATTATTATGTACAATACTTGTAAATGAAAATATATTTCTTTTGACTTATATCTATAAAGATGAATAAACCATTTTGATAAGGAATAGTCTCCACAATAGCAGGAGTTTTTCGTATTGTGTTCATGGTTCTATTCCCAGTATTTGTGGCATATGCTTATAGCCAGTAGGTAGACAGCACTTCATGTACTTGTGAAAGGTCATTGAATAAAAGTAACAGAATCTAGCATGTATCCCATTCTGAAAAGGAACCAAAAGGAAGTCTAGGCTTCTCTGTACCCTGGAGGTATCACCTTTCTAGCTTCCTTTCCTATGCAAATGAAATAGTTCCTCAAATATTTCAGCAGGTAAGTACACCATTCCTAATAAAATACGTTGGTGGTTAAAAAAAAAAAGCCATGTGTTTTACTACATCATTACTACTACATGTAGTTCCTCAGTACTAAATCCCCACCTCAACCACATAGGAGAGTTGTGGAAAAACTGCCTTGCCATCCATATCTGAGTTTTTCACTTCCAGATCAACACCACTAACAGTCATGTACAAGTTAGACTCCCTGGCCGGTGGCTGTATTTGCATTCTTTATCCATTAAGGGAGCTTTCAAAGGACTAGAAGTTTATGGTTTACAGTTACTTCCCATGGGACTTTGGCTTAAGGCCAGCATGAGCTGGAGAGCTTATGCTTGGGTGCAGTTCATGCAGGACAGTACGTGCATGCTGATGGTTTGCCACTGGCCCATACAGTCATCTTTGCTGCTAACTGATTGATACAGAGTCATCTTTGATGGATTAGTACTTGGATTCTATGCCATTGATTCTGCCCTGTCCTACAGTTTAGCCATGTACTATGTCAATTACCCCTTGCCTTTGCATAGCGTATAAAGTGAAGGATAATTTATGTTTGGAGGCAATGCAAAATGAGCTGAAAAAGAAAACCTCTGATGCATATTACAGATGAGAAAAACATTACAAATGATACCTCTTTCCTTGGGTTTAACTGAATGTTGTAGGATTGTGGTAGTGACAGAGAGTGGGTAAAGGATTTAACAGAATTTCTATTTAATAGAATCAAGCATAAACTATTAAATGTTTTAAAATAATTGACAGCAAAATGCAGAAGTAAGTTGAAGAGAAATTATTTCTGGTAACTCTTTGGGTTAAAGCAAGCATTGATAGAGTAGTGCTAGTAGGAGTCTAGAGAAGGTGTTTGAAGAAAATAGTTAAAAAAGTTTGAATTTGTTATTAAATCCTGAAAGGCAGACAAGGCAATAATGCACATCAAAGCAGCACATTCTGTAAAAGAAAGGCAGTATGATTCCTCTAGAGGTCCTTGTGGGCAACTAAGACAGTGTGATCATTCTCACCCTGCTTGTGAGATTGCTTTTAATCTTGAATTTACCCTTCTATGTGTGCTGCCAAGTCCTGAACCCACAGGATGAAGTGGGACGTGGGAAAAGCAGATAACTTAGAAAGACAGTCATAGATTCTTTTGATTCCTGTGGACATTCTTTTCAAATGATTATAAAGACTCATTTTTGGATTTTGCTGTTAGATTTGAAAGAGACAATGCTCTCTAAATACTCAGAGTTGGACAATGGTATGTGACTACAAAAGATGCCCAAAGGGAGATGTAAATGTTGAGAGAAAACAGTTCAGATGAGGCAGACAGTAACTGCCAGCTCTCATTACAGCATTGGTTGGGTAAGGAGTAAGATTACTATCCTACTTCACTGTATTACACAACACAGAAAAATAGTCTCAAAATGGATTAAAAATTTAGATGTATGTCCTAAATGTAAAAAACTCCTTGAAAAAAGCATAAGGAAAATTATGCATGACATGGGCCTAAGCAATGATTACTTGGCTATGACATAAGCAACTGACCCAAAAAATATGCAAGTGGGATTACATCATAGTGAGAAGCTTCCAAACGGAATCAGCAGAGTGAAAAGTCAAACTCTGGAGCAAGAGTAACTATTTATAGACCCTGGATCAGATAAAGAGTTAGTGTCCAAAATATATAGGAACTGTTGTAACTCCATAGCAAAAACAAAGCAAAAGAACCAAACCTAACCCCCTGAAAATTAATTAAAAACAGACAAAAGAGTTGAATAGACATTTCTCAAAGAAAACACGCAAATAGACAACAGTTACATTAAAAATGCTTACATTACTACTCATCAAGCAACTGCAGATCAAAACCAATAGTGAGATAACACTTGAGGCCTGTTAGAATGGCTTTTATACAACAAGACAAAGAAGCCACAAAAGATAACGAGTACTGGCATGGAGGTGCAGAAGTTGGAAGACAGTGTTGGGGTAGCCATTATGAAAAGGCATGTAGTTACCTAAAAAATTAAAAATAGAATCACCTACTTCTGGGTCTTCACCTAAAGGAACTGAAATCAGGATCTGGGAGGCATATTAGCACTCCCAGGTTCATTTATGCATTATTCATGGTGGTGAAAACATAGAAACAATATGAATAATCTTCCATGATGACAGCATAAAAATGGTGTGTGTGTGTGTGTGTGTGTGTGGGGGAGAGAGAGAGAGAGAGAGAGAGAGAGAGAGAGAGAGAGAATTACTCAGCCTTAAGGAAATTCTGCCATGAGAGAGAAGATGAGTGAGCCTGAAAGACGCTGCAGAATTGGGCAGTCACACAAGGACAAATACTGCCTGATTCTGTTAGCAGCAGAAGCACTCTAGAACAGCCAGATTTATAGAAACAGAGTAGAATAGTGGGTGCCAAGGACTGAGAGGAGGGAAAGGAGAAGTAGTTGTTCACTGGGGATACAATTTCATTTCTGCATGGTGGGGAAGATCTAGAAAGCTGCTGTACAGCTTGTGCCTATAGTCAAAGGTATTGTGTTGTGCCCTTGAAACTTGGTAAGAGGGTAGGTCTCATGTTAAATGTTATTATTACAGCGAAAAAAATAATCAATTGGTTGGAAATTACCCTAGTAAATTTCTTTAAATCTTTTTTGACCTTAGAAGTGAAAAAAAAAAAAACACAAAACTTAATTTTTGATAACATTGTCAGAAATGGTCAAATATGGGTAATGTGATATTAAGTAACAAATCCAAGAAAAGCAGTTGGTAGTTGGACATGTTAATTTTACTTTTATTACAAGGGCTACACCAGTCATGCCATATGATTTATGTGAGCCAGGTGCCATTGGTTTTCAGCACACCGCTGTTGAAGAACCTGTGATCCTTTGCAAGATTTTTGAGCATGAAAATTAAATTTAGGTTTATTTGTAAAGTGGTCTGACTTCTAGTAGTGACTTTTTTATGAACCACTCATAAGCTGTCCCAGAAACCTTTTAAAAGAGCCCCTGTGCTGGTGCTGTGGTGTGGAAAGTGAAACCACTGCTTGCAGTGCCGGTATCCCATATGGGAGCTTCATGTCTCAGCTGTTCCACTTCTCATCAAGCTCCCTGCTGTGGACCTGGGAAAGCAGTGGAGGATGGCTCAAGTGCTTGGGCCCCTGCACCCATGTGGGAGACCAGAGAGAAGCTCCTGGCTTCAAATTAGCTCAGCTCTGACCTTTGCAGCCATTTGGGGAGTGAACCAATGGATGGAAGACCTTTCTCTCGCTCTCGCTCTAACTCTACCTGTCAAATAAAAAAAGTGAGGGGGAGAAGGGAGAAAGAGAAGGGGGGAGGGAGAAAGAAAATCCCGTATTCTCAGAACTTTATGTATTGAACCTGTTAAGCACTAAAATAATTAAATGAAAAAGAAAATCACAAACTTAAAAATATAAGCTTACATTTAGGACATTATCTAGTTTAGTTAATTCTTCTATATGGTGTTACGTACAGATCCCATTTTGATCTTTTGCTAACAGACATCCAGTTTTCCCAGAATCTTTTCATGAAAGACAATGCTTTCCCCATTTAAAGGTTTAAGCATCCCTATCAAAAATAAAGTGACAGGGTGTTAAAAAAACGATGTTGAGAATTTACATTGTCATAGGGGCTATACTCAGCTGTGAGGATTAAAATGGAAGGCCATGCCTGCAGGGAGCCTTGTATCAGTGAAATGAAGAGAGGTTTAATCTGAGTAGCTTTCTGTTCCTCTAATAAAGATAGGCAGGGGGCCGTAAGCACACAACAGGGCCAATAGTTAATTTTGTCTCATCTGCTCATGCAAAAGAAGCCAGAGAAGATTCTGAGTAGGACATTAGAGAGATAATTGGTGCTTCCTGGAAGGATGAGTTTTGAAGGTATTTTGAGCAGACAGAATGAAGTAAACCAAGGCCCAGGGTGTGAGTGGCATACTTGGGAAAGAAAGAGTAGTGACTTAGGTGTAGCAACAGCACTGTGCTTACTGCATGTGGGGCCTCAAGCAGTCTACCTAACTTTATAAGCCTCCTTCCTTCACCAATAAAATGATAAATACATGTCGGAAATAATAATTTAAATGTATACTAAAATAGAGAGCAGGTGTGTAGCCCAGTGGTTAAGCTGCCCACCTCCTGCACTGGAGTGCAAGGCTTCTGTACCCAGCTTCTGCTGGCTCCAGCTGCCCAACAGTGCAGATCCTTGGAGGGAACAGGTGCTCAAGCAGATGGGTCCCTTCTACCCACATGGGATATTCCCCACTGAAATCTTGGCTCTCAACTGCAACAGACCCAGCCACAGTCATTGTGGACATTCAGGGAGTAAATCAGCAAATGGGTGTTCTCTCTCTCATGCTCTAAAATAAAATATACAACATAAAAAGCCTAAATGATCCATTTTAAGAAAGTATGTATATGGTGGCCAGCATTGTGGCTTAACGAGTAAAGATGTCCCCTGTGGTGCTGGCATCCCGTGTCTGAGCCAATTCGTGGCCCAGCTGCTCCACTTCCCATTCAGCTCTCTGCTAATGGCCTGGGAAAGCAGTGGAGGATGGCCCAAGTCCTTGGGCCCCTGAAACCCATACAGGAGACCTGGATGAAGCTCTTGAATGTGGTCTGGCCCGATCCTAGCTGTTGTGGCAATCTGGGGAGTTAACCTGCAGATGGAAGATTTTCTCCCTGTCTGTCCCTCTCCCTCTAACTCTGACTTTCAAATAAATAAATATTTGTTAAAAAAGTATATGTAGGAGGTAGAAAAGTGGTCTACAGAGGGTTGTTGGCAAAACATGAGGTCAGTGAAGCAGATACTCTGAAGCTCTGTATGCCACCCTCAGAGTTCAAAATTGATCTTCAGAGAAGAGGCAGCCAATAGAGGTTTTTAAGTTGGGAGAGCTTCTAATCCCCTATAAAACTGTGCATCATTAATCAGTTTTTCAACAGCTTCTAAACACCAAATCATTAGTCCAACATCATAAGAGGAAATTATGAAGCAAGAATATTGAACATAGAGGATAGAATGAAGTTCATGGTAATTTATTTTTTAATCATGATGTTACATAAAAAAATGTAAATAGGAAAACTAGGGCTGTAAAAGGAGAAATCTTGCTTTAGAGCCATTGGAAATTACCTCTGACTACAAACTCATTGCCTTTGGCTTAATCTCAAAGGTTAAAAACTTCTGGACGTGATAGAGTTCTTTGATTAGTAGAGGACATCAAACCTTTTATGGATATAATCCTACAATGTTCAATAAAAGCTTAACTTTGTCAATGAATTGGTGACTTAACTTTATAGAGGTAAGTGCACAGAGGAAACATAAGAAGTACCAGATGAGATTTATAATACTGTGAAGAGTAGAGTACGTTCATTGGGGAGACAGGGATGTAAGAAAATAGGATGCATTGTATTTCAGCTAATGATTTGTGAAAATATCAGTGCAGGAATGCAGCTCAGGGTAGAAAATCAACCACAGTGTATCCCTTAAGCCACAAGAAACCTGAGCAAAATGGAATAGACTGTGTAAGAATCGAGTTCACTCAGAAATTAGATGCATCAAATAAGTGTACTATTTTTAGGATTTGTGAGGTGGAAGTCAGAAATAGGTTTCTATATTAAACTTACTACTTCCTTTCTGAGAAAAATAAAACTAACATTTGTTTGGAAAATGGATGCTGCATTTCACCCACAGTTCCAAGTGCTAATAAGTGGTAGTTAGTGAAAAACATTTTCAGATGCTGTAGTTTGGTACCCTTATCAGTCAGTGCTGTGTGTCTCCCTGATTCTGTGGAGTGCCTGGGGGGCTCTATTTCTTACTGCAGGCCCCTATTGGTAGGGCAGTGGTTTTGCACCCCCTACCCCCACCCATGTCTCGTTTTGCTTCCCAGAATGGTTGTTTCACAGTTCTGTGATGTAAGGCAGTCAGAATCTCCCAGAGTGGCAAAAAGAAATTTTTAAAGCATAGGCCTATAGCTGCTACATTGTCTTGTGTTCATGGTCTATGGAAGTCACACCAACAAGGGCGAGGTCAAAGGCAGGGAGGTACACTTCTCTCTTTGGCTCTTTGGGGTCTAGGAAAAGATAGAATCACTTGGTGAGCAACAAGCTCTTCTGTCTCCTCACTTATTCTTGACACTTGCACAGTGGGTATAATGATGCTGGCCTTTAGCACTGTTAGAGGTAAAATAATGTGTATACAATCATTTGTCAGGGTTCTCAACAAATGGTGAGCTTTGCATCTCCTTTTTCTTCCTGTCCTCCTCCAAACAACATCTGGTTTCAGAGATTGCTCCTGCACTTCCCACCACCCAGAGAACATTGTCCAGGTATTACATGTCACCGTGGGAGAGATGCATTTCATTAGGACAGGCCCACCTAAGAACTACTGACTGCACTACTGACTGGCCCATGCGCAACCTTGAATTCTGTTGTCTCACTCTTCCTCTTGGGTCTAGCAGTACTTCACTCAATTCCTCCTTCCAGTTTGGGTTGCTATGAATTTCATCTGCATATTCAGCTCTTCTTCCTCTTGGGAACCTCTTCCTTTACAATTTTGTAAGCACTTATCTAGTCAGATATTGACCAGAGCACATCTACTTCTAGGACTTTTTTGCTTATTTCTCTGACAATGATGAGTGGAGGCAATCAATGAAAGCTTTTTAAAGCACTTAAAAGATATTTATAAGAATTCTAACCAGCCTTCTGATTTATGTTTTTTTAATTCTATCAGAATTTGTATGGATGTTACATCCCCAGTATTTAGCAGAAAATAAAGTGTCAGTCTCACATATTCAAAGAAACAGCATGTTTAACATTGCTTACAGACACCATGGTGAGACCTAGGTGCTATCATCTCTGTAGCAACATGGTTCTGGGATTTCTACCTTATGTAGACATATTTTCAGCTGTGTTTGGTAAAACTTAGGTTTTCAACTATTTACACCTTTTTTTTTTTTTTTTTTTTTTGGACAGGCAGAGTAGACAGACAGAGAGAAAGGTCTTCCTTTGCCATTGGTTCACCCTCCAATGGCCGCTGCGGCCGGCACACTGCGGCCAGCGCACTGCGCTGATCTGATGGCAGGAGCCAGGTACTTATCCTGGTCTCCCATGGGGTACAGGGCCCAAGTACTTGGGCCATCCTCCACTGTACTCCTGGGCCACAGTAGAGAGCTGGCCTGGAAGAGGGGCAACTGGGACAGAATCTGGCACCCCAACCGGGACTAGAACCCAGTGTGCCGGCACCGCAAGGCGGAGGATTAGCCTATTGAGCCGCGGCACCAGCCCTATTTACACCTTCGGGGCCAGTGGACTAGCTGAAAGCTGTCAGTCATATCTAATTATTTCAATCTTTGCTTTCATTACAAAAAGAATCCAAATCATTCTGTATATTTTTGGGGTTGCATGCAATAATATGAATACTAGAATCTGCCTCCTTCCTCCCATGGAATAATTGTACCAGTCCCAGAAGCAGGCACCTTTGTGCAGGGGGAATTGCACATGAGGAATAAGCTCAGGATGTCTGGCATCTTTGCTTCATTCTACTTTAGCGAAGATGAAGCCTGCCAATTACGTTTACTCCTCTCACTTCTCTGCCCTTCTTTCTAGTCTCAAGTTTCCACTTTAACCTTCTCAATTTCTTGACCAGTGTTTATTACAGAGCTATGTAGCCAGCGTTCATGGAGAAAATGATAAACAGGCAGTATTATTAATGCTCCCCAGGAGTTTATAGTCTGTATGGAGTCTTACAACATGTTCTGAGGAAGTAATTGTGCACAACGTTGGTCAAGGTCACCCGGATGGCACAACAAGATGATATGGAGACAGGAACTACAGGCTTTGTTAAGCTTTGAAGTCTGATTGACAGGGAAACTGATCGTGGTGTTAATATTCCAGATAATAATTACATTATATACCATTTACTACGTTTCTTTAAATTTCTCAATAATCCTAGGGAGTATAGGTTACCTTCGCCAGTCATTGCATGAGGAAGCCAAGACCCAGAGACAGTGAAAATTCTTGGGCCATGGCAACAAAGTGATGGGGCTTGATAGGAAACTTACATATTGGACTACAAGAGCCCATTTGAGGCTGTGCTGATTTTGTGCCTTTATCAGGTTTCAATGTTGAATATTAAGAAATTTTAAAATAAATTTGTGATAATTTAGGGAAAAGGAAGAACAGTACTAATGGTATAATTTTTTAAAAGATTTATTTACTTTTTTGAAAGGCAGAGTTAGAGAAGCAGAGGCAGAGACAGAGCACTTTCATCATCTGGCTCACTCCCCAAATGGCCCTAATGGCTGGAGCTGGGCTGATCCAAAGCCAGGAGCTGGGAGTTTCTTCTAGGTGTCCCACATGGTTGCAAAGGCCCAAGGACTTGGACCATCTTCTGCTTTCCCAAGTTGCATCAGCAGAGAGCTGGATCAGAAGTGGAGCAGCCAAGACTCGAACAGGCACCTATATGGGATGGCAGCACTGCAGGTGGAGGTTTTCCCTGCTACGCCCCACTGCTGGACCCTTGTTTTTTGTTTTTACTTTTAAACATTAATTTGAAAAGCAGAATGACAGAAAGAGAGTGAGAGACAGGGAGAAAGTGATCTTCCATCTGTTGACTGACTTGCCAAATGGCCATAATGGTCAGGGCTGAGGCAGGCAGAAGCCAGGAGCCAGGAAGTCCATCTGGGTTTCCCACATGGGTTGTAGTGGGCCAGGCACTGGGACAATCACCCACTGCTTTTCCAGGCACATGATAAGGCATCTGGATAGAAAGCAGAGCAACTGGGAGCTGAACTGGTGCTCTGCTATGGGATACCAGTGTCAGAAGTGGTGGCTTAACCCATTATGCCACAACACCGGCCCCAGGAGTCTAAATTTCATCTGGTGATGCATAGGAGACATTGAATGTAAACTGTCATTCAAAGCCAACAGGATGTGGCACATTATTGATTCTACTAAAAAGGAGAGAAACGGAGTCTCCTGGTAGTTCTCAGACAAAATGGTTGACTCAGTGGAGATGTCACCAGCAGGACTGGCCCCACTGGGAATAGAGCTATTGATCAAAATGTAGACAGGGCAATAATAAGGTAGATTTTGGACCTAAGAAATGTGGACATTGTTTCCATATGACCAGCAGGTAATAGAAAAACTTTGACATGGACTTGAGAAGAAGAATCTAGAATTCTAGGGATAGCCATGTATAGATGGTTATAAAAGTGAGTGAACTGATATAATCACTTGATAGAGTTTTGAGAACAAAGAGGCAAAAGGAAAAAAAACCTATGGACTTAGATGTTGAGTAAAATTTTAAAAAGCAGAAGTCTAGAAGACACAGGCGATTAGGCAAAATGGTATGCATCACAGAGTCCTATTGCTAGGTAACATTGCTGCAAACTTTAGTGGCTCATAGTTGGCATGAGTTCTAATCAAATCTATTTTGCTTGGTTCCTGCGCAAGGCTGAAGTCAAGGTGTTAGTTGTGTTTTCACCCAGGGGCTTGACTAGGCTTCCAAGGTCCTTTCAGATGGCAGAATCTCTTTGCTTGTGATCCTACTGCTGAGAGTCCTGTGATCTTGCAGCCTGTTGGCCAGTGATCCTTCTCAGCTCCAAGAAGCTGCTCTCTGGTCCTGGCCACATGGATGTCTCCTAAAGCCCCTCTCATGACGTGAGAATTTGTGTTAACATGTCTAGCAGTAGAATGTCTTTTAGACTGAATTTCTTCCTTCAAGAAGAAAGAAAAAGTCTAGTCCCTTTCAAGAGCTCACCTGAAAAGGCAGGTCCATGTTAGATGATGTGTATTTTGATTAAATCTAAGTCAGCTGGTTGGCCAGTCCTAATAAAACCTGCCAAATCCCTTTCCCTTTGTTGTGCATCATCCAAATCACTGTAGTGAGCTCCTTCATGTTAGAATCCTTTTCATGTTCAATAGAAGGGAATGGAATGGCTTATATAGCCAGAAATGGGAATCCTGGGGGCTAACTCAGGAGTCTGCCTACAATGAGGACTAGAAAGCAGAGTCTAGCAACAATAGTTGAACCTTTGACACCTACCAAGTGCCAGGAGATAGAGGTATGAAGAAGAAAACGCCTTACTTCTAGAAATCAGTATTCTATTTCTAGCTTAGAGAGGAGCACATTGAGCAAATGTTGAATAATTCTGAGTATTCTAGAGATGATGTTGACTGATGAAAAATGGAAATTGGATTTAGGTGTGAGGCTCTTTGTTGTGCTTCCTGCAGTGTGGTGTGAGCTGGAGTCAGGATTTGTGTGTTAGCAGGTGGAATGACCTTGAACACTTGATGAAAATATGTACTTGTGGAACAGTCTTCAAGTGTTGATCAATGAAGGGAGGAAGAGAGAATATCTTTACAGGAGTTGGCAAAGTAGAACAACATGTATCATTTTAATTTTTAGAATGGTTGGGACCTTGACATGTTTGTAGAATAGGGAAAGAATTGGTGGGAGGGGGAAAATGAATAGGCTTTCTTCTCTTGGCATAGACTTTGCAGCAGGACTTCTGGAAGCTTTCTAGTAATGGGGATTTTCCCCTTCTTTCACTCAAGTTTCACTTATTTAACTGTTCTCTATCATTTATTGTATGCAGGCCTTATTTGCAAGCATTTGGTGAGTATTAACTCCATTAATTTTTACAGCCATCTGGACAGTTAGGTCCTATTTTATTTCCATGCAAAGACTCAGAACCACTGACTACAAGGTCAGTGAGCTTACAAGTGGTGAAGCTGGGATTCAAACCTAGGAAGATTGACTTTGGACTTAGTGCTCTTCACCACTTCCTCAGCATACTCTTTGCTACGTTATTTTGAGAGCTGCTGTTAGCTGTGAGGTCTTGGGATACCCTAACATTTTTATTGCTGTGTAGATATATTTTTCTGCCTGTCAGTTTGCCCAGCCAGAGAGCAAGCTCTTTAAAGACACAGAACAGGGCTTTTTTTTTTTTTTTCTTGAGGACTTCTTACATATCCCAGTTGCCAGCAAATATGTATTGATTTGATTTAAGCTAGGACCCTATCATTTACTTTCTTATGTACTTTAATCTCTATTGATTATAAAATTAATGGGGTGTTGCATGATTTCAATTTAACTACCTAGCCTATAACTATATTTTTTATCACTTTTAACATCATGATAGATCAGTGACCTCTTTGAGGAATTTCTTGCTTTATAAAATACATTTTACTTAATTAAAAAAAGGAATTAATAGATCATTGTTCTGAGCTATTTTCTGTAAGGGAAAGGACATGATTAGACTTCTAGATAATGTTTTAAGCTTTGAATGATGGAGGCCCAGGGTGGGAGAGCACCGTGAGGTTGAGTTGATGTTACTCAACATTGGCTTTAAAAAAATGATCTTTAGCCATGGCCTTGACATTGCTTTACCCTCCTTCTCCCTCCCCCCTTCTATGAGGGCCAGCCACTGTTGATAATTGAGCTTCATGGCCATTTCCATCTCCGTGCTCAGCCCTGTATCCCCTTCAGCTGCAGAATAACATTTCCCATCCTACTATGCTTTGGGTGTGATTTGCCTCTGTTTAAATTCATGTTCAACTCATGTAGAAGTTTCTCAGTGTAGTATTACTGAGTGGAAGTAGGGACTGTTAAGAAGTGAGGTGGGTCCCATAGTTGTGAGTGGGGTCTCAAAGATTGCAGGAGTACCTCAAACAGTGGATAGTTAGAAAATGAGCCTGGTACTTCCTTCTGGACGCTGAGTCTCTGCCATGATTCGATGCACCATGTGGTCTTCACCGGAAGCAGAGCCATTGCTGGTCCTGTGCTCTTTAACTTGGTCACCTCTGAAACAATGAGCATAAACAGACTTCTTTTTATCAAGTCCCCAGACTCTGGTATTTTGTTACAGCCACACAAAACGAACAAAGACACGTCTGCTCTCATACGAGGGGTACCTCAGGTAATTGTAGTTGGCCCTTCATAGGGATGTGTTGTAACTGTCCTGCCTTTATCTGTGTTGATACAACACAGGCATACAAGTTCAGCTGAAGTTGTTTTTGCTTGGCTGCCTGCATCTGAGAAAGGCATCTAATTTGCCTATGATCTGCAGCATTAAAGGGAAGATGATATTAAGACTACGTTTTGATTTACTTATGAAAGCAAAAGGTGATTATTGGTGCAAACTTCAGAGCCTGTGGATCACTTACTTTTGGTTTGATCATGGAACTACAGATAAAGAAAACAAACTGCATTGCTAGAAATGACACTCAGGAGGCACGCGGTGGGTGGATTACATGGCAGGTTTTTCTCCTTCAGACTGCTACATAAGAAGTTATTCCTCTGTGTTCTTCAAAGCACTTGTAACTGAAGTAAGCATCAAGATATTATCCCCTGCTGACTCTGTACCTACATCTGAGCAACAACGGAAGAGGCCAATTTTATTTTATCTCTTCTTCCATGTATTTCGTGGGCATTTGTATAGCTGTGAGTGTGTAAATATACATAGGTGAGTCTATGTGGATGCAAGCTTGAGTGTGTCAGTGCACAAAAGACAGTGATTAATCCTACACCAAAGCTTTAGGACATGGGAGTTTCAAGATGACCAGGTGGGAAACTTCGGAAATGTGTCTCCAAGGTCAGCTTTGTAAGCTCTGTAAGAAATGCTTGTTTACTTCTGTTTTCTTTGAGAAGTAGTGTTTGTCCCCATTGAGCTAAAAGTTCTGAGATTTCTGCCAGTTCATTTTCTAGTAATCTCAACACATGTTTTCGAACTGTCAGCCAGTCTTTTCCTCAGCGTGCTCCTTGTGGAGAGGCATTGGTTAAGAGATCTGGCCCTCTGTTCAGATCTTGACTTCCTGCTATGTGTCTTTGGCAAGGAGCTTCATGCCTCTGAGTCTCAATTTCTTGTGAGTAAAATTGTAATACAAAGGGTGTTCACCCTTACAAGATCGTTAATGGGTAAAATGAGTTATTTTGTTTTAAATATTTGCTTATTTATATGAAAGGTAGTATGACAGAGAAGGAGACAGAGGTAGAGAGAGATAAAGAGAGATTTCTTCTATCCAGTGGTTCACTGCTAAAACACCTGCAACAGTTAGGTCTGGGCCAGACTTAGATAGAAGCCAGGAACTGTACTCAACTCTCCTTCCAGTGGCAGGAACCCAAGTACTTGAGCCATCGTTCACTGCTTCCCATGCCCAATAGTAGGAAGGTGGACTAGAAACAGAGCAGCTGGGAGTCAATCCCAGGTACTCCAATATGGGATGAAGGTATCCAAGGTGTTTTCTTAAGTTGCTGCAGCATGATACCCATTCTGAGTTAATGTTCTTGAAGTGTGCGAGAGACCTTCTGCACAAATGGGTTAATTTAAGTGTTTGTTCTTATCACTATGGTCATTGTAGTACAATTAAAACCTACAGTAAAAGCAGGGAAAAGTGCAACATAAATTGTTACAGTGTCAGTGTCAGATAATTTTAGTAGCTTGTCTTAGTAGTCAGAATGAGGAGAAAAGAATGGGGGGAGTAATTTTATTATGGTGTTAGAAAAATTACTTTACCAAGCAGAAGTAAATGTTTGCATATAAGAAATTAACTAGGCTTTTTATTTGACCTGTCCATACAGACGGATGCTAGTATAATACTTTGGAGGTATGCTAATAACAAGTTGCATTGCTTCCTTCAGGACAGGTAGGCAAAAGATAGGGTGACCAAATCTTATAATTTTTGAATATTGTTTGCACCTTTGCATGAAGTCTTGGCATCAGTTACATAGTTCACAGCATATAGGAAATCAGGTAACGTGCATCTTAAGCTAAAATTATTATTATTATTATATTTTAGAAATTTTATTTGTTTACAAGACAGAGAGGGAGAGCCAGAGAGAAAGGTCTTCTATCTGCTGGTCTACTTCCCAGATGGCTGCAATGGTCAGAGATGGGCCCATCAGGAGCTCAGAGCTTCTTCTGGGTCTCCCATTTGGGTGCAGGGGCCCAGGCATTTGGACCATCTTCTATTGCGTTCCCCGGCCATAAGCATAGAGCTGATTGGGAAGAAGAGCAGCTGGACATGATCCGGAGTCCATATTGGATGTCAGTGCCACAGGCAGAGGCTTAGCTTACTCTAACAGAATGCCAGCCCTAAATTTTAATTATTGTTAAAGGAACACATACTCCTAAGCATCTAATTTAGGCTGTTCTGGTAACTCATGGTCATTATGAAGTCTGTGGCATCTTGTGTTTAGCAATCAGCATAATCTATGTTAATTTCCATGCTTCATCTTGATAATTATTTAAGTATGCTTTAGACAGACTGATCAAAGAGTCTTGGCACTGTTTCTGATGCTCTGTTTCTGGCTGACTGTCTTGGTTATAATGTTTTATTTCATGAGTAGAAAATCCACTGCAAAAGGTGAATCGCAAAGGGAATTTACTGGCTTGGATCACTGGAAAATTTGAACATCATGTGAGCTTCAGGATTGGTAGGATCCAGGGGCTTAATGAAGTTACCAGGTACTGAATTCTCTGTCTCCTTCCCCCACAACCTACAGTGCTTGCTTCATCTCAGGCTGCCCACTGTTGCTCATGGGATGCCTGCTGTAGGAATTGAAACTCCATGTTCACTTGAGTATGTTTAGGGAAATGAGTGCTTATATGAGTGGACATACTGTGTTGCATTCTAAAATTTCTCTTTTATGTTAAAGTTGATGATGTTAAAGTTCAGAGTCCAGGTAGATACTATTCACAGTAGATGCCACTTCATGAGAGCAAGGAGGACACACAGAACATTTTTCATTAAGAAGGGAGGTTTCTAAGGCGGAGAGTCCTGATGTGTAGGGCCTTTTAACCTGGTTGAAGTGTCTGAATCTTATTTTTAAGATAATGAAAGTTATGGAAAAATTTTAATATGTGGAGGCATGGAGTTACATGGTAGGCTTTTCTTTATAAAAAATTTTTCTGGGATGCTATTTGTGGAAAAGATGAGGGGAGGAGAGTGGCGAATCTGAGACTTAAGTGACATTTTGTTACAAAATGAAAGCCATTATTTTGTTTCACACTTCACCAGGGAAAGACAGAACAACTTCAACCTTGGTTGCTGCAAAAGTCTCTTTAATTTGCCCTTGAACTTATGCAAATCACAATCAATTGTCCTTTAACAACATTAGCTACAAAAAATAGAATCTTGAAAGGGTAAAATACCAGTTATTTTTAGATATGTGGAATGTGATAAGGTATGACAAAACCTTGGAAAGCCTCAGCCGTAGACTGGTTATGAATGGGAAAAGTTTTAAGACACATGCTTGGATTGGGGATCCCCAGGCATTATTGTTTGACTGCTGCTTGATCCTAAGCATTGTAGTGCTGAAGACAGCATTGATTTTTCTCAGAGCTGACAGATCTGTTGGACTGTTTCCTCCGATGTCTGACACGCCTGCACAAACGACATTGAAATATTTCCATACTTTCAGTGTTAGGATGTTGAGATGTAGGTTATAGCATGGGAAATACTTGAAAATTGGAGTATATTTGTACATTTGAAAGTTCTGTTTATAAGTAGTGATGACTGGGCTGAGGTTTTGATGAGGAAAATTGGCAGTTAGTCAGAAAGTGTGAAATGTAGACATCTATAAGATGTCAAAATAGGCCCTCATACTGCCTTGGACCTCTCCAGCTGATCCAGTTAGTTCTCTGTCTCGGAGGGATGTCTCTTACCTCCACTGTCGTGCTACAGAGTGACAGCACTTTACTGATGAATTTGACAATAGCCTCTTAACCAATCTCTGCGTTTCCTTTGGGATTTTCCCCATCCACATGGAACAAAGGTTGTATTTTCTCAATTCTCGAGGGCAAAATAACTTAACAGAATGAGCTGTTTTGAGTTTTCCCACCTGAGTTTTTTAAAGTATTTGATGCTAGCTCCCAAATAAGCAAAGCATGGCAAATTGATATTAATGGGGAGAAACATTGGAGAAATTCAAGTTTTATTTCAATGCCTCATATAGTAATAAATAACATAATAGCTATGTAACGTCAAATAGAACACCTAATATAAAGTAAAACTTTATAGAAATGTTACGTATAATAGCATCATGAGTTTCTCCTAATAAAAGATATTTCCAGTTCATGGGATAAAATTTAGTATGTCACTATTTAATTGTGTTAAAAAAATTTAAAATCTCTGGGTCTCACCCTTTGAAATAATCTGAAGTCAAGTCCTACTGGAATTGAACCCACTTATGCTAAAATGTTTATTGACTGAGCTAAACTTCATTCAATCAATAAATGAGCGAGCCTGTGAGCTGGAAGCAACCTTTCCTAGGATGGGGTTCAGACCCCTGAGAGAGAATGAGGTTAGATACAGTAAATCAGTGAAAGCAGACCAAACCTGGCAGCTGAATAGTTGAAGTGGAGCACAGCAGAATGTGGAGTTAAAGCAGCGGAAGTCAAAAGCCATAAAGCAAAGATGGATGGAGGCAGCAGAAACAAATGGGTCCCAACCCACCAAGCGATATTTCCAAAATGCCAATGAAGAAAAGGAGCTTTTCTAGCCCTCTCATCAAAACTGTCTTTGGTCAAGCTTTATTCTCTCTTAGAAATAAAAGACTGGGGAAGGAGAGAAATCTTAGTTCTTTAAAAGAAGTAACTGATACTGAGAAGGTAGGAGAGAGAGAAGAGAAAGAGCTTGGAAAGCAAGGAGGGGTAAGGAAGGGGAAATGATGGTAATAAAAGGTGTGGTTGGGGCTGGCCCTGTGGTGTAGCAGGTAAAGCCTCCACCTGTGGTGCCGGCATTCCATATGGGTGCCATTTCAAGACCCGGCTGCTCCACTTCCAATCCAGCTCTCTGCTATGGCCTGGGAAAGCAGTGGAAGATGGCCCAAGTGCTCGGGCCCCTGCACCCACATGGGAGGCCTGGAAGAATCTCCTGGCTTTTGCAGCCAATTGGGGAGTGAACTAACAAATGGAAGACCTCCCTCCCTCCCTCCCTGCCTCCCTCCCTCTCCCTCTCTCTCTCTCTCTCTGCCTCTCCTTCTCTCTGTGTAACTCTGACTTTCAAATAAATAAATCTTTAGAGAATAAATAAATAGATAAGGAGAAAAAAAAAGTATGACGGAGAAGAGAATGTTTTGTTCAAAGAAGGACACATACGAGGAAAGTTGGAAATAAAGATGTAGGAAGGTATTTTGTTCCCTAAACACTCTACCAATGTGTGTTTTACAATAAGCAAATGGAAATACAAATGTTCAACAAGTACAGTAGTCTTTATAACATGTGTATAAGACCACTACTTAAACACTAAGATCTGGCCTATGCCACAGCTCACTAGGCTAATCCTCCACCTGTGGCGCCGGCACCCAGGATTGTAGTCCTGGTTGGGGCACCAGATTCTGTCCCGGTTGCTCCTCTTCCTGTCCAGCTCTCTGCTGTGGCCCGGGAGGGCAGTGGAGGATGGCCCAAGTGCTTGGGCCCTGCACCTGCATGGGAGACCAGAAGGAAGCACCCAGCTCCTTGCTTCGGATCGGTGAGGTACGCCGGCTGTAGCGGCCATTTGTGGGGTGAACCAATGGAAGGAAGACCTTTCTCTGTCTTTCTCTCTCTCACTGTCTAACTCTGCCTGTCAAAAAATAAATAAATAAATAAACAAAAAACAACACTAAGATCCTCTATTAAAATGAAGAGTTTTATTTTTAAAAGTCAACCACATGAAGACTGAGCAGTGGATTTGAGTAGGCACTTTGCATGGCGGGTGGAGAATAAGTAGGCAGTAGAAGGGGAATGATTGATCATAGAACTGCTAAGTAGAATAGGATAAGATTTATTTTTACTTGTGATATAGATACAACTTAAAAGTATACAACATCCAAAACTGGTTAAAATGCTGGAGCCAGTATACATTACTTAACGGTTTGGCCATAATAGGTTAACATTACACACAAATTTTTACACAGAAATCTCATT
Organism: Oryctolagus cuniculus; assembly: GCF_051225735.1. NCBI lineage: Eukaryota > Metazoa > Chordata > Mammalia > Lagomorpha > Leporidae > Oryctolagus > Oryctolagus cuniculus. The sequence goes on from NC_142876.1 coordinate 90,834,202, forward strand.
ATAAATCAGTTATATTATGTATATATAGTTATTCAGTGCAGTGTTGTCCATAGCAGCAGAAGAGATAAAGCCAATTTTGATTACTAGAGACTAGTTGAATAGAATTTAGTATATCTATAACATGGCTTGTTACTATAAGGTTATTAAACACTGGAATCTGGAGCTGGTGTTTCAATTGGACATGATAAGGTGTAAGATTAGTAAAGTGGCTGGCGCCGTGGCTCACTAGGCTAATCCTCCACCTTACGGCGCCAGCACACTGGGTTCTAGTCCCGGTCAGGGCGTCGGATTCTGTCCCGGTTGCCCCTCTTCCAGGCCAGCTCTCTGCTGTGGCCAGGGAGTGCAGTGGAGGATGGCCCAAGTGCTTGGGCCCTGCACCCCATGGGAGACCAGGATAAGTACCTGGCTCCTGCCATCGGATCAGCGCAGTGCGCAGCGGCAGCCATTGGAGGGTGAACCAACGGCAAAGGAAGACCTTTTTCTCTGTCTCTCTCTCTCTCCCTGTCCACTCTACCTGTCAAAAAAAAAAAAAAATTAGTAAAGCAAATTATAGCAGTATGCAAAGCATGATGTTCTGTTTTTGTGAAAAACAGTCTTTGTTGACTATGGGTGGGTATTTGTGTATTCAGGTGCAGTTAAATGTGTCAGATGTTAAACAGTGAAGGTAGTCTAGGGAGAAAGTATAAGAAATAAAACGTAGAATTCTATAAACCAGTTGCTCCCAAACATTTCTGTATGTAAATCTATAAGGATGAGAAGAAGTAGAACAGACTTTTAATGATGGCATTAGGATTATGGATGATACTGATTATCTTCTGTTCTTTTTGTTGTTATTTTACTAAAGTGAATGTGAATTTTATGATTGAAAAACTCAGATTTATTTCATAACTAAATTAAAAATAACTTCTGAATTTTATCTTTCCTAAGCTTACAGGTTGAAAGTAGTGGAGTTATAATTGGAACCCCAGGTTTCATCAAAAAGAGAGCAATTTATAGATCAGTTTGAAAAGAATGAAGTTTTAGCAAAAAAAAAGAATATTGGAGGAAAAAATAAACCCCTAATGTGCAATGGGACTACTGTCCAAGAGAAAAAGTCAGCAAACCACCTTGTGGCTGGTACACAAAACACAAAGAATGTATTGGACTTGGAAGCACAGGCTTGGTGAATCTCCTTGATTGGTAGCAGGGTGAACATGTTTCAGAGATGTGAAAACCCAGTGGTCTGGTTGGCCCTGCCTTAAAGCCGTGGTGGCAGAAGGAAGGGGCAGGGACAGTGCTGACTGATGTCCTGTTTTACAGTTGGCAAATTAGAAAAGATGGTGACTAAGGAAATACACAAATTTGACATTATAGTTGAGAGAAAATGAGGATGGTCCTGTCTAATGATGACAGAGGGATAATTGATCAAGGTACTTGGTTCTGTTTTATTTTGTGGGAGAAAATGGCAGAGGTACAAGAAAGAGTAACTTAGCCAAGACACGCTAGTGCTAACCTGGGTGTGATTTGAATCCCAGTTGCCTGAATCCATGGCATGAGACCTAAATCCTGTGCTGTTGCTGTATTAGAAAGGACCAAGAAAAACCTTTTCTAGTTGTGAAAACCATATGGGACAGGTACTTTGCACTGTGGCTAAAGAATACAGAGCCAATTCTGTTAAAGGACATGCTAGTTTTTCTATATTCTAATACTTGTGCATATAGAAATCTAAGGATGCACATATGTGCCATTTGGCTTTTACTTTATAAAATTTGGATCATCATATGCTACCTGATGTTCAGCAGCTTGCTTGTTTCCACTTGATAGGTCAAGGATATCTGACCATGTCTTCAGAGCTCTCTTCTGTTGCCTAATAGTGCATTCCTTAGAACTGCTGATTGGGTTTATATCTTGTTCACTATTTTGCTAGACTAAGCAAATATGAATGAAGAAGTAATTAATTTGTGCTTTCAACTCTCCCTTCTTCCAAAAAAGGAGTGGTTAATTAGTTGAGTTTCAATTAAGTAACTCCAAAAAGAGTTCAATATTATTCATGTTTTTCTTAAATAGTAATGAACAAGAAATGTAGCCTGATTATGGTGTTGCCTGATGATATATAGGTATGTGTTTCTATGCAGATTTAATATTTAATGTATATGTACTGTTATATATCATATTTAACATATTTAAACAAGTAAGTAAAGATACAAAGTCTTTTCTGAAGACTTCTGAATAACTTTTGAGGTTTTGTTTTATTTAATGGAAAATATGAGGTTTTTGGTTCATTCTGCTGTCTGAATCCAGTTTATTCTTTGCTATAACATCACACGATGTAGTAATTAGTTGAATGCACACAGGTTAGCAGCCTTTGATAAAACTGATTGCAACTAGAGGCCTATTTATGCTCTACAAAATCCAAAACTTGCCTGCTTTATTTATGGAACAAATGCACATCTCAGGCCCTTGCTGTCCTTTGTGGAAAGAGGCGCTGGTGTCTTTGAAGCTGATGACATGGGAGTTCATAAAATACTTAGTAGATTTTGCTGATGTTTTGCTGAGACCTTGTGAAAGGAGACAAACACGTAAATAAAGTCAACTTTACAGACCTCTGGGATCTATTACTGTTGGAGTTGCTCTTAACACATAATTAGCTGGGGCTGTTAATCATGTTTAACAGGTGTTGAATAATGAACTGAGACAGTGTGTTTGCTGTGACCACTTTGTTCTGTGTTCTGGTAGGCAACCCAGCTTCCATTACAGCCCTGGGAAATCAGAAATCTGATTTGACAGCATGTTTCCTGATGTTGTCATCAGCCTGATGGTCCTAACCATGGTGACACTGACTACAACAACAAAGCAAGAATATGTCCAAAAGTCCCCAAGTTCTCTAAATGTGTTTTTTCCTCTATTCTGCCTTCTTTGCCTTTTTTCTCACTCAAGCCTGTGTCTGACTTCTCAATTGATTGTTAAAAGACAGATCTACATTAGTGGGCAACGGTAGCGCCTTCTCAGCAAATGAGCTGACCCTGCATTCTGTGATCACAGAATGGTGGACCAACAGTGATCCACCTCCTACTGTTAAAATATCTCAGTGATACAGCTGTGCAAAAAACAAAACCTGTGTGCTCCAAGTCCCAGTTCAGCTTGCTTTCTCATTGGACAATTCCAACTGGACTTTGCATTGCACAGTTTCTCTAGTATTTTGTGTGTGTGTGTGTGTGTGTGTGTGTGTTTGTATCTGACTCATTATTTTAACTAATGTTGTATTGCAAATCATGGATTATACTGACAGTATGCTTAGCCATCTCCCTGTTGATAAACTGATGGTTGTTTCCAGTTTACCAGAGCTGTTTTGAACGTCTTTGTCCCTGCCTCCTTGTACAAATGGGTGAGAATCACTCTAGGTAGAAACTGGCACATTGTAACCAGCCACTGAGCCAAATCATGCTTACTATTAATTGGGTGAAACCCACAAACCAAGAATTACTTTTACATTTTTAAATGGTTAAAAAAAAGATATGCGTACTATTTCTTGGCCCTAGAAAATTATATGTAATTTAAATCTGAGTGTCTAGAAATAAGATTTTATTGAAACATAGCCATACCATAACCATTCATTCATTGGTAAGTTGTCTGTGACTGCTGTCACAGAATAAAGCAGCCTGGAGTAACTGACTGTACAACTCATCAACCCTAAAATATTTACTTCTTGTCCCTTTATGGGGAAACTTGGCCTACCCCTGCTCTATTGATCTTTGCATCAATAGGAAGAGAGGCTATTTCTGTAACACAGATGAAAATATTTTGATATCCAAATACCTATTTTTGTGGTTGTGTCCATTTATACATAATGAGAGAGCATGCTTATTTCTCTAAATCTTCACCAATTTTTTGTATTAAGTTCACTTTGCGTTAAAGTTTCACTTATGTGGAATGCAATAGGACTGTGCTGTTTTAATTTTTATTTTGCTTTTTTCCTATTATAATTAGATCACCATTTTATATATGTATTTGCTCTTTCTATTACTTTTTTATATCTATATCTGCTGGATAATATACTAAATGATTAAAAATATTATTTAAGCACCTTAGGAAACCACTGAAGTAAGTATATGAATAGTGTCCCATTTTATAGATGAAAGAAGTAAGGCATGGAAGATTAAATCACTTATTGCACTTACGCAGCTGCTCTATGATAGAGACAGTTTTTTGTTTTTTTCAAATTCAGGTTGTGTCTCTGTGGCCCTTTACTGCTAAACATTCTTCCTTATGACCAATGTAGGATAGATAGATTCAGCAAACTCTTAACGCAAAGAACATGAAGTAGGGACTCTGTCATTTAGTCATGACCTTGGTTGTCCAGAGTCTGATTGTTTTCAGATAGGAGGACCTTCTGATGTCTTTAGGCATGATTGAACTTTTCTCCTCTTTCACTTGAGCAGTCCATATCACATGATACTTGGAGGAGAAGCTGGTGGTTGTTGTAGCTTCACAAAGATTAGCAATTGTGAGCTTAGCATACTTGAAGTAAAGCCTGGTGGAGTTAAAAGCTTTATATTCTGTCCCTATAACATTTTGGCTACATGACTGATCTTTGACAAGTTTATTACTTTGTTGGACCCCATTTTCTTCATCACTTAAATATGAGGAAAAATGCTAACATTAAAGGAAATATAAAATGTAGATTTACTCTCCAGGAAAATTTTGAAATTTATGCATCATGTTTCCATAATGAGTATTTACCATGAACTTTTTGAAGACCCTTTGTTCTTTTTTTTAATTGTTTATCTGACTTTCCTAAAGTTTATTTTATTTATTTGAAAGGCAAAGTGACAGAGAGGAAGAGAAAGAGAGAAGAGAGAGAGAGAGAATAATATCTTCCATTTGCTGGTTTCCTCCCCAATTTCTTGGAATTGACAGGGCTGGGCCAGGCTGCAGCCAAGAGCCGGAAACTAACCCAACTACTTAAATCATCATCTGCTGCTTCCCAGGGTGTACATTAGCAGGAAGCTTGCTTGTGTGCAGAGGTGGACTCAAACCCAGGTACTTTGAAAAGGGATATGAGTACCCTAAATGGCAGCTTAACCCACAGTGCCGCAATGCCTGCTTCCCCTCCACTTCCCTCTTACAGTCCTAAGAAGTATTCAGCACAATGGTTGGTACATAAAAATGTTCCAGTGAAGTTGTGGCTCATTCATACTGTGTGAGATTGTCCATCTGGGTTTTGCCCTCTATGGACCAGGCTTTCACCAGGCATTTCTCAACTGTGGTCTTTAGTTATAGACAGTGAGAGAGAGACAGAGAGAAAGGTCTTCACTCCGTTGGTTCACTCCCCTAATGGCCGCCACGGCCAGCACTGCGCCGATCCGAAGCCAGAAGCCCCCCACTCCCACCCCGTCTCCCACGTGGGTGCAGGGACCCAAGCACCTGGGCCATCCTCCACTGCCCTCCAGGGCCATAGCAGAGAAATCTATACTTTTAACAAGTTCCCTGATGATGGTCAAACAGACCAAAGCTTGAGAACTTCTAAACCATCAAAATTCTGGTGGCTTACCATCTATTTTAAAAATGCTGATAAAAACCACTGAAATATTTTTGAAAGCCAGTTAAATATTTCAAACCACATGAGGTGTAGGATATCATCTTAATTTAGATCTCTCTTCTAGTAATAGTGCCTTCACAATCTGTTCTACCAACAGAAATACCTTCCTTGCTCTCATCCTTTAGGTACCTTTGATCTCTTTTGTCTTCCCTTTTAAATATGTTCTGCTAACATCAAGTTCTTTAGATGATAGACACTGTATTAATTTAGGAATGCCTTGTAAAAATATTGCTTGATTTTGGAGTTAGTTCTTGGTGTATGCTGATGGAATTTCTTAGAATTCTTGTTTTGAGAAAGATAACAGTAGTAGGCATAGTTGTCTTAATTGCTGAAACTCAAGTCTTAGAGATTGAGTTTGGAACTGATGGAATCAGCGAATACTGACAGGATGTATGTGGCTTGTGCACTTTGTCTCACAGGCACTGTGTTTTACCCCAGTGGTTCTCAGTGTGTGCTTCCTGGTCCAGCAGATTCGGCAGCATTAGGGGACTCACTAGACCTACACATTTTCTGCCGGTCTCCAGTGCTGCAGAATCACCAATTCAGGGGACTGAGAGCTGGCAATCAAGTTTAGAAGCCTTCCACATGATTCTGATCCGTGTTCAAGTATGAGATGCATGTAGACCTTCGAGGCTGAAGGCCTTCTGTGACCTTATAGAAATGTGTTTTCCCTTATCTATTCACTAATCCTGCCAGTCTCTATCACTGTACCTAGTAGTGTGTTTTCTTCATGCTCTGTCAAAATTTACAGTTACATGTTTATTTCTTTTGCACTCGAATATGGTCCATTTTCTCAACTAGAATGTAAGCTGTGTGGTGGTTAAAACTACACTGACTTTATTCGCCAATATATCCTCTAACACGAAGTGCTGTGTCTGCCATGTGGAAGTTAATAAATAAATATTTAGACAAATGAATGAGTGAATGATCAGTTAATTTGAAGTGACTGAGGTTACATTTCTTCTGATCTGCATTTTTTGGGCTTATTAATGTAGACACACTGCCAGTTTTATAACTAATTTGTAAGCTGTTTACAAGAATAATTTACAAGCTACACACATACACAGACATACACATGTGCACACCCATGTGTGTGTGTACACTGTGCCTGTAGTCAACTTTCAAGTCCAATGGCAATGTCTTAACAGCAGAGGCATTTCAGTTTGAGAAAAGAGTATTCAATCCATTCATCATATGCTTGTTGAGGAAATAACATGTGGGTATTAGGGTTAGGTAAGCAGAAATGGAGTTTGCATGGTGCTTGTTGACTAAGACCTGTAATAGCATTAGTCAAGTGTTCATTGTTACTGCTAAAAATCAAGCATGTTGTTTGTTTTTTCTCAGCATTTTTCTCCCTCACCCTCCTACATCCTGAGTGCCATGTCTGATCCTCTGGCTAACTTGTCCAGTGTGAAAATTTATTACCTCATGGATGCTTTTCCCTTGAACTAATTAATTATTTTTTCACTCTCATCAGTGCCTCCGTTCTTCTCTAAGGACTGGAGAAAATTATTTGCTCCATGTAGCTAAAGAATTCTTTATTCTTAGTTGGTCAGGCTCAGGCCCTTCCTCTATAAGAAAACTTGAGCCAAGCTGTTTTGTGAGCCAGAGTTTGCCCATCATAGATTGGAGATAGTAATAGTTACTTCCTGGCATGGCTGGGAAGATGAAGTGAGATTTGCAGAATGCCTTACTCTTCCTTGGGGCTCTGTAAATGGCTCACAATTGACGAACATTGGGGACTGTCACAGGTGTCTCAGGAGGGAGAGCCACAATAACAGCCATGCTAAAATAAAATTTAAATCCTGACAGACAGAAGTGAGATGGAGATGGTGACTCTGTTAGGGACCTCAGTGGGAAAGTAGTTATTTTTTGTCCTCACACACTGTAGAGAAAAGTGCCTGCTAAAGCATGGTGAGGAATGCCAGCTAGTAAATGACTGACTTCTCTTCCTTCTCAGGATTCATATTAAGGAAACAGTAATAAACTGCTGTTGTTTTATTTTGAAAAAATTCAGGCTAAAATTGTGAAGGTGAGGACAATAGAGGTAAGAAAGTTTTTCCCCATAGGCAACAGAAAATACTTAAAATAATATATAAAAATACTCTCATAAAACTTTAAAAATACCTATCTAAAAGATATATGTATTTGAAAGGCAAAGTTAGTGAAGGACAGAGAGAGAAATCTTCCATTGACTTGTTCACTCCTTGAATGGCCACAGAGACCAGGTATGGGCCAGGCCAAAGCCAGGGGCCCAGAACTACATCCAGGTCTCCCACGTGGGTGGCGGGGGCACAGGTATATGGGCCATCATCCGCTGCCTTCCCAGGCATATTAGCAAGGAGGTGGATCAGAAATGGAGCTGCTGGGGCTCAAACCAGTGCTCATATGGGGTGCCGGTGTCACAAGTGACAGCGTAACTGGCTGTGCCATAATGCCAGGCTTCGTAAAATGTACTTTAACAACTTATATTCTGATTTAACTGTCCTAAGAGGTCTTCCATTAGATTCCAGAGAATAAGTCACATTCACACCTTTCTGTGTCCAGTAGAGATTTCAGCATTGTCGGGTGCTACCAGCTCAAATATATTAATGGCTGGACATTTGTATCCTGTATCTTGCCCAAAATTATGCCACATGTAAGAACTGTTGAAATCATTTTTTTTTATCATGCACATCTGCCACATTTTTTGGGTGACCTGATATAAGAGACAGTTTTTCTTTTTTCTTACCTTGCCAATCACAAAATAAACCAGTATCCTCCATGTCATTTGCATTATGTGGGAAATAACATTCAGCTGGAAAAACACAATCCAAAACAATCAGCCAATGCATCACCAGTAGGTCCAGAAATACAATATCCATAGTAATTAGCAGTGGCTGCGTGAATCCCGCAGTGCTTGGCAGTTCCTCAGTGTTGATGTGACTGGCTCGGTTCCCTAAAAGCCTGCACTCCCCTCACATGGTAGCAGGGTTATTGTCCTTCTGGACACATTAAGTAGATGCTGTGCTTAGTTGAGGGACAGGAGGTCACGAAAAATAATGAAAAATAGTAGACATTTTCCCTCCTGCTGCAAATGCTGCTTTCTTTGATAACTTCCAAGTTGGAATACAAGAGAATAACTTTCTTTCTTAATAACAGTCAACATGTTTTATTGGGTGGACTGGGGTGGCTCCATTCATCACATTTAAAATCTAGTTTAAGAATTTTCCAGTTTGTAAAGAACATTGGCATCAGTATCATGCAGTGTGGGGTTCTTGGGAACTTAGATCATTGGGCACTAATAAAAAATCCTTTGGGTGTATATACCACACACACCCTACCGGCTCATGTAGCAGTTGTTAGATATGGAGTTGGTGTTTCTGCATCTCCTGTCTCATTTGAGTCTCTGGCATTGACCTCTGGGACACTATTCACATTTTTCTCTCTGCCTCAGGATTCTAGGATTGATGCTTAAGAGAAAACTGGGTGTATTTTTACCAAGATTAAAACTTTAAGTGTGCTGCCTTACTATTCCATATTGGTAAAATAAAGTTCATAGATCATGGTGTATACGTTGGAGGGTGTTACTCAGTGGGCATAGTGCATATGAGGGGTGAGTCTTTATGCAAACAGTTTATCAGTATTAAAAATAGTAATTTCAGGACTTGAGTCCTTTGTCCTACTTAATAGTATTCCAAGCACATTATTTGGCTCATTAGCTCTCTGGTATTTCTGAAGTCAAATGAAGGATGTATTATTTATTCTACATCTGATAAGTCAACTCTGTTTTCTTAATACAGTTTTGTGAATTGTAGCTGGTGTATATTTTAAGTAATCACCTATAAAATGTCATCGGCTTCTATGAATTTTCAAAGGAAAAGCCATTTCTCTCTCTGTGTCTTTTTCAAATAAATTTTAAAAAGTTAAAATAAAAATTGGGTGAGTGTTGCGCCCATATTCCATACCTGATTGCCTGATTCAGGTCTGGGCTCCGCTTCTGATTGTAACTTCCTGCTAAAGTACATTCTGGAGACAGCGATGATGTCTCAAGTATTTGGATGCCTGCTGCCCGCCTTGGAGAACTGTATGGAGTTCCTGACTCCAAGCTTCAGCCTGGCCCACCCTTGGCTGTTTTTGACATTTAGGAAATAAACCGGTGATGAAAGATCTGTCTGTCTGTCTGTGTCTCAGGCTTTCAAATAAATAAATGTTTTTTTTTTTCTTAAAGTCATTTTTGAATACTTTGAAAGTTTTTATTCTACCAGTCAAAATCACTGCTTGTTGTTCTTTTACACACGGTAAGACCCTGTGGGAATCTACTGATAATTACTTGATAGGAGTGGCATTAACCTGTCCATCTAGTAAACAGAAATGTCCAGTGTAACCAGCTGGCCCATCTTCTCTGCTCCTGTTTAGTGGTAGACTTGTATTTTTTGTTAGTCGGTGAAACTCTGGAGCAGCTCACAATTACCCACAAATCATTGGCCATCTTGTACCATCTGGAGAACTATTCATGTATTTCTATTATCTTCTCAGTGGTGAATATTCCACCTACACTTGGCAGAAATGCTTGCCATCTACTTGCCTCTTTCTAGAAGCAGCTAGGAAAGTAGCAGCATCCAAAATCAAAATGACTTTTTCCTATTTTTCTAATATATTCAGCAAAGCAGTTGCTAATTCTTAGTATTTTGAATTATACTGTTGTTTTGTTCTTTTCAAGTTGATTTTTAATTGACAAATAATGTTTAGATATAACTTATTGGCCACTAAAATTAATTCTTCTCATGTAACTAAAATTTTGCATGTTTTCAGCAACATGTCTCCCATCTACCTTTGTCTTCTTAGAACAATCATTTTACTTCTTCTATGATTTCGACCTTTTAAAATTTTACATGAGTATAAGTAAGATCCTGTGGTATTAGTCTTTCTTTGCCTAGCTTATTTCATTGGCATAATGTCTTCCACATCACCAATGTGATCATGCCAGATAAGATTTCTACCCATCTCGAGACTGAATAGTATTACATTTTGTATTTATAGACCACATTTTTTCTATTCATTCATCTGATTATAGAACCCTGGGTTGCTTACCCATCTTAGCTGTTGTGAATAGTGCTGTTCATAGGAATATACATGCAAACTATACATCTTGACTACCAAAATTTAAAAATGCATAAAAGTAGGATTGTTGAATCATTCTCTGTTTTACTTTTTTTTGTTTTCAAAGGCATTTTATTTATTTTAACATTGTTCAAATGCTCACAATAGCCAGAACTGGATGAAGATAAAGCCAGGCATGATGAATGGAACTGGGTCTGCAGCAAGGACTCAGGTACTTGAGCCATCACCTGCTGCTCTCAGGGTGCTCCTACACAGTGACCTGGCAGTGGAAGTGCAGCCAGAACTTGAACCGGGCATCCTGATGTGTGATGCATGCACCCCAGAGAGCAATTTAGCTGATATGTCCACCACCAGCCCTATGTTTAGTTTTTTCTTGCCTTTTTTTTTTTTTGAAACTTGGAGGCATTTCTAAAACTGGCTGTATTAATTTACTTTCTCACAAATACTTCACAAGGGATCATTTTTCTCCAGCAACTCTTACCAGTAGTCATTATCTTTTGTCTTTTAGAAAATAACCATTCCAATAGGTGTGAAGTAAAATCTCTTCAGGACTTTACTTTCATTTCCCTGATTTTTAGTGATGTTGAGCATTTTTTTTTTTTACATACTTGTTCTTTCCTTGTTGTTTAAATGGCTTATTTGTTCTCTTGCAATTGACCTGAGTTCTCTATTTATTTTCACTATTAGCCCCTTAACAGGTGAATGGGTTGTGAAAAATTTTTTTTCTAATCTGTGGTTTGCCTCTTCTGTTAATTGCATGCTTTGCTGTGCAGAAGCTGTTTACTTTGGTATAATCCCACTTGCATTTATTTGCTTTTGTTGCCTGTGCTTTTGGGATCATATCCAGAAAATCTTTGCCCAAACCAGTGCTATGAAGCATCTGCTCTGTTTTCTTCTAATAATTTTACAGTTCTGGGTCTTATATTTAAGTCTTTGACCTGATCAGTGTGTGTATGTGTGTGTGTGTGTGTGTATGTGTGAAATACCAGTCTGATTTCATTCAATTAGTGGATATGCAGTTTTCTCAACACCATTTACTGAAGACATTGTCATTTCTCCATTTTAAGTTCTTGGCATCATTGTTGAAAATTAGCTAACCATACATGTGCTAGATTATTTCTGGATACCTTGTCCTATTCCGTTGGTCCACATGTCTGTTTTTATGTTAGTTCCATGCATTTTTGATTACTCTTTGTAATAACTTTTGGAATAAAGTAGCATGATGTCTCTAGCTTTGTTAGTTTTGCTCAAGATTGCTTTGACTAATTTAGGTTTTTTATGGTTTTTACATATCTTAGCATGCCTTTATTCTCATGAAAAATATCCTTGGCATTTTGATAAGGATGACTTTGATGGTTGTATGTGGCTTGGGTATTATGGATATTATAATAATATAAATTGTTTGGCTCCAGGAATACAGGGTACCTTTATTGTGTTGTCTACAGTTTTCTTCATCATTGTTCTATAGTTTTTAGTGTATAGGTTGTTTACCTCCTTGGTTACATATATTCTTTTTTTTTAAGATTTATTTTATTTGAAAGTCAGAGTCACACAGAGTAGAGGAGAGGCGGGGGTGGGGGGAGGTCTTCCTTCCGATGGTTCACTCCCCGATTGGCTGCAATAGCTGGAGCTGTGCCGATCCGAAGCCAGGAGCCAGGAGCTTCTTCCAGGTCTCCCACATGGGTGCAGGGACCCAAGGACTTGGGCCATCTTCTGCTGCTTTCCCAGGCCATAGCAGAGAGCTGGATGGGAAGTGGAGCAGCCGGGATTAGAACTGGCGCCCATACGGGGTGCCGGCGCTTCAGGCCAGGACGTTAACCTGCTGCGCCACAGCGTGGGCCCCACGTATACTCTTAAGTATCTATTTAATTTTAGTTTTGGATGCTCCTATGAATGGGATCGTTTTCTTAATTTCTTTTTATGATACTTTAGTGTAAAGAAATGCTTCTGAAATTTCTTTTGCTTTTGTACCCTGCAGCTGCATTGAATCTGTTTCCCTCCACACTTGGAGAACATCTCTTAGACAATCTTCAGGATCTTTTTTATATAAATTAATGTCATCAGCAAACAGTTTCACTTCTTTGCTTTCCAGATGCCTTTTATTTCTTTCTTCATTTCTGTGACTAAAATGACTAGTACTGTGTTAGCCAGAATAGCTCAGAGTGGTCTTGTTCTTGAACATAGAGGAAAAGGTTTGAGTTTTTCACTGCTCAGTAGGATGCTACCTGTGACCTTTTATACAGGTTCTGGTATTGAGTACATTTCTTCTGTGTTTAATTTATTGCGAGTTTTCATTGTACAGACAGTGAGTTGTGTCAGCTGCTTTTCCTGAATCTATGGAGACGTTTCTATGATTTTAGTGTTTTTCCGTTATGGGGCTGAATCCCACCCGATTATGGTATATGATCCTTTTAATGTGTTGTGATTTTGAATTCAATTTGCTAGGATTTTGTTGAGGATTTTTTTCATGTATGTTTATCAGAGATGATGGCTATCATTTTCTTGTAGTGGTATTGTCTGTTTTTGTATGAAAGTAGTACAAACTTCATGAAATGAGTTTGGGGGTATTCCCTCTGCTGCAAATTTTTGGCAGCATTTGAGGAAGATTCATATTAGTTCTTGAATTTTGGTAGAATTTTATTTTGAAGTCATCTGGTTCTGGAGATTGTCTGTAATGGGCGTTTTATTGTCCTGGTTTCAGCCACCTGACTCGTTGTTGTATGCTGAGATTTTCTATTCCTTCTTGATTGTTGATCTTTTGGAGGTTTTTGTAGGTTGAATGTTTCTAGGAATTAGTCCATTTCTTTTAGATTTTGCAACCTATTGGCATATAATTCTTTGTATTTTATAAGTCTCTTTGCATTTCTGTGCTATCATCTGTAATATCTGTGATTTCTCATGTGAATCTTTCCTTTTTCTTAGTATGGCTAAATGTTTTGTCAGTTGTCAGAGAACCAGCTTTCTGTATCTGTATGTCCATATTCCTTTTACTGTTTGGAAGCTTTCCAATGGCATTTCTCTAAATAAACTTTTTGTCCTTTGTTTATTTTTTGTTAAATATTTATTTATTTTTTACTTGAGAGTCAGAGTTACACATAGAGAGGCGAGGCAGAGAGAGAGAAGTCTTCCATATGATGGTTCACTCCCCAATTGGCCACAACAGCTGGAGCTGTGCCAATCCGAAGCCAGGAGCTAGGAGCTTCTTCTGGGTCTCCCACATGGGTGCAGGGGCCAAGGACTTGGGCCATCTTCTACTGCTTTCTCAGGCCACAGCAGAGAGCCGGATCAGAAGTGGAGCAGCCAGGACTAGAACCGGTGCCCATTTGGGATGCTGGCGCTTCAGGTCAGGGCGTTAACCCACTGTGCCACAGTGCCGGCCCCTGTCCTTTGTTTCTGTCCATTCCTTTGGAATTCCCATAATTCATATATTTGTACAATAGGTAGTATTCTATATGTCCCTTCTGTATTTTTCTTTGTATTTCAGTCTTTTTAAAATTAAACTTATGATTTTGTTAATGCATCATTTTCCTAATTTCATTTAGTTGCTTATGTGCCTTTTGATAGATCTTACTGAATTTCAAGATGATTGTTTTGATTTCCTTTTCAAGCAATTCATGTATTTCCATTTCTTTGAGGTTGGTTATTGGAGCTTTATGAGTTTTCTTTGATGGTGTTATCTTTGCCTGATTCTTTGTTAATCAAGTAGCCTTGTGTTGGTGTGCATGCATTTAGACCCCTCTTTCTGTCTTAGATTGGTTTCGGAAAAAGTCATTTCCTGGGCTGGTGACATTGAGTCTAAGATTGCAGATGAATGGGGTTGTTGCTATTGTGTGGTAGATGCTGCTTCCATAGTGGATACTACTGTTGCACTTACTCCCAGGGCTTTGCTGAGTGTGGATCCTTGCTGGTTCCTTCATAGATGAAGCTGTCACCAGAATCTTCATTTTTGATGCTGGTGCTGAGGTCAGAGTGTGCCTTGGGGTTTGCCAACAGTGGCCCTGTTATCAAATGTGCTCCAGAGTTTGGCTTCTTCCCGGTCTCTGAGAGGGCTCCTATTAGACCACTACTTGGATCCTTGAGGTGGCTTTATTGTTCAGGTTCATGACTAAGAAGGGCTAGCATCCACAGTTGAGACCAAGAGCTTCACTCCTGACACCATGGTCACAAATGATTCCAGGATGATTAAACTTGCTCTCAGGCTGCAGTTGAAAGGGGCTGAAGCTCATTTGTAGGCCTGTTTCAAGATTCACTGAGATGAGGGTGTCAGCCATTTTGGTGCTGCTGGAAGTGTCTCCCTCTGAGTAATCGTGTGGCAAAACTTTTCTCAGTGTGTAGATGAGAAGGGTTAGGAATGAGATCCAGGGCCATTCAGTGATTGTCTAGAGGTGGAAGTTTTCTGGTCTGCTACAGGGTCTCAGATTGGTACATCTCCCATGGGTCCAAGGCTGGGAAAAGTACTCCCGAACAGAGTTAGGAGAGGCAACTTTGGGATTAGTGTAGCATCTGTTGTGGGATGGGTGTTAGTAACTCTGTTCTGCTGGGACGAGTGGGTGAAATTACCAGAAGTTGATTCCCTCTTTGGAAGGATTGCTTGCAGATCACAGCTGGGAGGGGCTGGAGCTGACCTTCAGGGCTATTTCTGAAATTACTGTGGCATGGCAGCTATCCTGTATTTTGCTGCTCTGTTGTTAAATTTTCTCTTTCTGACAGATATTAATTTCTACAGTGGCATTTTAGTTAGGATGCTGTTTCTGTTCAATTTTTCCATTATCTTACATTGAATTTAGAAATTTGATTCATCTACAATGTCCTATCAAGTTTTAAATAGAAGGTATGCATACCTGTGCCTTAGAACACAGCAAACATTTCTCATGTTCCTTTGAAGCTACATCAGGAGAAAATCTAAGGAAATTTATTGTTGATAGGACTACTTCAAATTTCTAAGGAATGCATTGTTTAGAAAAATGAGAGTGTGCATTGTAGTTTAATAATGTCATCCTTGTTTATTTTAGTTGCAGAGTAACTTGCTCTCTGAAGGAAAGGTGATGACTTTAGGTGTATTATGGCAAGAAAATATTCAGCTTTTTGTAGAGTTTAAGTAACAGCTGGAGCATTGAGGTCTCAGTGATCAGTAGAAGATTAGATAGTGAAACCACCTTCCTGTGGGGTTGGGAGGAGAATATAAATACTCTAACAGCTGTAACTTCTCATTACAAATGGCCAGGTTCCAAGGTCACAGAATCACTGCCTTTGTACCAGTTAAAGCAAATCTTTAGATTTATGTAATAGATCATTGTTACCTTTCATAAATTGAATGATAGAAATATTCAATTTTATAAGAACATGAGAATTACAGACTTCTGTTAAATTTTACTTTATCTAGTCTTTAAAGCAATCCTCAGCTTATATTTTCACCATCAGTTGGGTCAATAGTTTCTTAACTTAAAACTCTTTGATTAAATGCTCTGAAATTAATGGCCAGTGATGTAAACTGTAATTTTAACCAAGAGAGACTAAAAGAAGTAGAGCTTGGGATTTATTTTTATCATAGGCACTATTGTATTTAATCCTCATCAGAAGCCGGTGCAATGGGACCTCTTCTATTCTGTATAGTAGGGAACTGAGGCTCATATATATAGTAAGGAACTGGAGAAGTCCCCATCTGCTTCCAGTGCAAAGGCAAGGTTTGAGCTCCCAAGGGTCTGACTATAGATCTCCAGACTCTACACCTACAGGGCGTGCTATGTGACTTCTTGCTGTTCTCTGCAAAAGTAGGAGCATTCTTTAATCTGTGGCAAGCATCCTTCTAGACTCTCTTAAGAAAACCCTTTTAAGATCTTTTTTTAAGTCTATGATCATGGGAATTCATCTTTCATTGGAAGGCAGATGCCAGGTTAGAACTAAAGTCATTTTTCCCCTAATTTTTTGGAGTCTGTTGTACCATGAGATCTTCATAAACACAAAATTGGTGTTGTCACTTACTTCTGGTCTCAACTCCCAGGTTCCTTTTCTCTCACTTCTTGATTTCAGCCTTTTTGTGAATCCTATGTGACCTTTGCAGTTCCCCTCTGTCTTCATTTTCTGTGCTTATTCTCTCAAGAGCCTCACATCTTACTGTTTTCAAATGTTTCTTGTACTGCCGTGCCTTCCCTCATTGGATTCTGCACACTGTTGACTTCTGGGGTATCCATATTGTTACGTGTTATGCACGACCCTAGTTGTTTCTGATGGATAACCAATAGGCAAATGTGAGCTGAGCATTGTGGGAGGGGTCTGAATATGGAGTTTATTTGAAGCTAAGCTTTCTGATCGGTTTCGGGAAGTTGAAGTGTCAGGTGAGCAAATGTGCTGGAACTTGACAGCTTGTTCAGGCTATTGAGTTGGCTTGACCATTGTAGCATACTCGAAATACATGCATACAGGTGTGCACATGTGTTTACATATGTAAACACCTGCACTTACCTGTGGGGTTTTCTTGAGTTAATCTTTTATTTTATTTATTTGAAAGGCACCCATTGATCAATTGCACTCCCCAAATACCCACTTCATTTAGAGCTGTGTTGGGCTAAAACCAGGAGAACTCAATCCAGTTCTCACCTATGGGTAGCCCGGACCCAAATACTTAAATCATTATCTGCTACCTGCCGTTTTTAGCGTTAGCAGGAAGCTGGAATTGGAAACAGGGCTGGCACTTGAACCCAGGTACTTCAGTATGGCATATGGGGGTCCGGAGTAGTGTTTTAACTGCTAGGCTGGATGCCTTCCTGTCACCCCCTGTGAATTTTTTAGAATTTTAAAATGAGAAGTGGACTGGCGCTGTGGCTCACTTGGTTAATTCTCCACCTGCGGTGCCAGCATCCCATATGGGTGCCTCTTCTAGTCCTGCTCTCTGCTGTGGTCCAGGAAGGCAGTGGAGGATGGCCCAAGTGCTTGGGCCCCTGCACCCGCATGGGAGACCAGAAAGAAGCACCTGGCTCCTAGCTTTGGATCGGCATAGCTCCGGCCGTAGCGACCATTTGGAGGGTGACCTAATGGAAGAAAGACCTTTCTCTCTGTCCCTCTCTCTCACTGTCTAACTCTATCTGTCATGTAAATAAAAAAATGAGAATAGAAGAATGCTGTCTTTTTTCCTAAATCCATACATGTCAGTAGTATGGTATAGTGTACTTGATAGCCTGGTATTTTTGCTGGTAACAGTTACCATTGCCTTGGCTATAAGCACATACAAAACTATTCTCAATAGCTTAAATGAAAAAGGGAATTAATTGGAAGGCTTTTTGATAGTTTGTTGTATAGACAGAGGTAGGAGAATGAGACTTGATAGATAGGAAGCAAAATAAAGGGGGTTGGAGATATCAAGTGCTACTCAATAGACCCACTAGTCAGAGACATAATTTCCATTTTTCATTACTCTAGTCAGTATTTGAAACAAAATGCACATCTTTGAGAGAGAGTAGCCAATTGGTCTAAATTGGGAAATAGGCCCAGTCTTGGCTAGAGATCAACTTAACTAAACATTGGCCAACAGTGGGGAAGAAGATTTTTGGACACTGTTATCAAAAATTAATGGAAGGTGGAGGCTGCAGGAAACAACAGAAGCCTGGTGTATCCTTGTTCATCTTCCTCTAGAAAATTTGGCCTCTCCACAAAGTCTTGGCAATGACTTTGAAATGAAAGTGCACGTTGAGATTGATTTCACGTGACAATGATTAACTTGATCCACAAAACATACAGTAAAAGCAAATGATAAAGAAAGGAAGCAAATAACGGAAATTGATTTATTTGAAGTGCCGTTTATCTCCTCCACCCTCCTGCATATAACAGCACAGAATTAGTGGCAGCATCGGCTCCAGCGGTCTGCCCAGGCCAGCCGTAATAGGTCTCAGCGATGCCTCGTTTGATTGGATTTTGTCTGAAGAGGAGAAAAGGGCTTTGAGTTTGTATTTAGGATTGCTTGTTTCTTAAGATCAGCAGCATTTTGCAGAGAAACATTCTTAATGGAATAAACAAAATCTAATTTACTGTTATTAGCACTGTGTCCTGTTAAACATTTTATGTCATATAAATTATGCTTCACGTGTGCAGTTATTTAATAATTTGTCATATACCACTGTTTTTTTTTACTTTTGCAAACCATATTTTGAGTGCCATTAATAATAATTATTAATTTCTCAGACATTTAGAACAACACCCGACCCATCCTTATACATCTGGGTAAATGTCAGCTTTTGTTAGAATGATCACTAGAAATATCTAATAAAAGCTGAGCATTTACTGCTCTATGAATTGTACTGTTCTGTGAATTGTACATCTGCTTTCTTAGCTAGGTTTCCCGATTTAAACTTACAGAGCAGTTAATTCTTGTAGCCTTGATCCCTGGGAGAAAACAGAGGTTTAGAAATGGGAAAATACTCCTCTTTCATCACAGACAACAAAGGCTAGTCTCTTAATATTACTCAGCCTCATTGCTGTGGACATCTTGTGGGCAGTTGTCCTATATGTGATGAGATGTTTAGTAGTACCCTTGGCCTCCACCTATTGGATGCAAACAACACCTTCCCAGTTGTCACAGACAAAAATGCCTCTGAATGTTGCCAGGTCTGTGGGACAAGGGCAGGTGGGAACAAATCCACTGAATAGAACCACCGCTGTACTTGGTTTGAGAAGACAAAAATCCAAGGTCTTTGCTGTTGTGGCCTCTGAAACCTGGATGTGTGCCTTTCAATAATCTCTCGGAAATGCGATTCCTGTGGTGTCTCTTCCTGCCTCTACTTGGTTTCTAACTCATTCATAAGCGAAGCCTGTCCTGGGACTGTATTCTTGCCCAGTGGAAGCCTGCCAAAGTAAGTTCTTCTGCTTTGATGAGTTAGAGCTCGTAAGACTGGAAACTCCTCAAACATTGAGGGGTGTGTAAAGCATGGTTCCTGACTTGAAAAGAAAAAAATAAAACTCTTAAATTCAACAGATCTGAGATGTTCCTTACCTATTCCTGTAAGCCAAGCACTCTGAGTTCACAAGTTCCTAGCTGTGGGGTGTCTGCAGGCTCATTAAAGGCTCACAAATGTCAGTCAGTGTGGTATACATTTGGTGATGGAGAGAAGATGCTATTTGCTCAGGTCCTGAAAAGGATCATCTGATTCAACTTGGAGAAGGCTGCCCAAAGGAAAAGACTTTAAAGATTTGTCTTAAAGAATGAGCAGTTGACCCCAGGTCAAGAAGAGGGTCTTGGCTACTGCCACAACCTAAAGCGAACACTAGTTTATATGTGCTGCCTCGAACTGATAGTGTCAGTGATGACTTGGGTCATCCTCCACTGCTTTGCCAGTCCATAGCAGAGAGCTGGATTGGAAGAGCAGCAGCTGGGATTAGAACCGTCACCCATACGGGATGCTGGCGCCGCATGCAGAGGATTAACCTGTGCCACAGCGCTGGCCCCACCCCATATAAATTGTTAACTTTAATTTTCTCAAAGTATTCAGTTTCACCAAAGATAGCTACAAAACATGAATGTTTTTCTTTCACTTGCAGAAGATTCTGATGTTGCCAACACCCCCTACCTTCCTCCTTTCAGCACTGAATATGTTGTGTTATCATAAAAAGCTTGGGCACTGTTGACTGCTGTGGTCTCAGCAAGGATGTGCGTGTCCATTCCTGTTGGTTGTTCCTGGGCAGTCCTTAAGAAAGGAGGTTAAGCATTATAATATTCCACGTCTGCTGAAAGAAAATCTAAGCACTCTGTGGAAGGAAAAGGGACACAGAACAGAGAGGAGACAGGATACGAACGAATTTATTCACAGAGGTGGCCAATTGCTGGTGTACACTCAGACCAAACAGAGGACTGGCAGAGGGCACAGTCCTCAGTGGGGTGGGCCTTCCATATCTTAAGGTGGGCTAAGGGTCCTGAGGCCTGGGGTAGGGAGCAGTAGACAGAGTTGAGTTTCTCCATATGGGTTTTTCAGATTTTGCACAGGCTTTCAAACCTGGACAAGATGGGAGGGGGTGGAGTGGGGAACAATATAGGAAGTGCGACTGAACTGGGCTCTTGAAAGAAGGCAGGGGCAAGGGGTAAAATGGCATTTTATCTACTTTTAGACAAGAACCTAAAAAGGCTGAGGCTATGTCCTTGTCTCATCAGCACCAGCTTGGGTGATGATTTTAGCAAGCAGTACTCTTGAAGATCCATGAAGACAAAGCTGCTGATTGCTTTTCTCTGTGCACAACTCTATTGTTAACCATTCTGATTTTTCATGCTGGTCATTTCAATGCCTCTTTATCTGTTTTTGTCTATCTGGCGCTTTTATTTTTGAAGGCAGTAAGTACCACTTGAGAAAGACTTAGACTGCTGGCTCCCATTGTCCTCCCTGTAGACTGGAGTGTATTCTTTGTATGTTAAAGCAGACAACCTGTCAGTACCTTTGTGTGTTATTACATAAATCTCTCTCAAATAGGAATTGTGCTCTGGGCATGATCATCACTGCACAAAGGTGGTCCTTGAGAGGTAATTGTTCCAAGCGTTGGTGAGTGAGAATGGGTGAAGTCTTCATGACAATGGGCCACCGAAGTGTTCTTTTCATTCCATAAAAGTTGATTGAGTATCTACCATGTGTCAGGTACCATGCTCAGTGATGAAAACCTGGTGACTAATAATCTCCCTTCTCAAGGAATTAACATCTTGTTATATTTCACTTGGGGACTATTTCTGGCTCTGAGGGCTAATGCTACTTTATTACAGGTGAAACATTGTATTTCCTAAATCAGGGTTGGGTTTCTCTCTGAAAGTGAAACAGTTTGTAAACAAGTCTATTAAAAATGCGGTGCATCTTGTTATAATAGGTTTTTCAGAGTTAGTGGAATGACTCATGAAAATAAAGCTTACTTTTGCCTATCTTAGTCAATAGAGAAGCTAAGCAGTGTGGGTTTTGTCTCTTTAAAGGACACTATTGGCCCGATGTGATTCATTTTTAGCTCTCTCTCAAAATTAGAAGAATTAATATCATGGCCAGAGAAGTTGAGAGAATGAAGTGGAGACCACGGAGTCATCCAGCCAGACTTGAGGCGACAGCGGCATTTACTTTATGGTTGACTTCTGCCACCTACGTGCTCTTTGGAGAACTTCCTCCCCCTTTTGCAACTGATTGCAAGTTATTCTTAGATATAGACAGGAAAACAAAAACTGTGAGAGACAAGACCAGATGCACTTTGCCTTGTTTATGAATACAATCTGATGTGGATGTCTGTGGGGTTTTCTTTAAAATCCATCTTCAAGTAGAATGGGAGAGGATAAAAATCAGGAGGTGGGAGGAGTTGGCAGGGACACTGGCAACAATAGCCCCTTAATAAGACTCCTGGTAATCAGGCAGGCATTTGTGTCTTGAGTTAGGGATGCGGAAGTGACAGACTGACCATTTTGAAGGTTGCTGTCATCACGATGAGCATGTTTCTAATTACACACAAAATGAATGGCTTCAGAAAAGAAGTGACCCCAAACGCTCAACTGTTTAACTATCTGATTGAGGCAAGCAGGTCTTGTAAATACCGATTTATGATTTACGAAATGGCACTGGTCCAGATGTTTTCCAAGACGTATTTGAAATCTCTTTCTCTCTGTTTCTTGGTGTGTTTCCTGTCCAACTACTTTTGTTCCTGAATCTGGAACTTTTAAATCTGTCATTAGGATTCCAGTAGGAAACACAGGGTACAATGGGAGAATGGATGGAAGGAGTTCTAGGGAAGGGCTGTTGGCAAATTACTGGTAGGGCTAAGGGAACTGAAAGGAAGGGAGCAGTGCCAGGAAGTTAACAGCGGAAGGACGCAGGGACCACTTCTAAGCCTGGAAGGGAAAATGAACCATTGGAGAGTGCCCAACAGGAGTTAGTGAATCCAGAGAATGGGAGGAAATAAATATTCCATCTCCTTCCTGGCCACCATTCTCTCGGTAATGATTCACACTGACAGAACTCACCCAGAAGTCATGGAACATACCCTGAGAATGACTTCCTTCTGATGAAAGGGGGAGAATGGCTTGACAGCAGATGGTGAATAACCAACACACCTGCCTTTCCTGCCCTTGAAACCAATATGTAAATTGCATCTGGACGGGATTAATTTGTGTTTCACCTCTGAGTATAGAAGGAGGAATTCACTGAAAATCTTCTGAGCAGTCAGTATGGTTATTTGTAATAACCATTACAAATATGTACAAAATGTCTTTAGTCACAGCTGCATCCTTTCAATTGTGGGCTATCAGGGGCTGTAGAATCAGATACCTCTGGGGACATGTGGCTCATATAAATGCTTGAACTGACCTGGGAGGCAGGCAATACAGAGTATTTAGTCTGTTACGAACAGCAGCCATCTCTACATAGTGCCAGGAATTTTAAGTCTCGCATTTTCACGTTGTCTCAATTCTTTTTTCTTTACTCGAGGGAATGGGTTCTTTCTTAAGAAAAAATATCCTCTCACTTTTGAATATTGACAGCTGACAATAATTTTTGATTTTTAGAGTTCTTGGGTATAGACTGAAAAACTCCTCACATTTAAATTGTGTGTCCCTAAGTTATTTGATTCTTTGAACAAATCAGTCTAATGTACCAAACAAAATGGGCTGCTGTTATTTACTGTGGGAAGGCAACTCTACTCCTGTGTGTCCCAACATTTGTGAGCTTCTCTGGTACTCTTTTATGATGACTTGCCCAGGACTCTTGCTACTGTGTTGTACAAGCATTTCTGTCCAAGCTGCCTGTCACCTCTGATAATAACCAAATGTCTTTCACCTCTCCCTTCATTAAGTCTCCAAAGCAAAGCACCAAAAGGTGCTCATGTAAACTTGTTTTTTCAAATAGTCTTTTTCTGGAGGTGTGGCAATAACAGGGTTGGTTTGATTACAAAGCAGGATTTCATAACCAACAGTCCCAGTAGAAGAACATTGATTTCTCTACCCAGAGTACTGCCATCTCCCTAGAGGAAGCAGCCCTGTAACTACTGCCTTATGTAATCCCCCTCCTTTGTGCTCCTCTCATTATGGAACTGGCTGCCTCAGATTCCTTCCTAAAGGCAGCAAGCAAGAGGGTTTATTTCAAGTAAGAATCCGAGTTTACTTCAAAAGAAGTCTCACACTCTGTAAAGTTTGGTAATAGCTGACGCTGGAGGAACTGCCCAAGCTGTGCTTCACAAAACCTTTTTCTTTGGGAAGGAATAGAAAGCAGAACAATATTTAGGGATCATAGCTGATTAAATAGGGACTGGCATCAAGGCCAAAAGGTGATTACAATCATCCACACAGCTGCTGAAAATGGCATCCTACTTTGTATTTTTGTTTATTATAGGTTGGAGGGAAGTAAATTGCTACCTCATTGTCACCCAATAATCATTTTCCAGGAAAAGGTAATTTAGCCCCTGAAAGGGAACGCTCACCTACTCACCCCTTTGATTGCTTCATTGTGTATGTGATTGTTCAACTGGCTACTGACTATGAAGGAGGTGTTTCTAGCCTCCAATTGAAGCAGGACATGAATCCAAAAGTAGGGTGTGAATCATAAAACATGACCTCAGATTTCAGTTAGCTTGCTCAGCCTTCCTGTGCTGGTCATTATGGGAGACAGGCGGGTGATGCTGCACTTTTGGGAAAAGGAGGCTTTCTTCAAACATTGTTAGAAAATTCTACTCTTTGCATCCTAATGCTTAAGAAATGGAGGAAATTGTACATTACATTTTAGAATCAGATGAGGGAAAAGTGCAGAGAGAGAGAGAGAGAGAACGTTAGCACAACAACCCTTGAAGATAATATACCAGGTACTACTTCAAGAGGAAAGTTTTTTTAGGATCTAAATGAGGTACTTTAAGATATCCTTTAACTTTGAGGCCATTTATTTAGTTCCTTGTTAGCAACTTATTGCTGGAACGACCAAAAGGCTGCCAGAAAGTGCACTTTATTATAAAAGGGGCTGATTATCCTGGCCCAAAATAGATACATTAGCATTAGCTTTCAAGAAACTCTCTGTGAGGCATAGTACTTACTTGCCAGTATATGATGAAATTTCTTTGTAAGGTATAGTGTTTTCTCGCTTTTATTCCTTATTGTAAAAATTATTTGTGTATATGCATATGTAAGTTTTTATTTTGATATTATTTTAAAGCTTTTTCTTATAGCACATCTAGGCTTTGCTAATTATTCCCAATATATAACCTTTGTTTATACCTATGTAGTAGTACCTAAATTATTTTCTTACTTAAGACCAATGAAATCAAATAGATAAATCCCAAATACCTCATTCCTTTTACAAAATTAGCTTTACACAGTCATGTATTAGTGTTAATATTTTGCATCTGTTATGTGTATAACTCAGTATCACTTTGAACTCCAAGCAAAGTTAGAGTTTTACAAAAGTGGTGGATTCAAGTTATATGGCTCTAGCAGAGCAGATGTGAAATTTACTGAGAGAGCTATAGCACTAATACATAGGTGAATGTCTGTATGAATAAGTGGGCAAAATCTATTTCTTTGTAAAACTTCCAATCAGTGTTAACAAACTGTCACACTTGGCATGCCAGACCTGACTTGCTATTTATAAACTATACATATAGTTCTTACTTTATCATCTCATTATTTGCTGGCTGGATTTTGCTTAGTGTATGGATGTAAGCAGTGCCATTTTTGTGTTTTATTTCCTTTCTTTCCCTAGCAATATACTACAAAGATTTAGGGCACAAGGTGGTAGAAAGCATTACTTAAAATAAAATCAAGATTTTTTGGGAAAGGTTTCAGTTAGCCACACCTCCCTTTCTTCTTCGCTGCAAGGGACAGAGAATTAATGCTGCTGTAGTTATATAGTGGGAGTGTTGGCAGATCTGTTGCTGCTGTGAAAACACAAGCTCTCTTGTTGGAGGAGCACACGTGGTTGGAATAACTGGCTGCTGGTATTCTGGATCCACCATCGCGTCACACTGAGGCTGTGTTTTCTGTAGCCAGTGCATTGCCTGTGAGTGGCGACCATACTTTGTGTGTTGAAGACTCCTTCTTTGGTCTGGCCCAACTTTTCCTGGAATTACCCTGGAACCTGAAACTCCTGCCTGTATCTCTTACCCTCCTCTTTTCTCCTGTCCTCTCCTCTGCTTCGCAGAAATTAGACCTGCTTCATGGTCTCTCTTTGTCCTGTGCTTCCTTCTTGATGAATATCCAGTGTGTCTCATCCTGGCTCAATACATGTAGGTCAAAGAATCTGAACAGACAGAAATGGCAGGCGGAGGTCTGGTAGAAAAGAGTTGAAAAACTATCCTATTTACTTGCCATTGTGGCTACTCTTTGAACATTTTGAGTGGAGAAATTCACTTATCCACATCATGCATGTTCTAGGTACTTAGGCTGTAGTGACAGTAGTCTTTATAGAAGTTCATTGCTGCCCTAGTGCATTTCTGTGTGTTATTGTGGACAATGAAAAGCAAACCAAAAGCCACACTTTGCTCCTTCCACCAGAATGAAACTCACTCAAAAAGAGGATTTTTTTTTTCCTCTTTCACAGTAACATTAAAAAAAAAAAATTGTCAGGCTGGTGCCGCAGCTCACTAGGCTAATCCTCTGCTTGCGGCGCCAGCACTCCGGGGTTCTAGTCCCAGTTGGGGCACCGGTTCTGTCCTGATTGCTCCTCTTCCAGTCCAGGTCTCTGCTGTGGCCTGGGAGGGCAGTGGAGGATGGCCCAAGGGCTTGGGCCCTGCACTTGCATGGGAGACCAGGAGGAAGCACCTGGCTCTTGGCTTCCGATCAGCACAGCGTGCCGGCTGTAGTGGCCATTTGGGGGCTGAACCAACAGAAGGAAGACCTTTCTCTCAGTCTCTCTCTCTCACTGTCTAACTCTGCCTGTCAAAAAAAAAAAAAAAAAAAAGTCTTAAAAGTAGATCACCAGAGAAGGAGAGATCCTCCTCTATGTGCTGGTTTAGTTTCCAAATGGCTGCAGCAGCCAGGGCTGGGCCAGCTGAAATTATAAGCCAGGAATGCCTGTGTGTGTGGCTGGAACCCAAGCATTTGAGCCGTCACCAGCTAACTTCCCAGGTGCATTAGTAGGAAGCTGAACTGGAAGCAGATTAGCCGGGACTCACAGGCAGTCCAATGTGAGATGCCAGCTTTGCAAGCAGCTGCTTAGCCTGCTGCACTACAAGGCCAGCTCCTCACAGTAACTCTTAAATGTTCTCCAGAAAACATCAAAAATCCCTTTATCTACATCTTAGAATTACATATTCTTTTTACTGCTTTTGCATTGTTACGTAATTTATTGAGATAAAATTCAGAAAATAGAAAAAGAACTATTTTAACAATTAGGCTGCATTTGGTAATTTACCATGTTACACAACCTCTACCTCTACATAGGTCTACCACATCCCCATCACTCCAAGGTCAAGCCTTGCATGATTCAGCTTCTTCCCATTCTCCCTCCCCCCAAGGCTATGCTAGCCAATAACCTGTATTCTGTCTTCATGGATTTATCTGTTTTGGATATTTCATATAGACGAAATCATACAATATGTAACCTTTCAGTTCTGGCCTCTTTGACTTAATGCCTACAATTTCATCTTTTGTTTATTTCCTAATCAAAAATGTCCTTGGCAGTAATGATTGTTTCACCTTGCAGAGTGACTTTTTTTTTTTCTTCACTGTCTTGTCTTGAAGCACAGGAAAAAAGAGCCATTGTGATTTTTTTTTTCCTGTAGTTATTTGCTTCATAAACCTTGCCAGAAAGCTTGGAGGTTTACTCCTTCTGCCCCCATACCCATTACAATGTTACTTGGTATAGATCCCCATCTGAGATTGACAGGGAGCACACACATAGGGAGCATGCACTGTGTGATGCCACAATGACTGTCTTTATTTTCTGTTAGAATAAGCAAATGTTTCACATTCCTGGAGATTTATCAATGAGAGGGCCAGTAAGTACATCCCCCAGTGAGACTGAAGCTACTAATGGTAGTACCTGTCCCCAGGTGGCGTGATGCTTCATGGTGGGGAGCTGTGGATGTTGCATGTTGGTGCCGTCTGTGGTGCACCAACCAGGGCGTGGGATAGATGGCAGTTGGAGCAACTTTGTGGAGCTGACATTATTTAGTATTAGAAGATGTGTTCCTCTGAAGCCTGTGTCATTTTAAGTACAAAATCTAAGTGCTGGCAACCTTCCAAGCAAAACATAATAACTCTATTCAAACTGGAGAAAAGGACAATAGGTAATTCCAAAATTCCGTTGTAAATGAATTTTAAAGCAGCATGCTGGTATCCATTTCTTTGGTGAAACTAAACAAATGAAATCTTGCCACTTGTCTGACTTTGCAGCTGAAATTGGAACTTGATCTTGGGAATTACTTTGTTGCCTAGTATTCAGCTGGTGGAGTGTATCTTTGTCTTTTAGCTTCACCCTCCCTTCCCTCCTCTTAGAGAATTTTTCTCTGTGTGTAGAACATAAATTAACCTTGAGAAGATTGTATACTTGTTTCATAAACCCATTATCTTCCTTGTCCTCTTAGAGGTGTGACTCTTCACTTTGGTTGCTTGGTTTCTTTTATCTTTTCCTTTGCTTTAATATTTTTTAAGGTTTATTTATTTCTTTGAGAGGCAGAGTTACAGAAAGGCAGAAGCACAGAGAGAGGGAGAGATCTTCGATCCATTGGTTCATTCCCCAAATGGCCTCAGTGGCTAGAACTGGGCCTATTTGAAGCCAGGAGCTTATTCCAGCTCTCTCACAGGGGTGCAGGGGCCCAAGTACTTGGGCCATCTTCCACTGCTTCCCCAAGCCATATCAGAGAGCTGGGTTGGAAGTGGAGCAGCCAGGACTCGAACCAGCGCCCTTATGGGATGCCGGCACTGCAGGTGGCGGCTTTACTCAACAAACTACAGTGCCAGCCTCTTTGCTTAAATTTTATTTTCCTTTTTAATATGAAGAAATACTGCAAATGGTTAAGAGTGAGGGCTCTAAGTTCCTTTTGTAATCATCACTGGCTTACAGCTGGGTGCTTTTGAGGAAAGCTTTTAGGCTTTGTGTTCATCTACAAAATGGGTAGACAGTTTGTGTGAGGGCTTAATGAGGTAGCCCAAATGCACTGCTTAGGGCAATTCATGGCTCAGAGAAGATACCTGGTCAGTGTTACCTAAATATGACTATCACGATGGCATACCTTATCTATGTTTCTAATTCCTATGCCTTGTAGAAATTAGCTTCACAAATGATTATTGTCTGACAAATCTGCATCCTGGTCCAGACTTTCTACTCAATTCTGCTTCTGACTGCTTCTGTGTGATCCCCGTGCAATGTTCTGCTATCGCATTGAAAGATTTCCGCAAAGTCCAAGTTCTTTTTTTATCTGCTCCATCTCTGCTGTCTTACCATGCCATCCAGCTTCACATTCATGCAGAGACCTTAAACTCTGCTGAGTAGCTCTTTTACACAAGTCCTATATATTCTTCCCGTATACCCTCTTTCTCATGTGTTTACTTCTGTTTCTATGGCCAGGACCACAATGCAACTCTCAGGAAGCTGTGTTGTCTCCTAAGTGATGCTGATGGTGGATGGTGGTTACGATGATAAGTGCAGTGCTGATGTTTCTTGATCATGTTTCTGAAACTGTCCTAAGCATGTATAACATGCATTGCCTCATAGACTTCTCCCAACAACCTTCTGACATCATGTGACTATATCTCCTATTAGAGATGAAAAGAACTGACGTTGACAGATATTAAGCAACCTGCATAAGGCCTAAGTGCTTGTACTTGGTAGTACCATATTCTTGGTGCAGAGTTTGAACCCAGGCTGCCTATGTGCTTAACGGGGACTTCCTATTGCCTCTTTAGCCGCTCTGCTTCTTGGGAAAATGGCTTTATTGCTTCCAATGTCAGTCTTCATTTGGCTGGGGGTCTGGGGTATGTTGTTGTTGCCAGGTTAACATAGAATTAGTAAGTGCTGTTTGTTGACTTAAAGGTTGATGGAGAGGGGGTTGGAAGTAGGATTT
Organism: Oryctolagus cuniculus; assembly: GCF_051225735.1. NCBI lineage: Eukaryota > Metazoa > Chordata > Mammalia > Lagomorpha > Leporidae > Oryctolagus > Oryctolagus cuniculus. The sequence continues at coordinate 90,863,867 of NC_142876.1, forward strand.
GTTACCCACACTTTAGGAGGGCATTGGCATTTCCCCTTCCTGGAAATTTCATGCAAAGTGGGTTGATCTGTTTCTCAATAGGAATTTAAGGATATTAAGTTAAAGGATGTCCCAGAATCCCCTTGGCTTGGCATCTAAGACTCTGTTACTCTCCGATTTTCTGAGGCTGTTCATTGAGTATTCTGACCCAGTCATACCACTCCCTTCATGTTTCTACCCTGCCTTACACATCCTTAGCCTCTTGAAACTTTGTTTTCACTATAACTCTACCCCCAAGAGAGTCTTAGTTTCCTCTCCTACCCAGTTAGTTCCTGTCAACACTTCCAAGTTTAGTCTTAGTCCCACCTTCTTGAGACATCTTCTCAGATGACAGCAAGAGAACTCTTCAACCTACCACAGAATACAGAGCAGGGTGACAAACTCTGCACCCAAACACACAACTTCCTAGTGTGAAGCCAGTCAGATGAGCAACAGGCAAATCCAATCATGATTAGGGGGGTCAGATGCCTCATCTTTTTTCCCAGGTAATGGAAACCTAGATATTTAGATGTAAGCTCCAGAATTCTTGTAAAAGTTTATTTACATAAAAATTACACGGTAGCCAGTGAAATTTTTTGGAGAGCAGCTGTTAGTGGTTGGTTTGTTTGTTCCACTGCTACAGAGTGTGTGGTGGTCTTTCCTCAATGGGCAGTTTCCTTACTGTGTTCTGTAAGGAATTCTTTTTATAATTGGTTAGCTTTTCCAAAATTTCTTGGAAGAAACTAACCCTCAGTGGTTTCCTTTGCAAAATTCTGTTTTTTCTTTCTTTCTTTTTTTTTTTTTTTTTTAAACAGAACAGCTAGGACAGAAAGTTTGACAATAGAAGGATCCTAATAAATATGAAGTAATCCAAGTAATCTTGATATTGAACTAGTAATAAACAATAGCTTGTTTGGGTACTGCTTTTTTGTCCCAAAGAATAAACTTTTTTTTTTAAATCAACTGCAGCCAAAGTTTGATAAACACTTGGCTTAAAAATCACATTTCAATATATAGCATAATGAATTACTTGGCAAGTCTTCAATCCCAAGTGTGTTGTGAATAGTCAGAGTTTTCTAACTAGGGAAAATTGAACCAAGTGCTTACCTTCCTCTAATATTAGAAATCAAACTGTAAAATTGAGTTTTAAAAAATTTGAATATCCATATATTGTTTACTCAGGCAAATTCAAATCATTTTCATTTGACAGGTTTGAAGCAAGTAAGTGGATGAAATTTGAGGTTGATAACTTGCAATTATATTGATTTTCATTTTTCTTCTTGCATATTCCTCAAAGTGACAGTGCTTTGAGCCAGTGTCACTTCATCAACAACAGCTTTGCGACACCTTAATTGCAGCAGACAGATATACAGTGAGAACCTGAGAGAAGTGTTTTTAGAGGAGTAGATGAAAGGCTCTGGAAACCACTGGGGATGGTCAACCATCACTCTTGGTCTAAGTCCTGCATGACCTTGGTGGTGGTTGACTTCAGTTAGGGAAAAAGTATGAGGAGCTGGGAGTAAGTGGGTTGGTGAGAGTATACAGAACCCAGGGAAGATGAAAGCAGATGCCAACCAGTCAAACAAGTGCTTTTTGTCCCGACAGGCATATTATAGGCTAGAGAATAAATATTGGAAGAAATGACAGTAATTAAAATGTGTTTACTTAAGTGAACAATTACTTGAAATATGGCTGCATGGTAAAGACCTCATTATAGACCATACTTGGCATAGGAACCTGATCCTTACGTTGAAGGGTAATTAATTTGCTCTCATAGGTGGACTGACAGGTCACTTGTGGCCCTGCCTGGTTTCTTGGCATTGGACAAGGCCAAACCTGAAACAGAAGTTCTCTTACAGCTTTTAAAAATCTTTCAAGGCAGGCACACATTTTAGAAGGTGCTAGGTAGTTATAATTTGGAATGTGTGAGCAGAAAGCCTTCATATGAGCACAGATGACAGTGTGAGAAATTGGAGACAGAATGTGCCCCTGGGTGTTGCTGAAGCAAGATACCGTAGCACACAGTTTCGATCTTCGATTCCTGACGGTCTTCCTGGGCACCATTACTTGACCCTTACAGTAAATATCATGCAGAGTCCTGATTCTCAAACTTGACAATGCCTCACACTTAACTGGGTGGCTTCTAGAATGATGGACAATCGGGCCCCAGTCTAGGAGCTTGTGATTCCACATGAAGAGGATTGGGCCTGAGAATATATATTCCTAACTTGCTCTTATGACGCATGTGTGGCTCACCCAGGGACCATACTTCCTGAATGGATACCAGTGCATGACTAACTCAGTGTCTTCATAAGGAGGACGCCTTCTAATGCAACACGAACGAGGGTAACTCTGAGTTATGAACATACTGTTGGAGAAAACTCCGGGACGACTGGATGGGGACAGAGTGGTGCTGACAGGGATGGCAGGCTTTGTATTCAGACAACGGAGGTTCTAGGAAAGAATGTTGGAGTCGTATCTCATGCTCTCTACTTGTTAACTGTGACTTTAGGCACGTTACTGAGGCTGTCTGTGCCTCACCCTTCTCATCTGTCAAATATAACAGTTGTCACTAAACCATGGAGTTGTTGGGAGACTTCTGGGACTGGATGCCTGCAAAACTTTGACCTAAGAGCTAGTGTGCATAGAGAGCTGTGAGGATGTCAGTGACTCACAAAAGGAAAGCAACTGTGTTTGCAGGCAGGATAGTGTGAGAGATGTCAAGGTACGCCCCGCTTCTCGATCTAGGGTAAGTTAACTCAGTAGGTTCGTCTTAGATAGAAGTCACTGGAGGACAATTGAGGGGAGTTCTTGTTTCTAGGATTAGTGTCAGGGTGCTTTTTTAGTGTAAGTTTCATATTGAAGGTGGTTAGGAATATTTCAGATGTCATTGTTGATGTGCTTGGGGAGCTAGTGGTGCTGTGGCTTTGAAGGCTGGTGGTGACTGTGATGTTATCTGAGAGGGATGGAGACGGCTGTGGAGAGTGAGGCAACAGAGCCTGACTGAGAAATAGAGATGGAAAAGATAGAAGTAGCAGAGACATGGCAAGGGGACAGGGAGAGGGTTTGGGAGAGAATTGGGAATTCCAGGCTATTACTGTTTCTAACTGTTTTTTTTTTTTTTAAGATTTATTTATTTATTTGAAAGTCAGAGTTACACAGAGAGGCTGAGAGAGAGAGAGAAAGAGAGAGAGAGGTCTTTCATATGATGGTTCACTCCCCAGATGGCCGCAACAGCTTGAGCTGTGCCAATCTGAAGCCAGGAGCCAGGAGCTTCCTCCAGGTCTCCCATATGATTGCAGGGGCCCAAGGGCTTGGATCATCTTCTACTGCTTTCCCAGGCCATAGCAGAGAGCTGGATCGGAAGTGGAGCAGCCAGGACTCGAATCGGTGCTCGTGTGGGATGCAGGCGCTGCAGGCAGTAGCTTTACTCTCTATGCCACAGTGTCAGCCCTTCTAACTGGTTTTTAAAGGTACTATTTCTTATTTTAGAGGCAGATACAGAGGGAGAGTCAGACAAAGAGACAGAGCTTTCATTCATCGGTTCACTTTGCAATGACTGAGATTGAGCAGTCTGAAACTGGGAACCCAAAACTCAATCTAGGTCTTCTTGGGTGACAGTGACCCAGTTGCTTGAGCCTCTTAGGGTGCACATTAGGAAGAATGGCAGACATAGAGGTGACCAAAGCATAGGAGAATTGAGAAGGGTGGAAAAGAAATTTTAGGGTAAGTAGGATTTCCTTAGGCACAGGAGGGAAAATCTATTTAATAACGAGTATGGGGACTGGCGCTTTGGCACAGCGGGTTAACGCCCTGGCCTGAAGCACGGGCATTAGGGGCGCCGGTTAAAGACCTGGCTGCTCCACTCCCGATCCAGCTTTCTGCTATGGCCTGGGAAAGCAGTACCAGATGACCCAAGTCTTTGGGCCCCTGCACCCGCATGGGAGACCTGGAAGAAGCTCCTGACACCTGGCGCAGCTCTGGCCATTGAGGCCGGTTGGGGAGTGAACCATCATATGGAAGACCTCTCTCTCTCTGCCTCTCCTCTTTCTGTGTAACTCTGACTTTAAAATGAAAAAAAAAATCTTAAAAAACTGAGTATGGACTCTGAAGGGCAGATTTAGTTAGAATCTTGGATTCAGCCCTAAATGGCCTCAGCCTCTTGGTTGGCCTGTGTGCTCTGCCTGTACCCTCGGTCTGTTCCACTGTAATGGAGATTGATGTGCTTAAAGGGCTGAGCATGTGCCATACATGGCCTGACTCACGTAGTAAGCCCTTCATAAATGAGAGTGCAGGGCAGTCAGTCTGTTTAGTGCTGCTCCTTGGCAGGTAGGGGACCAGGATGGTTTGCAGCCATGTGTACAGTGATCATAGCAGCACAGAGAATAAAATAGCATAGAGAAGCGGCAAGAAGTGGAGCATGAGGTCATGCTAGCTTGAAGAAAGATTGCTGTTTACTGGAACACCCCTGAACCTTGTCCTCTGAGTATACGAGAGAGCAGTCATAGCTGTCAGCGGTTTCCATTGAACCAATGACAGAGTGCAGGAAAGGAACAAGCGAATGGTGTAAGAACCATGGGTGCTTTTATAGACACCATAAGGTGAGGTTGCACTTCAATAGTCACTGCTTTGTCATTACTGTTGAATTATTTGATGATATTCTAAGTCCTTGTATCCCTCAGATGTGCTACCAGAACTATGAGGCTTCAAAAAATGTGTGTTTCACACCTGGTGATTGTGGAAGTCTAGCTTAAGAGCCTCAAGGTACAGTGGTAGTTGGAGAAGTAGGGGCATTCTGGATGCAACTCATTCTGGATGAGTATTGCCTTTGGACCACATTGATCAGGGCTGGATCCTGGCTTTGCCAAATGCACCCACTGTGGACCCATCCAAACTAGTGACTTGCTGTGTGCCTCAGTTTCTTCTTAGGTAACAAGTGGACCAGATATGTTTATATCACGACTAAGGATAGCATCTGCTTCTTATGTCATGTTAAAGGGTTAGTTACTATTTTTGTTACTTCACCTGGGAAAGGTATACCTTAATTTTTGCCATCAAAAGTGACATAAGGTTGACCTCTTGGAGTATTTCCAAAAATTATATCATGTGACTATTTCACTCATAAGCATTCTGCCATGCATACTATGGGGATAAATGACTTACAAGTTATATACAGTAAGGCAGTTTGTTTATGATTTCTGTTTTCTTTTTCTTCCGTATTCTGTATCTTTATATCTAGTTAAAACCCAAAAATCTATCAAATTAAGTTTTCACATAGGTTTTTTTTAATTGTAGCTGATTCTGTAAATTTGTCACAAGATTTGATACAGAAAGTTATGTATATTGTGTCTTGTGGGTAATTTAGAATATTGCCAGAAATTTTTGAGTACTTGAAAGCTTAATCCACAATGGGAGCTTCCCAACCCAGTGTGGTTGGCTGGCCATCCCAAATTCGCTGCTGCTCTATAATTTTAATCTGCTGCAGAGTGTTTTATTATTTGCATTGTATCAGAAGTTGTTGATTGAAGATCTCAGTGTAGGACACCAGGGATAAGCAAGGTGATAGGTATGCAGCAAATGTGATTTTGCATGCCTTTTTCTGTTTTTAATTGTACCAAGAATGTGTTAGCATCTTACTGTTTGTTTTCTTTGCTGTAATAATTCGTTTTTGCCTAGAAGTCCGTATCCATTACTGTGAAAATACAGCCAGATGAACACATTTAAAACCTGTGTAAAGTAGAAGGAGGGGAAGGCATTGAACATGAAATTAGGCTTTTCACAGTAAGTTTTCATTTGAGTCATTTCCAGGATTTTCTTTTTTGAGCATAGTTCAGTGCTACAGCTCTGTATATACGTGGGGAGTAAAGAGAGGTTTGTTCCATTTTTCTATACAGTTGTGTATATTTTGACAGGCTATCATGGTTCAAGGTGGTGTTTTTAAATTTTGCTTTTCTAGATGCTGTAGTGATGTTCTAAAACAATTAAAAATATGGCTAGCCTTTGGCAGTTTTTATGTGAGTAAAAGTCTGCTTCACTGTGCTTAGCTTGTCAATTTTTCACTACAACATCAGGATACAAGCATGATATGATAGTTCTGTATTCTTTCCCAAATTTGAGGCTCAAGACACTTGAAACACTTAGCTCATATTTTAATTTTCTTTAATATTTTCATTTATTAGAGAGAGAGAGAGAGAAAAAGAGAGGGAGGGAGAGAGAGCTCCCATTGGCTATTTCAGTACTCAGATGCCTGCACCGTTAGAAATTAGACCAGGCCAATGCTAGGAGCTGGGAACTCAATCCAAATCTCCCATGTTGGTGGCAGCACCACCGCCGTTCAAGGTCTACATTTAGCAGGAAGTTGAAATTCGGAACTTGAGCCAGGAAGTGAACCCATGCATTGCACTGTGGGATATGGGCATCCTAACTAGTGTCTTAACCAACTGCTAGCCCAAATGCTTGCCCATAGCTCACATTGTAAAGAAAGGAATTCCACATTTTACACGTTCTCACTTACTCTGCACCACCTAGAGACTTTTTTGGATCACTTACACTCACCCAAGCTAAAATTGTATGAAACAGCTCATATGAGCATTAAGAGTTTAAAGCAGGACAACACTTATATACTCTGATTTATTCTTTAAATGTTGTTTTAGATAATAGTGTTCAATGATGACTTAAGATTGCTCAATCTACCTTCGAAGTATAGGCATTTTCTTGTGCAATTTAAATGGTGATACATGGCTTTGTTGCTTATTAGTACTGATGAAGAAAATATTGGATAAAGAAAATTATTAACAGGTGGCAGAAATTATAAAGAATGTTGGAGAAACTGTCAAGGGTTCCCTACTACTCATTTGCTTTTCCTTTTCTGTAGTGAATGTGAGAGAAAGAAGAGTGCATGGCTGTGCCCCTGCATGGGCGTGAGATAGCAAACCCTCAATTTGCAGTTGGAGTCTCTCAAAGGCAAAGAATATAGTGATAATTAGGCTATCTTAACACCTCGTATTTTCAATTCATGCCATCATCTCTCTTGAGAACTTTAAGACATTATGGAAATTAGTATTAAATCAGTATTAGTGCTTGTGAGCTTAAACTATCCCCAAACTGTTTTTAAGCCAAATTTAACATAAAGATTTTCCAGAAATGAGCTATACTGTAAAGATGATCACATTCTGCTCTTCAATAAATAATTAATATCTTTTTTGACAGGAAGGACTTGATCCAACAATATTTAATTGCTGATAGTAGGTTAAAAATTGCCTGATTAATTGGGGAAATTGGATGACTAAGGACTGAATAAATTCCAAAACAGCTTATGTTGAAAAATATTATCTTCACTGATAGATGTACCTCTTCACCCTGTAGATGGTAAATATTAACTTTGTTGGGCCAAAAATCTGTGAGAAAACAAAAGCAAATTTTTACGCATCTTGTGTTCTTGCAAATTGTCTGGTCCCTGAGTAGTAAAATAACTGATGACGGTCATACACAGCTTCAGGGCATATTTTTTCATTGTTAGCATTACTGACATTTTGGACTGGATACTTCTGTGTTGTGTCTTAGATGGTTGGCAGCATCCCTGATGTCCACTCACTCCTTAGAAACCAGTATATTCTCACACCCAATTAGGAAAACCAAAAATTTCAATGCATGTTGCCAGATATTCCTGGACAGAGGAGGAAGGAAAGCCAGAGGCAGGGGCAAATTTTTTCTTGGTTAAATATCCCTGCTCTAGGGCTTTGAAATAGGATGGAATAATTAAAGTTTCCAGTGATTTTGTTTTTTATTACCAGTCACAACCATGATTGGCAAATCATTAAGATAATTAAGGCCCTTGTAAGATGAGCTCTTTCATAGTGGCCATAGCTGAAAAAAACCTTAGTACTTGGATCTCCTTGCAGCTTTAGGAATTCACTAGAAAGAAAACACAAAAGAGGATCTCTAATTCGTAACTAGTTGTCTATCAAAGATATTCCTATCACTCTGTTTTCAGTGCCAGTTCATTAGAGTAATACAGCTCAAATGCTTTAAAATTGCAGCAGGTAATGGATAGGCTGCCTGCTAAGTGGAGTTCATTCCTTCCTTGTGAATGAAAGCACCAGATGAGAACTACTGCTGTAGGTACTTGTGTGCTGCTGAATTTGATTTCACAAGCTAATCATGACATCAGCAAGAGGTCTCTGGAAGGGTGAGCTGGTAGAGCAGCTAGTGGAGGTTCTGTCTGGAGAAGATGATTGCTAATGACAGCTAGAGGCCTGATTTCTCATTCTCCTCCTAATTTCAAATGCATGTTTTGCTTGATGCACTTGTCATTTAGAAATTCAGATGACACCAGATGCTGCATTTGAAATGTTAGGTGCAGTTCTATTTAGTTTATGAAAGGTATGTTTGAGTCAGAATATACAGAAACTGAATCCTAAGTAGGGGAAAAACCCTGTGATTAAATTACTGCGCTTGATGAGAAAAGAATATAAACTCTAGATTGGATCTGTTAACAGTGACTGCGCGGTTGTTTACTTAACAACAAAAAAAGGTGAGATCCAGAGGTGAGGTTCACATATAAATAAAAAGCTGTTTAAAAAAGCTTATTGGTATTTTGTTTACAACCTATTTGTAGAATATTTTCTGGTTTAGTCATTCAGACTGTTTGATCTATTTTGAAGTAGACCTAAATTGTGATTATTGATGATATTGACAACTTCATTTTACTCTGAATGCTTAGGAAAAATACTAGTTTCATGGCTGATATTGGTGATGCATGGAAAGACAGGCATAATTTATGACTTTGCCTACTTATTGTATTTGAGATGTTTGACGCTTTTATTTAGTTGTGAATACAAGGTCTTTTGAGCCTTTCAGCCCATGGAGCCACCACTACCCCAAGTATTTGGGAAGTATCACTGTGCTCCTAAAGTGTATATATAAAACACATGACACTTATTCATCATATATAAAAAGCATAAAAAAATTTCAAACAATTCTTTTTCATGGATGAAATTACCTCAGAAATACCCATTCATCCCTGCCCTATCAGGTCAAATGGTAGGGATGATAGTTTCTGTTTGTAATGTATGTCTCAAAAGATGGAAAATAGTCCATATAATGAGACAGTTGAATGTTGACGTAGATAGAGGTATGTAGATATTGACAGCAACACCATTTGGAAGCCTTCCTTTTTATCATACATCAGCTTCTTCCAACAAAGTTCTGTAAGTTGGAGAAGTTAGCCTGAGGTTCAGTCTCCACATTGTAAAATAAAAATAATGAGAGCCTCTAATCCTTAGGAGAATTGTGAAAAAATAAATATATAAATCCCATCTTAGTGCTTGGATCACATAAAATCCTCCATAAATTTTAACTACTGTTATTTAAACTGCTGTCATTAGATATATTAAAAGTTATGTATCAACCAAAATATAATATGGACATTTCAAATATACAAAGCCCTAGAAATTCTTCTGGCCAAGACATATTTAGGTAAGAGTTCTGTTATTTTTCCTTCAACTAAGGTATTGCTTTATTTTTATTTATTTATTTATTTTATTTTTTGACAGGCAGAGTGGACAGTGAGAGAGAGAGACAGAGAGAAAGGTCTTCCTTTTGTCGTTGGTTCACCCTCCAATGGCCGCCGCGGCCGGCGCGCTGCAGCCGGCGCACCACGCTGATCCGAAGGCAGGAGCCAGGTACTTATCCTGGTTTCCCCTGGGGTGCAGGGCCCAAGCACTTGGGCCATCCTCCACTGCACTCCCGGGCCACAGCAGAGAGCTGGCCTGGAAGAGGGGCAACCGGGACAGAATCCTGTGCCCTGACCGGGACTAGAACCCAGTGTGCTGGTGCTGCAAGGCGGAGGATTAGCCTAGTGAGCCAAGCACCGGCTCAAGGTATTGCTTTGTAATTTAAATCAATGTCGCTTAATTTCATTGATTTTGTTAATTAAGAGTTTCCTATACTAGGTGTTGTGAAAGAAACATATATCCTTGACTGTCAGAAAGGTTCTCTCAAACCTGCCAGAAGGTTTATTGGTTTATGGTGACATGAGTCGGATTATCTTCTCAAGTTTGCCTAATTATACAAAAGTGTGCCCTAATGATTTAAAAATACTAAACGATGATTTCTCTTTTCTTGGTGACCTGCCTTGAGTACTGAAATGAAAGGCATACCAAACTTATTTTTGTTGAACCAGCAGAAGTCAGTGTTGCAATTATAGAAAGAAAAGTCTAACTTCTGAAGTTGAAGCATTGATGTTACTGAAATACAGCTCCTTTAGACAGGCTTTATAGTATATTTGAATAGTTAATTAATGTCACAAATTATGCTGAATATCTATACTGGTAAGATGAGCTAGATAACTATTTCAATCTTTCAATAGCTTAAACCCATATTCTCAAAGTTTAGTTAGTTTGACCTATTTCATCTAGGGAAGTTGGATTCTGATTGTGGGAATTATCTGGAAAATGCTTCCCTTTTTGGATGGAAGGATGTATTTAAATTTAAAATGAAATCTATTTCTTATGGCCTCAGGGTGCCTGTGCATTAATGCAGAAATTGATATTAGGATAAAATCTTGAACAATTAGGGATAAGTATCTAAAACCCAATTAACCTTTTGCAGTTCTCTCCACAGCAGTAATGAGTTCTCATTTTCACTGCTGTGGGATTAAATGGATTTTTTTTTATCATAGCACAACCAAAGACAAAAGTCACACTTTGCCAGACCAGTTTTAGATGGGGCATATGAGCAATTCTCTAAGGACTGGAGATATATACCACTTACTTGATCTGTAATACTTGTAATATATTATGTCCTCCATTCTATTAGCCAGTTTTTGTTTGAAATCCATGTTGGGTCTTCTTTCAAGTTACATTGGGATAATGAAATAAAATTCATTTATGAAGATGCATGTCATAATCACCATGAATTCCGTATTACTGGCAGGGCCAGTGTATCTGAAAATCAGGCAAAGTTAACAACATTAAAAGATATTTTTCTTTTCTAGAAGACACAAATGCAGAATATCACATCCATTTTGAAATTACCTTACTAGTAAAATAATTTTATCATATTAATTTGACATGTTAAATCTGTGTAGGTTCTGTACTTTTGACAGCTACTTCCCTTGTTTAAATTATTGCTGAATGATAATAGGCCTTGCAAAAATTTTTTGGTATTTCAGCATCCAAACGATTACTTTAGAAGTCTTGAGATCTATCCTGAGAATAGAAATGGAAGTGCTGTGTGTCTCCTCATAGTCTTAGTTTACAAGCTTTACCTGCCTCTGAAAGATGGACATACACCAGAGGAAGAAAACAGGTAATTTTATGCGTTTCTGTCACTTCGTAGCAAGCCCATTTGGAGCATTAGTTGGAGTTTTTATATATATATATATATATATATACACACACACACACACACACATACATACATATACATATACATATATATTTTTTACAGGCAGAGTGGACAGTGAGAAAGAGACAGAGAAAGGTCTTCCTTTTGCTGTTGGTTCACCCTCCAATGGCTGCCGCGGCCGGCGCGCTACGGCCGGTGCACCGCACCTATCCGAAGGCAGGAGCCAGGAGCCAGGAGCCAGGTGCTTATCCTGGTCCCCCATGGGGTGCAGGACCCAAGCACTTGGGCCATCCTCCACTGCACTCCCGGGCCACAGCAGAGAGCTGGCCTGGAAGAGGGGCAACCGGGACAGAATCCTGTGCCCCGACCAGGACTAGAACCCAGTGTGCCGTTGCCACTAGGCAGAGGATTGGCCTATTGAGCCGCGGCGCTGGCCTGGAGTTTTAATAGTCACTGAATATTGTTTTATTTGCTCACAATGTTGATAAAATGAGCATTCCTGTAATCTATTTAAGACATTAACTAATTGTCCTAATCATAAATCCCCAAAATTAGCTGGCACATCCACAAACCTCATTTTTCCTTCCCCTATGCCTCCCTCCCAATCCCATGTTCTCTTGGACAGGGTGTCAATCAGATGAGTATCAGAATTAAAGGGAAGTGTTCTCACTAGAGCCTTTGAGAATTCTAAACAAAGGTATTTGGGTTGTTTCTGTTGCATGTGTTTAAACTGTTCTCCTGTGAATGGATCTGCCAGGATGACCTATATGCCTGTCTTGTATTTACCTGTATTTTCTGACTTCCCCAGCATTCTGTGAGTTCCATGGTGAAAGATACTGTGACTCTAGAAGGGTGGACACTTTGTGTAGAGAGATGAATGAATGAATGAATCAATAACCAGCCACATATTGAGCAACTCAATCATGGTTTTTATTCAGTTACAATCAGTATCATCTCTGGAATTTGTAACTTGCACACTGTCCACTTCTCTATCCTACCATTCCTATAGAAAACATCTACTCTATTATGCTAATGCATTTTTCTTTTATCTTCAGAAGTGAAAAAGAATAACTTTACAGGATATAAAAAATTAGCTATCATGATCTAAAAAGTGTGTCATTTAAATTAGGGAGAGACAGCTTCTTTATGTCAACTTTCTCATACCATCCTGAGTTAAATTTGAATTTATTTTGCGTTGCATTGAAAATTTTCTTTTACAGAGAAGTGTCATCATTTTCACAGCCAGAACAGATTTGAGAGCAAAATAAAGAACTCCTTTTCTGAAGGCAGCTGTGTTTTTTGTGTGTGTATGTTTATGAAAAATCTGTGACAAACACATTTTTTCACTGATTGTGTTAATTTTTGGAGCATTCTTTGGAATTTCTCATAAAGTTAATGCCTAATAAGCAGTGAGCACTTCAATGTCTTGCCTCAACCTTTGGTATTCACATTACATTAACATTTGATATTCTTTGAATAAAATAACAGGAAAAATTATTTAAGTGGTAAATCAGTAAAAACATTTTTGAATAGGTACCGTGTGTCAGGTGTGAACATTCATGGTAGGATCAAGACGGATCTATATCGTACCCTTAAGAGCTTGATAGTTTCATGGGAAAGATGCACATTCAACAAATAGTAGTAAATCCTACATAGCCATGCCTGTACCAAGTCCTACAAAGCAAACACACAGAAAGTCAAAATAATGGGGATTTGGTCTTGTGTTTCTGTATCATAACCACTACCTACATATTACTATTTAAATTTAAATTTAGTTGGTTAAACTTAAAAATAAATTTTAAGAATTCACTTCCTCAGTTACACTGCCGTATTTGAAAGGCTTACTGGTCACATGTGGCTCATTCCTACCACGTTCAACACAGATCTAGAACAGTTCCATCAGTGCAGTGAGTTCTGGTTGACAGTGGCACAGATGTAGGTTCTGGGAGCATCTTTCTACAGAACAGAGATGCCTGCCTAGACCTGTTATCTGACCAGGCCAGGACTCAGTGAAACTTGGGGATAGAAGAGAAGATAGTCACGTCAGAGGAAAGCTCTAGTATATGAAAATAACCTGACTGAAATGTAAGCTATTATGTTTACAGAGGAGTAAGAAAAAGTTCATGGAAAGTACATATTGAAAAATTATGTATGCATTTCAAAAATGTTTGCACTTAGGCAAACTTAATTTCATTTTGCAAGAATTTTACATAGTTCCTTGATACTACTGGTATTCTGTGCATGCCTGTTTTAAGATAGTATTGTAGTGCCAGTACTCTAAATATTTCTGAAACCACATAAGACCAAATTAAGTTGAGTTTCTGCTTAAGAATTGCGTTATATTGAAAGAATGATAAATCTGGTACCCACAATAATTGGAAAACATTTCAAAAGCTTCAATGTAGATTTTTGCCTAAAAAGAACAAAGAGAAAATTCCTCCATATTACCAAGTAAAATCCTTTATAATCTCTGTCTCCCTTTTGTCACTATCATACATCACTGCTAACCTAAAGGATTCTCTCCTTCTTGGAGAATTCAAAAGTCTTACAAATCTTCTCTCGTTCATCTCTTGATTATGTGCATTAACATGGACTGATAATCACCTTTGATTTTTTTCTTTCTATTACTGACTACAGGACAACCAGGAAACTCTAAGAACTGATAAAGTGATTAGCAGTCTCTGCTGCTTAATACAATTTCTCAAGAAGATACACACAACTGTTCTTACATCTCAATATTAAGGAAATATTCTGAATGCTTCTAAGAAAGTTGATATGCTGTTTGATCTTGACTTTGGCCTACATAGCTTTTAGAATCAAGTTTTTACTTGGATATGCATATTCCTTAGCGCTGTGCTTGCAATCCTTTTATATAAATGCTACTGCTGCTTTACCTACAAGGCTGTTTTGTGGGTATTCTAATGTGTTATTTCTTAGTGTGTTTTCTCAGCAAATAAACAGTAAGAAACTGGGAGGGAAGACCCCACTGGTCTTCTCTGATAATTTACCTGGACATTTTTCCCCTTAATGACATGTTATTACTTAAATTTAAAGCTTTTAGTCTGGTTTTTAATTATGTAGTATAAAATTTAGTAAAACCTTCCAGAGTTAGATTAGCAGAGCAGGAAATTAACTTTGATGCTGGTTCAGTGTTCATATACTGTTGAACAAATAGGTTCTTAACTACTTTTAGTTGTAAAAGGTAACCAAAAGTAGAACCTGTTGCCTGGCAAATAATTTTCAATAGATCTTTTTATGAGGTTAAGAAGTGTCTGTAATTAAACTATCAGTTGTCCTTTTGTTAGGTTTTTAGATGACTTGAGATTAAAATGTGCTTATAGATAGGATTTCTGTTTGAAGAATTTCACAGGATAAAAATCTTACTTTTATTGTTTATATGTACATATATAAATATTTGTATCTATATAGAAATTTAGATTATTGAATTTATTCTAACAGTAAAGAAATTTCATAAGGAGCCAAACCCATAAAGTTTTCAAGAATTTTGAGTAATAATCCACATAGACAAATATATCCCATCCTGTACAGTCTACCGTCTATAGAGCTGGTATCCATTTATCTTTGTCTGCTTGCTGAATCATTGGGAACAGTTGCCTAGACTGGAACCTTCTAATTGTGCTTTCTGCTGTTCACATTGCTGCCCTGAACCTGTTCCTCCATGACCGCCAGAGCTGTTTGCACCAGAAATTTGAGATAGGAGGGACTTAGGAGTAGTAGGAGTATGGCTATACAGAGGTTCCATTGGAGTTACCCTCCGCTTTCCTATTTGCTTTTTTTTGAAATGCCTTTTTTTTTTTTTTTTTTTTTTTTTTGACAGGCAGAGTGGACAGTGAGAGAGAGAGACAGAGAGAAAGGTCTTCCTTTTGCCGTTGGTTCACCCTCCAGTGGCCACTGTGGCTGGTGCGCTGCGGCCGGTGCACCACGCTGATCCGATGGCAGGAGCCAGGTGCTTCTCCTGGTCTCCCATGGGGTGCAGGGCCCAAGGACTTGGGCCATCCTCCACTGCACTCCCTGGCCACAGCAGAGAGCTGGCCTGGAAGAGGGGCAACCGGGACAGAATCCGGCGCCCCAACCGGGACTAGAACCCGGTGTGCCAGTGCCGCAAGGCGGAAGATTAGCCTAGTGAGCCATGGCGCCGGCCTGAAATGCTTTCTAAAATAGTTGATGTACTTGAGAGGTTAATCACTTCCTTTCCCACAGAAACCAGTTAGAAGTACATGTTCTCCTTTCTGTTCCCGTACCCAACCTGATCATTTCCCTGCTTTAAAAATTTTTTATGTCTTCCCACCGATTTTAGCATAAAGTTCTAGATTCCTAAGATGGTCTCTGTGTTCCTATGATGGTCACCCTCGTATCCTCTGGAAAATTCCATAATACCTTGCTTTGCACTGGGTACTGCAGCCATTCTGGCCCACTTTCTTGTCTTCCATCCTGGCAGGCTGCTTTCCTTTTATGCTGCTCTGCTTATCTGGAGTTTTAGCAGGGCGTCCTCTGACCCCATCCTCACTCTCCCAATCAGACTAGACTTCCTCAGTATCATCATTTTCCCAGTAACAATTATCACAGTGGCCAACACATCACTCCTAAATATGGAACTAATGTCTGTTTTCTCTCCTGGACTAGAAGGCTTTGAAGGCAAGGACACAGTCTGAACAACTTAAATTAGTAGCCCATCACTCAAGACTGTGTCTGATATATAAAGTACATTGAGTATTTGTTGAATAAAGAAACAATATAGTTTTGGAGGTATTTGGCAATTTTTATTTGATCAATTTTAGAATAGAAACAAGTTGATCTGTTTTGTTATGAAACCCAATACCGATGGATGGAATTCTTCGCTGTTGACTTAAATCTTTGTAACTAACCCAAGTGCTTTGATTTCCACTGTAAAAGTACTGAACTCAATATCAAAAGAAGCTTTAATTTCAGAGAAAGTGCACTGATCATATCAACCTCCAAACACATTTTTTAAAAATGTCTGTGGCAAAGTAGGAACCACAGATAAGAAAGAAATAAAAGACATCCTAAAGCAAATTGAGAAGTCAAGATAAGAAGCAGCTTGTTAAAAAGAGGTTAATGCATATTGAAGTAGATGTCACTCATTGCACGTATATTTTTTCCCCATCAGTAAGTCAAGAGCTTTGGGTTGTTTGTTCTTTGTAGATTAACCTGGATTTATGCTAGTGACTGTTTTTGTCTTGGACCAATAATTTGGAATCAGAATGCTGGCTTGGTTTGAAGGTGGAGGAGGAAGAGGATGCCAAGAAGAGTATAGAAAAAGAAGATGGAGGGGTGGGCATTTAGTCTATCAGTTGGGACACTAACATCCCTTGTCAAAGTGCTCAGAATCCATGCCTGCCCGTTTCTTTGTCCAACTTTCTCCTAATGTGTGTCCTTGGAGGCAGTGCTGATGACTCAAGTGACTGAGTTCTTCCGATCCACGTGGCAGACTGGGTTGAATTCCAAGCTCCTGGCTTCAGCCTTTCCTAGCCCTGGATGTCGTGGGTATTTGTGGAGTAAACCATCAGATAGGAATGATTTCGCTTACTCTCTCCTTCTTTGCCTCTCTCCCTCTCTGTCTCTCAAATAAAGTTATAAAATGAGATTCAGATGAGTAAATGGAAACATGAGATAAACTCTGTCCTTGAACATAATGTTCTAAATAGTTAAATTATGGGTGTGCTACAATCATAGATTAACTTTCCACTGATATACTATAGCAGGTTAATATTTCTGAACTAAAAGGGAAAAAAAAGGTGGCAGTGAGAATGCTGGTCTCAAGGTTTACTTAAAGATGAATAGGTTTCTCATTTTCTAATCGTTCGGAGAAAGAGATGGAAAAATCAGTAATTCCCAGACTTGTGGGATTAGGAAACAGCATTTTGGGAGCCCAGGTGTTGACATGTTTTTGAACACATATGTTCAGGGACGATTTAGATGAAGATAGATGAAGGATTTAAGTCATGGTAGAAGAAGTGGTGATGGCTTCTTTGCTCTGCAACTCATTTGTAAGGTCAAAAGCTTTGTAGTGTAAGAATACAGGAGAGAGGGGCAGTGCTGTGGCATAATATTCTAAGCCTCTGCCTGTTGCACTGGCATCCCATATGGGTGCTGATTTGTGTCCCAGCTGCTCTACTTCTGATCCAGCTCTGCACTGGTGTTCTGAGCAAGCAGTGGAAGATAGTCCAAGTGCTTGGGCCCCTGCACCCGTGTTGCAGACCCAAAAGAATCTCCAGGCTCCTGGCTTTGGATCTGCTCAGCTCTGGCTGTTGCTGCATTTGGGGAGTGAGCCAGTGGGTGGAATATCTCTTTCCATCTCTCCCTCTGTCTGTACCTCTGCCTCTTAAATAAATAAAACTAAAATCTTTATTAAAAAAACTAGAAAGGTATTACTATCAGGACCTTGCCAATTTTCATATAATGATAAGGATCCTGTTGGGAAAACAAATCAGAATTATAATTAGTTAGGTACAGAAAGCTACATTTGACTAAGAAACACCTAAAATAAAGTTAAGTTCACAAATAACTGGTTATTAGTTTCTCTCCCTCATTCACTGCCCCACCATGCTGCTTCCTTGCCAATGGCCTTATCATCAACTTGTCAGTATTCATTCCCTGAGTATTTTTTATATTGTCCTTTAGTAGTTGTGTTCAGTTAAAATAATTTTCTTCAGTTAAATCATAGAGACAAGTAACTTTGATAGTAGAAATTATTCTTGCTTTTACTTCCATCAAGATTGAAAAACACAAGCAGGGATTTTGTACCAATTACATCTTATTAGGTAAAAATCATGATGGAGACAGAACGTAGTTTGTGTGCTTCTAGCTACTTTGGATTGCTTTGATTTAATCCTTGTTTCTTGGAGGACGTTTGGTATGCAAACAAATGCATCTCTAATGGATATTTTATTATAAAGTACCATCTTTGTCTCCCTCACAAAGTGATTCTAATATAATTTGCTTCAAATTGTGGAGGAGTAAAACTGGAAACAATGCTAGGGACAGTCTAGTCATATGCTCTGAACTGGAAGTTAATTCTGAAAGAAGAAGGTGGTAACAGCACTGGGGCCGTGTCACTGGAGGTTTGTGGTGTTTTATGATGCTCAGTACCTCAACGTCGCCTCAAGTGTGGAAAGACACACCAAGATGCTTGTTCCAAGGTTGTCATGAAAGTGAAGAAGACAATACATAGGAAACGTGCAACATGGTGTTTCACATATCGTAAGTGCTCATTAGCTCATGACGACAGTTAATGCTATTGGCATCATTACCCGTTCACTTATGAAATACCTACCAGGAGCACTTGGCAAGACATCTGTCATGCTGGTGTGGACTCCCTGTTTTTGCAAGCCATAGCACTTGATCTGCCAGCGCGAGGGTACAATGGGACAGTCCCCTAGAACAGAATGTCCCATGGCTTTCTGCTTATTAAAATAAGTGTTAGAACAAGAGATAAGATTGAGGCTAGGGGATGTGGAAGTTAATTTTTAAAGTGGTGATTTATTAATAGACAATCACTTGATTAGATTTTGGCTCTTAGATTACCAGTTCAAATGCCTTGAGATAAGTACTGGAGGGGCTGGTGCCGTGGCTTGCTCGGTTGATCCTCCGCCTGCGGCGCCAGCATCCCATATGGGCGTAGGGTTCTAGTCCCGGCTGCTCCTCTTCCAGTCCGGCTCTCTGCTGTGGCCTGGGATGGCAGTGGAGGATGGCCCAAGTGCTTGGGCTCCTGCACCCACGTGGGAATTGGAAGGAGGCGAGGGGGTGTCTGGCTCCTGGATTCGGATCGGCACAGCGCTGGCCATGGTGGCCATTTGGGGAGTGAACCAGCAGAGGGAAGACCTTTCTCTCTGTCTCTCTCTCTCTCACTGTCTGTAACTCTGCCTGTCAAATAAATAAATAAAAAATATTAAAAAAAATAAGTACTGGAAAATAATTTATTGTCAAAGAATTATCACAGTGATTAAATATATCTGCTATAAAGGGATTAAGGTCCCATAAATTAGGGGTAAGTATTTGTCCTTGCTCACCCCAAAGCACCTGGGTTTGATTCCCAGCTCTGGCTCCAGATTCCACCTTCTTGCCAGTGTCTCTGGACCCTTGGATTAGGGAAATAATGGCTCAAATAATTGTGTCCCTACCACACATGTGAGAGACCTGGATTGAGCTCCTGTTTCTCCCCCTTCTCCCAGCCCAGCTGGCTGTTGAGAGACATTTGGATAGCAGCTGTCTTGATTCCTCTCTCTGGCTCTCAAAGTTGGAAAGATCAGATAATTTTAGTCCACGGTTGAAATAAGGAAAGGAAAAAATCCAGACAGTAGCTGGTCATAAAAGTGACTAGGTGCTCTTTCTTGATTTTTAAGTGCGGGTTGACATGCTGACGTTGATTGCAATAGCTTCAGTCACACCCAGTGGCAATACCCGAGCTTCAGGATTGACTCTCGTAGCAGTTCCAGTGTTCCCTCCTGCTTGAACAGAGCTAATGTTTTTGTTACGCTCATCTATCACAAAGCATTTACTGGGCATACCCTGTGGGTGAAGTATCGTGCTAGATCACAGGAGAACAAAGATACATTCATTCCACTCCCGCCCCAAAAGAAATTTACAGAGGACAAATGGGTCATTTCAAATGTCCCATGGTAAAAATCAACAGGATAAAATTGAAGCCAGAAGAACAACGTTATTTATTCTTAGGAGTTCAGAGGAAATATTTCACCTGGATCCATTGATGAGTATGGATTGAGTCTACACATGGCCAAACTTGTGCAAAGGGCTGAGTTCTTGTACTCTGTGCTATATCCTAACAACTTCCACTGCTTTAGTATCTATGTAATAGAAATTATCACGGAGAAGAGGGATTTCCAAGTTTGAGAAACTGCAAAATAACGTAGACGTTCTTTTCTGGATATTCTTTGGAGTATTTCAGATCAGGAAAAAGATAGAATCAAATGGGTATTTTGAGAACAGCTGTTAGAAGCAGTGTTGTGACCACAGAGGAGGTAAGAAACTGTAGGAATTTATGAGCAATGAGAAAATGTGCCCTGGAGTCCAGAGATTGGAAATGAAGGAACACATGTCAGAAATAATGTGAAAAGCAATCTACTGAGATTTATGAATGTATTAGATGGATGAAAGTGTGCACGAGAGGATGGATATGAGCCCACTTCCAGGTAATGAGACCCACCTTGGAGCCAGAGTGAAGCTTCAGGGGAGGTGCTGGTTTCTGTGGGAAGAAGAGGAATTCTGTTTGGGAGGTGTTAGGTTCGAGATGAATTTCTTGGTGGATGCTTCAGCTCTTGGGGACGTTTGACACTGTCATGTTCATTTGGAAATCTTCAGTGAATTAACACTAATGAAAGTCTTAGGAGTAGGTAATTTCATTGAAGGAGAACTGGGATATGATGAAGAAAAACCCACAGCGATTAGTTCTTGAAAGACTATGGAGATGAAATCTGTATTTATTTCAGTTCTCACATCTGAATTACTTGCTTGTCCTCAAATTCTACTGAATTGGGCTTCAGTTCACATAAGTCATTTTGAGTGTTGGCCAAAAATGTTGTAAATTCAAGCAAATATCCATAAAGTTAATGCAGATGACAACTTTTTTGAATGTACAAAGTTTGGTGAGTGAGGAGACAGACTAACAATAACTTTTTTTTTAAGAGGCAGAATTACAGAGGGAGAGACAGAGAAAGGTCTTCCTTTGGCTTGTTCACTCCCCAGTTGGCCACAGTGGGTGGAACTAGGCTGATGAGAAACCAAGGGCTTCCTCCAGGTCTCTCTCAGGGATGCAGGGACCCAAGAACTTGGGTCATCCACCATTGCTTTCTTAGGCCATTAGCAGGAACTGGGATCAGAGTGGAGCAGCCAAGACTCAAATTGGTGCCTGTATGGGATACTATTCACCAGTAAGAACAACAACTTGTGACATATGCCAGACGATGGGTGGTGAATGCCATAAATAAGTGAAAGAAATAAAACACCAAAGAGTACATACTCTCATTACATTTATATTAGTTTCTGGAACTTAGACAACTTAGCCATAGTGATAGAACTCAGAAAAGCGTCTTCCAAGGACAAGGTCAGACTTGACTGGAAATGTGTTTGGAGAGCCTCCTAGGGTGATGGAGTCTTGATTTCATGCGTGTATACATTTGTCAAGACTTTCTCATTGTAAAATCTGTGTTTCACCTTGTGTAGCTTTTAATTCAGCTACTGAAAAAACACTTATTTCTTGGCCGGTGCCGCGGCTCACTAGGCTAATCCTCCCCGCCTTGCGGCGCCGGCACACCGGGTTCTAGTCCCTGTCGGGGCGCCGGATTCTGTCCCGGTTGCTCCTCTCCCAGTCTAGCTCTCTGCTGTGGCCCGGGAGTGCAGTGGAGGATGGCCCAAGTACTTGGGCCCTGCACCCCATGGGAGACCAGGATAAGTACCTGGCTCCTGCCATTGGATCAGCAAGGTGTGCCGGCCGTGGCGGCCATTGGAGGGTGAACCAACGGCAAAGGAAGACCTTTCTCTCTGTGTCTCCTCACTGTCCACTCTGCCTGTCAAAAAAAAAAAAAAAAAACAAACAAAAAAACACACACACTTATTTCTTACAGCAACAAATGGTGAAATAATGATTTCAAATGGCTAATTATAATTTTTTCATAATCTAGCAAGTTTGTTCACAAATGTAACAAGTGTTTCAAATATATCAGATCTTTTGGCTAAAACTAAGCTAAGAGGTTTATTTGTTGCTCTCAGATTTTTTTTTGAGTTTTCCCCACCTATCATGTTTGAGGATAAGAGTTTGCTTATAATTTCCAACATATTAGGAGCAAATTCACAGGGTTCTCCTTCAATGAAAACAATGTATTCATGCCAGCGCTGTGGCTCACTAGGCTAATCCTCCGCCTGCGGCGCCAGCACCCTGGGTTCTAGTTCCGGTTGGGGCACCAGGTTCTGTCCTGGTTGCTCCTCTCCCAGTCTAGCTCTCTGCTGTGGCCCGGGAGTGCAGTGGAGGATGGCCCAAGTGCTTGGACCCTGCACCTGCATGGGAGACCAGGAAGAAGCACCTGGCTCCTGCCTTCGGATCCGCACAGCGCGCCAGCTATAGCGGCCATCTGGGGAGTGAACCAATAGAAGGAAGACCTTTCTGTCTCTCTCTCTCTCACTGTCTAACTCTGCCTGTCAAAACAAAAACACAGTGTATTCCCCGCAAAATGCACTGAAATGGAATGTTCCTTCAATCCTTTTCAGGAAATAATCTTGGCAACGTTGAGGAACACTAACCATTTGATCCTAGGGAACTGAGTCCTGATTGAGAACTAGACCCTGGAGAATTGAAGCTATTAGTCTGGGTGCTGCATGTCCAGGCAGGAATATGATCTGACTTAATTGAAAAGAACTGAAGATGATATGCTAACAACACTGAACCTTTGACAATGCAAATGCAAGGGCCAGTGCAGTGTCTTAGCATTTCATATTGCCAGAGGAAAGTTGAGTTCATTTTGTATGTCCTCTTTGGTGATAAAAATCAGTGATAATGGACTTCTACAACTCTCTCTCCCCTGATCCTCTCAATTCTCTATAATGGGACAAAAAACAATCTCAAGTTGTGTCATTCATATGGATATTTTCACTTGATATAAGTTTGGCAACAACCTGCCCAAGTAGACAGCATACTACAAAGGCAAGAACATGGGATAAAAAGCCAGTCACTTGTTTAATTGTGAGATCCTTAGCTAGTCCATTAGCCTTTCTGACCTCGTGTATTTATGTTGCTACAAGGTGATGTGAGACATTGTATGAAGAAGGCTTAGCATAGTGTACAGTACCTGAAGTTAGCGTCTGCTTAGAAAAAGTTAGCTCTCTATAAAGAGGTGGTTTGCAGTGTTTCTTGAATATTTGAATAATAGAAAGCAAAATTTTTATATTGGCAAATGAATCTTTGCCATATTGTTATAATTAGGCACATGTTTTCTTTCAAACATCAGAGCTGTGGTTATTAAATGGAGGCAAAATGATTTTTAAATACTGTGTATCTTTCAAAGAGGCATAAGCATCTATGAACATTGCATGCTGCGTGGATTAAGCTGTTAATCAAATATAATTTATAATGTACTTTTGTGAGAAGAGGAAAACACTTCCACAGTTACATCAGTAGTGAATTAAGTGAAGTTACTAAACATTCACTGAGTCAAATAATTTAAAAATAATAGATTACGGGTTGACTGAGTACTCATAATCAAAGATCTTAGGAACTGACAACACTTTTAAATCATTGGAAGTACACAGGAAATATACTAGATGTTCTGCTCTGAATAAGATAAGATCCTAAATCCTAAGAACAGAAGGGGATTATGATAATAATTCACCCTCCTTTGAAAATAACCGGGTAAGCAATATATTAGTGGTAGGGGAAGAAATGTGATGTAATAGAAAAAAAAGGTTTTTTTTAATGAGTCATTAAGCTATTTAGGTATACTTCAGTCAGTTATTATTTTATGTATTATATGTATGTAGTTTCAAGATAACTTTAAAAAGAGAATAGTGACAGAATTTAAAACTATGACAATGAACTACTGAAGTTTTCATTTTTCAAAGCTTAAGCATGCATTTTTTTTCAATAAATCAAGTTATTAAAGGAAGAATGTAACCTGTGAGCGTGCATTCCAAACATTTCTTGTTAATTACTTTGTCTCTCCTGTTCACGTAGTTTTGATAAATCAATGTTAAATGTTTCTTGGATTTGGATTATGTAAATTTATCCCAGTTTCAGCTGTGATTACTGCTGCATTAGGGTTCTCCAGAGAAACAGAACCAACAGGAAATTTATTAGAGAGATTGACAAGTGTGGTCAAGAAGTCCCTTGATCAGCTATCTGTAAGCTAGAAAAGGAGGAAAGCCAGTCCTGTAATAAAATCTGAGTCCAAAGGCCATATGGCCAAGGATAACCGTGACCTAGGGCAGAAGATAAGCGTTTGAGCTCAAGCCCAGTAAGCAAACAGATGTTGCCTCACGTTTTTCTATGGAGTCCTTCTGTGGGTAGGCTGATGGCCATCTACACTGGGGAGGCACATCTGTTTTACTCAACAAATCATATGCTTAATTTCTTCTGGAAAAACTCTGACAGATAAACCCAAAAATAATGTTTTCAAGTTCTTGGGCATCCCTTAGCCCAGTCAAGTTGATACATTAAAATTATTATTCTAGATAAATGTGACCATCTATGTTGTTAAAAGGAATGCCTGTAATAGTTGATTTGATGGTGTAATTGAATAAAAACACTGTTGAGCATAAAAATGAACTTATTTAACCACTTGGTGACATTTTTTATGTAATGATGGCCAGTATAGTTGTACATGCTAGACCTGTCCAATTTGTATATGTGTATAATACATTTTGTTGTAGATGCCAGGCTGGCATTGTGGTACCATGGTTTATATCACAGCTTGCAATGCTGGCTTCCCATATTGTAGTGCCATTCCAAGTCACTGTTGCTCCACTTCTCATCCTGCTCCCTACTAACGTTCCTGGGAGAGCAGCAGAAGATGGCCCTAGTACTTGGGCCCTACTGTTCATGTTGGAGACCCAGAAATCTGGCTCCTGGCTTGGACCTGGCCCAGCCCTGATCGTTGCAGCCATTTGGAGGGGAACCAATGAGTGGATGGAAGGTCTCCTGTCTCTCTGTCCTTGGCCCCTCCCTCCTTGCTATTTCTGTCACTTGCCTTTTATAAACCTAAGTCTTTTTTAAAAAGTTGTGCATGCTTATAGAGGATGACAGAAGCATTCTGTTACTTTCCCTTTAGGGAGGAATCAAGGAAGGACAAGTCATAAAGGCAGAGAAGTTCACCATGTGGAAGTGGGATGGAGTATGCAGACAGTTGTTGAAAAGCAGGGGATGTTTGGAGAACACATGTGTTTTGTTAGTCCTAGACCAAAGGCATTATTTGGGAGTCTCTACTTTTCAGGGTCCCAACTGAAACCAGAAAGTATATTAATATCAGGCTAAGTTGAAGAGTTTACTGGGTCAAATTACAAAGTTGTAGAATGTGTCTAGGGGAAACGTAGAAGATGGATAAACTGGGATTAGTCACAGCCAAGTTAGTGGCACCCTTTCACCTAAAAAGACCAGGCAAGTAGCAGTTACGGGGACTGCAAAAGAGAGAGATGGAGAGAAGAGCTTCTCTTGAGAGAATAGTAACCAAGGTGACTTCTCAGGGAGGAACCAGAGAAATAAATATACCCATCTACCTACATTCTTTACCAAGGCAGAGTTCTCAAAGCTAGGTTTCGGTCTGGCCCAAGCCTGGCTATTTCAGGCATTTTGGGGGTGAATCAATGCCAGAGAGACCTGTGTGTGTGTGTCTGCCTCTCAAATAGATATGTATGAAATAGTGATTTTAAAAATAAAACATGAAAAAATTAATTTAACCCCCAAATGATATTAAACTATTGTCACCTCCAAAATCTGAACAAAGAAGCCTTTGTGTTTGACATGCTTCCAACTACTAATTTTTTTTAAAAGATTTATTTCACTTATTTGAAAGACAGAGTTACAGAGAGAGGTAGAAACACAGAGAGAGGTCTTCCATCCACTGGCTCACTCCCCAGATGGCCGCAATGGCTGGAGCTGCACCAATCAGGAGCCAGGAGCTTCCTCTAGGTCTCCCACACGGATGCAGGGGCCCAAGGACCTGGGCCATCCTTTACTGCTTTCCCAGGCCATAGCAGAGAGCTGGATTGGAAGAGGAGCAGCCGGGACTAGAACCAGCATCCATATGTGATGCCGGCACTTCAGGCCAGGGCTTTAACCCACTGCACCACAGCGCCAGCCCCATCCAGCTACTCAGTTTTAAATTGAGTTGACCACAGACTCACGACATCATGGCGAGAGATGGGGGCGCAGTTTGTTGAGCTACTGCAGTTCTTCAGTTGACTTGTGGCACTTGCTTAACAATGGAGGAAGGAATTTTTTAAAATGACATCTGGAATAGAATAGCCTTCGAAATTCATCTTTCCCATGAATAGATTGATGAAGAGAGACGAGAGGGTGTTTTAAAGCTCCTTCCCTCAGATGGGCCAAGACTCCTTCAGTGTTGATGGGAGTCAGCAGAAGTTGTGATGGCAATATTTGTTTCAAATGGATTAAGTTCTGAGGTACCTGCCATTGAGACTTCTGTGCTAATTCTGAACAGTATAGTATCAATGACTTCATTCCTGAATCTCTTCCATTTTAATTTTCATAATTGACAAGATAGCCACTCAAAGAAACTTGTCTTTATTTTTGTTGCATCTTCAGTAAAGAACTCATTTGTTTTGCTTGGTTGATCAAATGCAGGGGAATTGCTGCATTGTGGCTAATTACTCAGTTGCACACTTTCGCAATGAATCAGTTTAACTGCTTCCACGGGGGAGGGGAATTAATCTTTTATGTCATTGTTTTGTTTCTTTTTGCTTTGGTACTTTACTTTAGGAGAGGAAAAGAGTGCCCCTCTCAACTTTTTTGCTTGACAAACACCACTCTTGCTGCCTGGGTACAGAACCATCTCTGTGAGATGTTACTCCATGCATCCTGCAAAGTTTCTGCATTTCTCTCTTTGCTTTGTAACAATGAGTTAAAATCTTGCTTCTCCTCATTGGACTCTGAATGTCATGGCTTTGCTTTTTTCACTTTTGCATCTCAAATACATGTGACAGTAGTTGATTTCTGTGTGTATCTAGTCACTGTTCATTGAATGAATGGCTTAATGAGTAACTGAATAGTAGGGACAGAGAACCATTGTCAGGGCATATTGTGCCAGTATTCTAAGATAAACAAAGCAGTGGGATACAGGATGAATTGCTGAGAGGAAAACAGAATCTCACATGTCAGGAGGAAGGCTTTTGCAAATATTCAGACTTTAGATTTGAGTTTTGACTGACACTACAGAGATAAAGAGGTCGAAATGAGTAGTTATATTTTTCAGGATATGATTTGATGGACATACATTTTGAAGGAGAAATTGACACAGCGATCATTAGGAAGCTGCAAACCTAGGTCAGTGGAGACAAGCTGGCTCTCTTGATAAGACTGAGATGGTTGAGAGAGGAAGCTTGTGGGAAAATGTGAATTTTGTTTATGACCATAAAGTAAAAAAAAAAAAAAAAAAACAAAAAAAAAAAACAAAAAAAAAACGGACTTCTGTCCTGATGAGGGACGATAAAAGAGTTTGCAACCTACTAAATATTGCTGTATTCACTCTGTACTTGCTTCACATGATATGTATCATTCCTTTAATTTTCTTGATAGTCAAAGTGATTCTCCAGTGTAATTGGAAGTCTTGCCAAAGGTCACATAAAAACACAGAAAACCCAGGTCTCCCAAACACTTGGGTTTTTCTCTTTTACCAAAACAAACTTCGTGTAGAAATGATAACTGTGAAATGATCCCTGTTGTCACCACTGTCTGCTCTCAGGAATTCTCTTATCACTCTTTGCTTTTTCCTTTTCCACTCTTCCAGTTGCATTTATGTTTCATGGGCCCCTCTAATTTTACCTTCTGAAGAACTTCCGTGATTGCTTCTGGCCCCTTCCCTCTTCAACTTCTGTCACTATGGAGTATTTTGACTTATTTAATTGTTAAGATGTGGTTATGAATATTAAGGTTGAAAATTCTAGTATAAGCTCTGAGAAGCCCAGTATCCAAATAAAATAGAAGGGACAGATAGTAATAGTAGAAAACGTTCAAATTTGCACATTTGAATTCTTTGTCCAGAACAAGGGTCTTCCATTTTCTTAGAGCAAAAATTCCTTGAATGTCCTCATGTTTGAATCATTGCTGTTCATCCCTGCTTTCTCTGAATTGCGTCAGAAGATCTCTGTAATGTCTTGTGTGTCCCCTTGCTGTTGGGTTTTATTGGCCTCTAGTAGAAAAACTAGTGTGTAAAATTCTTTCACATTGGGATTTTTGCCTGTGTGACTGATACACATTGGGGAAAGACAATTACAGGATTCATGAAAATGGACCTATCGGGAGGGCTCTGACATGTCATAATGTGTCAAGAAGAGATCAAAGTCGACTTGATTAACACCAGAATCTTCTGTTCTTAGTCCCCACCCCCACCCCCCTGCAGGTTAAATTAAGACAAGTGATGTTTAAGCATCAAAGGGGGTATGGGCTGGTACAGAATTAGGAAAAGGTATTTGAATACTCAGAGCAGCATTACATTTGGGAGGTAAATTTTCTTGATTTTTGTTAATTAGGTATCATGAAGTCAAAGTGATCTCTTCAGTTTGGCTGGGAACTGTCCCTGGAATATTTATGTCTATCAGAATGGATACACGAATGTGCTATGTCTTCTATGTAGCCTTATAAGGGACTAATGAAGCAAACACCAACTTTGCATGTAAAAATCCCTCCTTGGATATACACACACAGAATCTTCATGTAGTGTCATCAGTGGGATACAAGATTATTTAATGATAATATATCTAAGTTTCTTATAACTATCAAGTCTTTCTCTGGGGAATTGTTAACTATAGTGCCCTCCCATGGCACAATGCCAACTATTGTTTCTGGAATTTTAATGCACTGATACAAACCCCTTTTGTTTATCATTATGTTTCTTGAATTTGAGTGTCAATTTGAAAATAATCCAGTGATTAAATAAAATCATAAAGATGACAAAGGATCAGTTTTCACTAAATGGAAGGATTTATTTAATTATATACTCTAAAAAAGATTACAAACAATAAACAAAGGAGATACACCTGTGAATTTTAACATGGTGTGTCAGAATTGCTGATCTCTATCAGTGGACATTTGTCATCTCTAGTTATCAGGACAAGTTTTTTAAATGTTTGCCATAAAAATTGGAAGAAAACCTATCCCTATTTTTGAAGTAATTCGTTCTTGTCGACAGCTGCTACTGATTGTTTCTTTGCATGTCCATTGAGTTTGAAAAGCTATTTCACTTTGGCTTGAAGTTTAGTTTTTTAATAGCAAGTTTTAAACTTCATCTAGACACATTAAAAAGCGTACATAGCCTTTTGAATTTTTTTGTCATTTAGTGTCATTTTCTTGCTTTGCTTTTTTAAAATAAAGCCATCTGTTTAGTAAACATGGAAAATTGATTGATAGGAAACCCAAAAAGTTCATAACTGCAACTAAATAACAGATGACAGATTAGATAAGAACAAGTCATTAAGTTGGCCTATAAAAGGACAGCCATCTGCACCAGTAAAATAATCTTCCTATTGATGACAGTAATAATTTCCTAAGTCCATGACAGCTAAGAATTCGTAGAATCAAAAGAAAGCTTGTAAATTGAGAAGTGGAACTTGATTCTGGATGATTAGCGCTACCATTTTGTTCCATTGTTACACGACAAGTAGGTGGAGATTGTCAACAAAATTCTTTGAGAACAAATAACCACTACATACCATGTGTGCGTATTTCATCTGACATGCAAAATGACTAATGTACCATTATTTTGTTTGGTTGAATTATTAACAAGTGCAGACAGTCTAAATCATTACAGATTTAAAAGATTGATGCTTACAGATTCTTTGAAGCCCTAGACTGTAGACAACTGATTTATACTTAAAGCATAAATGTAGTGAGGATGTTCAATATAAGCAATTGTGCAACCCCAGGACTGAAAAGGGAAAAGGGGCCATCTTCCCCTTCCTCACCAGTGTTGCTATCAAAGTTGAGTCCACTTTTATGTTCACTAATAAAGTAACAAATAAAAAGAATGAAAAGAATGAGGCACACCGGTTATTCAGTTAAGCTAATTATGTATCCATATAGTTAATAGAGTTGAAAAGACTTAGATATCAGTTGTACACAACTGGACTGGAGTGGACATTTGGAGTAGCAGTTAAGATGCCTTTCAGGACATCCACATTCCATTTGGGAGTGCCTGGATTCATACCAATTCCCTTTTCCTGCTAATACACATTCTGGGATGCAGCAGAGTATATTTGATGCCTCAAATACTTGGGTCCCTGTCACCCAGGTGAGAAACTGAGAGTGATTTCCAAACTCCTGGCTTCAAAATGGTCCAGCCCCCACTGTTGTCAATTAATTCGAGGGCCTATATATCCACTGACCTTCAAAAAAGAGTAAATTACTTTAATAGAGACATATATGTGATCTTCCCACTCAGTGGTAATGTCATCCTACCAGTAATGCTAAATGACTTGAACTTTTGCTCTTTGACATGGCCAGTTATTGGAATAAATTTTATTAAAAGTGACTTAACTGGTATTTGATTCTTCTTCTGATAACTATTTATTTGCTACCTCTTTACATTCTGTGTAGCAGCATTTTAATTGATGCTTATAGAAATGGGATACTTGGAATTTTGGATTGGCATGAGTCTACCAAATCATCCTATATCAGAATCTAAAGAGATGTTAATACTGTATACTTAGTAGAGTACTGAGACCTGCAAATCTTGTGTCTTAGTTTTTTTACTGATAGGATGGGCCAGGCTTTTATGGGTGGGGAAAGTTGAGAGTAGGAATAGAAAGAAGAAAGTAAGTCATTGATAAGTTAACTTTTCAAAGATAACAAATACCATTTTATTGTGGATACTTTTTTCTTACCATACATTTGCATACTTGTGAAAATGAAAATGTGATTACATTTTAAATTATGTTTGGTGCCTGCTGCTTTTCCACTAAATATGCTGTGAGTATATCACATATAACTTAAAAAATGTGCGTATTCATAACATACTTCATTTTAGCAGTTGTGTTTGTTGTTTTTGTTATTGCCAGTCCTTTGTTGTGGAAGACTTAGACTCTGTACCTCATCATCATCATAGAAAATTACTACTATGTAAATCTCTGGATATATATGGTTTTTTTTGAGTTCTACAAAGTACAGTTGTTAGTAAAATGGTAGAGTCTCATCTGTGGTGCCCTCTAAGCCCCAGACGCCATCTTAGCTCTGGCCCTGTCACCATCTTGCACAGTAAGCTTCGGTCTTAAGCCCAGCCTGGCTCACTACATGCTAGGTGACCAAACAGTCCAATCAAAATGGCAGCTCTACCCCCACCCTAATGCTCCTATTTCCCTACCCCATGCAAGAGTATAATAGCACCTTCTTCTTGGACATGTGCTCTTTTATTGTCCCGTCATCTCCCTCCAGCTTGTCAGATTTCCCCCACCTGTCAAAAAAACCTTTCCTGCAGTACTTCTCCCCCGGACTCTTTGCTGGTCTGTCAGTGGGAGCCCTTGTCACCGTCCCTCACCTCCTGCAGTGCGCACGTCCTTGCAAAGCCCCATCATGCATGAGTGCATCTCCATCCACGTCGGCCAGACTGGTGTCCAGATCAGCAATGCCTGCTGGGAGCTCTATTGCCTGGAACACGGCATCCAGCCCGATGGCCAGATGCCAAGTGACAAGACCATTGGGGGAGGAGATGACTCCTTCAACACCTTCTTCAGTGAGACGGGCGCTGGCAAGCACGTGCCCAGGGCCATGTTTGTAGACCTGGAGCCCATGGTCATTGATGAAGTTCGCACTGGCACCTACCGCTAGCTCTTCCACCCCGAGCAGCTCATCACGGGCAAGGAAGATGCTGCCAATAACTATGCCCGCGGGCACTACACCATTGGCAAGGAGATCATTGACCTCGTCCTGGACCGAATTCGCGAGCTGGCTGACCAGTGCATGGGCCTGCAGGGCTTCTTGGTTTTCCACAGCTTTGGTGGGGAAACTGGTTCTGGGTTCACCTCCCTGCTGATGGAACGCCTCTCTGTCGATTACGGCAAGAAGTCCAAGCTGGAGTTCTCCATCTAGCCACCCCCCCCAGGTTTCCACAGCTGTGGTGGAGCCCTACAACTCCATCCTCACCACCCACACCACCCTGGAGCACTCTGATTGTGCCTTCATGGTAGACAATGAGGCCATCTATGACATCTGTCACAGAAACCTCGATATCGAGTGCCCCACCTACACTAACCTGAA
Source organism: Oryctolagus cuniculus (assembly GCF_051225735.1). Classification (NCBI taxonomy): domain Eukaryota; kingdom Metazoa; phylum Chordata; class Mammalia; order Lagomorpha; family Leporidae; genus Oryctolagus; species Oryctolagus cuniculus. Next base: position 90,896,202 of record NC_142876.1, read on the forward strand.
CCGCCTTATTAGCCAGATCGTGTCCTCCATCACGGCTTTCCTGCGGTTTGATGGAGCCCTGAATGTTGATCTGACAGAATTCCAGACCAACCTGCTGCCCTACCCCCGCATCCACTTCCCTCTGGCCACGTATGCCCCCGTCATCTCTGCTGAGAAAGCCTACCACAAGCAGCTTTCTGTAGCAGAGATCACCAATGCCTGCTTTAAGCCAGCCAACCAGATGGTGATATGTGACCCTCGCCATGGTAAATACATGGCTTGCTGCCTGCTGTACCGTGGCGACGTGGTTCCCAAAGATGTCAATGCTGCCATCGTCACCATCAAGACTAAGCGCAGCATCCAGTTTGTGGATTGGTGCCCCACTGGCTTCAAGGTTGGCGTTAACTACCAGCCTCCCACGGTGGTGCCTGGTGGAGACCTGGCCAAGGTGCAGCGAGCTGTATTCATGCTAACAACACCACAGCCGTGGCCGAGGCCTGGGCTTGCCTGAACCACAAGTTTGACCTGATGTATGCCAAGCATGCCTTTGTTCACTGCTACGTGGGGGAGGGCGTGGAGGAGGGAGAGTTTTCTGAAGCTCGTGAGGACATGGCTGCCCTGGAGAAGGATTACGAGGAGGTTGGAGCAGACAGTGCCGAGGGAGAGGATGAGGGCGAGGAATATTAACCTGTCTGTACACGCTGTTGTTGTCTGTCTGTGTCTTGTGAAGCTGTCAATAAAAGTGATGTTTGCATGTTAAAAAAAAAAAACTTTAATTTTTGGTGTTTGGTATGTTTTCTGGTGGCCTTAGAACAGCAGTTAGGAGTGCTAAGGTTTTTGCTATACCTTATATTGAGCCCACCGTTGCTGTGAGAATATCTATTTCTTTGTATACTTCTAATTATAATTTTTAAGACTCTGCAATTTTATTGGTGAATACAACATCTCATTTTAATTTGATTTTTTATTAAGATTGCCCTTTTGTTTTCATTTGCTTTTCAACCACTTTAATGTGTTTTTATGTTGAATTGCATGTTTCTCTTTGCTCATCTCATTTCTGAAGAGTTGACCTTATTATTAAATTGTAACTTGTTTTTATGTTAAAGCTCTTTTGCAAAATGTCATGTGTCTGGAAAACAAAAAAGGGCATACTTTTTTGTTTGATTAAAGCTGTTAAGCCGAGCAATATTCTTGGTTAATTTGTTTTTTTTGTTTGTTTGTTTGTTTTTTTTTTTTGTTTTTGTTTTTTTTTTTTGCATTGATTGAACAAAGAAGAGTGATACTAAGTTAGACTTACCCAGAGGAGGTGGTGTAGGAAATATCTGAAGCTGGCATTCAGGTTCTTTGTGTTTGGGGGAATGACGAAAAGCTCTTTTGGGCACTTCTCAGTCTTAAGATTTTTCAGTAGATCCTGTAATTGTTCAAGCACTCAATTCATAGTTTACCTTGGACAATTTGTAATAATCCTCCAAGCAGTTAAGCTTTTAATGACCAGGCCTGAGAAACTGAATTAATAAATAAATAACCACCATCATGGTTGATTTGACATTTAAGAGCTAAAGAAAGAAGTGGGTGTAGAAAGGAAAGAGGGTGGTGGTTTAGCAGCTATGTCTGCATTCTCATCTTTCAGAAAGAACAGATAGTCTCTGAAGAAGGGGACATAATGGAAGTGGTCAGATGATGTTCAGGTCACCTTGAAGTTTCCTCACGGAAAATGATTTCAGGTTTATCATGTTAAATCATTGATATATTAAGAGCTGATGACCGTACAAACCAGGACTGTTCATCTGTAAAGCAAAGCTTTATCGGCATGAATGAGGATAGAATCTCCATCACTGAGGGTGAGGGGTCGTTGTACCCAAGGGAACTTGGTAGGTAGGAGTTCCCTTTATTTCTGCCACTTGATAAAACTAGGTTAACAAAGACCTAAGAATAAATGCTTTCAGAAAAAAAATCATAATTAAACACGAGTTGATAAAAAAAATACATCTTCTGCTTGAAGAAATGTAAAAAAATTAACATCTGAGTATGGTGGGTACCTATGATATTTCTTCCAGTTTTAACATGTGTTGGTTTGTAAAATATTTAGTTTCCTATTGGTCTGTGTCAATCTTTTACCTTTGAAGATGCCTGCCTCAGGCTCACCACTAACAGATTTACTGCTTAAAAGCTTTCAGTATTTTATTTTTTGCCTACATAATACAAGCATATTGTTGCTTCATAGTTGAGGAGCTTCTCTTAGCTCTTCTACAGTCTCAGGTGCACACTGCATTTATTTTGTACTTAGCATTTACTGAAATCCTTCTATGGGCAAGACATTCCCCTGAGTGCTAGAAATAGAACAATGAGAGTCATGGTTCCTGATATCTAATAGCAGTTACTCTATTGGCTAAGATAATCACCTAAAGAGGTACTAATAATGCAAGGCAGGAGGTGACATTAAGGGGTTACATAGGGTGTTAGGGAAGCAGTGAGGAAGGACAACTTGACCTAGGACAGTATCCTGGAGAAAAGGCTGCCCAATGGGGCCAGCACAGTGGCGAAGCAGAAAAGCCACCACCTGCAGTGCCGCCATTCCATATGGGCACCCGTTCAAGTCCTGGCTGCTCCACTTCTGATCCAATTCTCTGCTATGGTCTGGGAGAGCAGTAGAAGATGGCCCAAGTCCCTGGGCCCCTGCGCCCATGTGGGAGACCCAGAAGAAGTTCCTGGCTCCTGGCTTCAGATCAGCACAGCTCCAGCCACTGTAGCCTTTTGGGGAGCGAGCCAGCGGATGGAAGACTTCTCTCTCTGTCTTTCTCTGTGTCTCTGTCTCTGTCTCTGTCTCTCTCTCTCTCTGCATCTCCTTCTCTCTTTGTGTAACTCTGACATTCAAATAAATAAATCAGTCTTTAAAGAGGAAAAGAAAATGCTGACCAGCAAATCTTTAGAAGGTGCGGTAGTTAGCTAGATATAGGACTGTTAAGGAATGAAAATGCATGGGTTTTGTAGACATCTACAAATGGATTTGTTGTGCTAGGAAGTAAGAAAGATATCTTCAGGGGATGACAAATGTGAGTAGTTATTTGCCTTGTCAACTCTGAGTACTAAACTAGGTTCTGTAGACTTTCAAATACCCCTGGAAGAGTAGTAGTATGAGGATTCTACAGGAATTTTCATCTGGCTCTCCTAACTACATCATGTTGTAGTTCTTAGCTTATTACCAGTAATACCATTTAGTTTACCTTTGCTTTTTTTTTTTTTTAAGATTTATTTATTTATTTGAAAGGCAGAGTTGCAGAGAGAGAGAGAATCTTCCATCCACAGGTTCACTCCCCAAGTGACAACAATGACTAGAGCTGTGCCGATCCGAATCCTGGAGCTTCTTCCAGGCCTCCCATGCAGGTGCAGGGGCCCAAGGACTTGGTCCATCTTGTACCGCTTTCCCAGGCCATAGCAGAGAGCTGGATCAGAAGTGGAGCAGCCAGGACTTGAACCAGTGCCCATACAGGATGCAGGCATTGCAGGTGGTTGCTTTATCTCCTATGCCGTAGTGCCAGCCCCTCACCTTTGCTTTCATCTGTAGAAACACTAAATTTTTCTGTGTAACTGTGAAAGATGACAGGTGATGAAAAAACTCCGTCTCCACAGTCCTTGTTTCCCCAACCCTGCCCTTCTCTATCCAGATTGTTCTATTATTAGACAGAATTATGAGTCAGAGCGAGAAAATTGCACCTTTCTCGTTTTTCTGCATGAACTGTTAGACTAGACTTCTCTTTGCCTTTGTCCAGCAACTGTAGAACTCAAGATATTGGTCTTCTCTGAGATAGGGAACTTTCATTGGCCTGTCATTCAAGGCATTGCTTCCTTATTGAAAAAAGTTTTACTATAAAATATTAATGTCACTTGAACTGGACAGTGTGCCTAGTGACATAGTTGGTAGTTAGGAACAGGACCCTTGTGTTAGTTTCCCATTGCTGTGTAACAAATTACCCAATATTTAGTGATGCAAAACAATACACATAAGAATTCTAAGTTCAGACGTGGGTTGGCTGGGTTTTTGCCTTCAAGGTCTTATCAGGCTGCAATCCAGGTTTCACATGGGACTGTGGTCTTATTAGTTGCTTGACTTAGGTAAAGATCAACTTCCAAGCTCTCTTGCATTGTTGACAGAATTCATTTCTCTGTTGCTCTAAAATTAGGTACCATTTACAAATAGGCATGGGCTGTTTCACACTCAACAAGCAGTTCACCAGAGCTGAGAACTGATGCAGTGGAACAGTTATATTTAAGAGGTCAGCATCTTGTGGGCAAAGCAGACATCTTCAGTTGGGAAAGTGCTTTTCCCAATTTTTAAGTTTGCAGGAAGACTTTTTTAATAAATGGGAGTTGAAAGAGGTTAGGGAAGATTGTGACGTAGATGTCTAGAGTTGACTCTTGAACTCATTCTGAACCACTTAGGTTGTCTTCTTCGATTTGAAGGTTGGTTATCTTTGGCTGTTGGTCATAAATCCCTTCCTCGTGTGAGATTAGCTCCTAAAATTCTTAGACCAGCATCTGTTGAACAAACATTCTGATCATTCAAGTGGTCAGCACTTAGCTTTTGTTAATTAGAATGTGAAAAGGAAAGATGCATTTAGTGTGGTTATCATGACATTTTCTTGAATACCAGCAAAGGACGGATAAAGACTGTAGAGTAGGTTTACTACCAAGACAATCTTCCAGAACATAGAGTAATCATGGGCGTAGCGTTCTACCATCTTTGCATTTTGTATTGATGAGAAGCAAGTTGCAGGTCCCATTCATTCTCAACAGGCAAGAAGTATACACAAGTTCAGGAGTATAGGGAGGCAGGATCATGGAAGTAACTTGTCCATCACACTTGATATTTTTTTCTCAGGCCAAGAAAACATAGGTTGTGGAATGCAGTACTTTTTTTTTTTTTTTTTACAGGCAGAGTTAGACAGTTGAGAGAGAGAGACAGAGAAAGGTCTTCCTTTTTCCGTTGGTTCACTCCCCAAGTGGCTGCCATAGCACGCGTGTTGCAGCCAGTGTGCTGCGCTGATCTGAGGCCAGCAGCCAGGAGCCTTCTCCCAGTCTCCCATGCAGGTGCAGGGCCCAAGGACCTGGGCTATCTTCCACTGAACTCCCGGGCCACAGCAGAGAGCTGGCCTGGAAGAAGAACAACTGGGAAAGAATCCGGCGCCCTGACTGGGACTAGAACCCGGTGTGCCGGCGCCGCAGGCAGAAGATTAGCCAAGTGAGCCATGGCGCTGGCCGGAATGCAGTACTTTTAATCCATACACTCTAAGTAGCACTGTAGTTAAAATACAAAGAAGAGGGAGAAGGAACACGAGGAGGCACCACTAAGCCCCTTTTATCTTTGGTAACCAGAAATAAACATGACACCATCTCTGGTAGAGTACAGATGCTTCAACAGTTATTTTATTTGTTCTTTGTAGTGGTTTAAAAAGAACTGGGACATTCTTAATTTTGGAGATAACATGGAAAAATTTCTATTTGTGCTTGTATTTATATATATATATTATAGACATATATAATATATATATATTTTTCCAGCAACTTGAGAGAAAATTAGGTTAGACTTAGTAGTAGAAATTAATTTTCATTTGTAGCAGAACCCATGCTTTCCAGTTTACAGCAGTCTTGGAAACTGTGTGGGTACTTGCACTGAAGTCAGCCTCCCATGACTTAGTGTAGGTAAGGGAATGAATCATCTAAGTTTAAGTCCTCGTACAAACAGTTGTCAACAAAGCAGAAGTCTTAGACTTATCCTCAGGGAAGTAACAGCTAAAAGGGAGAAAGAAACACTAAATATATACAACAAAAGTAGGTGGTTCCCAGTAAGTTACCTTATATGTTCAGTAACAGGATTAGGTTTTCACCTTTTTTTAGACAGCTGTTTCTGTGAAACATATAATCATGTGATAAAATTTAAAATAAAATGTTGATGTTAGAATTGTCCTTTGTTGTTTTCTGAAGTGATGTTTGCTGAAGTCTTCAGTTTATTAATGAATGGTTTATCTTGGGAAGCATTTTTGTTAAAGTATAGTAACCCCAGAGAAAGTTAAACTTGCAATGAATCTTACGAAATATGGTAGTATATCAGCTAGATATTTAAAAATAGATAATAAGCCTTGATTGCCGGGAATGGTCAGCTTTTAAAATTTTTTGTTTATTTGAAATGGAGAGAGAGGTGTCTGGTTAATTTTTAGATGTCTGCAATAGCAATGCTGCACAAGGCTTAAGTTGAGAGCCAGGATCAGTGCAGGTCTTGCATGTGGGTAATAGGTCTCCAAGTACTTGTTACTACCTACTATGTTTCAGGATGTGTACTACCAGGAAGCTGGAACTGGCAATGGCCAATTCCACCCCAATAAGAGATGATGGTGTCCCCAACAGCATCTTAACTGCAGGGCCAAATGCTGGTTCCTGGTCAACTTTTTAATCTCTGAGGCATAATGCAAGATTTAGGTGCTAGAATATGATTGGGAATCTAAACATGTTGTATTGTCCACATGATAAGTGTGACTATTACAGTTTTTTTTAAGATTTATTTATTTATTTATTTATTTGAAAGGCCGAATTACAGAGAGGCAGAGGCAGAGAGAGAAAGAGGTCTTCCACCCGATGGTTCACTCCCCAGGTGGCTGCAACAGCCAGAGCTGTGCCAATTTGAAGCGAGGAGTTAGGAGCTTCCTCTGGGTCTGCCACGTGGGTGCAGGGGCCCAAGGACTGGAGCCATCTTGTACTGCTTTCCCAGGCCATGGCAGAGAGGTGGATCGGAAGTGGTGCAGCTGAGACTCAAATTGGGGCCCATATGGGATGCTAGCACTGCAGGCTTTACCTACTATGCCACAGCACCGACCCCATGATACTGTTTTAATGTACTTCTGTCATCTCACACAATCTGTAAACAACTTGGAATCATGGAACCCTATCAGTACCTAGAACAAGGGTGACAATTAGCATGTTGTGGGCTGAATTCAGCACTTGATGTGTTTGTTAAATTAGCTTCCAATCCTTAAAACTTGAGGTTGTCCATAAAAGTCTTAAATTTTTTCTTTAAAAAAACAACTGTATAATGCTTTATTAATTGTAATACAGTGTGGCATTAGTTTGACTTTATGCTATCTACTCCTCTTTTTGGAGACTAAATTTTACTACCAAATACAAAACTTCTATGTGAATATGTTGGTTGTCAGGTAGTGCCATACAGCAGTCAATGTTTATTCTTTTTAGTCTGGAGGCAGCTGGGATCACATACCAACTCTGCTGAAGTTGACTAAGTTCACTTACTGATCTGGAGGCTGCCTGGGGATTGATCGAGGCTGTCATTGGTTGGAATAACTTAGCTGTGCCCCTGATACTTCCTTTCCTTTAGCAGGCTAGCGTAGGCATGTGCTCTTGTTGAGGGCAGAGGAGGAGAGCACAATCCCAAATGCTTTTCATGTCTCTTCTTGTGACTATTTATAATATCTCATTGGTCAAACTGGCAACAGACAGCAAGGACTATCCAGGACTCGGGTCCATTCCTTGACTTCAAGATGGAATTCAGAAACCAAGCGGAGAAGAGTGAATAGCAAGCACTAAGCAATTTGTTGAGAAAATGAAGATATACAATCCTCATAGTAGGACCTTCTTAGATAAGAGTGGCCCAGTCTCTGAATTGTGTTTAATGTTAGATGGATCATTGAATGAAAGGAGAGAAACAGCCTAATCGATTGGAATTGTATTTTTTTTTAACTTTTATTTAATGAATATAAATTTCCAAAGTACAGCTTATGGATTGCAATGGCTTCCCCACCATGACATCCCTACCACCCGCAACCCTCCCCTTTCCCACTCCCTCTCCCCTGATTGGAAGTGTATTGTAAGAAGAGGGAGGAATATTCATGCTTATTCTGGGAAGTAGGTAGAAATTTCCCAAAATATAGGTACTACCCCTTTTCACTCCTTAAATGTTGTTATGATTCCTGTCTTAGTGGCTGGTGGGTGTGTCATTTATCATGCCAGTGTATTAAAATGAGTGTATAATGATCTGTGGGTCAGCCTAGGTCAGTCTTGGCCCCCTAAACTGGTTTGAGTCTGTCACAGGCAGGGCATCTATTTGTTCACACAGCAAGGGGAACCCATATCCTGTAAATCTTGAGGTAAAAAAAATATTATCTCCAGATGGCTCAGCTGCTTCCTCTGCCTCCCTCTCGCAAACCAGGTCTCCTGGTTAAGCCAAGCATCTAAAGTTGAAACACAATGCATAGTGGAAGAACACTGGGAAATTATAGGGGATTACTTTTCACTACTTCCCGCAGGTGCTGACCAAGGGTGCCATGACTTGTTTCCAGGTTCCAGGTGTATGTTTGCACATTTCTGACTTGGTATTTTTTTTAGATTTGGAATTCTAAGGCCCCACAAAGGATGAAAGTTGTTGAATAACTGAGAATCTTCTTTGCCTCGGTGGTTTTTATTTTGGTCAGCAGGTTAGTTTTCTTTGTGAAAAACATCCGAAAAGTAGTCCGTTTGAAAGTCTTTGTTTTAATATGAGTTCAGTAAAAATTCAAACTATTATATGTGCAAATATTTCAACACTTTTTGGAAAATCACTGTATAAAGCTTTTTATTATTTTGCTTAAAGATGGAAATACCACGTCAAGAAGATTGATCAAGTGGTAGTAATTAACAGCCTAAGCTAAAAAGTCCCCTTGGTTAAGTAATTGCTTTTTTCACTCATTCACCCTTCAATTCATTTGTTGAACAAATATTTGTCAAACTTTAAGTGTGGTTACAGATCCAAGGCATTGTAGAACTCTTTCATGAAGGCAAGAGTATAAAATAGGCAGTTTTTCTTGATGTAACTCCTGGCTTTCCAGAATTATTTTTTCAGTTTAATGTGATTTACAGTTTTAAGCAAAAGTTTAACCAGATTTGAGATAAATAACACAAAAGAGAGTATAACAAAATAGTGGTGACTCAAAAATCAGGATTGGATGTTTTACATTTTATCTCAAAGAGGAGAATCATCTCAAAGATATAGATAGAATTTCCCTTCTTAAGACCCATTTTCCCGTACCTGCAGCCTTTTGAATCTACACTAATGGTTGATGTGAGAGTGTTACAGTTTTTGTTTTAGCAAATTGCGTGAGTAATCGTCCTGCTACTGCTTGCTAAGTTGATGCTTCCTTTTTTAATGACTGTAATATATTTGTAAACATGTTTCTTAACTTACTTGAAAACATGTTGGTTCCATCTCATTTATTTGCAGACAACTTAGTGTCTGTTGACTCTTCCGCTCCTTTTTTTTAAATGACTCCTTTGAAATATTATTTTAATGAACCTATGAAACACATCATTGTATTCTTTATATTGTGGTTGGACTGCTAATGAGACTCATCCATTAAGTAAATGGCTTTGTAGGCAATGCAAATGTAATAAATAAAGTTGGTCTGTTCTTCTTTACTACTTTTCTGCTGATGGGCATACCACATGCTGCGAAGGTAATGTTTCATGACCAAAACAGTTCAGTTGGTAGGCGGATTGGGAATCTTTGCATTAAAAAAAATCAAAAAAATCATAAAAGTGTATTTGTAACTCCATTTATTTTCATCAAATCATAAAATAATGTACTTGGAATGTAGGTGTTGTATTCTATGTGACTTATGTACAGAAGAAATTAAGTGTATGATCCAGGGTGCTTGGAGGAGAGGAAAGTAGAATGATGCTTCATGAATAAAAGAAAAATAACAAGAGAAAAACCTATTTAAAAATAAGAGTTCTGAGACAGCGACATCCAGAAAAGGAATGACATCAAAAACTGAATTCAGGTCCTCTTCAGTTTGACTTCACTGTGGGCTTTGATTCTTCTGCCTTATCTAAAGGAGATAGTGGTGTAGAATAGTTGTGCATGTCTGCTTTTAGTGGAATTTAGTTACAGCTACCAATTCTTCCTGGGGATGTTAAGCTTCTTCATTGTTTGAAGCAAGATGTTTCATGTACTTCTTCCTCAATGTTCAATTGGCAAGAGCTCTTATTTTTTTGTAGTGCTATATTGTATGATTTTCCCACTTAAAATTGAGTGGTTTTTCAGGCCCATGGCTTCACATCGGTGAAATCAACAGATACACTTAACACGTTATTTTTTTTTTTTTTCAAATACTCATGTTGGTGCTAACATAGCCTTGCTGAACCTGTACCAGTTCTGGATTTACTTGGCTGGAAAGCATTACAGGCCTAGCCTGGACATAACCTGTTTTAATTGGTGGACTTTTCTGAGGCAGTCATTAAGGTGTCTGTATGGATTTGGGAACCAACAAAAGCAAACAGTGCCAACGAATAGGGTATAATTTGCTAGCAATGATTTAATTGCTTTAAACCCATTGCGGTTGGGATTGCTTGGGTGAACACAGAATAGAGGAGGACTAAGAAATAATAAGACCAAGCTTTGCAGAACAGCAATACTAAAAACCTGACCTCGGTTTTGGATGTGATTTTTCTGACCTAGAAAGAAGGTCGTGCAACAAATGCGATCTTTGAAGTGCAGTTTCCTTAGTGTAGTGGTTATCACTTTCACCTCACAAATGCTATCTTTGAAACACAAATTAAAATTGATAGAATACGTTTGTGTTTTATGAACCTATTTCCTTCTTATAATTGATAATTTTCTTTAAGGGCATGCAATATTAGTGGGAGATCTTATCACTGGCATGATTTAGGATTAATAAAATACTTGGAGATTTTACCACATTGTTCCTATTGAAGCGTCTGTAATAGAAGGTAAAGATGATATTTCTTGTCTTGAAACATTGTTCTACTTGATAGAATTTAACAAAAGGAGTAATGCCCTAGTTTCTTCTGAATCTTGATTTGGTAGATCTTTATAGATCTTCATCTTATCTAAACTTGGTTTTCCACCTTGTTTTGTTTCCTGAAATGTTATGGTTTGATCTGTTTACTTACATAGGTTAACATTACCTTATTCATGTAGATAATATTATTTATTTTTGCTAGACAGAGAAGTCCTCCCATCTTCCTGTTCCTTCCCAAATGCCTGCGGTAGCTGGGCAGATGAAGGGAGCAGGAATTCAATACAAGTCTCCCACATAACTGGCAGGAACTCACTTGAATCATCACCATTTCCCCACAGGGTGCCCATTTAGCAAGAAGCTGGAATTAGGAGCTTGTGCCAGGAATGAAACCCAGGCACTCTGACATGGCATGTAAATATGCTCATTACTGACAGAGCTGCTAAGCAAATGCCCACCCATTGTCTGTTCTTTGTGAACTAGAAAAGAAAAAACAGTGTCCATATGGATCCATTCTCCTATGGACAATTCTTCTAGTTGAAGAAGAGCATCACTGTAAATATTTAACAATGGCTGGAAGTAGTAAAAATACACATGGATTCCCTGACACATCCTATGTCTTCTCTAACTGGTAGGCTGTGCTTCAGGTCTTCCTGAGGCTGTGGCCAGCTTTAACAAGAAGTGAACAGGATATAAAGTTGATCCTAGTCACGGGAGCATCTTATATGTGTTATCCCTGTTGTACAAACTTAGTAATTTGCCTATTACCAGTCAAGCAAGTGATTTGAAACTTTTGAAGTATGAGGGAAAAGGGTTAGGAGATTCTGAAGTACTTGATCGTAATCGTGCACAGGGAATTCCCTAACGACATAGAATTAAGTAATGTCTAGGGCTTGCTTTGAACTAATATGGTGGGTGGTGGTAGAGGTATAAATTATTCATTATACAATTCTCTGTATATTTGAGATTTCTAATGATTAAAAAGAAAAAAAATCTTAAATTGAAAACTTTTGATATTTGGGCTAATAAAATTCTTTGAACTGATAGACTGATTTGATACCAGTTTCCAAAGAGTGTTAAAATGTAGTTTTCTGTGGCTTAGTTTTTAATTAGGGAAATAAAAAGGCTTGAAAGATGCTTATGAGTTTAGTATAATTTTTACTGGCTTCTCTGCAAAACCACAAAAAAAGTCAACATGTCTTCTAAGAAGTTAGGAAACATCTCTAAAATCAGGCTTTTGGCTGTCTAGAGTTCCTTACTCACTCTTACTCCTCCAGTGTTTAGCTTTTATGGCCTCAGCAAATAGCAAAACCTGGTTTAATTTAGGGTTGCAGACATGTCACCAAAAGTTAGGAGCCCTTGGAACGTGTTCTCTGTCATGCTGCAACAGGAAGATTTTCTCAGTCTCCTTCCGACAGGAGACAAGGATCACTTGTTGAAATAAGGAGAAGACAGATGGAAAGTTGAAGTGCTTCTTTGTATGAGCTGCTTACTGTTCACTCTTCAGCATTCATATTCTCTTTGTTGGAACACTCTTCAGTGTGCTAAGTTTCCACTAGTTGTTCTCTCTGCCACTCCCTTCCCCCAATCAGTGTTGAAAACGGTGGGAGAGTAAATGCAGGTTAGCCAGTGGAGAAACGTTAGTCGTTTCCAGTAAAATGCCTCCTATAAGTAAAGACAGAAAATGCACTTCACCAAAGACCTTTTCAAAATGATGATTAATTGCTTTTTAAAGGAATTATTCTAGAGATACGCTAAGCTACTCAGCAGTAATTTAAAGTTGGCAACCTGTTAACAGTTCTCCGTCTGCTCCATTGAGGCCGGCCAGCTTCTGCTGGATCACTGCAGACAGAGAGTTTGCAAGTAAAGTGCAAACTGCCATCTTTAAAATTGGAGCTGCCACAGTACATTATGTCATGTTTGATGACAGGTCACAAAAGAAAGTGATCCGTGGTTTTATAAACATGAGCTACCAAAAGCCCACTCAGTGGAATAGTTGCCCACCATTTTTTGGGTAGAAATTATTTTCTGCCAAAATGGAACAGATTCTGGGAATTTTAGAGAGGAAATGAAAACAGAAATGGAAAAAAAAAAACTGTTTCTGTGGACAGTTCTATCCAGAGTGGGTACAGTAGAGTACAGATAATGACAGCAATCTGAATAATTTTAAATTTCAGCCAAGAATACCATAAAGCAAACCAAACATTATTTATTAGGCTTCTGAAGATGTTATGACAAAAGATGCTATTAAGGTGCTATTAGTCACCTTTGTGGAGGTAATTCTCCACCTTTCTCCAACATGCTTCCATATACTTGTTACAGGTGAATGTGATCACACAGCAGAATGGATAGTTAGGAACCAGAGTTGTATAACCTTACCTGTTTATGTCATTGTCTTCTGCCTCTTTAGTTTGACCTGAGAGTCTGCTCAAGAATGTGTCCATTTTAATCACTTGTAAGATGAGGTAAGTTGAATGCCCCATCCCTGTACTTGCTCTTTACCCCACCCTACCACTACCATTCCTCACATTTATGAACTTGGAAGCAGCTTTGAGAAGATCGGTCAGGTCTGCAGAGTAGAACTGTCCTCTGAAATACTAGTGTTGGTCTCCCAGGCACTGGCATAACCAATAATTCATGCAGCATTGTTCTGTAGTATTTTCAACTTACTGAGTGACTTCCCGAAAGATGATACAGAAAGCATAGTTCATTGCACAAAGTAGGGTGTGCATAAAATAGAATCACTTGCTGGAATTTTCCCTTCAAACAACCATTTTATCATGTTGATGGGAGTAAACATTGGTTATTTTAGGAATTCCGTTTCCCTTTTCCCTGGTATGTGTCCATATTCTGTGTATGAGACAGCATGTCCTTGGACACCCAGTGTCATCTATCTACTTCACACCCAGGAGACTCCCACTGTCTACCCTGATCCTCTCTCTGCAGTCATGGCTAGTCACTGTGGATCCACATGTTGTTACTTTATGCAAAGCATCTGGGTCAGGAGGTGTCTACTCTGTCAATGACACTTGTTGGGACAAGGGCCCTTGCTCTTTCTTCTGTATGATCAACTTTGGGTGGGAATGTGAAGTGTATGCAATCCTAAAGGGAAAAGACTGAAAAGACCCCCATAACCTTCTCCAAGCACTCTTCCTGTGGCAGGAAAAGGTGAGTCTCTGCCATTCTTGGTTCCCCTGAAATCATCCAAAGACTTAGTTGTCTCCCAGGCAAGGTCGGGGGAGCATCTTCGTTGTCAGAGCTTTTTCTTGAATGTTGCTCTGCTTTCAGCCCAGGTGGTCTGAGTGGAGTAGTAATTGGAATAGGAAGACAAGATATTTTTAATCATGGTGTTACATTGTATCTTATTTTTGGGTTTTTGAATGAAGGATATAATGTGGGGAGCAACTCAGACTAGACTGTTACTCGAATTAAGACTTATTCTATGCATCTGCTCTCCCACAATATGGCGCTGGGAGAGGAGGAAACAGCTTCTACACAGCTGCCTCCAGTTCAACCAATAAACTGTAGGACCTGCTCCTGATTGGAGGAGAGCAGCGTACTCGGCGTGTGGGTAGCAGAGTTGGGATTGGTGGAAGAGGACTATAAAGGAGGAGAGAGACAACATGCACCAGGAACACCTGGAGGAACATCTGAGCAGCCCCCGAGAGAGCCGGCCGGCGGTGTGCCGCTCCCCCGTGGAAGTGGGGAAAGTGGCAGGGGGAACCGCCCTTCCACGGAGGTGGAAGGGTCGGTAGCCAATCCGGGAAGAACCAGCAGCAAACCCGGGGAGGGCCGAGCAGACGAAAGAACAGCGCAGGGTCCTGTGTCGTTCCTCCACGAAGATGGGGAGTGACAATATAACTCAATTTGTTGCCTCAGATGCTAGGTATTGAGAAACAAAAGCCAGCAAGACCAAGGATTTTTTATTAACTTTCTGCTTTGTCACATTCCTTTCCTAAGAGTGTGAGCATAGGGCAATCCAAGGGCCTGAGTAAGAGTAGGGCCAATGAGGAAAGAAGATTCATGAAGGTAACCATCAGTTTCTACTCTAAACACACCTCTGTCGACTCAGTTTTGGCTTTTAGAGGATGTCAGTCTTGCTTCCAATGAGAGGACAATGTTGCAGAGTCCCACCTGTGTAAATGTGGATTCTGTCAATGCAATTTTGAATGTAGACTCTGCTAGTTAGGAGATATGGGTAAGCAATGCAACTCTTCTGCTGTACCAAAAGGGTGATGAGAAATTCCCTGGGTTGATGTCTTAAAGTATGTCTTATAACAGGTGCTGCCTAAAAGCCAACAAATGTGAGCATATTTCCAATTTTCTCTCCAATATTTTTTTTTGGACAGGCAGAGTTAGTGAGAGAGAGAGAGAGACAGACAGAGAGAACGGTCTTCCTTCCATTGATTCACCTCCCAGATGGCTGCCACAGCCAGTGTGCTGCACCGATCTGAAGCCAGGAGCTAGGTGCTTCCTCCTGGTCTCCCATGCAGGTGCAGGGCCCAAGCACTTGGCCATCCTCCACTGCCTTCCCGGGCCACAGCAGAGAGCTAGACTGGAAGAAGAGCAACCGGGTCAGAATCCAGCACCCCAACTGGGACTAGAACCCCTGCTGGCGCCGCAGGTGGAGGATTAGCCAAATGAGCCACTGCGCCGGCCTCTCCAAATTTTTTAACACCTTTGTTTCTAACTACTTTGTGTCATACCCAACTTTCAATGTCTGTAGGAAACATCTTTCTTTGAGCCTTAATTTTTAACTCTTCTTTCAAATTCATCATTTTGTCATTCTTAAAGTTCTTAGGCTACTGTGTCCCATGTTGATTTTAAGTCTTCGTATTTTGTTTGAAGGAAAAGGAGTCTCATAACTGTGTAAAATCAGGTAGGTCATCTTGTCCTTGGTCTGAACAAAAAGTTAACATTGTTAAAGGCTTCATAGTGGTACTTGGAAATGGCTAAGGTGCTAAATTTTATGTTATGTTTATTTTATTGCAATAAATTTTTCATTTTATTTCTGTTTTGCTCCTTAAGTAGAATCATCATAATCATCTTTGGCTTGACAGTGTTTTTTTTTTTTAATTTTGATTTCACATGTAGTATCTGTACATTTGTTATGGAGTATGCTCTATTATTTCAACATGTATGCAACAAATACTGATCAAATAATTTCCATCTCCTTATCATTTTTGAGGGGTTGATGCTGTTGAGCTCCTTTATTTAATTCTTCATAAAGTAGGTATTATTGTGAACTGAAGTTACCCCCACTATGCTGTGGGACGCTGGAACATCTTCCTTTCATGTTACTGTGCCTTTACACCTGTCACACAGCCTCTGTCTCATTCTCCCCACTACCTTTCCCAGCCTGTAGTCATTATTAATCTATGTTTCTATTAACTTTTTTTGTAATCTTCCATACAGAACAAGCAGTATTTGATTTCTTTGGTTTATTTCAGTTAGCATAATGATCTCCTGTTTATCCATTTTGCTGCAAAAAAATACCATGATAAGCATTCAGTATACAAACACAAAATTATCATAAATTTGTGTTGAGAACCCCAGGCCCTCTTAGGTATCTGCCAGGTCAAGTGGCTAGGCAGTGTTTTTAAAAGTGCTTTTCAGATCATGCTGCAGGACTGCTTGGTAGGCGTCTCATGCAAAGGCTACTTCTGTTCACACGTGTGCAGTTGCTCATTCAGTACCTGCTTACTGATCCCATGCTGTGGGCACAGTACTGACAAGGTGTTGTGTTTCCTCAAAAGCCTTACACGCAGCCTCATCCTACCTGTGGGTTAGAAAACCCACAGTGACCAGAAAGAAAAAAAAGTCACTGTAGTTCATGATAAATGAAATGGAAGTTATTGTTACTCTAAAATTTCAGGAAGATTGAAACTACTTAAAAAACAGGTTACGAATTACTACAGGGAGGGAAAAGTGGGAGTGATAGAGGGAGTTCGGATTAAAAAAAAAATAGGGAAAGTTGATTGGTTTTTGCAAGTGATGTGTTACTTTCAGGGCTTGTTGCCCAACCTAGACTTTAGAATGAAGTAGATTATTTACAAATAAATATGATCTGTGATCGAAAATGTTTTTCCCATTCAGTGTTGGCTTTATCTGTTCCACATGGATAAGGTTCTCTAGGCTTCATCAGAATTCATGTATCTGTGAGTTTGAAATACAGTGCTGTGAGCAGGCATGTGGCACAGGGGTTAAGATACTGCCTGGGACTCTCTGAGGTCATTCAACAGAGCATGAGTTCAAGTCCAGTTCCACTCTTGATTCCAGTTTCTTACTAATGTGCACCCTGGGAGGCAGTAGATGATGGCTCAGCTGTTTGGATCCCTGCCTCACTCAGTTCCAGGGTCCTGGCTTTTTCCTGGACTAGCCCATTTATTTGAAGTATTTGGAGAGTGAACCATCAGATGGACAATCTTTATCTACCTGTCAAATAAATAATAATACATAATCTAAAATAATAAAATATATAATATTTAACATCTTTTTTGATAAAATAGTTTTAATAAGTAAAACATGGTATTGTATTTGAACAGATTTAATTAACTCATTTTTAAATTGTATCATTTATTTTTTTCAACATGTATTTTCAGCCCCACACACATACGCAAAAAGAGAGAGAGGGAGAGATTCCTTTGATATACTGGTTCACTTCACAAATACCTGCAATAATCAGGACTGGGTCAGGCCAAAGCCAGGAGCCTAGAACTCCATCCAGGTCACCCATGTGGGTGGTAACGAACCAAGCTGTTGCACCCTCAGCATCTGCTGTCTCTCGGGATGCATTAATGCGAAATTGGTTTAGAAGTGCAGAGGCCTGAGACTGGTACTGTGGCATAGCAGGTAAGCTGCTGCCAGTTTGAGTCCCGGCCATTCCACTTAGGATCCAGCTCCCTGCTAATGTGCCTGGGAAAGTAGCAGAAGATGACCAAGTGCTTGGACCTCCACACCCATGTGGGAGACCAGGATGGAGCTCTTGGCTTCAGCCCCTGGCCACTGGAGCCATTTAGGGGTGAACCAGCAGATGGATGAGTTCTCTCTTTGTGTGTGTGTGTGTGTGTGTGTGTGTCTGTGCCTCTGCCTCTCCTTATCTGTAACTCTGACTTTGAAATAAATAAATAAATATTAAAATAGTAGTAGACACGCCAAGACTCAGATTGTGTACCTATTATTTAAACCTTTAAAATAATGATAAATTCAATGTATTTTGAAAGGAAAAAAACAAAAGAAACAGATGAATACTGGTGTCTATTGTGGACCCCAGAACAAAGATCACAGGCAATGGCCCTGTGACTTTGTAATTTTGGTTGTAAGAATGTATTACTTGCTGTCAGTTATGGAAGGAGCCCCCCAAGAAAGCCCAGCTGTGTGGTTTTTTTTTTTTTTTTACCTTTATAGTCTCATAAATTTGCAACCTCACCTGCACCTTCAGATTACCGGTGTATTTTCTTGCAATTTATTGCATGGCATTTGCAGACATGATTTAAGATTCTTTAAAACTGTTGTGTTAAAATATAGTAATTACATAACTTTCTGTAATAAGATCTCCATTGCTTTAATTGTTAATGTAAGAACAATTGAGTTCAGAGAACAAAACTTAAAAAAAAAAACCCTAGAAAAGATTTTGAGGCAAAAAAAAAAAAAAAAAAAAAAGAAAGAAAAGCCAAACCCTGTGCCAGAGTCTAAATTGACATGTTTGCATTTAAAATCAAACCAGGGGTGTCAAAACCCATCTGTTGAGTCAGCTTCCAGTGAGTGATTGGCAACTTTCAAAATCTCCCCTTTTGAGAACAGAAAGAATCCTAAACTTTTTTTTTTTTTTAATTTCAAACTGCATTTGTTGAGGGAAACGTGGAGAATGAGCGTGAAGAGCAAGGTGAGAACAGGTCCCACCACATTGTCTGTAGGTGAGGTACACATGGGGCTGGGAGGCTTAGGGGCTGGGGTGAGCGGCTGCGTCCACATCTGTTCCCAGGCAAGTGTGGTTAATTTCAGTCGCTCATGTTTGGATTCACAGCTGTTAGCGACTAGGGATTCCTCTCTTGTCATGTTGGTTACAAATGTTTCCTTCTGGCAGATGGGGCTCTTCTTTAAGAGGCATGAAATACATTTCAAGAGGGCAAATGAAAGTAAGAGCCAGGATGAGTGGATGGGCTTGAGTCCCTCTGACATGTACTGGAAGTGCCGAGCGCTGATCGTCAGCCGCAAAGGCTGCCTGAGTATAGAATTCCAAGAAGTTACTGGTGACTGGTGCGAGCGTAAGAACTGGAAAAGAAAGTCTTAATTTTAGCCATTTCCCTTGGTTTTCAGATGTGGGTCAGAAATCTAGCATGTTGGATCACAATGAATCTCTTCATTTAGCAAGTATTGGAGAGATTTGGGGAAGCTAGATTTTTTTTAAGATTTACTTATTTGAAAAGCAGAGTTACAGAAAGGCAGAGGCAGAGGCAGAGGCAGAGGCAGAGAGAGAGAGAGAGAGAGAGAGAGAAAGTTAATTTTCCACCTGCCAGTTCACTCCCCAAATGGCCACAGTGGCCAGAGCTGCACCCATCTGGAGCCAGGAGATCCCCTCCCCACCCCCCGATCTGCCACGTTGATGCAGGGGCCCAAGCACTTGGGCCATCTTCTACTGCCTTCATAGGACATAGCAGAGAGCTGGATCAGAAGTGAAGCAGCTGGGATTCATACCGGTGCCCATATAAGGAGCCAGCACTACAGGCAGTGGCTTTACCTGCTTCGTCGCAATGCCAGCCCCTAGATCCTAGGATCCAAATATAGAAGGGGAAGAAAATTTCATCTGTAGAGAATATTAGAAAAGAACAGAAAATAATATGAGCACATGTGCAGATGTGCATGCATATTCATGTATTATAGCTATGTATATTTATAATAAAACTACACATGTATTTATGAACATGCAAGTGACAGACATATCACATGTGGAGGCTTGTAAGTGAAGTCTGTGTGGAAGTGTGGTGTAGGAGAACACATGGTGTCTCTTTCCCTCACAAGCTTCATTCCTGATAGTGTCGCCTGTGGTTTCGTTAGCTTTCTCCTTCACCTTGTTGGGTCTACCTGAGAGTTGGAGAGACTGAAGCCACGCAGCTATGATGTGGCATGCTGAGGTTCGAGTCTCATCTCTCTCTGTCCACTCACCCAACCATCCTTTGTCCCAAAGAAAGGCTGGCTTTGCCATCGGTGCTTTATGTAGCAGTTAGTAATGTAAATGCTGTACTACGTAAGTAGACTATTCATGCCCCATCACAGTGCCACCTTGTGTGCTACGTAGGTTTGTATTTACTTGAGCTGTTCAGAGATGTCATATCATGTAGAAAACACCATGTGCCATTTCCTTCTTGGGCACCAGCTACAACGTCTAGTGACCAGAAGTTTTTATGTAGTAATCTTGTTTCCTGAGCTTGTTTTTGGAGGATAACATGTGAAAGAGGATTTTTTTTTCTCAATGCTTTTTATTTTCCTTCCTGTTTTCAAACAACAGTTCAAGGTATAAAAAAGAATCTGGCACATACAGAGGTACTTCAAGAACTTTATGGAAAACGGAATCAAAGATTTTTGCAGCAAAACAAATTTATGAAACCTATACATAAAGGAGTCTTTAACAAGTTCATAAAAATGCATATTGGGAAAAAACTAAGCATGGATTCAAAAATTTTTGCATTATTTCATCTCCCTGAATTTTTGAAATACTCTCATATATTTGAGTTAATGTATTGAGGTTTTGAAATCTTTTGATGACTTGTAGGAAGACTTTTCATGGTAGACTCTGACTGGAAGTCAAGCACACATGATTTAACAAATTGTTACCAAGTTAGAGAAGTAGCAACTCATGGAAAAGCTACAGCCTTGAATTAGAATATTTTTAAATTTGGGCAGTTTCCTATTATGAATCTTCATAATTCAGAATTTACTTATATTTCTTTTTGTGGAGTCTTTTCTAGAGAACACATTTTATCCTGCCTTCTACCATGTCTTGGCTCAAGGTCTCTACACAATTGGGAAAAATGAAATTTATATTACAATGTTGTTTTCCAAGCAAACATTAGGGTGTTAGATTTTTCTTAAAGATTTTATTTATGTATTTGACAGGTAGAATTATAGACAGTGAGAGAGAGACAGAGAGAAAGGTCTTCCTTCTGTTGGTTCACTCCCCAAATGGCCACAATGGCTGGAGCTACATCGATTCAAAGCCAGGAGCCAACTGCTTCCTCCTGGTCTTCCATGCGGGTGCAGGAGCCCAAGCACTTGGGCCATCCTCCACTGCCTTCCTGGGCCACAGCAGAGAGCTGGATTGGAAGAGGAGCAACTGGGACTAGAACTGGCACCCATATGGGATGCTGGTGCTGCAGGAAGAGGATTAACCTAGTGTGCCAGGGCGTCGGCCCCAAGGTGTTAGATTTTTAAAAACCAAATGCTGGATCTTAACCATATTGGATGATGACGTGTTTTGGACTATACTTCAGTGCCCTCACCAAGTACTTCCTGAGTTTGATTGTACTCACTGCCCAGGAAAGCAAACTTTTTTCTTTATGATAACAAAATGTCCTTAAACATTCTAGTCTTTGCAGACTCTTAGCTATTCCTGGGCTCTGTGGAAATCCAGGTGGCCTCACATCTCTTGAGGTTTTGTCAAGGAAGCTGGGGCTCTGTCTGGATTTCAGTGTTCTCCTTCAGTGTCAGAGGCAGGGCTCAACAAAGCGAGTCACTGTGGTGAACTTGTGGGCAGTCTAACTCTAGTAACTTACACACTGTTGAAACAGCCTATGGGGAACAGGAGCAGTTACCATAGGCTTATTTATTTATTTATTTATTTATTTTTAAGATTGGTTTTAAGTACTTGAAAGGATTACAAGAGACTGAGAGGGAGAGATGGAGAGATCTTCCATCTACTGGTTCACTCCCCAAATGGCTGGAGAAGTCAGGACCAGGCCAAAACCAGGAGCTTCCTTTGGGTTTTTCACCTGGGGGGAAGGTGCCCAAGCACCTGGGCCGTCTTCCCCTGCTTTCTCAGGTGCTTTAGCAGGGACCTGAATTTGAAGTGGAGTAACTGGGATTCCAACCACAATCCAGATAGGATGTGTGGCAGCTTAATTTGCTAAGCCACAGCACAGGTCAGCCCATAATTTTATAATTTTGTCACTTAGGGTATGCTTATTTGTATACATTATGATAGCATATACTATGCCTTTTTAAATTAGTCTTTGGCAGCTGAGGGAGAGTGATAGCATCGTGAAGTATTCCTTTAATAAGAAATTGTTTGTACTGGGAATTGGTGAGATGTTGTCTTGTTCAAGTTTTGAAGAAAAGACTAAGCACATGCTCATGTAAATACAAATAATGAAGTCCCCAACCCAGTCTTTGAGATTCCAGGGGCAGCCTTTTAGCCAGTAAATGAGAATTTTGCTTCATGATATAGCAGCATCACTTCCTAGAGGGTGAGAAAAATAGAAAATGTGTTTATTTTGATTGTTTTCTGTCCTTTGATAGAACAGTATTTATTCTATATGTTGCACTGGAATTTATCACATTAAGGAGAGAGATATTGTCTCAATTATGAACTTAGCCAAGAATAAATGTCACTGAGCTTAGTTCTCCATTATAGAAAAGCCAAAGCATTATTCACCAGGAATGACTTTTGCACTGTGTGTGTCATTGTGGCAAGTATTAAACCAATATATGTTAGTGAAATCTTTCTCTACTTAATTTACTTTTTCTTTGTCTACCTCTCCAAGTATAACACATGAATTTACCAAACTAACAATGACATTTTCTTTTTTTAGTTTGATATAACCTTACTACTATGATGTGCTTTCTTTTTTCTTCTGAAGATGTCTATTAATCTGCATTCTGACTGTTGGCCTTTCTCTACACTATTCACTTCTGTAAGTTTCCCAGTTTGCTACCTTTAACTGCCCATTATTATGCAATTCAATGCTTTCCAACAGAGCTTTCTGCAATGGTGGAAATATTCTGCACTGCATTGCCTACCATACCATTAGCTATATGTGGTCACTAAGGCTGAATAACTGATGTATAACTTTAAGTTTAGCTAATTTCAGTGTAAATAGCCATGTGGCAGGTGGCTACCATATTGGAAAGCACAACTTTAAGTAGATTTTGACAGCTGAGGTGTTCTTGAGCACAAGGTGCAATCTTGAAATTTGTGCAGAAACTCAAAGCTAGTTAAAAAGTATCGGATAACAGAAAAGATAGCAAGTTCCCCCCCCCAGGCATTTTAAGGTGGTTTCTTCTAACCTTGTCACTAAACAATTTCCATATTTCCATTAACCTGAGACTTTGTTTGAGTAGGGTTTTGTCCAGATCTTGTTTCACTTGGTTCTGCATCAACCAACTGTGAGTGCTTTGTTTTTGCCCTGTTAAGAGACAGGTGGCAAAGCAGTCAGCCAGGAAGCCACTCGGACTTGGTACCCACTTTAAGAGTTCATGCAATTGCACAGCTTGCTGCTGATGGAGAGCATGTGGGGAGAGCCCCGAGAGAATGACTTTGTGTTTCATGATGGAATGTTGGTACTCGGTGCTATGTGGAAAAACTGTCTCCTGCTTGTATGGGCCAACAGCTGTTATCTGAAAAATAATCCTGATGATAGAAGGCACACGTTTCTCATGGTTTCTATCAGATCGCTGCGATGTGTTCCATATTAAAATGTGTATGTTTCATCCAGAAAGAGATAATTGATCATTTAACATAGTAGGAAATGTTCTTAGCCAGAATTGTGGGTGAACATCTTTGTTTTTGTTTTATTTTATTTATATCTGTACTGTGCAATAGAAATATAGTATCATTCACAAATAACATTTTAAAAAATTTTTGGTGGGCATGTTAAAACACTAAATAGAAACAAGTAAAATTAATGTTAAAGTAACTTATTCAGCTTAGTATATCTGTTTGCTTTTTAAAAAAATTTTATGGCCGGCACCGGCACCGTGGTTCAATAGGCTAATCCTCCACCTGCGGCGCCAGCACACAGGGTTCTAGTCCTGGTTGGGGCGCCGGATTCTGTCCCGAGTGTCACTCTTCCAGGCTAGCTCTCTGCTATGGCCCGGGAGTGCAGTGGAGGATGGCCCAAGTCCTTGGGCTCTGCACCCACATAGGAGACCAGGAGGAAGCACCTGGCTCCTGGCTTCGGATCAGCGCAGTACGCCGCCCGCAGTGGCCATTGGAGGAGGGTGGACCAACGGCAAAAGGAAGACCTTTCTCTCTGTCTCTCTCTCTCACTGTCCACTCTGCCTGTCAAAAAAATAAAAAAAAATTTTAAGGAATAATTTATTTAAGGAACACAAACTTCATGCATTTCATATGTAGAAATTTCATATATACAAATGTATACATTCTTATTTTTTATTTTTTAAACTTTTATTTAAGAAAAATAAATTTTGGAAGTACAACTTATGGATTATAGTGGCTTTTCCCCCATAACCTCTCTCCCACCTACAACCATCCCATCTCCCACTCCCTCTCCCATCCCATTCTTCATCAAGATTCATTTTCAATTATCTTTATATACAGAAGATCAACTTAGTATATATTAAGTAAAGATTTCAACAGTTTACACCCACACAGATACACAAAGTATAAAGTACTGTTTGAGTACTAGTTTTACCATTACTTTGCATCATATAAGACATTAAGGACAGAGGTCCTACATGGGGAGTAAGTGCACAGTGACTCCCGTTGTTGATTTAACAATTGATACTCTTATTTATGACCTTACCCTAGGCTCTTGTCATGAGCTACCAAGGCTATGGAAGTCTTTTGAGTCCAAAAACTCTGATCTTATTTAGACACGGTCATAGTCAAAGTGGAAGTTCTCGCCTCCCTTCAGAGAAAGGTACCTCCTCCTTTCTACCGAGACCTCACTCACATAGATCTTTCACTTAGGTCCTTTTTTTTTTTGCCACGGTGTCTTGGCTTTCCATGCCTGAGATACTCTCATGGGCTTTCTAGCCAGATCTGAATGCCTTAAGGGCTGATTCTGAACAGACGTTTTTCAAGAGAGGAAATCCAAATGGCCAACAGACACAAGACAAAATGCTCAGGATCATTAGCGATCAGGGAAATGTAAAATCAAAACCACAGTGAGGTTTCACCTCACTCAGTTAGAATGGCTCTCATATAGAAATTAAAAAACAACAAATGCTGGCAATGGTGTGGGAAAAAGGGTACTCTAATCCACTGTTGGTGGGAATGTAAACTGGTGCAGTGGATAAACTGTTGATCCCTGCTAGGTATTTGATAATTCCTCATTTGCCTTTTGACAAATGACTTGCATAGGTTCACCTGGTTTATTATGCCCTGAGCAAGCATCTAGAGTCTGTGAGCTCTAAGGGGGTAGCCACTGGCCTCCTGTCATCGTTGAGCCCTTGGTTCGTGGTTAGTCAAAACTCATGTGCTCCAGGCAGACAATACACACTAGATTTCAAAGACCCAACACAGAAAAAATATTGCAAAATATCTCATCAGTGTTTCATAATAAATACAACTGAATTTAGTCTCAATCTTGGGTCAAGAGGGAAGATGAGATATGGGATCACTTGTAAGAATATACTTGAGACAAAATTTCTGTATACTCTGTTAGTGCTCTTCATGTTTTTAAGCTGTGACAACTTCTGAAAACATCCTAAATTCAACTTTGTAGAGTTTTGCTTTTTCATTCTATTCAAACACATGAACCATAAAATAGGCTAATTTTTTTTTTTTTTTGACAGGCAGAGTTAGACAGAGAGAGAGAGAGAGAGAGAAAGGTCTTCCTTTTTCCATTGGTTCACCCCCCAAGTGGCTGCTGCGGCTAGCGCATCGTGGCTGGCACATGCTGCGAAGATCCAAAGCCAGGAGCCAGGTGCTTCCTCCTGGTCTCCCATGCAGGTGCAGGGCCCAAGGACCTGGGCCATCCTCCACTGCACTCCCGGGCCACAGCAGAGAGCTGGCCTGGAAGAGGGGCAACCGGGACAGAATCCGGCACCCCGACTGGGACTAGAACCCGGTGTGCCGGCGCCGCAGGCGGAGAATTAGCCTAGTGAGCCATGGCCCTGGCCCTAATTTTGATAGCTATTTTTTTTTTTTTTTTACAAATCAGAGATGATCATGTGTGAATAACCTTTATTTTATTCTTATAAAATAACACATTTCCGTCTCAATTAACTTCAGTTGGTACTTTAGGTGGTCTTTTTAATGCAGGTTTCATTGTCTGTCTCTGTCAATTAAATGGAAGTTTTAAAAACAGGTTTTGTGAGGGCATATTGTATGGGACTATTTCCATTTTATTAGAAATTTTAAAAATTTTATTATTTACAGACTGTAGCCACACAGTTGCTTAAATGCAAACAGGAAAAGGCACACAGGATATATCTAGGTCAACCACAAATAATTGATTTAATTAATAATGTTGTTTTTGTGACCAGAATGCCAAAGATAGGCACCGGAATTCATATGCAGATTAATGATAATTTTGAAATTGCGCAAGGCTTCTCATTTATAGTCGGGTTTCCAGAGATGTTATATTATCATATGTGTATGTCTTGAATTTGCTCCTTTGAGAATCTCTCTCTGGCTCTTTTTCCTTGGGAATAAATAACACAATCTTCATTGAGTCAAGAGTCAGTGTAACCGTTTGTCAGATGGTTGGGTGGTCTGGGTAGCTGAGTCTCAATCATTACAAACATTCAAGACTGGCTCAGTGTATGTGTGTGATTGCTACAAATCTTATGGAAGTACCACTGTCATCGAAAATACTCTGTATCAGATTATATATATTGAGAAAGTATCTAAGACTTGGCAAAATTAAGTCTATCTATTACATATTTAATCTTTTAAAGCTTCCTGTAATATGGAGAAAAAATGTAACATGTAAGCCAGTTTTGAACAGTTATGTTGCTTTGAAATTGAAAAACTACAGTTGAAATATGTCTTTTATGATACCGCATCCTACTTGTCCCAGCACAATTCTCTTTAAATGTGAAGTTTGTAGTATAAACTGACTGT
Source organism: Oryctolagus cuniculus (assembly GCF_051225735.1). NCBI lineage: Eukaryota > Metazoa > Chordata > Mammalia > Lagomorpha > Leporidae > Oryctolagus > Oryctolagus cuniculus. Next base: position 90,923,007 of record NC_142876.1, read on the forward strand.
ATGTACTACTTGGACCCCATTTGAAGCAGGGGACCTATGATTTCTTTGGGAAATAGCTGAGAGGTTTCATGTCTCAAATGATACCTTTGTTTGCCTCTTGACTCACGGGAGAGCATGGTACAATTAAATTGATTTTAAATCACATTTAGCATTATGTATTGATTAGATACAAGTGCTCTGAAGCAAATGTCACATTGTTCAGCTCCAAAAAGCATCTGTATCAGATAATAACAGAAGCAATATGAGCTTTCATTTCTGTTAAGTAATTCAGCCAATGTTAGAAGTTGGGAGAGTGAGGGCTATGCAGCTAGTAAATGGTGCTCAAACCTTATTATTGAAATGCAGCCTTCAATTCAGTTTATTAGCTTGTTCTTTATTCTCATTTATATTTTATTACCTTGGAATATAGTCATAGGATACTGGAAATGGAATTTTCTTTAAATAAATTGTTGCAAAAGTTTTTCAAGCCTTTTGTTAAGTGATGTCTAGGAGCAGACACAGTGTCGGCCAAGCCAGGTTTTGCGATAAGGAAGAGTTAGAGCGGTCTTTTGGGTTGGCTTTGATAGTGTCTCATGTTTCTAACTTTATTTCTGTCATCTTTGTTTCTGGAGAGCAAATTCCTTGTCATATTAGGAGTGGAAGGAATTGAGAAATGGCTTAAAGGGGTAGAATTTGGATATAGAAAGCCTCCTATTGTTGAAAATAGTTCACAATATAGTTGCCTTTGCATACATGGAGAGTCCCTAGAATGACATCACTGAGAGAAAATCACGTAGCAAATGACCTTGGGGTCACTCCCAGCCTCTTGAAGGGTTTGCCACAGATGGGTCCTGTGTATGTAGGATTCAGAAGAAATGTGCCTGCTAACACTCAACCCAGGTTCCTCTAGCCTCCTGGGGAGGACAAGGATGCAGCTGTTATCAGTGATCCCGGGCATCCTCCTCAGTTTCTGTTCCAACATGTGCACTTGACACCCATTTCATCCTTCGATCATCATCAGTTTTTTTCTCTGATGATACCATGTGCTCAAATTTCCCACGGTTGCAGATCCTCTGGTATCTGAGCAGACATTGTGGTCTCTCATTTGTTAACTCAGGACCAGAGGCTCAGTCATTTTGGGTGTTTTGGAAAGACCGTAGTTCCTGGGGTTTAAGGGTACAGATAAAGAAGTCAGGCTGTCAGGTTCAAAATCTGGCTTTATCATGCAGTAGCTTTGAGATCCAGGGTGATTTTTGAACCTCTTCCAGCCTGCTTCCTCATTTCTGAAATAGGGATCATAGTCAGACATCCAAACTGGGGTAGCTGTGAATACCAAATAAGTTAATCTATGAGGTTCTTAGAGTGGGATTTGACATATTGTCAGCATTTGATAAGCATTGAGAAGTGAAATAATCTAGTGTCACTTGTTCTTTTCTTGTATCTCTTGTTGGACGTCGGCTTCATTTTATGAAGGGGCAAGTGAATTCATGAAAACTATGCTTTAATGAAGTTGGAGAATCATGAAGTACCTTTCTTAAGGCATGTCTCTTGGAGGAATCAGTGGAGTTGCGGGTGGGAGGGACGTTATGGGGGGAAGCCATTGTAATCCATAAGCCATACTTTGGAAATTTATATTCATTAAATAAAAGTTAAAAAAAATAAAGTAAACTTTCAAATAAAAACAAAAAAAAAAGGGAATTACCGCTGAGAAAGAATTCACTGAGGGCTACCAACCCAGGACATGTGTGGGCATGGAGACTGGAAATTGCCTAACATGTGACTCTTTGTCATCTAAAATGTGAATATAAGGTACTCCCTTTCTCAAGGTACTTAACAGTCTGGTGGGGAAGACTAATAGGAAAATTGACAGTTACAGTATAAGGTGTGCAAATGCCAGCAACATACAAGTTGGCACTTAGGAACCTATTGAAAGAATAGCAGAGAAATCTGCAAATGCCTCTGAGATGCAAGATAAGCAGGAACTAAAGCTAAGCTGATGGGTACATAAGGAAGGGCATTCCATGAAGAATGAATGATTAGTGTGCAAAGACCTGTAAGTAGAAGTACACCAGATGTTGACATCTGATGTAGCTACAGCAAATGCACATGAGAACAGTGGCAGTGGGTGAGTTAGGCTTAAAACTGTACAGAGCCTTCAAATCTTTGCTCAGTTTTCACAGTCACTATGAAGTCACAGAGGAGTTTTGAAACTGGAGAGGGTGTGGTAACATTTGTACCTTAAAAACTGAGGTCAGGCTGCCTTGCAGAGAAGTGAGATAGGAACAGAACTGGAGAAGGGAACTTATGCTTGAAAATACATACATTGTCGGTTTTTCAAGGCACTTAGGACTCTGATGTTCTTTTTGCTTAGAACTTGAGGTAGTCTGCTCCTGGCATTAGATAGCAACATGTAATTAATTGTAGCAGGTGTAAATAAAATTTAGCAATCCACCACTGAGGACAACCAAACTGATATTGATGTGTTTCTGATCTTTTGCTACTGTAAAGAACACAGCAGCAAATAGCCTTGTATATACATCTTTTAGGTATTTGTCCAAATATTTCCTTAGGATAAACTCCTAGAAACAGGATTGGTGTTCTGCAGCCTTTGATGGATATGGTCTCGGAATGATTTGGATGCCTGCAATCATGGCAGATTAACAGGTGTTGAGTTTCATGGCTATACTAAAAGCACAGGTAGAAGAATGAAGTATGCAGTCGGCAGTCATACCTGGGTAGGCACACATGCCTAATTTTCCTCCTTGGATTTCTTTATATCGCTGGCGCTGGCCACTGTTGCTATAAGACTCGACTGGGTGAGTACTTAAGACTGACGGGGTGTTTGTCTATAATGACAAGTGCTTGACTGTAGCAGCAAATGACGAGCAGCCCTGGGGAGACATCACCACCCACTTGAGAGAGATCCATGAAGGGTTTATGACCCGTTTGAATCCTGATCAAGCATTGCTGTCTTGACCCTCAGGGAACCAATTGTCTGGAATACTTGCTCTGTCAGTCTGAGTGATGTGCTTAGAATCCCTTGGAAACTTGCGACTGCAATTGTTTGTAAAAAACAGAGTGAATTATCAAGAAGTTTTAGCAATTGGAAATATTTCCTGTCATTTCCCACAGCCACTGTTCGTTAAATCTATTGATGAGATCATCAGAGTCAAGATCTAATGTTAGCTTACTGCATTCAACTATAAATTATTACTGGAAAAATGGGGTAATGAATTTTTAATTATGATACCTATTTTTAAGTCCCTTTTGTTGCTTCTCTACAGCAGGCTCAGGTACTTATCATGATGCAAATATTTTTGAAGTTCTGTAGAAATATGAACACAAATATATATATATATATATATAATTTGCTAATATCTATAAATTATGAGTCTCTCTGGTGTTCTGAGTGGCTTTAACTGTGTGTGGAGGAGCACTGAAGGTCAGAAGAGACCATACAAAGCTTGGATAGAGAGAAGATCAAGCACCAGCGCTGACCAAGTTGCTTCCCATTGTCTGCCTTTGCTCAGACATGCCCTTGAAGAATGACAAGGTTGCAAATGGAATAGCTCTACAGTTTTAAGGTTCTGTGCTTTCTACTGCTAGTCACCCATGTAACTCCCTCCCACACTTAAAATCATTCAGCAGTTAAGAGAAAAGACCATCTGTCTGCCCTGAGCAGCTGGCTAGGATCATGATCATGACTGTACATTTAGCTAGAGTATCATTATGCTTGGCAGAAGTACTGTTTGGTGATCAGTATTCTGTTTGCTTTTCTTATTGTTCATACTGATGTTCTTGTTCAGCTCTTATTAGTGGTGGTGTGGGTTGCCAAAGACCTCTGATGAGGAACAAGGTATTTCTGCACAGAAGGAGGCTGCTTTTGGCTGTTTTTAAAAGCTAATGACTGGAACTCTCAGCTACAGAGTTGTGTTCATGAAAGCTTTGCTAGATGTTCGAAAGGTGAGATAAACTGAAAAATAAAGTGGGCAAATCTGTATAAGTAGGTGTGGGAAAACATCAATATTGCTCATTGAACAGTCTATTCTTCTAATTTGAAGAGAACAACTATTTGTCATGGTTCTCGTCCTTGAGCTGGCAGGTACCTAATTAAATGCATATGAAATTCAAAAGGCTCTACTAAGGGGCAGTAATTTTCCTGGGTTGTTTTTAAAGTTGCTGGGATGAAAGAATTACGTTGAGCAGATAATGGATGGGTGCTTCCATTGTGCATTGAGGTCTTGAATTGACTAATCATGCAATGGTTATTCATCAATGTGTTACCTTCTAATTTGAAATTAAAGGCATCAGTTTCATTTACTGCTGACTTGAGGAGTAATGCTGGTTCCACTTTTTGAAGTCTGTGACCTGGATGCAGAAGCTAGCCCTGGAAAAGACTCTGGAATGAATTAAGACAGAGTTTTGGCTTGGAATAAATGATTGTCACACGAAAGGCCCAATCTTGTTGATGATGGACTGTTATGTCATCGTTTATGTAGAGGGTTTGGAGGTTAAAGTTTGTGTGTCCGTATTCAGTAGCTAGCATGGTTTTGTTTGAACCTCTATTGATCAGTGTTGATATTACTTTGCCTGCTACTCACCCACATCACTGCCTGCTTCCCTTGCTGCCTTACTCTGAGTCCAGTTTCTGCCCCTTTCTGTCCTATGGACTTCATTTCTCGTGCTTCCTTACAGTTGAATTGAAGCTGGGATAGATTGGCATGTTGGTGAAGCAGGAAATGAGAAGACTGGAGCAGAAAAAAGTTGACTTTGTCTTTTTTGCTTCTTCCTTGAGGAAGCGAGTAGTGCCCCTGGCATTGATACCTGGATAATGCTGCCTCATGCTCCAGCCTTCACTGGTCTGTGCTTTCACCTTTGAAGCCTAGAGATGCTGTGGCTTCTGCTGTTGACTTCTCTGAATGCATCTGCCTCCCTTGGCCCCTTCCCCTGTGGGACCCTCTGTTAGTTCGTCGGTTATAGTCCATACATTTCATTGATCTGGATTTCAGTTTCCTCCAGACTCTAATACAGGAGTGATGGGTCACTGAGTCAGGACATAGCAATTTGTCTCACTTGGTTTTGATTTAAAATCCATATTCTTAGACCCTGACCCACAGGAGCTTCATTCAGTTATTTACAAATGAGTCCCCATGAATCTGCATTTTAAAGAGGCTGTAAGATGCCTCTAATATTTTGAGGTGCCCTGGCCTCTGTGGAAGGTATTTTTTTATTTTTTAAAGATTTTTTTTTGAGAGAGAGAGAGTTACAGAGTGACAGGGAGAGACAGAGAAAAGTCTTCCTTCCGTTGGTTCACTCCCCAGGTGGCCGCAATGGCCGGAGCTGCGCCGATCCGAAGCCAGGAACCAGGTGCGTCTTCCAGGTCTCCCATGTGGGTGCAGGGGCCCAAGGACTTAGGCCATTCTCCACTGCCCTCCAGGCCACAGCAGAGAGCTGGATTGGAAGAGGAGCTGCCGGGACTAGAACCAGCGCCCGTATGAGATGCTGGCACCGTAGGCAGAGGATTCACCTACTGTGTCATGGTGCCGGCCCCATGTGGAAGGTATTAAGCTGAATTTTCTGACATACCTGTACAAATACACTCCTAACTAAAGCAGAATCAGGTTACACTTTTTGTTACAATCTCTCATTGTCACATTTTAGATATACATAGGATGTGCTCATCTGAAATGAAGTTCATACCAATTCTTAATAAGCTGATAGCTCTTCTTTGGTAGAAACTCTCCCCAGTAATTCAAGACAAGCTTCATGTTTTACTTACCTGCTTGATTGTGCTACCACTTACTATTCCTTACTTTCAAACATCAAGTAGTGCTTGTCTTTTGCAAGAGTCAGCTGGCTTCCAGGGTGGTAATAGAGCTCTCTGACTTGGGGGCATCCCATTCATTCATAATGCCAAATATTTATTCAGCACCTACCATATGCAAGGCATAGTCTAGGTAAGAGCTGGCAACTGCAGTCCTGGGCAAATCTGGTTTTCTGACTGTTAGTAAATAAAGTTTTAGTAGAACACATCTGTGCCCTTTCATTTTTATATTGTACGTGGTCATTCTTGGAATTCCACATGAGGGTTAAGTAATTACAAAGGGTATTGTATGTATAGCAAAGTCTACAATACCCATAGTCTGACACGTTACTGGAAGAGGACTTGATCCTGGGAATATATTAATAAATAAACAGGGTACCATCTCTCCCCTGCTGCCAGAGACAGAGCTGTAAATGAAACAACCCCTTGTGGAACATAGCTTCTTAAGGGGGATGCAGAAGGCAGTAAAGAGAAGGTAGCACACACATATTGTGACAGAGTGGTAGGGTCTTGGGAGAAAAATCAATCAGGGTAAGAAGGCAGGAAGCAGTGCTTTGATGGTGTGGAGTGTTCCATGAAGAACCCCACAGGAAGAACACCCTTAGCTTCTTGTTCCTGGGACAGGACTCGACTCTTCTGTCTGCTACCTCTTGTCTCCCTCCATCGCTGTGATTAATTTTGTCACATTCATCTGAACTTGAATCTTAAAAAAAGAGGGCTGTTTTTCTGTTCTCGGGGTCCATCAGTAAGAAAAAGCTGAAGGGAAACATGGCCTTGCAAACTGGTTCTTAAAGGAAGCATTTTTCAGCTTTGTCTCTCAGCCAAACAGAATGGGGGTCCCAACAGAGGAGGATGATGGTCTACTCCAGCACTCGAGCTTCTCCCCTCAGTTAGTAGTTATCACTGCTGGTAGCTCTGGGGAAAGGCAGAGAATTCTGGTCTGGGAAAAATCTGTGGTAATGACAATTGGCTGGAGGATAAGATTGGAGATTGTGAGTACATTTTATATTGGCAAATTTATTGCTAGCTCATGGTCAAGTTCTTATCTGTTTTCTTAAGTGAGAGGAAGTGCCCTCACTAGAGAAAATTTGCATCTCATTCTCCGTGATTGCCAAATTTAAGCAGAACCCTGCCATCATATGGTTGATGATTGCATACATTTGGAAGCATTTCAAGAACAATTGAATGCTCCGAAATGTAAGTATATTCAATAAAAGCACAACATAACATGATTATCCTGTAAAGCAAATCTTCCTGCTAGTCCCCTCCACTATAGAAAATGCCCTGCTAACAAAGGACACTGATTTGATTTTATTCTGAAGCGTCCCTTGTAGTTTGAGTCTATATTATTAATCTGCTTTTGCTTTGGTTTATTATGCTTAAAATTTCTTCTATTAAAAATGGAGCCTCATATATACATTATTATTTTATTCACTGAAGCCACTATTAGAGTGAAAATGAAGAATTCATTTTTAACAACAGAATAAATTTAGAGAGGTGACAGTTTTGAAAAAGCCCTATACTCAAGGCATTCCTATATGCTATATTATTGCTTGGTAGCTTTCTTTAGATAGATAGCTACAAAATTTATCTGAACTAACACACTTTCACTTTAGGAGAAATGTGTTCAAGACATCTCAAGTCTTAGATTGTGCTTGTATGCGTGTACAAGGAAACAATTTAAATATATCAAATTGTATCTGACACGTACTGCATATTATTTAATTTATCACAAGTTTCCAGTGACAACCTAAACTCATTATGAGGCTTCAGGGGTTTAATAATAATAATATAGTTTGGAATCTTTTTTTTTGCTTTCTGAAAACCCTCTGGCCACTTAACAGAATGCAATAACATATAATTACAAAATATGTAGTATGCCTCTATAATTTTACATTTCCAGGATGTGTTTTCTAACTTTAATCATCTACAAAGTATATTTATGAATTATATACAAAATGAGCTACAGTTTCCTACCTCTGTCTGCTTTTTTCCTGTGGAATGGTAGGCTGCTCTTTGGTAACTAGTAGGTATAAAAATTAAAGAAGCAACATATTGGAAATAATCCATCCACCCTTATATGACCTTTAGAGTCAATTTGTAAATATCTATAATGCTCATGATCATTGAATGACTTTCCTGATTTGTGGTGTTCAAAGAAAAAAGGAAAATCCTACTTCCCCTTGAAAAGATTTGAATCCCTGTAAGGTACCGGACCAGGAGCCAAGATGAACAAATAAAAGAGTTCACCAAGATAACATCTGCCAAGCAAAATGAAAACAGAGTTAAAAATGATTACTTTTAAGGAAGCCAGAATCTTAGACGTGAAAAAATGAATCACCCTCCAGAAATGCAGCAGGGCCCTATGGTGAAGGGAAATGCTCTTTTTCTGCTATTTGTTTTAACTGTACTTAGCACAGGCCCTTGGGAAGGGGGAAAGACACACATACGCTTACGTTCCCTGATCGCCTTTCAACCTTTCAACTGTAGCAGCTCTATTGTCAGTTGCTCTGACAATAGAGTAACTGGAAATCTTTAGAGGCCACTGGAGTGGTCGTTAAGAACAGGGTCACTAGGGTCGTGCTGCCCAAGTTCCAGTCCTCGGCTGTCACTGGCAGGGAGACTTTGGAGAGGTTACTTCTCTAGGTGCTTCACGAGTGCCTTATGAGGAATTAATGAGTTAATATTTATACGTGCTGAGATTACTCGGACCATCTGAGTGCCTGATGTTTCATAATGCAACTAGCTCTTATTATCACCGTCATCACCATCATCATTAGAAAGATTTCATTAGAACAGAGTTAATATGGGTCAAAGCAAGTTTGAAAAACAACTTGCGTACACTAGCAATGGTCAAGCTTGGGAAGTTACTACTCCCTTTGACTTCTTTGAATCGTATCTTCTTGGCTAAAGTGAAGTTTTACCCCCTTTCTTGCTAACCTTCCTCATAACAGAGAGTGAAGGCACGAGGCCCAGAACCTCAGGCTAGCATCCCTTCCTGCACAAGTTTAATATCTGTTTTGTTTCAAGGTCACCAGTGTTAATCCCTATGGCAAGTGCCACTACTTGTTGCCTGGTTATGATATTGACAGAATGCTTGAATTTAAATCATTTCAGGACAAACTGAACAGATGTAAGCAGGCACCACATGCTAGTACTATGGTAAGCACAGCACCGGGATGTGACCCAAACCGCCAAGATGACTACAGTTGGGGACCTGCCCCTCCCTGTGGCTTATTGAGACCTCACTGTGTCTCAGCCTTTCTTCCTGCCTATAGTCATTTTTTAAGCTTTTATTTAATGAATGCATTTTTCATAGGTACAAGTTCAGGAAAATAGTGGTTCTTTCTCCTTTACCCACCCTCCCAACCCAACTCCTGTCCCTTCCTCCTACTACCTCGCCCATCCCCTTCTTCATTATGGTTCATTTTTAGTTTAACTTTATATACAGAGGACCAACTCTATGCTAAGTACAGATTTCAACAGTTTGAACCCACACACACACATACAACTTATAAAGTACAGTTTGAGAACAAGTTTTGCAGTTAATTCTCAAAGTACAATTCATTAAAGACAGAGGTCCTACATGGGGAATAAGTGAACAGTGACTTCTGTTGTTCATTTAACAATTAACACTCCTACTTATGATGTCAATGATCACCTGAAGCTCTTTTCATGAGCTGCCAAGGCTATGGCAACCTTTTGTGACCACAAACTCCATCAGTAATTGGACACGGCCATAAGCAAAGTGAAAGTTCTCTCCTCCCTTCAGCGAAAAGTACATCCTTCTTTGATGGCCCCTTCCATCCACTGGGGTCTCACTCACAGAGATCCTTCGTGTAGGATATTTTTTACCAGAGAGTCTTGGCTTTTCATGTCTGAAATGCCCTCACAGGCCTTTCAGCCAGACCAGGAAGCCTTAACAGTTGATTCTGAGGTCAGAGTGTTATTTACAGCAAATCTCACTCTAGGAGTTTGCTTTGTGGACTGCTTCCCATATTAGACATTCCCACCTTTTTAATTCTGTTATTGTTAGCAGGCACTTGATGTTATTTATATGATTTATTTTACACTTAATCCTATCTTTATGTTGCATTTAACATGACAGGTAATATGATCTCTCTGAGCTCCATTTTTTTTTTCATAGTCCCTTGGGATACTGCCTGGGCAAGTTCTCTCTAACAAGATTATATGTGTCTGGCGCCATGGCTAATCTTCCACCTGTGGTGCTGGCACCCCGGGTTCTAGTCCTGGTTGGGACCTGGTTCTGTCTCGGTTGCTCCTCTTCCAGTCCAGCTTTCTACTGTGGACCGGGAGGGCAGTGGAGGATGGCCCAAGTCCTTGGGCCCTGCACCCGCATAGGAAACCAGGAGGAAGCACCTGGCTCCTGGCTTCGGATCAGCACAGCACGCCAGCCACAATGCGCTGGCCGTAGCAGCCACTTGGGGGATGAACCAACAGAAAAAAGAAGATCTTTCTCTCTGTCTCTCTCTCTCACTGTCCACTCTGCCTGTCTTAAAAAAAAAAAAAAAGATTATATGTGAAAGTGTTATGCCCTTAGGCACTCCTCAGAATTGCCTGGTAGGAATCCTTCAGCTCCCAAATTCTTTATTATCTACGAGATTAGTAAAATGAAAATAATGGGAAAATTCAGCCAAGCAGTTAGATGCTTGACTTTATTGAGATGTAGCCACTGAATATGTGCTTCACGAATCTAAAAGTTTCCCAAGTACCTATTCTCAGACTGAAATCTTAAATTTCCTGTATGTCTTTGCTGCCTGTTTTCTTTTCTTTTTTTTTAAGAAAACTTTTATTTCATAAGTACAACTTTTGGAATATAGCACTTCTCCCCATACCCTTCCTCCTACCCCGACTCCGATCTGACCTCCTACTCCTTCTCCCATCCCATTCTTCATTAAGATTCATTTGTCATTATATGTATATACAGAAGACCGACTTTATACTAAGATTTCAACAGTTGGCACCCAAACAAATTATAAAGTACTGTTTGAAGACAAGTTTTACTGTTAATTCTCATAGTACAACTCATGATAGAACAGAGGTCCTACATGGGGAGCAAGTGCACAGGGACTCCTGTTGTTGACATCAGTGATCACTTGAGGCTCTTGTCATGAGCTGCCAAGGCTATACTCCATCAGTATTTAGATAGGAACATAATCAAAGTGGAAGTTCTCTCCTCCCTTCAGAGAAAAGTACCTCCTTCTTTGACAGCCCCTTCTTTCTACTGGGTCTCAGAGATTTTTCATGTAGATCATTTTTTGCCACAGTGTCTTAGCTTTCCATGCCTAAAATGCTCTCATGGGCTTTTTCACCAGATTTGAATGCCTTAAGGGCTAATTGTGAGCCCAGAGTGCTGTTTAGGTGTTGCCTGTTTTTCTAAGCAGACTTTATTTTCTACTTTTATCTGACATTTGACATGTTTAGGGAACATTGCTAAATTTGGAAATTCCAAATTTAGGAAATGTTTCCCTCTGATTGTATGGTATAGTTGTTGTCATTCTTGTCTTTGTAAGGTGATAATCAAGCACCTCCTCCCTGGTTCCTCCTTGATCAACTGAATTGATGACTTCTCAGATTATGCTGTTGTTGAGTGCCCTTGTGATCCTGTGAATCTATTCATCTTTTTCCTCTTTAACAGTGCTGGTGCCAGCTTCAAAGCCAGAAAGCTAGAGAGAGGCTTGGTGAGATGTCAGAGTTAGCACATTGCATCAGGAATTACAGGAGTGGAATTCTTTTTCACTGCTGCTCTTGGTTGTCTGCTGAGTGGTATTGGAAATCTCAGTGCATCTCTCCTTAGACTTCTTGAAAATTGAACAGAAGGATTGGCTCAAGTAACATTTGGATTGCCACCAAGGTCAAGAAGTTGATGATTCTTTTGTACCTTGTGGGTCAAGCCCTAATTGTGTATAATAACCACTGTTTCCTATGACCCTTGCTAAGTTAATGTGATAGCACATGTGGTAACATATGTGAAAGCACCTTAACATTATGAGCATGTCATAAATACACATGTATATATGTGTATTATAAGAATATAATATGTATATATATGGAAATTGGCAACATTCCTGTTGAGGATGGTTACTTCTTTTTTATTTTTAATTTTTTAAAAATGTATTTGAAAGAGGAGGAGAGACTGAGAAGGAGCGAATGACAGAGATCTTTCATCCTCTGGTTTACTCCCTAAATGGTCCCAGTGGCTGGGGCTGGGCCAGGCTGAAGCTAGGTGCCTGGAGATCATTCTGGGTCTCCCATGTAGGCCCACACATTTGGGCCATCTTTTGCTGCTTTCCCAGGAACATCAGGGAGCTGGATTGGAAGTGGAGCTGCCAAGTCTCAAACCGGCACCTATATCGGATTCCAGCATCACAGGCAGAGGCTTAACCTGCTATGCCATAACACTAGCCTATGCATGGCATGATACCACTGTGATGCACTATTGGTAATAAGCAGAAGTTTTAATCTTCATATATTCCAGTATATCTCTTTCTGTCTCCCTCCCTTTCTCCCCTCCACCTTAAATAAAGACTTTTATTTATTTGACGGAAAGAATTAGGACAGAGAGAAAGAAATCTTCCATCTGCTGATTGATTCCCTAAATGGCTGCAACGGCTAGGGCTGAGCCAGGCCAAAGCCAGGAGCTTCATCCATGTCTCCCACATGGATGCCAGGGCCCAAGCACTTGGGCTTTCCTTCCCTGCTTTCCCAAGCACATTAGCAGGGAGCTGGATTGGAAGTGGAGCACCCGTGGCATGAACTAGTGCCCATATAGGACGCTGGTGTCATAGGTGGCAGCTTAACCTGCCATGATAAAACACTGCCCCCCTCTCCCAAGATCTTTTGAAATACAGACAGGTCCATGCATTGAGTAGCCATCATAATTGCCTGAAAAAACAGTTTAAATGAGATTTGGGGCCTACAGTCTTGCTGTAGGCTCTGCCTGGACAAATACCCTTCTAAGAAGTCCTATGGACCATTCTGATGTAGTATCTGAGTTGAGACACTGATGGATATTGTTCTGGTCTGAAGTCGGGTGTCCTTCCGCGGTTTCTATGTTGGAAACCAATCCCCAGTAGGACAGTATTAAGGAATGGGGCCTGGATTCCTATGTTTACAAAACAGGTTGAAAGAAACCACCTTAAGCCTTCCGCTGTTGCGTGCATGCAGTACGAAGGTGCCACCTTGCAGCACTAAGCACTGTATCTGATAGGATCTTGATCCTTCAGCTTCCGGAACTGTGAGAAATTTCTAGTATTTATAAATTACCAGATGTAAGGAATTGTGTTTTAGTAACCCAAACTCACTGAGACAGCACTCTTGTTCTTCTGTTGATTATCCTTTCATTCCAGTGGTTACCCTACAGGGTTTTGGAGTTCTTCTGTCACTTATTAGAGCTGTGACCTGCAGAAAGTTACTGTCTCAGTACCTGCTGCCTCATTTGTAAAGTGAAGTAACTTCTGGTGATTTATGAGACTTAAAAGAGATACTGTTGGGATGCTCATTGTTGGCAAAGCGAGAACCACGTGGTAAATGCTACTATGGTAACTGTAATTTTGGGTTGATGAGGCCCCGTGCCTATAGAGAAGAGGACTGAGCAGGTCTGGGTGTCCTTATTTACACAGTTAAGAAGTTCAAGACCTTTCATTATTTTCCCCATTTTTTCACAAAAGCTTGGAGCTCTGTCTTTGTTATGGCCATATCATTAGATCTGGTGTATAATTGAACATGCTTTATTTAATAAATTAGTTAAATGGTGATCATTATGATTTGAGTCTCAATTGAGTCCTTAAGGCAATATTTGCTCATAGAAAAATATTAGGTAATTTGAAAGAATTATCAGAAAGATTAAAATATTAATATGTTCCTCTCTCAAATTTATATCTCCCTAATTATAATTATCCATCTTTCTTTTTATGGTACTTGCAATTTTAAATAAATTATAATTTTTATAGAAATCTTATTTTAACTTGATTGGATGATTTTAGGTCCATGATGTCATCATTCTCAGGATTTATGTGTGTGTCTGAAGTTGATACCAGGAAGATAACTGCTTGTCAACTCCAATGCAGCATTCTGAGCATATGGTCTTTCTCCCATTATAGTGGTTGGACAAGGATGAATATGTGAAGTTCAGCCAGAGAAAAGACATTATGTTTAATATACCTATTAAAATACTTATATATTAGCAACAGTGTATGGTGTCAGTAAAACATTTTTTTTCTCTCCAGTAAATCTTTTGTATCATTTGATATTGCTTCTTTTGAGTTTGGATGTGATGCTCGGACTTGATATGAAATTTCAACCTGAAAATATTTTATTAACCACCACAGAGCCATGGTAACACTGCCACCACCCTGGCCCTTCCCACCCTACTCCATTCTTTTCTCCATGGTGATGTTATTTTCTATAATAATAGACGAGAATAATCAAAGGCCAAATGAAGGAGAAGTTAAAAGTTGGCATTGGTTTTATCCACATACAGAAAATATAGAAGTGTGAAACATGTCTGGATAATTTTCTCCAAAATTAAATAATAAGTCTAAAAAGACTTATTTTAAATGGTTGAATTAAGAATGTAGTTGAGTGAGTGTTTAGCCTAAGAGTTCTGACAACCACAACCCACATTGAAATGTGTGCAGTTGGAACTGGCTGTGGCTCTTGACTCTAGCTTCCTGCTAATACAGATCATGAAAAGCAGCAATATGAGTTCCAGTGATTGGATACTTTTTTTTCCTTTAAAGATTTGTTTATTTATTTGTAAGGAAGAGTTACAGAGTCAGAGGCAGAGAGAGAGGTCTTCCATCCGCTGGTTCACTCCCCAAATGACCACAATGGTCGAAGATGGGCCAGATCCAAGCAAGGAGCCTGATGCATCTTCCAGGTCTCATTTGTGGGTGCAGGGGTCCAAGGACGTGGGCCATATCCTACTGCTTTCCCAGGACATAGCAGAGCGCTGGATCGGAAGTGGAGCAGCAGAGACTCAGGGCAGCACCCGTATGGGATGCCAGCACTGCAGGAGATAGCGTTACCTGTGCACCACAGCGCCTGCCCTGTGATTGGATACTTTCTACCCACTTAAAAGTCCTTTACTGAATTCCTGGCTCCTGGCTTCAGTCTGGCCCAGTCTTGACTGTTGCAGGCATTTGGGGAAAGAAGCAGTAGATGGAAAAATTCTCTCTCTCTCTCTCTCTCTCTCTCTCTCTCTGTGTGTGTGCATGTCTGCCTCTTAAATACATGGTTAAATAAATTTTTTAAAATGTGATTTTCTAAAAGAAAATCATGTTAGAGGCTGACACTGTAGCATAGCAGGAAAAGCAGCTGCCTACAATGCTGGCATCCCATAGGGGTCCCGGTTCAATTCCTGGCTGCTCTACTTCTGATCCAGCTCCCTGCTAATGGGCCTATGAAAGCAGCAGAAGATGACCCACATGGGAGACCAGGGAGGAGCTCCTGACTTCTAGCTTTGGATTGTCTCAGCTCCAGCCATTGTGGCCATTTGAGGAGTAAATCAGCAGATGGAGGCTCTTGCGCTCACTCGCTCTCTCTCTTGCACGCGCGCTCTCTGTTGCTTTCAAATAAGTAAATAAAAAAAAATTCATGTTAGAGAAACCTCATGTCGTAGAAATTTAGGTGTAAGTTGCATCTTACAGAGAACTTTTAGTCCTAAATGTACTCTTGTGAGAGAGATGATGTGGTGAACTTTGAATGTACCCAAGGCCATTTCCCTATTTTTGTTCTTCCTAATAGAATCCTGTCTTCTTTGATATTTCTCTCATACAGTTCACAGAAGATGACTCTCCCAGAACCAGGTGATCATCCTCTCCTATAAAAAGTCTTTAATGAAAAAATCTGAAAAATAAAAAAAAAAAATAGTTCAAAAGTCAGCAACCCAACCATTCATGTTAATTGTATTTCAGTCACTATTGGTGAGGAACAGCCTCCCACAGTGTCTCTGGAAGCTTCCATAGTGATCTCTTGATTCATGCAGTCTCAGTGTAGACTTCCCCTGTATGTGTTAGGCCATTTGCTGCCCTGGCAGTGGGCTTTGCTGTGCTTGCAAAGCAAATTCCCATACTTTCCTGTAAACACCATTCTCCCCACTCCAGAAAACCTGATGTATTTCTTTGGTGTCGACATAATGTGAAAGCTGTTTCTGTCTTTACTGGCTGCCCGTTATCCCAATCTATGTAGTGTTCTACCATCTACTCTCCTCAATGTGTTTTTTTTTTCTCCTGGGAAACATCAGCCTGTCAGAATGTATACTCGGTTGCAGCAAAAATCAATTTTACATATTGATCACAATTTGTCAGCACATCCTTTGAAGGTTTGCAGCACACCAGTTAGCTCTGCCATGGTAGTTGGAACCCCTGACTAAACCCTGTAGAGTAAGGATGGCTGGTGAGTGGGTAGGTAGATAAATAAATGAACAAATGCACTAATTTTAAAAGAAAACTCAAAGGTGATTAAGGCCACAGTTGGGATACCAGTACCCCACAGTCGAGTACCTGGATTTGATACTGCCTCCAGATTTCTGGAAATGTGGACCCTGGGAATCAGCAGTGATGGCCCAAGTACCTGGGTCCTTGCCACCCACAGTGGTGATCTGACTTTGGCCTCGACCCATTCTAGCTGTTGTGGACATTTGGGATATCAACAGATGGGGTGTCTCTATCTGTCTTTATTTCAAGTAGCTTTTCATAATAAATATTTTTTAAAACTCTGAGAATACAGTAAACAGAATAATGATTCCCAAATATGTCCTAGTTCCTGAAATCTAACAATGCAAAAGGAACTTTGTGGTTGCGATTTAGGTAAGGACCTTAAGACAGGGAGATTATCCTGGATTGTTTGTGTGGATCCAGTGTATTCAGAGGGTCTTTGTACAAGGGAGGCAGGAGGAGTCAAAATCTGAGAGAAGACTATGTGACAACAGCAGCGGAGATTGGGGTGGGACATTTTTGAGTTGGGAAAAGGTAGTTGCCACAAGCCAGAGAGTATGGGCAACTGATAAAAACTGTAAAAGACGTGAAAATGGATTCTCCGCTTTGGCCTTCCAGAAAGAATCATCCCAGCTAACACCTTGACTTTAGTCCAGTTAAACTGACTTTGAAGTTATTATAAGACAATAAATTGTGTGTAGTTTTTATTGAAAAAAATCTTAAAGCATTTTTATTTGAGAGGCAGCAAGAAATATACAGATGGACAGCTCTCATTTCCTGATTCACCAATTTTCACTGGTGGACCAAAGACTTCAGGTCTCTCACATGGGTAATTGTAACCCAACTGTTTGGTCCATCACTGCTGCATCCCAGGATGTGTGTTAGCAGGAAGATGGAGTCAGGAGCCGCAGTCAAGTATCAAACCTGGGTACATGGGTAGGAGAAGCAGTCATTTAAAACACTAGGCCAAATGCCTGCCCCTCAGCTTCTGTGATTTTAAGCCTTTAAATTTACAGATCTTTGTCGCTCCCCCTCTTCGTGGAGGAACGACACAGGACCCTGCGCTGTTCTTTTGTCTGCTCTGCCCTCCCTGGGTTTGCTGCTGGTTCTTCCCGGGTTGGCTACTATCCCTTCCACCTCCGTGGAAGGGCAGTTCCCCCTGGCCGCATTCCCCACTTCCGCAGGGGAGTGGCACACCGCCGGCCGGCTTTCTCGGGGGCTGCACAGGTGTTCCTTCAGCTAGATGTTCCCCTTAGATGTTCCCCGTGCATGCCGTCTCTCTCCTCCTTTATAGTCCTCCTCCGCCAATCCCAACTCGGCTGCCCACACGCCGAGTACGCTGCTCTCCTCCAATCAGTAGCAAGTCCTACAGTTTATTGGTTGAACTGGAGGCAGCTGTGCGGAAGCTGTTTACTTCTCTCCCAGCGCCATATTGTGGGAGAGCAGATGCATAGAATAAGTCTTAATTCCAGTAACTCAGTCTAGTCCGGTTTGCTCCCCACAGATCTTATAATGCAAATGGAAACTAAGAGATTCCATACCTTCAGAAATGTGAATTAGTGAATATTGCTGCCTAATGCTTTATCCATCCCATGATATGATCAGGGTCCCAGTAATTACGGTATGGACTCTTCTGAAGTTTTCCCTATGTTGTTACAAGGTCCAAAGGAACAGGGTCTTGGAAAGAGTTTGCTTGACCTATTTCTGTTTCCTTAAGTTTTTGGTTATTGTTTGATTTTTCAACTGTGTTATTTCTTTTTTTTTTTTTCTTTTGACAGGCAGAGTGGACAGTGAGACAGAGAGAAAGGTCTTCCTTTGCTGTTGGTTTACCCTCCAATGGCCGCTGTGGCCGGCGCGCTGCGCTGATCCAAAGGCAGGAGCCAGGTGCTTCTCCTGGTCTCCCATGGGGTGCAGGGCCCAAGCACTTGGGCCATCCTCCACTGCACTCCCGGGCCATAGCAGAGAGCTGGCCTGGAAGAGGGGCAACCGGGACAGAATCCAGTGCCCCGACCAGGACTAGAACCCGGTGTGCCGGCGCTGCAGGCGGAGGATTAGCCTATTTAGCCGTGGCACCGGCCATTCAACTGTGTTATTTCTATAAAGGAACTCACCCCTCCCCATGCCCATATCTTTCTCTGCAGCTTTTTCAATCATGTTTTTCCCTCTGATTTCTTTTCAGTCTGACTCAGTGCTATTTGAGGTAAAACTACCTGGAATCGATCTTGACTTTCCTTTTGTCTGTTCTTTTGACTTTACTCTTTAAAGAAAAAGGATTTATTTATTTATTTGAAAGAGTGACAGAGAAGGGGAGAGAGACAAAAAGAGAACAGGAGAGATACATTTCACCTGCTAATTTATTCTCCAGTTGCCACATAACAGCCAGGGCTAGGAGAGGCTGAGGCCAGGAGCTGGGAATTTCATCCATTTCTCCTACCTGAGTGGCAGGAACCCAAGTGATGGCACCTTCATCTGTTTCTCAGATGCATTAGCAGGAAGTTGGATCAGAATTGGAGGCAGGACTTAGATCAGGTGCTCCAGTATTGGTGTGGGCATCCACAGCAGCAGCTTAATGCTGTGACAGCACATTACAGCTCCAAGTCTTTTTTGCTGTGTGATTTTTTTTTTTTGGTGCCTTCTTTCAAGCTTTCTCATGGTCAGAAAAGTCCTATGCTGCTTTGTCGTTAGATTGTACTATGATGCGTTGAGCTTTGTAGGTGCCCAGAATGGAATCCTGAACAAATACATCTCAGGACTGATGTTCTGTAGCCCCTGTACAGCTTGGCAGTCTCTCTTTCTTATGTGTTGTCACATTGCCATACTCATTGGTTCATAAAGAAAAACATTCTAAATGTTTCTGTTAGTATTTCTGTGAAGTTACACTCAATACAAATTGCATGTTGGTAGCTTTGTGATGATTAACTGTTAGAATATTCTATGATATCTGAGGGTAAAAAGTCAGCAGTAGAAAAAATGTGACAGACAATAGAAGAATTCTTAGAGATGATTTCAGAGTATTGTTTCATATTGATGTTTGCTTATTTTCTCCTTTGTTAGTTAGAAAGATAACAAATGTCAGTCCTAGGAGAAATACAATCTTTAGGATACTTTAATTATGTATGCGTTTGTTACAGGGACTGATGCTTGTAAGTCCTTTGCTAGACTTTGCTTTGTGGATTTTCATGCATATCTACAAGAAAAAAAGAAATTGAAATTGGTGTAAAGTATATTTAAAGAATGTAGAGAAACAAATTAAACCTAAGAGTTTAAGAATATGTATTATCTACTTAAAATGGACACACTGCTGGGACAGTTTCTTTGCCTTGAAATTGAGATTTATTAGATTTCTGTACATCTAAGTTTTAGAAATTTTATTGTTACTAAGAATCATTTGAAGTTACTTATTAAAATGTTAGTTCTTGGGTTCCTTACTGCAGAGATACCTTCCCAATCAGAAGGCTTTAGCATTTCTGTATTGAGCAAGCTCTATAGAGAACTCAAAAATCTTCAATCCACACTCTGAGGAACATTGCAATATATATAATTCATCACTAATCAAAATATTGAGTGTGTGCTTTGAAATTATTTTAGGAAATTCCTTGAAGTCTTTTCATAAAAATACTTTTTAAAAACATGGTTTGTTATGGATAAAATATGCTGTGCTAAGTTAGAGGACACTTCTGCAAAGGGCTTCCTCTGTTTTGGGATGAGCCTGTGTCAACTCTAAGGTTCTGGATTTTGCCTAGATTTGTAGCCATGTAGAAAGCATCCTTTAGATGTGACTGTAATGCATTTAGTTCAATGACAAGAAGACTGGTAGATACTTCTATAAGACATACCCACTGAGAAATGAGAAGTACTGCTCATGGCTTGATCTTCATACATTTAGGATTTAATAGTCTGCATTTTTTTCTTATTCACTTATCCTAAATGCTTAATGGATAGGCTTTGAGGCTTTAATTTTCAACCAACCCTAAGTTTATTACTAAAGTTATCAAGCAATAAACACACTATTGCACTTATACTGTCATATTTTTATAAAGCAGTTTATAAAAGGTGACATCTGGCAAAGAGGCAGATCTATAAAAATCATGCTGGTGTATGTAGTGTCATTTTTTTCTGCCATACACCCAGAAAGAGTAATATTATTTTGACACACACATACATCCCCACTGTCAAGTTTCTATTTTTATAGTTAGCTTACTGCACATATCCTTAAGCTATACAAAACCTTTGGGCTAATGCAAAAAGTGACATTTCTGCATATTTATTACAATGCTATTTTAGAGGTTGACTTTGCCTGATAGGATTTTTCCAAGAACAGTGTCATGTTCATGACAGTAGACATTGTTGAGAACAATACTGCTGTGAGTTATTCAGGAAAGGTCAGTATGGAAGGACAAATCATAAATAGCTTCATTTAATGTGGCTTGATTTTTCTTTAATATTTGCTAGATACAGGGAGAGGGAAAAAAAGCTGTTAATGCAGCTTGATGAGCAATTCTGTGAGTTGGAATGGGAACTGATACATGAGCTGATACTTGCCCTACCTTGCAGTCCAGGAACCCTACTCCCAACCTGAGACTCAACAGAAATGGATGTACCTGCCCACCAAAACGATGTGCAAAAGAATGTACAACAACTAAAATGTCCAACAGTGGAGTGGATACTTGCAGTATGCTTATACAATGGAATACTTCACACCAAAAAAAAAAAAATAGCATCCATTGCCCTTAGTGGGAACATTAATAAATCTCATAGACAGTGTGTTGGGTGAAAGAATCTAGAGGCCAAAGATTGTATGCTGTGCGGTTTCCTACACATGAAATTCAAGAGGTGACAAAATTAATGTATGCTGATGGAAGTTAGAATTGTGATTGCCAGTGAGTGCATTGGGACCTGATTGGAGAAATGCTATCTAGGAATAGGCAGAGTTTGGTGGGGTGATGAAAATAATATGTTCATGATCTGGATGTTGGTTTCATGTGTATATACACATGGAAACGTTCAGAGCTGTATGATCAAGATTAGCCTCTTTCTCTGTAAGTTCCAGCTCTGGTTGTCTAACAGATCTATAAAACACAATAGCTGAAAACAACTTTTTATCTCAGAATTTTGTGGCTCAGGGACTCTGACAGGGCACTGTAAAATAAACAGCTCATTCCAGTTCAGGCGTACCTGCAACCACAGCTGGGGTCACTCAAATGACTGTAGATGGACTATGAATTATTTTTCTTTCCTCCTCCTTATGTCTGCCTTGGGCTCTCTGCTAATATTATGGCTTCAAGGTGATCACACGTCTTATCCTACAGCATTCATGCTTTAAGAAGTAGTTTATTATTTTCAAAAGATTTATTTAGTTACATGTTTGAAAGTCAAAGAGACTTGGTTGGAGACCTTCATTTTGCTGGCTCATTTCTCAAATGACCACCAACAGCTGGGGCTAAGCCAGAGCAAAGCCACAAGCCAGGAACTCCATCTGAGTCTCCATGTGGGTGACAGGGATTCAAGCATTTGAGCTATCATTTGCTGTTTCCCAAGCACGTTAGCAGTTAGCTAGACTGGAAGCAGAGTTGCCAGTATTTGAACTGATACTCTGGTAGGAGATGAAACTGTACCACAAGGCCTGCCTTAAGAGGTAGGGTTTTTTTTTTAATTTTTAATTTATTTATTTGAAATAGTGAAAAAGGGAGAAGGGAGAGAAGGAGTGAGACAATCTTCCATCTGCTGGTTCACTCCTCAGATGACCACAACAACTAGGTTTGGGCCTGGCTGAAGCCGGGAGCCAAGAGCTTCATCCGGAACTACCATGTGGGTGCAGGGTCACAATCACTTGGGCCATCTTCTGGAGCTTTTTCCAGGCCATTAGCAGAGAGCTGGATCAAATGTGGAGCAGCTGGGACTTGAACCAGTGCCCATGAGGGACGCTGGTGCTGCAGGCCAGGCCTTTCTTTAACTTGCAGTGCCAAAGCGTAAGCCCCCAAGGTAGTATTTTAGGACCATAAGTGGAAGCATCAGTTTCTTAAGACTTGATCTCAGTAAATCTTGCTGGATTTTTGTGATGAAAGCATTTCTTCATACCCAAGGAGAGGGAGCACAGACAGCTGCCATCAGCAGTGGACAGAGAGGAGGAAGTGTCTGCAGCTGGCTTTATGTATCTCAGTTTAAAGTCATTAAAAAGCTAAAATCAGTCTCATTACTCTCAAAGCTTTCTTCTCTATTGGCTATTGTAAAACTTGACTCCAGATCTGAAAACACAAACAATAAAAGAAACCTTCCATTTGAAATCATTTCCATCAGATAGCTTGTGCTTCTCCCATTTCCTTTTGAGGCTGAAAGCCCGTAACTTTTTCTTATTTTATTTGAAGTTTCTGGGCTTTGAGTTTTATTTTATCCAGGCTTGGGTGAACTTAGACTTTTATTTAATCATTCACGGCCTAGAGTTAACTGTCAGATTGAAGTCAGATAAGGCTTCTGATTCTGTTGAAATCCTTTGCTCCTTTTGATTTATGGATAATGAATTTGCCCTCTATAGTCAAAGTGTGGTTTTAAAAAAAGAAATCTTATATCTCTTATTAATCACCTATCAGAAATATGGTATGCACCAGGCCTCTTTGAAAAGATCCTTATTAAGAGACAAGAGCCGGACAGCTGTGTTTATGCGGTGAGACTTCATGTGAGATTGACTGGAAATGTTTACTCAGGCTAAATAAAGCCAGCATGAAAGCAGAGCCTGTTAAACTATTTGCCTTTATTCAAACATGACACTGATGTAGACAGCTTGGGAAAGTAGTGTATGCACAAAGAAAGCTGCATTATCACACATATCAAAAGGTTTCAATGCCAGTTTACCAGATACCTCCAGTGGAGGTAATTGCCGCACCCTAGCCTGGCATAATTGGGTCTGAGAGCGGCACTTGAGACTGATCCTTAAACAACATTGGACTTGTCATTTGAAAGGAGCTTGTGGGGGTGAGATGGCAGCTTTGTGCCAAGAACTTCAAAGTTCATTTTATGGAGTCAAGATTCAAAAGATCTAACCTCATCGTCTCTGATTTTCTGTTTAATTAATTGCAGAAGGCTCTCCCTCCTGCTGCCCCTGGGAACCCACACGGGATTGATGCCATAATTCCACATCACCATATTTTCAAGACCCTGCTTTCATTTGTCACTTAAAGAGCTCTGTGGCATATAAAGCCATCAGCACAGCACTATCGCTTTGTCAAAAGAGAGTTGTTTGCACTTTTCATGACAACCTATTTGTATAAAGTGCTGGGGTTTAAGCTAAATATACCGCATACAAAGTTACAGCAGCGAAATCTTATTGGTAGCTTTTGCTATTTGCCTGCTCAGTCTCCTCCCATTCCATCTACAAATTCAGCTCCTGTATTCTGCTAATGTGTGACTGTTTGGAAGAATTCAGTTTAATGGAGACAAACAAATGTGCTATTTCAGCCACTTACCAAGGGATGTAATTTTAGAGAACTGAGTTGTACACATCGCTTCCCTCTGCTGATCTATGACTCTCAAATACTGTACAGTGTTTATGAAAACAGACAAGGAAGATGCTAATGTACGTGTGTGTGTATATATACATGTACTTACATACATCATGTCTAAAGCACATGTGTATATGCAGGAGTAATATCTGGGTGTGACTCGATGAGTATGATGGGAGAATGGCCTTAGGAGTTGATTGGATTCTGATCTGTGCTGTCAAACTATATTACCTTGAGGAAAATAAGCTTGTTTACATCTATTTGTTTGTATGGTATTTAGGGAAAAGCATGTTACCTCTGCACTGGGTTACCGACACCCTGGCCCTTGTGTGCCATTGTGTGAACACCAGTAAATTACAAATTCTTAAGATCACAGCACATTTTCTCTGCCATTAGTGGACGCTTGGTGGAAAGTTTTGTTTGTCATTTTAAAACATGTCAAGATACAGTCCTTAATATTGAAATTATCAGGAAATAGGGATCTTCAAAAATGTGGAAATGGTACTGTGAAAAAAAGTATTTGTGGATTTTTTGCACCAGAATAAATTGCACCCTCATGTGTGAATTTGGCACACACTTCATGCATATATTCTTCAAACTCTTCTAGGTCTTCATTCAGATTCAGTGTTATCATCAAAAGTCAGAAAGGTGGTCAACGGGTCACTTGCTCATGGTTTAGATAATGCCTCTGGACCTGCTGAAAGTGCAGAATCTGGGGGCCTGTCCTAGACCTATTAAGCCAGAAGGTATGTTTCAACCATTATTGTCGCAGTAAACCTCATGAAGTGCATTTTACATAGAGTGACCACTTGTTTTGGAGTTGGTTCTTTCTTGAGTCAGTCAACTTTCCATTACAATGTTGAAAAACCTGACATAGGCTACTTAGGAAGGATAGAGGTTTGTTTGGCTTCACATTTCTGGGGGTCAAGTCCAAGAACCAGTGGCTCCGTTGATTAGGGCCTCTGGTGGGGCTGAAGAATGGCAGCGGTAGAGTTGAGGCAGAGAAAGGATAACATGGTAAGCCAGGAAGTGGGAGCCAGCAGGGAGGTCTGGGGCTGAGCCTGACATGGCTTTCATAAGCAACTGTCTTGGGAGAACAGCATTCCTATGTCACATTGCCAGTGATCTAAGGACACTAGACTAAGCCCACCTCCTAAAGACTGTTACCACATTAGGTTTCTACCTATTTGCTACCATTAATTTAACACTTCGGAGTTGAAGCAGCTATATGAGTTTGGCAGCCAAATCTTGTTCAAGCCATGAAAGTTCTGATGGAGTTCTTTAAATGTTTTAGATCAGTATATTCAATAAGAACATTTTGTGCAATTACTCAATACAGGAGAGAACACACCTACATAAATACATTAATTAAAACAAAAGTTGTACCTACCAACATTTACCCTTGATGCATGCTAAATAGTGGAATAATTTTTGACAAAGATTTATTTTCTTGAACGATATAGTTAGAATGGATTGATATCTTCATTCCACTGGTCTACTTTCCAAATGGCCATGATGGCTGAGTCTGGGCAAGATCGAAGCCAGGAGCCAGGAACATCTTCCAGGTCTCCTGTGTGTGTGGCAAGGACCCAAACAGTTGGGCCATCTTCTGCTTTTCCGGATATGTTAACAGGAAATAGATTGGGAGTGGAGGAGTCTGTAAACAAACCTGTACCCATGTTAGATGATGGTGTTGCAGGCAGCAGTTTAACTTGCTATACCACAGCACCTGCCCCAAGTTCTGAGATAGTTTTTGTTTTATTTCCATTTAAAACATGCTAGTTGGGGCCAGTGCCGTGGCATAGTAGGTAACACCACCTACAGTGCCGACATCCCATATAGGTGCTGGTTGAGTCCTGGATGTTCCACTTCTGATCCAGCTCTTGGCAATGGCCTTGGAAAGCAGTATAAGATGGACTAAATCCTTGGACCTCTCATGCACTTGGGAGACTGGAAGCAAGCTCCTGATTCCTGGCTTTGGAGCAGCCCAGCTCTGGCCATTGTGGTCATTTGGGGAGTGAAGCAGTGGAGGGAAGGCTTTCTTTCTCTCTCTCTCTCTGATTCTGCCTCTGCCTCTATGTAACTCTGCCCTTCAAATAAATAGATAAATCTTTAAAACAGAAAACACGCTATTCATGTCATAGCCCATTAAATAGAAAAAGTCATACGATTTTTAATAGCTGTTACATTGTATGACCTTGGGCAAGTCATGTTTTTCTTCCGTAGACCTTGATTTTTCTCTACTATAAAAATATATGGGTTGGACCAATAATTTCAAATGTCTATCAGCTTCAGCAGCCCAAGGTGTTCTGTGCTATGTGAAAATCGACGCTGGACCACATTTAGGAAAGGGCATGTTCATTGGTTCCTGTCTGTGTCATTTTACTGAGCAGGCCTGAAGAAGCACTTAGGAACAATGGCTCACAGACCATGGTCTTTGCATAATGAAAGCTTACAGCTCAGAGTGTAGACAGCACAGAGTGAGCAATTATGTGCGGCTTCCTAACATGTGTCATTATTTAAAACAAACAAAACACAACTGTAAGCTTTTTAGAATATGCATACTTTGGTAGTGTCTAACAAAAACATAATGAGCTAAATCCTTTCTGGGCCTAATACCCAATCGGAATATTAAGCAGTCTTCTGTTGAGGGGAAAAACAGTAACTACACAGTGGAGAAACAGGGCAACAGGGCAGCAGCTTGCCAGCGACCAGAACTCTGAGCAGTGATGATGGGTCAGTAGATGGCTGTTTCCCCCTGAAGTGACATTCTGAGAGAGCACAACATGACCAGTAAGGTTCTCAGGTGAGGAGTGTGTCACCTGAATTGAATTTCAGGGACATGCCGGAGAAACCCAAATGAGTGTTTTTTTGTTTGTTTGTTTGTTTGTTTGTTTTTTAAGTGTGTGATGGGATGGTGCTGTGTGAGATTAGAGACTAAAGAGCAATGAACCCTAAGGAAGAGCCTATACTAGACTTTATGTCGAAGGGGGAACACAGCAAAGAAGAGAGTGTGCAAGTGCTAGGCAGATGGGGGCCAAGATGGGCCATGGATGAATATTAGGTATACATGGCCTTCACTGTGCTGTTACTTCTTGGACCGCATAGGGAAGTTCAAAATATGCTGCTTAGAATGAGCTCTTGGGTTTAATTCTGTCTCCCATAATGAGTCCTGTCTGTCTGTTTCAGGCACACCTGAAGTTGTTTTGCCTTGTGAGTTGTCCCCTCCGAGGCCATGTTAGATTGGATTGTCTCTGTGTCCTTGCATTTCCCAGGCTGCTGTTTATAGTCTTGGAAACTGGCTGGAGAGACCTGGACATTTCTGCTGCTGCTGTCTTGGCTGTATCCTGCCCCTTCCCCTCCTCTTACCTAGTCCTTTTCTGTCAGTTCCCACCCTGGGCCGAGGCCTGGGCCTTGGGGGCCTGTCAGTCCTTCTCACTGGGTCTTTCACCTTTCTTGACCTGCATGCAGTTCGTTTTCTGCTTTTGGCCCAGTTTGCCAAACCCTCACCCCTTTCAGCTCTACCACTCCCTTTGACCCTGAAGGACATCTGGAATCCCCTGAAAAACACTATACAGCAGGGACTTATGTTAAAAATAGAACGTACTTTAAAGTCCGTTGAATATATATTTCTTTTTCTTTGTTTATAAGAATATACCAGGAGTTGCCAAAGTGTGCAGGAAAGTTTCTTGTTCTTCCCAGCTACCCCTATAATCTTACAGAGCAATTTCACATACCTGGTGAGGTAGATTTCCCCCTCTCTTCCCCCCCACCCCCTCCATCCCCCGCCAAGTCCCCAGCCCCAGAAGAAATGGTTGCAAACCTTGCACTGCCAGTAAAACTGGTGTTTAGTTTATTGGTCATTAATTGCTAGCACTTCCCTGACAGAACATAATGGAACTACAGAGCAATCACTTAGAAAGGGAAACAACTGTCAATTATCTCGCTAATGAATCCTCTTTACTACAGGTGGCAGCACTGACGCTCTCAGCCTCCTCACTGGTGCACAAACTTGAGTGTACTGAAAGTGGGTGTCTTAAAAACGCTGTGTTTGTGCTGGGTGTGTGATTTGGGAGACAGTCATCTTCAAGGCCAGATTTTGAGGGGGCCTCTCCTGTTGATTACAGGGTAGAATTTTGGGACTGTTCTCGGCACTAGTGATTATCTTCTCACAGTTAATATTTAAATATGAATCAATGTAACCATTATTTTGCAAAATTAAAATAGTGAACTTATGATGATAACTTATTGAGGTGACCATGGCAGTGGTCATGGATAGGTGGTATTTATTTGTTAAAAATTTATTTATTTATTTGAAAGGTAGAGTGATAGAGAGAGACGAGAGAGGGCTTCCATCAGCCAGTCAATCCCCAAATGACTGCAGTATGTGGGACTGAGCCAGGCAGAAGGCAGGAACTCTTTCTTGGTCCTACTTGACCCATTGTATGCTGCTTCCTGGTCTACAGATAAAAGCTGGATCAGAAGTAGAACGTCTAGAATTGCAGTTGGCACTCCAGTATGGGATGTGGACAGCCTACGTGTCAGCCTAACCTGCTGTGTCATGATACCTGCCCCGTTGGATAATATTTATTGACTCATTCGAGGTACAGGTCCTGTGCTGAATATCTCATATGTATATTCTCAAATAGTAAAATAACCATGAAAAATAACTTGCTGCAAAGTGCATTTGTGGCTCTTGTGCAAATATACAAGAAAGATGTAGATTTTACTCAGCACATTCATTGAAACAGACCAGTAGAATGTTAAAATCTGTCCAAAGAACTTTTGAGAGAAGTGTATGCATACGTGAATACATCTACATGAAATTTGATAGATTGTTGGTTATTTCTTCAATTTCATAGAGATGATAATTTTCTCTTGGTTTATAACAGCCTGTCCATGTTATTTTTGCTCCTTAAAGAAGACAGCCCAGTAGAAAGAAAGGCCCAGCAATGAGAACATGATACAGTAGGAATACAATATGCTCAGTGCCTATGTTCATTTTTAGATGAATTTTCTATGAGTAGGTATGTTATAATCTACACATTAAAATTATCAATCTAAGGCTTTGTGAGGTTAAGTAACTTGAACAAGGCTATAGTTACTGATGAAACTGAAAGTGGAAGTGCTGAGTGATTCCTATATAAATCATAGCCATTGTCTTTATTAGGTATAATCGTCACGATAATGTACCACCTTCATGTGCTGAATGTGTGTGTGTGTGTTAAAGATGTATTTTATTTATTTGAAAGAGTTACACAGAGAGAAAGAGAGAGAGAGAGGTCTGCCATCTGCTGGTTCACTCCCTAATTGGCTGCCATGGCCGGAGTTGCGCTGATCTGAAGCCAGGAGCCAGGCAATTCTTCTGGGTCTCCTATGAGGGTGCAGGGGCACAAGCACTTGGACCATTTTCTACTGCTCTGTCACAGCAGAGAGCTGGATTGGAAGAGAAGCAGCCAGGACTAGAACTGGCGCCCATATGGGATGCTGGCGCTTCAGGCCAGGGCTTTAACCGGCTGCACCACAGCGCCGGCCTGAGAATGTGTATGTTTTGAAAATAGTGGTGGCCCTTCCTTTTCTACCTTGATGAGAACGTTTGCCTTAAGAATATGGGCATAAACAGCACGTGGACCTCAGGGGTCATCATGGCCAAGGAACCACCGGGACTCCAGTCTTTGTCCAGGATCATGACAGCACAACTGATCCCAAGAATAGATTGGTGGCACAGTGCCTAAGAAAGTACTTCTTTCCTAGAAACACAACAACAGTGCATTGAAGCTTATAAAATATTTTCTCTTACTATCCTGTAATCTGCAAGGTTTTAAGGGTCCATGATATTTATAGCAGGTGTCCTTTGAAAATAGACTGAATTATCAGCATCATGCAACACATTGTAGAGCTGATTTTACTTGATGATGAAAATTCTAGCATGGTATCCAATCGTTCCTTGAGCTCATATTCCCCTGTACTGTAGGAATGGGTTTTAAGTGTTCAGAATCGGAGTATATTTTATCTGTCTTTCTTTGGGTAGATAGATATTAGAGGCATTTTTGTGTGCCTTGTCTTCTGCAGTTAGAAAGTGCTGAACCACGGAAATCAAAGGTCAAATGACAAATGGTGTGTGGCTGGTGAATATACTGACTTTTCTACTGAGGCTCTTCTGTGGCTGTCAAGGAAATTTGAATTTTCTGTGTCTATACTTGACTAGTGACACAGTTCTAGACTGCCTCCTTATCTGTGAGATGAGAGCCTTATTGAAGTCAGCCTGACTGCATTTATTTGCTCAGGTTTATCAATAATTTCTCTTGATGCTTTCATCTTTGCTGTACGGGGAAAAAAGTATTCATGTCAAAAGGGGGCACAGTCTCTTGATTTGGAAGTCTTTAAGAACATGTGAAAATATCTGGATCTGTCTTGACACGGTTTGTGTCAGGTTTTTTGTCTAATTATAAATGAAATGAAGCCTCTAGGTCTTTCTGTAATTAACTTGAAGGGAAATATGCCCATTATAAATCTGCCATGATTTTCTTGTTATTATTGATAAAAACAAAAATATGTCTGTGCTCCTGGAGAGCTGACAAGCACCAACTATGTTTTTAAAAATGCCAAGCATGTTTATGACTCTTCATACATATGTTCTTAAACTTATAAAATTGTGTAGTGGGGTTTTTGCTTTATTTTTAGAATGATTGCCTTTAAGCCCTCCTACTACACTAGCAACAATGCAAAGCAACCCATTTTATTTTTGCCCAAAGAAAAGTTAGGAGAACTTGTGATGGAGGTCTCCTATGAAAGGGTTGAGCACTTACTCCCAGTGGAAAGGAAGCGGAATTGGGGAGCCTGTTAGTGTACACACATTTATCAGGCATCCAGGTGAGTATCTGAGTCCTGCTTATTGGGATTCCCGCCCAGATCTGGTCTACAGTTTCTACCCCTCATGGACAGCTTGCAGGATCACATTATGTTTCTATTCCCCCTAGCTTTGGCTTCCTCCAGGAAAACGTATTCTCTATTTCACTTATAGCTTCCTTAAGGAAAATGGGACTTGAGTCACCAGTGAAATAATACAGAATGTATCAACTCGGGGGAGAGAGATTTTCTAATTTTAACTTCTTCAGAAGTTCGGTTGATGTAAATACTCTGCAGTGAAGTTTGACAAGCTCTGTGTACTCCAGTTCTCATCAAACATCAAACTAAGTTAAGAAAAGAATCGTGAGTTAATGAAATTCTTTATTTCTCTGGTGTCTGTCCTGCTTCATACAGGGATATTTTTTAAACTTCTGCATTTTAAAACCTCTCACAAAGACTTAGCACAGTACTAAATGTCGGATCTCTTTAGAAGGCACCAGAATGACATTGTAACTGCATAGTCATTAACAGATAGAATTTGCTCTTTACCAAATATAACTTTAAATTTGTTTTCATGACCTTTATAAACATTCAGAATTAAGGTGGAATGTAAGCACGGCAGTCTCATTAAATTTAATAAAGTTCAGTAAAAATTATAAATTTAGTAACTATCTTCATAAAACAGTATGTTACCGCCACAGCATTAGATACCGCATTAGAGTTTAAAATTATTAAAAATTACTGAGTATCCATTTAGAATGAGATTTATTTTTATGATTGCAGACACCTCCAAAACAAATTGACAGTCAATTGCAATGCATTTTCAGATGTAAAAGCACCATTAATTACTGTTAATGGTACTTCTCTAATGTATGTAAATACATCATCTGTACCAAAGCTCTTGGCAGTTATTTCTTCTTTCCAGACAGTTTAAAGATCTTAACTTATTAATATTCACAACAAGTAGAAGGATAAACACGTAGTTTTGATGAATGGCAATTGGAGACACACTGTGTTTGGGCTGAGAGTAGATAGTAGCTCATTGGCAATAACTCACAGCTCTACATGAATCAGAATGTGAAACAGAGACTAAGTTTCAAATGATATTCAGAGTCTCTGAAGGACTTTATTCCAAGGTACCTTAGTTTTGAAAATTTTCGACTCAAACTATGCTTACTTCATGGTTTGTCCCAGGCATGTTGAACTCAGTGTATGCTCCTGCCATGGTAAGCATTATTTTTAATTCACTTTATTGGATATGATTGACAAGGACTTTTTCAGGAGCACGTTGTGAGAACAGTGTTTTCTATGTATTATGTCCTTTCATCTCTGCTTGAGCTAGAATATTCATGTTGCTGCTTTAACAGGCTCCATGTTGTAAAGGAGAAAAAAGCTATTCTTTGCTATCTTGCAAACTTCCCCCTGACAAATCCAAATAAGGTGAATGCCTTAGAGACTCACATGTAGGATTTTTAGCAGCTTAAATATGAAATGTGACAACTGGCAGAATTGATACGTCAATATCTGGGTCCTGCTTAAAGGCCACAGTCATTCCTGAGCATCAAGAAAGAAGAAAATACTGTACTCAAATGGTTCGTGATGTGATTTTGTAGCACACAAGATCAGAGGCTCTTTTTCCCATGTGTTTGTTATAACTTCCTCTGAAGGAGACATGGACCATCAGCTTAACCGAAGGATGTTGAATATGGATGAACATTAGAAATCCATTTATCAAATTTAGCAAATAACAATACAGAGATAGAGTTAAATTTTAGTTTTAGAACCACAGTGAGACATATTTTAGATTAAATGCGTTTCTTGCGAAATTTGGCACATGCTTATACTAAAAGTTTTGTTTGTAACTCAACTACTCATCCTTTAATTTAAATGAAAACTATCTTCTTGATGATGACATATCAGGGCTGTGTGTGAGCAAGTCAGCTCATACACACATTATATTGTCTATAAAGTGAAAGTAAAAAGGTTATGGGGAGGATTGAATGCATTGATACCAATAGTGTTAGAAGAGTGGTTCCTGGAATGGAATAAGCACTATGGAAATATTAGCGTTTTTTCTTAATGTGGCCGTTTGTCCCAATGCTATCGATATGTTTCCTGCTAGAATCCTGTTGATACAAATCTACTCAAACTAAAGCCAAGCTCCTGGTGCAGTTGGCAGCATTAGTAGGATAATTTTTCAAACTACAGCCTGTCCTGAGTGATTCCTTGCCTGAAAAACTTAAAAGTTCCATGTGCTTAGCGTGTTTGTGGAAAGGACCATACAAATGTTAACTTTGGCTTCTGTTTTTCAAAGGGACATTTATTATCAAGATACATCAAGCATAACTTGCCACATGAGTATGCTGTGGGAAAGAAGGAAGTGCTAACAGAGGTAGGCAGGAGCCAAGGTGCAGCTTACAAATAGGAGTAATCAAAACGAGAGGAAGCTAGGTTTCGGGCACAGGACTTCTCATTATGCTACATGGAAACTCACCATGATGTTAATGGGTGATGTAAGTGTGAAGACCATCCAGTGTTCCTGACTATTACTCTGTGATTCTTGAGGTATTGACAGGTACTGGGTTTCTCTACCACTCAGGGAGCTCCATGGAGAAGTCAGAGTAAGCTGCCTCATAACGCAATAACAAATGATGGGGAAATATCAGTGGCTTAATCACCTGTAATTGTTCAGCCTTGAAGAACTCAGCAGGGCTCCAGGTAACTTTCATGGCGGATTTTCTCCCAGAGGAGGCTCAGCTTTTTCGTCTACTGATGCCTTTTGCTGTCTTCATCTCAATGTATAATGAGGTATGGAAAAATGACACAGAAACTGTGAAATGGCACGTGTTACCACTCATCTCAACCTGTGAGCCAGAACTGGTCACGTGGCCCTGATCAACTGCCAAGAGGGCTCAGAAACACAGCTTTCCATGTGTCCAGGAATGAGAGAGGAACAGAGCTATTAGTGAGCGCTGTTTTGTGACCTGGCAGAGGTTGCTTGTTTTCGTTTCCACAAAACCAGAAAACAAAGTCAGAACTCATCTGCTGGCATGGGCGTTTGGCATAGCAGTTACAGTGTCACTTAGGACACCGGTATCTCATATCAGAATGTCTGTGTTCGAGACATAGTTCTGTTGGACTGACGCTGTGGCATACCAGGTTGAGCTGCTGCTTGCACTGCCGGCATCTCATATGGGTTCAGGTTCAAGTCCTGGCTGCTACACTTCCAATCCATTTTCCTGTTAATACACCTGGGAAAGCAGTGGAAGATGGCCCAAGTGCTTGGGCCCTTGCTGCCTGTGTGTGAGACCAGGATGAAGCTCCTGACTCCTGGTTTTGGCCAAGCCCAGCCCTGGCTGTTGCGGTCATTTGGAGAATGAACCAGCAGATAGAAGATCTTTCGCTCTATCTCTTGCTCTAACTCTTTCTAGTAAATTAAATTAAATTTTAAAAAGACATAATTCTCTTCCCCATTTTAGATTCCGGATAAAGTGTACTCCCCTGGGCACAGCGGTGATAGCTTAAGTAGTTGGGTCGCTGCCACCAATGAGGACACTCAAATTGAGTTCTTCACTTTGTGAGTCACCCTGGCCCAACCTTTGTTGTTGTAGGCCTTGGGAGAGTGAACCAGTATATGTGACATCTCCGTCTTTCTATGCCTTTCCAATAAATAAACTTAAAAATGTAATTCCTCTTCCAGGATTGCAGGCAGTAGTTAGCAATGAAAGCTAGCCATCACTACACTCCTCTCATAAGCCAGGGCAGTGGGGATTTGGATGCCATGCTTGGTGGTCAGTGCTTTAGAAACTGGTGGAAATATTTTTCTTCTGCTGGTCTCTCTCGTAGGCTTAGATGATTTGAATTCGCTATTGCTCCAGGCTCTGTTGGGTTTGGGATAAAGCAGTTCTCATGCTTTCTGGTTACCACTCTTTATGGCAGCGTTTTAAAAATGTCTCTCCAATTTGTCTGCAATTTAAGTCCTCTCTAGCTTTATGCCCATGCAACAAAACTATTAGAAGTTTTTCATAACTGTGACAAAGAGGAGTGAAACTTATTAACAAAGCTTACATTAAAAGTTGAAAATTGTTTTTTGATCCTGGTGTGAGGCTGATGGCATCAAAGCCTTTTCTAGCTCAAGGCGATCTTGTCGGTGATACCTTGAAGTGCTACTTGATGAGAAATTCAGATCAGCCCCCATTCGAGCCTCGCCATTTCAGTTCAGTTTTCAATTAGATGGAATTTTCTGATGAGTGACACTTTCTACCAATTAACTTTGAAGAAGGAACCCAGCCTTAGAATGTTCTTGAGTCAGAATGTGAGTTAAATGTCAGTGAGATAGGATTCTGGCATGAATGGAGAATAGTGAAGAAAGCCTTGTGAAATGAAGAGTTGCCTTTTCAATTCTTCTACCAATAGTTTGCTCAAATGACTGCTAATCAACTGTTTGTTTAGGTTTTTTTGAGAATAGTTTCAGGCTCTGTGCTGCGCACTTTGATAAGCACCAGTTTGTGTGGCTGGTGTTGTAATGTAACACATTAAGCCACCTCTAGGGATGCCCACATCCCATGTTTGAGTGCATGTGAGTCCCTGCTCTTCTGGCTTGTGATCCAGTTTCCTGCTGATGAGCCTGGGAAGGTAGCAGATGATGGCCCAGATACTTGGGTTCCTGCCATCTGTGTGGGAGACCTGGAGATGAAGTTCCTGGTTCTTAGCTTCAACCTAGTTCACCTCTGGCTATTTTAAGCATTTAGGGCATGAACCAGTGCATGGATGGTTTGTTTCTCTTTCTGTATCTTTGTCCCTCTGTCATTCTGCCTTTCACATAAATCTACTCAAAAAAGTGTTAGTGCCTCTGCAGTCTCCCTTGTCCACGTTTGATGTCCCAAGATGTCCATTGCCTGTGGTTAAGTGTGATCTAAAAATATTATGATAGTGCAATAAAGTGTCTAGGAATTTGAGAGGGAGAGCAAGACACTTTCTTCACATAGTTTTTATTTCAGTATAGAGTATTTCTCCTATTATTACTGCTATTGATGTCTTATTGTGCCTAATTTATAAACTCAATGGTCAAAAGTTTGTATATATGGGAAAACGTTTAGTATGTGCTAGGCTCAGAACTATGTGCACTTTCAGGACTCCATTGTGGTCTAACAACAGTTCTCCATGAACTGGGGGAGAAGGGGGCTACAGCATTTTCTAAAACTGAGAGTTGAGTCATTGAAGAAAGGATAAAATATGGTAAATTGTATCATCAAGTACTTAGCTGTGTTTTCTAGGATAAAATGTCAGAGGAACTGAGACAGGAGAAATCTCTCAGGGTTGGCATAGACCTGTTGCAAGTGGGACAAGATGAGGGAATATTCTGTTGGCTAAATAAAGCAGGAGGAAGTCCCCCTTCCTCCTGGGGAACGAGCATCCAGCACCAAAGCCATAGGCATTTAGTCGGAAGCTGTTTTCCTTGCTGCTCCAGAAAATACCAAGCTTGCCTTGAACTCACAGTAATTGAAAGGGGAAAAAAAAGCAATGACCAGTATCTTCAAAAACATTAACATAAAATCAGTCTCATTTTATTCCCACAGCACATTGATTCCAAGTGGCATTCAGTTAATTTCTAATTGGAACCTGCTGATAATTCTTTTAAAAAGCAATTAAAATCATTGTAAAAAATATTAGTGTGACTGAATCATAACTACTTTAAGTATATTTAGTCAATGTGGGCATTTAATTATCTCTTAAGAGCTAGCATTTTTATTAGATGATTCTTGCAGGTTTTAATTGACACCATCTGTATTTAGCTTTTACTGTATGTTTTGAAAACCATAGAGGTAATATATAAGTTCATTTTCATTGTTAAAAATTCAAGCACTCCAGAGAAATAAAGAGTAGACCATTTAACAGCATCCTGCCTCCTACCCCCTCAATCCTTCTCTTTTAAGTAGAAGTGATAATGGCTTAAAGGCAGGTGCAAAATCTTTGATACTTTTTTGTAGGTTTTTATTTTTGCTGAAGCTCATTAATGACCCTTGGGGAGATAACTGCATTCCGAGATACGTTATTAGACTGATACAGTAAGGGTATCTCAAAAGGAAGAATTAGGGAAGGGCAGTAGAAGGTTTTGGGAGCTGGAAATGATCATGAAATGGCCTCAGTAGATGTTGGTCAGAATTTGTCAACTGTCGGAGTCTATGAGCCTGTGGGTAGAGCACATGGTATTGAGTAGGCTTCTGATGAGAATGTAGGCTTAGTGAAGTGGCTGTTTGCCTATCAGTTTGCCATCCATACTGCAGGTTTATAAGATGGTGTGAACATTTCCATGCCCAAGTAATTCATGTGTGAGGCTCTCCCCGTGGAACATACTTGGTCTGGTGTACATTTCCACTATTCTTGTCCTCCTGGGGGAATGCTGATGGCATGTGTGACAATGATTCTGCTGTTATAAAATTAAATGATCTTGTTAGGGAATTTCAGAAGAACACTTTTAGGTAAGGTTTTTTGGTTTGTTTTAGACTAAAGGAAAAACATTTCAGTTTTTTTTCCTTTTTGAATGAAAGCATGGATAAGTTTTCTCTGAAAGGAGAAACCTGCAGGGAGCATTAAGCATCTGGTGAATGTAGAATGGGTTTGGGAGATTGGATTAGGATATGGAGAGGTGAGTTGGCTGAGCTTGGAAACAGACAGACTTGTAAGATGACAGTCAAAATAGAGATGATGGAAGATGGGAGCTGAATCTAAGGTTGATGAATTGAAGTGGACAAATTTCAGAGACAGCCAGCAATCCAACAGCAGAACTTCACTGTTTGTGTTATACTGCTGGGTTCTATGGGGAAGTCAGAGTTACCCACAATGCCTTGGATTTGTCTAATTTGTGCATGTGGATCAATAGTGGCTGAATAAAGGCTGACAAAAGAGGAAAGACTGAAAAGAGGATATTGTTTGGGTAGGTGGGCAGTTGGCAGAGACTTGATCATAGTGAAATAATAAATTTTTTATTTATACTTTGACTAAAAATTGATAATCCATCATTCCATATCCAATGTCACTATGTCACCTTGAATTCCTGCAGGTTTGGAGGGGCTTCTAGGAAATAATCATCCCCATTTTTCAGGAAAGAAAACTGAAGCTGTTTAAGTGACTTAAAGTTGCAGGAAATTTATATGAGAATCCTTTGTTTGGATCTAGAGTCTTTCGATTCTAACTTTCCCCCACTTTCTATTCTATCCATTCCTTTGCCTCTTCTCAAAAGTGATTTACTTTCCTAATTGTTATTTTAGGCACAGCATGTGATTGTATTCACCATTTGTGCATTCATGCCTGTTGGTGTTTAGAAACTAAAAGTGTGGAATAATGACATTAGATCTATATTCTGGGCCAAGCTGTGGCAACCAAGTTGTGACCTTGGTCACGTTTTTCATATGTGCTGAACTTGAGCTCCTCTGGAGGGCTGTAGAATGGTTTATCCCAGAGGTTCCTTCCAGCTGTAGAATTTGATGGTTTTATGTTTGAATGCTTTGGATGCATTTTAGCATCTCCGAAGTATACTTGGATGTGCAAGACTGAGTCTGTTATGTTACTTCATCACACATGTTTTGCATGGCTTACTATAATGCATGAAATTTGCAAGCATTTCTTTTCAGCAATGACAAAGGATAAGATCCCAAACTCTTGCCCTTGTGGAACTTCAAGTATCTCAGAATCTTTCTTGAACCCCTTAAGACATGTTGATGTTGTGTTTGTTCATGGAAAGAAGTTGAAAGGGATCCATAACAAACATTAGTTCAAATGGAATTGCTGATTTCAGGACAGACCATGCTGCTGCGATTGCTTTAAAAAATGTAATTTTCACACTTTGATAACTTCCATGACACCATGCAAGGCACAGTTCATATTCCCAACATTTTTTTTTTTTTTGAGAATTTGG
Organism: Oryctolagus cuniculus; assembly: GCF_051225735.1. Lineage (NCBI taxonomy): Eukaryota > Metazoa > Chordata > Mammalia > Lagomorpha > Leporidae > Oryctolagus > Oryctolagus cuniculus. The sequence goes on from NC_142876.1 coordinate 90,961,533, forward strand.
TTTGCTTCCTTATGGTAATGGATCCTAGTGCACAGTAGGATATAATTCATGTAAAAGTTGGTTGGACCAATTTAAAAACCCAACTTGTAAACTGTTAAGTGCATTGACTTTGCTAACCCATAAGTCTCTCATTTCTCTTCTTTTAATTTGGTTTTCTCTGCTGAGTAGTGTTGATTTTTGCTAAATCTTGGGAGGAGAGGACTGAGTGCTATTCTATGTCAGAATGGTTATATGATGTTGAATGAGGTACTACTTCATTTTTAAGTCCAAGTGTCAGATATATATTTATCTATTCCTCTGTGCCCACAATATTGGCAAGGAAATGCATGCTTTGGTGTACTTGAGATCTGTACTTGACTGCTTTCCCATTGATGAATATTTATTACAATGTTGCTAATAGGTAAGGGTGATAAAGCCAGATGCCTAATTTCCTTCTATGAAGAACAGTGACTGGGAAGTCTTAACTGGGATTTCTGTCTTTTTGGTTAACTTTAGTATCCTTTTGCTTTAACTTGAATAGTTTATAAATTCTGTTCTCTCTTAGTTTTCAGAAAGAAATTGCAAATAAAATATAAGTTATCAATTACTTCAGGTGTAGAAATCCCAATGGTCAGAATTTGCAGTCAGTTTCTCCCTGCACTATAGAATTAATGATCCACGATCATATTTAGAATGCTATTTTAATAGAAAAGCATCTTGAGAAATAAATAATAACTATTATACTGTACTTGAATATCATGTCTAGATTACTTATGTTTGCAAAGACTTTTTTATGCTTTGGAAGCTGTAAGTTTAATGTACTATATGCATTGGCATCAAGGGAATGGAAATATGAGTTTGAGTTAGAATTGCTTTGGAGGGGCTAGTGCCGTGGTGAGGCAGGTAAAGCCATCACCTGCAGTGCTGGCATCCTATATGAGCACCAGTTTGTGTCCCAGCTCCTCCACTTAATATCCAGCTCTCTGCTATGTGCTGTAAAAGTAGTAGAACACGGCCCACATCCTTGGGCCCCTGCACCCACAGGTAAGACCGGGAAGAAGCTCCTAGTTTCTAGTTTCGAATTGGCCTAGCTCCGGCTGTTGTGGCCATTGGAGTGATACAGCAAATGGAAGAGCTCCCTCTCTGTCTACACCTCTGCCTCTCTGTAACTCTCTGCTTTTCAAATACATAAATAAATCTTAAAAAAGTTGCTTTGGAGAATATTTTAATGTTTCATTTTGGTAGTTTAATATATTTATACATGCCTATTCATATGTACTTCAGCAAATTACAGTATTTTCGTGATTGATTTTTAATTGACTTTCAGAGCTTAAGAACCATTTGATGATAAAATTAAGGGATCACATAAACAAGACTAGTGTCTACTAATACTAACTGATAGAATTAAAAAGGAGAGAATGATCCAACGTGCGAAGCAGGATACACAGCAGACTCATAAAATGGCAGGTGTCCTAAATAGCACTCTGGCCTCAGAATCAGCCCTTAAGCCATTTGGAACTGCTGAACAGCCCATGAGAGTATTTTAGGCATGGAAAGCCAAGACAATCTGGCAAAAAAAAAAAAAAAATGACGTAAACGAAAGATCTCTGCGAGTGAGATCCCAGTGGAAAGAACGGGGCCTTCAAAGAAGGAGGTACCTTTTTCTGAAGGGAGGAGAAAACTTCCACTTTGACTGTGACCTTGTCTAAATAAGATCAGAGTTGGCAAACTCAAAAGGCTTCCATAGCCTTGGCAACTCATGACAAGAGCCTAGGATGTTTACTGACGCCATAAACAAGAGTGTCAATTGACTAAGTTCTTTTTTTTTAAAGTTGTTTACTTTTCCTTATTTTCTGGTTTGCCTACTGATATCATACAGTATTCATCCTTTGATTTCCTATCTTTATTAGTTGTTTTTTATAATTGGTTGGGTTTAAGATTTCTTGGCCAGCAATCTAATTACATCTAATTATTAAATCTCAGAATAACCTTGTGGTTTCCCAATGTTTTGTCCTAAATAATATGCATCCTATACTGGCTTCTAAGGCTTTCTTAGAGCAGGACCTACTATAAGGATATGGTTTTCAAAGTTAAAAGAAATGCATAAAAGAAGTGAACAGCAGCTAATATCCAAGTTAGGATGAAATATTTTGATTTTCTCAGCCTGTTCAGTTTGTGTTTCTGAAGAAAAAAAACACACTGGCTGAGAATACACTTTTGTATCTGGTACTGTGCTAGCCAGAGTTGAGACTGAGCTACAATGTAATAGATAACCTGGTCGGTTTGATTAATTTGAGAGAGACACAGAGAAACAGATTTAGTTTCTACTTATTATTTCTCATTAAGTCTCTCATTATAACCTTATGGGAACAAGGAATATTTTTTACTCATTGAGTTTTTAGTACTTTGTTGTGAAGGTAAAGGTGTTATTTTGTTGGTTACTATAGCCGTTCTCATTGCTTGTGATTTCCACTTGGATCCTTACTTGACCTTAAAAATGGTTGACTGGCAAAGTAAGCCTCAGAGTTCCAACTGGTGGCCAGTAGCTTGAGCTGAACATCAGTAGTATTTGGTTCAGAGCTTCTGTCATAAATGATCACAAAAATGGTAGCTTCAAACCTCTGAAATGTGTTCTCTTACAGTTCTGGAAGCCAAAAGTCTGAATCAAGTTGTCAGCGGGGCCATCCACCCTCTATCAGTGTATCCTTTCTTGTCTCTTCTGTGTTCTAGTGACTCCTGTTATTTGTAGGCTCAGGACACTCTACCTCCAGTCTTTGTCTTTACATGACCTCCCTCTCTGCATTCTGTGTCCACTTTCTCATTTAATAGAATACCACTGGATTTAAGGCCCACTTTAAGTAGGGTTTTTTTTTTTTTTGTCATGAGGTCCTTAATTACATCTGTGAAGGCATTAAGATCAAGTAAGAGATGACTTGCATCTGGAAGTGTGATGTGACCCCACCTGACTTTCTCAAGTAGTTCAGTCTATATGCTTCTCTTCAGTGCTCCGGTCCCCAATAGCTGCCTGGGACAGACTATGAAAACTCAGCAGTTCTTGTGGGCACCTTTGTGAGTGACCCACACCTGCATCCCCACTGACTTCCCTACTCAGCTGTTTATTTAAGGCATACTGTTTCATCTCAATGGAAATGTATTCCAAATTTCAAACAGGCAAAACACAATTCAACATTGGGAACAGAACAACATCAGGATGTAGTGGATGAAGCACAGGTATTAGAGCTACAGGTGGTTTCATTTCCCTGTCTATATCTTGTCTTGTAAGTCAGCGACAAAGGGAGCCCTCTGTTGTGTGATACTAGCATGTATCTTTTCCTAAGAACTGGAAATAGGCTACTTCTAATCTCATTCATGCAGTTGTGTCAGCATTCATTTCTTCTGGATTGATAGACTGTTGGCATTAGTTCTTTGCCACGTGGGACTTTTTAATGGGCAACTTGCTTTCTCTGATGAAACAAATGAGAAAGATGGAGTCACAGTCTCTTATAAATGAATCACAGTCTATTTTTTAAAAGAGAATTCATGAGGTCTAGTCCCAGACCCTAAAGGAGAGGGAATTAGAACAACAGTGTGAATGGCAGGAATGTGGGATCATTAGGAGCCATTATTCTCCCCCCACCCCAAACCATCTTACTATTTTTCTTTGGAGTATCTCCTGGTATTTCTAGCTTGGGATCTATATCAACTCTTCTGTGCACAGAGGGGCCAGATGTCAGATTGGAATATGGAAGCTTACAAGGTTACAGAGCAGGCTTGGGAAGCCGCACCGAGCATCAGTAACAACTCTGTGATGAGAACCTCAATCACCTGAGATCCTGGAGAGTCATTACATCCTGAATTATTTTGCTACATGATTACACATGAACTATAGAGCTTCAGAAATAAACCACTCTAGCAGGCCAGGAGGGAACAATATGAGCAGTCATTTAGAATGTGCTGTTGCAGAGAGAATAGCTAAATGGCAGTTCTTTGAAACCACTTTACTAAACTATGGTTTGTGTAGCCTCCTTGTAATAAGCCGTAGCAGCTACACTTTCATTCCTTCTCCTAAAGACCCAGTTCTGAAAGCCCCATTTCAGGAGGAAATTCTTGAGAGAACACGGAACATCATTTCTAGGCATTTCCAATTCTATATAATTAGAATAGAAAGACTTTCAAGTCAGCTTCAGGTTTTAGCTTGTTATATAAATAAGTTCACAGGAATCTCAAATGCTTTACAGAAATCTGACAGCAACTATAAAAGGCTTTTGAACATTTTTGTTGCCAAAGTCCCAGGGATTGCTGGAATCTTAAATAGCCCGTTTTAAGCTCCAATTCAGAGGCTTTTTGTCATGTTTAATAATGTGGTGAATAATTCCTTTTTTGTTAGTCGTTTCCTCTTTTATAATCCACAAGGATCTTTGAGCCGTGCAATGGATATTTTCTGGAGCTATAAATTAAAGGTCCTTTCGATCCCAAACTTAAAATAGCTTTTTAATGTACCACTTCTGTAAATCCATTTATCTGGGCCTAAAGATTCATTAAAACGCATTTATGTGAAAGCATTATATTACGTACACTTCCAATTCGGAGAGTGATCGTTTTGAAATGAGAGTGCCATGGAAGATGTTAGATATTCTTGCATACAGGAAGGAAGTTTAATAGGAAGAAAATTATTTGTAGGACAGATTAAGTGTTAGAGCTATCATGCTTTTATTCTTTCTCTTTCTTTTAAAGAATAAGGAAAGGGAGAACTTTGGTCCAGGGTCCAATGACCACACCTGCCACAGGATCCATGAGTAGTATTCATGAGATCTGTAAATTTGAGAGAAAAAAATTACAGCTTTACTTACTAACTTCTATGTAGAATTTAGCCTTTCTTTCATGTAGTAATGTGGGTAAAACCATTGTACCACTGACAGCACTTGTAACTTTGTGACCAATAGAAATCAGAGATATTCTCTTATCATAAGGCTATAAATATTCTAAATAACATTTGTGTTTAATATTACTTTAAAAATGCAGAGTTATTGACTTGTCATTGACTCATTACTTCATGTCTTAATAAAAATACATTATCACAAATATGTTTTAAAGTTTTTTGATAATTGTATTTCAGTATTTGTATTCCAACACTTGGGACACTGTTCTATAAAAATTTTTTTCTTAGAAGGAATGGATAGGCTTCATCTGGTAGCCAGAGAAGTTCATATACACACACACACACAAACATAAACACACACATACACACACACACTATACTAGAACATCTAATGAACTGGATGTGAGTAAGGAGACCAAGCATTCACTGAGCTTATGTTGGATACCAAGCATTTGCAATGTATAATGTCAGTCTCTGCACCAATCTTGTGAGGTAGAGATCATTAGCATTCATATTTTACAGATTCCAGATCAGATACCTAGAGATGCTGATAACAAGTCCCCTGAGATGGCCTCCAAGAGCCCTCTCCTTTTCTGCATCTACTCTCTTGTGAAATCCTTGCCCACAATGCATCATGTTGATATCATGGATGAGTAGTGTATGATGAAAGTGTCACTGTGCCTGTCCTGAGGCTAGGTCATCACAGCTTACTCATGTTGGGGAAGTTAACATTTTTTGAGAATGAAGGCAGACCTATGGGGAGCGTCTTTGGCAAAGGATGTGTTTTCCTCCCAATAGCCAGTGCCACCTTCCCAGTTTTGAAAGTGAGCTGTTTCAGAGGCAGATCCTTCACCCTCAGTGATGTCTGCAGATGGCAGAGTTTTGGTTCTGCTCCCTCAACACTCTGAGCCAGAACCCTTCAGCCAAGCTGCTTCTGGAATCCCTGACCCACAGAACCCATGTGAGACAGTAATTCTGTATGGTTATGTCAGGTCATTGAGTTGGGTTGTAGAGTGTTAAGTGTCAATGGATAATGGATGCATGAGGTTTGTGTACTTTTCTCAAAGTAATATCAGTGGTGTATGATAGAGGCAGGATGGGAACTTGGGAATTGGTGATGAATTTATCTTGCTCCTTGATTAGCAGGACAGATGATCAGAGAATCTTGAATCCTTTCTCTAAATCTCCTTCTCACACTTGTCTTTCTCTATCCCTTTCCTGTGCCATAATCATGTGGCACCTAACAACTATGATGTATGGGCCATCTATTTCCTCTCTTGATCCCATTAAATTTTTAGATGCAATAAAATCATTTAACAAAAATACCAGATAAAATTTTACTTTGAATGTATGTTCTGCATTGTGTTATAAGTACTAAAACCCCTCCTAAGAACAATAAAAAAATCATGAATGTAATGGTCTTAGCAGCCTGATATCACAGGAAATAGATAAAAATTTCACTTGATTTTGACAGTACCCTCATTGTATAGTATTGTGTCCATTTTCTAGATGATTAGATTGGGTTCAGTATTAAAGGGACTTAATAAAGTGCCTTGGTTTTTCTCTATCAAAAGCAAAAGTAGAACCTCTTGCTTATATAAAAGGTATTAAAAGAAAAAACAAGGGTCAGCAAGCTAACGTATAAAGCATTTGTTAGAAGTAATGCCTTTCCTGCTTGCATATCTGAGAATATCTGAGGCTTTTAATTTTGTGTGTGGGGTGGAGGAATATAGTAAAGATCTTGGATAAAGATCTTTCTGTATTTGAATATATATTCCCAAACCAGGACAAGTCATGTGCATGCAAGAATAAATTGATATGTGGATTATCCCTTGACCTTTTGGTGACATTAAAACAAAACAAGAGTCAGTGAAATAATATATCTCCACAGTGTTCTAATCCCATTGATACAAAAACATAATTTAAAGAGCAAGCACTGATTCTCCCTGTTGATCTTCCATCTGATTTTTAAATAACATTTTCATTATGGTTGCTATAGTAGAGTGATTGCTAGTTAAAAGGAATATTCAGAGGCAACTCTAATATCAATGTTTAAACTTGGAAGTATCACTTTGACAGAGAGATGGGGTACTTTGAGAATTACTGTAAACTAGCTGATACGTACTAATTGTATTAAAAATGTTCTTTAAAAATACTTCTCTTAAACAGTCCATTCCATATGATAAAATTTGCCAAGAAACTGCCAATAGACTTAGTGATTCACAAAAATAATAATAAAAACACATTTCCTTTAGAGTCAAAGTATTTGTCAGACACAGCACATTCATAGGGTTACTTAATCACACTAATTTACTCAGAGCTTCTCAGTGACAATCAGAAAAGGATCAGCAACCGATTAAAAGAGTAAACCAAGAAAACTGTGATGCCTTGTGTATCAAAAATGGTTATTAACTGTATTTCCAGTTCTGTATATTCTTCCAGAGTCTCACTGTGCACTGACAGAATGTGACCTCTCTTGAACCCAGCTGGTACTTGAGGTGGCCTCTGTGAACAGAATAAACCTAGCACATGCTCATATGTGCACTCTGTTTCTCTCCTCTTCTCTTCCCCATGCCTTTCCTGGATGCTTTCCCTGGGAATCCACCCTTTACATTCTGAGGGAAGACCAACCATGGCAGAAGCCAGCCATGAGGCCTAAGTATTCTAGCCAACAGTCCCTGCTGAAACTTGAGATGGCAGCTCGCACCAAGTGCAGGACTATTCATGTCAGGCCCCCCTAAAATAAGCTCTTAAAATGCAATTCAGCTGAAGAAGAATTTTAATCACATCTACAAATCCTTTTACAGAGGTGTCTAGACTACTGTTGGATTGAATAACTGAGGATCGTTGTTCAGCTTGGCCAAATTGACAGCTGCAAAAGCCATCACAGACTTTATGAAAATGTCATCATTTATAAATATAGCTTGGATTTCTATGTCTTGTCTGTCATTCTACAGTGTAAGTCAAAGCTAGAGTTTCTGGGGTGGGGACACACTGTCATAGTTAGTGCATGCAGTGTAAACCTTGGGTTTTGGACCATCTTATTGAGACCTTATTCGTGTTAATTCACCTTTCAAAAGAGTGCTACAACAGAGTGGAGCTTGTGCAAGTAGTTACAATTGGATGGTACCTAAGATTATGTTTGTAATACAAGCCCCTAGGTAAGCTTGGGAGGCCTTGGCTTTGTCAGAGAATGTTGTTACCTGCTGTCAGCTCTGCCCCAGCTTCAGTGGGCACCAAGGCAATTCATAGAAGTCTAGATTAGCATAAAGGATGAGTTCATTTATTTCTCAGAAATTTTATTCAGGTGCTTGGTGGACAGCAGAGCATTATGTTCAGAGTTTAAAATGTGACTATAACAGAAACGTGGAATACCTGCATCCCAAGGTTTATTAAGTCATGTAATGAGAAAACCAGTGTAGATCAGAGTCATTTTCTAATATGGAAACTTGCAGCTATTTGTGTTGAGGGGACAAGGAGACTAAAGGAAGAAGGGAAGAAGGTGTGTTTGGAGGAGAAGAGAGAGGGAAAGGAAAATGTTTGAATTTGAATAAGATTAATAAGATTACTAGAGTAGACAGAGGCTGGTTAATACCCTATAGGGCAATAAAGCCATAGCCTTTTGATTATCTTTCATATGAGAAAAAACTACACTTTATCTGTAACCTACAGTGGCTGTACAGTTATCAGAATGTAAAAAAAAAAAACACGGGGATAATCTCTTAGAGAATTCAGTAATGCTGGTTGGGCATGTTAGACTGTATCCTGTTTTGTTGCTGAATGAGTCTGCCACATCTACCACTAACACCCCACACTTAGCTTATTTTCAAATTTCTGGTAGCTTTTATTTATTTATTTATTTGGAAGGTAGACTTACAGAAAGAGATCTTGTGTCTGCTGGTTTACTTGCCACATGACTGCAACAGCTACAGTTGGGCCAGTCTGAAGCCAGGAACCCAGACCTTCATCCTGGCCTCCCACATGAGTATCCGGAACAGGTGCATGCGCTGTCATGTTCCCAGATGTGTTGGCAGGGAGCTGGATCAGAAGGAGCATAGCTGGGACTTGAGCCAGCACTCCCATATGGAATGTGGGCACCCCAGGTGGCAACTTAACCCACTGTACACAATGCCTGCCCCAAACATTATTTTTAAACAGAACCACATTAATTTTTGTGTCGTAATAGCTGCCACAGTGAAATTATTAGAAAAGTGGATGTGTTCTAGAAACATGACATTAAACAAATCTTACAAGAGTGTCTCTTCTTCCTTCAAATTAGTCTGAAACACTGGATATAGATGACCAAAGATTATAAAAGTATAGCCATGGGGTAGGCATCGAGGAACAGCAGGTTCAGCTTCTGCTTGTTCTGTCATATCGAAACACTTGTTTGAGTCCTGGCTGCTCCATTTCCCTTCCCATTCCCTGCTAAAGTACCTGGGAAAGATGGCAAAAGTACTTCGGCCCCTGCCACCCACATAGGAGACCAGGATAGAGTTCTAGGATCTGGTTTTGGCCTGGCACAGATCTGGCTGTTGAAGTCATTCTGGGAGTGAACCATTCGATAGAAGATTAGAAGTTAACTATCTCTCTTATTCTCTCTCCATCTCTTTACTGCTTTCTCTACCTTTCAAATAAACAAACATAAATCTTTAAAATTTCTTAAAAATTATGTAGCCATGTATGCAAACATCCATAGATGCCCTAGTTTTCATAACACAATTGTACTCTATGAACAGTAAAAGCTGATAAAACTAAAAATATTTTGTAGATGAAAAGATTTATAAACATAGGCAAATAGGATAGATTCCAGTAGTAACCCAACAGGGAAGTTTGAAGTGAAATGTGATCTGTTTATCATCTGTTTTTGCTGCTCTCAGCTGTGCATGGAGCTGTCTTGAGTGAGGATACTCTGTTTTCATTAACATTTTGTCTAATTTTCACCTGAACATCTACTTCTCATTTGTCTATGCATTTACTGTGTGCCAGTGTTATACATGGCGCTGTTAAGATTCTTAAATGGAAGTGACATCCATTTTCAAGAAATAAGTGTTTCATTCATGAAGGGTACTTCCAGGTTTATGGTAAATTTGTTCTCATTTTTAGTTTGTTCTTCAGACAAATAGTGTAATATATACTGATCTTCCTTATTCGTAGTGAATATTTTCTACTAAATCTATCTTTTTATGATTCCAGAATGCCAGCTTCAGTTTTTTTATTAATTCATACTGACCTAGTGTGGAGATGTCTATCTCAGCTTAATGGCCATTTATAATATATGGATGGCGTTCCCCTGCCATTACTGTTTAATGAATTGGCTCCTGATCCAATAGAGTCTAATAAAGATAATCACTAGAATACATTGTCTTTCTGCAGTGCCCTAGAAACTTTTTTTATTTTCCCCATTGAATATGTTTGGCCTATAGTATCCATTTTCCACCTCTTTGCTGCACTCTCCTCACCCTGTTTTTCATTATTTAGTCCAAGTGTGTGCATTTTTATACTTAATTTATTTACCCAGGTCAGAGTGACAGTCTTCTTTATGGAGAGCTTTAAAAAGCACCAGCCTACATGACTGCTGGGAGGACAGAAGACCTTCTTCAATATTGACAAGATGTAGACTTAACTTCCATGTAGTCAATCAAGTTTTTTGTAGTGTTTTTAAAAATCAAGGATTCCAGGCCAACATTCTGGTATAGTGGGTAAAGCTGTTGCCTTGTATGCCAGCATCTCACATCTCATATGACCCAAATGTTTGGGCTTTTGCCACCCAAACTAGGGACTCAAAGGAAGCTCCTGACTCCTGGATGTGGCCTGGCCATCTGGGGAATGAACCAGCAGGTGGAAGATCTCTCTCTTTCTATGCAGATTTGAATTTCAAATAAACAAACATATCTTCGGGAAAAAGAAAAAATGAAACAAGGATTTATCTGAGAGTCCATATCCTAGCTGGTCACTTTTTTGCTGGGCTCTGAATTTGAAGTAAGTGTTAAAAATCAGTTTGGCGGGCCATCAAAGAAGGAGGTACCTTTTTCTGAAGGGAGGAGAGAACTTCCACTTTGACTATGGCCTTGTCTAAATAAGATCACAGCTGGCAAACTCAAGAGGCTTCCATAGCCTTGGCAGCTCATGACAAGACCCTCGGGTGGCGACTGACGTCATAAATAAAAGTGTCAGTTGTTAAATCAAGAACAGGAGTCACTGTGCACCTGCTCCCCATGTAGGATCTCTGTCCTTTAATGTGTTGTACAATGTGAGTTAATGCTATTCTACTAGTATTCAAACAGTACTTTACACTTTGTGTGTTTGTGTGGGTGCAAACTGTTGAAATATTTACTTAGTATAGGGTTGATCTTCTGCATATAAAAATAACTGAAAAAAGTTCTCTCTGTATTTTACAGTTCTGCAGGTTTATTATGATTGTATCTTCCATTACAGTTTCACACAGAATAGTTTAAATGGCCTGAAATTCCCTATAGAAAAGCTTTGGTAACCATTATTTTTTATTTATTCATTTTTTGCTTTTTAGTTTTGCTTTTTGTGGAATGCCATGTAGTTGAAATCATGCAGTACTTATTAGTGTGAATTGAAATTTCTCCCATGTATTCTCATGGCTTGATAGATTTCTTTCAATAATAGAATATTATCCCACTATATGAATTAACCACAGCTTGTTATGTTTTCACTTATTGAAGGACAATTTATTATGAGTATAGTTAATGTAAATTTCTCTGAACAGATTTTTTTTTGTATCAGGATAAGTTTTCAACCAGTTAGGTAAATGCATAGGGGCTTGGTTGCTGGATTCTATGTTGAGATGATGCTTAAGCTTATCAGAAACTACCACACTGTTTTCTAAAGTTACTGTATCATTTTACATTTCCATCAACAATAAACGAGAGTTCCTGCCACTCTGCTTTGTCACCAGTATATGCTATTGTCAGGGTTTTTTTGTCAGGTTTTTTTTTTTTCGAGGGCGATGGAAATTAGTTACTCTAATAAGTCCACAGTGTTACCTTATTGTTACGGTGTGTAATTCCTTAAAAACACTGGGGTGGTATCTTTTCACATGCTTATTTTCCATTTATGTATCTTTGTTGATGGGGTAGCTATTTAAATACTTTGCCCATATTTATTAGTGATGCTTGTTATTTTATTGTTGAGATTAAAGGGCTTTTTTTTTTTTCCTATTTTGGGTATGAGGTCTTCATCAGGTTTGTTTAGTGTGACTGTTTTCTAGCACTCTATGGCTTTTCTTCTTTTACTCTTTGAGCAGTATCTTTTGAGGACAATGAGGCTTTAATTTTAATAATGATAAAGTATACTTCACTACATTTTTTCTCTCATGGATCATTATTTTGGTTTAATAATTAGAAACTAATTACCAGTTAAGCCAAGATTTTTTTCTTGTGTTCTAAAAATTTTATGGCTTCGTATTTTGAGGTAATTTTTGTGAAAGCTAAAAGGCCTGTGTTAAAAACCTTTCTGGTGGTATATGGATGTCCAGTTGTTCCAGCACTCTTTATCAATAAAAAAAACTATCTCAATTGAATCATCTATGCTACTTTGTCAAAGACAAATGTGGGTTTATTTCTAGGATGTCTTTAGTTCTGTTGATTTATTTATGTATTCTGTCACCAAAATATGTGGTCTTTTAATTTTTCTTTTTAAAATTTTTATTAATGCATTTTTATTTTATTAGCGCGCAAGAGAGAAATCTTCACCTGCTGGGTCACTTCCCCCAGTGCCCACAATAACTGAAGTTGGGCAAGGCCAAAGCCAGGGCACCATGATCTCAATCAAGGTCTTCCTTGTGGATGTCAGAGACTCAAATACATGAGCCATCATCTCATACCAGGTTGCATATTATCAGGAAGCTGGAATCATAAGTGAGGTGGGACCCAAGAAGTCAGATATGGAATGTGTGTATCCCAGTTGGTGTTTTCACTGCTAAACCAAAAGCTGGTTCCCCCAACCCCACCCAGTGCTGTCTTGATTACTGTAGTTTTACAGTGAGGCTTGAAATTGGATCATTTCAGTCCTCTAACTTTGCTCTTCAGTTTTGTGCTGGTTACTCTGAATCTTTTGCCTTTTCATATGAACTTGAGAATCCTTTAATTGATAACTGCAGAATAACATTTTGGGATTTTGATTCTGGCTGTATTGACTCTGTAAATCAAGTAGAGAAGAACTCACTTCTTAATAATTGAGTCTTGCTATCTATGGACATGGAGTATCAATCCATTTATTTAAATCTTCTTACATTTATCATAATTGTATGAATTTTTCATGTAAATCTTATTCATATTTTATTAGATTTACATCTGTTTTTTAATTTCAAATTCTTTTTTTTAACTTTTATTTAATGAATATAAATTTCCAAAGTATGGCTTATGGATTACAATGGCTTCCCCCCCATAACGTCCCTCCCACCCACAACCCTCCCCTTTCCCACTCCCTCTCCCCTTCCATTCACATCAAGATTCATTTTTGATTCTCTTTATATACAGATCAGTTTAGCATACATTAAGTAAAGATTTCAACAGTTTGCTCCCACACAGAAACATAAAGTGAAAAATAATAGATGATTTTTTAAATAATGATGAAATCAGATCAGTCCTGTGGGGAGCAACTGGGAGCAACTCGGACTAGACTAAGTTACTGGAATTAAGACTTATTCTATGCATCTGCTTTCCCACAATATGGCACTGAGAAGGGAAACTGCTTCTACACAGCTGCCTCCAGTTCAACCAATAAACTGTGGGACCTGCTCCTGATTGGAGGAGAGCAGCGTACTCGGCGTGTGGGTAGCAGAGTTGGGATTGGTGGAAGAGGACTATAAAGGAGGAGAGAGACAGCATGCACCAGGAACATCTAAGGGGAACATCTAAGGGAACGCCTGTGCAGCCCCCGAGAGAGCCGGCCGGCGGTGTGCCGCTCCCCTGCGGAAGTGGGGAATGTGGCCAGGGGGAACTGCCCTTCCACGGAGGTGGAAGGGATAGTAGCCAACCCGGGAAGAACCAGCAGCAAACCCGGGGAGGGCCGAGCAGACGAAAGAACAGCGCAGGGTTCAGTGTTGCTCCTCCACGAAGAGGGGGAGCGACATAATGGTGCCGTGACTCGGATATGAAGCCTAGGCAGGGCTTAGTGTCGTTCCCCCATGAAGACGGGGAGCGACAAGACCTATTGTCATGTTTAATCCCAGTGAGAGTCAAGTTGGGAATTGATAATTTCTTCTACTTCTTTTTTTTTTTTTTTTTTTTTTACAGAAGATCGGTTTAGTATACATTAAGTAAAGATTTCAACAGTTTGCACCCCCATAGAAACACAAAGCGAAATATACTGTTTGAGTACTCATTATAGCATTAAGTCTCAATGTACAGCACATTAAGGACAGAGATCCTACATGAGGAGTAAGTGCACAGTGACTCCTGTTGTTGACTTTACAAATTGACACTCTTGTTTATGGCCTCAGTAATCTCCCCATGCTCCAGTCATGTGTTTCCAAGGCTATGGAAGCCCCTTGAGTTCTCCGACTCTTACCTTGTTTAGACAAGGTCATAGTCAAAGTGGAGGTTCTCTCCTCCCTTCAGAGAAAGGTACCTCCTTCTTTGAAGACCTGTTCTTTCCACTGGGATCTCACTCACAGAGATCTTTCATTTAGGTTTGTTTGTTTGTTTGTTTGTTTTTTGCCAGAGTGTCTTGGCTTTCCATGCTTGAAATACTCTCATGGGCTTTTCAGCCAGATCCGAATGCCTTTAGGGCTGATTCTGAGGCCAGAGTGCTGTTTAGGACATCTGCCATTCTATGAGTCTGCTGAGTATCTCGCTTCCCGTGTTGGATCACTCTCCCCTTTATTTATTCTATTGGTTAGTATTAGCAGGTACTAGACTTGTTTATGTGCTCCCTTTGACTCTTAGTCCTTTCATTATGATCAATTGTGAACTGAAATTGATCACTTGGACTAGTGAGATGGCATTGGTACATGCCACCTTGATGGGATTGAATTCGAGTCCCCTGGTATGTTTCTAACTCTACCATCTGTCTTTTTAATTTCAAATTCTTATTATTTGCTGTTCCCTGAAAAGTAGTTGACTCTTCCAAAATTGACTGTCAGCCTACACCATTGTTACAATGGCTGGTTGGCTCTAGAAATGTTTTGGTCAGACTTTTCATAATTTCTCTGTAGTTCAGCTACGTCATTTAAGGACACGGACAGTTTTATTTCCTTCTTCCCAATCTGTACATGTTCCTTTACTTTTCTTGTTTTATTGCTCATCCATAAATTCTAATACATTGATAGGAATATTGATAGGAACTTAGGAACTTAGCCTCAGTAACATTAGTTTATTATGGCTTCTACAGAAAAACACCACTAATTGAATAGCTTAAAACAGTAGAAATTTCTTTGCTTGTTGTTCTGGAATCTAGGAACTGAAAACTGAGATGCTAAGAGGGCCAAATTGCTAGGCAGGGTAGAAAACCTATTTCATATCTCATTCAGACTCTGGTTGCTGTGTACATTGTTAGATGGTGATTGTGCTACTGTGGTCATTCTCTCTCTGGTCACATTGGCTTCTCCCTTAGAGTCTGTGTGACTTCTCCTTGCCTCTCACTTAAAAGGACGTCTGTGAGGGCATTTAGAGACTACTCACATAATTCAAGGTAATCTGATCTTGAAATCCATAATTTAACTATAGCTGCCAAGATGATTCTTTCAAATAAAGTAACATTTACATGTTTTAAGAATTAGAACCATTGGCCATCAGATAATCTGTTTTGCTGTTCTTAAAGCAGAAGTATCTAATTTCTCACCATTAAGAATGGGTTATTAGGTTAGCTCTAGACATTTTGTGGAATTTTGTGGAAGTTTTATCCATAGTTTGCGCAAAAAATTTTTTTTGACAGGCAGAGTGGACAGTGAGAGAGAGAGAGAGAGACAGAGAGAAAGGTCTTCCTTTTGCTGTTGGTTCACCCTCCAATGGCCGCTGCGGCCAGCACGCTGCAGCCGGCGCATCGCGCTGATCCAAAGCCAGGAACCAGGTGCTTCTCCTGGTCTCCCGTGGGGTGCAGGGCCCAAGCACTTGGGCCATCCTCCACTGCACTCCTGGGCCACAGCAGAGAGCTGGCCCGGAAGAGGGGCAACCAGGACAGAATCCGGCGCCCCAACCGGGACTAGAACCCGGTGCGCCGGCACCACAAGGCGGAGGATTAGCCTATTGAGCCATGGCGCTGGCCACAAAATTTTAATTATGAAGTAGAGTAGGATTTTTCAAGCAGTTTTCTGTATCTATTGATGTGATGTATTTTTCATTGTCTAGCCTGTTGACAGGAAGAGTAAATCATTTTTTAAAGTTCAGCCAACTTCTGTATCTGGAATAAATCCTACTTGGTTGTGTTGTGTAATTTTCACACAGGATAAGCTTAAGCAACATTTTGTTGCATTAAAATATTATAGATACACAGTACATAGACATGCATTCTATTTTCTCCTTACAGAGATACTAATATCTTTTGCTCTGTGCTGCTAGGGACATGTTTCTGTGATCTTTTCAGAAAATGAGCAAGATGTTTTAGACTATATCTTCTGGACTTCTATCTCAGTAATTGCTGCATTGTTCTGAGGTGTAAGAATTAATGTAATTTTTGCACACATTAAAGGATGTCTGAGTTCCAAACCACACATTGTGAGATACTGTTAGGTGGCAGTCTTAGGGTTGATGACAAGGAGTTAGATGGAAACAGAGTATTTTGCTTTAGTTTTGGTAACTGAGTCTCCTCCTTTAAAGGCACTTTGATTCTGCTATATAGTCTGATAGGACAAGATTGCGTACACTCTGTCTTCTTACTTCAGTTTGCATTTTATTCATCACACGTTGCATGGCATCCCAGCAGCTATGTTGGTCACAAGTAGAGAGTGATCACCAGGATAACATCTGTGAACTCAAAGAAACTTCTGGTTAGTAGGGTCACTAGACAGATGTCATCCATTAGCATTCCACAAGATCACTGGGAAAACCCATTTATCAAATAATGCTATGCTTTCAGACCTGTTGAACTAAAGAGAGTGCACTACATAGGCAGGAGCTGAATGGTTTCTCAAGATAGAGAAGCTTGGAGTGCAAATTTGTGGTGAGGGCTTACACTTGGTGACTTTTTATGGCAGATGTTGCAGGGTGTTTTTTTTTTTTGCAAGTGGCACAGAGAGGAGAGAATCTTGAAATATGCCCTGTTGAATAAGTTGATCACCTTGCTAAATAGGCTATTTTAGTTGATTGATTGTTGTTTGTTCTAGGAACAACTATTTCCCAGAGCAGGTAGCTAAGTTGTTTTTGCTTGTGGTCAGTACGAATGAAAATAGTAACAAAAATAAGCCTAGTTCTAGAATTTTCATAAAGGGACAAAAACTATAGTAGTCACAGGTCATTGAAGTTGAGTTCTTACAATGTAGCTATGAGGGGGATTTAAAAAGAAGGTAAAAGTCCTTACCATGTTAAATGAAGAAAAAGGAAGTTTGCTTGCTGTTGTCATTTTTTATACAATTATATAAATGTGGAAAAGCAGCCTTTGTTATTCTAACATAATGCTGCTTGGGAATGTAAATTAAAATAAAATTTTCCCCCTGAAACAAAGTTATATTCTTTCCTAATGAAAGCCATTTTTAAAGCTATTGCCATTGCAGCCATCCATGCTAAATGTCCTGAGATGAGTGTTTTCATTATAATTTTCAATATATAAGGTACACTCTGAGCCGGGCCACATCTCCTATCTGGGCACCAAGGCCATAGCTCTGTCTTGCAGACTTGTTTTTAGTGGACTTGAACAAACTAAAATTGCTAGACTCCTAGAGATTGCCTACTCTATTGTAATAGATTTGACCTTTCACATACTAATTGAAACAGCTGGGCTGTTGCTTTGATTTTTTTTTCTTCGAAATCATTTCTTTTTGTTGTCATTAGGAATATGTTTTTGTTACAAATATATTTTTGTTTCTACAAAATGTAGTAATTGTAAATATTGCTTATGAACACCATTCATGCATGTGTAAAGGGAAATACAACATTCAGCTTGGTATATCCAGATGGTAATGTGGTTCACTCATCCCATATATTAGACACATTCTCAGGCAAGTATTCTAGTAAAGTTGTTTTTTCCCTTCATTCCTCAGGTATTTAATGAGTACTTGATGTAGAAGGCAATGGATGTCCCCAGATATTCCTGGTGCTGGGCCTTTGGAGTCAGGGATTTAGCAGTGAATACAATGAAACTGGTGCCAACATCAAGGGATTTATAATCTGATGGAGAGAGGTGTTCAGCCACAAATGAAATACACAGAAATTTAGTATTAGACTTCTGATAAGTGGTCTGGAAGAAGAGCCATCTAATGTTATAAAAGCCTATAGGGGTTGACTTTTGATTCATTCATTACCATGGTGCTTGGGATGCCTGTATCCCTTATCAGTATCTGGATTCAAGTCCTAGCTGTGCTCCTTATTCCAGCTTCCTACTAATCCACACCCTGGGAGCCAGAAGATGATGGTGCATGTCCTTGTGGCCCTGCTATTTGTATGGGAAGCTCAGATTGGGGTACTGACTTCTGGCTTCAGCCTGATCCATCCCTGTTGTGGACATTTGGGGATTGAATCAGGATGGGATGGAAGAGTGTCTGTCAGTCTCCTTGGTTGTCTGTCTCCCTGTCTTTCTGCTTTCCAAACAAATAAAATTTAAATAAAAAAGCCAGACAACCATGGTAATATACCAGATGATGGAAGCCTTTCATAAGAGATAAAAACTGAACTGAGAGTGGAAGCAAGATAAAGGGAGTGGAGAGGAGAGAAACTGATGTGACCTAGTGTTCTAAGGGGAGAAAACAGATGCCTGTGAACTCTGAGAAGGAGCTAAACCAAGTACTTACCAGGACTAGCAGGATGTACTTTGTTTTGTTCTTTAAATTTTAGTGTTTATATCTTGTTTCCACATACATAAATGCGTTTTAATAGCTGGTCTATACAAGATGAAAAAATTTCATGATTTCTTTCCAGATATTCCTGTGATTTTAAGTATTTGTGAAAGCTCTTTTAACCTGTCCTTCAGCAAAGCTGAGTTTTCATCAACCTCCATGGAGGCAGAAACAGTGCTTTCACATTAAATAAACAAACCTAGAACTTAGGAGGTACCATTATGTTAATTGCTGCCTTGAAATGGTTATTTACTGTCATTTTGTTTATTGACAGTGACTAGAATCGCACCAGCAGTATAATCATCATAAAGAATAATGAGCCTTCTCTTAGAAACAGAAGAATTATACTTCTAATTTAATAAAATTTCTCCTAAAAGAGAATTGGATATTAATCCAAGGAAATCTGAAGTTTTTATTTTACCCTGTGCTTATGTAGAAATCCCAGAATCTTTAAATCTTCATCTCCCAGCTAAGTGAAAGGCAGGCTGTGATGAAATGGCCTGTGAAAGCAATTATTTTTTACCACAGAAGTTCTCTTTATGTAAACCAGGCATTTTGAGTGTAGTGCTTTAAGACACTGCGTCTGTTTTTACTTAATCCTTTGCTTACCTTCTTATAAAATAGTGGGGAAATTAGTTACGTATGGTTGAATCTGTTAACTTCCGGCTGAATTCTTAAACACGGTTTATTCTGATACTGCCTCCAAGGCCCAATTCAAGGCAGTCCACTTGACTGAACATCATTGTGGGTCATGAGCTTTTGTTAGTTCTGTATGGATGGAGTCCTTGAGTTTAATTTTCAAAATGACTATTTCTGTGTGTACATGGAAAGGTGCAAGACAGTGTGTTCTACATGAGTGTCCTCCAAGGCTTTTGTTGTGAGAGGTCATCTGCCTCAGTGTGAGGGTCCATCTCACCCTCCTCTGAGTCAGGGGCTGCTTTCATAGCACATCTGTTTCTTTGCCCTCAAACTCAGTTTGTACAAAAGTGGCCACTCAGCGATGTCCTCATCTTCACCAGCTTTCAGAATTTCAGCATTTTCTTTGATGAGTTTTCAAAGTTCTTGGTCTGTTAACCTCCTCCTACCCTGGGGTTTCATGAACTCACATTGGGGAAATTGACAGGTTGTGAGTCAAAAAGTGTCATCATTAACATTTCCTGCAGGTGCATTCTGCCCCAACTAGTTCCACATGACGTGTCATGGGTTTGATGCTTACTCTCTGGTACCTATCTCTATACTTGGCAAGTCTTCTCTATTGTTAATTAAGGCCCAGCCCTTGTGTACCTGGGACACAGAACTTTGATTCTCCCATTCTCCCACCCTATCTAAGAGTTTTTTTTTTTTTTTTTTTTTTGTCTTGCACACCTAAAACCTCCTTTCTAGGAGTACTTGTCAGATGTTAGCTCATGTTGGGGAGAACTGTAGAGTTTGTGTAAGTACTGCTTAACTCATTGAGAACCAGTTTACAACCTTGGGTGTTGTTGTACCCCTTAAACGGTAACCATGTGCTAGGTCATCAGCAAAGAATTCTTGAATAGAATAGACTACGGGTGGTAGGGCCACAGGATGGCATAGAGCTGGGGGCCTGGAACTGCGATTCCTGCATCTAGATCTCACCTCCACCAGTTAGTACCCTCTATGATCTTGATCCAGGTTCTTTGCCTCCATTTGCTTATTGGTTATTTGTGAGAATTTAATAAAAGTGTGCATGTGAAATGCTTAGTACTCCACTTGGAGTGTAGTAAGTACTCAGAAAATGTTAACAATTAATGTGGACAGGAATTCAGAATGTGCATGGAGCCTACTCATTATCATGTGCTTTGTCATCTATTCACAGATGTTGCTTAGGTGTCAGCTCTGTGCTAGGCCTTATGCTGTGTTGAGACTATAGAAATGAATGACAAGTATTCTTTTTTTTTTTTAAAAAAAGATTTATTTATTTATTTGAAAGGCAAAGTTATAGAGAGGCAGACAGAGAGAGGGAGAGAGAAGTCTTCCTTCTGCCAGTTCATTCCTCAAATGGCCGCAATGGCTGGAGCTGGGCCGTTCAGGAGCTAGGAGCTTCTTCCAGGTCTCCCTCACAGGTGCAGGGCCCCAAGGCCTTGAGCCATCTTCTGCTGCCTTCTCAGGCCATAGAGAGTTGGATTGGAAGTGGAGCAGCTGGGACTCAAACTGGCACCCATGTGGGATGTCGGCACTGCAGGTGGCAGCTGTACCAGCTACACCATAGCGCTGACCCCGGGCCCCATGGTAAATATTCTAAACATGGCAAAGAAGGATCAGTGCAAGTGTCAAAAGCGCAGTATGTGTCTTGCTATGGGACTTTATTTGATGGTGCTTTGGTGAGGTGTATTTCATGGTAATGCATAATAGATACAAGGTGAAATCAGTATCATTTGACCCTGAGATTTATTGAGCATTTAACATACACAGGGATCTATATTTTAATATCAATAAGTGAAGTGATTTTTAATCTCCAGTTTAGTGCTTGCTTTGGCAGCACATATACTAATCTCCAATTTAGCCAATTTCTCACTTTATAGTGAACAAGCCCATTGTCAGAGATGCTAATAAAGAGTCCCCCAAATTATGGTTTTATTTCTTTGTTTTCTCTTTGTTAATAAACTGACAGTGACCTCCGAGTAGGGCAGCAGAAGACAGCTTCCAGACAGCAAGTTTACTGTATCAGTCCATTGATTCTTAGTGATAACCAACAGGAAGGAAATCTCCCATGGGTCAGGCACAAGTCCAGTTTTGCTGCAAAAACTTCTTTCAGTAGAAGTCCTTTGTTTTGTCTAATTTGGGATCTGTGAAAGCTATTTATGTATATTTTAAGAGTTTCCTTTTTAAATTTTTTTTAATTTATTTGAAGGCAGAGTTACAGAGAGACGGGAAGATACAGAGATAGAGATCTCCCATCCATTGGTTCAAACCCCAAATGGCTGCCAACAGACTGAAGCCAGGAGCCTCACCTGGGTCTTCCATGTGGATGCAGGGGCCCAGGTACTTTGGGAATGCCGGCATCACAGGCAGTGGCTTTACCTGCTGTATCATAACGTCGGCTCCCAGAACTCTGTTAATTTTCTTTCTGTATGATGTTGTAAGATCTTTTAAGAGGCCAGCATTGTGGCTTAGCAGGTTAAGCCACAATGCTAAGCTGGCTTCCCATATCAGACTGCTGGTTCAAGTCTTGGCTTCTCTTCTGATCCAGCTCCCTGTTGAATGGGAGGCCACTGCCACCCTCATGGGAGATCTAGGTAGAATTCCTGGCTCTTGGCTTCAGTCTTGTCCAGCCCCAGTTGTTGGGGCCACTTGGGGAGTGAACCAGCAAATGGAAGATCTTTTTGTCTCGCTCTCTCTGCCTTTCAATTAAATAAAATACATCATAAAAAGACCATTGCACACTCTGCTTTGCAACATGCTTTAATAGCAAGATAGGGCTTTATCTGGAAGAATTAAATCCTTTCTAGTGTTCCTGCCCATGGTGTGTTTGGATTGTTTCTCATGCTGCTGTTACCTCCTTGTATCCTATTTCTCTTCCACACTTTGGAATGGCCAGAACTGAACTAATTGCTTAAGTTGAATATAGAGCTGTGCTTAGAATCATGGCCCATTTTAATTTGAGATTTCCTACTTTATTTTCGCTGTAAAATCTTTCTATTTGCCTTTTAATAGGGTTTATTCTGGAAGCATATTTTTTAATCACAGATTTGGAAGTTTTGCATTTTAATTTATAGTCTGAAGACTTTTATACTTGTCCATATTTTATGTATTTTGCTGCTTTGCCTTCCTGGGAAAACCTTTTGCTTCTCTCCATATTGAAGGTGAGATCAGTGATGCAAATACCTGGGCTAGTGAACACGTGGAGTCTGTCGCATGAAGATAGAACCATCTCCCTGTGCAGATGGCAAAAAAATCACTCAGGTAACTTGATGGCAATAAATATTGTGTATCAAGGACCTAAAGCTGTCTCACGAAACAGAAAAAAAGAGAATGTGGCAGGGCCTCCTGAATCCAGGCAAACAGCATCTGCAGTTGTTGTCCGAGTCTCTGCTGTGTGCTCCTGTCTCTCCATTTTCTAGCTTTGTCTATTTCTCTGCCTGGATGCCACCTGAACTCAGTGAATGAGCAGGGCACACTCATCCCTTGAATTCTAATTCCTGGTGCTCTAGGCTGACAGGGTCTGATTTGCTGAGCCGCTGTGAGCTCAAGTGCACACCCTGTGGCTTTTCATTTCTGTGTGGGTGTGGAGGCCGCTGGAGGGATCATTTTCAGAGAAGGATGTGAGCCTACACAGACCATCAAAAGAGAGTTGGAACCATTTCCTGCATGTATAACTATTCAAGTTCAGAGTATTTTCACCCTTAAAAGCGTTATTTCTGATTTGTTAATGATGCAAAGTAATATTTTTGCTAATGGAGTTAGTAATTATCCCTTCTGAGTTTCCGTGACATTTTATGGATTCCACTCTTACTCTTGAACACATTTTCAATATCCTTCACTACACTGTGAGCTTCTTCAGAATGACTGTGTCTTATTAAGTCTTCAGATGCTTGATAACTGGCACAAACCTAGTACAAGCATTTTTAAGTGCTAGTTTAATGAAGAAATAGATAAAAGATTAATTGTCTACCCAGCTATCTCCTTAGGCTTCCCATTTGTAAAATACATTATATTTAATTCATTAACTGCTAAAAGATAGACAAAAATACCTGCCTAAAGTGATTGGCAAAATACTATCTAATAGTACAGTAAGAGCTCACTAGGAAAATGCCAAGGTTCCTTGCAGGAACAGCCAGTGTAATGCTTAAGAAATGTTGCTGCTTAGAATGGCAGATGTCCTAAACAGCACTCTGGCCTCAGAATCAGCCCTTAAGGCATTCAAACTGGATGAAGAGCCTATGAGAGTATTTTAGGCATGGAAAGCCAAGACAATCTGGCAAAAAACAAACAAAAAAAAAAAAACAAAAAAAACCCCACAAAACCTAAATGAAAGATCTCCGTGAGTGAGATCCCAGTGGAAAGACGGGCCATCAAAGAAGGAGGTACCTTTCTCTGAAGGGAGGAGAGAACTTGTCTAAATAAGATTGAAGTCGGCGAACTCAAAAGGCTTCCATAGCCTTGGCAACTCATGACAAGAGCCTAGGGAGATTTCTGATGCCATAAACAAGAGTGTCCATTTGTTAAGTCAACAACAGGAGTCCCTGTGCACTTATTCCTCATGTAGGATCTCTGTCCTTAATGTGTTGTTCAATGTGAAGTAATGCTATAACTAGTACTGACTTATGTTCTGTGTGGTGCCAACTGATGAAATCTTTACTTAATATATACTAAATCGATCTTCTGTATATAAAGATAATTGAAAATGAAAAAAAAAAAAAAAGAAATGTCGCTACTGGTCAGGAGAAGAAAGCTATTTTCATTGCCAAGAAATTGTAGATTTCAAATGAGTAGAGAGTAAATTCCAGTGTTTGAATACACCATCTGAAGCTTGCTCATAGTCAAAGAGATGGAAACTGAAAATTTGTTGAATGTCCATAGTTCCTTCCGTGGGTCTTTATTCTAAGTTGTTTTTCATTTAAGAATATTTAATTGATCAGCGATGTACAAGTTTTTTATTGCTACTATAACAATGACCACAAAGTTAGTGATACAACAACGAAAATAATGTTATTTAAGGGTTCTGCAAATTAGAAGTCCGACACCAATTTCATTGGACTAAAATCAAGATGCTACTCGAGCTGTGTGCCTTTCTGGAGGCTCTACGTGAAAGCCCATTTATTTGCCTTTTTCAGGTTCTAGAAGCTCCCATTTTTCTTTGGCTCATGGCCTCCTCTTGTCTCTTCTAAACTAGCAAGGGCAGGTTAAGTCCTCCTCACTTCCCATCACTGACCTTCTCTTTAACTGCCTTCCATCATTCAACAACGCTTGTCATTGCCTGGGCCCATCTAGGCAGTGCAGAGTAATTCCCATGATCAAGGTCACCTGATTAGCAGCAATAATGCTGCTTCTCCATGTAGGGAGCTTATTGAGAGTTTCAGGGTATTAGGACATAGTTATCTTTAGGTAGCTGTTATACTGGCTACCATGCTTACTGTGAAAATAAGGACTGGGCAAGATGTGAAGGTCAGCAATGCACAGTTAGTAAAACCAAAGAGGTTTATTCTATAATGAAAAAGTCAACTGGAGATTATCTAAATCATCTTTGGTGGCAGATTCTGTGTCTCAAAATTTCCTTCCCCATGTAACAAATGCTCAGCCTCCTGGTCTCCAACTATACCACTCCCATGGCTTATGTTCCAGCCATAGTTTTAGGGTTGTAAGTACTGAGCACCTAGTGTGTTTTGAAACTTAGAGTCAACACACTGGAATATCCAGCTGTAAATAAGGCACTACTTGTGTAGAGAGAAATGAATATTTCAGTAAAAAGGAATTATGAGATAAAGTTATCTCAGTCAGTCAGTAATCTTCTGAGAAAAAGAAGTGAAAATTCCAAATTATTCAATAGTTAAGTCATACTTAACATACTTGTTCTAAATTCTAAAGAGATAAAAAATCTTAAGTCAAAGGATATGCTAAAAATTTTAAAAGTTTGGATTCATTTTCAAGAAGTTAAAACAATACAGTGCTAATGATAAAAAAGTGTTTTTAGTTACCTACTGTGCCCATTTAGACTTCAAGGACAAGTTTGAGGATCTATGAGTGATAGCCATAGTTTGCATTTAAATTTGAAGGTTATTTATTAAGTGACATTTTCAATGAGATACAAAACCTACCTTCTGGTTAGTGATTGCGTGAAGTCATTTTTAGTACATGTGAGAGAGCAGTGAATCAGAATATTTATAGTTTAGCACTTTTTAAAATGTCCTTCAAATATGTGTTCATCTAATAGCTTCATAGAATATCAAGTCCACGTTTTACAAGACCTCAGCTGAATATCATACAGCCTCAATAAATGGCTTTATACTAGAATGTTCATAGTGGTTGATAATCTAGCAAAAATATGACGGCAGAGAAATAGGAGCAGTCCTATTTCAGGTATTTCTGTCTTACCAGAATTAAGGCCTGAAATATCTACTAAATGAACTAACAAATGCATTGATGTTGTATAGGGTAGAAAGTGTTAAGCACCTAAGAATAGTCCTATTCTAATTAAGCCCTATGCTACTGAAACTGAAATTTTGCCCAGGTAACTGGCATTGTGTTTGGAGGCCTGTGGATACATGAGATCAACAAAGTGCATCTTAGAAATTTTACTTATATATTTGAGGGAACAAGACTAAATATTTTACTTGCTGAGTAACTTAATTTTTTTTTTCATCACAAAAGTCATTGAGAACACAAAAAATGTACCTTCCTTTAAGAGTTTGTAAAATTTATTTTTGAGGCAGAGAGATACAGAGAGAAAGACAGACATAGAAAGAGACAGAGTGCCCATCTTCTGATGGGCAATTTGCGATGACCACCAACCAGGCTTGCCCAAGGCCAAAGCCAGAGCTGGGAACTCAATCCAGGTCTCCCTAGTAGGTGGTAAGAACCTGGTTACTTGAATCATCTGTGCTGCCTCTAAGGATCTGCATTAGCAGGAACCTGGAGCCAGGAGCTGGAGCTAGCCCAGGAACTTGGTCATGGAATGTACGTGTCTTAATTGCTAGCGCAAATACCTGCCCCAACATAGCAATGTTCTGTAAAAGCATTATTTTTCCATATTTTTTGTGAACTTCTTCAAACTTTATTGCATTATGTTTTGTAATCATAAACCACTGATTGTGTGTGTGTGTGTATATACACATATACAAATAAGATCAAATAGCCTTACAAGGTTATTATTTAAAAAACAGAAAAATATCTCAAATAATATTTTTCCCTCTCTCTAATTCCCTTTTTAATTATTTTAGTGTTTATCTCTATAATTCTTCATAATATTTATACTGCTACTTTAAAAAAGTTTAAGAGCTGCTCTCTGCTGTGGGCAGGGAGTGCAGTAGAGGATGGCCCAAGTACTTGGGCCCTGCACCCCATGGGAGACCAGGATAAGTACCTGGATCCTGCCATCAGATCAGCGTGGTGCGCTGGCCGCAGTGCGCCAGCCGCGGCGGCCATTGGAGGGTGAACCAAGCAAAGGAAGACCTTTCTCTCTGTCTCTCTCTCTCTCACTGTCCACTCTGTCAAAAAAAGAAAAAAAAAAAGTTTAAGAGCTTTCTCCCTTTCTACTAAAGAAGCAGAGGACTTAATCATCCTTCTTCTCTCCACTTCTATCGCACATGATCCCCTTCTATTATTTTTTCATCTTGATAGAATTTTACTGTAATTTTCATTTAATCAGTATCCAATATAGGGATACTGTGTATCTGTGTACTGTTACTGTCCTATTTAAATGCCATCTAAAACAGACCCACGGGTTAAGCTACCGTCATACTTCCCATCCTGCCTGTCTTTTGTTTCCTCTGAATGTAATAATTTTCTTATTTTTTAACTTCTTTGATTTTCTAAGTATATGCATGAATTTAAGAATATTTTTGTACCAGAATAAGCAACTTTTCATTCCATTCCGTTTTCTCTTGATTTTGAAATATGTACATATTTTTAAACAAAAACAACCCCTTGTTGTCTCAGACCGAAAGTCATCATCACCAGTTGTCTGAGTAGTTTCTCAGCGTGTTCACAACTTTATGGTATTCTGTCAATTTCATTCAGCTGCTGGTGCTGCGTTCTCCTTTTTCCTCCAAAAGAACAAAGCTTAAGTTATTGCCCATGCTGGTTGTATGGGCATCTCTTGGATAAAAGGAATGAGACAGAGGATCTATGAGTCTGCATACTTCTTTTCCCTTTGTTTCTACTTTTTTGGGGAGACAAATTTATTGAGGTACATGTACCATATCATGCGCTTCCTTAAAGGATTGAGTTCAGTAGTTTTGGGATATTCGTGGAGGAGTAACACCCACTGCCAGTTAGTTTTAGATTCTTTCATCACAGCCCTGGAGAAACCCATGCTTGTGAGCAGTTACTGCCCATGTCTCATGAAACTTCTTCCCCAAGCCACAGGCACCACAAATCTACTTTGTGCCTATGTGTGTTGGTCTGTTCTTGATATTTCATATAAATATAACCAGTGTGATCAGCTTTTTTCACTGAGCATGTTTTTGGGGTTCACCTGTATTATAAAATGCTTCAGTGATTTCTGTCTTTATTGCTAATATTACTTTATTGTTTAGATATACTACTTCCAACTTAGTTTTTAATCAGTTGATGGACATCTGGGTGTGTTTCTCCTTTTTGGCTCTCATGATTAATTCTCTTAGGCACATTCGTATTCAAGGATTTGTGTGGGCACATGCCTCCATTTATTTTGGGTGTATACCTGAGAGTAAAATCGTAGAGTCATGTGATAAATCTACATTTCACCTTGTAAGCACCTTTTGTGGTGTTTCCCAGAGTACCATGTTACATTAGCACGACTTTACCGGAAGTTGTTATCGACTGTGTTTTTAATTAAGGCTGTCCTTGTGAGTGCAAAGTGCTGGTGCATGGTGGTTTTGATTTGCATTTATCTGATGGCTGATGATGTTGAATATGTTTTCATTGTTTACTGGCCATTTATGTATATATTTTGGAGAAATCACTATATCCCTTACTCATGTTTTGAAAATCACTATATCCTTTACTCAGGTTTTGGTTAATCTAATTATTATTGAGTTATAAAAGTTCTTTATGGGCCAGCGCCGTGGCTCACTAGGCTAATCCTCCGCCTAGCGACATCGGCACACCGGGTTCTAGTCCCGGTCGGGGTGCCAGATTCTGTCCCGGTTGCCCCTCTTCCAGGCCAGCTCTCTGCTGTGGCCCGGGAGTGCAGTGGAGAATGGCCCAAGTGCTTGGGCCCTGCACCCCATGGGAGACCAAGAGAAGCACCTGGCTCCTGCCTTCGGATCTGCGCGGTGCGCTGGCCACCCCATGCCGGCCGCGGCAGCCATTGGAGGGTGAACCAACGGCAAAGGAAGACCTTTCTCTCTGTCTCTCTCTCTCACTGTCCACTCTGCCTGTCAAAAAAAAAATAATAAAAATAAAAATAAAAAGAAGTTCTTTATGTATTCAACATAAAAATTCCTTCTCAGATATATGATTCACATATATTTTCTCCCCTCTTTTTGATTTTCTTTTAAATTTGCTGATGTTCTCCTTGAGGAACAAACTTTAAACTATTGGTGAAGTCCAATTTCTCTTTTGCATACTTTGTTATCGCTATTGTTGGTTGTGCTTTCGATGCCATTTCCAAGGAATGATCTCATACACTCATTTTTTTTTCTATGATATATGGTTAAAATTCTTAAATTTAGATCTGATCCATTTTGAGTTAGTTTATATGTATACAGTGTGAGGTAGGTAGGAGCCCTGCTATATTCTTCACAGTGTGGATATGCACTTGTTTCAGGATCATTTGTTTTAAAGAGCCTTCTTTCCCTATTCAATTAATGTTTTAAGATTTCAAAAGTCAAACTCATTTCCTGTTTCACGTCTACATGTGCTTACATTTTCAGAGCATATATCCCTTCTTCACTGTCATTGTGTGATTCAGAAAGCTTTAGAAAGTATTCATGTAAAGAAAGCAAATTTCAGTTGATAAGCCACAACAAAAAGATTATGGGAAATGAATTCAAACAAACCACTGAAGATATGCAAGGGAGTCACATAGTAAGGTAGAGATCAGCATTAGTTTGTGCATTACCAGTGGGGATGAGACCACCTTAAGGATGTGAAAATTAGTTCTTGGGAGCAATAAAAATCTCACTGTTATCATGGATAAAGCAACATAATCCCACAGTACATTAGATGATTTACAGGAAATCTATCATATGGAAAATTTGAAGGGAGTAATAATTGTAAAAAATGGCTGGAAAGTCTCCTTAGGAGAATTATAGCAAAAAACTTGGTTAAAAACAGTAGGTTAGTTGAAAATAACACTTTTTCAAAATTTGCTCTAAAATTCCTTCGATGAGCCATGAAACACAAATGATTTTGGTGTTTTGATACACTCGAGCATTGAGAATCATCTAAATTAAACAAGGGCAAAAGGAGAGTCTTTATTCAACTACCTTGGTTTTGAAGCTATTCTTTAAAGAGTCTTCACAGGAATTTTTAAATGGTTCACCTGCATTTTTTGTGCCACTGTGTTTTTATGTTGACTTAATACCTGTTAATAGATTTATTGTTCTATCTCTCCCACTCTTCTCTATAACTCTGCCTATCAAATAGATTTTAAAAAAAGTAAATTTTTGAAAAAATAGATTTATTGTTAATATTATGATTAAAAGAGAAAATAAAGTCTATCTTTCAGAGGTAATATGTAATGTTTGCTCAGGAAATTTTTAAACATTTCTTTTTAGTTTTTTTTATTTTTTTAAAGACAGAGCAAAAGAGGGATGGAGGAAGGGAGGAAGAAAGAGGGAGGGAGGGAGGGAGAGAGAGAGAGAGAGAGAGAGATATCTTCTGGTTCACTCCCCCAAATGCCCGTGAAAGGCAGGGATGATCCAGGCTGAAGTCAGGAAGCAGAAACTCCATCTAGATCACTCATTGGGCTGTCAGGGATCCTAGTACTTGAGCCATTATTTTTTCCTCCTAGCGTGTGTATTATTGGGAAGCTAGTTCAGAAGTAGAAGAGTTAAATCCAGGCACTCCCATATGGAATGCTGGCATCCCAAAGAGATGCTTAATGCATAGCCCCAAAATATCACCCCTGAAATTTTCTCTTAACTAGAATATTCTTTTAAATAATCCTGTGCTGTAGAACTTTGCCTTTTTTTTTTTTAAGTATAGCTTTTCTGGCCACTGATTTTGTTATGTGAAAATGGAATGAAAGGCTTTATATTGGATTTACAGTTAAATGTATTGAAAATCCCTTGTCTTGCATCTGTCTGTTTCTCATTCTGATTTTGTTGCTTTATCATTCATGTCCGTGCATGGAAGTGTTATATTTGTCCACCAGGGTTCCATTACCTAGAAAGTAGTCCTCTGAGAACATTTTCTCCCTAGAATTTAAGGACTGAAAAGCGAGATAGAATTCAGGGTTAGGTAGAAGGCTTTCTCCTTAGATCTTTCACTACTCGTCTTGTTGATGTGATTCCTACCCCACTACCTGAAGCATAGCAAGTTTAATTTCAACAGAGCAGATGGTTCAAAAGAAGAATATTTATGATAATTGTTAGGGTTCCCACAATAAATCTAAAGTATCTTCAATGAAAAAAGAACCTTTGGCTTTCTCTGGACTGTTTTCCTAGGAACATACAAATTTTTATTGTATAATACATAGGGTTATAAATGAAGAGATGACCATATTAAAAGATGTATTTAAGCTTATAAATTATATGTAACAAAACACATACACTTAAAGCATTGATTTTTTTTTTTTAATTTATGCCTAGTAAACTTGCACTATTTTTTTTTAAAGATTTACTTCATTATTTTAAAGGCAGAGAGAGAGAGGTCTTCCATCCACAGGTTCACTCCCCAAATGGTTGCAACAGCTGGAGCTGGGTGAATCTGAAGCCAGGAGTCTTCTACGGGTCTCCCACATGGGTGCAGGGGCCAAGCATTTAGGCTATCTTCCGCTGCTTCCCCAGGTACATTAGCAGGGAGATGGATCAGAAGTGGAGCAGCTGGTACTGGAACCGGCACCCATATGGGATGCCAGCACTGCAGGTGGCAGCTTTGCTCTCTATGCCACAGTGCTGGCCCCAATGCACTGAATTTTGTTAAATGTGTACACTGATGTAACCACACAAGCTGTAGGGTAGTTCTAACACATTAGTTATGCTGCCCTAGTGCTTTCAATCTCTTCCCTACCATCCCTCACCTTAGTCACCCATAGGTCTGCTCTGGCTTCCCCAAAGTCCCATATAAGTGGAATCAGGAATCATGTACCTTATGTATCTGGCGCCTTGTCTGTTTCTTGTCATCACATGTATTTTCACTGCTGCATTGTGTTGCTATGTGACTATACCAGTTTGTCATTTGATAGTTAAGTCTACTCATCTGCTAATGAGCTTTTGGTTTTCCAATTTTATAGCTATTATAAAGAAAGCTGTACTGATTTTTCATATACATTTTGGGGGGATATATTTGTATTTCTTATGGGTAAATATCCCAAAGTAGAATTATCAAGGCACATGGTGTTTTTATAATTAACTTTATATAAAATTACCAACTGGGACTGGCATTACAAGGTGACCCCAGCATTCCATATGGGCATGTTATTTTCATGGCAACTCTACTTCCCATCCAGCTCTCTACTGTTGGGCTGGGAAAAACAGCAGAGAATGACTCAAGTATTTGGGCTCTTGCACCCATATGGGAGACAAGGAAGAACTCCTGGCTGCAGCCTGGCACAGCCCCAGCCGGTGCAGCCTTTTGGGGATAGAACAAGTGGATGGAAGACTTCTCTCTCTGCCTTTCCCTTTCTGTAATTCCACCTTTCAAATAAATAAATATTTTTAAAAACTAGAAATAAAAGATTATAGGAGGTCATTGTTTTGGACTTAGCACTTGTACTGATCAGGACTTGGATCTGCAACAGACCAGGCTAAAACTCAGGAAAGACTCACCCAGGCTAAATTGTCTGTCACCAAACCAAAGCTGAATTGTTTATCTGATCTTCCAGAAAATCAGAATTGAGAACTAATAGCCAAATTTCTCAATCAGGTAGTGTTAATCCCTGTGATAATGGAGTTCCCTTTGCTTTTAATTCCTACCCTAAGAAGCAACCTACAGCAACCAAATGTCCAGATTTTGTTTTCTTTTTCTGTCCCCCTGTTCCTACCTTTGCTAAGATGATAACTTTGGAATGACCCATATTGCTCTTTGTCTCTGCCTTTTTTTCAGCCACTGGGGCCCTTGTTCTGTTTTATGGGTTGAAGCATTGCTCTATTTTAGTATCATAATTAAAGCACACTAAACTCTAAGTTATTGTGATTCGTTCTTTGACAGAAGAGATAGAGAGGGTCATTTCACAATGGCAAAGAGGTGCATTGCTGTAGAAGCCCTAAAGTCCTAAACTGTCTTGGGGTGGGGCTGGAGGACGGTTTGCAGCTGGCAGAGAAAGTGTCAATGAACTGAATGGTAGTGTTTATCTCAGTGTCTAGCTAGAGTCCTGGTTGTAAAGAATTCTTATCTAAGCTAATCACTCCTGGGGCAAAGAGTGAGATAAGGACTAGAGATAAAAAGAGGAGCTGGGTAACTTTATGATCTTGCCACAGTGAAAAAATAAGGGGGGCGAGGATGGGGCTGAGGGTGGAGTGGTCTGAAAATCTTGAGAAGCATTCAGTAAGAATATTCTCATCCAAGTCATCTGAGGAAGAGTGATTCTTGCCAGTAAGGCACTTCACAGAACCCATAAAGGTGGAAGTGATTTTACCTTCAACTTTTTTTAAAAAGTTCATGGGAAGTGACTTCTTAACCATGACATTTTTTTCTGAGAGTTCAAAGCTTAGGTGAAGTTCAATGGTAATTTCAGGTAAAGTCATTTTCTATTTGTCGTTGGATTTGTTGATTCTTTTTGAACCAATATTACCATTGTGCTGGTTCTCTCATTAGTAAATTAATTTTTAACACTGTTCTGTTTGTGTGAAAGCAAACTTTTTAACTTTTAAAAAAATTACCCTTTGAAGTGTTTGGGCTCTTGGTACTGACTAGGCGTGAGAAAATGTAATTTTTTTCCTTATCCTTTCTTAGATTCATACTCAAGGAACCCAGAACAAAAGAGATTCACAACAGAAAAGCATACACAGGCTTATTTAACAGTACTTTTATGCGACACAGAAGCCTTGGGAAATGAAGGCCCCCAGAAATAGGGAACCTGAATATTAGGTTCAGTCTGATGAAGAGGTGGATAGCTGTGAAGATATGACTGGAAGACAGAAGAGTATGATCTAATAGTAACATGTTAGAGGAAACTTGGGACGGCTTCTTTGTCCTTGTGTTTTCAGAGATAAGGGCTCCCTCTCCTCTGGGTATAGGGAGGGCTAGAATGAGGGTCATCAGACTTGGGGAAACTCAGAATTCTTATATGGCCTGCTTAAGTGGGGAAAGGGCAGGAGAAAATCAGATCTTCTTGCTGCTCTATAACCACCACAGTGCCATATATATATATATATATATATATATAATTTTATTTTGTGGGAGCACATCTTAACCCTTTCCAGTTCAAACAGGAGAGCATAGTCAGAAAGCCAAGCTTATCCTTATCCTCACTTTACTTTGCCATGAGTGTAGTGTTTCTGCTGAAGGGTGTTTGATATAGCCAGGCCTGGTTTCTTTTCAGTGTTTCCTAAAGATTGTTCTTATTTCTGAACATCAGCAAGTTTTCTTGTAAGTGAATAGATAGCCATGCTGAGAACTGCCATGTTGTAGATAGTGAACAAACTTGTGATTGTGATCACTTACAGTAGTTGTTTTTTTTTTTTTAAAGATTTATTTTATTATTTGGAAGGCAGGGTTGGGGGAGAAAGAGAGAGTGAGTCAATCTTCCTTCTGTCCTTTTGCTGGTTCACTACTCACGTGGCCTGAATAGCTGGGGCTGGGCCAGGCTGAAGCCAGTAACCAGGAGCTCCATCTATCTCTCCCACATGGTTGGTAAGGACTCCAGTGTTGTGGGCCATACTCCACTGCTTTCCCAGGCACACGAGCAGCAAACTGGATCACAAGCGGAGCAGCCAGGACTCAAACCATTCCTCCAGTAGGGGATGCCACTTGTACAGGTAGTGGCTTACCTGGCTGCACCACAACAGTGGCTCTTGCTGTGTTTTCTTGATTTTAATATGCAGATGTTTCTTACTTGTAACTTTGATGTTTGTGTATTGCTTATAATTGGTGCCGCCTTAGATTTGATGGAATATGATAAACTACATCATCTGTTGTACCTTTCTCTTCTGCATGAACTCAAGGAAACAGTGGTATAGCAAAGACTTCTGCTAGAATTCATTAAGGTTAGAGTTGCATTTATCTGCAAAAGCTTGGCTTTAAATCTAGTTTCCAACCATCCTTTTGTTTTCAGTGTGGCCATCTATCCATTTGTTCAAACCTCTCAAACTTCCAAATAACAGTTAATATGTACACCAAGTTTGTTAACACTCCCATTTTTGAAGAAGAAAACTAACTACTGTATTTTACACTTTGTCTCTCTTGACATCACATTGTGTTTTTCTAGGGAAAATATGCCTGTAACTGTGAGTTTTAAATATCTCACTGTTACCCACTAGTTTGCAGTAGTCATCATATTTCATTGCCACACCCTTAAGTGTGAAACATCCTCTCATATCCTCAAAGGCCCTTAGAGCTGGTAGTAAAATGTTTTTGCTAGGTCTTTGCTAAGAATGCTTAATTTTGTTCTCAAGTAACGTGTGGTAGTTAGATACACATAATTCAGCCTTATGTATTCACAAGTTTTTAAAGATGTTTTCAATGTTGCCTTATTGAATTATCTTAAAGCTGTTAAAGTAAATCCTTTCTTATTTTGTATTGATTGAAGAATGTCACAACCTATGGTTATATTCTTCTCATTCATTTTAATACTGTGAAGGAGACTTCGTAGTCCCCAAAGTATGGGGAACTACAGTGTAGTTGGTTGATTTGCCTCCACTTTAAGTCTTCTTATCTTTCATTGTTTTACAATGAAATAACAGCTTCAGCCTCCTGTTAACTTGTCCTCCTCCTGTTCACTCCGGATTCTGATTTTTATTGGATGCCCTTTCTAGAAAACCAGTGCTAACAGCACTTAAGGAAGCATTATTGCAGTATGATTTTGAGTTGGACAGCCTAGTTACTTACACTGTCTATAAGACCATGGGCAAGTTAATTAACCTCTCTGAGGCTCTGTTATTTTTTATGTTAAGTGGGGACAATAATAGTGATTAGTTCCTGGAGTTACTGTAAGGATTTATAGAGGAAATGAATGTAAATTTCTTAGCCTTATTCCTACTTATTTGAAAGTATTTCTTAACAAAATTCAAGCCCTTAATAATTGAAGTTTCTATTATTTATGTCCTTTCATTCCTGTGAGCAGAGTGTATTTGTTTACATATTATTTAAAAGACAGTGACAGAGATGGTGCGGGGTGGAGAGAGACAGACACAGATAAATAGTGATTCTAGCTGGTGCACTCCCCACATGGTTACAACAACCAGGGTTGGGTCAGGCCAAAGCCAGGACACTAGAATTCCATCTGTGTCTCCCACCTGAGTGGTGGAGCCCAAGGACTTGACCCATCTTGTGTTGCTTCCTTAGGAACATTAACAGGAAGTGGGGTTGGAAGCGAGGCAGCTGCGACTGGAACTGGCACTCTAGTGTCAGTTGCTGGCATCACAGTGGTGTCTCAAGACCCTGCATCACAATGCTACCCCCAGTGGAGTTTGATGTTTTGTAGCAGCTCTGAAGCATCTTCCTAGGTCTCCCCTCCCCCATAGCCCTCATTCACCTTCATCCTTTCAGTCTTAAGTTTGGCTTGCACGTCACAGCTTTTAAACAGGATCCCATAGCTTTCCCTTGAACAGATTCCGTCTCCAGCATCGGATCTTCTCACGTGCTATGACTTAGCCATGTTTATTGAAAGAGAAAAGAATGAAAACTAGTGTCATTTCTAGCAGTCTTGATTGTCAGAAGTTACCGTGACTATAACCTTGGTCATATGTTTTTAGTGAGGATAGAGTTGAAAATAATCTTTGAGAAACACGTCAGGTTAGAATATATTTTCTATTGTTGAGGTTTGGAACACACTACCCCAAAATCTGGCACCTTGGCATATGAGAGAATAGCGTAAGCAGGAGAGTTGCTCTACTCTTCCTCCTGTCCTTCTCTCTTTTTTTTTTTTTTTCCTTTTTTACAGGCAGAGTGGACAGTGAGAGAGAGAGAGAGAGAAAGATCTTCCTTTTGCCATTGGTTCACCCTCCAATGGCCGCCGCGGCTGGCGCGCTGCAGCCGGCGCACCGCGCTGATCCGATGGCAGGAGCCAGGTGCTTCTCCTGGTCTCCCATGGGGTGCAGGGCCCAAGCACTTGGGCCATCCTCCACTGCACTCCCTGGCCACAGCAGAGAGCTGGCCTGGAAGAGGGGCAACTGGGACAGAATCCGGCGCCCCGACCGGGACTAGAACCCGGTGTGCCAGTGCCGCAAGGCGGAGGATTAGCCTAGTGAGCCGCGGCGCTGGCCCCTCCTGTCCTTCTCCCCGAAGCAGGTCAGAAGAGCCTCATTCAAGAGGTGCCTTCTATATACTCAGAGGAAGGAGCATCCTTTTCTCTGAAGACAGAAGAATCGGGTCCTTCTTGCATGCTCAGTGATTCATTACCTTTAGATCAGACTTTATCATGCTTCTCTCCTGAATATAACATTAAAAAAATAAAAAGTTTCCTCTGTCTTTGGGTCTGCATTCCCTCGTGAAGTCTATTGTGTCATATAAACTTCATTAGATAAACTTGGATGTGTTTTTCTTGTTAATCTGTCTTTTGTCCTGGGGACCACAGCTGTAACCTAGCTTTAGGTGATCAAAGATGATTTAGTTTCCCCTACGTTTATATTACACTTTTCATATTTACTCATTTATTTACTTAGAGGTAAAGAATGCTTCCATCTGATAGTTCACTCCCCAAATGCCCGTAACATCTAGGGCCAGGACAGGCTGAAGCAAGAAGCTGGGAACACAATTCAAGTCTCCCGTGATGGCAGCAGGAACCCGAGTATTTGTGCCGTCACCACTGTCTCTCAGGGTCTACATTAGTGGGAAACTGGAATCAGGAGCTAGGGGCAGGTGTCTTAGATGGCACCGAAGTGTCCCAGCAAGCATCTTAACTACCAAACCAAACAACTGCTCTTGCTACTGAAATTTATTATTCCATAGTAACGATCCCAAGGAGCGCAACATAAAATCATAGACTTTTCCTAGTGGGTATACTCTTAGGAATTCCTGGATCAAAGACATAAAGCACTACACAATTAAGTAGAAGATTGTATTCAGGCTATTACAACAGGGAGAGCATTCATTAATGTTGAACATTTTAAAGAAAATGAAGGTTTTAGAAATGCAGGTAAACAAGGGACTCATAATGAGATATTGATACCGGGTCTTACAAAAGGAAGTGGATGTGAGTTTCTTAGCCAGTTGTGTTTTCTGGGAGCACAGGACAAATAAAGTTCAACACCATCGCACAGTATGCCGTGGGGTATCTAAAACCACAGGTTAGATAAGTCGTCTTCCTGAAAGTTTAATTTTACTGTACTATTTGGAGATACTATCTTTCATGAATGTCCCTGATAATATATTATGGCATGGGTACAAAATTTACATACATGGGTAACAGAAAAGATGAAAACTTGAAAGATTTCCGCTTGCAGCAGTCAGTTTTACCCTTTCCTCCCCAGTAAACTCCCTCCTCACTTCTGCTAGTGAAGAAAATGGTACTTCTCTGTGTCTGTTACTCTCATGGAAGGCTTTGAGAAGCATGAGCTTCAAACATCCATAGCAGCTTTGTACGTTGATTACGCTGTGAAAAGCTGCATTCCAGGTGGAAGTTAGCTTCATCAAAGGTTGAAAAGGGCAGTAGTCAGTGTATATCAGTCGCCCAAGAAGTTCTTTTTGTCCTGTATGTAAGGCATGAATGGGAACACAGATGATATGTTAGGTTTCAATGCAGGGTGAAGTCTCTAGTCTTAATTCATTTGGCAGCAGATTTTTGAGTAAAGATCTATTATGAGCTAGACATGTTCAAAGCTACTTTTTAGCAATAGGTGTATTTCTGACTCCCTTACAGTCATAAAAATGAAGCTGTGATAAAGCTGATAGTAGATTTGCAAAGGAAATGCAAGCGTTTTAATTGTTTTTTTCAGAAAGTCCAAACAATAGATAGAACAGGAATATTGACAGAGATGTGCAAACAGATGCAACATGAGTTTTACATTGGTAGAGAGAAAGGAGGAAGTCACTTAAACTGCTACCATACAGGAAATGATTTGTCTAATATTTTGCATTACTGTTATCTATAACTTACAGAGTTGTAAAACACCTTAAAGACAGTAAACAGCAATAGACAGTAAATAGGTTTCCACTAAAATACATTTTTCCCTATAATGTTGGGAGCCTAAAGCTATTATGATAATTTGGACTGAGGAGAAATTTGGAATGAAGAGAAAGAATCTAGAGAAATTAAGAAAATTTAGGAGACAGTTGTACCTGGTTAAAGGAAGGAGTCATGAAGGGTATGTTTAGATGAGGGTTCCAGGATGGATCAGAGGGATCAGTGCAAATTAAAAAGCCAAGGTACGAGGTCATTCATTTCATTAGAAGTGGGAGATGAGAAAGAAGAGCCTGGCTAATGGTTGGCAGGTATTTTTATGCTGGATCGACTTAGTTGTGTTACCTCAAGTCTCTTAGCCTGTCTTAGCCTCAGTTTCCTCATCTACCAAATGGCACAATAGAACCTATTTTCTTGTGAAAATTAAATAAGATAGTAGCACATTGTCTTAGTTTGGGCTTTAGTAGCAAATTATTTTAGACTGGATAATTTATAAGTAGCAAATGTATTGCTCATGTTCTGGAGGCTGGAAATCACCAAGACAGAGGTTTGAGAAAGGAGGGTGCATTTAGTAGAAGGAGGGGGACTGGGGATGTTGATAAAGAGATTCGGGGCAGTGAGATCTTCAGTGCTGTAGTAAAACTGAAGCAGGTCATGTCTAGGAAAAGAGAGCAGTTCTTGCAGTTGGCTGTTTTAATTAATAATGACTTTCAGGAGGCCTGAGTGGGTTATCGGGTGCTTATTGATAAATTTGGAATAATAACAAGCCTGTGGGTTCTTGCCATGAATTCAGAGAAGAATTCTGAATACTGGCACAAATAAACAAGGCTGCATGGTAAGTTGTAAGCTTTTTATTCACGGAGAGAAATGCATAGGAGAGGGAGGGCCCTGTGTAAGAATGAAAGGGAAATCTGAATGCATACCAAGCATCAGGAGCCAGCTGTGTGGAGGAGCATGCAGGCCGGGAAGCATGGGGCGGGTGGCCCGAAGGTCACACTCCCCAAAGGCAGAGGGCAGCAAGGGTCCTCAGTGGCAAAAGAGACAAAAGGCTAAAAAGGGCCCACTGTGTTCCAGGCCTTTAATCTACTTCGAAAGGGGACTGGTTAATTTGACTGATTGGCAGGAGGGCTCACAGGTGTGGTCAGGTAGGGGTCTGAGATCACACAGGGGCCATGGTGAAGGTGTGGTCTTCCAGCTCACAAACCTGATCAGTTTTAAACTATATACCTGCCTACCATAAGTGGAGAGTTTAGAATAGGCATCCCCTGGAAGAAGGACCCACGAGGAGAGAAATAAAGCAAGAGCTACCTGAATACCAGTAATCTCAGTGGAGTTGAGAACTCAGGATGATTTTGCCTAGGTGTCAAAGAGTTCCACTGTTAGGACAGCAGGTTTCATCCCAGTTCATCTTAGAAAAGCAAGCTTTAAATCAAATCTCCTTTAATTAATAAAAGTGTTTCTTTGTGTGCTGAATTGCTTCTCGGGAACAGGATGTGAAATGAGCTATGGAACCAGTGACGCACCCCAATGATAGATCTTTTTCCTAGTTTGCATACTCATTCCTAATTACTGCATGGGCTCTTTCCTTTGGTCTTCAAAGTTTCTTTTAAAAGAAACTCTAAAATATTTGCCAGAATTTTAATTAAGAGATTTCACTTACTAAATTTAGATTTTGTGCTACTTTTGAAAAATAGGTTAATCCTGCAGCCCAGGGCCTGTCTTTAGTGCCTGAAAAGAAGTGGTGAGAGGCCCAGTAGGCCGCCTCTGGGTGATGCTTGCTTGGTCCTATTGGTTAGAGTTTGTTATCCTTAGAATGAGTACGATTCACCTGTTCATGTTACCTGCCAGACCCATGTACACATTTGTCTTTGCTAGCACTAAACATTTACCGTTCCAAGGCAGGAGTTCTTTCTGCACGGTTTGTCTAAACTCTGGAAAATCTAGCCTCGGTAGATACTATTGAAATATATTCCCTGAGCTCATTAGATTCATCTAAGGTGAGATAGAGTTGTTTACAGCTCAGTGAGAAAAACAAATATATCATATCTATTAAATGCATTAACTTCATGGAAAAGTTAGGCAGCAGGAGAATTCTCTTGACACTTTATTCTTAACCTAAATCATAAGGAAAAGTTATTATAATTCTGCCATCTGTTCAAGGTTTTCAAGCCATTTTGGTAAACTTCATGCTAATGCAAAATACATGTCTTAGCACTAATTAACCGAAAAATCTGTTTCATTCTTCTCAGATAATGAAAAAAATATGTCAAGGACATGATTTCTTAAAGAAAATCTAAATTACGGCATTCAGTTAGGCTTTAAGCCACCCTGGTGATGTGCTCATGAGCGCAGCCATAAGAATAACAAAAAGTCACATCGAATATTCCCAGTTTGAAAATCCCCAGACTATAAGCTTTGGACATTTGCAGTTGTAACTTAGATCTCCTGTTTCCACTGAAAGATTACTGTCCTTTCTGGCCAGCATAAGGGTTTTGTATTGATTTTTGAGGGTGGGGGAGTGGATTGAAGTAGAGGCCTGTAGAACATGCTTAGTATCTGTAAGGCCAGTATTGATTTAATGTCTAAGTCCAAATACCACATTACTCCTCTGGAAAGCTAATTAATTGAAATAGATGCTATTTGAGTAAGTTCATATTAAATATTGTTGGCTAATGAATTTTCAAATCCCTTTAATTGTGGTTTGTTATAGCAATGAAATGGACCCATTTCATTTTTTTTACTAACATGCTCAGTGTTTTAAACTTTCTAACCGATTTTTTGCCATCATTGTCTTGTTTCTGCTCTGTCTTTGATATATTGTCTTTAAATGTTCTTGGACAAATAGCATTTTTATTGTGACACAAGCCCACTCAGAAATCTTCAGCAGGTCTTCATTTTCTTTAGGTAAAACCTAGATTCCTGAGGGTCATAACGATGTATTTTACCAGTTAAATTCCCCTTTGTCTCCTACACTACAAGCTGTCTTTATTCTTAGGAGATTATTTTACTTAAAGTACTAAATATTATTAAATTTTTATCTTTGTTTTCTGGAGTATACCCACCATCCTTCCATAAATAGTAATTGGGAAAATGATGATAATAGTTACACGAACACACACACACACACACACACACGGGAAGGGGTAGGGGAAGAAGGGAAGAGAGGTGAGAAAAGAGAAAGAGGAGAAAGAAGAGAAAGCAGATTGGAAAAAACTCTAGTAATTGATGAAATAAAAACAGTTATTCTTCGTACTTGCAGCTTAAGGTAGGTTTGAACTATTTTGAAATAAGTTTTAAAGAAAAGAAACATTTATGATCAGATCAGTTATTCACAGTTAGTTTTGATTAGTTTGGGAACAGAAACAAATCAAACATACACTTCTAGTATATTTAATTATTACTAGTCTTCATAGATTCCCTCTGCATTCTGGAAAAAAATACTGCATTGTGTCATTTAGTCTATTATTTTACTCATTTTTCCATTGCTGCTTCTTGAGGTAGAACATATTGGTGATAAGGGAGATTTTTGTTGCTGTAGTACAGAGTTTTCTGAATGTTGATAATGAACTTTTATATAAAAAATTAGAGATGTAAAGGGATTAAACAAATGAATCAGTAATTGCATAAATAGAAAGGTGTGAGGGGTAACTGGTGCTGTGCTGTAGTGGGTAAAGCTGCTGCCTGCAGTGCCGGCATCCCATATGGGCGCTGGTTCGAGATCTGGCTGCTCCACTTGTGATCTGGCTCTCTGCTATGGCCTGAGATAGCAGTGGAAGATAGCCCAATGCCTTTCTCTGAAGGGAGGAAGGAACCTCCACTGTGATACGGACTTGACTAAACAAGTTCAGAGTCGGTGAACTCAGGGGGCTTCCATAACCTAGACAGCTCATAGCAAGTGTCTCAGGTGATTGCTGACGTCATAAATAAGAGTGCCAATTGTTAAATCAACAACGGGAGTCACTGGGTACATGTTCCCCACGTAGGATCTCTGTCCTTAATGTGTTCTACATGAAACTTAAAAACAGCACTACTAGTCGAACAATACCCTATACCTTGTGCGGTTGTGTGAGTGCAGCCTGTTGAAATCCTTGCTTAGTATATACTAAGTTGATCTTCAGTATATGAAGGTAATTGAAAATGAAACTCGATGAAGGGTGGGATGGGAGAGGGTGTGGGAGAGGGGAGGGCCACGAGAGGGAAGGAGGTTGGGGCGGGGGGAGCCACAACAATACAAAAGTTGCACTTCGTAAATTCACATTTATTAAATAAAAAAAAACTATATAACAAACAAAAAAAGAAAAAGAAAAAAAAGAACTTAATACTTTACCCTTTTAGTATTTTTTTATGTTCTACTTAAAACTATTGGTTGAACTCTGTAATTAATACACAATTACTCTCAGGTGTTTAATTAATGCTATAACTAGTACTCAAATAGTATTTTACACTTTGTGTTTCTGTGTGGGTGCAAATTGTTGAAATCTTTACTTAATATATGCTAAAGTGATCTTCTGTATATAAAGATAATTGAAAATTAATCTTGATGTGAATGGAAAGGGAGAGGGAGTAGGAGAGGGGAGTGTTGTGGGTGGGAGGGAAGTTATGGGAGGGGGGGAAGCTATTATAATCCATAAGCTGTACTTTGGAAATTTATGTTCATTAAATAAAATAAAATATATATAAAAAAAGAAGATAGCCCAAGTGTTTGGGCTCCTGCACCCACGTGGGAGACCCAAAAGAAGCTCCTGTCTCCTGGCGCAGCTCTGGCCATTGTGGCCATCTGGGGAGTGAACCAGCGGATGGAAGACCCCTTTCTCTGCCTCTCCTTCTTTCTCTGTGTAATTCTGACTTTCAAGTAAATAAATAAATCTTTTA
Organism: Oryctolagus cuniculus; assembly: GCF_051225735.1. Taxonomy (NCBI): domain Eukaryota; kingdom Metazoa; phylum Chordata; class Mammalia; order Lagomorpha; family Leporidae; genus Oryctolagus; species Oryctolagus cuniculus. The sequence goes on from NC_142876.1 coordinate 91,005,270, forward strand.
AAAAAAGAATACTCAATTTCTCAATCAAAAAAAAGTGTCAGGATTTCTGTGCTTAATAACAATTTTTTAGTTATTTAAAATTGACTGTGTACACATATTTGGTGCCTCATCTTTGAATATTGTGGCCAGAGGTTGCCATACTGAATATAATTAGCAATTGGTATCTTTTGCGTCATGTCACATCATTCCACGCTGGTGTTAAGTCCCAGTTTTTCTAAATCGGAAAAGGCCCTGAATACTGTGCATCCATGTGTTTTCCTCACTTGACTGTATCTTTTCCCAATATCATGGCAGACCTACCTTTCCTGATACTCATTGTTCATGTTCTAATAATAACATTCCACATAAATAAAATCTGCATTAATCATAATGAATCTGTTTTTGAGGACAATAAGTATTCTGTTAACTTCAGTGCAGAATGGAAAAGAAAATGTAAAATATAAGTACTCATCAATATTTCCACACTCTGTTCTTTTAGTGGTATTGTAGACTGTAAATTGCACTCTCTTTTATTCGTTTAAATCTATCTCATGACTATTTCACAGGTGCAGCAGGAACTCAGGGAGTATCAGCTTTAGGAGTTAAGCGTCTTCCCTGTATGGAAGAAAACAGTATCAGAATCCTCGCTGAGCACTTTCTTTGCTTGTTTTTAACTCCCAAGTATCAGCAGTCCCATGCCTTCAATCACGTGTGCAGATATTGATTCCTAGGTCTGATTCATCTTTGTGTTGCAACCAAGTGTCTAATGCATCTGAATTGTAAATTTAGCAGTTAGAGTTTCAAATGTTTCTTTCACTAGTAAGTTACATGTTATAGATCCATTGATAACTTTGCTGGGTTCATTTGTTTATTTTCTCAAATGAAGGTGATAATACTTTACTGCAAAGGTGGTTGCATGCTTGCATAATATAAGTTGTCACACTGTGGTAGTTAATCATAGTAGGTGTCATTGTGCTCATGCCTCCCTACATTCTCCCTCTACAGAGAGAGCCAAGTCTTTTCATGAAATCAACACAACCTGTTATAGTTTCTCTTAGGAATATGTAATTGTTAAGTGCTATTACCTGAAATTCAGAGGCCGCTGGCCATTTTTTTTTGTTGTTGTTGTTGATGCAGTGTACTTTGTTGGCAAAAGTAAAAGCAGTTGGAGTAGCTCAATCTGATGAAATCTGTCTTTGTTTTACATAAAGCTCAAGAGGTATGTCTTCATAAAATCTGCATGGGTGAGGCATATGTAAAACCAACAAGCAAGTAATAGGGTTTGCTTGCACATTTCCCAGAGGATACTTAAAAACTACCACTTGGATAAAGAATGCTGAATAATCATAATGTCAGCTGTTTTGGTTTTGATCACCCACTCAGAAAATTTAATAATTTTCTTGGAAGCTGTGGGTTTGGGCAGGGGGGTGGAAATTTCAAAAAATTCTTGTTGAAGCAACTCATTTGTAGGTTGCTATACACATCAAAATTTGTCACTCAGCAGGCAGCAAAACCTAGACTCAGCATCAGCTGGAAATCGGGTGGTCATTTTTCTCCCCCACTAAAGGAAGGTATCCTGGAGTAGTGGGTAATTGCCGAGACTGAAGAAAATTATAATAAAAACGAAAAGAAGAAAATTACTTAATTACCACATAGTTACTCCAGAAATCTTCAAGATGAACAAGAAAATCTAGCAGAGCTCTTAAATGTCGCTGTAATTTAGCCCCATGCCCTAGAAATTCTAAATTGTAATTGACCCTAATTATATAAATACCCAGTGGTGAGAAAAGATCTTTTTTTTTTTTTTTTTTTTTTTTTTTTAGGAGGCTTTACTGCTGCTGAACTTCTCCAACAAGTCACTTATGACTTCAAAAAATGTTTGGTACTTTTTTTGGCTAAGGGGGTCTTTAGGAGCCAACTTTGATCTCCTTTCGGCAGCAAAGGGCCCAGCAGTGTTCTCAGAGTGTCAGTACAGAAGATAAAAACAAAATGGACTTCCTCAGTGACTGCTTATGTTATCTTTGTCACCTCCCTCTGTTTGTCCTCTCCTTTGTTTCTCTCCTCTCTTTCTTTTCTTCCCTCCTTTCCATTCTCCCTAACTGTCCTTCATTATTCCTCTCCACTACTGTGAGTGTGTGTGTTTCTTGGATCTGTTTCCTTGATGCTGTGCCTAGTATGCAGCAAAATCTCACATTATGACCCTAACATGGTCACTCCCAGATCTGTGCCTTCCTCAGTTTTCCATTCCAGTTCAGTAGAAAAAGCACATTAAAATCTACTGAATAAAAAAATTCTTCATCTGATTTCTCTATTTCTCATCTCTTGACCATCCAGGAGCTAATCATGGGAGTTTGCCAGGTTTTCTATGTCAGAGCTGTGAGACCAAGTGATGGAGTCAACCCCTTCCAGAGCACAGAGGACTTTGGGAGGCAGGAGCATATTCTGTTTCTAAGAAAGAGTAAATAATTGTCTGGTTGTCTATTGAGAAAACTATACAGAATTTTGTTTTCCCAAGATTTTTGGTCATATGTGATTACTCCAACTGCATGTTATAAAACTTGTCCAACATGCAGACAGTGCAAGGATATAAAAATGAACACTCTATAGAAGAGGCAAAAATTTTGCCCCTAGATGCTTAGGATTGTTTTGATGGGGCCTGGAAATTAAACTGACCTGCAATAGCTTATAGGGAGGGGAAGAATTCATGATTATTTAACATAGATGTCATGTGACTCAGGAGCCATCATAAGCAAATGAAAACTCAAAGTTCAAGTGGCAAAACCTAGATGCTTGTTATTCAGTCCAAGTACTTGGGCTGCTGTTGTCTGTGTGGGAGACCCTGATAGGGTTCCTGACCCCTGGCTTCCACTTCACTCAGCTCTGGCTGTCAGAGCCCTTTGGGGAGTGAACCACTGGATCCCCGTTCCTCTTTGTTTTGTCACTCGGTCTTTCAAATAAGTGAAGAATGAACTTGATACCTTGCTTCTGATATGAGGTTTTAACTCCTGCTTCCAGGAAGAACAAGAGAAGAGCAAAATGCCTTTCTTGCAGCTGCTGTTCTTTTAAGTCCTCTTAGCTCAAAATGATGCTTATGCCAAAGTGGCACGTGTAGGGGTGGCATGTTCTGCCGCCCTTCAACCCGAAATCAACCATTTAGGTAGAACAGCTGTTAACATTTTTTTAACGATTTTTCATACCCTCTCTTGACAATTTTCTCAGTATCTCTTGAAATGAAGATTTAAAAAAGCTCCATACTTGAGAATTCAAACAGAAACGAAATGTCATTTCCATGGTGCTGTGTCCTTTACCTGCCTTCCTTCTTTTGTTCTGTTTTTGAATACAGCTAAGAATCATTGTATTTTTCCAACAAGCTGTCTCATACACCCTGAAGGGAATAAGATTAAATGCAGAGTAGCATCCCTCTATCCAGGTGAATGCTGCTTATTGCAGCATTCCCAAATGATCTCTTAAATGCAATTCTCTGATAATGTGAAACTTCTGAATTATTTATTATCTCACATTTGATCAGAAATATTATTCCTGAAAATAAATTTCTTATCATTGTCACATCAGCTTTTGAAAGTTTCCTGTACTGAAGAATGAACCAGAGATTCGATATTGAAATCTTGGGGGATAAATTAGAACTACCTATTTTGAGGCCCTTAGTCAGCTAGGCGACTGCGAATGCCGATGAACAGCCCTACACTGAAGAATGACGATTTCTAGATACAGTTACCAGTCACTCCTGTAGCTTCAGTGAAATTCTACGGAAGTAATCAATTTTAGACCTTGCATATTCATCTTTGAAGATGCCATGTTTTCTCCTCTGATCCTACCCTGTGACATTCATGAAAATGATTACTAATGCTTTTCCTTTGCATTCAGTTGTAGTTCGTAATCATAAAAGGAATTAGCATCCGTAAGGCCTTGCTGCTTGTTACACACCTCCCTGAGCCTCCAATTAACTTCTTTCATTTGGTTATCACAACCTATTGAAGTGGGTACTGTAATTTTTGCTTTTTTATAGGGAAGAAAACTAAGGCATTAGATATGATGGAACCTGCTGGAGGTCAAGCAGCTAGCAAGCTATGGCACTTGGGCATGAACTGCATGTTACTGTTGTTGATTTAGCATGTGAAAATTTGCCTGCTTGTGACACAGCCATGCAGCTGAGAACCCGAGGCTGTGATTAAATGCTAGTGATTAACTTATGGCTGAGATCACTGTCAATTTTAAATACAAATACTACAGGGTTTGATTGTTTAAATCCATGTATTATGAGGACAGAAGATTTTTGAAAAAAACTTTGAGAATGTTTTTGAAATTTTTTTAAAAAACTTTTATTTAGTAAATATAAATTTACAAAGTACAGCGTATGGATTACAATGGCTTTCACCCTCCCCCATAACTTGTCTCCCACCCACACCTCCCATCTCCCACTCCCTCTCCAATTCCATTTACATCAAGATTCATTTTCAATTATCTTTATATACAGAAGATCGATTTAGTATATATTAAGTAAAGATTTCATCAGTTTGCACCACACAGAACATAAAGTGTAAAATACTGTTTCAGTACTAGTTATAGCTTTAATTCACATTGAACAACACATTAAGGACAGAGATCCTACATGTGGAGTAAGTACACAGGGACTCCTGTTCACTTAGCAATTTGACACTCGTGTTTATGGCATCAGTAATCTCCCTAGGCTCTAGTTATGAGTTGCCAAGGCTATGGAAGCCTTTTGAGTTCACCGACTTTGATCTTATTTAGATAAGGTCATAGTCAAAGTGGAAGTTCTCTCCTCCCTTCAGAGAAAGGTACCTCCTTCTTTGATGGCCCGTCTTTCCACTGGGATCTCACGTGTAGAGATCTTTCATTTAGTTTTGTTGTTGTTGTGGTGGTGGTGGTTTTTTTTGTTTTTTTTTTTTTTTTTTTTTTTTTGCCAGAGTGTCTTGGCTTTCCATGCCTGAAATACTCTCATGGGCTTTTCAGCCAGATCCGCATGCCTTAAGGGCTGATTCTGAGGCCAGAGTTCTGTGTAGGACATCTGCCATTCTATGAGTCTGCTGTGCATCCCACTTCCCGTGTTGGATTGTTCTCTCCCTTTTTTATTCTATCAGTTAGTATTCGCAGACACTAGTCTTGTTTGTGTGATCCCTTTGACTCTTAGACCTATCAGTGTGATCGTGAACAGAAATTGATCACTTGGACTAGTGAGATGGCATTGGTACATGCCACCTTGATGAGATTGTATTGGAATCCCCTGGCATGATTCTAACTCCACCATTTGGGGCAAGTCCAATTGAGCATGTCCCAAATTGTACATCCCCTCCCTCTCTTATTCCCACTCTTATATTTAACAGGGATCACTTGTAAGTTAAATTTCAACAGCTAAGAATAATTGTGTGTTAATTACAGAGTTCAACCAATAGCATTAACTGAACAAAAAAAATACTAAAAGGGATAAAGTATTAAATTGTACATCAACAGTCAGGACAAGGGCTGATCAAGTCACTGTAATAGGCTTTTTTTTTTTTAAGCCATTTTATATTTTCAGCAGAATTGAGCAGAAAAGGCAGGGATATGGTATCCTCCAGTCTTCTGCTGTCTCTAAACGTGTATATTCTGCCCCAGTATCAGCACTTCCCACTCGAGTAGTACAACTGTTAAAAATCAGTGAACTTCCTTTGATACGTCATCATCCTCCAAGTCCATAATTTGCATTAGGGTTCACTCTTGGTTTGTGTATCCTGTGGTTTGCACAATTTTCTATGTATTTTTCATTAGGGTAATGTGTGCAGTAGTTTCACTGCCCTGAGCATCTCCATTGCATTGATAAAGTACTTTTATGCTCCATATTAAGTCTTAATAACTTCACAATACTTATTAAATTTCTGTTACAGGAAGCAGTACTGTTTGGTACATCAAGAATTTACCTTAACTGCAGCAAAGAAGGTGGTAGATTATGGGGAGTATGTCAAAAATTTATCATTGGTAAATTCCAACCAGAGCTAAAGAACAAAGCAATCATGTTAGCTAAGAGCAAATACAATTCAGCAATTTTAGGCATGGAGCTTGAACTCCACAGAGAAATGACAATGTGGAGATAGTTACTCTCATCCTTAAAATTCATTTCGTAGGTCAAGTCCATGATTTTTGGCACTGGACAGAGATGTGGCTAATATCCACCTTGTGGTTCTCAGCCACCTGCTCTGCCTAATTAAAGACTCCCATTTTCTGCTCTGCTTGCCCCATAATTTGCAAATAAAATTCACAGGACGTTTGAAATGAATGTTAAAAACACCTGTGAGCCATTGATGTTTCTGGTTTGTCAAGTACAAGACAGACCTTTCCCTTTGTTTCTCCCTTGCTGTTCTCCACGCATTTAATGGGGACTTTGCTTTTTTTACTTTAGTGCTTCCTAGAAGTAAAAGAACATTATCGACGTGGATTGCTGTTTCTCCTTCAAAGATAACTATTTCAGTATTTTTGTGCAAGAGTGCATTTTATTTTACTGTCATTGTGCCAAAAATAATTCTTTTGTCTAATTTTTACAATTTTCTCCTTTTTACCATTGCATTTTCTCATGTTGCTTGCTTCTATTACTGTCTCATAGATGATCACCCTGATTTCCTACCTCTCTGATCTATTTTGAAAGCACAGTGAAGGACAACTAGGAAATTTACCATATACAACTAGACATTTTTTTAAAGATTTATTTATTTATTTGAAAGTCAGAGTTACACAGAGAGAGGAGAGGTAGAGAGAGAGATGAGGTCTTCCATCTGATGGTTCACTCCCCAATTGGCCACAACAGCTGGAATTGCACTGATCCGAAGCCATGAGCCAGGAGCTTCCTCCAGGTCTCCCATGCAGGTAGAGGGGCCCAAGGACTTGGGCCACCTTCTACTGCTTTCCCAGGCCATAGCAGAGAGCTGGATTGGAAGTGGAGCACCCAGGTCTCGAACCGGTGCCCATATGGGATGCCAGTGCTTCAGGCCAGGGCGTTAACCCACTGTGCCACAGCGCCGGCCCCACAACTAGACATTTTTAAGCAGAAAATTATGGAGTGAAATAATGTGATTGGCTGGCACCGTGGCTCACTAGGCTAATCCTCCACCTTGTGGTGCCGGCACACCGGGGTCTAGTCCTGGTCGGGGTGCCGGATTCTGTCCCGGTTGCCCCTCTTCCAGGCCAGCTCTCTGCTGTGGCCAGGGAGCGCAGTGGAGGATGGCCCAAGTGCTTGGGCCCTGCACCCCATGGGAGACCAGGATAAGTACCTGGCTCCTGCCACCGGATCAGCGCGGTGCACCGGCCACAGCGGCCATTGGAGGGTGAACCAACGGCAAAGGAAGACCTTTCTCTCTGTCTCTCTCTCTCACTGTCCACTCTGCCTGTCCAAAAAAGAAAAAAAAAAAGAAAAAAGAAATAATGTGATTTACTTGAGCTAAAGAACAAGAGAAGTTGAGAAAGTAATCATATCTTTGAAAATTCAGATTATTCACTGTGTAAATGTCTGCTACCTTTTTTATCAGTCACTTCATTTTTCATCACATAGAATATGCTATATACATATAATTTTTTCTAATTCTATTTAGCAGTCATGTAATCTGCTATATAATGATAATAATATCTTGATGATTCTCAATATTGAGATTTTTTTTCTGATGTTAAAAATATTCTTGGGGCTGACATTGTGACGTAGTGGGTTAAGCCGCCGCCTGCAATGGTGGCTTCCCATATGGGCGCCAGTGTGAGACTAGACTGCTGCACTTCCAATCCAGCTCCCTGTTAGGCATTTGGGAAAGCAGCAGAAGATGGTCCAAGTGCTTGGGCCTTTGCACCCAAGTGGGACACCCTGAAGAAGCTCCAGGCTCCTGGCTTTGGCCTGGCCTAGCTTCAGTTATTGTAGCTGTTTAGGGACTAAACCAAAGAAAGGAAGATCTCCTTCTCTCTGTTTTTCCTTCTGTCTCTGTAACTCTGTGTTTCAAATAAATAAATATTTTTTAAAAATTTGTGCAGCAAGCAGCTTTGTGCATAAAATTTGCTGCACCTACATAATTGCTTCAGAAGAACACTAAGATTGGAAATTGTGGGTTAAGGGATGGAAATGTAATATATTATTCTTCAACATCTTCACCCCGCCCCACCAATTACTGAAGGTGAAAATAATTTCTCAGTGAAAATATCGTGTTAATTTCATTACTGGTTAGTTAGGATGATGAATGCTATGCAGTTGTTGGCTGTTGGTGTTTCTCTGGGTGACAGGATGATATGAGCAAGTAAGTTGGATCTGAAGTTGAGAATACTGAAAGGATCAACTGGTTCTGAGAATTTGTCTAGCCTCATCGTAGGCTGAGTTTCAGGGATGAAGCCTCAAATAAAAGCTACATCCAATGATGGTAAAAGTACGTACCTTAAAGGATTTGCTTGCTGTGTTGAAACATAAAATTATCAGCTGAAAGGAAATTTAGAGCGAGGCAACACTGAGAAAATCTTTGATATAAAATGCTTTCATACTGATTTATTGGGGTTATTTTCATTATATTCATTAAAGGAAGCTCATGACTTCTTGAAATCATATCCATATTCTCTTTCCTAGGGGACTGCACCACTGATGGAGGCTGTATTTCTGTCAACCATGGTGGATTAGTTGCAGTTTTTACCTTTTAATTAAACAGCTGCTGCCGCTAAACACAATTTTGAATTATTTAACAGTCCATATTATGTTAGTCGATGCACACTGCTTGAATTTTTTAATTATATGCAGCTATACATTTTTTATGATACAGCTTTCCTAAAGAAATGAGTCGACAGACAGTAGTAGTTTGTTCCTTTTGATATGTCAGAAATACCTTAGCATATTTTGAAATAATTAAAATTAGAATTAAAAGTCAAGCTGATTAAGTATAAGATCTTATGCTTTAGAAGAAAAATGTGAAATATTACATTTATAAATAAAAGTCCCATTCAAGATGTTGTTTGCAGTCTCTCTGATAAGCAAGCAATCTGTGTGGTAAATACTGTTGTGTACAGTTCAGAACTCTGAAATTACCTTTAAAAATCAACTTTCTATTGAGATTCTGATTCAGAAAATCATTGCTGCATAATTTTGTGGCTTTTTGCTTAGTTTTCTAAAGGTTTCTTTTTATTTATTGGAAAGCCAGAGTGGCACAGAGAGAAAGATCTTCCATCAGCTGATGCACGCCCCAAATGACCACAGTGGCCCAGTCTTGGTCAGGTCACAGCCAAGAGCCTGAAACTGAGTCTCCTACATGGGTGACAGGGGCCCAGACATTTGGGCCATCATCTACTCCTTCTCAGGCACGTTATCAGGGAGCAGAATTGGAAGCAGAGCAGCTGGGACTTGAACTGGCACTCACACAGGATCCAGCATTGCAAGCAGGGGCCTCACCCACTGTGCAAATGCTGGCTTTTCTATGGATTCTTTGACAACACTGTTTGGTGACGTTACTGTTCAGTGAAAGGAAGCAGTTAGTCCAAAAGCTGTTTACTTGAGGCCAGTGCTGTGGCACAGTGGGTTAATGCTCTGGCCTAAAGTGCTGGCATCCCAAATGGGCGCAGGTTCTAGTCCTGGCTACTCCTCTTCCAATCCTGCTCTCTGCTATGGCAGAGAATTAGAAGATGGACCAAGTCCTTGGGCCCCTGCACCCTCATGGGATACCCAGAAGAATCTCCTGGCTTCAGATCAGCGCAGCTCCAGCCCTTGCAGCCAACTGGGGAGTGAACCAGTGGATGGAAGATCGATCTCTCTCTCTGTCTCTCTCTCTGTCTCTCTCTCTCTGTCTCTTCCTCACCTCTCTGTCTAAACCTGACTTTCAAATAAATAAATAAATCTTTAAAAAGTTATTTACTGTTAAGCAACACAGATTTTTGTGAAGGTTCAGGATCATCCTGTTATATTAACTGAATTATACTCAAAGGTGTTACTTGAATTTTCAGTTTTAATCAGTTTAAATGAATAATTCAGTAAAGATTTGAAGATTATAGATAGTGAGAAACTATTTTTAGAAAGTGAAGTCACTTTGCTGCATTTTTTTTGGAACCCATGCATAGTATTTTCATAGTACACATTTCAGTGAACTTTGTGATGATGTGTTGTATGTCCCATAGACAATTCCCCCTCTTGGCTGTTTTATTTAGTGCAAAATAATGGGATATAATAATTGAAGCATTGAACATTTAATGAACTGTTAAAAATGCATCAGATTATATTTTTAGGTACATCACTGCCTCTCAACTGCTTGAGAATTGGTATGATGAGAAAAGCCACCTCTAATATCTTGACTTGATGGGAACTGGTATCTTGAACTTCATACTTAGATTGAATTTCCGTAAGTGGTGGGATTCAGAAAGACTGGTATAAGACCTGTCTGAATTTTTCAACTACGCAAACCATTTAGCAGAGTACAGATGCTGGTAACTGTCGGGTTTCCTAGAATCATTTCCAACCCCCCTGCTGACTCTTGTAGATCACTATTTAGAGAGTACATGTGGTCCTGTGTGTCTGCCCTGTGTTGACATCTCATTGATTCTTTATCTTCTTTCCTGGCTTAAAACAAACAACAAAAGTAAAGTTTATTGTAGAACTGAGCAGTAGAATAATACTTTAAAATAATGTAAAGCATCGCTTGATAGTGTTAGGCAGGTATAGCTTCAAAGTGTAGGAGGGTGTTTATCATTCTTCACAGTTACACATGTCACCCTGCTGAGGATAACAGTTTCTTACCATTGAACTGGTGTTTGTAGATTAAATAAGAAATGTTACTTCTGTCTTCTAAAGGGGTTTAGTAGCTAGGTATATCAGCTGAAATTTAGTCAAATGACATAGGAAAAGTCATGATTTTCAAATACCGCAGTAAGAAACAACGAAATCCAGTCATTTGCAACAAAATGGAGGAATCTGGAACACATCATGCTGAGTGAAATAAGCCAGTCCCAAAGGGACAAATACCATATGTTCTCCCTGATCGGTGACAACTGACTGAACACCAAAAAGGAAACCTGTTGAAGTGAAATGGACACTATGAGAAACGGTGACTTGATCAGCATAGCCCTGCCTGTTAATGAACAACTTAATACATTATCCCTCTTAGTAGTTTTTTTGTCTGTTCTACTTAATATGACTGGTTTAATTCTGTAATTAATACACAGTTATTCTTAAGTGTTGAAATTTAACTGAAATGTGATCCCTGTTAAACATAAGAGTAGGAATAAGAGAGGGAAGAGATGTATAATTTGGGACATGCTCAAGCTGACTTGCCCCAAATGGTAGAGTTAGAAACATACCAGGGGACTCCAATTTAATCCCATCAAGGTGGCATGTACCAATGCCATCTCACCAGTCCAAGTGATCAATTTCAGTTCACAATTGATCATAATGAAAGGACTGAGAGTCAAAGGAAGCACATAAACAAGTCTAGTACCTGCTAATACTAACTGATAGAATAAATAAAGGGGAGAGTGATCCAACATGGGAAGCGAGATACTCAGCAGACTCATAGAATGGTGGATGTCCTAAACAGCACTCTGGCCTCAGAATCAGCCCTAAAGGCATTCGGATCTGGCTGAAAAGCCCATGAGAGTATTTCAGGCATGGAAAGCCAAGACAATCTGGCAAAACAACAACAACAACAACAACACCTAAATGAAAGATCTCTGTGAGTGAGATCCCAGTGGAAAGAACAGGTCTTCAAAGAAGGAGGTACCTTTCTCTGAAGGGAGGAGAGAACCTCCACTTTGACTATGACCTTGTCTAAGCAAGTCAGTGAACTCAAAAGGCTTCCATAGCCTTGGAAACTCATGACTGGTGCATAGGGAGATTACTGATGCCATAAACAGGAGTGTCAATTTGTAAAGTCAACAACAGGAGTCACTGTGCACTTATTCCTCATGTAGGATCTCTGTCCTTAATGTGCTGTACATTGAGACTTAATGCTATAATGAGTACTCAAACAGTATATTTCGCTTTGTGTTTCTATGGGGGTGCAAACTGTTGAAATCTTTACTTAATGTATACTAAACTGATCTTCTGTAAAAAAAAAAAAAGAAGAAGAAGAAATTATCAATTCCCTACTTGACTCTCACTGGGATTAAACATGACAATAGGTCTGATCTGATTTCATCATCATTTAAAAAATCATCTATTATTTTTCACTTTATGTTTGTGTGGGAGCAAACTGTTGAAATCTTTACTTAATGTATGCTAAACTGGTCTTCTGTATATAAAGAGAATCGAAAATGAAAAAAAAAACAAAAAAACACTTTTATTTATTTGAAAGATAACAGTACAGAGAGAAAAAGATGGAGAACTTCCATTTACTAATTCATTTCCCAGATTCCTGCAACAAATGGGCCTGGGCCAATCCAGGAGAAGGAAACTCAGTTTGAGTCTCCTGTGTTGGTAGCAGGGACCCACATGTTTGAATCATCGCTCCTGTTTCCCAGAGTGCACATTAGCAGGTAGCTGCAATAAAAAAAAATTAAGCCCATCCTAGAAACAAGCCAGTTTGATATGGGATGCAGGCATCCCAAGTAATGTCCTAACTACTGTGCCAAAGGCCCACCCCTAAAGTTAAGATTTTAACCTCCATGTGTATATAACATGAGCCAGCACAAGTCAAGCTCTATGCGCTTGGCAAGTAGCTCTTGACTACACTAATTTGTTTTTCTCTTATCTAAAATTATACCAGAGAAAACAAGACACAGGGAGATCTGACATCTGAAGATTTACTTCACAGATGCTCACAATAGCCAGAATGGGGCAGGCAGAACTCAGCAGCTAGGAACTCTACCCAGGTGGCAGGTGTGGCAGGTACTCAACCAAAGTCATGACTTGCTATCTTCCAGGGTACGCATTAGCAAGAAACTGGAATTGGGAGTGGAACCATGACCTAAACCTAGGCACTCCTCTATGGGATGCAGGTGTCCCAAATGGCATTTGAACCATTACACCAAGCACACACATCTATTATGTTTTATTGTCTGTCTATTTCTTTATTTCTACCATAAGAAGGCAAGCTTTATGACAGTGAAGTTCCTTTTATTTCATTATTTGTGGATACCTCTTAACTAGGTAATTTTCCATGTGGGAAAATGAGGATCCTTAGGGGTCACTGAACATTTGTCTATGAATAACAGCAAACACTTGGCTAAAAGTGGGTCATCCCTCAACAGTAAAAAAGTGAACAATCCACTGGCTTTAAGTGTCTTGTTAAATATGAATGTCTCTAGTCTAAATCTTTTTGGACTGAATATGGACATCTCGGTGATAGAATGAGGAAATTGATTTGATTCAAGGCCATTGTGGTCTGGTTGAAAATGTGCCTATTGATTCAAGACAAGACCTATTGGCTTAGAGAGCTGATTAACATCTGTTTCTCCTAGGACACAGATAGGTTGACCAAAAGGAAGGAGATGGATTATGGGGATGTGTGTTTGTGTATGTGTGAAGTATCTCTTCTTGTAGAAATATGTGTGAACCTAGGTGTCTGTGTTAGCAGGAGAATCCAATGCAGTGCTTTCCAGTAGAAAGAACTTGAGGCCTTATGGCCATATTCTTGCTAACAGAAAGAAAAAGAAGGGGTAAACGTGATTACCATGAGCCTGGAAGATGTGGCCTTGATTGCAAGGGGACACGGACCCTACAAATTAGGAACACAATTTTTGAGAAGAGGTCAACAGATAGTGCCATTGTCTAATCAACATATTCGTTGACGTGTAGTTAATCTGTGTTAGGCATTATTCCTGGTGTGGAAGCCATGGAAGTTGAGAAAGCAGTGTATTCTCATGGATTGGGGAGAGGCAAGAAAGCACATACATGAACTAGTAATAGTAGTATGTTTTTTGGAGAAAAACTCAAATGAGTTTTGTGAAAATGTGAATGCGAAAAGCCATGTGAGTACTGAGAAATGATTTAGGAGTGAAATGCATAGAATTGAAAGTCAATGTGAAACATTGCATGTTTTTAAATACATTTTCCCTGAAAATCAGTGAAATGGCAGTTTATTTGAGATGATCATTTATAGACAGAAAAATCTAGTAAATGACTCCTTAAAGTTTTGTTTTTGGTAACACCCTCTTCCATGTATTTGCATTCATATCAAGAGGGCAGGAGAAAAGAATATATAAATAAGGAGATAGGAACTGTGCAAATTTAAAATTATTCCCTAATATTAATAAGGATCTAATAAACTGATGAAATTTTTAGTGTAATTACATATACTGTTTTCATAGTGTCTGCCCTGCGATTTCTGTTTTCTCATCAATAATTGTGATTAGTCATTTTTTTTTAACAAGATTGATTTTCTATTTAGGAGCAAGGGACTCTATTAAAATCCTTTGGAGTAGTGAGTGGTTAGCCCAGCAATTAAGATGCAGGTTAAGATCCCCCCACATCCCATATTAGAATACCTAGGTTTGACACCCAGCTCCTCCTCTCATACAAGCTTCTTGTCAATGCAAAGGCTTGGAGGCAGTGGTGATGGTCCAGCCCTTAGATTGCCAGCCACCCATGTGGGGATTGTGGATCAAGTTCCTGTCTGCCTCTTTGGCCCTGCCTCAGCCCCTGCTGTTGTGTGTATTTTGGCAGTAAATCAGCAGGTGGGAGCCCTATCTGTCTCTCTGCCTCTCAAATTAAAAAAAAAAATCTTCCTTTGGCAACCTAGATAAATAAAAGCAATGAATTATGTAATTGCTAGAGGTGGTGGTGATCTAGAGAATTAGAAAAATGTATAATAAATGCATGTTAGTAAACTATATTTGTGTACATAGTTTTCAGTTGTTACTGGAAAATTGAAGAATGTTTACAATTCCTAGGAAATGCAAGATTTAGTATCTAAATGTAATTTAAAAAATGGAAGAGAAGGAATGACGTTTAGGATGCTTTTGTTCATCTAGTGTTATTTGATCAGCTTCTTACGTCTGAAAACCCTGTTGTGATTCCTTGACATCTCATAAAGAATGATAATCCCATTGATAAAATCTTGGGAATAATACAAAATTTAGGAGGAAATTTGAGGAGAGTCCTTCATGACACAGAGTCCACAGGAAAATAAATACAAATTGAAACATCTTGAGTGAAGTGACTCCTTTTCAACTGCCCACCCCATTTCCTTAAAAAGCATTGCAAGTATATGCCTCGTTTAGTGTTCAAAAAGCACTTGTTGAGGCAAGTATGCATAAAGGAATATTTGCTTCTAAATTCCTATGAATAAATCTGTCTCGTTGTAAGGTCCCCCCAAGTGCTGAAATAATTAGTTTCCTTAATTCCTCCTATGTGAGAAAACCCTGGCATATTTTAATCATGTTAAGCTATTTTTTTCCCTCTAGAAGAAATGATTTCTTTGGTATTTCCCTGTTTATTTCAAAGTGTTTATAACCCTGGCATCTGAGCGTTGCTAATGGGTCTGGAAGCAAATTGCAAAGGTTCCCTCATCCTGCTTCCTGGTACGTGCCAGCTGTTGAGGACTTTCTTTCTATAAACAAAGGAGAGCCACAGTACTCCCCTATCCCATCTCAATTATTTCACAACCAGCCTTTCTCCCCAGTGCTGCACGTTTGTCAGAACTCTTTGTCTTTGCCTTGGTTCTATGGTATTGAAATTGGATAAAGATGAAACTGTACTTGGACCACGGCAAAGTGCACTTTTATCCGATAGTTTATTTGTATCTCTTTGATGTTTTCTCTAGTTATACATGAGCTGAACCACAGAACACATTCCTCTTGAAATTAAGGGTCATGATGCTGATATTGAAGTTTTCATTAGCTGCTTTGCTTCTTGTGTTGCATATGGTTTGGACTGATCTTCTGTTGTTGTGATGCGTTTTAAAGGGTTTAGTTATCAGTCGGTTTGTTTATTTTAAGTTGCCAACTATAGCTTAACAACTGTATGAGGGCTCTTCAGAAGCATGAGAAAGAAAAATAGGAATTGAAAAGTTTCTTTAACATGCTCTCCAACTCAGTGTCTGATGTTCTATTAGAAGATGCAGATAGCAACTGAATGGCTTCTGTTAATAATTCATTTCATGGTTTGCAGCAGTGGCCTTTGTCCTGCTATTATAGGTACTTGTTAGTGAAAATCTAAGCTTACGATATAGAACTAGTAATGATAAATCTATTGGACTTTTTCCATAGTATTACATAATTGAAAAAATCTTGTCAGGGTGGGCCTTTGATGCACTGGTTAAGATTTGGGGTTGGCATCAGCACACATCTCTCATTGGAGTGCCTGGGTTTGAGTCCAGGCCCTGCTCCCAATCCATCTTCCTGTACATGGGCACTCTGTGAGGCACTAGGTGATGGCTCAAGTGGCAGGGACCTTGCTAACCACATGGCAGACTTGGATTAAGTTCCAGGCTTCTAAACTCAGCCTAATCCAGCCCCACACCCAGCTATGGCAGCTATTTAGGGGAGTGAGTGAATCAGTGGACAGAGGATCATTATCTGTCTCTACCTTTCAAATAAGGCAAAATAATGCTTCACATATGTTATTTTATTTCATGGTTATGAACGTAATCCTGTGAGTCTGATGTGTCTTTTGCCAGTATTTTAATTTTAAGGCAAACAGTGTAAAGGAAGTAAACTGGCCTGCCTGTTAAGGCCAGTTAGAGAGAGAGCAGAGAATGAGGCCTCTGCTTCTTAGATGTTTTGTCTGTAGGTTTGACTTGACATTTGGGTCTATACTGATCAGTTTATACAAGTTCACCAGTGGGGTGATCTTTGGCTTCCTTCAGTATTTAGCTTGTTTATTCTTTAGGTGGGAATTGGGCAAGGGTGAGTTTTTAGACTCATTGTACTTAAAATTAGTCAACTCCATGTTTTGTTTCCATGCTTTGTGGAAAGCTTTGCTGAGTAAAAATCCAACAGGAATCATTGGAACTCTAAAGCCACTACATGGATTTGTCATGTCCACAAAGAAAAATACTGTTTTTGAATGAATGGCTCATTTGACATCAAATCTTCCTAAAGCAGAAAAAAAAAATGCCTGGTTTTCTGTTCTTAGATCCTCCCACTTGAAAACATAAATATGTAGAAGCGCAAAACACAATGCGCAATCTCTGGAAGTGGAGGCTTTAGAAAAAGTCTATCAGTTGAACTTAACCTTTTGCTCACCAACAATCGTGCCTGGAATGACTGGAGTAGAACAGACCTATGTTGAGTATGTACATACCTAGAGAAATGCTAGGGATGTTCCTAAATGCGTTCTTCAGTTACCTCTGGAACTCTTTGGACCATGTTTTAGAAAATGGTTTTAATTTTCTTTGAGGGGTTATCCTAATTGAAAAGGTCACAGGAATCTGCTCCATTACTAATGCATTTGTACCTGCCCGGGCTGAGTGATGGGGAATCTCCCTGGTTTTCCTATTCAGTACTTTTTTTTTTGCTTTGTTGTAGAAGGATTGGCATGAAGGGGAGGTGAACTTCATGCCAGATTTTTTGTTGTTGTTGTTCCTCAACTCTGAGCTTTGCTTTCCTGAACCCTGTCAACTGTCAGGCAAAGGAACAGTGTTGGTACATTAAGGGCTTTAAAAAAGGGATCGATCATCTTATACTTTCAGAAATCACATTCAGTAATCTTTAAAGTGCCATTCTCCTGTAGGCGATGGCTTCAAGGTTTCAGTGTGAGATATGCATAGTGAAATGTTCTAACCTTTTATTTCATGCTTTTCAACATTTTAGAATACATTTTTTCTATTCATGTTTCTTGGTGCTAAAATGTGACTTTTTTTCCCCCTCAGTAGAACTAGTTGAGTGGTATAAAGGTTATTATAGTAGAAATTTTGGTTTGTGGTATTAGGACAAATTGCTTCAAATACCAACCAAACTGTTGGTTATTTTGTTTTATTTTAATTTTTGACTAGGATAGCATTTAGAATATGCAATATTAGCTATTGCTAATTTTGGATGGGATAGAGTTTTAAGATGTGTAACTTTAGATATTGCTAAAGCATAGTTACAGTATGCTTTGTATTAATCCATATGGTCTTTTTTCTCTGACATTTCAGATCTTGAATGTTACCTCTTGAGAAAAACCCATACTCATTTAAAAAAGAAATCAAGAGAGGTGTCCAATACACTGAGTACTTAATAGTACTTTAATAGTATTAAAAAGCAGAATCTTAGACACCAAAGCACAGTAGCTATCTGGAAAAACTAATCGAACTATGATACATTTCCTAAGTCTGGGTCTGTTTTGTCCTTTGTGGCATACCGCAGATCTTGTGATCTTTGAGTAGTCACTGTGAGTTGTCTATAAAACACTGATGAAAGTTTCTATCTCATTGGATGTTAAGAGGATTAAAAGGACAGCTGATGTAAAAAAACTCATCAAAGTCTTTTCTTCTGAGAATTAAACATGAATTGAATTGAATCCATGTTAATGTAACTAGGATGTGAGGTCAGGAAAGAGGCTGAGTTGGAGCCTGTTACTGCCTGCAAGATCTATTTCATTTGAACCTATGTGCCAGTCACAGGTGCCATGGTGGATGTGAATAAGAAAATTGTCACCATGCATGGGCTCGTTTTGGAAATCACTGGTATCATCAAGTTGACCAGTAAACAAAATGGAAAGTCAAACTGTTAATATCTATTGTTTATAGAATGCAAGCCCTCTAATCCAGTCATTCCTCAAGTATCTGTTTTTGAGGAATTGTGGCAAATTTTATGGAGAGTTGTATTCAGAGTTTTTAAGAGAGGATAATGGAGAAACAACAGGTGTTAATCAGAATGGGAATGATGAAGGAACTAAGGGATATTCAGGATAGAGAATGCCAGTACTTAACATGCATGAGATACGTTTCTGATCTGGGACTGTCTCTGAGGCATATTGTTAATTCAAAGAAGTTTATAAAACCATGAATTCCACAAATAGACAACACAAAAAAGATATAATACATGCAGATATAAATGCATAGAAAGAAGTCTTTTTTAAAAAAATATTTATTTATTTGAAAGAGTTAGAGAGAGAGAGAGACAGAGAGAGAGGTCTTCTATCCGCTGGTTCATTCCCCAGATGGCCACAACGGCTGGAGCTGCACTGATCCAAAGCCAGGAGGCAGGAGCTTCTTCCGCCCCCCCCCCCCCCAATGTGGGTGCAGGGGCCCAAAGACTTGGGCTATCTTCCACTGCCTTCCCAGGCCATAGCAGAGAACTGAATCAGGAGAGGAGCAGCCAGGACTAGAACTGGCGCCCATGTGGGATGCCAGTGCTTCAGGCCAGGGCGTTAACCCCCTGTGCCACAGCGCCAGCCCCAAGGTCTTAATCTCATAAAAAAGATGGCCTCAAGGAATTGAAATAGATTAGAAATAGTGGGTAACTATTCCATTGTTGGTGGGAATGTAAACTGGTGCAGCCACTGTGTAAGACAGTATGGAGAGATACCTCATAAATCTGATTATAGTGCTACCATATGATTCAGCTACCCCACTCCTGGGAATTTACCCAAACCAGAAGAAATCAGCACATGAAAGAGTGATCTGTATCCCCATGTTCATTGCAGCACAATTCACAATAGCTAAGATACAGAATCAACTCACATGTCTATCAACTATTGACTGGATAAGGAAATTATGGTATATATACAGTATGGAGTACTACTCAGCTGTAAAAAAAAAAAAAAAAAAGAAAGAAAGAAATCTTATGTGTTGCAACAAGATGGATGCAACTGGAAACCATTATACTTAGTGAAATAATCCAGTCCCCAAAAAACAGCTATCACAGGTTTTCCCTGATCCAAAGCAACTAAGAGTACCTGAAATGTAATGTATTATAGTGAAATAGACATTTTGAGATTCAATGATTGTTTATAGCCCTTGTCTCTTCCATTGAGGAATAGTGTTTTTTTTTCTTCATACTATTTGTTGAACTCTTTTTCTTAGTGTAGAATTAACTATATGATCGTTAAGCAAACTGAAAATTGATCTTCATAAAAATTAAGAGTGGGAATGTGAGAGGAAGGAGGAAGAAGAGTTGGAGTGTGGCTATGAGGGAAGGTTGGTGGAGAAGTGTCGCTATGTTCCTAAATCTGTGTACATGAAATACATGAAATTTGTGTAACTTAAATAAAACTAAAAGAAAAGGAAAGAGTGGGTAAGGGAAAATTTTCAAGTTTTTGTACGGTTTGAATTTTTTAAAGTGAGGAAATTTTCATATCTAATTCTTAAACTAAAAAAAAGTAAAAAAGAAAACATGTACTACCTTTGCCAAAAAAGGCCATACCATTTAATAAATGGATACATAATCATCTCCATTCACAAAGAAAGGTGTTGAAAGAATACATCAGAATGAACCATTGCTTCTAGAAGCTGCAATGATAAATTATTAAACAGAAAAGCCGTGTGCTATGGAACTTCAACAGTTTTCAGTGATTATTTTCTTGAAATTTTAATTATGTTTGAGTCTACATAAGGAGTAGAACATAAACTCTTGGAGGTGGAATGGAAGGGTGGTGGGAACTGGAAGCAAACCAGGAGTTTCATTTCCTCTTGGCCTATTTCATTCATTCCTTTCTTAATTCTTCCATGTAAAAGAAAATGTTAACCATACTTTTCCATATTTATGGGCTTCAGTGTGACATTTCAAAACATGTAGAAAATATGTGGTGAGGGTTCAGTGCCATGGCTCACTTAGTTAATCCTCCACCTGCGGCGCCGGCATCCCATGTGGGTGCCAGGTTCTAGTCCCAGTTGCTCCTCTTCCAGTCCAGCTCTCTGCTGTGGCCCAGGAGGGCAGTGGAGGATGGCCCAAGTGCTTGGGCCCCTGCACCCTGGGAGACCAGGAAGAAGCACCTGGCTACTGGCTTCAGATTGACGCAGCCCTGGCCATGGTGGCCATTTGGGGGGTGAACCAACAGAAGGAAGACCTTTCTCTCTGTCTCTCGCTCACTGTCTATAACTCTACTTGTCAAATAATTAAAAAAAAGAAAACGGGGTGATCAAAACAGGGTAATCTACATTTTTCCTTCTTTGGCATTAATTTATGATTAAAGCCTCTTGCTTCTGTTGCTCATAGAACGTATACTTGTTTATTATGAACTGCAGTGTCTCACTGTGTTGTGTGACAGCAGGAATTTCCTTCAGTCTCTTGCTTGGTACTCATTATCTGAGCTACGTCTATTCCCACGTACCCCTCCTAGCCTCTGGTAATCACATTCTGTGTTCAGATTGTCTTCACATGTATGGCTTATTTTCCTTAATGTGATGTCCTTTGGTTTCATTTCTTTTGCTGTAAATAACAGAATTTCACTCTTTTTCATGACTGAAAAATATTCCATTGTATACACATACTGCATTTTCTGTATCCATTCACTTCCTCATAAATGCTTTGGTTGATTCCATTTCTTGGATGTTTTGAGCTGTGCTGTGATGAACATGGTGGAGCAGATATCTCTTTGATAGAGTGTTTTCCTGTCTTTTAGATATGTAGCCAGTACTAGTAGTGTGACTGCAGGATCATACGGCACTTCTGTTTCCAGTTTTAAGGAAATCCCCTAACGCTGATTTTCCATAAAGTATTTGCTACTTTCTCTCTCTTTGATAATAGTCATTCTGACATGGATGAGGTGATAACTAATTGTGGTTTTGATTTGCATTTCTCTGATGGCTAGCGATATTGAGCATTTTTAAAATTTTTATTGGCCATTTGTATTTCTTATTTTCAGAACTGTCTCTTCAGGGCTTTTGCCCATTTCTTAACTGAGGAGGTTGATTTTGAGTTCCTGATGCATTCTGAATTTTAGTCCTTTGTAAATTGAGTAGCTTGCAGATGTTTTCTTCCGTTTGGTCAGATGTCTCCTCACTCTGTTATTGCCTTGCAGTGCAGAGGCTTGTGAGTTTGATGCACTCTGACTTGTCTAAAGTTGCTTTGTTGCCAGTAGTTTTGGTGCCATCTTCAAAAAAATACTCCCTACACCAATGTCTTGAAATGTTTCCTCTATGCTTTCTTGTCAATTTCATTATTTCATTTAGGTCTTTGATTCTGCTTTGATGGTTTTTTATATGTGTTAAGAAGTAAGGATCTAACTTCATTCTTCTGTATTTTGTGTCCAGTTTTGTCAGCCCCATTTATTCAGAAGACAGTCCTTTCTTGATGTTTGTTCTTTGCACCTTTGTCAAAATTTGTTTAATTGTAAAAATGATGTATGTTAATTTCTCAATTCTCTGTTGTGTTCCATTGATCTGAGTGTTGATTTTTATGCCGGTACCATCATGATGTTTCGTTTCCTCTATTTTTGTAGTGTGCTTTAATATCAGGTATTGTGATGCCTCTAGCTTACTTTTCATTTTGTTTGCTCAGAATGCTTGGGCTATTCTGGATCTTTTGTGGTTCTCTATGTATTTTAGGATTTTATTTAATTCTATAAAGAATTTTGATAGAGATAGCTTTTGATTTGTAGATTGTGGAATCATGTTGATTGAAATAAACCAGAGAAAGACACATAGTGCCTTGTATATGGGAGCTAAAACTGAAAGAAAAAGAGGAGGCAAGGGGAAAGTGGAGAGGGAGAAAGGAGGTGAAAGGAGAGGAGAAAGAGAAGCAAAAGGTGTGAGGAAGTGAAGGAGCCCAGAGTATATCAGTTGGTTGCAAATACAGTGTTTTGTCAAACTGGATTTTAAATATTTGTCAAACACTGATAGGAGCTACATGCTGCTGTAGTTTGAATTATTATGTGCCTTTTCAAATTTGAGTGAAGTTGAACATCTTTTCCTTTGATTGTTGTCCATAGCTCATGCCTATTTTCCTGCTGGTCTACAGTACTGTTACTTTTTATTTATTGAATTCTTTAAGTAATGGAGACAATAAGCCTTTCACTGTAATATGTTATAAATCTCTCTTCAGGTAGTAGAGACGTTGTAATATATTAACCCTTCTAATATATGAACAAGGAATATCTTTCTGTTTCACTCTTTGATAATTTCTTTGGTCAATTTTTAAAAAATTTTCATTATAGAGTTATTTCAGTTCTTTCCTTAAATTTATTCCTAAATATTTTACTTTTTGGAGCTAATATGAATAGGATTTATTTATTGGTTTCCTTTTCACTAACATCAAAATTGGTGTATAAAAATGCTACTTATGATTTGTATGTACATTTTTCTGTCCTGCCACTTTACTGAATTGGTTTATCAGTTCTAATAGCTTTTCAGTGGAATGTTTAGATTTTTCTATGTACAGCATCAGGTCATCTTCAAACATGGGCAGTTTAAGTTGCTGCTTTCTAATTTTGATGTCCTTTTTTTTCTTTTTCTTCCATAATTGCTTTTGCTAACACTTTAACTACTACACTGAATAAGTGTGGTGAAAGTGGACACTTTGTGATACTCCAGATCTGAGGGGAAATGTTTCAGCTTTTCCCCATTAAATCTGATATTGGCTGCTGGTTTGTCATATAAAGCTTTTAGAATTTTGAATTATATTCCTTCTATACTTACTTTGTAAAGAGTTTTTGTCATGCAGTAATGCTGAATCTTATCAAGTGCCTTTTTGCATCTATTGGGATGATCATATGGACTATGCTGTTCCTTCTGTTGGTGTGATTAATGATGTTTGTTGATTGGTGAGTGGTGAACCACTTTGTATCCCAGAGATAAACACCCCTTGATTGTGATGTATGGTACTTTTGATGTAGTGTTGGATATGTAGTTTTCATTTTGTGTTGTTTCTTTTCTTTTTTTTTTTTTTTATCAGAGAGATCTCATAAAAAGAGTTTGGCAGAGTTCCCTCCTTTTCAGTATTTTGAAATAGTATGAGACATTTTGGAGATCATTTATTTTCAAATATTTCTAGAATTCAGTTATATATCCATCAGATCCTGGACTTTCTTTGGGAGATTTTAATTCCTGCTTCAGTCTTTTTTATTGATCTATTTTTATTGATTTATTTTATTTATGTAATATATTTATTTCATTTATTTGTGTGATGTTATATTTTTATTTTATTGTGTTTATTGATTTATTTTATTGATCTTTTTTGATTTATTTATTCTTCAAGATTTTATAATTTGTTAGCATATACCTATTCCTAGTAGTTTCTTATGGTACTTGGAAAGTCTGTGGCATTGGTTGTGATGTTTTCTTTTTCATCTCTAATTTTGTTTGAGTTTATTATGTTTTATTTTCTGTTAATCTGACTGAAGGTTACTCTACTTCGTAAATTTTTTTTTTAAAACCAGCATTTCATCTTGTTGATCTTTGATCAACAAAACCATGTTACCATTTAACTCTCTGGATTTCAGTCTGTCAGGTGTATCCACTGCTGTATGACAATGTAACCTTGATGCTAACGTGAGTCCTTTGTTTAAAAAAAAAGATTTATTCATTTATTTATTTGAGAGGTAGAGTTACAGAGAGACGTCTTGCATCTGCTGGTTCATTCTCCAGATGACTGCAACGGCTGGAGCTGAGCTGATCTGAAGCCAGGAGCCACGCAGGTGCAGGGGACCAAGCAATTGGACCATCTTCTACTACTTTCCCAGGCCATTAACAAAAAGCTGGATTGTAAAAGGAGAGGCTGAGACTCGAACTGGTGCATATATGGGATGCTGGCACCGCAGCACTGCTACAGCACCAGCCCCGTCTTTTTTTTTTTTTTTTAATTAATTTTTTAAAAATTAATATTTAAACTAATTAAATTTAATTTAAAAGATTGATTAATTTCAATTATTTATTTGAAAGTCAGAGAGAAAGTTAAGCAAAGAAAGGGGGGGGGGCCTCCATCTACTGATTCACCCCACAATTGGCCTCAACAGCCGGAGCTGTGTTGAGCCGAAGCCAGGAGCTTCCTTCAGGTCTCCCATGTGGGTGCAGGAGCCCAAGCACTTGGGCCATCCCCCACTGCTCTCCTAGGCCATAGCAGAGAGCTGGATTGGAAGTGCAGCATCCGGGACTCGAACCGACGCCCATATGGGATGCCTGCACTGCAGGCTGCAGCTTTGCCTGCTGTGCCATAGTGCCGGCCCCCATGTGAGTCTTAATACTATGTTTTCTTCTTGAATTTCTCAGATGTGTGAAGAGGCAAATAATATTTAATAGCATACATAAGGGTTTTTCAAAAGGTTAATGGAAAATGCTTATTATTAAAAAAACTGTTGATTTCCAAATGTTTTACACTGAGATAATCTTTCAATTCCATTTTTTTGCACATATGGTTTTAAGCATCCTAGAGTATTTAAAGACTGTATAAAGTCTAACAGGCAAATCTTGACAGTTGGGTACAGGTTTCAGTGTGGCATGTTCTGTGTTGGAGGAAAGGAAGGTGCCTACGGGTGTGTGAAGTTTATTTCAGGAATGAGGGTTTAGGAGAGTCTTGTTTGGGGGAAGTAGGTGGATTATAGATTCTGTGTCTTGCTTTTGTTGCTGTTCCTGCCTCACTGGGAGTTGCCAATTATTAAACCAAGTTGCTTGAAATGTAGCTAGAATGAGTCTGGATGTGTTTTAGAATCTCTCTCGCATTCCTTGTCAGCCTAATAATAAGAAGTTACACCTACATAGCCCCAGAATAAATTTGTACTTTGTAATGTGTGGATATTAATAATTTCAAAATATACTTTATCCATGATAAGTGGGAGCAGTTATCCTCAAATGAATGATACTAAACTATCATTATTAAAACAACATTTTCAAGAGGGTTTACAACCTGTCATCCAGTATCCTATCAGTAATACATTCATGTTTCTTTAAAGATACATAACTTTAAAGACACATAATGAAGCAAACGCTGAATTTGACATGCCCACAATGGCCAGAGATTGTAAACTCAGCTTGGATTTTTGAGATTAAGAAGAGCTATCTCTTCTTCACAGCCATATAGGTCAATGGCAAAAAATCTTAAGAAATCAATTCTTTCATCAGCCAGGAACATCTGAAAGGAAATCAAAACTTGCTTATTATGCTGACATGGTTTAACAGCAGCTAAGGATCTTAGAAATGAATTTGAAAGTCTGAGGTCTGACAACAATATGTGTAGCAGCATTTCTTGCTGGCAATGTAACAGTGACAAATGATTATTTGATGATACTTTGAAAAGTAATAAAAATGAAATTAAAAGATAAGTTAATTTTTGTGTACAAAACATATGAAGGTTTTTCAAAAATTAGTGGAAATGGATTTTACAAGAAAACTATGTATGGATTTTATTTATATTATTTTTTGCACAAAAATTCACTTACCTTTTAATTACATTTTCCATCAACTTCTCTCTGTAGGACTCAATGGTGATTTCATCATATATTTGGTATATGAATAATGAATCTGTATTTATGGTTGTACATGTATATAAATAGATTGTATGTAATTCAAAGGAAATCTACAATTATTCATTGTGTTAATACATGTAAGAATTTAGTTGTTCATTATGTTGATATATATTTAATTCAGAGGAAGTCCATGGGTATTAACTATTCTTTAATACTACAGATAAGTACTTTGAAGAAAAATCTTTAAAGATACTAATGGTTTTCTGGATGTTCATGTGTTAGGTACACAGTCTCAATCTCCATCTCTGATAGAAGAATGATGCGCCCTGTTTTCACTGAAATCCTACCTTTAAAAAAATGTATTTGAGAGGCAGTGTTACAGAGAGATCTTCTGTCTGCTGGTTTATGCCCAAATGCCCACAGTGGCTGGGTTTGGGCTACGCTGAAGCCAGGAACCAGGAACTCTGTCTAGGTTTCCTATGTGTGTGATGGACTCAGGTATTTAGGACTTGTATTAGAAGCAGAGTAGCCAGGACTTGAACTGGTACTCTGAAATGGGATGCTGGTGTCACAAGCTGTGACTTAACCCACTGTGCCACAGTGCTGGCCCTTGGAATCCTACTTTTATGTTAGATAGTGTTGTAGACATGGGAAGTGTGCAAGTGAACTACACACACAAGGTTGTATATGTCACAGCATGCACTCTATTTTTATTTTTTAAAGATTTATTTACTCATATGAAAGGCAGAGTTACAAAGAGGCAGAGGCAGAGAGATAGAAAGAGAGAGAGAGAGGTCTTCCAATCCTCTGGTTTGCTTCCCAGATGGCCACAACGGCTGGAGCTACACTGATCTGAAACCAGGAGCCAGGAACTTCTTCCAGGTCTCCCACACTAGAGAGGACTTGGGCCATCTTCTACTGCTTTCCCAGGACCTAGCAGAGAGCTGGATCAGAAGTGGAGTAGTTAGGATTCAAACCAGGGCCCATATGGGATGCCGGCACTGCAGGTGGTGGCTTTACTGGCCATGCTACAGTGTGAGCCCGCATGCACTCAATTGTGTGGGAGATAGATAGCAACAGTGAATGACTTCTTTAAAGAGGACTTATTAAGGAGAAATGATGATATCATAGTGTGATAAGCACTAAAAGAACTGAAAGAATGAAAGTAAAAGAAAAACAATGAAAGAAATAAGAGGTTGAGTGGGAATGGGGCAAAGCAATGGGTAGAAGGAGAGTAGAGAGGGAAGGGGCCTCTGTAGCGTTTGCAGAGGAGGCCCTTTCTGAGGAGTGAAAGCACATAAAGTGGAAGGAGGCAACCATGAGAACTTGGGGTCTAGGAGCCAGCCAGGTTGAAGGAAGAGCATGCCTATATTAGTCAACTTTACATTACTATATTAAATACACACACACACACTGTATACCTACAGCAGCCTAATTTTGAAGGAAAGAAGTTTGTTTTGGCTCATGGTTCTGGAGGTTCACAGTCCAAGATTGGGTGGCCCCGTTGGTTCATTCTTGGGTGATGGTGTTCTTGCTGGCAGAGTCCTGAGAAAGCACAGAGCATCACAGGAGAAGGAACAGGGAGCATGTGTGATATGCCTATGTGGCCTCTTCAAAAAGGCCACTGGAGTTTAATTTTGGGGCTCCACCTAGGATGACCCAATCCATTCTAATTATTTCTCAGAGGCCCCACTTTTTTTTTAACTTTTATTTAATAAATATAAATTTCCAAAGTACAGTTTTTGGATTACAGTGGCTTCCCCTCCCCCCATAACTTCCCTCCCACCTGCAACCCTCCCATCTTCTGCTCCCCTCTCCCATTCCATTCACATCAAGATTCATTTTCAATTACCTTTATATACAGAATATCAATTTAGTATATATTAAGTAAAGATTTCACCTTTTTTGTACCCACACAGAAACACAAAGTATAAAGTACTGTTTGAGTACTAGTTATAGCATTAATTTGCATTGAACAACACATTAAGGACAGAGATCCTACATGAGGAGTAAGTGCACAGTGACTCCTGTTGTTAACTTAACAATTGACATTCTTGTTTATGGTGTCAGTAATCACCCTAGGCTCTTGTCATGAGTTGCCAAGGCTATTGAAGCCTTTTGAGCTCGCCAACTCTGATCTTATTTAGACAAGGTCATAGTCAAAGTGGAAGTTCTCTCCTCCCTTTAGAGAAAGGTACCTCCTTCTTTGATGGCTCATTCTTTCCACTGGTATCTCACTCACAGAGATCTTTCATTTAGGTGGTTTTTTTTGTTTGTTTGTTTGTTTGTTTTGGCCACAGTGTCTTGGCTCCCCATGCCTGAAATACTCTCATACTCTCATGGGCTCGTCAGCCAGCTCCGAATGTCTTAAGAGCTGATTCTGAGGCCAGAGTGCTATTTAGGACATCTGCCATTCTATAAATCTGCTGTGTATCCCGTTTCCCATGTTGGATCATTCTCTCCTTTTTAATTCTTTCAGTTAGTATTAGCAGATGCTAGTCTAGTTTATGTGATTCCTTTGACTCTTAATCCTTTCATTATGATAATTTGTGAACTGAACCTGATCACTTCGACTAGTGAGATGGCATTGTTACATGTTAGAGGCCCCACTTTTAAACACAATAGTTGAATTAAGTTTCTGCCCTCTTAATATCATTTACATAAGACTTTGGGGAGCAAACCTCTGAATTGGGGGGGGGTAAATACTCAAATCACAGCAATGTCTAAGGGCTGTAGAATAACAAAAATCTTGTCATGATGTAGATGTGAAGAAAACCACTGCTACAGCTGTTCAGCAATTACCAGGTGAAGCTGGGTGCTAGAAAAAACCTGAGAATGGTGACAAGGAGTCAGATTTTCGAGCCTTTTTGACAGAGGAAGTTCTTACATGTTTACCCTCAGTGTAAGGGGCCCATTGGAGATTTTCAAAGTTTTTATTAGAAAAATTTCTAATATATACAAAAATAGAAAAGCACTGGACATGGTCTTTCTTCTTTTCTCTATGCCCTCTCATCAACTACACCCTTCTCCAGTCACCACCACCTTACTGGACTATGTGAAACAGGTATCGTGTCTTTTCCTTTGTAAATATTTTACTGTAAGTGACATGAAAATTCATTACAAATATAGCCATATCTCAAGCTTTACAGCAATTTTTTAATATTGCTAAATAATTTGATAGGCAGTTTTATTTGGAGTTCAAAAAAAGTTCTATTTGATTTTTTTGAAAGGCAGAGATAGAGATATTCCATGCACTGGTGCATTTCCCAGTGTCTGCAATAGCCAGGGTGGGCTAGGCTGAAGGCAGGAGCATGAAACTCTATCTGGGTCTCCCCTGTGGGAGGCAGGCCAAAGTGATTGAGCCATCACTTGCTGTCTCTCATATTATGCATTTGCAGGAAGCTGGATCAGAAGTGGAGGCAGGATTTAAACTGTAGTACTCTGATAAGCTTTGTAGGCATCCCAAGTAGTGGCTTACCCAGTGTACTGTACTGTACCATGTGCCTCTCATGTAGGATTTTAAGCAAGGGAGTGATACTATCTGATTTACAGCTCTGTCACATATAGCACAGCTTGTCGGGAAACTGAAGTAGAAACTGAGAGAGGTTTCATATCAGTGTGACCTGAACAGGGAGTTTAAGGTAGAGACAGAAAAGTGGCCATGATTGGGATATGTTTGGAGGCACAACTGACTTGCTAATGGTTACTAAGAATTATAGCCTAGGAAATTAAGTGAATTTGGTTGACTAATAACTGAGATGGAGAAGACTTGAAGACGGATGGATTTAGAAGGGAAAATTAAGAATTCCATTATGGTCTTAATTACACTTCTGAAAATGGAAAATGGTTCTTTAATCAGCATTAAACAGGAAGACAAAGACAGTAATATGCATCCATATTTGCAAGACTAACCTTCAGTCCTGCTCAATTATACATGGTAAGGGTGATACAATAATGGAAGAAGTAGTCTGTTCTTAAACAACAATCTCATGGTCTCTGAGATTTATTCAGATACAGTCAAGGGAGGCTTTTCACTGACAGTACTTTGAAAGATAAAAAAATCTGATTGTCCAAAAATATCCCCATCAGCGTACCATGAATATAGTGACCTTAATTTTCTGAAACTGGAATCTGACCCAGAATTTAAAAATGAGACTATACGGAGACAGTAGGCAAGAGTATCAAGGCATAAAGAATGGCTTGAAAAATCACCTTGGGACTTGCCATTTTACCATTGGCTTCTGTTGAGGCATGAACTAGAGTAAATCACCTTTGAGTCCATTTATCATCTGTTACCAGCGTGTATAAGTTAGTGCACCATCATTGTCCATTACTATCAAAGGGTCCCCTCCTTCACTCGCTACTGCCTTCCTTCTTTCCTCTACTTGTTTGGAAGCCATAGGCCTGATTTCAGGCCTTCCAGTTGATTAAATCAGCCATACTCAGGATAATCACTAGTTTAAAAGCTCACTTATTAGAGACTTGAAGTCTGCCTACAGAATTCTTTGACAGTAGTCCATGGAATGATGTCTAGTGGAGTCAATGGGGACTAAAACCTAATCAGTTTGACACATCAGTGTACTCATTTAATCTGAATAATAATACCTTACTGATAAGATTGTTCTGGGAATTAAATGAATAAAGACATGTAAAGCCCGTGATGCATAATATATGCTCAGTAAGGGTGAGTTTTCTATGAGGTTGGAAAATGTTCTCTGGCTACTTTGTGCCAACAAAGAAAACCTTTTAATACTAGATGATTTCTTGTTCAGTGACAGAAGCAGGACAGGAAAGAATACCATGCGTATAAAGTTCAAAAAACATCAGAATTTACTAGTGGTGTCAGAAGCTGGGATTTTGGCTGCCTTTTAGAGGTGACTGCTGGGAACTATGCCAGGGAGACTCTGGGATGCTGATAATCTTCTGTTTCTGGACCCTAGTGTTGATAATACAGAAATAATCAGATCATAAAAATCCACTAAACTTACATGTATATGTATAAGCATACTCCAAAAATTTCTTGGTAAATAGTTAAATTTCTTTTGATGCAAAAATACTGAAATCTGTGCATACCAGTAATACTAAAAGTTTCTGAAAATATATGGTATGAAAAAGCAAAGTATAGATTTTAAATTTTTCTGCATCAAAATAAACATACTTTTGACTTCCATTTTCCATGAACTTACTGTGTTAGTGTGTTTGTATATAGAAGCATACTTCAAAAAGTTTGTGGAAAGTGGAATTCAAATAAATTATTCATTGCCATGAGCTTTTTAAAGAACCCTTGTCTCTGTATGTAGATTTGTATGTGTTCATGTGTTTTGTTATTGCAAAATAGGAGAGCAAGTAAGAAAACCTTTGCCCTCGTATCACAAATGGCTCAGAGGAGAGATAGGAGTGAGATTTCATTACTCTTTTTGATCCCGACTCATGAGATTATTTTGCCACTGGGACCACTGCTCAATCTGGAAATCTTATCCAAATATTTTGGGCTTTCTTTTGGGTAAAAAATATGTTCTAGTCATGTGCTAGCAACTCAGAGACCAGAGCACCTGCATCTTTCCCGATGTCTTGAACTTTTCAAGACTAGAGAATTATATTCCTTTGAAAGCACAGATGCAGTGAGCTTGCATGTTCATTGTCTGTCTTTAGACTACCTGTATTTTTTTTTTATAACAGAGTCTAAGAAATACTTTTTTTTTTCCTCAGAAGATAATTTTACACCTATACCAGGATAATATTATTGGAATGTCATTTTAAAAGTGTAAATCAAGAGGGGCTGGCGCCGTGGCTCACTTGATTAATCCTCCGCCTATGGCACTGGCATCCCATATGGGCACCAGGTTCTAGTCCTGCTTGCTCCTCTTCCAGTCCAGCTTTTCTGTGGCCCGGGAAGGCAGTGGAGGATGGCCCAAGTGCTTGGGTGCCTGCACCTGTGTCAGAGACCAAGAAGAAGTACGTGGCTCCTGGCTTCGGATTGGTGTAGCTCCGGCCATGGTGGCCATTTGGGGGGTGAACCAATGGAAGGAAGACCTTTCTCTCTGTCTCTGTCTCTCACTGTTTCAATCTATCTGTCAAATAAAAAAAGTGTAAATGAAGATTTATAATACATTTTACAACTTAGGTGAACATTTATAGTATTTGATATTCTTGAGGATACAAAAATTCAGTTTTGGGATACTAAATAACATGTCACTACAGAGTGTGGGAGCCCTGACACTGTTGAGCTCTAGTCCCCCCTCTGCTGTTCAGTGTCTCTGCCACTGGAGCAACATCGTCACTATTTATAGGTGTTTCCTTATCTCTAGAATCTGGATTGTTCTTCTCAGAGAATTTAATACAAATATTTCAGAGTGCTCACCTTCAAACCATGGTCTTTGATCCTTTTATCTCCTTCTTGTATAGGCAAGAAAACTTAGGCTTAGAAAAGTTGGTAAGTAATAGTGCTGGGGTTTGATCCTGGGTAGTCTGCACCTAGGGCCATAGGTTTATGTGTTTTGTTTTATTTTTTCATAAATACACCAAAATTCACCTTTTTCATGTAGTCACAAGGTCACGTAAACATCACCAATACCCTCTAGCTTCAGGGCTCTTTGAATACCGCAAAAGGAAACACTTTACCCATTAAGAAGCCACTCCTAAGTCCCAGTCCATGGCAGCTGCTAATCTGTGCTTCTGGTCTGTATGAATTTGTCTACTCTCAACGTGCCACGTAGATAGAATCATACAAAATGTTGGGACTAGTGGTTTCAAAGCTTATTTGAAGCTGTTTCCAGTAATGCAGGGGTAGGGAGAAAACAGGAATGAAAGAATGAAGTCTGTCCCATAATGGGCATTCAGGAATTAAAAGCTTGTGTTACTGTTGTTAGTGGCATTAGGACATACACTCTGGGGTGACATGGTTAGCTGTCTGTTGTTTATCATCATGCAGGAGGTATGAAAAGTGAATTTCCTACACTTAAAAAAATCAAATGATACTTTAAGAATAATAACAGGTCTCCTGTTACAACCTCTTCAGATCTTAAACAAACATTGCTTATTAATTAGTTTATAAACGGATTGCCTTTATGACTAAGAAATCATTGGGAAGCTGAAACAAGTATGGTGGAGAGCAGTCTGTAAACACAGCACAAGCAGCAGTCTCTAGGTGTCAGTACTGTATTCTTTGGACCGTTGTAGTGGGAAGCCTCAGTCCCACCACTGGTCAGATCAGATCGGTAGAGTCCAGTGCCCGTAAACGGCTGCCTGCCAATTGCAGAGCCGCTGGTGTCCAATCCCTGTTTTATTCATGGCCTTTACAAGAATATTTTTCATCAGTGACCCATGGTTTGTTTTTAATTGAGTGTCAATAGGGTATATATTAAATCAGAATCAATCCTTGCTGAGTGTAGCCATGTTTTTCCAGTAAACTGCTTAACAGTGGCAAGTTAAAAAAAAAGTATTGCGAGATATGAAGACAGCCCTCCCACTCAGGGAAATGCAAATAATGAAACCATAACACATGTGAATTAAGCTATCTAGCTGGCCAGAGTCAGAAACTTTGATTTTTCTCTCTTCTCCTGACTTGAGTAATGAAAAAATTTCCAGAAGCGGGAGCGTGGTCCTTGGGGGGTTCCCATCTCACTCATGGACAGAGTTAAGATATTTGAATTCTGAAATATATGCCAAAAAATCCAATAACACACAAAACAGCCAAAGATTTTCCTGTTATTAAGAATCTCTAGTCATGTCATTTTCCAGCACCGGTACACTTTTGTGAAGACGCTGGGTAGTGTTTGGGGATTCCTTTGAATCACTGGTGGTCACAGCTCATTGCTCAACCCATCTCTCTAATATATGTTATGTTATGTGGTTTAGTCCAAGAAGAAAGCTTATTTTGGCTTTATTCCTTTACATGAATGGGGAGAATTTTGATTTTCTATGTACCTTTGAGCTCTTGCAGATTTTCTCATCATCCTAACTGCTAGTTTATTGAGATTAAGTGCTTTCTTATGTCAGTGCATGGAAAGGACTTTTGATTTTCTTTAAATTAAATTTGATTCAATTACCATGTTAGATAGATAAATGTTCTTGCCAGAGGAGAAGAAAAAGGCTCATATTGAGATGGAGTAGTGGCCTGCAGTAGACAGCAGGTGCAGTACCAGTGTCCGTGCAGGGCAGCATGCTCTGAAACCAGCACTTCTCACAGCAGAAGGGACACAGGGTGATCATTTGGCTTTTTGTTCTTAAACCTAGGTGTGGTCATATGACCTGTAAGTCCCTCCTGAGTCCTCAGTTCCTCATCATGTCATTAGTGAAGGCTACCAACTTTATTTTCCCTCCATGCTTTTTTTCAACATGGACACTGTCCCAGGTTTTTATTTTTCTGCAGTACCTCTAACCTACAATTACTGTGTCAAGCAGACACACTCAAAGCTTGAGTTCAAAGTAAGGGACTTCAGGGCACATTACTGCAGCGAAAGCAATGCTTTTTAATTGAACCAATGAAAAGTGCGATATAAGAGGACATTGGTCCTTTGTCCACACAGGGACTCTCTTACCATTTACATTCTGAGGCCTATGGCATCTCTAGCAGCCTTTACCTCCCCATGGAGCTGTGCCTCTCTGCTGATCCTATATTGTGTTTTGCAAACACAGCACCCAGCCCCTTTGGTTCCCTCCAGCTCTAGCAGAGGATCCACGCATGGGTAGAAATGGTTTTTGCCTTTAATGTGACTAAATTCTTAGGCAGGGTTTCTTCCTGTATCTGTCCCATAGATGTGTTGATCAAAGTATAAAAGGAGAGAGGATGTTTCATTGTTTTGTATCCCAGAATGAGCTGTCTTGAGATTGTGAATCTCTTCTCATTGTCCCCGGTTACAACTTGATTTTGATCTCCAAATCACAGTCTTAGGAAAAATTTTCCACTAAATGCGTATTAACTTTTGCTCTGGTATTTAACAGAATAGTTTTTCAGGAGTAAGCCCAGTATTGTGCTCTGACGCACCTCCTTTATTATTTTAAAGTCCAATCACCAAGAGCCCGGTACCTTGTTTTTTTCACATTGTATACTTTGTTGTATACACCTCTATTTTTAGTTTTGCCTGGAAGATCCTCTCCAGCTTCATCCCACTACATAATCCTAGACATTTCTTTACACATGCATGTGTACACATACGTACACACAGTCCTTTACATGTTTAAAATTTTGCTTTATTTGAAAGGCAGAGAGAGACGGGCTGCAAGAAATCTTCCATCCATTTGGTCACTCCCTAAATGTCCACAGCAGCCAAGGTTGGACCACATTGAAGCCAAGGGCCAAGAGCTCATTCCAGCTTTGCCTTGTGGGTGGCAGGGACCCAACTACTCAGGCCATTACCTGCTGCTCCCCAGGGTGTACATTAGCAGGAAGCTGGAAGTGGGAAGCCAAGTTGGGACTCAAACCCAGACATTCTAGTATTGAATGGGTGCATACTGAGTGGCACCAGACACCCACTTGACATTGACATTTCTTCCTGGAAACACCTCCTAGGCCTCTAACTATGTTTTTTTTTTTTTTTTATCTTTTATTTAATGAATATAAATTTCCAAAGTACGACTCATGGGTTACAATGGCTTCCCCCCCCATACTGTCCCTCCCACCAACAACCCTCCCCTTTCCCACTCCCTCTCCCCTTCCATTCACATCAAGATTCATTTTCGATTATCTTAATATACAGAAGATCAGCTTAGTATACCTTAAGTAAGTATTTCAACAGTTTGCTCCCACACAGAAACATAAAGTGAAAAATAATAGATGATTTTTTTTAAATGATGATGAAATCAGATCAGACCTATTGTCATGTTTAATCCCAGTGAGAGTCAAGTTGGGAATTGAAAATTTCTTTCTTTTTTTTTTTTTTTTTTTTTTTTTTTTTACAGAAGATCAGTTTAGTGTACATTAAGTAAAGATTTCAGTCGTTTGCACCCCCATAGAAACACAAAG
The DNA here is from genome assembly GCF_051225735.1 of Oryctolagus cuniculus. Lineage (NCBI taxonomy): Eukaryota > Metazoa > Chordata > Mammalia > Lagomorpha > Leporidae > Oryctolagus > Oryctolagus cuniculus. The sequence continues at coordinate 91,041,428 of NC_142876.1, forward strand.
TGAAATATACTGTTTGAGTACTCGTTATAGCATTAAGCCTCAGTGTACAGCACGTTAAGGACCGAGATCCTACATGAGGAGTAAGTGCACAGTGACTCCTGTTGTTGACTTTACCAATTGACACTCCTGTTTATGGCATCAGTAATCTCCCTATGCACCAGTTATGAGTTTCCAAGGCTATGGAAGCCCCTTGAGTTCTCCGACTCTTATCTTGTTTAGACACGGTCATAGTCAAAGTGGAGGTTCTCTCCTCCCTTCAGAGAAAGGCACCTCCCTCTTTGAAGACCTGTTCTTTCCACTGGGATCTCACTCACAGAGATCTTTTTGCCAGAGTGTCTTGGCTTTCCATGCCTGAAATACTCTCATGGGCTTTTCAGCCAGATCCGAGTGCCTTTAGGGCTGATTCTGAGGCCAGAGTGCTATTTAGGACATCCGCCATTCTATGAGTCTGCTGAGTATCTCACTTCCCATGTTGGATCACTCTCCCCTTTATTTATTCTATCGGTTGGTGTTAGCAGATACTAGACTTGTTTATGTGCTCCCTTTGACTCTTAGTCCTTTCATTATGATCAATTGTGAACTGAAATTGATCACTTGGAGTAGTGAGATGGCATTGGCACATGCCACCTTGATGGGATTGAATTGGAATCCCCTGGTATGTTTCCAACTCTACCAATTGGGGCAAGTCAGCCCGAGCATGTCCCAAATTATACATCTCTTCCCTCTCTTATTCCCACTCTTATGTTTAACAGGGATCACATTTCAGTTAATTTTCAACACTTAAGAATAACTGTGTGATAATTACAGAATTAAACCAGTCATATTAAGTAGAACAGACAAAAAATAATACTATGAGGGATAATGTATTAAGTTGTCCATTAGCAGTCAGAGCTATGCTGATCAAGTCACCATTTCTCATAGTGTCCATTTCACTTCAGGAGGTTTCCTTTTTGGTGTTGAGTCAGTTGTCACCGATCAGGGAGAACATATGGTATTTGTCCCTTTGGGACTGGCTTACTTCACTCAGCATGATGTGTTCCAGATTCCTCCATTTTGTTGCAAATGACTGGATTTCATTGTTTCTTACTGCGGTATAGTACTCTAAAGAATACATATCCCATAATTTCTTTATCCAGTCTACCGTTGATGGGCATTTAGGTTGGTTCCAGGTCTTGGCTATTGTGAATTGTGCTGCAATAAACATTAGGGTGCAGACCGCTTTTTTGTTTATCAATTTAAACTCCTTTGGGTAAATTCCAAGGAGTGGGATGGCTGGGTCGAACGGTAGGGTTATATTCAGGTTTCTGAGGAATCTCCAGACTGATTTCCATAGTGGCTTGACCAGTTTGCATTCCCACCAACAGTGGGTTAGTGTCCCTTTTTCCCCACATCCTCGCCAGCATCTGTTGTTGGTAGATTTCTGTATGTGAGCCATTCTAACCGGGGTGAGGTGAAACCTCATTGTGGTTTTGATTTGCATTTCCCTGATTGCTAGTGACCTTGAACATTTTTTCATGTGCCTGTTGGCCATTTGGATTTCCTCTTTTGAAAAATGTCTATTGAAGTCCTTGGCCCATCTCTTAAGTGGGTTGTTGGTTTTGTTTTTGTGGAGTTTCTTGATCTCTTTGTAGATTCTGGTTATTAATCCTTTATCTGTTGCATAGTTTGCAAATATTTTTTCCCATTCTGTCGGTTGTCTCTTCACTCTCCTGACTGTTTCTTTTGCAGTACAGAAACTTCTCAATTTGATGCAATCCCAATAGTTGATTTTGGCTTTGACTGTCTGTGCCTCCCGGGTCTTTTCCAGAAATTCTTTGCCTGTGCCAATATCTTGAAGGGTTTCTCCAATGTTCTCTAATAACTTATTGGTGTCAGGACGAAGATTTAGGTCTTTAATCCACGTTGAGTGGATTTTTGTGTAAGGTGTAAGGTAGGGGTCTTGCTTCATGATTCTGCACGTGGAAATCCAGTTTTCCCAGCACCATTTATTGAATAGACTGTCCTTGCTCCAGGAATTAGTTTTAGATCCTTGATCAAATATAAGTTGGCTGTAGATGTTTGGGTTGATTTCTGGTGTTTCAATTCTGTTCCATTGGTCTATCCATCTGTTTCTGTACCAGTACCATGCTGTTTTGGTTACAACTGCCCTGTAGTATGTCCTGAAGTCTGGTATTGTGATGCCTCCGGCTTTGTTTTTGTTGTACAAGATTGCTTTAGCTATTCGAGGTCTCTTGTGCCTCCATATGAATTTCAGCATCATTTTTTCTAGATCTGCGAAGAATGTCTTTGGTATCTTGATTGGGATTGCATTGAATCTATAAATTGCTTTTGGGAGAATGGACATTTTGATGATGTTGATTCTTCCAATCCATGAGCATGGAAGATTTTTCCATTTTTTGGTATCCTCTTCTATTTCTTTCTTTAAGGTTTTGTAATTTTCATCGTAGAGATCTTTAACGTCCTTGGTTAAGTTTATTCTAAGGTATTTGATTGTTTTTGTAGCTATTGTGAATGGGATTGACCTTAGCAGCTCTTTCTCAGTCATGGCATTGCTTGTGTATACAAAGGCTGTTGATTTTTGTGCATTGATTTTATATCCTGCCACTTTGCCAAACTCCTCTATGAGTTCCAATAGTCTCTTAGTAGAGTTCTTTGGATCCTCTAAGTACAGAATCATATCGTCTGCAAAGAGGGATAGTTTGACTTCTTCCTTCTTGATTTGTATTCCTTTGATTTCTTTTTCTTGTCTGATGGCTCTGGCTAAAACTTCCAGAACTATGTCTAACTATGTTTTTGAACAAACATCCTTTTGCTCTTTATGTACAAATACTTCATTCTGATTCTCCCAATAGCCTGTGCCCCACTTAGCTCACAACCATCCAAGTTGATATTCTCTTGGCATTGTCAAGGCTGCTGTGGAGTGCTGTGACTGTCCCATGAAGGGCCGCTCAAAGGAAGGAAAAACCAAAATGTCTCTTCCATCCCATAGTTCAGGCCTTTCTCAGAGAATAACTGATGATGCTAAATTAACATATGTCTGAAGTGGATGCTTTGCAGGGGGCTTGGAAGAAGATTAGTAACGATGAAAATAAGTCTAATAGTGTGAAGGTTTGTGAGTAGGTTAGTGGCACTTAAAATCAATGACTAGTGAAGAGGGTTTACCTTGTTTTCGTAGAATATCTCAACAGGCTTATTTCTTAGGATGACCAAAGTCAACTGTATACTGTTTTTGCACTGGTAAATAAGAGTTCCCACATGTGTACCCTAGGAAAGAAATGTTTGTGCTATGAAACAAAACAGGTTGATTAGGACTTGAAAAGATGCTATGTGATATACAGGAGTTAAGAAAATAAGCTCTGCTATAGGTAGATCTGAATTTGAACTTCTTTATTTTGCCAGTTGTTTGACCTTTAGCAAATGATTTAAGCTCTCTGTACTAGGGTCCTCCCCTGCATAGCAGAGGTGATGTGAATACCTCCTCCAGTGGGGTAATCTGATAGATACAATGCTTAGCACAGGGCCAGGCACAGTGAGTTCCTGACCCATATTAGCTGGCCTTACGGTCGTCTTGCCCTGCCCAAGAGTTTATTCCTGTGGAAGAAAGTCTTCCTTCATGTGTAGTTCACAGTTTTGTAAAGGAATCAGTTGATTTATTTATTTCATTTTGTTGGAAAGAGAGACACAGACAGACAGCTGTCCTATCTGCTGGTTTACTCCCCAAATGCCCACAGAAGCCAGGGCTGGTACATACGAAAGCAAGGAGCCCAGAACTCCATCCAGGTCTGCAGTGCAGGTGGTGGAGACCCAGCTATAATGGCATTACCTGCACCCTCCCTGGGTGTGTATTAACCGGAAGCTAAAATCAGAAGTGGAGCCAGGACTTAAATTCAGGCAATCTTATATGGACATCTTAGGTGGACATCCCAAGCAGTGTGTTAACCACTATGCCACAAGCTCACTCTGAAGAGATCAAAGGAGAAGTATATGTAAATATACAAGTATGTGTGTGCGCACATGTGTGTGTTAAAGCCAATGGATTATTTGTAATGTGATTCAGGAAAGCAAATTATTAATGAAAAACATACTCAGAAAACCCATTATTTCCCAACAATTACTACATAGTCTGAGACTACCGTGAAAAAAAAAATGTGTGGACAGGGGAAATATCGGAATGTGTAAAATAAAAAAATGACATAATGCACAGTGTTGGTGAATGACTGAAGTCTCAGAAACATGCATAGGATGTTAGAGGAAAACAAGTCATCTCTACAGCTTCTGTTTTTCACACCCTAGTAGAGGGAACAGAACTGAGTGTTTTCTCTGAAAGAAGATAATGATTTCTTCTATGAGATGAGGCTTCAGCCAGCTCAATTGAAGATATTCATAGGCTGGGCTCCACTGATTATCATCTGTATGGAAGTGCTCAACCAGCAAGTTATTTTATTTGTGCCGTATAACTCTTTTTGAGCTGTTACTGCATACCAAGATCTGATCTAAGTGCCGGGAAGATCATAATAGGCGAGATAGACAATGCCTCTCTCCTAATGGCGTGTCATTTTCTTTGTGTTTATGTGTATGCACATGCCCATATTACTGTAGAGAGAAATCTGGAAGAAAATCCATGAAAAAAAGAAGGCAATTTCATGTCTCACATTCATAGAAAAAAACTTTAACAGGGCAATGTGATACTGGGAAAAATGCATGTCTCAGGGTAAGGAGGTGACATCTGAACAGAGAAAGGAAGGAGAAAAGGAAATGATCAGTAAAATGTTTATGGCAAGAATCTTGCTGGCTTTGAGAGCACCAGATGTCAAAGTTTTGGAATGACAGGGTTGACATGTTTTAGGTTTGGCAATGAGCATGACATAAAAACTTTCAGAGGGGTCCGGTGCTGTGGTGCAGTGGGTTAATGCCCTGGCCTGCAGTGCCGGCTTCCCATATGGGCGCCAGTTCATGTCCTGGCTGCTCCTCTTCTGATCCAGCTCTCTTCTATGGCCTGGGAAAGCAGCAGAAGATAGCCCAAGTCCTTGGGCCCCTGCACCCACGTTGGGGGCCTGTAAGAAGCTCCTGGCTCCTACCTTCGGGTTGGCACAGCTCCAGCCGTTGTGGCCATCTGGGGAGTGAACCAGTGGATGGAAGACCTCTCTCTCTGTAACTCTGTATTTCAAATAAAATAAAATAAATTTTTTTTTTTTGACAGGCAGTTAGAGAGAGAGAGAGAGAGAGAGAGAGAAAGGTCTTTCTTTTTCCATTGGTTCACCCCCAAAATGGCCGCTATGGCTGGTGTTGCGGCCGGCGCGCTGTGCCTATCCGAAGCCAGGAGCCAGGTGCTTCCTCCTGGTCTCCCATGCAGGTGCAGGGCCCAAGCACTTGGGCCATCCTCCACTGCCTTCCTGGGCCACAGCAGAGAGCTGGACTGGAAGAGGAGCAACGGGGACAGAATCCGGCGCCCTGACCGGGACTAGAACACGGGGTGCCGGCCCCATAGAGAGAGGATTAGCCCAGTGAGCCACAACGCCAGCCAAAATAAATCTTAAAAAAAAAAAAAGTTTCAGAGGTCAGTGGGCCACCAGATAATAAAGTAATTTTGTAGACAATGACGAAAATTTGGAATTTATGCTAACTACATAAAGCTGGACAGTGATATGATACGATCTAGAGTTTTCACAGGCCACTATAGCTGCCAGATACAGGAAGGGCCACCTAATAGGGGATCTTTTCAGTGGATGGGGGAAATGCTCTCGCTCTTCTGTGGTACTGACATGCTGTTTTCCTAGTAAGGTTGTCTGCTCATGAGAATTCTTGCTCAAAGGGAAACAAAAAAGTTTGGGGGAACCGAAGAGTTGATGAAAAAGAAAGAAAGAAAGCAAGATATAGCTGTTAGTCATGACTACTACTTTTAAATTGAGTCTGTATCTTTTAAAAACAATTTCTATTTTTTTTTTCTCAGAGGCAGAGAGACAGAAACAGAGGCCATTCACTGGTTCACATTCGAAATTCCTACAACCGCTGGGGTTGGATCATGCCAAAACCAAGAGCCTAGAAGTCAGTCCAGGTCTCCTAAATTGGTGATGAGAACAGAACTATTCAACCATTACCTGCTACTTCCATATTACGTGCCAGCAGAGAACTGGAATCAAAGCATAGCTATGATTCAAACATGGTACTTTGCTATGAGATGTGTGTATTCCAGGTGAAATCTTAAATGCTGTATCAAATGCCCACCCCAATCTTGGCTTTGCTTTTAGTGCAACATTGAACTTGACAAAGCTAATGTCTGTTCAGCATACTGATTTCTTTTCATTTTAATATGTACCCAGTAGCAGGATTACCAGATCTTATTAGAGATTATTTTATTTTATTCTATTTGTTTTTTAAAGATTTAGTTACTTACTTGAAAGTCAGAGTTACACAGAGAGAGAAATAGAGGCAGAGAGAGAGGTCTTCCATCTGCTGGTTCACTCCCCAGATGTCCACAACAGCTGGAGCTGCGCTGATCTGAAGCCAGGAGCTAGGAGCTTCTTCTGGGCCCCCGACGTGGATGCAGGGGCCCAATGTCTTGCACTATCTTCTGCTGCTTTCCCAGGCCATAGCAGAGAGCTGGATCGAAAGTGGAGCAGCTGGGAAGTGAACTGGTGTCCACATGGGATGCTGGCACTGCAGGTGATGGCATTACCTGCTAGGCCACAGTGCCAGCCCCTAGGGATCTATTTTAAAGTCTTTAAAGAACCTCCACACTGTTTTCTGTAATGGCTGTCATGATTTAGATTGCCTCACCAGTGCTTGTTAATTTTTTCTTTTTGATAATAGCTAATTAGGATATGGTGACACCTTACTGTGGTTTTGATTTGCATTTCCCTGATGATTTGTAATTTTGAGAATGTTTCCATCTATCTGTTGGCCATTTGCCTGTCTTCAGGTGTCTTGCTCACTTGTTAACTGCATCTTTTGCTTCTGTTTTGTTGTTGCTATTGAGTTGTTCTCTTCTTCTGTATGCTGGCCCTTAGCTCTATGTCAGATGTATCATTTGTAAATGTTTTCTCCCAGTGTGTAGGTTGTCTCCCCATTCTGTCAATAGTTGAAAGGGTAAAGAAAATGTGATATACCATAGAATACTGTTCAGCCTTCTAAAAAATGACATCTTATTGTTTGTAGCAACACAGATGAATTTGGAGGACATTATACTAAGTGAATAAGTCAGGCATGGAAAGACAAATAGCATATGCTCTCACTTGTATGTGCAATCTGAAGAAATTGTTGTCCTAGAACTGAAGAGCAGAACTGTGGTTACCAGAAGCTGGGGAGTAGAGGGAGGTAGGAGGAAGAGAGAAAGGATGATCAGTGGGTATGCAGTTACAGTTGCTTGGGAAGATTAAATGTTGGTATTGTGTACAAGGTAGGATGATTGCAGTCAACAGTATTGTATTGAATATTTCAAAATAGTTAGAAGACATAATTTTGAATATTTTCACCACAAAGGAATGATAAATATGTTAAGTGCTCTATGTGCTAAATACCTTGATTTGTTTATTGTACAGAGTATAAGTGAGTATTATTTAAATATCACAGTGCATAGTATAAATATGTACCATTTCTATTTATAAAACTCAAAATTTAAATATGTATACCTGTATGTTAAAAAAAATCTGCTTTTCAGAGATATTTTTCTTGCTGTTTAGCATTTGAGACGAGTTGAATACACAGTTCACATGACTCCCAAGAGCTTAATGTAGGGGCATTAAGAATAATAAGGAAACTGGCTCCATGCTTTAGGCATTATGGACCCATAATGTACTAAATGTGTTATTGTTAATTCATGTTGCTAGCCCGCCATTTATTAGTAGCCGGCAGCCATAGGTTGCATGCTGTGAATATATATTAAAACCATCCATACACATTGCTCCAGTGGTATTGGTATTTGGATCTTATTCTGGATCCAGAAAACCTTGGATACAACTAGATTGGAATGCATCTACTGTGCCTTTCTTTTCTAATATTCTGGGAATAAAGTGCAGACTCTCAATGTAGATGCTTTGCTTCCCTATTCTGTGCTCTGGCCTGGAAAACAAGTTTTTTGTTGCCATAATCCCTGAATTTGAGCAGATTTAATTGCCTTTTTCTAGTTTTGGCTGAACTGTTAACATAACATTGGCTACCGAAGTTGTATATAAAGGTGATGGGAAATGATATTTAAAATAGGTAATCTAGGTCTGATAAAGAAATTTCTATTTTAACTTTTCACTCTAAATATTTTAAACACTGCATACTGTACTAAATAATTATATATCATTTGAATTTGTTTTAGAACTTTTATGTATCATTCATACAATTTAAAATAGAAGTTGAAATATAAATGTTATTTGGTCAATTGATTATTTTTAATAAGTGCACTCTCTTGGATATTATTCTTCTACTTTGTGACAAATGTTTGGAAGGTAATAGTCAGGCAGTGGAAATTCGTGAAGGGCATTGGGTAGCAAATATGTTCAGTTGTGTTTAAGTCGTGTTTTTAAATGATGCAAGCTCAGTTAGGACCAGAGATTTCTGCTTTGCCTCTGATGGGAATCCACTTTATTATTACTTTCATAGCCAAATCACCTCTTGATATAAATTTGCATCTAACTGATGTTTTTGAGGTGAGAGATGTTGTGGCACAGCAGATGAAGCCACCCCTTGGTGTGCCTACACCCTTTATCAGTGCCCCACCTATGTTTCAGATCCAGCTTCTTGCTAATGTACACCCTTGAAGGAAACAGATTATGGCTCAAGTATTTGGGTTCCTGCCACCTATGTGGGAGACCAGGTAGTGTCCCCCACTCTTGACTTTGACCCAGCCATCGCTGTCGGGGCCATTTAAAGAGTGTACCAGTGGGTCGATTTACCAAGGCCTCCCTTCTTCCTGCCATTCCTCTCTCTCTCCATTGCTCTGCCTTTAAATATAAATAACAGTAAATATTTAGTTTTTAAAAATTCATGTTCTTCTCCTACCCTGATTTATGATTTGTTGCCTCTTTCCTGCTGCAATGAACTCTTTTTTAACCAAGGGCTTTGTGTCCATGAGTCTCTCCAAAGGATTTTCAGTGACTAAAATTGTGGAGAAACTCTCCATACTTCTTCCTCTCTGCTTCCCTCCCTACATTCTTGGTTTCTGCCTGCCTCTTTGCCTTCTTCCCACCCACCCTTTATTCCTTCATTTGAGAGGCAGTGAGAGAGAGAGAGAGAGAGAGAGAGAGAATGAACAAACACACATTCTCTACTGTTGAAACACTCAACCATCTATTGATTCACGCAAATGCCAGGTTGGGCTGGGGCCAAAGTCAGAAATGGGAAAGTCAATCCACGTCTCCCATTTGTATAACAGGAACCAGTTTCTTTGGCCATTACTGCTGTCAGCCAGGAAACTGGAGTCAGGAGCCAGATGTGGGTGTTGAAGCCAAGCACTGCAGTTTGGAACATGAGCATCTTCATTACTAGGGCAAACAGCCATTTCTTAAATATTTTGAATTTAAATATCGCAAATCCAGTTTGGGAAGAACATGAAGCTGATGAAAGTTTTATCCTTTTTAGGATAAAGCATAGAAAATTATAGTTCTGAATTAAGACCCAGGGCCTGAAGTGCCTTTAATGTGAGGGGCCCTTAATGTTTCAGGTTTTTTTTTTTTTTTTTTTTTTTTTTGACAGGCAGAGTGGACAGTGAGAGAGACAGAGAGAGAAAGGTCTTCCTTTGCCGTTGGTTCACCCTCCAATGGCCGCCGCTGCAGCCGGCGCACCGCGCTGATCCAATGGCAGGAGCCAGGATCCAGGTGCCTTTCCTGGTCTCCCATGGGGTGCAGGGCCCAAGCACCTGGGCCATCCTCCACTGCACTCCCTGGCCACAGCAGAGAGCTGGCCTGGAAGAGGGGCAACCGGGACAGAATCCGGCGCCCCGACCGGGACTAGAACCCGGTGTGCCGGCGCCGCAAGGTGGAGGATTAGCCTATTGAGCCACGGCGCCGGCTAATGTTTCAGTTTTATTAGCTTCTGCATGTAGACTAGAAGCAGTGGCAAAAGGGTGACAGCAGTTCTGCGGACAAACAGCTTGTTTTTCCAAGATTAATGAAGGGAGGTGGAGGTATCACTTACGTTGAAATTTCAACAAAGCTAATTTCAGTGTTCTTTCAGATAACCTTAGAGTCCTCTCTCTCAGTGTATATTTTAAGTGATATTTTCACTAAAATTTGGACTGTTGAAGCTTTCTTTGTCAGTAGAGTTTACATTTTAATGGTGAGGATGTCAGGCCAAATAACTCAATTTCTTCCAGGAATACAAACTGTCTTCTCTTTAACATAAATGTGTTAACCACAGATAGAATTTACTTTGGATTAATGGAGACTCCAAACTAGTTATTTGTGAACACAATGACAGCAAAATAGGTAGATAGGCTCTATCAGGAGCAAGGAAGCATTTTTTTCTGCCAAAGGCAATTGGAATATTCGTAGCATCCTTCATGGGCCATGTGCTTTTATCAACTTAACAATGAGTCTGGTGTAGATCTATTCAGTTAAGGGTCCCACATGCAGTTCCCTTGGCAGGGCCAGACCAAATGATTTTATGTTTTTTTGTTTGTTTGTTTTGTTTCTAGATGTTATTTATTTCTCTGAAAGACAGAGTTAGTGAGAGGTGTTTGATTTGCAAATGATCGCAATGATCGCAATGGCCGGGGCTGGGCCAGCCTGAAGCCAGGAGCCAGGAAATTTTTCCAAGTATGCCCCATGGATACAGGGACCCAAGCACTTTCCCAGGCACATTAACCTGGAGATAAAGTGGAAGTGGAGTAGCCAGGAGTTGAAATGGCACCCACATGGGATGATCGCACTGGAGGTGGTGGCTTAACCCGCTCTGCCATAGTACACGCCCCTTTCATAGGTCTTACATGGCCCATAGACCAGCTGTTCCCCATGTCTGTGTGAAAAAATATTAAGCTTCAAGTTCTTCAATTCAGTCGTGGTTAAAATTGTTGTAAGTGGAGATTTCCCCTCTCAGTGATGTTAAATGAGAACCTTTGAAGAAGCTGTAGGGTTCTTATATTTGGAGAAAACAAAACATTGACCATGTAGCTCTTAGGTTTGTTTAGAGGCAGGATAAGAAGTGAGGTTAGTTTATATATAAATATACTGCCACTGTAGCCTTACGAGTTCAGGTCTTGGATTCAAATGATGTCTCTACCACTTACTTAGCTTGTCCTAAGGCAGTGTCTATATAGTAGGGATAATAATAAAATTGATTATTTAGTAAGGTAAAAGATAAGTTAAAACTTACTAAGTTCAATTTAGTGAGAACATAGTAAAGGTAAAACATGTAAATCTCTTAGAATAATATCATTATAGTGCTTTGTTGATGTTATGGTCATAATTAAAACAGTTATTGGAATATATTGCATTTCCTCATCACAGGTTTTTGTTTGTTAGTTTTCTTTTAATAACTTTAATATCAAAAGGTTAGTTTTAATTATGATTTAGAGGCTTCTTTGCCTCAGACGTTTTAGGCTATATGTGTTTGTTGTTAAAGTTCATATTTGTTAGAGTGCTTTTAAAGAAGAGAACTGTTCATTTAAAGGTTTAAACTGTGTCACAGGAAATTGAACTTTCTTAACAACTCAGTTATAATTAGCACATTGCCTTTAACCTAACCTAACTGATCCCATGATAATTCACTTAGCAGTATCTAAGAATTGAACATTTTCTTTTTTTTTTTTACTTTTATTTAATGAATATAAATTTCCAAAGTACAGCTTATGGATTACAATGGCTTCCCCCCCATAACGTCCCTCCCACCCGCAACCCGCCCCTTTCCCACTCCCTCTCCCCTTCCATTCACATCAAGATTCATTTTCGATTCTCTTTATATACAGAAGATCAGTTTAGCATACATTAAGTAAAGATTTCAACAGTTTGCTCCCACACAGAAACATAAAGTGAAAAATACTGTTTGAGTACTAGTTATAGCATTAAATCTCAATGTACAGCACACTAAGAACAGAAATCCTACATGAGGAGTAAGTGCACAGTGACTCCTGTTGTTGACTTAACAAATTGACACTCTTGTTTATGGCATCAGTAATCACCCTAGGCTCTTGTCATGGGCTGCCAAGGCTATGGAAGCCCCCTGAGTTCACTGACTCTGATAATTTTTAGACAAGGCCATGGTCAAAGTGGAAGTTCTTTCCTCCCTTCAGAGAGAGGTACCTCCTTCTTTGATGACCCATTCTTTCCACTGGGATCTCACTTGCAGAGATCTTTCATTTAGGTTTTTTTTTTTTTTTTTTTTTCCCCAGAGTGTCTTGGCTTTCCATGCCTGAAATACTCTCATGGGCTTTTCAGCCGGATCCGCATGCCTTAAGGGCTGATTCTGAGGCCAGAGTGTTGTTTAGGACATCTGCCATTCTATGGGTCTGCTGTGTTTCTCACTTCCCATGTTGGATCATTCTCTCCCTTTTTTATTCTATCAGCTAGTATTTGCAGACACTATTCTTGTTTATGTGATCCCTTTGGTTCTTAGTCCTATCATTATGATCAATTGTGAACAGAAATTGATCACTGGGACTAGTGAGATGGCATTGGTACATGCCACCTTGATGGGATTGAATTGGAGTCCCCTGGTATGTTTCTAACTCTACCGTTTGAGGTAAGTCAGCTTGAGCATGTCCCGAATTGCACATCTCTTCCCTCTCTTATTCCCACTCTTATTTTAACAGTGATCACTTTTCAGTTAAGTTTCAGCACTTAAGAAAAATTGTGTATTGATTACAGTATTCAACCAAAAGTATTAAGTAGAACAAACAAAAACAAATACTAAGAGGGATAACATATCAAGTTGCTCATCAACAGTCAGGGTGGGGGCTGATCAAGTCACCGTTTCTCATAGTGTTCATTTCAGTTTAACAGGTTTCCTTTTTGGAAAGTTGTCACCTATCAAGGAGAACAAGTGGTATTTGTCCCTTTGGGATTGGCTTATTTCACTCAGCATAATGTTTTCCAAATTCCTAACAGGGATCACTTTTCAGTTAAAATTTAAACACCTAAGAATAATTGTGTGTTAATTACAGAGTTCAACCAACAGTACTAGAACAAAAAAAAAATACTAAAATGGATAAAGTATTACATTGTACATCAACCGTCAGGACAAGAGCTGATCAAGTCACTGTTTCTCATAGTGTCCATTTCATTTCAACAAGTTTCCCCTTTGGTGCTCAGTTAGTTGTCACCGATCAGGGAGAACATATGATATTTGTCCCTTTGGGACTGGCTTAATTGAACATTTTCTAAGCAGTCTTCCTCATTTTCAGTATGTTTAAGGGAATCTTAAAATATTTCTGGAAGATTTAATATAAGGGATAATGTGATATTATTTCTAAATTCATAGTATAATTTCCTATGTAGTAGTTACTGAAATTTCTTTATCTCCGCATTCTTTTATACACTTAGAAATTATAAAAGAGCAAAGCAAGTTTTTTTTGTAAAGATTTGTTTTATTTATTTGAAAGACTGAGTTACAAAGAGAAGGAGAGACATACAAAGAGATTTTCCATATTTTCCATCTACTGAATCACTCCTCAAATGGCCACAATGTCCAGGGCTGGGCCAGGGATCCAGGAGATTGTTTGAAGTCTCCCACATTGGTGTAGGAGCACAAGCACTTGGACCATCTTCCATTGCTCTGCTAGTTGCATTAGCAGGGAGCTGGATTGGAAGTGGAGCAGCCAGGACTTGAACCATGAGCATATGGGATGCTGGTGTCCCAGACAACACCTTTACCCACTGTACCACAATACTGACCCCACAAAGGAACTTTTGTTTATGTTGTTAAGACTATGGGAATTTGCTATATAAGAAATTATAAAAGTTAATTAACTTAAAATAACAATAATTCATTACACATTAATATAACATTTTTATTTTAAAATATTTGAGACTCAAAATATTTATATTTTTAATAATCTTTTTATTTTAGAGTAGTTTGAAATTTACAAAGGAAAATTTGTGAATTAGTACAAAAAGATCCCATACACCCACTGCCAGTTTCCCTTATAATTAATATCTTATATTGGTATAACATGTTTGTCACAATTACTTAGCCACATTCTGCTTCTTCTGTATTTAAAATTCAAACTCTCTCTATCCTTCCCATCCATACTAACCTCTGGTAGGAACCTTTCTGTGTTTATATTGAGGTGGTTTTTTAAAGTTTGTTTTGAGTTTTCTTTTAGCACCCACAGATGAAGAAGAACATGTAGTATATGTCTTTCTGTGTCTGACATTTCACTTAACACAATGTCTTCTACATCCGTCTACATTGCTGCAAATGACATTCTTTTGAATGGCTGAATAATATTCCAGTGTGTGTGTGTGTGTATGTGTGTGTACACATGCAGTGATTTCTTAATTTTTCAATACATGATAATAGGATTACTGTATCCTATGGAAATTTTATTTCTAGTATTTTAAGAACTTTGCATACTGCTTTCCACACACGCTGTGCTAATTCACATTCCCACCAGAAATATGTAAAAGTTCCTCTTTGTCTACAACCAGCATTTGTTTTTTCCTTTCCTTTGATGATAGATGTTCTCACAGTTTTGAGGTGGTAGCTTATTGTGATTTTGATTTGCCTTTTCCTAATGGCTAGTGATATTGAGCATATTTTCATGTATGTGTGGGTCATTTGATTCTTTAGTAAACTATTCAGATTGTTTTCCCATTTCTTAATTGGATTTGTTTTCTTGTTGTTGAATATTTTCAGTTGCTGGTATATCCTGGATGTTAATCCTTCGTTAGATTAGGTAGCTTGCAAGTATTTTCTCCCATTCTGTTCAATGTCTTTGTGTTGCTGTGTAGAAGCATTTGCTTTGATATAATCCCATTGGTCTAGTTTTACTTTTGTTACCTATGGAGTGAAAAGTAACTGCACTTTTCAAAACATAGTTGAGGAGAATGGCTTTGTTGTATAGCTTTGCATATACCTTGAATGTCTTTCTTACTGTGTTAATTCAATACAGTTGTAAAAACTACCATAAGGAAAAATGACATGATCTCATAAAAGATAGAAGGATACTAGTATTTTCTGGTTGACTGAGGAATAATTTCCTGAGGAAATGACACATAAATCAAGATCTGAACCACATGCAGGAAGGAACTAGAGCAGTAGTACAGTGCATTATAAGACTGGAGCGATGGCAAGAGTTGGATTTATTTAAATAATAGAAGGAAGGCCAGTTTGGCTTGAATATGTTGAGTGAGGAGGAGAGAGATTCATGAGACAGGGTAGAGAAGCTGGGGCACTAGAACCATGTAATGCTTTTGGGTTCACAAGGATAAGTATCAGTTTGATTGTACAGGAAGAGGGATCGTTAATTGGGTTTAGAATGGGGGTGCTGGAGATGACATGATTAGTTTTGTACCTTTAAAATATATCACTCTGGCTGCTTGTGAAAAGTGGATTCAAGTAGTGGGAAGAAAAGATGTGAGATAAAGGAAAGTATTTCAACTTCTGTAGCAGAGGATACAAGAGTTGATGTATATTTAGGAAATATTACACAGTAGAACTGGTGCTTGAAATGGATGACAAGCTCAAGGAAAATGACTTATTTTGTCTTTTATTCAGCTAATGGATTTTCATCCAACACATATGTTTTTGGGTTTAAGTGTAGTAAACAAACCATCAAATAAGGCCAAGAAGCAGAAATTCAGTTTAAGCTATGGGCTTAGAGTTTTCATAAGTACCCAGAGAAACATTTAGGAAGCATGTCATTGTTTATTCTTTTAGAAGCATAGCATTTTTATTTTCTGTATAATCTTACAGATGTCATAAAATTGCATTTTGAAGGAAATTATTCAGAGTTCTAATACTTTAAAGCAGACATTACTTGAACCAGTTATGTGTTTTAGCTGGGAAAATATTACATTCCTGCTGCTTCTGCTCATTTTCTATTTTCAGAGCTGGGTAGCTGGATAAAATGGAATCTGTCCGTCATAACAGTAGCCATCCAGAGTATCCAGATGTTGGGGAATTTCTGCCAGGATGACAAGACAGTTGTTTGGGATGGAGCTGAAATAAAGGATACTGCAAAACCCCTACAGAGTTTTATCAGCGGGAATGAAATGACAGTTGCTTTTAGAAAAGGGTGAGCAGACTCTGGAACATAGCTGGGCAAATCAATTTTGCTTGTGGTTTATGTGATAGTTTAAGACATTAAAAATGATTTCTGTTAAGGAATCCTGCCTTTGTGTAAATTGGCCAATCAGCAGTGTTTATGTGAAAGCCATAGGATTAGCAGATTATAAATATCCCCAATCCGTGAATATATTTCAGCCAAGTATTAGGGAGGCAGGACACAAATAGCTTTATAAATGGTTTGGGAATGTTCTGACTATGACATGGATTGGGAGATGGATATATTTTACTTGACTCCAAAAAAGAAAATAGAACCTGACCTATCAATTTCACAAGAACTTGAGATGCATGGTAAAATCTGTTTTGTCCTCAGGGTTTTAGATGGTCATTGACCTAGTATTGGAGTTTCAAGTCTTACTGGACATTCGTACTTAATGCTATCATCTCTGAAGCAGACAGACAGATTTCAGTGTTAGAACGGTAGGTAGCAATCTTGGAGAGATTCTCTAGGACTGTCTTGTCAGATTGCCCAACATTGTCCACAGTTTCTATCCTAAATTCTTCTTCTTCTTCTTCTTCTTCTTCTTCTTCTTCTTCTTCTTCTTCTTCTTCTTCTCCTTCTCCTTCTCCTTCTCCTTCTCCTTCTCCTTCTCCTTCTCCTTCTCCTTCTCCTTCTCCTTCTCCTTCTCCTTCTCCTTCTCCTTCTCCTTCTCCTTCTCCTTCTCCTTCTCCTTCTCCTTCTTCTTCTTCTTTTTTTGAAATGTTGTAAAATCCAGGATAGCTTATGCTCTCATGCAACACTGGTGAGTATTTCTTCCCTTTCATGGCCACAGATTTCAGTTAGCATTCTGAAATGGAGTTTCAGTCTTGCCCTAATTTTGATCTCTATGAAATTCAGGTAGAAAATATTTTCCTTTTCTTTTTAAAGGTTTATTTATTTATTTGAAAGTTAGAGTTACACAGAGAGAGGAGAGGCAGAGAGAAAGAGAGAGTTCTTTAATCCGATGGTTCACTCCCCAGTTGGCCGCAAGGGCCAGAGCTTCTCCTATCCGAAGCCAGAAGCCAGAGCTTCTTCCGGGCCCCCTACATGGACGCAGGCGCCCAAGGACTTGGGCCATCTTCTACTGCTTTACCAGGCCATATCAGAGAGCTGGATCAGAAGTGGAGCATCTGGGTCTCGAACCAACGCCCATATGGGATGCTGGCGCTTCAGGCCATGGCGTTAACCTGCTGTGCCACAATGCCGGCCCAGAAAATATTTTCTTACCGTCATCTTGACTTGCAGAAATATGCTTAACAGAGTTTCTGTTTATTTTACCATGGCTCTCTAGGCCAAGTATTTGAAGTACATGTTTTTAAAAAGTCATATTGTTTTGGAAAATAAATTCAAAATTATTCAAAAATTACTATTCTTAGTTATAAAGTATTTAATGTTCTCTTATCAATGGTTGAAAAGTATGTTACCAAGATCATACATCGGATAGATTATATATATGAAATGAAAGAGAAATGATATGAATATGTTTTAAATATAACTTCCTTTTATAAATATGGTCAACTAATTCATGAATGCTTGAACTATTCATTTTAATTAAATAGCCTATTGTAGGCATTTACTAGATAGATAAATAAGTAGATATTTCTTGATTCTTATGTCCATATTTTACACAAGTGTTTTTAAAAGGTTTGAGGGTTCAGGAAGGCTCTTCAAAAATTCTAAAATACTAAGCAGAACTTAAATATACATGTATATGTGTGATTTAGGAAATCAGGATAGGTTAAGCCACTGCCAGAATACTGGCCCCCCAAATGAGTGCCTAGTCCAAGTCTCACCTCCATTTTCAGTCCACCTCCCTGCTGATGTGCAGGTGGCAGCTAAAGTATGTAAAGAAGTATAATATACATTATACATATAATAATATACATAAAGAAACGAAGTGCATTAGAGAAGGTAAAACACATTTCTATTATTCCTAATTCATCTAGCAGATAACAGCTCAAAATAGTAGCACCGTCTCATTGGATTTGGTAGGCTTGGAGGCATGTGGGTTGCATGTGGGTATGTGCAAATATATACTGCAAACTCTAGGTCAACTTTTAAAAAAGGAAAATTTAGAGTATCATTAATATGCTGAGAGCGAAAAGAAAACGGAATCATGTAAAAATCTCAAGTAAAACTACAAAAGGCAAAAACCAATGTGAAAGGTGAAAAAAGCAGAAACTAAGAAGGAGGAGGCAGTGTTGTGGCACAGAAGGTTAAGTCACAGTGGGCAGGCATCCCATATCAGAGTGTGTGTTTAAGTTTCTGCTGCTCTGCTTTCAATCCACCTCCCTGCTAATGCACCAGGGAAGGCATTGGAAGATGGTCCATGAGCTGGGGGCGCTGCCAATCAAGTGGTAGACGCTGATGGAGTTCTAGAATCTTGATTTTTCCCAGACCAACCCCAGTGGTGGCAGGGGAGTGAACCAGACGATCCAAGATCTCTTCTCTCCCACTCCTGTCATCTGCCTTTCAAATAAATAAGAATAAATGTAAGTCTTCAAAAAACTCAAACATGGAATACTATGTTGTTTAAAATCCTTCCTTTGCAGAAGCAAATTAGGAAAGTCAGCTTGGTGAAGTGAGAGGAATGCAGGGCTGAGATTAGAATTATCCCAAATTCAGCATCCGTAGTTTAGGATCTTTATCATCTCCAGCAAAGCAAGTGCTTAGACAGAAAATTTTTTTGGTTGTTTCTGTATTTTTTTACTTTGGTAATGCAATTTTTTTCAAACAAAACTTCATGTGAAACTGCAGTAAAAAAGAGGATGCAAGCTGAGACTTTCTGTTTGCATTGAAGGTAGAGCCTGATTCTTTCTGCTTATTCTCTGTCTTCCCACCTGTGATCACCCTGCCAGCCTCTCACTCCTTGAGGCTATACTGTGTAACCTCTGTGTTGCAAGATTCCTAGTATATCTGAAACATCCATTTTTCATCTCTCAAAATCTCGGGTTGTATGTTAAATGCTTTCACTTTAGAAAGAGGATGTGTGCATACATGCTTTCTAATGATGGCCTATTCAAGCTGATGTGTCCTTGTCTCTTGTGCTCCTAGTCCTAGTTCTTGAGCAGGTTTCATCTGCTGGTTAGGTTCCTGTCTGCTTAATTAGAAGGCTGATGTCAGTTAGGAGGAACTGTGAGAAAGTTTAGCGAAGCACAAACATGTTTGAGATGACCTTGCCCTTGGAGAGCTGAGTTTAATTGGAAGGACAGTGGTAGATATCTGAGGTTGGGTTCCACTGGAAAAGAGATCCTTATGCATTCCATGTATTTGTGATGGATTTGACAAGCACAATGACTTGACTATTACCGTGGTACTTGTAGAAATGACTCACTTAGGTATCAGAGGAATAATTCCAGTGATTGTTCGGTGTAGCTGATGCATTTCATCACTAAAGTCAGCAAAAACCCTTCCATGAGATCTACTAAATGAAGAGAGACGACTTAAAAAATTAATTTGGGGACTAGGGGTTTTAGATCATAATCACCAAAAAAAAAAAAATGAGGCAAAATCCAAAGATAATCAGATGAGTATAATTGGGAAATAGAAACAGAAGGAGATTGGGGAGAGAGAGCCAGAAAGGATATATGCCTTGATCCAGATTTTCCTGATGTTTTACCTGTAGAATGCCTGCTTACATAAGCTAACTAATTCCCTTTGTAGTTAAAGCTAATTTAATTTGCATTCTTGTCACCTGCTACCAAGGGGTCTTGGATAATTACTCAAAGAACCAATAAAGAACACATAAAGATATCATGAAGTGATATATATACTTTGAGTGAGTGCTGTCTCTTTGGGTTTGCTTTCAGGCAGTGTGGAAGCAGAGTGTTAAATATACATTCCCTGAACACTAGGCTGATGGCTGGGGATGGACAAATTCATGGGCAGCTGCTGTCCTCCTAAGAATCCCCAGGTCCTTGTGATTTTTCTGGTCTCTTGAAAAACCATTAGTGTTCAAAAGTGCTCTCCCATATGCTTTTTCTGTTAAGTTTGCTCTAAATCCTCACATCTTCCATTCCAGCCTAATTTCTGAGACAGGATTTTTACTTGTCCCCTGTCCTAGTGTTATTTCCTTTCATATATGTTGCAAATTATATTTATTTCTCCAAGTTAAATAATTATAATCATTCTGCACTTCTCCCCTGCTTTCTTCTTCAAAGATTTTTCTTTTACTCTGTAACACTTACTTGGCTTCAGAGATACTTCCACTATTTATATGTCTCCTATTATGGTAAAGAGATATGTTTTGTTTTATTTTGAGAAGATGTCCTATACTAATCCCAAGAATAGATACTAGTGTTGTCCTAAGAGTTGTCTTCTATCTGAACCTCCACTTTCTCTGCCTTGTCAGTCTTCCTTCTGATACAAAGAGAAGGTCTGATCTACCCATGTTGAGCCCTTTAAATCCATGACCGTGATCTCACATAGCTTCTACACTGTTACCTCAATCCTTCCTTCTAGTAGATAGCACATAGCTTTTTGGCTACATATCCCTCTGATGGGCATTCCTTAGAGTTTCATATTCAGAAGCCAAGCCTGTGGCTGAAGGGTTTCTTTTAATTGGTTTCTGTTGTAAATACCAAAATCTGAGTTGTTGAACAGAAGCTAGAAATAGAGCACATGTTTGAGGACAAATGTTTTCTGCTTAGTGACCGCAAGGAGGCAGTGACTTAGGATAAGAAGTGGGGAAGAGTGAGAGGCCTCATGCTGGCCCTGAGCACATGTGGACACACTCAACTTGGAGGAATTTAGGCAGTGTACTGTTTGTTCAAATCAGAAATGCAATTACTGCATGTAAACATGTTGTATGAGTGAGTGTAAGTGTATATCCACTCATACATGTAAATGTGTTTTTACACTTGGAAACATATGTTGGCCTCATCATATGTAAAAGGTTGTCATGACAGTAAAATGGGAGGCTGTGGAAGAAGTTAAGGCAACATAGGGAACAATTTTGGAGTATTGTTTTCTCCAATTGCGATGCTTTAATCTTTATTTACTTTAAAGAACAACAGCACACACTCCAAAAACACCCTCCAAAAGTTAAAAACACTGAAAAAATCATAAAACCCTCTTTCTAATGATAATCATAATTAATTTGATATACCCACAATACAATTATAAGCATGCACAAGATTCTCAGAATATCAATACTGATTCTACTAGAAGTAATTATGCTAAACAGTTTAAGACTTCTTCTACATTATTGTGTTTTTAAATAAAATTTCTGGGAATAGCTCCTCTGTGAGTACTTGTGACACTAACTAAATATGAAATTAGATTTGTTTTATTTTACTTTCAATTTGTAGAGATTTCTCTTAGTTTCTAAGTTGTACTGTGCAGTCATACAGTGTATAGTGTTGTTTTGGTCAGTGGAACACATAAACAGTGGTGATGCCATAAGATGATAATGGAAGTGGATGACATGGTCCTCATCCTAATGTCTTAGTGCAGGACATTATACATGTGTTTGTGGTGATGCTTGTGTAAAGAAAGCTGTACTGCCAGTCACATAAAAGCACAGCTCATGCAACAATGTGCATTATATAGCACTTGATAATAAATAGCCACACTTGTTACATCATTACAGAAGTACCTCTACTTAAAGCGGTACAAGTTAAGGTGTTAAGCAGTGTGTTACCTTATACCAGCAGCAGCTTCACTGCCTCATGTTACTATGTCTCTTATTTCTATGGAGATACCATGTTGAATGGCTGACCAAACCATTTTGCTTTGTTTCAGGGTACTCTATGACATTTACACCATTATGAGAATGTCCCATCTCTAATTGACAAATGATTGCAATATGGAGAATATTTATATGGTTTTAAAAAAATCAGTCTATAAAATAACTATATCCAGAATTGTCTGAATTCTTCCTCTGTTCCCATTACCCTATTTCCTTTGTCTTCAAAATTTCTTATTCTACTTTGTAACTATAAAACAAATACAATACATATTTTCTGAAGGTTGCACATAGCTATTTATATATGTATGTCTACATATATACATATATGTATATATATGTCCTAGCTTATCCTTAATTAGTTCTGGATACTCTGCAGACTTTAGTCCATTTCTTTGCTTTCCTGGAAAAATTGCAAAGAAAACATCCCACTGCATTCTGTAGAGCTATTTTGTTCTTTGTTTTTTTTTTTTTTTTTTTTTTCTGTAATTTTGTAGTGCTCTACCATTGGGAATTATCATGTTTTATTCATTGTGTCTTATTTGTAGACATGTTGGTTATTTAATCTCATTATTAATAATATTATCATTTATAACTTTATGTATAGCTTTTTAAAGTGTTGGCTAGTGTGTCTGTGTGGATACCTTCCCAGAAGTGGAATTCTATATCAAAGGATAAATGCCTGTCTAATTTTTCTACATATTGATAAACTTTCATGTATCTAATTTGTATATGTCACTTTATGTTGACACCAGAACTATATGAACATTTCTGTTTGCACAAGTTTGTCCATTATACTGTGTTGGCAAATGTAAAGATTTGTCTGTCACAAGTGTCAATAACACTGTAATTTGCATTTCTGTTATTAAAAAAAGTTGAATATTTTCATATAGTGAAGAACCATCTGTATTTATTTTCCTGAAACTGATGGATTCATATTTCTAACTCATTTTTTATGTATATAGGTTGGCTTTTTTTCTACATTTTGAAGCATTTAATGTGTAGAACTTTCGTCTCTAACGTAACTTATTTTTTTTTTTATTTTTATTTTTTTTTTTTTAACTTTTATTTAATGAATATACGTTTCCAAAGTACGAATAATGGATTACTATGGCTTCCCCCCCATACCGTCCCTCCCACCCACAACCCTCCCCTTTCCCACTCCCTCTCCCCTTCCATTCACATCAAGATTCATTTTCGATTATCTTAATATACAGAAGATCAGCTTAGTATATATTAAGTAAGGATTTCAACAGTTTGCTCCCACACAGAAACATAAAGTGAAAAATAATAGATGATTTTTTTTAATGATGATGAAATCAGATCAGACCTATTGTCATGTTTAATCCCAGTGAGAGTCAAGTTGGGAGTTGATAGTTTCGTTTCTTTTCTTTTCTTTTTCTTTTTTTTTTTTTCAGAGGATCAGTTTAGTATGCATTAAGTAAAGATTTCAACAGTTTACACCCCCATAGAAACACAAAGTGAAATATATTATTTGAGTACTCGTTATAGCATTAAATCTCAATGCACAGCACATTAAGGACAGAGATCCTACATGAGGAGTAAGTGCACAGTGACTCCTGTTGTTGACTTTACCAATTGACACTCCTGTCTATGGCATCAGTAATCTCCCTATGCTCCAGTCATGAGTTTCCAAGGCTATGGAAGCCCCTTGAGTTCTCCGACTCTTATCTTGTTTAGACAAGGTCATAGTCGAAGTGGAGGTTCTCTCCTCCCTTCAGAGAAAGGTACCTCCTTCTTTGAAGACCTGTTCTTTCCACTGAGATCTCACTCACAGAGATCTTTTGCCAGAGTGTCTTGGCTTTCCATGCCTGAAATACTCTCATGGGCTTTTCAGCCAGATCCGAATGCCTTTAGGGCTGATTCTGAGGCCAGAGTGCTATTTAGGGCATCTGCCATTCTATGAGTCTGCTGAGTATCTCACTTCCCATGTTGGATCACTCTCCCCTTTATTTATTCTATCAGTTAGTGTTAGCAGGTACTAGACTTGTTTATGTGCTCCCTTTGACTCTTAGTCCTTTCATTATGATCAATTGCGAACTGAAATTGATCACTTGGACTAGTGAGATGGCATTGGTACATGCCACCTTGATGGGATTAAATTGGAGTCCCCTGGTATGTTTCTAACTCTACCATTTGGGGCAAGTCAGCTTGAGCATGTCCCAAATTATATATCTCTTCCCTCTCTTATTCCTACTCTTATGTTTAACAGGGATCACATTTCAGTTAAATTTCAACACTTAAGAATAACTGTGTATTAATTACAGAATTAAATCAGTCATATTAAGTAGAACAGACAAAAAAACTACTAAGAGGGCTAATGTATTAAGTTGTTCATTAACAGTCAGGGCTATGCTGATCAAGTCACCGTTTCCCATAGTGTCCCTTTCACTTCAACAAGTTTCCTTTTTGGTGTTCAGTCAGTTGTCACCGATCAGGGAGAACATATGGTATTTGTCCCTTTGGGACTGGCTTATTTCACTCAGCATGATGTGTTCCAGATTCCTCCATTTTGTTGCGAATGACTGGATTTCGTTGTTTCTTACTGCAGTATAGTATTCTAAAGAGTACATATCCCATAATTTCTTTATCCAGTCTACTGTTGATGGGCATTTAGGTTGGTTCCAGGTCTTAGCTATTGTGAATTGTGCTGCAATAAACATTAGGCTGCAGACCGCTTTTTTGTTTGCCAATTTAAATTCCTTTGGGTAAATTCCAAGGAGTGGGATGGCTGGGTCGAACGGTAGGGTTATCTTCAGGTTTCTGAGGAATCTCCAGACTGATTTCCATAGTGGCTTGACCAGTTTGCATTCCCACCAACAGTGGGTTAGTGTCCCTTTTTCCCCACATCCTCGCCAGCATCTGTTGTTGGTAGATTTCTGAATGTGAGCCATTCTAACCGGGGTGAGGTGGAACCTCATTGTGGTTTTGATTTGCATTTCTCTGATTGCTAATGACCTTGAACATTTTTTCATGTGCCTGTTGGCCATTTGGATTTCCTCTTTTGAAAAATGTCTATTGAGGTCCTTGGCCCATCTCTTAATTGGGTTGTTGGTTTTGTTTTTGTGGAGTTTCTTGATCTCTTTGTAGATTCTGGTTATTAACCCTTTATCTGTTGCATAGTTTGCAAATATTTTTTCCCATTCTGATGGTTGTCTCTTCACTCTCCTGACTGTTTCTTTTGCAGTACAGAAACTTCTCAATTTGATGCAATCCCAATAGTTAATTTTGGCTTTGACTGCCTGTGCCTCCCGGGTCTTTTCCAGAAACTCTTTGCCTGTGCCAATATCTTGAAGGGTTTCTCCAATGTTCTCTAGTAACTTGATGGTGTCAGGTCGTAGATTTAGGTCTTTAATCCATGTTGAGTGGATTTTTGTGTAAGGTGTAAGGTAGGGGTCTTGCTTCATGATTCTGCACGTGGAAATCCAATTTTCCCAGCACCATTTATTGAATAGACTGTCCTTGCTCAAGGAATTAGTTTTAGATCCTTGATCAAATATAAGTTGGCTGTAGATGTTTGGGTTGATTTCTGGTATTTCAATTCTGTTCCATTGGTCTATCCTTCTGTTTCTGTACCAGTACCATGCTGTTTTGATTACAACTGCCCTGTAGTATGTCCTGAAATCTGGTATTGTGATGCCTCCGGCTTTGTTTTTGTTGTACAAGATTGCTTTAGCTATTCGAGGTCTCTTGTGCCTCCATATAAATTTCAGCACCAATTTTTCCAGATCTGAGAAGAAGGTCTTCGGTATCTTGATTGGTATTGCATTGAATCTATAAATTGCTTTTGGGAGAATGGACATTTTGATGATATTGATTCTTCCAATCCATGAGCATGGAAGATTTTTCCATTTCTTGGTATCCTCTTCTATTTCTTTCTTTAAGGTTTTGTAATTTTCATCGTAGAGATCTTTAACGTCCTTGGTTAAGTTTATTCCAAGGTATTTGATTGTTTTTGTAGCTATTGTGAATGGGATTGATCTTAGAATTTCTTCCTCAGCCATGGCATTGTCTGTGTATACAAAGGCTGTTGATTTTTGTGCATTGATTTTATACCCTGCTACTTTGCCAAACTCTTCTATGAGTTCCAATAGTCTCTTGGTAGAGTTCTTTGGGTCCCCTAAATAAAGAATCATGTCATCTGCAAAGAGGGATAGTTTGAGTTCTTCCTTCCCAATTTGTATCCCTTTAATTTCTTTTTCTTGCCTAATAGCTCTGGCTAGAACCTCCAGAACTATATTGAATAGCAGTGGTGAGAGTGGACATCCCTGTCTGGTCCCAGATCTCAGTGGAAATGCTTCCAACTTTTCCCCATTCAATAGGATGTTGGCTGTGGGTTTTTCATAGATTGCTTTGATTGTATTGAGGAATGTTCCTTCCAAACCCAGTTTGCTTAGAGTTTTCATCATGAACGGGTGTTGTATTTTATCAAATGCTTTCTCGGCATCTATTGAGAGAATCATATGGTTTTTCTTCTGCAATCTGTTAATGTGGTGTATCACATTGATTGTCTTGCGCACATTAAACCATCCCTGCATACCAGGGATAAATCCCACTTGGTCTGGGTGGATGATCTTTCTGATGTGTTGTTGCATTCTATTGGCGAGAATTTTATTGAGGATTTTTGCATCTATGTTCATCAGGGATATTGGTCTGTAATTCTCTTTCAGTGCTGCATCTTTTCCCGGCTTAGGAATTAAGGTGATGCTGGCTTCATAGAAAGAATTTGGGAGGATTCCCTCTTCTTCAATTGTTCTGAATAGTTTGAGAAGAATTGGAGTTAGTTCTTCTTTAAATGTCTGGTAGAATTCAGCAGTGAATCCATCTGGTCCTGGGCTTTTCTTTGTTGGGAGGGCCTTTATTACTGTTTCAATTTCTGTCTCAGTTATGGGTCTGTTTAGGTTTTCGATGTCTTCCTGGTTCAATTTAGGTAGGTTGCATGTGTCCAGGAATCTATCCATTTCTGATAGGTTTCCCTGTTTGCTGGCATACAAGTCCTTGTAGTAATTTCTGATGATTCTTTTTATTTCTGTGGTGTCTGTTGTTACATTTCCTTTTTCATCTCTGATTTTATTGATTTGGGTCTTTTCTCTTCTTTTTTTAGTTAGTTGGGCCAATGGGGTGTCAATTTTGTTTATTTTTTCAAAAAACCAGCTCCTCGTTTGGCTGATTTTTTGTAATGTTTTTCTTGATTCAATCCTGTTGATTTCTTCTCTGATTTTAATTATTTCTCTTCTCCTACTAGATTTGGGTCTGGTTTGCTGTAGGTTTTCTAGATCCTTGAGGTGAATAGAAAGCTCATCTATTTGGTGCCTTTCCAATTTCTTGATGTAGGCACCTATTGATATAAACTTTCCTCTTAACACTGCTTTTGCTGCGTCCCATAAGTTTTGGTATGTTGTGCTGTTATCCTCATTTACTTCCAGAAAGTTTTTGATTTCTCTTTTGATTTCTTCTATGACCCAATGTTCATTCAGGAGCATGTTGTTCAATCTCCATGTGTTTGCGTATGCTCTAGGGATTCCTGAGTTGTTCATTTCCAACTTCATTCCTTTATGGTCTGAGAAGCTGCATGGTATGATTCTAATTCTTTTGAATTTGCTGAGACTTGCTTTATGGCCTAGTATGTGGTCAATCCTAGAGAAGGTTCCATGTACTGCTGAGAAGAATGTATAATCTTTAGCTGTAGGATTGAAAGTTCTGTATATATCTGTTAGATCCATTTGGGCTATAGTGTCGTTTAAATCTACTGTATCCTTGTTGATCTTCTGTCCTATTGATCTGTCTATTTCTGAGAGTGGAGTATTGAAGTCCCCCAGTACTATTGTATTGGGGTCTAAGTCTCCCTTTAAGTCCGTTAACAAATCTTTTAGATAAACCGGTGCCCTGTAGTTAGGTGCATATACATTGATAATTGTTATATCTTCCTGTTGAATTGATCCCTTAATCATTATGTAGTGTCCCTCTTTGTCTCTCTTAATGGTTTTTGTGGTAAAGTTTATGGTGTCTGATATTAAGATGGCTACGCCTGCTCTTTTTTCATTTCTGTTGGCATGGTATATCTTTTTCCAGCCTTTCACTTTCAGTCTGTATGGATCTTTGTTGGAAAGATGTGTTTCTTGTAAGCAGCAAATAGATGGGTTTTGTTTTTTAACCCAATCAGCCAAACGGTGTCTTTTAACTGGACAGTTCAGGCCATTCACGTTCAATGTGACTAATGATAAGTGGTAACTTTGCCCTGCCATTTGCCAAAGATAAGTTCTAATATATGCTTTGAATTCCCTGTGATCTTTTGCTGTGAGCTTTCCTTCCTTGGTTTCCTTCCTTTACCTTCTTTCATATTGATGACCGTGTTTCTTTGTTTCTGTGTGTAACACATCTTTAAGCATCTTTTGCAGGGCTGGACGAGTGGCAACAAATTCTTTCAATTTCTGTTTGTTATGAAAAGTCTTTATTTCACCTTCATTCACAAATGATAGCTTTGCAGGATATAATATTCTGGGCTGGCAGTTGTTCTCTCTTAGTACCTGGGCTATATCTTGCCATTCCCTCCTAGCTTGTAGAGTTTCTGATGAGAAGTCAGCTGTGAGTCTGATTGGAGATCCTCTGAGAGTAATCTGACGTTTCTCTCTTGCACATTTTAGGATCTTTTCTTTATGTTTCACTGTGGAGAGTTTAATTACAACGTGCCGTGGTGAGGGTCTCTTTTGGTCGTGTTTATTAGGGGTTCTGTGAGCTTCCTGTACTAGGATTTCTCTGTCCTTCTCCAAACCTGGGAAATTTTCTGCTAATATCTCACTAAAAAGGCCTTCTAATCCTTTCTCCCTCTCCATGCCTTCAGGAACTCCTAGAACCCGAATGTTGGGTTTTTTAATAGTATCCTGAAGATTCCCGACAATATGTTTTAGATTCCTAATTTCCTCTTCTTTTCTTTGGTCTGACTGTATCCTTTCCTGTTCTCTGTCTTCTAAGTCCGATATTCTCTCTTCTGCTTCTCCCATTCTGTTTGTAAGGCTCTCTATTGTGTTTTTCATTTGATCTATTGAATTCTTCACTTCAGTCACTATCCCAGTTTCCTGTTGTACTAGTTGTTTCGTTTCATTTTGATTCCTCCTTAATATTTCATTTTCACGAGAGAGATTTTCTATCTTGTCCATTAAGGATTTCTGTAGTTCAAGAATTTGTTTTTGAGAACTTCTTAATGTTCTTATCAATTTTTTGAGATCTGCTTCTTGCATTTCTTCTATCTCATCATCCTCATAATCTTGAA
The DNA here is from genome assembly GCF_051225735.1 of Oryctolagus cuniculus. Lineage (NCBI taxonomy): Eukaryota > Metazoa > Chordata > Mammalia > Lagomorpha > Leporidae > Oryctolagus > Oryctolagus cuniculus. Next base: position 91,070,594 of record NC_142876.1, read on the forward strand.
TTGGGGTGTCTTTTTCATTTGAGGGCTTCATGGTGACTTCCTTGTTTTTATTACCTTGGTTTTTGCGTTTGTTATTTGTCATATTGGAGATATTTGGTTTCTTCACTGTGGTGCTTTTTCTTGTTATACTATGACTCTAGATTAAGTGGACTAACTGTTTTTGATGGAGCCTTAGGGCTTGAGATGGGTGTGGCCTGAGAGCTCTGTTTGGTGTGCCAAAGGTGACACTCCCAGGTTAGGCGTGGTAAACCTCTCTCTCTCTCTCTCTCTCTCTCTCTTTTTTTTTTGATTCAACAGGGAAGTTATTCTGCACAGCTGAACAAAGTTGGAGGTAGTTAGCAGGCAAATGATATACCCACAGGAGCCAGAGATCAGAAGCTCTTTCCCAAGGACCACACAGGGAATCTGTTCGGCCCTTAGAGTGGGCTCAAATTCTCCTTCAGTCTCCCACTGGGTTGCCAAAGTTACGGAATTGTAGCGTCTCTGGAGAGTGCTCACGTGAATTCCGTGAGTTCTCTCCCCCACTGTCTCTTTTTTCACAGTCTCAGTTCAGTAGCACCATAAATTTACTAAGTCCTAATCTCCTGTTAATTCGCCCCACCCAGAGTCAGGTTTTACTGCTAGGCTCAGGGCCGGTGCAGACCTGAGGTCGCTCTGCTTATGACGTATGTCCAAGATGGCGCCTGCTCTTTGTCTTGCTCGCCCTTGAGAGGTGAGCGGAGAGAGAGAAACCCGTGTCCATACCAGTCACCTTTTTTTTTTTTCCCTCTCTCTCTCTTCCAGTTAGCTTGGTGAAGTCCCCCCCGCCCCGGGGGTCGTTCCCTCTAGTCTCCTCTCTCCGCTTGCCTGCCGGTGTCTCGGGTTATTGAGGTTCGGCTCACCTCGCGTTCCAGCGCTGGTGTGTTGAGTCTGCCGCTGATGTCCCGAACTGTGGGCTCCCACGCTCTCCACGCAGGTCTGCTCCCCTTCCAGCGCTGATGTGTGGACTCGGAGCCCTGGACTTCCCAAGTCTCCCCGCTGTTGCACTCCCCTTCGAGCACTTACGCGCAGACCCTGCAGCTTCTAACGTAACTTATAAATAAGTTTTACCAGTTTGTTTTTTAAATCTTTAGCATAGAAGTTTGCAATATAATCACAAATATCCATCTTTTTGTTTATTGCAACAAAGTTTTCTGTTTTAGATTGAGAAGTTCATCTATGTTCTCTACTAGTACTTACTTTAAATTTTCATAGTTAAATACTTGATCTGTTTGGAGTTTGTCCTGGTTTAAAGCCTAAGGAATGAATTTCATTTTGCCTTTCTCAAATGAATGTGAACTTGTCCTGACAGTGTCTGTTAAAACCCCATTTTCCCTCTAGTGATTTGGGAATATCTCATTTCTCCCATTCTGTACTAATTTTACATTCAGTTGGGTTTATCTACTATCTGTTTACAAAGAGTAAAGAAACAGTTTCAAAAGCACTGTCTAGTATACTCCGCCTCACTTTGCCTTTTGGCTAAGCCAGGGCCTCACTCCTTATTAAGTGCATTCCTGGCAAAGGGAATAGTTTCTTACAATTGACTTAGTGAAGCCTGTGCCTCCTGGGAAAAGTAGATGGTTGACACTCAAGGGTAGCTAGGTCAGAGGGATGGATGTGGGAGAGATCAGGATGTATTTCTGGTGAAGGCCAATGCATTTGTCTTTCTTGACTGCACACTTCTCTTTATGTCCCCAACCATTACCAAAATGCTTACACGGGGTACTAACGTACAAACCAAAGGCTTGCTAAAGAGTACCGAGTTGGGATAGTTTTGCTGTCTAGCACCCATGTGTCTGAAATAACATATTAAAAATATGTTATGGAGCAGGCATTTACCTAGTTGTTAAGACTCCACTGAAGACACTTATCTACGAGTACCAGGTCCAATTCCTGACTCTTAAGTCCTCTCTCCAGCTTCCTACCAGTGTTGACCTAGGAGGCAGCAGTGAATTGAATTCCTGCCACCCATGCCAAAGGCCTGGATTGTGTTCTCAGCTCCCAGCTTTGGTCATGCTCAGTTCAGGCCGTTGCAGTCATTTGAGGAGTGAGCAAGTGGATGTGGGCTCTGCTTTTCTATGTACTTCTCTGTATCTCAAGTAAATACATAAAACTTTACAGATATTTCACTCACTAGGTTTGTAAGGCCTGAAAAAAGAATAAGTATTTTAGCATTTTCTGGAATCCATATTGGAATTTTGAATTCTCTAAAAGTGCCTTTATTCGGAGAATGTCAATATGTTTGATAAACAGTCATTCTGTCGGCACTGAGGTTTATGGGAAGCAGTAGACTATAAACCTCCTTAAAGGTGAAATCAGTGTCACCACAATACCACTGTTTCTGTATCTGAAATAATACAAATGCTCCCAATGTTTGGTGAAAGAATTTCTCCGTTTTATAGCCAGTCGTAGAAACTTAGAGATGCATGGTTCTCTAGTGCCATCCCAAAAAGTAATGTCTAAAACTTTTGCCAACACAGAAATCCATTGCCTTCCCTAGTGATTATCATCTTTTATATTCTCAGAACTGTATCTCTGTAGTCCATAAACACAGAATCATGCTATTGAGAAACTAACTTTTGTACAAAATAATACCCAATGTCTTGAAAAGAGGACTGTTTTTCAACAGAGATTGAAAATAGATAGGTTGTATATAAAAGAAATGTGTTTTTTTTTTTTTGTGCGTGACTTCTATAGAAAAGGAGTTAAGGATAATTTTGAAATTACTCACTATATTGACCTCTGTGTTAAGTTCTCTTTGCATGATGTCAATACTCAGGATTTTCAAACTATCAACCATTCTAATAAATTTGACTTTTAAATGATGTTTAAATGTCAACATTTAATTTCTGAAGATGAGTTTACAGTTTGGGAGGAGGTGATTTCCAAATGCACTTTGTTCACCTAAGACTTGGCAAAAGAAAGAAAATGTGTCAAGTCCTAAAAGCCTTAATAGTCTTCAATAAAAATGTGATTAAAATGTTTCATAAGGTTAGGGTTTTGTTTGTGACCATTTGAATTTCTTCAGCTTACCACATCATCAGTATGACATGTCACACTTGGCTTTGTCAGCAATTCTTGTACACAGATTAAGTGTAAACACATTTAAAATGACAGATTTAAATGTATTCCAACACTAGAGGAAGTGCTGGTCACATGGCATGGGTAAAGCACTTGTTACGATAAAGTTATTCTGGCTAGGGCTGCTTAGTTGCCTTAGTGTCTGTTGAACATCTCCATTCTGGTCCTACCAGCCCCCAGCCTTCCCTGGGCATGGAATTCTAAGATTCTATAATCCAAACTGTACCTAGAAAAATTGAAAATTGGCTGCAGAAAGAAAGCTGCCTGATTTTAATATACTACATCTACACCAGTTTCTTGATTTTTTTTGTATTTTCTATGTCTACAGTATTTTTCAAATCCTTTTGGGTCCAAAACATTATATCAGATTTGGTTAAGGGCTGGGAATAGAACTTACTATGGATTACACATACTAACACACATGCACACCTATTACTTTCTCTAAGTGTTACATTGTTATATAACATAATATTGGTCCTCCCAGATATTTATTTATATATACACCTACTTCCTAACCTATCTAATGGATTGAAAATAACACTTTGCTGGACAAAGAAGTAAACCTGGTACTCCTAGGTGTGTTGAGAGATTTTTTAAAAAATGCTTTTTTTAACATTCTTATAGCCCACTGCATGTGTGTGTTTGTGTGTGTGTGTGTGTGTGTGTTGGGACACGCATGTATATTCTTTTGAGGTCAGTCTAGCGAGTAGAGTATCTGCTTCCTGTTTACTAAGAATTTTAGTGAAATATTGAAAATAAATGTTAAATTAAACAGAATAGTAACTGCACCTATAATGAAGTATCCAAGGTACAGTTGGCTCCAAATTAAATTAACAGAAGTATGTGGTGTGGAGATTTTTTAAAGTCACCTTTTGATTTCGTCACACATGTGCACACACACATACACACATGCAGTAATGTACCCTGCTGACGCTCAGGCTGTCGCCTTAGAAAGGCTTCCCGAGTCAGTGTTTTCCTTAAACAGGGTAATTGAATGGCAGAGCTGCCTACCTGTTCTGCATTCTTTTAAAGAATTATGCTAATCATACAAGTGGCACTGCATTGCATGATTGATAAATCCATTTTGGTGCAGCCCTTGCCTCTTGTATGCCTTAGAGAGCTTAGTGTAATGGATTAGGTTTAATTCCTATAGTTTTGTGTTGTTTATCTGGCATATTAAGTCAAAACAAAAGAAAAAAGATTGTGCTTTTGGCCATAAATCATGGCCTGCTGGGAAAGCCATGCTCTACTCAGGTTTTGCAGGCGGCCGTTTAGAAAATGGGCTAAATCTGGAGTAGGAGAGAGTTCCTTTCTCTCGGATGCTTAGCCACACAGCACAACTGATGCAGGATATGTTAATTACATTTTCACATCTTAAGAATGGGATCTTAGAAGAAGAAGGCAGAAATACTGAATTCCTTCTATTTTTACAACACATAAGAACAAAAAAATTCTACAGAGAAGTTACTGGAGGGTTATCTACTTGAATTCAACTTTTCTTTTGATTGTACTTTTGGCCATCACCCAAGTACCCAGGAAGACCTTTTTGGAGTTGCAGGCTCCTGAGTTCAGTCTATGCCCAGCTGTTGTGGAAACTTGGGGAATGAACCAATGGATGGAACATGTCTCTGTCTTTCAAAGAAATATATAAATATTTTTAAAAAGTCCTACAGACCTGGCAATTCTTGCCCTTCTGAAAAGAATTGAATTTTAGCACTTTTACATTGAACTACTAGGGAGTATCTGTTATTTAAGAATAAAATAAATAAATGAGTGTCGATGGGAAGCTATGTTTTCCTGAGTATTATGACACTTAGTGAGATTGCCAGGATTGTGATTTTATAGCGACCTTTTCCAGAATTAATTACACTTATGCTATCAGACAACCATAGCTACTCTTTATGGGTAATGTCTCACATACAACTGTGAACAAGTAAATTAATACCAACCAGCATCTGATCACATGCTGTGACACAGAATGTGTGCCTGGGTAGCAGCACCTCCCTTCTCTTTATGAGTCCTCTAACAGGGGTCTGTAAAACTTGAAAGGAGTCAAAAAAGAAAAAAAAAAAGAGTGAAGACAGTATTGGCCGTCCCCTGCTGGAGTTAGAACTTCAAAATACTCCTGTATTAATAGCGTTCATGGTCTTCAGCCATAGGAAACTGCTCCTACTGCTCCTTCCTTTTACTTGTAAGTAAATGCGGTCTAGAATAGTGAAGTGATAGGCTTAAAGGCACAAAGATAATTAGTGACAAAGTCTGGACTGAAATTCTGGGAAGTTTGCCCTCTACTGACTTTATACTATAACACTATAGTATTGTGTTCATTTTTGTAGAATAAATCATTGCATTAGAAAGTCATAATAGTCTACAAAATTTCCATTATTTTTTTCCTCTCTGTTACTGGAGTATCCTAAGACAATGTAGAAGCCCACTCCTGGGACAGGCAACTGTCTATTTAAATGAACAGTTGACTATTACGTGTTATAACAATTCTCTGTTAGCCTAGGCTAAGCTAACATAGAAAAAATGATTCAAATATTTCTAAAGAATTACTTGTTTTCCCTTCTTGAGATTCCAAAAGAAATTTAGGGTTCTCACTGCAAGTCTGGGTTGTCTTCTCATTCAACACAGAGTAGACTAACTCATTAGCATTGACAGTTTTGAAAATGTTACTTGGAGGTACTTCAAATACATACAAAAGAAGTAGATTGGGGCCAGCATTGTGGCTTAGTGAGTTAGGATACTGCCTATGACACCAGCTTGCCATATTGGTGCTGGTTCAAGTCCCTGCTGCTCCACTTCTGACTCAGCTTCCCGTTGATGGACTTGGGAAATCAGCAGAAGACAGCCCCAAGTACTTGAGCCCCTGCCATTCATGTGCGATATCTAGTTGAAGCTCCTGGATTTGGCCTGGCCCAGCAGACCTTTGGTGAGTGAACCAGCATATAGAAGAACTCTGTTTCTGTCTCTCTTGCACTGTAACTCTGCCTTTCAAATAAATAAATAATATTTTTTGAAGTAAACTGAATATATACTAAATTCCCATATAGACCATGATACTAAGTGTGGCAGTAGGTGGTCATGTATTGGTTTTAAAACAAATACGAATGACTCTATTGGGGGTGTTAAATCATTTTTCCCATCTTGTTGTCTGACTAGTGTAGCATATATTTTTCTCTTTGTGGCACCAGATGGTAATGTAAGATATTACTGGAATTAATGATGGCACTCAGAAGTAGAAATGCACAATGTAGATTTAGAACAATGATTAGAATGTACTGGGGTAGCCATGTTGTTGTATAAGATACCAAAGGGACTGCTGTCTCCAATGTGCCAGTGGCCACCTCTTGGGTGGTGAACCCAGCAGTCAGTCAAGGAGCTCAAAGCAATGATGACTAACTCTTCAAGTTAGTAGTCTCTTTTAATTAGGTTGAGCATTATCAACCCACATTGTTCTAATTTAGATAATTGATTCTCTTTTCCAGGAGGACTTTATTAAACTTTACTGAGTACAAGAACTTTTTTCTGGCCGGCACCATGGCTCAGTTGGCTAATCCTCCGCCTGCGGCACCGGCACCCCAGGTTCTAGTCCTGGTTGGGGCACCAGATTCTGTCCCAGTTGCTTCTCTTCTAGTCCAGCTCTCTGCTGTGGCCCGGGAAGGCAGTGGAGGATGGCCCAAGTGCTTGGGCCCTGCACCCGCATAGGAGACCCGGAGGAAGCACCTGGCTCCTTGATTTGAATGGGTGCAGCATGCCGGCTGTAGCGACCATTTGGGGGGTGAACCAACGGAAAAAGGAAGACCTTTCACTGTCCACTCTGCCTGTCAAAAAAAAAAAGAACCATTTTCTTCTTGCTTCTCCTCTCTCATGCCAGACCAAAAGGAATGAATGAATGAATGAATGAATGTTGGTGTTTGTTACGTGGCTAGGTGGATAGGAATATGAATGTGTGGGTGGACAAAGAGCAAAAAAATGCATCTTAGTAACTCAAACTAAATCAGTAGCCTCAACATTTTAGATTTCAGTGTGTGGTGTCATAGTGATTCAAAGCTTGGTCCATTTTTAAGTAAATAGCACAAGAGCAGTGTAGCATTAAATTGGTCATACATATTGTCTCAGGTCACCTTTTTGGAACATAATTAAAATTCTAATGACATTCTTTAAAAGAAAAAAGTAGTAAAAGCATTCAGATTCCAAAAGAAATAAATTGGTGCTTCAATTTAATACTGCCTTTAAAGTTCAAACTGTGGATGGCCAGAAGAGGTAAAATTTTGGTAGATGACCCTTTTCACATATTCATTATTTGATTTACTCACCCTGGTCATGTTTTAGACAAAATTCTGTGCTGTAAAATTAATTTTGGTAGTATGTGGCAACCTTCCAGTGATAGATCCTAGAGAAGGGTGAGGCTGAAAGTAGATTATGACACATTAGAAATTATAGTGATATGCTGACTTATCTACAAGAGTCCATCAAACATGATAGAGCAAATTATTTGAATTCATTTAGCCTGATAGGTGCCTGTCAAACATTAGAGCCTAAAATATTGGAAAGGACCTTAGATATCATTCCTTGTTTTGCAGATGGCTATGCAGAGAGGGAAAATTGATTAGCCCTGTCCTGTTGGTAATAGAATCCTCATTAATACCTTCATGGAAAACCCACAGTCTACTGTCTCTGCCTTTGTATCCTGGGTCCAGTAATTTCTTCTGCATGGAGACAATATTCCTAAGACATTCAGTTGTACCTGAGTCTTACCTTGTGTTAAACCTGGCTGGCTCCTTTTTTGACTCTAATATTTATTTATTGCCCTACAAGCCTTCACTTATCAGTGATGTCCTTTATAGCGAGTATTCACTGCTATATGTATTATAAGCTAAAATACTTATTACTCTCTGGGCCAGTAATAGACAGCTAATGAATATTTAATAATTATCTTTTTTTAACCTAGAAGCCTTTTATTTAAGGTATACAAACTTCATGCATTTCATATGTACAAATTAAGGAAGATGGTGATTCCTTCCAGCCTGCCTTCCCTCCTGTCCATACTCCTAACCTTCCTCCTTCTCCCTCTCATATTCCTATTCTTATTTTTTGCAAAGATCTATTTTCAGTTAATTTTATACCCATAAGATTAACCCTACACTAAGTAAAGTGTTCAACAAATAGTTTGGGGAAAAAAATGTTGGTTTGCCAACAGATGAGACAAGAGCTAATTATCACATTATGTGTTGTCTAGGTCACTCACTATACCCATCACCATCCTGGGTACGTCACGTGGGATGTTAGTAAGAGTAAGATAGAGAATGAAACCTTTAGTATGACAAAAGAATCTTTGTATCCTTCACCACATTAAAACAATGGAGTGATTTTCCATGTTTTTAGTTATATCTTGTTTTCCAGGTCAAAATACAATAGTAATTCTTAATCTCTTATTAATGCAAGAGAAATGTCAATTACCTACTGAATTCTCATAGATTTATTAATTTTTTATCCTTTCTAAATATTTATTTATTTGAAAGTCAGAGGTATAGAGGAGAAGAGGGGGGGTCTTCCATCTGCTGCTTCACTCCCCAAATAGCCACAATACCTGGGGCTGAGCCTGGTCGAAGTCAGGAGCCAGGAGCTTCTTTTGGGTCTTCCACATAGGTTCAGGGGTCCAAGAACTTGGACTATCTTCTGCTGATTTTCCAGGTGCGTTAGCAGGGAAGTGGACTGGAAGTGGAGCAGTGAAGACTTGAACTGGCACCCATATGGGATGTGCTGCAGGCAGCAGGTTTACCTACTATGCCACAGCAACAGCCCTGAGAATTCTCAGATGTATTTTTATTCCTTGTGTTTTATATTTAAGTTAAAAGTATAAAATAATATATACTACATAGTTAAAATTGACCTTGAATGGTCTGGAAATTCTTATACTTCAGACAGTAAACAAACAGAAACAAACAAAAACAGAGGAATCTCAAATACTAATCTTAGGAAAAACTACAGAATTGTGTGCCATTTTAGTCTTACTCTCTTAACATTAATTCTCTCCTACCATGCCTTCCTCTGTTCCCAAAGCTGAGGACAAGTGATAGTTGTATCATTCCCACCCAAGAGCTCAGAGTTGTACAGCTGCACAGTGAAATAGTGACCTCCCAACTCCAGGGGTTCAAAAATTTCTCTGGTCCATAGTGTTTCCAACTGCTGGCAATGACACATTCTTGGTTTAAGAATACCATGTAATGTATCCCCCCAAATTAGAAAAAGGAACTTTGAGAGGTGCCATCAGAGAGCATCACACACTGTTAGTCTATCATTTAATTTCATCAACTCTTTTCATATTTGTGTGCTGGATTATGATGTGAGATCTCCTTCTTAAGGCTGTAGGACTGCGCTATCATCCTAGCCAATCACATGGAGAGTCACAGGAATGAAGACTCACACTAGTCCTAAAGTGATGTTCAGTGTCTGATTCTAGTTGACCTGCTACCAAATTCATTGTATTTAGTCTTTGTCGGCTCCAGAATTATGAAGCACCAGGCCCTTTCCACTACAGACAGCAGCATTATTTCTCTGATGAATTCTTTAGAAAACAATGCCTAATCTGAATATACTGAAAAGGAGTAAATATTTTAGACTTCTACATTCCCCATTACCCACAAGGGAAATATTTTAATGATCTTGTACTCCACATGGTTTAAATTTACAGTTTAAATTTTGTTCTTGGCAGTAATATTGTAGATTATTAATCAGCTTTCATTCCTTGTGAGACGATTTGTTACCTTTGCACCAGTGCAGATACGTTTTTCCAGCAGTTGTTTTGAATTACTCCTTCAAAATAAGAAGAATTTGCCAAAACGGTAGAAAGGTTGAGAAATTAAGAGTTGGTTTGTTAGGACATGGTCTGAGTTTTGCTTTCTCTGTTGGGCTTCTCTCATAACCAAAAGTTGACAGCAATAGTGTTTTGCAGTGGGGACTTGAACACACAAAAGGGAAGGACATCCCTGGTCGTAATGAACGTGCTAAGCTTGTTATGTGTTGATACATCTCTCTGGAATACCAAGGAAAGAAAATTAAATCAGCTCACGACAGCTACCTTGCCTATCTCACCTGGGAAGGTGTGCATGCACTAGGACAGGCACTGCTTAACATTAATCAGCCTCCTGAAGTCATTACATTCAGAGGAAATGTAATTCACATGTGATTACTTTTTAATTTACTCTGTAATCACATTCCAAGTGAACGGGCCAAGCTTAAAATGAAATTTAAAAGTCAAATACTGCTTTGTATTAGGAATTCACAATTTTTATATGCACTTAGGTTAATAAAGATTTTACAATAACCATTTGTGACTGAGCATATGATAATTTTTTGATGAAAGTTAGTGCCATACTTTCAATATGATATATTTGATTTCTCTCCAAGTACTGAACTGGACCCAGAAAGTCTCAGAACTCTAGATGAGGCAGGAATTCAGCACAGAATAAAGTTTATTTGAAAAGAAAAAAAAATCATCCACACATTCCTCATTCCCAGATCAGAAGTTGCAATGAGCTAATGTATTTTTAATTCCTGCTGTGCCAGTGAGGCGTTTCCATTTGTTTTATCCATCATTAGGAAGTGTACACAGAGCCTTATCATAACTGACTTGAGCTCATCAAGGGGACCTGCCAGGGTTTGCAGTAAGAAACGTCCTCCAACAACATGGCCTTTGGAGTATGTGGAATTATAAAGCTTCTGTGGGAGTTTCATGGGAGCTTTCCAACCAAAGGCTTCCAACCTCAGGAATGCCAGCTAGGTATGTGTAGTAGCAGACTGGTTTGTGTTTGGTTCATCAGCCAGAACCAAGGCCAGGGGAGGTGGACAACAGATTGATAGATTTCTGGTAATTTAAGGAAGAATTTTTATTCTTTGGACCTTCCTGACATTGGATAGGACACCTTCAGAAGTGGCAAGATCTCTTTCCCAGAAAGTATTAAAAAGTGGGACTCCGTGCTGCCCTCTTGGCTCCCCCGTGTGTATTTAACTGCAGCTAGTCTGCCCTTTTGATTTTTAAAGATGTATGTATTTACTTATTGAAAGGCAGATACAGAGAGAGTGAGTGATTTTCCATTGACTGACTGACTCCCCAGAAGGCTGAGCCAAGCCAAAACCAGGAATTCTATCTGATCTCAAAAACTGAGCACCAGCCCTGTGCCCCCAGTAAGATCCCATTTCCTCTCAAACAAGATGAAAGAAACTACCATGAACCAACCAATTAAAACTGAAAAAATACTGCAGGCCTAAGTACACACTGGTGAGAAAGGTACTGTCGCAGAAAAAGGCTCTTAATTCCTGAAGAACCATTTCAGAATTCTGGCCCCCAGTACTGAAAGATAGATTTGCATTGTCTGAAGTCACTGCATCAGTGACAATTTGTTATGACAATGATCGGGAACTAATACCCATGCCTTGAGTAATAGAGTGATAAAAAGGCGTCATTGTCAGCTTCTTCAGAAGGAAAAGGGAACTTGTTCCTTGACAACCGAGTCAAGCACCTCTTTGCCTGAAAGACCTTCCTGAAGTACCTTAGCTGAGGTGAGGCCTCTCTCTCCCTCTGGCCTCGTCTTCCTAGTGCTGGTCTCTGGTTTCGCTTGTGTCTCATACAATGCCGTCTGTGTGCAGAGGCCTGTCTCCCTGAGCCACAGTTTGTTCCCTCAACAGCCCTTGATAGGCCCCTAGGAATACTTCAAAGTGTGAGTGAGCATCTCAGGACTTAATACCTACATATTTCTTTTTTTTTTAATTTTTCATTTATTTGAAAGGCACAGTTATAGAGAGAGAAGGAAACACACATACACACACAGATGCACACACACAGAGAGAGAGAGAGAGAGAGAGAGAGAGAGAGAATATGAATGTTCCATTTATTGCTTTGCTCCCCAAATGCCATAATGGCTAGGGCTGGGCCAGACTGAAGCCAAGAACTGGAAGTTCTTCTGGGTCTGCCATGCGGGTGCAGGAATGCTGTTGCTCCAGGCACATTAGCAGGAGCTGCATCAGAAGTGTGCAGCCTGGACTCACACTGGGGCCCATGCGTGATGGTGGTGTCGGAGGCAGCAGGTTCACCCACTACTCCACAACGTCTGCCCCTGAACTTATGTATTTCTGAAGTGACATGTCAACCTGATGATGCTCAGTTTGCAAGCTGCTGCTTTTCTGTCTTGTGTGTGCCTGTGTGGGGGAAGGCTGTCTGCTTCCTGCAATTGACTGAGGTCCTCTTAGGATAGGCTTTTGGAAACTCTTCAGCTAACAAAATAGCGTTTTTATTTTATGTGTATTTGCTGTGTTTTAGGAACTGATGTTCACTTTGCAGAATATTACTGGAAAACTGAAGTCTCATTGTCTCCTGCTCTGTCAGCTGGGAAAGACATGTGCCTGAGGCCTTTGTAGCCTCTACTGGGGTCTCAGGCTCCCTTGACACCAGCTCTGTTCTGCAGTGTGTGGCCTGAGGCGGTTTTGTTCTCAGGTGCAGTGTTCCTGGGCTTGGGCAGTAGTTATGCTCACACCTATGTTTAGGTTTCGACAGGATTATGATATTTCTTGTAACATGTTCAAGTAGATGCTGAGGGTTCCTGCTTTTAAAGTGTGTTTTCATGATTGTACTCCTCTTGACTGAGGATTTTAAACTTGGAGACATTTTCATTTTCCTGTTGAGTGCAGTCTGGTGTTCATTGTGCTGGCTTTTAAGCAAAATGTCATTCACTTAGTTTGTGGTCATCCTAGCCTGCTTGACTGCTTTAAAAACAGAGTATTTTTTCACTGGCAACAGAAATGAATGATCAGTCACTTCAGGGGGGAACTTACGTTCAAAATTATAGAGTTTGTAAAATAATTACTTACAAAAAGCTGATGATTGTGTCCAGGGGCTGTCAAAGCTGAACATGAGTCAGGTAGATGGCAGTTTTCATTAGACTTTCACAGGGCAGGAGGGTAGAAAGTCAGAACTCGGAGAGTGTGAGGTGAAATCCAGACATTCCAAATAAAATGCCAACTTGCCAGGTTGAGATCTTGGCTAGGTGGGTTGGTAGGCAGCAAGTGGGATGAAGATTGCAAATATATGGATGGCCCCCTCCCCTTCTCTCCAGTGTCTGGTTGAAGTTGGAACATAGAGTCCTCCCTACAGAGGCGCTCTCTGGATTGACAGCAGCTGGCTATTGACTTGACAGCTATTCTGGTTGCTGGGAGTTTGTTTGTTCTTACATCAGGGAGCACAGGGACTATAGAGCAGAATGGTCTTTCAGATCTAGAGGCATAGCTACTAGAGAGTAAAATAAGGAACTTGGTAGGAGGCCTGGCCTTCTCAGTTTGTTAAGATTGGATGGATCTCGGCCGGCGCCGCGGCTCAATAGGCTAATCCTCCACCTTGCGGCGCCGGCACACCGGGTTCTAGTCCCGGTTGGGGCGCCGGATTCTGTCCCGGTTGCCCCTCTTCCAGGCCAGCCCTCTGCTGTGGCCCGGGAGTGCAGTGGAGGATGGCCCAGGTGCTTGGGCCCTGCACCCCATGGGAGACAAGGAAAAGCACCTGGATCCTGGCTCCTGGCTCCTGCCATCGGATCAGCACGGTGCGCCGGCTGCAGCGGCGGCCATTGGAGGGTGAACCAACGGCAAAAGGAAGACCTGTCTCTCTCTGTCCACTCTGCCTGTCAAAAAAAAAAAAAAAAATAATAATAAAATAAAAAATAATAAAATAAAGATTGGATGGATCTCAAAGATTCAAGGACAGAGTAGTGTTGGGCTGGTGATATGTACAAAGTGCCTGGGGACGTGTGAGATGCATGTTCTGTCCTGCTTGTTCTGGGGCAGGACCTGAGATTGTGCATTTCGGACCAGCCCTCAGATGATGTCAACACTGCTTCTCTGGGTCCTGCACTTTGAATAACAAGAGGAGACATTCTGGTCAGCATACCAGTGCCAAGCAGACTTGTTCTCAAGGTAGACATCTCCTTCTGCCAGGTGTTCCCCACCACGACTGAAGCCACCAGCACTGGGGTCTGCCCAGACCTGTAGAAAGATGCAGGAAATGATCTGCCCCAAGTAGAGGAGCGTTGCATGGCATAACGATGGCATGAAGTTCCTAGGAGCAAAAGTGCTTCATACTGTGCATTTATGTCCATATTCTTCACAGTTGTCCTAGTCTTTTTCCTCATGATGTTCTCTGTTGGCCTCTTCTCAGCCAAGGCCCGTGGGACCAGCTGATTTTCCCACCTGTGCACTTCATCTTTTATTATTTTTTTGTCTTTTTATTCTTAATGTATTATTCATCCTTTCAGCAGACAGCACTCTCGGGAGTTTTCAAATTAGGGTAATTGCTGGAAAATCACCCAACCTAATGTAATCAGAAAGGTGTAGGCCTGCCAATGGCAGCTCTAGGATTCTGATTGGGGAAGGGCACTATTCCCAAGCCTCCACAGGCCAGCATGTGCACCTGCACTGAATGTGTCACTGGGTCACTCAGATACCTCTAGGGATTAAACACAGCTCCAAGAGGAGCTGGAACCAAGATCTGGAACAGCATCAGGAGCTCAGCAGCTACTCTGCTTCCATCACTGTCTTCCCGCCTCTGTTCTGCATGTTTTCTTGGTTGCTTCTCCTCTCAGGGTGCAGAGTGCCTGCCCCATCCTTTTCCTGCCTAGATCAGGAAAGCAGAGGACTGCTGACCCAGTTGGTTCTGTTCGGAGCCCTGCCTTTTCGCCCTGTTTTCTGTTTCTGAATGGCTGAAGAGGACACAGGTGCACACAGCCTCTGCCTTTATTATTCACCTGTCAAAGGTCTCCCCATGTAGGAGAGCTGAAATCACAGGGTGGGCACTCCTCCACGTCCTGTGGGAAGGTAGGGAGCTGCAGTCTCTGCCTGCCTTTGTGAAAGACCTAGACCACACTCCAATGTCTCTATTTGTAACCTTGCTGCTGAGTCCCTAACTTACATCTCCATTTGTCTGCTTTCTCTAGGATTTAATTTATTGCATCTGAAAATCAAGCTCATTTAGCTTTTGTCGATTTGTCTTTTACCTTTGTAGTAAGATTTTTTTTATTTACTTATCTCTCCATTTAGGTTATATCGGATTTTCTGTTTTTTTTTTTTTTTTCCCTGTATAATTGCATTTGTTAAGTTCTGCCTCTTAGGTTTCGTGTACGGCAAGAATGTTTCTAAAACTATATTTTAAAGTATTTTTATTACTTTGCTGTCTAATGTTTTATATTTTAAATAAACCATCTTAAATTTTAAAATCCTCAATTGGTTTGGAATTTATTTGGGATAAGGTGTGAGGTAAGGATTAGATTTATTCTTTTCAATGTCTTCATTGTTCCAAATACCATGTGTGGATTGTTCATCTTGCCACTGTGTATTTATAAGGTCATTGTGATTATATACTTCTTTTCCATCTGTTTGCATCTGTCTGAGTCATCTGCAGATACAATATTATTTGAATCATTGTAATTTTATGTTTTCGTTTCTGATCCATTCAAGTTATCCTTACATTCTTGCAGTATATTAATTTCAAGTCAATAGACTGAAATACTGTTCTTCTGTTTTCTAGTAACAGAAGTTTTAGTTGGTTCAGTAGGCCCCTCCGTGACTGCCTGGTCAGATAATAGATGGTGATTAAAGCCAAAAATTTAGATATTTTTATTTCAGATGCATCTCTTTTCCTGGAACTTTGAATAAAAGGAGATACTTAACTATTTACCATTAATTCTGTTCTTAACCATTGTCCCTTTGGCCTACTGGTGTTGGCCAGAGCTCTGCAGTTTACACTCTGTGCTGTTGTCACCGTCATCCCTGGTTAATTCTTCACGGTAGGAATTGCATTTCTCCTCAAAGCATCCCACCTCACTTAGACTAGAAAGGAACAGCAGGAAGACTGTACCTTTTGAAACGAGGTAGATCCTTAGAGAATTTTTTCTTAGCTTCCAAGGGCCTATGGACCATGGCACAATGATAAAATTCTCTTAGTATTTTGATGGTAACCATCTTCTGCCTGCTTTTAGAAAGTGATGTGTGTATCACCCTTGAGCTGTTGTGACCTTTAGTTTGTTTAGTTTTTATTTGTTTCTAGTTTAATCCCAGTCTGTGGCCTTTAACCATTTCAGTGTGTTATTTCTGAGCAAACCGTCTCATTCATTTTAGAATAACAACTCTGCCTGTTCTAAAGGAAACCAAAATAGCAGAACAAGAAGAAAATATGGGACATTATTTTGGTTCTGTGATGTCATCAGTCAATCAGAATCCTGTTTGCAGGTCTGTTTTGGATTGTGGTATTTTAACTGATTGGCTTCTGCATGGTGTTCTAGAATTATTAGTTCTTCTCAAAATAGTTTTTTCCTCACTGAAGAGAAGCTGACTTACAAGAAGCATGTTTGATAGCAGAGTGTGAGCTGTCATTCGCTGTCCTAAATGCAGGTCAGATGAATTCCTAAGCCAAGAGCATAGCCTCTGGTCTTTTTGCTTTCTTTGAAGTTTGGAGAGATAGCTGCTCAGAGCACACATGGCTTCTACTTCTCATTAGTAATTTTGCTGGACAAGTGCTTTGTTATCAACTTAGCCAGTGAGCTCCCAAGCATATGGAATGTTTCAGAATTTAAATTTCATCATAACAACTTTTTCATTCCTTAGAAAAATAGTTATTCTTTTGAAATGGGAAGTCCTGGGTAGATGGTGGAGTTAAAAAATTATCCATATTGTTGAGGCGGAGCCAAGATGGCGGAATAGTGAGGGCGCGCACCGATAGTCCGGGAAAATTTAGTTTAATAAAAGCGGAGTTACGGTAGCCGCAGAAAAAAGAACCAGGAAAAAATTGCACGGGAATCGTGAATCGGAGGACCTACTGGGAGAACAAGGTCACCCACCGCGCGGAAGCCAAGTCGCGGGACGGAGCCGCAGAAGCCCCAGTGCTCCAAGGGGAGTGCATGCCACACAGACAACAGCGGGGAGACTTGGGACGCTCCACACATCGGCGCTGGAAGGGGAGGTGAGCTCAATAACCCGAGACATTGGTGGGGAAACAGGGGTCAGAATCTAGAGGGGGGCCGGAAAGTGCAGCAAACTCACTACCGGAAAGAAGGAAAAAAAAAAGCTTTGGGGTTTCTCTTCCCCCTAACCTTGCAAAGGTTACAAGGCTGCAAGGCTAGAATTCCCAAGAGACAAAGAGCAGGCCCCCTCTCTGGATTTACATATCAATGGGGGAGAGCTAAGGAACTGAGTCACTACAATTCAGTAGCCTAGGCAACCCAGTGGGAGTCCAGAGGAGCCAAAGACTGGAAGCTAAATACCACCAATTCTGCACAGCCGTGCCCTGCGGTGTTACTTACCCCCTGAATAAATAAAATAAATAAATAAATAAAAAGAGAGAGATTTACCACGCATAACCTGAGGGTGTCACCTTTGCACACCCTTAACCTGGAAGAACCAGGCAGAGCTCTCAGGCCGCACCCATCTCAAGCCTCCAAGGCTCCTCCAACAGCAGGCAGTCCACTTAACACGGACACAGTATAAATAAATAAAAAAAAAAAAAGAAAAAAAAACGCACAGTGACGCAAGAAGAATTAACTATGCCGAGTAACAAACACAGAAATAGAGGGAGCAAGATCAACGATGACACTATGATGCCTCCAAATAAGCAAAACACCCCAAGCCAAGAGTATGAAGATGATGAGATAGAAGAAATGCAAGATACGGATTTCAAAAAATTTATGATAAGAACATTTAGAAGTTTTCAAAAGCAAATCCTTGAACTACAGAAATCCTTAATGGACAAGATTGAAAATCTCTCTCGTGAAAACGAAATTTTAAGGAAGAGTCAAAATGAAACTCAGAAACTAGTAGAACAGGAAAGTGTTATAGTGAAGAGAAATCAAAATGAAATGAAGAGCTCAATAGATCAAATGACAAACACATTAGAAAGCCTTAAAAACAGAATGGGTGAAGCAGAAGAGAGAATATCGGACTTAGAAGATAGAGCACAGGAAAACATACAGTCAAACCAAAGAAAAGAAGAGGAAATTAGAAACCTAAAAAATATTGTTGGGAATCTACAGGATACTATCAAAAAAACCAACATTCGAGTTCTAGGAGTTCCTGAAGGCATGGAGAGAGAGAAAGGATTGGAAGGCCTTTTTAGTGAGATACTAGCAGAGAACTTTCCAGGTTTGGAGAAGGACAGAGATATCCTAGTACAGGAAGCTCATAGAACCCCCAATAAACATGACCAAAAGAGATCCTCACCACGACACGTGGTAATTAAACTTACCACAGTGAAACATAAAGAAAAGATCCTAAAATGTGCAAGAGAGAAACGTCAGATTACTCTCAGAGGATCTCCAATCAGACTCACAGCTGACTTCTCATCAGAAACCCTACAAGCTAGGAGGGAATGGCGAGACATAGCACAGGTGCTAAGAGAGAAAAATTGCCAGCCCAGAATATTATATCCTGCCAAGCTCTCATTTGTGAATGAAGGTGAAATAAAGACCTTTCATAGCAAACAGAAATTGAAAGACTTTGTGGCCACTCGTCCGGCCCTGCAAAAGATACTTAAAGATGTGCTACACTCAGAAACACAGAAACACGGCCATCAATATGAAAGAAGGGAAAGGAAGAACACCTACCAGTAAAAGAGCATGGGAAGCTCAAAGCATATACTAGAAAATATTTCCGGGAAAATGGCAGGGCAAAGTCACTACGTATCAATAGTCACATTGAACATTAATGGTCTGAATTCTTCAGTTAAAAGACACCGTTTAGCTGACTGGCTCACAGAACACAACCCAACTATTTGTTGCCTACAAGAAACACATCTCTCTAACAAAGAGGCATGCAGACTGAAAGTGAAAGGTTGGAAAAAGATATTCCATGCCAACAGAAACCAAAAAAAAGCAGGTGTAGCCATATTAATATCAGACAAAATAAACTTTAATACAAAAACTGTTAAGAGAGACAAAGAGGGACACTATATAATGATTAAGGGTTCAATTCAACAGGAAGATGTAACTATTATAAATGTATATGCACCTAATTACAGGGCACCGGTCTATTTAAAAGATATGTTAAGGGACTTAAAGGGAGATTTAGATTCCAATACAATAGTACTGGGGGACTTCAATACTCCACTCTCAGAAATAGACAGATCATCCGGACAGAAGATCAACAAGGAAACAGCAGATTTAAATGACACTATAGCCCAAATGGATCTAACAGATATCTACAGAACTTTCAACCCTACATCTACAGACTTCACATTCTTCTCAGCAGCGCATGGAACCTTCTCTAGGATTGACCACATACTAGGCCATAAAGCAAGTCTCAGCAAATTTAAAAGAATTAGAATCATACCATGCAGCTTCTCAGACCACAGCAGGATGAAGCTGGAAATTAGCAACTCAGGAAACCCCAGAAAGTATGCAAACACATGGAGACTGAACAACATGCTCCTGAATGAACACTGGGTCATTCAAGAAATCAAAAGAGAAATCAAAAACTTTCTGGAAGTAAATGAAGACAACAACACAACATATCAAAACTTATGGGATACAGCAAAAGCAGTATTGAGAGGCAAATTTATAGCAATAGGTGCCTATACCAAGAAATTGGAAAGGTACCAAATAAATGAGCTTTCAGCGCACCTCAAGGACCTAGAAAAACTGCAGCAAACCAAACCCAAATCTAGTAGGAGAAGAGAAATAATTAAAACCAGAGAAGAAATTAACAGGATTGAATCCAAAAAAACATTACAAAAAATCAGCCAAGCGAGAAGCTGGTTTTTTGAAAAAATAAACAAAATTGACACCCCATTGGCCCAACTAACTAAAAAAAGAAGAGAAAAGACCCAAATCAATAAAATCAGAGATGAAAAAGGAAACGTAACAACAGACACCACAGAAATAAAAAGAATCATCAGAAATTACTACAAGGACCTGTACGCCAGCAAACAGGAAAACCTATCAGAAATGGATAGATTCCTGGACACATGCAACCTACCTAAATTGAACCATGAAGACATCGAAAACCTAAATAGACCCATAACTGAAACAGAAATTGAAACAGTAATAAAGGCCCTCCCAACAAAGAAAAGCCCAGGACCAGATGGATTCACCGCTGAATTCTACCAGACATTTAAAGAAGAACTAATCCCATTTCTTCTCAAACTATTCAGAACAATCGAAAAAGAGGGAATCCTCCCAAATTCTTTCTATGAAGCCAGCATCACCTTAATCCCTAAGCCAGAGAAAGATGCAGCACTGAAAGAAAATTACAGACCAATATCCCTGATGAACATAGACGCAAAAATCCTCAATAAAATTCTGGCCAATAGAATACAACAACACATCAGGAAAATCATCCACCCAGACCAAGTGGGATTCATCCCTGGTATGCAGGGATGGTTCAACATTCGCAAATCAATCAATGTGATTCACCACATTAACAGACTGCAGAAGAAAAACCATATGATTATCTCAATTGATGCAGAGAAAGCATTTGATAAAATTCAACACCCTTTCATGATGAAAACTCTAAGCAAATTGGGTATAGAAGGAACATTCCTCAATATAATCAAAGCAATTTATAAAAAACCCACAGCCAGCATCCTATTGAATGGGGAAAAGTTGGAAGCATTTCCACTGAAATCTGGCACCAGGCAGGGATGCCCACTCTCACCACTGCTATTTAACATAGTTCTGGAAGTTTTAGCCAGAGCCATCAGACAAGAAAAAGAAATCAAAGGAATACAAATCAAGAAGGAAGAAGTCAAACTATCCCTCTTTGCAGACGATATGATTCTGTACTTAGAGGATCCAAAGAACTCTACTAAGAGACTATTGGAACTCATAGAGGAGTTTGGCAAAGTGGCAGGATATAAAATCAATGCACAAAAATCAACAGCCTTTGTATACACAAGCAATGCCATGACTGAGAAAGAGCTGCTAAGGTCAATCCCATTCACAATAGCTACAAAAACAATCAAATACCTTGGAATAAACTTAACCAAGGACGTTAAAGATCTCTACGATGAAAATTACAAAACCTTAAAGAAAGAAATAGAAGAGGATACCAAAAAATGGAAAAATCTTCCATGCTCATGGATTGGAAGAATCAACATCATCAAAATGTCCATTCTCCCAAAAGCAATTTATAGATTCAATGGAATCCCAATCAAGATACCAAAGACATTCTTCGCAGATCTAGAAAAAATGATGCTGAAATTCATATGGAGGCACAAGAGACCTCGAATAGCTAAAGCAATCTTGTACAACAAAAACAAAGCCGGAGGCATCACAATACCAGACTTCAGGACATACTACAGGGCAGTTGTAATCAAAACAGCATGGTACTGGTACAGAAACAGATGGATAGACCAATGGAACAGAATTGAAACACCAGAAATCAACCCAAACATCTACAGCCAACGTATATTTGATCAAGGATCCA
Organism: Oryctolagus cuniculus; assembly: GCF_051225735.1. Lineage (NCBI taxonomy): Eukaryota > Metazoa > Chordata > Mammalia > Lagomorpha > Leporidae > Oryctolagus > Oryctolagus cuniculus. The sequence continues at coordinate 91,092,146 of NC_142876.1, forward strand.
AAACTAATTCCTGGAGCAAGGACAGTCTATTCAATAAATGGTGCTGGGAAAACTGGATTTCCACATGCAGAATCATGAAGCAAGACCCCTACCTTACACCTTACACAAAAATCCACTCAACGTGGATTAAAGACCTAAATCTTCGTCCTGACACCATTAAGTTATTAGAGAACATTGGAGAAACCCTTCAAGATATTGGCACAGGCAAAGAATTTCTGGAAAAGACCCGGGAGGCACAGACAGTCAAAGCCAAAATCAACTATTGGGATTGCATCAAATTGAGAAGTTTCTGTACTGCAAAAGAAACAGTCAGGAGAGTGAAGAGACAACCGACAGAATGGGAAAAAATATTTGCAAACTATGCAACAGATAAAGGGTTAATAACCAGAATCTACAAAGAGATCAAGAAACTCCACAAAAACAAAACCAACAACCCACTTAAGAGATGGGCCAAGGACTTCAATAGACATTTTTCAAAAGAGGAAATCCAAATGGCCAACAGGCACATGAAAAAATGTTCAAGGTCACTAGCAATCAGGGAAATGCAAATCAAAACCACAATGAGGTTTCACCTCACACCGGTTAGACTGGCTCACATACAGAAATCTACCAACAACAGATGCTGGCGAGGATGTGAGGAAAAAGGGACACTAACCCACTGTTGGTGGGAATGCAAACTGGTCAAGCCACTATGGAAATCAGTCTGGAGATTCCTCAGAAACCTGAATATAACCCTACCATTCGACCCAGCCATCCCACTCCTTGGAATTTACCCAAAGGAGTTTAAATTGATAAACAAAAAAGCGGTCTGCACCCTAATGTTTATTGCAGCACAATTCACAATAGCCAAGACCTGGAACCAACCTAAATGCCCATCAATGGTAGACTGGATAAAGAAATTATGGGATATGTATTCTTTAGAGTACTATACCGCAGTAAGAAACAACGAAATCCAGTCATTTGCAACAAAATGGAGGAATCTGGAACACATCATGCTGAGTGAAGTAAGCCAGTCCCAAAGGGACAAATACCATATGTTCTCCCTGATCGGTGACAACTGACTCAACACCAAAAAGGAAACCTCCTGAAGTGAAATGGACACTATGAGAAATGGTGACTTGATCAGCATAGCTCTGACTGCTAATGGACAACTTAATACATTATCCCTCATAGTATTTTTTTTTTGTCTGTTCTACTTAATATGACTGGTTTAATTCTGTAATTATCACACAGTTATTCTTAAGTGTTGAAAATTAACTGAAATGTGATCCCTGTTAAACATAAGAGTGGGAATAAGAGAGGGAAGAGATGTATAATTTGGGGCATGCTCGGGCTGACTTGCCCCAATTGGTAGAGTTGGAAACATACCAGGGGATTCCAATTCAATCCCATCAAGGTGGCATGTGCCAATGCCATCTCACTACTCCAAGTGATCAATTTCAGTTCACAATTGATCATAATGAAAGGACTAAGAGTCAATGGGAGCACATAAACAAGTCTAGTATCTGCTAACACCAACCGATAGAATAAATAAAGGGGAGAGTGATCCAACATGGGAAGTGAGATACTCAGCAGACTCATAGAATGGCGGATGTCCTAAATAGCACTCTGGCCTCAGAATCAGCCCTAAAGGCACTCGGATCTGGCTGAAAAGCCCATGAGAGTATTTCAGGCATGGAAAGCCAAGACACTCTGGCAAAAAGATCTCTGTGAGTGAGATCCCAGTGGAAAGAACAGGTCTTCAAAGAGGGAGGTGCCTTTCTCTGAAGGGAGGAGAGAACCTCCACTTTGACTATGACCGTGTCTAAACAAGATAAGAGTCGGAGAACTCAAGGGGCTTCCATAGCCTTGGAAACTCATAACTGGTGCATAGGGAGATTACTGATGCCATAAACAGGAGTGTCAATTGGTAAAGTCAACAACAGGAGTCACTGTGCACTTATTCCTCATGTAGGATCTCGGTCCTTAACGTGCTGTACACTGAGGCTTAATGCTATAACGAGTACTCAAACAGTATATTTCACTTTGTGTTTCTATGGGGGTGCAAACGACTGAAATCTTTACTTAATGTACACTAAACTGATCTTCTGTAAAAAAAAAAAAAAAAAAAGAAGGAAAGAAATTTTCAATTCCCAACTTGACTCTCACTGGGATTAAACATGACAATAGGTCTGATCTGATTTCATCATCATTTAAAAAAAATCATCTATTATTTTTCACTTTATGTTTCTGTGTGGGAGCAAACTGTTGAAATACTTACTTAAGGTATACTAAGCTGATCTTCTGTATATTAAGATAATCGAAAATGAATCTTGATGTGAATGGAAGGGGAGAGGGAGTGGGAAAGGGGAGGGTTGTTGGTGGGAGGGACGGTATGGGGGGGGAAGCCATTGTAACCCATGAGTCGTACTTTGGAAATTTATATTCATTAAATAAAAGATAAAAAAAAATTATCCATATTGTTCATAACACATTCACATTTAATTAAAACCCAGTCTTAACTGGAATCTGGTCAGTTAGCAATGACTGCACAATAGGTAAAATGTGAAGGCTGGTGTTTACCAGTCATAACTTGAAATCAACATATCACATGCAGATTGTGATCCTTTGTATCCTACCAGAGGGAAGAAGGGAGAGGCAGAGCTATAGTGTCCAACACCATTCCTCAAGCTGTGAAACTGAAAACCTGAATGACTGTGCGAAGATTTCAGTAATTCCTGCTCAAATTAAAACATTAAGTGAGTGGCTTTAAGCAAAATTATATTGCCACGTACAATGTATTCATTGAAAAGAATTTTGAAAATAAGATGTGACATACCCGAAGCCCCTGAGAGCTAGTTAGGTAATACAAGCTTTGCTTTTTTCTTCTTTCCCCCACCTCCTGCCTCTAAACTGAACACCTGTCAGATTTTTTTTTCTTTCGTTTCTTTGACTTGTCAGAAGAAAAAGGTCAGAACTGGTCACCAGCTCTACTTTTTAACAGACAGAAGCCTGTAATTGAGAGTAATTCCTCTGCAATTTTGTAGGCAGGGGCTGTTACAGGGAGGCTTTCAAAAGCTAGGCGAGGAGAGAAATGCTGGTATTTTGTAAGTGAATCAACTTTATTCACCAAGCTGCAGATCATTTCTGATTTTTCCTGAAATGTACAAAGCTACAGCACTCATGTGAGTGGCATTCTTTTGGATGAATAGAAGTGTAATCTATTTTTAACATCCGGGTGCCCTGAAGCTTAAAATTAAAAAAAAAAAAATGCTTTGTGACAGAGAGCCCAACAATGTCTCATTTTAAAATTCTACATTTGTAAGAAAATAGTGATTTATTATTATTTATTTATTGGAGGAACTTGTATCTTGGCTCAAAATTTAACTTGAGATAATTATGGGTGTAGATTTAGATACATTGTTTCTTGGTACAGTATGGTATAAACTGTGAAGTAATTTAAGGATTTTTGGTAGTTGATTGAATTGATTTCATTATCAAAATTGTTTGAGGCAAAATTTGAAGGATCCAGTGCAGGTACCTCCTTAACTCAAGCAAAACTTGGTAAAATCTGCGTCACTGTCGCTTGCTTTAAGAGCTTCCTGTTTCAGACAAGGCACAAAGCAAGAGGAAACATTCTGGAAGAAACGATATACCCAGTGAAGACCTTGCTGTGTCTAACTTAACAAAATAATCTGTTAATTAAAAATAATCCAGAAAATCATCAGCTGTGATAGAAAAATGCCAGCGTCTATAATGTATTTTGTTACCAAGTTAAAAAGAGATGTAGAGGAAGAGAAAACTAGGAAATCTGTTGGAAATACCTATATTTGAAGGAATTGTGTCCTATTTGCCTTTAATGTAATAATGATAAAACAGAAGCTGTAAAGATCTTCTTAGTTTCTTTCATAGGGGTCTGCCATTCAATGGGTTGGTTTGGGTTGTGTTGAAATCAGAAAAAAGTGTTGGCAAAAGGTGTAAGTAGAGCAGATCATATCATTAGTTATGAGAAAATGTGCTTGGATTCTGCGATGCACTGTGTAGTACAGATGCATTTTTTGAAAATGTGAGGGCTGATTCCAGGGGTCACTTTGAGGAAGCTTTGTTCATTGTTGTTACCTCATCAGCATTCTTCCTAGAGCCATAATATATAAAATCCCTACATAAATAAGTAAAACTGTGATTTTTAAAAGCCTGATTTGAACCACAAAAGGGAGGGGTGATTGTCAGCTATGATCAGGAAGCCTGAATTATATCATACTTAGAGGAGAAAGATGCAAATGAATGAATTAAATTAGGAACACAATTTTCTTCTTAAATCAGCATTTTTGACTGTCAGAACCTGGACTGGAGTACATTATTCTTAATAGAGTGTGATTTGTATTGAAATAGAACAATAAATCTGTTTATTGAAATTTATTTGCTGCTAGTTTTGCGCTCGTTCTGGCTTTGTGCATGAGCAGGGTGAATTTAATAGGCCGGCTGGTGTTGCAGCACAGTGCTGTGCTTGCCAGTGATCACGTACTGTCCAGGCTGAAGACTGATTACAACGGAGAAGGATCAGTTGCTCTACATTCACCGTTTTACATCACAGTGACTCCCAGAAAACTCATGATGGGGTCTGAGGGCACCAAGCACTGGAATCATCTCAGAGTCCCTCTTGCATGGCCTCATTTAAAAAATGCTTATAGGCTTCGGTCTTCAGAGAACAACTTCTCTTCAGAACAGCAGCTTCATGCACTTTGATTCTGTATTATCGGTGGTAATTTCATCTGTCTCTGGTCTCACTTCTGTCCTCACAAAGCCAGTTTAATGACAGGCTTATGACGTGTTGATTTCCATTTGACATTGGGCGGTTTCATATTTTACAGAGTTACTCCAGCGGGAGGCTTGTACTTTGTGTTCCCTGGCCATCATGGGTAAACACGCATGAGGAAAAATTGCAAATGAATCACAGTCTATGTCATTTGATTCCCCACAGGTCCCTCTGAAAGACAACAAGATAGCTTTGACCTTGGCTTTCAAAGCATGTTTGCAACACAGTCTAATCATAATGTTCTACAGTTTTTATAAAATACTCATATGCCTCAGTCCTGTGCAGACGTCCACTGGTAAAATACCAAATGATCACACAGTTTGAATTAGCAGTACATGTTAAAAAAATTAGGATTGGAAAGGGTGTGTAATATAGGGAAGAAATAAACAAATCATCATGCTTGTTTTTTTAAAAAACACAGAAAATCCACCCCTGAAGTTCATAAATGGGACACTTTTCACCTTCTTTACAGCTCTTCTGCTTTAATTTCTCTACCCCATGCTTAGCATTATCAATCTAACACCTTCCCTGCTTGCTACCAGAGCTAATAAGGCACACCCATGCCAGAAGAGGATTAATTTGTGATTATAAAACATTTAGGACAGAGCATTTTGCATATAGTTGAGCTCTGTTATGATCCTGTTAATGTTCTTGAACTGACCTGTGTACAACACATTTGTGATAACACTGACCTGCCATTATCAACTTGCTCTTTGCTTGAAGATGAACCTTCTTATTTGTTTTCTTGGTTTTTTACCATTGCTGAACATCTAAAAAAAAAATTGGCTTACAGACAGTTCAGTCAGTATTGGACAAAGACACAAAGGTAATTAAATAGTGATTGAGCAATTAATATCCAATGCAAAATCTGAACCTAGATGTAGATGTTCTGTATGTCACAAAAAGTTGTTGAAATAGATTTAAATGTAAAATGCAAAACTATGAATTCTAGAATAAAAATATATGTGACCTTGGATTTGTAGATATGGCACTCAAAACATAATCCATGAAAGCCACTGTTAAGAGAACAAAGGGGCAAACCTCAGAATCAGAAAACAGAAAGGAAAATCTGACTAGGGACTTACGTACCATAATAAAGAACTCTTGCAACTCAACAGTAAGAATACAAGTTAATTTTAAAATGAGCAAAGTATCTTAATAGATAGGGAGAATGTAGGGCAACAAGAATTCTTCTATGTTGCTTGTGAGAATATAAAGTGATACAGCCACTTTGGAAGACAGTTGTACAGTTTTTTAAAAGTTAAACTTAGTTTTGCCATGCAATCCAGGGATTAGGTTCCTAGATAGTTAGACAACTGATAGACAAATATGATCTCTCACAAAATCTGTACAGACATGTCTGTCAGAGCTTTATTCATAATCAGTCAAAACAAGAAACAACTGAGATAATCTGGTAAATTTTGGAAAAACACACTGTGGCATACTTGTATGATACAACACAAAAATAAAAGGAATCAGCTATATCATAAATCATGGATGAATGTTAAATGTATATTACTAAGGTAAGAAACTAATCTGAAAATGCTATCTACTGTATGATTCCAATTTAAATGACTTTCTGATAAAGGCAGAACTATGAAGAAGGTAAACAGATCAATGGCATCCAGAAGCTCATGGGGCAAGGTTGAATAGACAAAACACAGGGGACTTTATTTTTTTTTTAGCCTGTTGAAATTATTCTGTGTAATACCGTAATTGTGGATATGTGCTATTCTGCATTTGTCAAAATCCATGGCACTCTGTAGCTAATAAAGTGAATTTTGATGTTTGCAAACTGTAAAATGTCATTTAGGTAGTGAGTGGATACCAGTATGAAATGCAGAATATTACAAAACAAGTTCACTAGATACTTACATATCCGTGAGAGATACGTTCCAAGGCACCCCAATGAATGCCTGAAACCACAAGGAGCACTGAACACTCTATATGCTGTGTTTTTTTTTCCTGTACATACATACCTGTACATACCTATATTAAAGGGTAATTTATAAATTAAGCACAGTAAGAAATTAACAGCAGTAATTAATAATAGAGTAATTGTAACAATATACTATAGTAAAAGATATTTGAATATGATCCCTCTTTCTCACTTAGCACGATGAGGAATTAAGATATTTTCTATGGGAATACTTCCAAACCCTACTTAGCTGAGGGTAATTGAAACCATGGAAAGTGAAACCGTGGATAGTGAGAGACTACTGCATTACAAATGTGTGAAAGAATCTCAAGGAGGTGGAAGAAAAATGTATGAATAAGTAAATTTAGAGATGAGTGGAGTCGATAACATTAAAGAAAATCAACATCTATAAGCACTATAATCCAGTAGATAAAGTTATTATTCTTAAAGCTGTATATTAACAGCTCTGAAACCTCTCTATGCGTATACTGGAACTGAACAACTTTGTGACTAGATGGTGGATGTATAGTGGCAGCTTTGATACTGTTCCCAAAGGAGGTTACACATAAGCAAAGGGAGAACGTTCCGATGATCTGTACAGGGACCAATTGGGACTGGGGCGTGAAACTTTATTTAGCTGAATGTAGAATGTAATGCTACTTATTACATATGGCCATATTTATACATATGTGTATACCCATGGATTAGAAGATATCCATGTGTTTCCTTGTTTTGTCAGCTGACACAGAATAGTAGCAGTGACATCTTGGAAGTGGTGAGTATACCCAATACCCAGATTTTGGTTTCTAATCCTATTTTCTAAGAAAAAGAACTGAAGCTCACTGGAGAAAAGGCAAATTCTAGGACTTGGATGGGAAATATGAAAGATGATCCTGGAGCATTCTATAGTACCAGGAAGAGCTAAAAAAAAAACAAAATAAATCCATAATAGTGGGGGCAGGGTGTCAGATGGAAACAGCAGCCAACTCAAAGAGCTCTCAGTTGCCAAAAATAGATAACTTTGAGCAACAAAAAATAAATTAAAAATTAGTATTGGATTATAGCCGAAGGCGTAAAATGAATATCTGTGAGTTAAAAGGGATATAAATAAATGATTGGATAACTAAATGAAGAAGAAGAATTTACAAAGTCTTGGCAGGAGAATTTCTAATAATTTATGTAGATACTCTGCCATCAGGGAGAGGGAGCAGGACTCCCACTCTTTGAGTGTGCAGTGTGTTTTTGTCTAAAGAATTTGGAAAATTTAGAATGAAGAAACCTGACAAATACTGCCTTAACCAGATAATGAAGTTGCAAACATCAACAGTGATCTCATGTTGATAATAGGAATATATGTCCTTGATATGTTATGATATGGTGAGAATGACACTTGATAGCACTCCTTAGGAAACATAAATGCAGTCTCAAAACAAGACAGACATCAGATAGACCTCAGTGGAGGAACTTCAATAGTATGCATTCTTTGAAACTATCCCAGTCATAAGAAAAAGAAAGTCTGAAAAACTGTCATAGCCAAAAAGATCTTTAAGAGAGAAAATTCAGTGTTAATGAGGTGTCCTGAATGATATCTAGGACAGAGAAAGGTTATAGGGCTAAAACCTAAGGAATATGAATAAAGTTGGGGCTTTAGTTAGTAGGAGCGTATCATTGTTAACTCTATAATTGTGACGACTCTTAGGCTTACTGGGAGATGCTAACGATGGTGGAGGCGAGATGTGGGGCATTTTGGAGCTCTGTACTATCTCCACAATTTCCATGTAGGCTTAAAACTCTTCTAAAGTATCTTTGTGCATACAAAGAAATCTAAAAACAGAGTACACTAACATCAAGATCCGGGTGCCCAAAGGGAACGTTCTTTGTTATACATGGTATTGGCTCAATTGGAGACAGTTTGGCTTTGTTTGAATGGATGTTTGGGGGAGAGATGGGATATTAGCATCATTTAATCAGCTGTTTTTACTATCTTAGACACTATCAAGTTCTGAAAAGAGTGTATGTGATATGGGAAACTTGAACCCCTTGTGTAATGTTGAAAAGTCCTCAGAGTATCTATGGAACTTCTATCTGATTTGATTGAGAGACTATTAGACTTGTTAGTCATTGAGTGACCCCCCCCCCCAAACAAAACCAACGACCTCAAAAATAGTCCTCCCTTCCCCTGATCTTTCTATATATTTGACTTCTTATCGGTCTGGGTTGAATGTGCTATTTTATGCATGGCAGTTAGAGAGGACTGCAGCCATGTTCTCCCCAGTGAATGAGGGGAAAGGGAATCATTGTTAGAATTTCCTTTAAAGAGAACACATTTTCCATTATTTTCTTTTATTTTAATTTTCTGCTTTGTAACCTCACCAACATTCATAAAAGGAGGACCTGAGGTGGCCGTTTGCTATAGTTGTTATAACACTAATTGGTAGGCTGGCATTAACGCAGAGCAGATTAAGCCACCTGGTATCCCGCATGAGCACCAGTTCAAGTCTAAGCAGCTCTGCTGCTGATCCAGCTCCCTGCTAATACACCCTGGAAAGCAACAGAACATGGCCCAAGTGCTTGGGCACCTGCATCCCATGTGAGAGACCAAAGCGGAATTCCTGGCTGCTGCCTTTGGTCTGGCCCACTCCTGACCATGGCAGCCATTTGGGGAGTGAACCAATAGATCAAAGAGACAAAGAGAGCTCTCTCTCTCTCTCTCTCTCTCTCTCTCTATATATATATATAAATCTTTCCTCTTCTTTTCTCTGTCCTTTTTTCTCTGTCAACCTGCCTTTAAAATAAATAAACATTTAAGAATAAGACTATTTCAGATATCTGTGTTCTATATCAGGTTGCCTGAATTCAAGTTTGATTCTGCTCCTGAGTTTAGCATTTTGCTAATATACACCTTGAGAAGCAGCAGATGATGGTCCAAGTATTTAGGTCCCTGCCACACATCTAAGAGTTTGAGTGCCAGCTCCTGGCTCCTACTTGCTTGGCCCCATGCTGGCTGTGGGAGGCATTAGGGTAATGAACCAGCAGATGAAAGATCTATCTCTGTCTCTGCCCCCTTCAAAGAAATCAGATGAATGAATAAAACATTTTCAAAGAGGATAATCTAATGACTATTTTGAGCAAGTTTTAAAAAAGAAAGGACAATCAGGATTCTGCTTATTGGCTATGCAGCTTAATACAAATGAGAACAGTCGAATGAACTGTCATGTTGTATAAAGTCACTGGTATGTAGTGCTCTGATAGAACCAATGCACCATGGAGTCGTTGGCTTTAGGTGTATTAGGAGATACTGCCTCATGATCCTTGACTAACTCAAGCCAGCAGATTTTCACTTCTGGGGATTTTGTGCTTCTATCCATGTATTAACATATATTGGAATTAGTATTATTTGGCATAGCAACTGATACAGAAGGCCTGCTACATACATGTATTGAGTTGTTAAGACCTAGGTGCATGAGCAGAAATAACTAGAGATTAACAGAAGACTATATATATTAAAGTGTGTTTCAAGTTCCTTTTCATGATACATGGAATAATTTGATATCATTTAAATTGGGAGGACCTACCAATGGCAGAATGAGGTAAAGTGACAGTGTTTTGTAGGCTATGAAGAGCTACAGAAAAAAAAAAAAAGTAAACAAGTGCTGTAGAAATGCATTGAGACATTTCAGCTGGTCTGTGAAAATCACAGCTCTGTATGGAGTCTGAGTTTTAATATTCATTATGATCAAGAAACTGTATTTATTAAACATGTCTTTACTAATAAGCTAAACTCCCATCTTCTGTAAGTCCTACTGCTAACAAGAATGGTTCTGATGTCAGATGGAGATTTGGGTCCCAGCTGTGTGCCTTGGGAAGGTTTTTGGTCTTTTGTTTTTAACTCTTTGAATCCACATATCTATATCTTTAAACTGAGGATGATTTGAAATTCCCAACCAGTGCAGATATTAATAATAAAAATCATAGAGCACTGTGTTTTGTGACTCTGCTTGTTAAGTAGCACCAACCACATTACAGTTCAACTCACTATTTTAAAGAGAATGTAATTTTTCTTATACTCCATTTTAGAAAAGGAAAAATTTAAAAATCCAGCTTACTGAATGAAAGTAGATGCCTGGTGTGTTTAAAGTATATAAAGCCTTTTGCGAATGTCCTGCCGAAGTACTTGACCTCGTGAATCTGATAATTTAGGAAGAGAGTGTGACAACTAGGTGAGATCCTTCTGGAAGCAATTCAGATTTCAAAGTTTAGATATGATATTATTCAAGTTCTGAAAAAACAAATGCTGATTAATTTTTATGAATCAGCATCAACATGAATTCAGATATCAAGACCCTCCTCCATTTTTATGACATGTACCCTTTTTTCTAACAGTTAATTAAAAAATAAAAACCAAGTCATGCTGAGTGATATAAAAAGGGATTAAAATCCTAAAAAAGTAAAATAAAACAAAAAGAAGCTGTTAGAAACCGTCCATCAAGATGTCTCATCCAGACTAGAAAAATAATCTCTAGCAGATCCATCCTGTACTTGATTTTGTCTCTGGGAAAGTTCTTTCAGCTTCCTTTACATTCCTTGTGGAGACCAGGAGAGAGGAATGAGGGTGAAATATGCAACAGCAGGTGGCCCTTCATTCTGACAAACCCAAACCATCCTGTCAGGTTTTAATGATTCCCTTGCAGGTGTGAGAAGTTTCTCCCTTCCTCCTTTTTATAACTTTAGCATAAGCACAAGTTGGGTTATTTTTGTTGCAAACAGCATGGTAGATTTTTCTACTTTTCTTTTAAAACTTGACTCATTTTTTCCCCCACTTGAAAGTCACTTTATTGTGCAAATTTTCTGTTGGAGTACTTGTGTGCATTTTATCAAGTCTTTGTACAAATTGTGCAGGCTACCTAAACAGCTCTGCCTGCTCTGCTGTCTGTAGATCGCCCTTCCCCATCCATATGGTGGTTACAGTTGTGGCGTTTCTGCCAGCCACATTTGTATAGTGTGTTCCCTGTGGAACATTGCAGCAAATAGGGGTTGCATTCCTCAGAGAATTTACAATTGTGACACAGATTCCATCACCAGCCTACTTGATTTTCTATATGGGGAGAAAGAGATACTGGGGAGTTAGCAGTAGCTATTTCCTTCCCTGTAGCAAGAAAAACAAAGCAAACCAGTTTAGAGTATTGCAGATGCCTAGGATAAAAGGAAAGGTGGCTTGGTTTTTCTTAATATTGTTGTAGAGCTCTCCGAATTCAGTCTGCCCTGCACAGCAAGTCAGTCACACTGTGGTGGTATTGTCAAGCTCAGAGCAAGAAGCCAAGCAGCTGTCCCAGGCATCTTGAGGGGTTAGGGGTGAAGAATCTTATAGATTGAAATTGGGGTTGAAACGTGCATGTTTAGCTCTGGTTGATCCTGGCATTCCTTTGATTGGTGGGTGATATCATTATCTTTGAGGGATGTTGTTGATGGCTAAGTGGGATCCATTCAGTCAAGTGGTCACTATTTCTTGATCAGGACCTGGGGTTCCAGGAAACGAACCAACCAACCAGCCTGGAGCCAAGACCAAACCTTAGGATGTAATCTACCTGGAAGATACATGACCTCATGAGTCTTCTGTTCAGGGACACATGCAGCTGCCTGTACCACTCCCGAATTCATAGACTTAATTTTATTAAGAGGTTTATTTGCAATCATGAAAGTGAGTCAAGGAAACTTTAGGCTAAGGGAGGGAGGCTGGGAGACCTTGGGAGATGAGGACCTGACGGCATCTAACACCTGCATCCAAGGCACTGTAAATCAGCCCTCACTTCTAGGTTGGCCTAGAGCCTTTTTTAAATTTTTATTAATATGAAGAGAACAGATTTCATGTATTTCATAGGCATAATTCTAAGAAAATAACCATGCTTCCCTTCCTCCTCTTTTCCCTCCCTTAATCCTCTCTTTCCTTCCTTTTTTTTCTTTGATTTTTGCAAAAACATAATTTTAGTGTACTCTATAATCATAGGTTTAATGCACCATTAACCATAATATTCAACAAGTAAAGAAGTATAAAGATCATAGTTCCACAGAAGTGTAAATAAAGGCAAAAAGTAGAAATCCTATATTTTTGGTATTCTTTATTTACTACATATAAAATAAAACATGATATTTGTCTTTGGGGATCTTCCTTATTTCACTAAGAATAATGGTTTCCAGGAGCATCCATTTTGTTGCAAAGACAGGATTTCATTCTTTTTTATGCCTGAGTCATATTCCATTGTGTATATATATCACATTTTAATTATCTAGTTATCAGTTTATGGACATTTGGGTTGATTGCAAATCTAATCTATTGTGAATTGAGTTGTAATCAGAATGGGGGTACAAATAGCTCTGTCATATACTGATTTCAGACTGTTTCCCTGTGCTAAGGGAGCTCGCTTCCTGTAGCTTGTGACCTAGAGAAATCTGTCTCACAACGTGATATCTGAAGTTCTCTAGCTGTCTAGTTTAATTTTGGTGGGTCCTCTATATTTACAGAAAGATCTTGTTCTTTAAAAAATGGCACATCTTCCAAGAATTTCATGTTGATTTACCTTGACAGAGTCTCACATAAGCATTGTTACAGAACAAGTTGAATGTCTATTGTAATAGTTCAGTTTGATTATCCTAAGCAGATAATGGGAAACAAAAAAACATTAACAATGTTGAGATGTCACGCAAGATGAACATTTCAAAGTGGTTTAGCTTGGCAGAAACCTGTGCAGTGTGTGAAGATTCCACCTGTGTGATGCAAGTCAGGGAAGCCAGGCCTCTCAAATCGCTGCCCTGCCACCTCTTTTCTGTGTGACCATGAATGGCATGAGTGTTAACTCTGAACTTGGAGTTCCATTTCTGCATGAAAAAGAGTAATTTAGATACATACCGGAGAATTGGGAAGTTCTAATGGAATGCGCCACATGGTAGAATGCAATAAATTCTAGTTTTTTGGTCACTTTTTTGTCCCTGCCAGTGAAAAGCTGTCTCTCTAGGACCTTTGGTGTCTTGTACTATTGACAAATTATACTATAATTAATAGAAGGTTGCCTCAGTGTTTCCTGAAGTATATGTATATTTCATGAGGTTCTAGACACAAGGTGGTAATGGGTGTTGTAGTGAGAGAACAAAGGAAAAATGGCTCCAAGGCTAAACACCAAGGGAGACTGATAGAGGCAAAATCCAATTTTTGTCACTGCCAAACTTCTCAGAGCTTTTAATATACTCATGATAGATTAAAAAGAAGAGCACTTGGTGTTCAGAGTTTCCCTGTCTTCTTTGATCTGCAAAAGACTTTCTTCAAGGTACATCTCATGGGACCAGAAGACTGAGGGATAGATTTTAGGCCAAAAAATTTTTTTACATACTGAGTAAGGTGTTATTTAAAACTTGAAGTTGAGAAAGAGTAATTCTGACCTGATAGGTCTGTGTTCCGCTGTACTAGTGATATTTGTCTCTTGTTAACATATTTGAAAGATTACCCATTCTTAAATAGAAAGATAGGACTTGGTCACAGGTCGTACATGCTGAACAAGAAAGTGGACATTGGGAGTTTGAGTCATCTATATGATACTAGGGGTCCTTCCTTGGCCCTCCTAGATATTGTACTTCCTTACAAGAAAGGTTTTCTTCCAGTGTTTTGTACAGTAGCTAATTGGACCACCTAAAGTTTAATTTGATTCTGGTGCCACATGGGAAAAGTTGGTATGACATGAATGCTAAGTTTTGACTGCTGCAACTGGGGCTGTCAGCTTTGAATTGCATTGTTAGCTTTCCCTTGTGGTATTATGCTGTGCAGATCACCAGCAAGTGAAAGTGCTTGGGAACTTTGGGTGTCTGTCTCCTCTCAGATTCCCTGCTCTGACCCAATCCAACCTATCAGCATGTGACTGTGACAAAGCGAAGGAAATGACAGTATTTTCATGGGAATTTTCTTTAGGAAAAGAGAAAAAAAAAGTTTTTATGCAATGAGAACTCCTGATAGGAACCTAAGAGGGAAGAGCTTGGTGCTGGATTTGGCTTAAATGAGTCTGAACTGACATTGGGGATTGCATGGTAATAGTAATACCTTAGCAGATGATCCCGAAATCTCTCATTGCAAAGTGCAAAGCAACAGTGCTGATGCTGGCACTTTGGATAACACACCTCCATTGGTGTGTTACAGAATGGGATTTACCTATCCCTAGCCTTAGTAAACTTATTCTATTTTGACCTACTGCCATCCAGAAACTGCATTTGGAAGCATAGCTTCCATCTCATTTACTTTTTTGTTGTTAATTTGAAACTACAGTTTTGGGGAGAAATTGATCAGAAGGAATTCCTTCAAGTTACCTTTAGTTTGTTCATGGCTGCTTGTGTTAATACCTTTATATGTTGTGAACTAAGTAACTCACCACTATTAAACTCTGGGTCAAGTTCTTCTAGCTTTTTTTTTCTTTAATTTGGCCTTGGCTTATTGTATCATTTCCCAGACCACCCCTCTCCTTCTGCTCATTATTTATTTTAATAGCAGGTATTTATTTTTCTTCCCAGCACTTGTAGCTCCTAGGAGGCATGTGTATAATTTGTGATTTTGTACATAAGTTCACAAAGGTTCTTACAAAAGCTGTCTCCCCCTCTGATTTTTCATCATTTTCTCCCTGGGAACATCCCGTCTCCTTAGGAGTGTTGATTTCTCATTGCTGTTTCTGATCTTCCCCTTTGAATTTCCTGCCTCTTTCCTGGCTTCTGTCTCCTCATTGGAGTTCCCTGACCTCTTTCCCTCCGTTAGAAAAGGCAGACAGAACATTAAGTCAGCAAAAGGAGCTCCCATTTCCAAGCAGCAGACTTTACGGCTTGATGTCTGAAGGCCAGGGGCAGGACTTCCTGTGACTCAGGATTCATGAAGCTCTCTTCATTAAGCCAGCTTCGTGCTTATGCTTAATCTTTCTGACACGTACACACAGCTCTGTTGGCTGGAAACCTGACTTTCTTAGCTTTAGGGGTGCGCCAACCTTACCATAGCCTTGGTTTGCATTTCCCTCTTTAATTCTAATTCCACCTGGACTACCCAGGTGTCTGTTTCTCCTTAGGTTATTTGCCACGTGTTTATTTATACATCATAAAGCCTCAAAGTTGGAGGAGTTATACATAACTTCACCACTCTTGCTCAAGGCCGTTTTGATTGCTTTTATGAAATTCAAGTAAATTATGCTTGAGAGTCATTCCACATTCTTCACTTATTAATATCTGATTAGTCTGCAAGTATTCTCTTGAGTTTTTGTCTGGTTTATTATTTTTCTAGAGCTCTTATTTCTAATACAGCAGCGGTTAGTCACATGTAGCTGTTTAAATTAATTTTAATTAAATACAATTAAGGCTCTATTTTTTATTACATTCAGTAGCTACATATGACTAGTGGCTACCATGTTGGACAGAATAGTTATATGGCATGTTCAGAAAATTCACGGAGGAGCAGAGCTTTAAGATGTATACATTGTATTTGGGGGTACCATTGTTCATTATTTGACTGTTGCCCCTGGTTCTGGGATCCTGCCACCCACCTGGGCGTCCTGGATTGATTCCTGGTTCTTGGTTTCAGGCCAAGTGATTGTGGGAATTTGGGGAATGAACAAATGGATAAGACATTTCTCTCTCTCACTTTCTCTCAAACTAAAAAAAAAAAAAATCACACAGTGTAGGTTCATCCATTAGCATACACAGAACCAATTTGTGTCACTAGGTTTTGTTTGTTTATTTTTTACACAAGAGAAAGCTTGATCTTTGGCCAGTAAGGACAACAGGAGTTAAAACTCAGATTCGCTTCCCCCCAATCTGGGGTCTGGAGAATATTTTATGGATCAGATAGGAAATGTATGCAGAGATGCTAGAGAGACAAGTTGTGACTGGAGAGGTGTAGAATCAGGTCACCATAGCCTGATCGTGTTCTGAGTAACACTCCGAGGAAAGCAGTAACTGAATGTTCAGACATTTTGTTAATGCATAAGATGTGAGAACTTTCAAGGAAAGGAATGGGAAGTTTGGACATCAGGGATAACCCAGTAAAAGGTCATTCCAATCCCATATCTGTGGGTGTCAGGAATAGAACTGCATGGCTTTCAGAAACTTTTTACACCAGATAAAATTACTTTTTATTTTGTTTTTCCATGCACTTTTTGAAGTAAGGGATAACCCAGTAAAAGGTCATTCCAATCCCATATCAGTGGGTGTCAGGAATAGAACTGCATGGCTTTCAGAAACTTTTTACACCAGATAAAATTACTTTTTATTTTGTTTTTCCATGCACTTTTTGAAGTATACTTTAATAACAGTTTTTTTTTTTAAAGTTTGTTTTCATCTACTTGAAAGGCAGAGTAAGAGACAGAGAAAGTAAGAGAGGCAGGCAATATCTTCTTTGTGCTGACTGGCTCTCCAAATGCCTGCAATAGCTAAGCCATGTACTAGCTTGATGTTGGATCAGAAGCAGAGGGACTTCAACATTCACTCCAGTATGGGATGTGGTATCCAAAGTGATGGCTTAACTCACTATGCCACAGCATGCATCCCTGAAGTGCCCTTACATAGAACATGGAAACATTTCTTGTATTAAACATTTCTTTCACCATAGCTGTGACATACTAAGTGGTGGTATCTCTGGGTTAAACCAGATAGTAAAAAAGAAAAAAGAATCATGAAATTCACTGATTGTGCTGTGCCACAGTTAAAAGCTCTGAGTTTTAAAATGCTGCAGCTTGTAACTTGGTGGAAGATTTGTTGGTGAGGCCCTGATTTATGAAGAAGGCAGGAGTGTTCACTCTGTTATTCCTCTGAAAAAACTTCATTTCTCCTCTTTATTGCCCTTTGTAGAAAATGCTTTAAACTGTTCTCAGTTTGGTCTGCTGTCTGGCCTGTCTTTTCTAAGGTGCGTGATTTTGCTGATATTGTCATTTAGATGTTCTAGAGAGCCATTATCTTGAGTAATTTAATTTTTCTTTTTGTTTACTTGTTTGTTTTAGCCTCTTCTCCCTTCCAACACCACATCTTTGCTCTTCTAAGGTGTCCCTAGGAAGACTTGGTGTGCGTAGTGGGCAGTTACCTCAGACCCTGAAGTGCCCTGCAGTGCAGTCAGGACTGCATCATTATTTCCTGGCCAGTAATGGGGAGATCACTCAGATCCCCATATTGTCCTCCTACAGCTTTATTTAACAGGCAGGCAGACTGGAGCACCTGTCTGCTGTGGTTCACTCACCCAACAGTTTACATCAGCTGGAGATGAGCCAGACTCAACCCAGCAGCCCAGAACTCAAGACAGGTCTCCCGCATGGAGTGCTAGGAACCCAGCTCCTTGAGTCATAACTGATCCTATAGGTCTGCATTAGCAGGAAGCTAGAGTCAGGTGCCGGAGCCTAGAATTGAACCCAGGTATTCCGTTATGAGAGGCCATCATCCTAGTCAGGATCTGGAGCACCTACCCCACGTTGTCCTCTTGAGGTGCTTAGATAATATTAGTTTTCTATTTAATGCAGCAGAATGTGCAGGTTAGCTTTGTATAACTATTGGAGTATATATTCAATGTGATGTGTGTTGATTATCTTGATTTTCAAGTTTCATTTTAATAAACAGCTGTTTGTATAGGGAAAGATGGGAGTTCTGTTAACATGAGGCATTGGTACTTCTGCGCTTCAAGGCTAAGTTGACATAGTGTCATCGTTACAGAAGATGAAATTTGAAGGAGCATTTACAGAGCAAGTAGCAGTACATGTTAGAACAATAGCTGAGGATTTTATTGTGATTTAATCGCCACATACCCTCATCCTCTCATTCAGGCAGTCAGCTCATATTTCTTAAATTTGACAATGTGCTAGGCACTGAGGTGATTCAAGGAGAACAGGAGAGGGGTGTGAGGGAGGTGAGTTGGCTATCCATAGCCCTTTATATCAGTGTGTGAATCATGAACTTCTGCCTTCCTGAAAGAAACTAGAATATACCTTATACTTTTCTAGAATGTGCCTTACACTTCTGTAGATTTGAATCTCTAACACAGAAGGCTGATTTCATTTCCAGCTTTGTTTTCAGAAGATAGCCTTTACTTCATGTTTAGCAGTTGCCTTTTAGGGAAGTTATTAGGTTAAAAGCATAGAATATCTCATGTCACGTACAGCAGTCTAAATGTAAAAACTAAAAAACATATTGCTTAGAAGAAAACACAGGTGTAAATCTTCATGAATTTGTGTGTGGAAATGAATTCTTAGATTTGATATCAAAAGTACAGACAATAGAAGAGAAAAATAAATGAACTGGATTTCACTGAAAATGAAAATTTTAGTGCTTCAGGTCACCATCAAGAAAGTGGAAAGAGGGCCCGAGTAGTGAAACAGCAGGTTATCAGCTGCTTCTAATGCCAGAATCCTGTATTGGAGCTCTGGTTCAATTCCTGGCTGCTCTGCTATGATCCAGTTTCCTACTAATGTGCTGGGGAAAGCTGGGGAAAATGGTTTGAGTACTTGGACCATTGTGGCTATTTGTGGAGTCAACCAGTGGATGGAAGATCATTGTTTTCCTTTCTCTCCCTCTCTCCCCCTCTCCCTCTCTCCCTCTCTCCCTCTCTCCCTCTCTCCCTCTCTCCCCCTCTCCCCCCCCCCCTGACTCCCTTTAGAAATAATGTTTTTTGAAGTGAAACATATTGAAACAGAAGGACACTGGTGGTTTCTAGTACCTGGAAGAAACAGCAAATGAACGATATTATGGCATAATGTGCTTGGGCCATTATTGGGACAATGAAAACACTTTGGAACTAGGTAGAAGTGATGGTGGCACAGCATTCTGAATTTCTAAATGCCAGAGATGGAGCCTTTTTAGATAATTTTCATATTGTATGAATTTTACCTTAATTTCTTATAGAAATGAATGGATTTAGAAATCAAGTAGACTTAGAGCAGTGTCCTACTTGTCTTCTTGCTAGCCATATGATTATGGCCAATTTATTCTTGTTTTTTGAACCTCAGTTTTTTTTTTAAGATTTATTTTATTTATTTGAAAGGTAGAGTTACAGAGGTAGAGCCAGAGAGAGAGAGAGACAGAGAGAGAGAGAGAGAGATCTTCCATCTGCTGGTTCACTCCCCAAATGATCGCAATGGCCAGAGCTAAGCTGATAAGAAGCCAGGAACCAGCAGCTTCTTCTGGGTCTCCCAAGTGGGTGCAGGGGCCTAAAGATTTGGGCCATCTTATACTGTTTTTCCCAGGCTCTAGCAGAGAGCTGGATCGGAACTGGAGCAGCCAGAATGCCCATATTAGATGCCAACACTGCAAGCCGGGGTTTTAACCCACTGTGCCACAGTGCTGGCCCCTGAACCTCAGTTTTGCAACAGGATATAAATAATAGAGTTTTAAAGAGTAAGGCTGCTTACATTGCAGAAATACATGGAAAGTGATTCGTCTAATTTCTCACTCTCCATCTCTCACCAGCCTTCCCTCAGCCATCTTGTCCTTCTGTTTCTCCTGTACCAAGTTTTTACCCTACTTCAAGAAATCTATCCCCTGCTGCTGTTCTTCTTTTTTTTTTTTCTCTCTTTAAGATTTTGTATTTGGGAGGCAGAGTTACAGACTAAAAGAGGGAGAGACAGAGAAGAAGGTCTGCTATCTACTGGTTCACTCCCCAGAAAGCCCACATTGGCTGGAGCCGGACTGAGCCAAAGCCAGGAGCCAAGAGCCTCCTCTGGGTCTCCCATGCAGGTGCAGGGACCCAAGCACCTGGGCCATCTTCCACTGCTTTTCCAGGCCATAGCAGAGAGCTGGATCAGAAGAGGAGCAGCTGGGATGTGAACTGGTGTCCATATAGGATGCTGGTACTGCAAGTGTAGGCTTGGCCCAGTATGCCACAGTTCTTGTTTAATTTTTTTCTGCCATCCTTCACATTCTTCTTCATTATATCTCATGAATATGTGTTGTTTGTAGGCCTATTTGATACTTGGTCCTCAAATCAATCTTTATTCCCTTAATGGAATAAGAGAAAAATCATTTTCACTCTACTGCTTTGTGAAGTTGGAGTACCTTGCAACTTCTGCTGCATTCATAAAGTTAGATTTTCTTTTGTGTTTATTCAAACATTATTTGTTTTCCCTGCTAACTAGGACAGTCCCTAAAACTTGGGCTGTGTGAATTTTGTATGTAACTGTTCCCAGCACTGGTTTGTTACCAGGCATTTAATAAATTCCGGAAGGTACTTAATAAATGATGAAAGAAGGAAGGACTATTATAATAGGACTTCAGAATGAGAGGTTGAGGTCTTAAAAAGCCATTGAACACATGGCTTGGGAAAAGTTCAAGTGACAGTTTTCTTCTGAAATTTGGTATTAGTTTTGGAAAATGAAGTGAGAAACAGTCAGTTGTTTGCCATGCTGTTTGTATCCACTGTTAGGCGTCTTTTAAAATCTGATTTGCAGGAGATTTACTGTGTGTTTGAGAGCTGTTAGATGGCAGAGTGCAGTTGGAGCACATGTATGGCCACATCATTGCTCAGAGGGTTCCACGTGCACAAAAGCCTTCTTTCAGTTTGTCAAGTTTTACACAGAAGGGAAGAGTCACTTTAGTTGCTGAAAAATATAATTAGGAGCGAACAGTAAAAAGTCATTTCCAGGAGAAACTATTTGCTATACATTACCTGAAGGAGAAAGAGTGTTTTAAAAGAAGATAGCAACCATAAGAAATACTGCTGTGCATTAAAAATTAGGAAAGAGAAACTCTGTTATACAGTTAAGTGAAAAATATAGAAATGTTCTCATTTTCTTAGACTAATAGGAAAAGAAGGGACTTTGAAAAATGCTTAATCTTGCCAGGTCTACCCGTGTCAGCTGGAGATGGGAAGCTGGGCATGTTCTTTGTTATTAGGTCTTTGATTTTCCTAAGAAGTTAGCTCCTCATTTTCCTTGTCTAATTAAATCCTCTTCCAGAAACAAGGGATTTGTATTGCACACCTTGTTCTTAGGAGAGTAGCTCAATATTTTGGCACTGGTATTTTAGTTTGTGGGGAGAAATTGATAAATAAATGGTCTTATTCATTAAAGATATGTTATAGATTACATGCAAACACCTGAAAAAAACTAAGCACTATGTGGAAGCATTAATTTGTCAGGGGTCATCTATGTATGGGAGAGTGTTAATTTTTATTCAGTGTTTGATTTTGGTGGGATTTTGATGAAAACGACAAGCTTGTTTTGATTGCCTTTTACTCTTAAAAGCTGTGAATTGGGAGATAATTCTTAAGTCAACAAATTTCCTTTTAAAAATATTCATTCAACTTTTGTTTGAAGTCTTCTTCTATCAAGACTTTTTTAAGTGCTGGAGTTATACTGAAGAGTAAACCAGGGTCTAACAGGGCAGTTTGTACAGCACGTTCTCAATTTCAAGTGATAGAAATGCATATGAAAGTAATTTCAACAAACAAGAGAAGTACTACCTTCTTGTAACAAGTGGGTGATACTTTGGCTCAGAAAACAGTGATGCTTAGGTTATTCATGGATCAATTTACAGACACACACACATGTATCTTACTAACAATCTCTGGTTACCTCTCCCCTCTGCTCTTTGCGTTTTTTAAAAAAGATTTATTATTTATATGAAGGCAGAGTTAGAGAGGCAGAGAGAGAGAAGTCTTCCATCTGTTGATTCACTCCCTAAATGGCTGCAATGGCTGCGGTTGGGCCAGGCGAAAGCCAACAGCCTGGCATTGCATCTGGGTCTCCCATGTGGGTGGCAGGGGCCCAAGTACTTGGGCCATCTTCCACTGCTTCACCAAATGTATTCTGAGGGAGCCAGAGTGTGGGGAGCAACTGAGACTAGACTAAGTTACTGGAATTAAGACTTATTCTATGCATCTGCTCTCCCACAATATGGCGCTGAGAGAGAGACCAAACAACTTCTACGCAACTGCCTCCAGTTTGACCAATAAACTGCAGGAGCTGATCCTGCTCCTGATTGGAGGAGAGCAGCGTGCTCGGCGTGTGGGCAGCAGAGTTGGGATTGGTGGAAGAGGACTATAAAGGAGGAGAGAGACAACATGCACCAGGAACACCTGAGGAACATCTGAGCAGCCCCCGAGAGAGCCGGCCGGTGGTGTGCCGCTCCTCCCCAGAAGCGGGGGGAAAGCGGCGGGGGGGTGCTGCCCCTCCGCGGAGGTGGAGGGGCTGGCAGCTAACCCGGGACAGCGTCGCTCCTCTGCGAGTGGGGGAGCGGCAGCTAACCCGGGAAGGGCCGGACAGAAAGAACAGCGCAGGGTCTGGTGTCATTCCTCCGTGAATGGGGGAGCGACACCAGAGGTCTTCCATCCACTGGTTCACTTCCCAAATGGCTGCAATGGCTGGAGCTGGTCAGATTTGTATCCAGGAGCCAAGAGCTTCTTCTGGATTTCCCATGTGGGAGCAGAGGCCCAAGGTCTTGGGCCATCTTAGACTGCTTTTCCATGCCATGGCAGAGAGCTAGATTGGAAGTGGAACAGCTGGGACATGAACTGGCATCCATATGGGATGCACTGCCGGTGGTGGCTTCACCAGCTATACTACAGCGCTGTCTGCCCCCACCACCTCCGCTCTTTGCTATGATTGCTTTATTCTCTGGAAGGTTTTCCTTGTAAGGTAATAAGTGAGATTACCCCTCTGCTGACTTGTCACCTGGACTGTACCCACCCATCTAATTATCTAGCTGTCTAGGAAGTCCCCCTCTTAGACTGCTGTTGACAAAAATCCTTAGCTAAACTCTCACAGAAGGACTGATACCACGGAATAAAATTTTCACTGGGTGTGATGGTGTGATGCCCACATTCCATATGAGAGCATCTGGGTTTGAGTCCTAGCTCTGTGCAGTTTCAACTTCCTGCTAATGTGCACCATGGGAGGCAGCAAGTGCTAGATTAAGTAATTGGATCCTTACCATCCATGTAGGAGACCCAGATTGAATTCCTGACCCAGTACTGGCCGTTGTAAGCATTTGGGGAATGAACCAATGGATGGAGTTTTCTCTTTGTGTCTCTATCTTTCAAATAAATAAAGAAATAAGTTCAAAATGTTTAGTTTTGGTCATGGGCTTACACCTAGAAAGCCACTTCTCAAAGAACAGGATTGGATTTCCCAATGGAAAGTCACATAGGAGGAGTAAATGGTGGGTTGTCAGAAGTAGTGCATCTCCTTTCCATGTAGAATTATAATTTCCAATATGTGCCATCCATCATTTTTTCCTTGCCAGTTCAAGCCCCTTTCTTACTCAGTTGAGGAGATGCTATTTATGTACTTTGACCCCGATGTTCAAAGAATTTTCCATTTGTATTTCAAGTGTTCCTGAAGGGGCTTAAAACTGGGAAGAAAATATGCCACACATCCCAATATGCCAAGTGACTGTTTAAGGTTTGCTCTCTGCTGGGGTTTTCAGCTCTTTCACCCAAGAGATTCAAACAGGATTCACCAGAGCAGAGGAGGAAAGGAAGAATCAACAGATGCTTGACTGCTGTGGCAGAAAGAGTATCATTTGTTACAGAAATAACCCTCTACCTCTCAGCTTCACTGTGTGGTGCCACTGACAAATCCCAGGATGGATGTTATCATCTAACATAAAAAAACTGACATTGATGAAACACAGGTTCATATATAGCCTATCTCACCTTTCATAATCAGTGCTCTCCCTTTTCAGTGTGTCTTCATTTGCAAGCAAAATCAATAATCTCAACCAATATGAATTAGTAGTTTTCATTTCCTTCTCTCTTGACCTCCCATCCCATCTAGCTGGTAGAGATCCTGGCAGGGAGGGAATATACACCTGCTTCTCCAGATCATTTGCAGAGTAAACTCTTCTTTGAGACCTGGAGAGATCTATCTCAGAGTGGTCCTTCACCTTGGAGCTGGCAAGCACACATCATTAGCTTGATGGTTGGTATTGGCAGGGATCCATTGATGAGAACCTTGCATAATCAGAGTGCTTATGGCAACTGTTAATAGACAGCGTACTTGAAAATGAAGGGTAAAATCTGTTCCATGTGTTAGGTTAATTACATCAGCCTAACAGTCATAGAGAAGGAGTGGAAGATATCTTTTGGGAGGAATGATGAAGGCTGTCAGTCTCCTGTCTCATTCATTCTCACAGCAGGAGACTGTTTGAAGTGTTTGTTCCTGTGCTTTTGCCTGAGTACTGACTAGGAACTTTTGTAGTCTTTGTGACCAGCATCATCAACATGAGAAATAAATTCCTAGTTAACTGTAGGGACTTCATGAACTCTGCTAAAGTAAATCACAAGATTCAATCTCAGTAAATGTGATGAGGTAAAACAACTTCTTAGCAATTTTCCATGTTCATGGCAGTCTACTATAAATAGAGAAAAATGGGTTTTCCATGGAGTTCATAAAGCTTGCATGGCTCCTGCTCTAATTCAGAACATTGCAACCCACTATGTCACTGCTTCATAGTTATTGTAGTGTCCAGTTACTGCATCTTGTGTTTGCAATTCACTTTGTTTGTATTGGCTGGGTTCCTGTTATGCTGCTTACTGGGTTTTTCGTCAGTTGTGGTGGTGATAAGAATTTAAACAACAGAATTTTCAAATATGTGTTTATATGTGTGTATATGTGTACACACACACACGCATTTTGATTAGAGAATGCTTACCAAAATGCTAAAAGAGAGATGTTTCAAGAAGTGTGTAGTTAATTCTGTTAAAGTTATTTGAAGTATGTAGAGATACACAGAGGCAGACAGAGCCGTTTCTCACGCATCTATTCACTACACAGAGGCCCACGACAGCCATAGGTGGGCCAGGCAGAAGCTAGGAGCCCAGAAATCATTCTAAGTCTTTCTTGTGGGTGTCCAGGACCCTACTACTTGAGCCATCACCTGTTGGCTCCCAGGATGCACACAGCCAGGAAGCTGGAATCAGGATGAGGGCCAGACACTCAGATATGGGATGCAGGCATCCCAAGTAGCGTCTTAACCATTACACCAAATGCCTACCCTGAGTTCATTCTCTCTCTTTTTTTTTTTAACAAATATTTATTATCATACTGATACTATTCCAAGGATAGAAAGCAGGTTAAGGGATATGGGCATAATAGGGACAGAACTCTTTTAGAAAGAATGGAAGGTGGTCCTTGGCCAGAAATCTAATAGAAATCAAATCTTTTCCAAATTAGTAACTGGGTAGGGGCTAAGTGGGGTGTGGGGAAGGAAGATTCCAAGTCAGAGGGGTCCACTCATGAAAAGCAAGGACTTTTTGACATATGTGGTCAGCAACAAGTGGTTTCTCAGGACCTGACGAGAGTGTCTGGATGCTACCATACTAACAAGGTTAACTTCCTCTCTCGAGGGAGGCAGGGATGAACAGCGTCTAATGGTTGCTTCTTCCTGTCTTTGTGTAACTGTGATCCTGTGTTCCTTCATTCTGCCTAGGGATGATCGTAACATATTCTCAAGGTGAGCGTGAGAGTTAGATCCGATCACCCATGGGCAGTTCTTGGCACACTGCTTAACATGTTTTGAGCACTCAACATATATTGAATGTTTGTTGATAGTAATGACAAATGTGCGCTCATGGAAGCTTGAAATAGCAATGATGAGCATACTTTCTGATTCTTAGTTTATTTATAGAAAGTCTTCAACTGTACAAAAGAATAATTGGCCCATAAGTCCTCTAGAAAAAAAAATTCTCAAAAAAGTCCTTTCCGTTCCTTACACTCCAGGATGATGCTCCTTTTCTGATTACCTCATGCTCAGACATGCCTGGGTAGGTTTATTATTTCTGTTTTTTTTTTTTTTTTTTTTTTTTAACCAACTGAAACTCAATGCTTAAATCAGACAGAGTCAGCCACTTTTCTTGATTCAAATGACATACTTAAACATTTTAATTTTGGAGAATTAAACAGAGCCCACATCAGAGGAGCTTTTCTATCATGACTGTTAAGATAAGCTGACTTTCTGTGCTTGGAAAGTAAGTTTCTACTAATCAGTAGACACAAAGAACAAAACAGATATATTTTCATGGCTATGGAAAGATGCCCAAGATGTAGAATGAAACAAAGGAAGATTCTGAATGCTATTATGATAATTTTTGCATTTCATGCATAAATACATATATATTTATATATAAAATATATATATATATATACACACTTTAGATTGTTCACAGAGGACAACTATGAGTAGTGGGACTTGTTTTTTTTTTTTTATGTTGTTCTTCTGTGTGTTTCTGCCAGCACATATCTTACAGTTTGTGAAACCATAGATTTGGGACTGGCTTTGTGGCATTGAGGTTAAAGCCACTGCCTGTGCTGCCAGTATCCTATATGGGTGCCAGTTTAAGTCCCGTCCGCTCCACTTCTGATTCAGCTCCCTGCTAATGGCCTGGGAAAAGCAGTAGAAGATGGCCCAAGTGTTTGGGCCCCTGCAACCTACATGGGAGATCTGGAAGAAGCTCCTGGCTCCTGGCTTCAGCCTGGCCTAGTGCTGGCTATTGGAGCCATCTAGGGGTATAAACCAGCAGATGAAAGATTGTTTCTCTCTCTCTCTCTCTCTTTCTCTCTCTCTAAGTCTGCCTCTCAAAATAAATAATATTAAAAAGAATAGGTTTTTAGTTTATACATACATACATACTCTGGGACTTGAGTATTAACTAAAAAAATAAAGTGAACTTTTTAAGGAGAGATGGAGAGGTACACATCTGTTTTCCTGTTTCTGAGCAAAGATGGGCCTCATTATAATCTCACGTGACACCCTTAGTCTTCATTTTGTAGACCTGATATGCCACTAAACTTATTGCAAAATAGTTACTCTAAATAATGCTCTCCCATAACAAGTTGGAAATAAAATTTCTTATGATGATGCACTAAATGGATTGTGCTTTTAGGGGTACGTGTTTAATGGCGTCATCCACATGTGTCAGTGGCTTCAGCTTATTGTGTGTTTTCTAAATTTCAATTTCTGAGTAAGTTCATCATTTTCCAAATTGCATTTGAGCATTAGAGAAATAAGCCCAAAACTCTGTCCTGCTGGTGGAACCCAAGACCCAGAAGTATCAGGAAGATTATTTGCAAAAGAATTCATTCATTCACCAAATAATGATGGAGCCCAACCTCCGTCCCTGGTGTGGTGGACTTTTCTGGTGCGACTTAGCGTCCCTTTTGCACTTCCTGTTTGTCATCATCCCATCAGTCACTCTGCATGCCCATCTGGCCTTCTTGACACCTATAGGTTGTTTGCCTGCCTTGTGAAAATATGTAAGTTTCTGATGTCTGATCTGAACTCCCGAAGAACTTAAATCCATTGTGAAGAAAATTTGATTTTATGGTGCAACCCTCTATAGCATTTCACAGAGGTAGGTTGTTTTTGTTTGGTTTGTTTGTCCTGCAAAATTGCCATGCACCATGTGAATCTGACAGAATGTTAGGGAAATATCAGGGGTTGGATCCCTGTGTAAATGCAGTTGAGCAAGGAGAAAGCTTGGATGAGATGGAATTGTGCTTTGAATGTATTTGTTTTAGCTTGAAGTGCCCCAGAGTTCGAGGTGGGAGTGCTGGCTGGGGACAGCCCCACAAAGCTCAAGCTCAGTCAGGAACTCTGAATGCACCTGTAGGCCGAATAATTAACTTGACAGCTTTATAGGATTGCCCTCCTCTCTCTCACCTGTTTTATTTCCTTGACCAATTACTTGCAATAATGATGGCAAGCCAGCTTCTACCCCTGACTGTGCTAGAGATTATAATGTCAAAAGGGCCTTTGTAATGTCTTCTGTGTCTTAATAAACCTGTCAGCTGAAGTTACCTTATGTTCTCATTTCCATCAGGGAAACATGGGATGGTGCAGCTGGGCAAGGATGCCAGGTCATGGTGTGTATTTTCAGACTGGCATAATGTGCCACGTGCCCGCAGTGCCATGGCTGTGTGGCCTTACTTGCCAAGAGCAGGCTCTTCTTTTAATTAGGGCTGGCTGGTGAGCTGGAGGGATTCACTCAGTAATCCTAGGCTGTTGGGTGGGCGGCCTGTTGTGAACCTCTTCCGTTCTTCCTTAGCAGAAAGTTGCCCTCATGTGCTGATTGGTGGATGTCCATCCTGTTCAGTAATTCATTTCCTCAGAGTCTACCTAAAGTGGTGTTATTTTTGTGCTCAGAAAAAAACTTCAGCAGTCTTCCATTAGCCAGTGACTTAAGTATATGGTCTCCTACCAAGCCTGTTTTTAATGCAGAAATTAATTTTTGAAAGTGTGCTTTTCCTGAAATTCTGCTTCAAGTCAGGCTCTTCCCTGAACCTCAGACATTTAAAGGGGAGAAGAAGCCAGCAATGTGGCACAGTGCCTTGGGCTGCCACTTGTAATGCCAGCTTCTTTTTGAGTCTGGGAGGTAGCACATGATGGTTCAAGTACCGGAGTAGCTGCCACCCATGTCAGAGACCATGATGGAGTTCCTGGCTTTTGACTTAAGCCTCGCCTGGCCCAGGCCTGGGTGTTGTAGGCACTTGGGGAGTGAACCAGTGGATGGAAGATCTCTCTCTCTCTCTTTCTCTCTTCTCTCTCTCTCTCTCTCTCTCATTCTGCCTTTGAAATAAATAAATACATATGTAAAATAAATAAAATAAAGGTGAGCAGAAGCCAGGGCTGTCTTTGTCTTCTAGGTACTCACTATCCAGTAACGGGCATGTTAGGTTTTTTTTCTATCTCTGGTAGAAACTTTCTTGTGAGCAAAGAACTCTGGCACATACAAAAGCCACCCATAATTTTTGCAGGATATGGGGCACTCAAACTTGTAGCAAGGCTCAGACTGTAAATAATATACAAAGAAGTGTGCTGAGTTGTCATTTGCTTCTCTTGGTTTTGGATAGCATCTCTTTGGTTGAGGCTAGGCTGATCATAAGAAGGGAAATTCCGCAAAAGACATTGTGGGTACTTTGTGGGTTTTTTGTTTTTGAGAAGCAGAGAGTGAGAGAGAGCAAAGAGGCAGAAGGAAGGCTCCCATCATCTGGTTAACTTCCCAGATGCCCATAGAGGCCCCTGCTTGCGGTAAAGCCAGGAGCTAAGAACTCATGCCAGATCTCCCAAGTATGCAGCAGGTATCCAACTACTTGAGCCATCATTGCTACCTCGCATGGTATCTGTTAACAGGCAACTGGGATCAGGAGCAAACCGGTTGTAAAACCCAGGTCCTCTGATGAGGGGTGTGGGTGTGTTCACTACTAGGCCTGTGTTACCTATTACCCTTTATGAGATGAGTATTATTATCCCACCTAGACACTGAGAACTGGATAGGTGGAAAAAGGTGTACAAACTCATGCATATCACAGGACCTGGGACCATGAGTCCCATGATCAGTCTGTTTTCCAATTGTTCAGAGAAACAAGGGCTGAACTGTAATCTCTAATTTATTAAAATGAGTAAACAAATAACAGGCATAGACAAGGAAATGGGAATAAATGGTAGCTACTTCTGGCATTTGGTCCAGATTTTCTCTCTTCACTAGTAGAGAAGTTATGTTTTAAAGATTTACTTATTTATTTACTTGAGAGAGTTACCGACAGAGAGGGTGAACCAGAAAGAAAGGTCTTCCATCCACTAGTTTGCTCCCCAAATGGTCGCAAAGAAAGGAGCTGAGCCAATCAGGAACGAGACACTTGTTCCAGGTTTCCCATGCAGGTGCAGGGGCCCAAGCACTTGGGCAATTTTCTACTGTTTTCCCAGGCCATAGCAGAGATCTGGATTAGAAGAGGAGCAGTCAGGTCTCGAACCGGCACCATATGGGCATGCCTGTGCTTAGCCTACTAAGCCACAATGCTGGCCCCATAATAGAGAATTTAGATATATAGGTGACTATAGAAAATATACACATTAGTTTTAAGAGTAAAATAAAAATATATACCAGGGAAGCTATTAAAAAGGAATTTAAAAATTTAAGAACAGGTCAGGCATTCAGTCTAGCATTTATGAATGCAGTAGCCCTTGTCTCAGGAAATGGATTTGAGGCTCCAGCCCAGCTCCTGACTCCAGCTTCTTGCCAGTGAAGACTCTGGGAGGCCACGGGGATGGCTCAAGTAATGGGTTTATGCCCCCAACATGGGAGACCTGGATTTAGTACCCAGCTTCTGGCTTTGGCCTGGCCCATGTTGGCTTCCGAAAGCATTTGGGAGTAAGACAGTCGATAGGTCCTTTCTGTCTGCCTGCTTCTCAAGTAAAGAAGCAAATGAATAAATTATAAAATGACTAAGAATGGTGCTTTCTCTTTTGGAAACCTAAAGCTGCAAACCCTTAGGGAAGCTTCTCGTTTCTGTAGAGGTGAGATTAGAACGGTGAGGTCAGCCTTCCTCTTCTGTCTCCTCACAGAGTTGGATTCTTGAGGTTGGCAGCCATGTCCATGCTCCCCTCAGTGTTGCCTCTGATACATTTCTCTTCGTATTTGTCCTGTGTTGCCCTGAGCCATCCAAGTTCTTTCCAGCATCACGCTTATATCCTTTCTGCTGTGGTCAGCGTTGTCATTAATCCTTTCTGAGCAGAGAAGTACCATCCACCTGTGCAGTTGTAAAGGGCGCACCTGTGATGGAGCAGTGAGCTCCTCCCGGAAGCCAGCACCATCACGCCTGGTGCACACTGGTTTTCCCAGTGCTCCTCTTGGTGCCTCTCCATATGCTGATTGTGACTTTCAGCCCCGTCTTCCTTTGATTGAATGGAAACAGGGGCACACAGCTGCTTGCTTATTTTTGCCTCTTCTGTTGGTTCTGATTTTTTTTCTCCAAATATCGGTCCCCCCTGAGTTGTCTACTTTGAAACACTCTCCATGTGCAATGTACCTTCTGTTGCTGGCAAATGTCCTTTCCCCGAAGCATGCACCTTTGTTTTCTTTCCAGGAGAAATGATGCCCTTGGAAGTGCCTTCTTTCCTGATGACTGTGTTGCATCAACTCTTAGGGAAAGCACAGTTTAGCTGAGGCCTTGTCAGTAAACTCACAAATGCATTTGTGAATTGCATTTTTAATCACTGTGCATAGGAAATGCCCCCTGAGTCCCCAGCACTGGGCACCCTTCAGGCCCTACCCGCATCACAGTCCTGGAAATTAAACATTTATTCAGGATTAGCAGTGACTGTGGCAGGCAGGCAGACGTTCTGCTGTTTTGCTCTTAAAAGCGCCGTGATGCACAGAGGAGAGTGTTCGTTGTCTGAACTGCCACAGACTTTTCCGCCATACGGACAACGCAGTTGGCAGTGCCACTGGTCTGCCACCTTTTAATGGCCCGATAATTAAAAATGATGGGCAGATAAAAATAGAGAAGCCCAACACAGTCACACCAGACAGTTCTTTGCTCCCAAGTGTGGTGCCCCTCAGGTGGTACATGGCTCAAGGGCTCTGTGATTTCTAATGGCCAGAAACTGACTGTCAGACCTTTTTTACATGACAAGCGAATTCAAAGAACCTCATTGTTTCTGGGTTAGATTATAACATCAATGATCTTCCTCTTTTGTTTGAGATGGAGGCAAAACAGTTTATCAAAATTACCACTATCCTGTTGTGTGTTTTTCCTCCTTTAGAAGGAATTCGAATTTGTGTTTTAGTTAACTCCCCATCCTCTTTCCTACACACACACACACACACCCCAACACCCACACACACGCGTGTGTGCTCCCTCGCACCCTCATTCAGCTCTGTTTTACAAGCAACAGTGTGTTATTGGTTTGGAATTGATTTGGGTGTCATATGTTGTCATTTGATAAAAAACAGTTTAGCTAAGCTGCTTGACATTAGAACAGCTGGTAATGTCATTTTTGTTAATGTCTTTAACCACATTTTTAACAAAACAGCAGATGCTCATCACAAAAGGCTCTTTCTTTCTCTGCTCAGTTGGGGAAAATCAGCCCAATCTAGCGGCTCAGACTTGAGCAGCGGTCCTGGGAGCCGAACACTTGATCCCAGAAGAGTGCACCTTGCAAGGACCCAGCATTCTCCAGTAACATTGGAAGCATAAAAATAGCTATAAAGATAAGCAATGCAGCCTCACACTTCCTCTCTGAGAACAATGTTCTGAAAGCGTGGTGGCTTTCAGGGAAGAGAGGAAATCTTGGCTTTGTGACCATACAGCAGCAAATTTGGCCTCAAAAAAGCAGTGCTGGCTAGCAGTGAAGCAGAAGGTTGCTACCTTTCACAACAGTGCGGTGGCATGATCCTTTTTTTTTTTTTTTTAATGTTTTATTTATTGACCTGAGAGGCAGAGCTACAGACAGAGACAGGGAGAGACAGAGAGAAAGGTCTTCCATCCACTGGTTCACTCCTAAGATGGCCACCATGGCCGGAGCCCAGCCAATCCGAAGCCAGGAGCCAGAGTTTTCCCTGGGTCTCCCAAGCTGGTGCAGGGGCACAAGCGCCTGGGCCATCCTCAACTGCTCCCCCAGGCTACAACAGAGAGCTGGATTGGAAGAGGAGCAGCCACAGCCAGAACTGGCACCCACTACACCACAGAGCTGGCCCCCATGATCCCTTTTTCATTCGTACTTTGTAGGGGAAGAATCCTACCTTTCCCCCTTATGCCCCTACCCCAATTCATCTTCCTTTTCTTAACCGAGATATTTTCCAGGTAGACAATCATACACACCTTCCTACACACATAAAATGGGATTTGTTTTCTGAAACATGTGATAGGCAACACAGACTGTGAACCTTTCCCTGAAAGTCTGGCACCACACTGCTTTCCTGTGTCATTGACATCTCATTTTTAAGTCTTACCCTATATGTTCTTTTGTTTTTACTGCCCTGTTACTAAGTGTCTGGGAGTGAAACAATGGACTGGCTTATCCGTGTGTCTGGAAACACTGTGGAGCGCAGAGCAGCATGTCTCATAGGGAAGAGCCTGCTCCCTGGAGTCCCTGGCCCAGCTATCTGTGGTTCCTGTACCCTTGATTAGCCCTGTGACTTGAGACATAACATTGCACCCTTGTCTTGCCTTGGTCTCAAGTGGAGATCATTCTAATGCCTACTTTGCTAATTTTAAAACATGAGGATAAAACAAAGTCATCTGTGCAAAATTTATTAAGCACTGCCTCTCACACACAAAGCACTAATAATACTATTGACTGGTGTTACTCCATTACTGTTCTTAAAAGGCATCCTAACAAGGCATATGCTTCATGAGACATGGTGGTGAACTCTGCAATATCCTTTTTAACTCACAGTTGAGTTTAAAGCAAGCAGAAAATTGGTCTGTGGGTGTGTGAGTGATGAGAATCTTCCTCTTGATATGTACAAAGCACAGGTACACATCCAGTCCATAAATGAGTATGTCTGTGGAATTAAGATTTCTAGAGTGGTAGATGAATTGGGGGGACAAAAATCGATCTGATTTCTAAAAAAATAAAAAAAAAAAAAACAAAAACACAAAGAGTTGGTAAACACTGCTCAGGAGCCAGTGTTTCCCTCCTTTAACTGGTGACTACCAGGGACACACTTAGAACTGAACAACTTGGGTTTGTTACTCACTGCTGTGGGAGCCAACATGTATACCATGGAGAACCACAGAATCCCTCAATAAGAAGGTGTTAGAAAGGATTTGGAGAGGTAGGTGTTTGGTATGATACTTTTTTTTTTTTAAAGATTTACTTTATCTAAAAGAGTTACAGAGAGAGGTAGAGACAGAGAGAAAGGTCTTCCATCTGCTAGTTCACTCCCTAGATGGCTGCAATGGCTGGAGCTGCACCAATCCGAAGCCAGGAGCCAGGAGCTTCTTCTGGGTCTCCCACATGGGTGAAGGGGCCCCAGCACTTGTGCCATCTTCTACTGCAAAGAGAGCTGAATCCGAAGTGGAGCAGCTGCGACTAGAACCAGCACCCACATAGGATGGCATAGTACTTAAGGACAACCCATGTCCCATATCTGAGTACCTTGGATCAAGTCCTAATTCGGGTTCCTGACTCTGACTTCCTGCCATTGAGGACCGTAGGAGGCAGGGATGATGGCTCAAATATCTGGGACCCTGCCACTCAAGTCAGAGACTTGGATTCAGTTCCCTGCTGCCAACATCAGCCCCATCCCAGCTCTTGCTGTTGTGCCCATTCATGGAGTTAGCCAGTAGATTGGGAACTCTGTCTTGCTCTCTCTCACTCTAAGTATGTTTCTCTC
Organism: Oryctolagus cuniculus; assembly: GCF_051225735.1. Taxonomy (NCBI): domain Eukaryota; kingdom Metazoa; phylum Chordata; class Mammalia; order Lagomorpha; family Leporidae; genus Oryctolagus; species Oryctolagus cuniculus. The sequence continues at coordinate 91,126,964 of NC_142876.1, forward strand.
TGCTTTCCAAGTAAGTAAATCAATTGTTTAAAAAAATCATGTGCGCTTTGATGGTGATTCTGGGGACAATCTAAGGAATTGAAACTCATTCTGGAGAGTCACAAAGTGTCACAAATTGGGGCACTTCTATGATTGGGTAAGTCAAATCTCCAGGAAGGCTCATGTTGTTATAGTGAAGCAGCACTCATTCCTATTGCCCAAGTGGGATGTTTAGTATTTCATAGAATGCACACAGACCTTTCTTTTGTATGGGCTTAGACAGAATATTGAAGTATTCTTGTTTTACTTTTTCATGGTCTCAGGGTGACCTTCCCTGAGTTTCTGGTGTGCTTTGAGATTGTTTATGTGTAGCAGAACAGTGTGGCATAGCCATAGAATGCCCAACTAGCTTCTGACGCTGAGGATTAGCTGTGACTATCAGAGCTATGTTCAAATGTCAGAAGCCTTTCTTTAAAAATATATATTTAAATATATATATATATTCCCTCTTCCTGTGCTTTCTGTCTTTTTCCCTCCCAGCCTCCCGTCTTTCCTTCCAAATCTGAGTAATTCCGTCTGAGTGATCAGGTACTAACTCAAAGAAGAGCCACTGTGAACCAGTTTGGGTCCCAGGGCAATCTTGCATATGCTGTGAAAAAAGAAAGCTGGTCTTTTCCAGGAATTAAATAGGAAAATCCAGAGCACCCATTGCTACCAGAAACCATCTATCACCATGTGGCGAACTAATCTGAGGGTAGAATTTTCATAAAGTGTTTGGAGAGCTCAAAACATCCAGGGTTACCCATGACCTTGTGAAGTCCCACAGCCTGCACTTGCTCTTTGATATGGCAGTAGCTTTCACTTTCCTGATTTGGGGAGCCATCCCGACTGAGGTTCAAGCACACTTCCACACATACCTAAAACACCATCTGCCGTAAAACTGTGGAGGTTTTTGAAATTGTGAACATATAATTCTGTTTAAAAAATAATTCTAGGAAGGACTTTGAACCTATCTCTGAGCAGGTAATGGACTCCGTATTGATGGGCTAGCATTTTGCTTTATAGGAGTTACTCTGACTAAAGAACTCAGTGAAAGTTTTCCTTCTCTACTCTTTTTTTCAAAGCTTTCAATGTCGGCTCTCTGCAGCCTGTGGTTTGCTGTCCCCCAGTGCACTGATTTGACCACTGGTCATTACTGTTCTCCCCTCTGAAGGTCATCTGATGTTCACACTGGAAGGGACCTTAGAGGTCGTCTAATCAAAACCCTCATTTTAAAGATGAGCAGAGTGAGACCTAGAAGATTGTGACTTCACAAAGGTTGAACTGCTCCTGGGCTTCATGCCGCACTAGTTTCAAGATACTTTTGATGAACCTAGTACTTCTTCTGAGTCCCACACCCATGAATCTGGTAACAACTATTGAAATACACAGGTACATTTTAATACTAAATATCATATTTAACACATCTTCTACATCTAATTTATAAGTCATACAGGTGTTCATTAACTTACCAGGAGGGAATATCCCAACAAACCCATTTTAAGTTGAAAATAAAAATTGAAAATGCTCCAAGTACACTAACCTACTGAAAATCAAAGCTTAGCACCATATAGTATCAGTTATCTCCCCTCACACAGCTGACTGCAAGATTGTAATCCATATCACCAGCCTGGGGAATGATCAGCACTGAAAATGTGGTTTCCACTGACTGCTTATAACTGCACTGTTATTTGTCTAAATAAATAAATAAATCTTAAGGTGAGCTATTGTAAGACAGTGACAACCTATAAATAACTAATACATGTGAAATAACAACAAGTATGACTTTTACTGCTCAAGAAATGGTCATGATCCACATATTAGGACAAAATATTGAAAAGGAATGGATCAACTCTATCAAAATAGTCTATTGTGTTTCCTATTACATCGTTTAGGCTTGTGTCTCTGAGGCAAGGAAACTAAATACATGAGTTTCTGTGTAACTCCATTTTTTTATAAAGACTTACTTATTTTTTTGAAAGTCAGAGTTACACAGAGAGAGAAGGAGAGACAGAGAAAGAAAGGTCTTCCATCTGCTGGTTTACTTCCCAATTGGCTGTAATGGCCGGAGCTGTGCCAGTCCAAAGCCAGGAGTTTCTTCTGGATCTCCCACACGGGTGCAGGGGCCCAAAGACCTGGGCCATCTTGCACTGCTTTCACAGGCCAAAGCAGAGAGCTGGATCTGAAGTGGAGCAGCTAGACTTGAACCAGTGCCCAGATGGGATGCTGGCGCTACAGGCGGCAGCATTACCTACTACACCCCGGCACTGGCTCCGCAACTCTAATTTAAGAGTATTTCTTAAAATGGAATTGGATGCAATGGAAGATGGTCCATGTCCTTGGGCCCCTGCACCTGCGTGGGAGACCCTGAAGATGCTCCTGATTTCTAGCTTCCGATCAGCACAGCTCTGGCCGCTGCGGCCATTTGGGGAGTGAACCAGTGGATGAAAAAAAATATCTCTCTCTCTTTATCTCTCTGCCTCTCTGTAACTCTGCCTTTCAAATAAAATTAAATGTTAAAAAAAAAGACTATTTCTTCATTTTAAATATCTGGCGACCTCTTTGTAATAATTTTTAAAAGCTAGAAAACAGTTCTAATCTTGTGTTGGTTACTAAGCAACAGTTAAAATTCCAGTGGATTTTTAAAGACACTCTTTACTGAAGTGAGAGAAGTGTGGTTTTGCCCACTTCATGTCTCTTGGCAGTTGTACCCCTGGGGACTGACAGAGTTACAGGGGACGGACTTTACCTGGTTAGAGTGAGATGGGAAGCCCTGTTGAATTTATTACCTTTCATATTTGAAATTCATAAAAAAATCAAAAATAAACTAAAACTAAATCATGGAGCCCAACTGGTGTTCTTTCAGGTGTTTGCATTTTTTGACTTGAAAATTAGAGAAACCTGCAAGAGCTGGACTTGGCCAGACCAAAGCCAGGAGCTGGGAACTCATTCTCCTTCTTGCATGTGGGTGGCAGCGACCCAAGGACTTGAACCATCATATGCTGCTTCCCCCGGTGCACAGAAATGATGTTCTTTATTAGTGGAAAGGGAATTTCAGGAAAAACCCTGAAGATGCTGTGTTCAGGGGCCTACTCCTGCATCTGTCACTGTGTGAAACATTGGCTTCTTTGATGGCTCAGTCTGGTGCAGCCTTTTGAGAGAAGAACTCCAATGGACACCTGGTCTAGGATTATGCAGATAAGACAAAGGAATAGCTCTATAAAGGAGACATGGGGTTGTTGTCAGAGTTGGCAAAGGATGCTGGTCATGTTGTAGTAATACGGAGTGTTCTATGCAGCTTGGTTTCAAGTCATACTTCACTGTTTTGAGTGGAGAGGTAGGCAGGAGGGGTGGGAAGTACCCTGCTTTTGCCATACTTGGCTCAGGCTTGGTAGCTGACTTACATCTGCAGGTGGAGCGATTCAGGGCTCAAAGGATCTGAAAATACACAAAGAAAAAAACTAAAAAGCACGACATTATGCTGTGTGGCTGAGATTTACTGCTGTCTCCTCTGTGCTCTTAACATAACAGATGACATAAAATGGCAAATGCCACCAGCTCTGTGCCTTCCTTATTCCTAAGGACTCTGAGTTGCTTCTGGGATTATTTGTAATGATTAGAGATCTTTCACTGTGATGCTTCTGCTTTTCTTTCTCTTATTGAATAGATTAAATATAAATTGCCATTTTGCAAGAAAAAGTGTCTCATATATAGGCATAAGTAAACTGTCATAGAGATTATTTAGTAGGAGTAAATGATTAATTTTGCCTTTTAATCATAGTTCCATTATCATATGAAACAGTCATGTCATGTCGTTGGACCCATTTCACTAATGAAGGTTTAGCACCACTAGGAGCATATTTGCATTAATGAGGCATTACAGGTTATTAATTGAAATCTAATAACAGCTTGGAATGTTAGAAGTTTGCATTAATTGGAAACAGAATTGTAGATTTATTGGCAATATACCTCTTATCATCTTAGAGAAATGATCCCTTGATGGGACATAAAGAGGCCATTTTTATAATGACTAGAGTTTCTTGCTCTTCCATGTTGATTTTATTTTAAACTGAAATAACATTTTATAACTTATTTTTAAAGCAGGACTTTTTTTTTTTAAACTTTTATTTAATGCATATAATTTTCCAAAGTACGACTTATGGATTACAATGGCTTCCCCCCCATACCGTCCCTCCCACCCACAACCCTCCCCTTTCCTACTCCCTCTCCCCTTCCATTCACATCATGATTCATTTTCGATTATCTTAATATACAGAAGATCAGCTTAGTATACATTAAGTATGGATTTCAACAGTTTGCTCCCACACAGAAACATAAAGTGAAAAATAATAGATGATTTTTTTAAATGATGATGAAATCAGAGCAGACCTATTGTCATGTTTAATCCCAGTGAGAGTCAAGTTGGGAATTGATAATTTCTTTTTTTTTTTTCTTTTCTTTTTTTTTTTTTACAGAGGATCAGTTTAGTATGCATTAAGTAAGGATTTCAACAGTTTAAAGCAGGACTTTTTGATGGGCTTGGTACTATCTTTACTGTGGCCTGTTGCGTTGTTGACCTGTTCATCAGTGTATGTTAAGGTAAAGACTATAGAATAAAGCAAGCAAAGCTCTAGGAAGGAATGCCCGTTAATGACAGTCCTGTCACCAACTTACCTCTCCAGAAATGCCTGGCCTGGCCACTTTGTGTGCAGAAAGTGCCTTCAGCATGCTCCATTAGGCCTTCATTTATTTCCTTCATCGTATTATAAGTGGTCATCATTGTGTGTTTTAGCTTGCCCTTTGTGGGTATCTTCCGCTAGTATATTGTCTCTAAAGAACAAAAACAGTGTCTACCATGATCTTCACCATATGCCTCCCACCTCTCACAGTGTCACTGTACACTAACTGTTGAATGAGTGACTGAGTCCTGACTTAAACTGGAGAAAATGGGGGAAGGTTCCACTGGAAAGCAATGATAATATTTCGTTGCAGAGTTTAATCCCGAGTCTAGGGCAAGATAAAATGCTGGACCTGAAACTTTGCTCTGCACCCATCATGTGTCTTTGCTATTTCGGTTCCAGAAATGTGGCCTTCAGCTATCGTCCAGCTTCATTCATTCATTGGTGTTTCTGAGACTGGAAAGAAGAAGAAATAAAAATGGTCCCTGGGTATTATATCCCATGGCAATTGAGTGAGAGCTGTGTTTTCTAACATTTCTTAATTAAGAATTTTGCAGAAAACCAGCATCCATGATAAATCTCAGAATAGAATTTCCATGTTAATAATTGGCACTTTTGTTAAAGCTAATAGAAATGAAACAGGCAGGCTCAACGGGGTGTAGTATTGAGGTTACAAGAAGGTAATTTGGTTGAAGTTTAGAGTTAGTCCATGGGGATGGAGGGTAGAAAATCAGCCCTGGGAAGCTGGATAGCAGATGCTGCCTTCTGCCTCCTCTGCTTCTGCCTCTCCTATTCCTTTTCTTGTTCTTCCTCTACTCTCCCTCGTCTATTTTCATTTATTTTTTTAGACTGGTGAATGGTGCATGAAAGTTACTGTCCTTGTACTTGATGGGTCTTTAGAGATTGGCATGATGGGAAGAGCCTAAAACGGGCCAGAATTCAGAAAGCATAGGTCTAAGTGAGTCTTTGCCACTTAAGAAACCAAGGGAAAGTCAGTGTTCGGAATCTCATCTACAAAGTCAAGATGTTTGACTATCTCAAAAGATAATTGAGGAAGAGAAATAAAGGTTAGGTGAATCCTGAGGCGAATGCAGCTTACTGCTATGATTTCTTGTTGCTGAGGTGGCAGACAGACAATCAGTGAGAACTGCATGGAGGAAACTTGGTTGCTCTGAGTTAGTTTTGAGTAGCAGCTCTCATTTACTCATCGTGTCAGGTACCCAAGAGTTCGCTCAGCTTTCCTTTGAAGTTAAAAACAGAAATTGGAACTAGAAACCAAGCCCGAGTAAATACCAGCATTGTACTTTAATCAGTTAACTTAAAGCTCCAAATTACAACACTGAAATGTGATGCTTTCTGTTGCTCAGATGAAAATGAAATTTTAAAATTTTAAATGAAAATTTTAAAAATTTTTAATGATTTATGTGTAAATTATTGAGCATTCTCATACTCATGGGGTCTGGAAAGCTCCTACAGTATAGATTGTAGAGAAAGGAAGGTATGCATGACCATTTTGGTGGGGAGTCCTGATAGTTTTTTCAAAGGACTGCCTCTTACATGCTTTTCAAAACTTGTTTTCCTTTGTTATATGTGGCTTCAAAGCTTCTTCTGTATTCTCTCCGTGATTGGCAGCATGTGAGTTGGTCCTTTATTTGTGTTTTATGCGTATGTTGCCTGTGGCAGAAAAACCCATAAATGTGAATTATTCTCGTATATACATACCCGGATTTCTTCACCCCTGGAAGGGGCTACTGCTCTCCTTTCCAGAGAAAGAATCTATTTCCTCTCTGTGGTTAGGACATCACATTAATAATGTCCTAAAGAGTATTTTCAGGTTTCAAAAAGTAGTGACATTGTTTAAGGCATAAGAAACAAGAGTCTTTTGCTGGCGTGTGTGTGTGCCTCCCGCAAAGATTTTTTTACTACACAGTCTCAATGTTACCTGACAGACAAAATTTGAATGTTAAATGCGTTTTCTATTCATTGACTAAAAGATAAACACCAAGCAGAATCAAGAACAACTTCCTCTTTATCCCTGCCATTAACTTTTGGATGACCTGAACATTTGTTTCCTTTGGATCATGTTATAGCAAGATCCATTCATTGGTTCATCCATCAAAAATTTAGAGTACCTTGTGTGTGCCAGGCTATGTGCCTGCTGCTACAATTCAGCAGCAAATATGACCAACAAAAATCCCTGTGCCCATAAAATTACATTTCAGTAGAGAAGACAGATCATTAGCAGGTCAACATGAAAATACTATAATTGGGGACCAGCGCTGTGGCATTGTGGGTAAAGCTGCTGCCTGTGATGCCCATCATCCCATATAAGCATTTATTTGATTGTGGATTGGTTCCACTTCCAATACATCTCTCTGCTCTGGCCTGGGAAAGAAGTGGAAGATGGCCCAAGTCTTTGGGCCCCTGCACCCATGTGGGAGACTAGGAAGAAACTCTTGGCTCCTGGCTTTGTATCCACCTAGCTCCAGCCATTGCAGCCATTTGAGGAATGAACCAGCAGTTGGAAGATTTTTTTACTTTCTCTCTGCCTCTGCCTCTCTGTAACTCTGCCTTTTAAATAAATAAATAAATCTTTAAAAAATATTATAGTTGCAGATACGATGAAGAAAATAAAACAACGTGGGAGTGAATATTGCGAAAAGGGTGCTCTATTTGATATGGAACACAGGAAGGTGTTGAATTGAACAAAAAGCTGATTAAATCTTTAGCTCCACTAGCCTACTTGCCACTCCTTTAGCAATTCAAAATATTTCTTGCCTTGGAAATAGCAAAAAACATAAGTGGGTTTAGAGATATGTAATAGAGGGAGAGAATAGCAGGAACTGAGATTGAAATAGTAGGCATGGGTCACATCAATTCACACAGACCTTGTATGTTATACTAAGGAGTTTGCATTGACAGACTAGTAAAAAATGTTAAGTACTGCTGTTAGATGGACTGTTCTGTGAGTAATAGTCTATACAGGATCAAGTTTGGAGGGAGACTGGTTTGAAAGACTTTGGGAGTATTTCAGAAAGATGATGATGGCTTTAGCTTCATGGTAGTGGTGAGAGAGAATCAGAATCTTGATATGTTTGGAAGCTGTTGAACCATATTATATATAGAGGTATAAACTAATGCAATGATGTCAAGTACTATGATATCTCCTATATGCTGACTTTAGAAACTAATTTTTGGATAAGTATAGGACCACAGTGGTCTTAAATAAGACTGAACAGGTAGGCGATGAGATGATTACAAAGTTGTTTACAATTTTTTGCAACTGAGTTCTTGGATACTTTACTGGCACACTGCATTCTTTTAGTGAGAAAATAAAAGTTGCATTCCCATCAAGATTGCATGTACCAATGCCATCTCACTAGTCCAAGTGATCAATTTCTGTTTTCACAAGTAATCACACTAATAGATTTAACAGTCAAAGGGATCACACAAACAAGATTAGTGTCTGCGAATACTAACTGATAGAATGAAAAAGGGAGAGAACGATCCAACATGGGAAGTAGGATACACAGCAGACTCATAAAGTGGCAGATGTCCTACACAGAACTCTGGCCTCAGAATCAGCCCTTAAGGCACTCGGATCTGGCTGAAGAGCCCGTGAGAGTATTTTAGGCATGGAAAGCCAAGACACTCTGGCAAAATAAATAAATAAATAAATAAATAAATAAGGGCCTAAATGAAAGATCTCTGTGCGTGAGATCCCAGTAGAAAGAATGGGCCATCAAAGAAGGAGGTACCTTTATCTGAAGGGAGGAGAGAACTTCCACTTGACTATGACCTTGTCTAAATAAGATCGAAGTCAGCAAACTCAAGAGGCTTCCATAGCTTTGGAAACCCATGACTAGAGCCTAGGGAGATTACTGACGCCATCAACAAGGGTGTCAAATTGTTAAGTGAACAACAGGAGTCACTGTGTACTTACTCCTCATGTGGGATCTGTCCTTAATGTGTTGTCCAATGTGAATTAATGCTATAACTAGTACTGAAACAGTTTTTTACACTTTGTGTTTCTGTGTGGGTGCAAACTAATGAAATCTTTACTTAATATATACTAAATCGATCTTCTGTATATAAAGATAATTGAAAATGAATCTTGATGTGAATGGAATGGGAGTGGGAGTGGGAGATGGGAGGGGTGCGAGTAGGAGGAAAGTTATGGGGGGAAAAAGCCATTGTAATCCATAAACTGTACTTTGTAAAATTATATTTACTAAATAAAAGTTTTAAAAAAATAAATAAAAGTTGATCTAACTTTATAATTGAAGAGGCATGATATTGCCTTATTAAGCCTACTATAAGCTGTTGAAAGTCTTTAACTGCATTGTGTAGTAAATTTCAATTCATGCTTATTGTTTCTTTTCTTTAATAAAATCCTTTGCTTGTTTCAGAGAATGCCCAAACCCAGACAGAAATTCTCAAGTAGAGATTTCTGTGGTTAGCCCTCAGGGGAGAGGTCTTTGAAATATCCTAACAAGGTTAGGAGCATCAGAGGCTGACTCCAATATATTTCATCCCCAAAAACAAGTGACAGTGTTATATTCCTACAATCCTGTTAGATTTTTGAAGGATCTCAAATTTCGTGTTGCCTAGCTGTTGGTGGTAGTGTACCTACAGGAGCTCCAGCAGACAAGAACAAGCCTCTTTCACACATCTTGTAGCTTTTGTGGACATTCTGAAGGATATTTTGATGATATTTTACAGCAAATTCCCATGGCCTGGGAATATGTTGTGCCTATTAGCTTGGCCTGGAGTACATTCTCCATCTCTAAAGATGAACCTCCACTCCGACCTTATAGACTGACAATAAAGGATGCTGGCCGTGCCAGATGATTCCAGGGTTGCTGATGAAGGGTGAGGACTATAGGGGCACTGGATATTCATGGCCCTGTTACAGTGCTGTAGCAATGTGATTGGACCCATCCTCTGTGAAGTATGCTGCAGTTACCATGGAGCTCCTCATGTCAGATTCAAGGCAAATATATTGGATCACCATACTACATTGTCCTTTTTTACATTTTCTTTGTCCTTATAAGGGACAAAGGAAATGAAACTCCAGGGTAGAAGCTTTCCAGATAGTTCAGTTGAAGAAATGCACCTTTGTTCTCCACAGAGCCTATCAGTATTGATCCTGGAAAAGTATGTTGAATAGTACTTCCAGTACTACTGTACTTTCAGTAGAGTAGCATGATCCATATAGAATTCCCTCTTGGAATTTCAAATTGATGGTACCTATTCACGTGGCCATTTTTTCCAAAATCTGTGCTGTAGGCCCCAGAAAATGAATGGAAAACAAAACAAAACAAAACAAAACAAAGAAACAAAGACTTAAGTAAATTCAGCTTCTTATAATCAGTGATTTAATACCTATAGCTTCCTACTGAGTTGTTTGAAGGAGCTGGTGTTGAGGAGGACTTTTTTAGCTTTATTTAAATTACAAGTTTCATATATTCCATCTATACAGATTTAGGATCATAGTGACACTTCCCAACCATGCTCCAACACCTCCTCCTCCTTGGAAATAATTTCCCCCATTCTATTGTTTGCCTCTTCACTTTGCTGAGTGTTTCTTTTGTAGTATGGAAGCTTCTCAGCTTGGTGTAATCCCATTTGTGAACTTTAGCCTTGATTGCCTGTGCTTCTGGGGTCTTTTCCAAGCCAATGTCTTGCAGTTTCCCCAATGTTCTCTAATGATTTGATGGATTCGGTTCATAGATTTAGGTCTTTAATCCATTGTGAGTGGATTTTTGTGTAAGGTGTAAGGTAGGGGTCTAGTTTCATACTTCTGCATGTGGAGACCCAGTTTCCCCAGCACCATTTGTTAGACTGTCCTTGCCCTAGGAATTGATTTTAGCTCCTTTGTCAAAGGTAAGTTGGTTGTAGATGCATGGATTGATTTCTGGAGTTTCTATTCTGTTCCATTAGTCTACATCCGTTTTTGTGCCAGTACCAGGCTGTTTTGATTATAACTGCCCTGAGAAGGATTTTTTTGTGTCCAAAGGGAATTATTTTACCTAGTATGTCAACGACTACAACAAAAATGTCACCAGAGTGGAAGGAACTTCCTCTTGGTGGTAGAAGATTGCATACTCAAAGGATTCCTGTTACATTCCAAGGTCAAAGAGCAGTAGCTAATGAACACAGCAGGGGAGAAGGAACAGCAGGGTGCAAATTAGGGTCATATTTACCCTTATTTTGTTATGACTAAATTTATTTTTTCATGTGAGAAGCCCTGCCTTTATTAAATGAAAATAAATTGAAATAACACATTTCTCTTCCCAGCAAGGGATTGTAAACTCAGGCTCTATAGGAATCCTTAGAATACGGTTTTTAATCTCAGTTATCTTTCCTGATTGGAGACACTGGCAGATATTTGGTCTGTAGTTACACCATGGTGTAACCTGTAAATTAATTCAAATGCTCTGTCTGATTGTCTCATTTATGTGTATACTCTGGTAAATCTCCAACACATTTTGCCAACTGATATTTCTGGTTTTAAATCACAGATGCTAGTGAGGCTATACATGATATTAGCAAAAGATGAAATTCTATAGGAGAGGTCAAATGCAATTTACTCGGGTAAAAAGAAACACTGTGAAGATCCTTCCCAGCATCCCCACATAACCACGCTTATTTTTTGCTACTTATGACTTGAAAGGTCCATTTTTTTCCTGATATTCAAACAATTGCCTGACCCCTCACCTGTGCAAACTTCTGTCATATTCCTTAAAATAGTATTATCACATGTGCTGTTTATCCACATGGACTCCAGGGTTTATTAATACACATAATATATGATAACATGTTGATGAGATCACTGTCACGTAGCATTCCTTCCCTTTGCTCTTGGAATTGTATGTGTGCATTTACTTCCTCGTCAATATGACCTTCTCATTATGGATCTCTCCTCCTGGTCACAACAGACAACATTTCTCCCCTTTGTGTCTGCCATGAATCTGATGTATGACCTGGAGAGCATGGAGTTAGTAGTAAAGCCCTAGATTACACTTAAGGAAAAACATTCAGTGACAATTGAGTGATTCACAGTTTTCTGCCTCAATTTTCCACTGTGCTAATTGTGGCTTGACTAAGTGCTCGTGTCCCACAGTGATAGACCTAGAAAAAAAAATTGTACACGTGAACATGGATTTGTTTAATTGGTGTCATTCTCCGACTGCTCCATTCCTTCAGGCAGTACATTAAGCTGTAGCAACTGTATTTTTGCAGCTGTGTTGGTTTAGGGATAAACAGAAAGTATAGAAAAGGCACCTAACTCCACTTCTTTGTTCTTGGGTGAAAGTGCTTTAGTTTTCTTTGCTGTTTCCCTGTTCTTGTATTGTTACTTTCTTATTAAATAAATAAGTACAAATATATAAAAAGGGTTTTCAAAATTTGTGGATAGTGAAAGAGTTTTTCTGGTAGAGCCACAGTCTGCTTGATCTTTCTGCATTACCTGTTGGACTTGCACCTCTGGGTTATGACATTCACATTTACCAAGGTGTGCAGTGCAAAGGCACCGTGTGGTTGACATCTTGATCCTTCCTGTAAGTGCCTCACAGTTTGAGGGCAGGAAGTATCATCTTTATTCCAAACCTAGAGCTGCTGAAGTCTTTTCTCTTGAATCATCAGTAAGACTTGTAGTCTGTGTTAAGAGTTTTTAATGAAATATTTCCCTGAATCTCATACTCTGCTGGCCAGTGGGATAGTTTCAGTAAAGAGTTCAAAGCATCCCTTCTGCTGATAGTCCTGAGAAAGGCTTTGGAAAGCTTTGTTTATACTGTTGGAGCCTTTTTCCTCCTGGTTGGACTCATTAATACCTTTTGTGCCTGCTATTTTGCTTTTTCAAATAGCTTTTTCTAAACAGCTTTCACTGGTGGAAAATCCAATTTACTTGCAAGCCATATTACCAGTTGTGCTCATTTATTTTTCTTTCTTAGTAAAAGGAAAATAAAAGATTGCATATCAAAATGGAGATACACAATTTATGGCATTAGCTCTTTTATAAATAAAATGATGCATCAATTATATATCTTTGCAATTTGTACTTGTCCATGACTGAGGATAGTGTCTATATGTTACAGGAATATATTTTCTCTTAAAATACATTTCATTTCCTAGGATCTTAAGTATTTGTCTCAAATTTCCATTGACAGAGGGCACATGCTAGGAGGTTCAGGCTGCTTTACTCCCCCAGAAATGGAGTCAATTTTTGGTGTAAATTTGATGAAACTTGGGTGGTTTTCATGATGTTCTTCTGCTTGGATTTTCTTTCTTAGCAGAGATACCTCCCTTCATTTCACAAGAATCCTACTTTATCTAGATGACATAGAAATAGCTGTACCCAATCCCTTAGCTCACCCAAACTGGTTGATCAGAATATTACTTCTCTGTTTTCAGAATTTGGTTATAAAAAGTCAAGCTATTTAGAAGCCTTCAAATTTGGCACTGTATAGACCAAACTTGTTTGGGAATGAAATAGGATGTGATGAAGCAGAGAGGGGAGAAGATGGGATGTTTGTTGTCTTCCTTGAATACCTAGATCACCCCACAGTGCTAGAGCTGGCTCATAAGCACTGCACATGAGAGTATTGTCAGGAATTCTGTGAACAGGTTGATATCGTTTTGGTAGCTTAAAATTGGCCACAAGTCAGCACCTCCACCCCTTTAAAAAATAAGGGTATTATTACACATTTAGCAACTACTGCAGCCTGGAGGCAGCCTACATAAAGCCCCTGTTTTTAATAAGTTAGTTTGAGTTAGTTCGCCTTCACATAAAACCGTTAAGAGTTCAGACTTGGCTAAATTATTTATTTTGCCACTATGGGCTTGTCACATGAAGAAAAAAAAAAGAGATCGCCATTTCAGCTTTGGATTACTGATGCCCTTGTTGGCTGCTGGAAATATGAAACAGTTGATAAGAAATTTCTCCAGGTTTTTAATGGGCTTGATGGTAACACACTGACAACACTTGCTGTTCTTGGGGAGCCTTTGAATGACAAAAAATAAAATAACAAAGTTTATTTTGTGAATTAGTGGTTATGTCCTAAGATTTATAGACTTTGAAGGAAAAGGGATTGATGTGGAGTTGCTTTTGTTTCTAAAATAGAAGAACTTGACCATGAAAGCTGTCTGTTGTGACCAGGAGGAGAGAACCATGATGAGAAGTTCATATTCTCAAGAAAATAAATGCATACCAACAGCTCCAGTGGCAAAGGGAAGGAATGCTAAGTGACAGTTATCTCATCAATACATTATATTCTGTGTGTATTAATAGACTGGAGTCCCACGTGGATAAACACACGTGTTAATAGCATTTCAAAGAGATTGACAGTAGTTTGCACAGGTGAGGGATCAGGCAGTTGTTTGAAGAACAGAAGTTCTGCTCATTGTTGGTTGGTCAGTGTTTGGCTTTGTGTCTTAACCAAGACACCATTTGGGATGTCCACATCCCATTTAGAGTGCCTGGGTTAATGCCCAGCTCCATTTCCTGATTCTAGTTTCTTCCAGTGCAGATCCTGGGAAGCAGCAGAGATTGGCTCATTCCTGCCACCCATGTTGGAGACTTGCCCTGAGCTCCTGGTTCCCGTCTTTTGCCCCATAAGAGGCCACGGTGGGCCTTTGGGGAGTGAACAAGCACGTGACAGTTGCCTGTTTTATATTTTTTCTCTTCCTTCTCCCTCTTTCTGTCTCATTGTCTCTGAAATGAAAAAAAAAATTGTTTGTAGTGGCTGTAGCAGTCAGCTGAATCCAGCTGGTGTGTAGATAGGATCATATATTTTGTCACTCTGAATTTGTAAATACCAACTTTTTTTTATTTGCTGCTACATGATGACTATTCTGGAGCAGATTGACCCAGTTATAGCACTGTATTATTTTGCAGGAACTTAGCATTAAAAAAAAGATTTATTTATTTGGAAGAGTTAGGGAGAGAAGCAAAGAGAAAAAGAGAGAGAGAGATCTTCCATCCATTGATTCTCTCCCTAAATGGCTGCAACAACCAGGGCTGGGATAGGCTGAAGCCAGGAGCCAGAAGCTTTATCTGAATCTCCCATGTGGATGCAGGGGCCCAAGGACTTGGGCCATACTCTGCTATTTCCTGGGCACTTTAGAAGGTAGCCAGATCAGAAGTGGAGCAACCAGGACTTGAACTGGCATTTGGATGAGAGGCCAGCCCTAGGAACTAAGCATTTTTCAACAATCCTGTAAGCCTTTTTTAGTCACCTGAGCTAATTTGGAGGCAAAATAAACTTGGGCATGCTTATGTCTCATGTACACTGGGACTGATTTTAATTCATAAAGATTTGTTGCTGGCTGTTATCTTGTGCTCCACATGCCATAGTAGAAAATCATCAGAATAATATGCAAAACCCAAGTGGTGAAATTAGTACACAATTTCCATGTAGTAGAGTTGTAGAATCTGTCATCTGCTTGAGGTAGAAATTAGAAATAAAACTAAAGAAAAATTTAAAAAATACTTGTATATTTACAAGGTACTTTCTAGGACTACTGAGTCCAGGGTATTATTTCCAGTAGAAAATAATTCAAAGGAAGAGAGCATTTTAGGTTGTCCATGTGACTGTGAGGACATAGGCTAGTGAGAACATGGCTAGGATTTCCCAGAGGTCAGAGTTAGTTAAAGGGTAATGCTGAGGGATTTTGGTCAGCTTCCTGTGAATAAACTGAGATGAGCGGGGATTCTAAAATAATATCACCGGGATTGGTGCATTCTCTCTAAGCCACTTCGGTGATTCTCACAGTGCATCATAGTGGTTTCCACACATGAAATGCCTTCTGTTTGGCATATTGTGTTCCCACGCCAGTTGAAATTAAGCGAAACTTTAAGAAAAGAATAAAAATTAAATCAACCAAGAAAATACCCATGGTTTATCTAAACAAAATAGTAATCAAGTATGCCTGTGCTAATTTTGCACACTCACTCCTGGTAAAAAAAAAAGGGGTATCCATATGTCCATCCGCAAGTCTCTGAACTTGCCATGCTTCACAATATCTGGCTATAAAAGCAAGAGGCAAAGTGGATTGGAGAAGGAAATAAAAATACCTATCTCCTTGGATTTTTTAATGTTAAGTGAATTGGATGGAGTAATTCATGCCTGTTGCTTAGCACAGTGACAAGCTCATCTGTACTGATGAGTGAGTGTTAGCTGCCAGTATGGAGACAGGTTGCCTTTCCTAGCCTTGTGCATGAGACTCACTGACCTTGGTTAAATAAATCCCTACATCTACTTGAGCTCTATCCACAGTGGATAGGATTTCCCATGTGAGAAGCAACCCATACTCAAATCAAAACAAATATTTTGGGACATCTGCCCTACATTGTCTGAATCAGGCACTCATTGAAGAGAATGATTTCTCTGCCCATTGCATCTTTGGGCACAAAGCAAGTTTCCTGAAGGCCACACACATGGCTACCTGTGCCCAGTGCTACTTGGAAAGCTGTTAGTCTGTCTCTGTAAGGTATAACCTACATTCCCACCCCACTCTGTGGTGATGTTTGCTTTTGCTCTTGGACCTGAATTTGGAGATTGATTACTTCAAATTTATTAAATTTTGATGACTGGCTGTCTAGGTGGTGTCCTTTTGGTAAAATGAACAACAAATAGTTTGATTTTATTTATACTGTTTGTTGGGAATGTCAAAAATTATAATGATATGGTTAACAAGTTTGACTATCAAAGATATGATTACAGGTATGGTATTGTTTATGCTTTTTTTTTGGACAGGCAGAGTTAGACAGAGAGAGAGACAGAGACAGAAAGAAAGGTCTTCCTTTTTCCGTTGGTTCATCGCTATGGCCGGTGTACTATGCTGATCCCAAGCCAGGAGCCAGGTGCTTCCTCCTGGTCTCCCATGCGGGTGCAGGGCCCAAGCACTTGGGCCATCCTCCACTGCACTCCCAGGCCACAGCAGAGAGCTTGACTGGAAGAGGAGCAACCGGGACAGAATCCAGCCCCCCGATTGGGACTAGAACCCGGTGTGCCAGCGCCACAGGCAGAGGATTAGCCTATTGAGCCGCAGCGCCGGCCTGTTTATGCTTTTATAAATCTAGATTGTAAGAAGTCATTTAGAATACATGTTTTAGGCTTACAGTAGCAATATATTTATTACTTAAAGATTGGTGATTGTTTGGTTATTGTACTTGTTTTCCATTACAGCATAAGAAATTACATCAGAACTCTGAGGTTTAAAACAACAATCAGGAGCGAGCTTGTTGCACCACAGTTAGGCTGCCACTGGGATGTGAATGTCCTGAGTTGGAGTGCCTAGTTTTGAGTGTGGGCCCTCTTCTTAGTTCCAATTTCCTGCTTGTATACATCCTGGGAGGCAGCATGTGATCGTTCAAGTACTCGGGTCCCCGTACGCACTTGGGAGACGGATCAAATTCCAAACTTCAGGTTTTAGTGTAGTCCATCCCTAGATGCGCTTATTTGTGGAGTAAATCAGCAGATGTGAGATCTCGCTCTGTCTCTGTCCCTTCTTTCATGGAAATAAAGGAAATTTCAAAAATACAAAACAACAATCATTTATTAATAGTTACGTCTCAGTAGATTGCATGGGATCTAGTTGATGTGAGATGAGCTCAGCAGGGTAACTCTGCTTCTCACTGCAGTCTGATTCTGCCTGTGTCTTTGATCATCCTTCCATCAGCAACCAGATTAACCACTGCCATTGACTTCTGTGGCAGGGCTAGCAGAAACACTTCTGACCTTTTCAGGGCGTGGACTGGAACAGGGGTGGGACACACCGTCACTGCCACCCATATAGCGAGACCAAAGAAAATCTTAGGACTGGGTTCCAAGTGAGGAAGGAAATTGGCTATAGAGATTGCAGTACAGGTCCCGTTACAAGGGGAAAAATAGAAGTCTGTAAGCCTGTCTACCATGCTTATTAATGGTGTGTCCCTTTAGAGATTAGCTGTACTTGTTGGCGTTAACTCATTGTTCTCTTTCTCTAAGAAAATTACTGTACTCTTCCTAGGTAATTAGTGTATTTTAATTTTGTGGGAACTGAACATTGTACTGCAAACCCAGTTAGGTTCCTTCTGTTGGGTGCCAGGAAGCCCAAGACAAGTTGGTAGCTGATTATATCTGTCATCTCATCTTTGTGGGTTTTCTTCACCTTTTTTTCTGGTTCTGTTTTTCTATTTTTGCCTGTAACCTTTGTTTACTTGTTATTTAACCTTAGCGCTTAAGTTGGGCTGTTTTTTCTTTTTCTGTTTGTTTCGGTCTCTTGTATGAGGGGCTTTCAAAAAGTTTGCAGAAAAGCATATTGAAAGATGAATTAATTTGAATGAAAAAAATAATTGAAATCCATACTTTTTTTTTGAAAGATTTTCTTTGTTTATTTGAAAAGTAGAGTTATAGTGAGAGAGAGGGATAGAGAGAAAGATCTTCCTTCTGCTGGTTCACTCCCCAAATGGCCGCAGTGGCTGGAGCTGTGCCGTTCCAAAGCCAGGAGCTTCTTCTGGGTCTTCCACATGGGTGCAGGGTCCCAAGGACTTGGGCCATCTTACTGCTTTCCCAGGCCATAGCAGAGAACTGGATTGGAAGTGGAGCAGCTGGGACTAGAACTGGCATCCATATTAGGTGCTGGCGCAGAAGGCATAGGATGAACCTGTACCACAATGCCCTCCCTCATACTTTTTATGAAGTAAAGATTTATTTGTGTATATGAAAGGCACAATTACAGAGAGAGAGAACACAGAGAGATCTTCCATCCACTTGTTTACTCCCCAGATGGCCACAATAGCCAGGGCTGGGTCAGGCCATAGTCAGGAGTCAGGAATTTCATCTGGGTCTCCCACATGAGTACAGGGGCCCAAGTACTTCAACTGCTTTCCTAGGCCATTAGTAGGGAGCTGGATTGGAAGTGGAGCAACTGGGACATGACCCGGTATCCACATGAGATGCCAGTGTCAAAGAGGGTGGCTTTACCTGATGTACCATAATGCAGGCCCTCATACTTTTTTATAACTATTCTCCATGAACTTTTTGAAGACCCCTCATGTGTCTTTTAAATTGTTTTTGCATAATTTCTGAAATAGGAAGAAATGTAAAGACAGAGATAACATTTGAAATGACAGTCCACTACCACTATTCACCCTTTACCCAGTGAGCAAAGTTGCGATGATACAGAAATGGCTAGCATTTATTGAACAATTCTTTCCTCTCGAGCCCTGTGCAAAAATGTTTTTGAGCAATATCCAATTCCGTTTCCACAACAACCTTATGAGGTAGTTACAGGCATTCTCCCTGCGGAAACAGATGTAGTTTATGCAGCTTACTCAGAGTCTCACAGCTGGTAAATACCAGAGCTATGATTTGAACTGAAGTCTGGCCTTGGATCACTCATTCTTGACTACTAAGCTATACTGCATCCCGTTGATAAGCCCAAAGAAAAGGATAAAAGAAATGCATGGTAATTATTTTCTCTTTTCATGAGTTCGAGATTCAATGTTTATTCCTTGCTTCTATATTTTCTATTTCTCTCATAAATATATCTAGTTAAAATGTCAGCCACTAATAGCATAAAATACCACTTAAACTGCATGACACTTGGCATTCTAATCACTACAATTAACTAGAAAACATTAAGGATTTAGGTAAATGAGTATGATTTAGGAATCACCCTTACCAGCGCAGATAAGCTTGGCACGACTGTCTTTGTATTTATGATGAGCATAATACTTCCAGGTAGGTTTTATTTTTCTTGTAGAAGTTTGGTGGTAAATGTGGAAATTAAACTGGAAAATATGGATAAATCACAATTCCAAACACCTGCTCAAAACATTCATTTTATTGATTTAACAGTTGACTCTTTAGGATGTTTTTCTAAAAACATTGGCTCTAGGGAGAATGAGCATTCTCAGTGAATCTATTTGTTGACATATCACTTAGAAGCTACTACAGTGACAGATTTTAGGAATTTTATATGAGTTTGTATGACAAGTAAAGGCCATTTTAGAAGGAAGCGATTCTTCCTGTTTTATTGGCTATTCTTGTATAAATACACTTGTAATCATGAGGCTTTTTTTTTTTTTTTTTTGCTTTGGTTTTTTAATGTTTCACCTGTTTCAATTATTTGGAAAGTCTTGATGATTTTTTTTTAATGGGCATGGTGCCTTCTCAGTATCATTAGTTACTGTAGCACTGTCATCTTTGCGACAAACTGGACATACTCAATTTTCCTTCAAGTCATTGTTAATTCCCATAATTCTGAAGCCATTTTAGTAATGAACATTTTCTATTAATTAATTATCAGGGGCTGTAGACAAAAAAAAAAAAAAGGCTGTTGTGTTTTCTCTCAGTTCTATCTCTCTTTAAAAAAAGATTTACTTATTTACTTGAAAGTCAGTGTTAGAGACAGAAAGAGACAGAGAGGGAGATCTTCAACACCATGGCTCATTCCCTAAGTGGCGGCAACAGTTAGCAGCCAGAGCTGAACCAGGCTGGAGCCAGGAGTTTCTTTTGCATTTCCCAAGTGGGTGGCAAGTGCCCAAGCACTTGGGCCATCTTATGGTGTGTTTCTCAGGCCGTAATCAGGGAGCTGGATCAGAATTGGAGCAGCTAGGACATGAACTGATACCCAGATAGGATGCTGGCATCACAGCTGGTGGCTTTATCCACTATACCACAACACCAGTTCTTCAACAAATAGTGTATGTCAGGTGAATGAAAAAAAAATTCCTTTTGATGGCATAAGATGGAAAATGTGCTTCACCTCTTAATCTGAATGATAGAATTTATTGACCAGTGGTAGTTTTGGCACCTTGGACACAGGATCTCAAAATGATGTGAAACATAAACTTAAAAATTAGCCTACCGTTGATTTATTGAATTTTGAGTCCTGCCTGTGGTTGCCTTGGCAGGGTCAGACTAGATGATTTTGCCAGCCTGATATGAACTGCAGGCTGGACATTCCCCATGCTGAGAATTAGATGATTAATGATATTCTAATCAGTAAAATATTCTTTCTGTAAAGAATCTGAAGATGTAATTCTATATACTAATTATCTATCAAGCATTTGTTACAAGACAAGCACTGTGCAATGCACCATAGATAGATAATGATGCACATCTTCCCTGACCTTGACCATACACTGTCCTTGCCAGGAGAACCAAGGATTGTACAAGAACAGGCATGACTGGGATTCCCTAGGATCAATAAATAGTTGAGGATTGTTCAGAGTTTCTTAGGTGCACAAAGGGTTTATCTGGCTGGAACCAGAAATGCTGGTAAGCTGGAACCGGAAATGCCGGTAAGCTGATGTGATGGATTTTTTGTCATCTGGGTCTTGTATGCCTCCGCAGCATCAATCCCTGCCTTGTTCACAAGTGGATGCTACAGTTGAGTTGTCCTATATCCTCCTTACTTTCCCAGCTGGCCCTCTGTGTCCTGACTCCCTGCATTTACTCACGGTTAGCTTTGACCCTTTTCTGGTTCTTCCTAATTTGGAGCCAGGCACTGGGTAGATAGCAAACCTGCTCAAGAAAAGTGATGATGCTCCTCTGAGCCTCGTTTCACTCCTCACCAAGTGCCTTCCTCTACTGAAAGGCAGGAGAGTCAAATAGTACACTCCCAGACTCCTGTGCAGCTAGTTTTCTGGATACCATTCCCTTTTTATTAATTAGGTGAGCTGATGTGAGTTGTGGAAGGCAGAACTGAGGCTGAGGTCATCCTTCTGAGTTATTGGCAGTTTCTGCTATCTAGAACACTGAAGGAGAATTAATGTCTTTCTGCAATAGTGCTTCAGCAGTTGGTCACTAACTTCAGGGTCACTGAGAAGCAGTGCATAGGACATTAATTTTGTTGCTAGCATGCCTTTCTCACAATCAAGATGTGCAAAATTCTGGTGGTATATATCAGTATGTGGTTCTGTGGATGGCTGCCGATTTCTTTGCCTTCCTTATAGTGACAAACCTCCTCCTGGGCCATTGTGGAAGTCTTTCTAGAGCCTGTCATCAAAGCCTTTTCAGTGACTTTGATGTGCTCTGTACCCCAATTTTGTCAATACTTGAAGCAGCTCAGTGCTGGCTGGTAGACACACGTCCTCGGAACCTAAGTCTCTATGCAAAACTTGGTGCTGTAGTAGATCTTCATAGTACTTAAAGTTCTAAAGATGGCGTGAAAGCAGGGCTGCAGGGGAGCTTAGGTTATTGTATAGCTTATGGAACTTACACATTGAATGGTACTTGTGGGTGAAACATTGTTATGTATTAGTTTTGAATTTGCTACGCTTTTTTCATTAGATAAGAACATTTCTATCTGAAGAAAGTGTTGTTGAACTCCAGAAAAACCTCTGCCCCCATCCTGTTTGAGAGGAGAGACAGTGTTTTTATTGGTTGCCTTTGTGTGGTATTAACTAAAACATTTGAGAAAAGCAACTTAGAAGGGAAGAAGGCTTTTTTTTTTATTATTATTTTTTTGCCTACAGTTTGGAGATTCCCAGTTGAAGATCAGGCATCCCCTTTAGTTTGGCTTTTGGTGGAGGCTGGCAGTGTGGAGCAGCTAAAGAGGAGCCATCCTTTGGTGAGCCATGAAGCAGAGAGATTGAAAAAGTGTGATGGGCTTACATATCTGACCCTTTTGACGATGTTATCTTCTGAAAGCTGGTCCTCTGTGATGTAGAGACCTCCCAGTATACCCACTTCATAACCAAATCTCCACCCTAATCCATTAACTGCTAACATAGATGTTGGGATTTAAACATTGGCTTGCCATTGAGAAGCCAAGTGCTGCTCAAATCATAACAATGTGTATTTACCTTTGCTGTTGTTGTTCATTGTAGTCCTAGCCTTTTCTGTTTCAGCCATGACCAGAAAACTGCAAACTGTCTTTGGGCTGTAGTCACTCATTCATGTGGTTGCAAATTGTGTACAAATACTTCCTATCTGTCACTTCCCATGGTACAATCATTTGATCTGTAGTTCTTCTCAGTTTTACTTACGTACGAGTTTACAGTTGGAGCTTCTTTGGACCCCAAAACCAGTGTGGAATAATTAAATAGAGAACTGAAGAAGCTGAAGAGCTTTCATCTAAGCTGCTTTAAGTTTGAACTGTCAGTCTCCTCATCGTCATAATGGATAGTATAATTGCTTCTTCACAAGATTGCTTTGGGCATTAAATGGGATAATTGAAAATGCCTATGAGTGAGGTGATCAAGATCATGACTGACAGGGCTGGGATTGTGGCACAGTGAGTTTAAGCCTCCACATGTGACATCACATCCCATTTGAGTGCCAGTTCGAGTAGTGGTGGTTCTGCTTTTGGACCAGCTCCGTGCAAATGCACCTGGGAAGGCAATGAAAGACGCCCAAAATGCTTGGGCTTCTGCTGCTTTCAGGGGAGACCCTGATGGAGTTCCAGGCTCCTGGTTTTGGCCTGGTCCAGCCCTGGACCGTGGAACCATTTGGGGAATGAACCAGCAGATGGAAGCTCTGTTTCTCCCTCCCCCACACCCGTGTCTGTCACTCTGCCTTTCAAATAAATTAGTTAATCATTATTCACTAGATCAGTGGGCCCCAAGATACATTGAACATAAAGTGTTGTTTTTATTTCCATGAATATTTATTCAGTGTCTCTATGGGTAAGCACTGCTTAAATATTTACTTACTTTGTCACTTTCTCTTGACAACACACTTATTACATAGCTATCCCCACCATCATTTTACCCCCGGAGATGTTGACTCATGGCAATAGAGTGGTCTGAAGTGATACTGATTTGTGTGACTCTGGTGCTTGCTGCCTCTTCTTTAATAATACATCTAATGGCTTCATATTTTCTACAGGAGTTTCCAGTATTGATGCATACCAAGAGATCATGCATGACAAAGACCAAATTTAGATGGATTTCTGATGCAGGAGCCACTGCTGTGGTCCTCCAGTCCAGTTCATCTGTTCATTTATTCCATCAGTATGATTGCCTTGATGGAGCTCCCTTTAAATCCTGAAGTCAGTCCTCATCACACAGTCACGTGATGGCTGAAACTGAAATGAGTGACAGCTGGCTATCTAATCATTCTTTATGGAGTGGGAATCACAGAAGGTGTTTTCTCAGCTTAACTCATGCTTTAATTATTATTATTTTCTAATCTTTGTAGGCAGGTGTGTGTCTCTCACACAGATAGCCTTTTAGAAGCTCTTGTAAAAATCCACTGCAAGGGGACACTTACCCTTCATCACCCTCACTTTGTGCTGAGGGAAAAAACAAGAAGGAAGTTCTGTTTGTTAAGGTGTCATTAATTACCCTTCCAAGGTGGCTCTG
The DNA here is from genome assembly GCF_051225735.1 of Oryctolagus cuniculus. Classification (NCBI taxonomy): domain Eukaryota; kingdom Metazoa; phylum Chordata; class Mammalia; order Lagomorpha; family Leporidae; genus Oryctolagus; species Oryctolagus cuniculus. Next base: position 91,150,961 of record NC_142876.1, read on the forward strand.
CTGTCAGCAGGGATTCCTTAAAAGGAAACCAGTCTGCCCTGGGGAGGCAGGGTACCATTTGGGAAAAGCTGCTTCCGTGTTTTCTTAATTAACTTTGTTGTTTCCCTGCATTTAGAAGAAATGTAATAATTTGTTAGTTCTCACACCTGTGTATTTTGAAATAGAAATTTGTTTGAATAATACAACTCCTTGGAGGTATTCATGCAAATGCCCAAGATATACTACAAAAAAAAAAAAAAAAAAGAAAGAAAGAAAGAAAGAAAGAAAACATTTCCTAGTGAATGTGTTTTTTTTTTTTTCCTAATTAGAAGAGGTGAAGTATTAAACCATAGGGACTATTGTACCTCTTATAAAGTCATAGACTATTGAGTTTAGTGCTTTCCTTTTTATAGTATTAAGATACTTACTAGCATATAGGCACATTTGTACAGAATTTAAAAGCAGATGCAGGCATTTGACACCACACTTAAGATGCTACTTGGGATCCCCATATCACAGGGATTGAGTTTGGGTCCCTTTCCTGTTTCCCATCCAACTTCTCGCTCATGTGCACCAGGTGGGCATCAGGTAATGGCTCAAGTATTTGCATCTCTGCCATGCACAAGGGAGACCCAAACTGAGTTCTGGGTTCCTGGCTTTACCTAGCCCAGCCTTGGATGTCATGGGCATTTGGGGAGTGGACCAGCAAACGGAAGATTTATATCTATCTCACCCTCTTGATATTGCTCTACTTTTGAAATAAAATAATAAATAAAATGGAAAAATGTAAGCCCACATGCATTGACACAGCCCCTCAAGAAATGCTTGCATGGCCTGCTGAGAAGAGCTGCCTGTGTATTTTGCTCCCACCTCACCCACCAACCTCCTATCATTTCATGTTGAAATGGTGTTGTGATCCATCATCTAAAGATAGAAAAAGTCACCTTCACACCCACATGTTATAGACATGGTCAAGGTCATAAGGAATTTTCATTGTGTGAGGATTCTCTGAAACCAAACCCCCTCTAAAAATAGAAATTAGATGGTAGCTCATTCCTCATGAAAGATATTTGAACAGCTTTGAGTAGAAAAGAGAAGGATATTACCATCAAAATAGTCGATACTCAACATAGAAAGTTAGATTGGCTTCCAGTAGTAGTGATGTAGCTCTCAGTCAATGGATGCCAGATAATGGATCAGAATTTTGTAGTTAAAGTCATTTTGCTTTATCCCACAGGACATTTTATTTGCTTGCATGATAATGACTATGACTTCCTTGGCTCTGCTAGTATAGATTCTGGTTATGTCTCAGGCAGTCAGGAAACACAGGACATGACAGCTTGTAAATAACCTTGACATGGAGTGCTCCACTTATCTCCTCTTCCTCTTCTTCTTGCCTTGAACTGGAACAGGTCACAGCAGAAGTTAACATTTGTTGGGCCAACAAGGAAATATCCATCCCATTTTCACCATGTGCCAGATGCAAGAGATCAAGAGATGAGCAAATCTAAACTCTGTCTTGAATCTTAGAGAGTTTACAGTTTAGTGGAAGAAATGGACTGTAAACAAGCAGTTATTCAAATTCATGTATTGTTAATGGTGATGAGAATTTTTACGAAGGCAGATATAGAGTACATTGAGGGACTAATTAGGCAGGGAAGGTCAACATCTACTGTCGATGGACTTAGAGTTGATGCCACTCTACCGAGAGAAACCAGGAATAGTAGGAAGCAAACACCATTAGGATCCCATTTTGCCCTCAGATTCTTCTCTTTGATGATTAATTTGTTTTAGCATCAGAATGTGAGAAGTTCAGAATCTTCAAAGAAATTTTTTTCCAAGGTGTTATAGCTCTACCACATCTTTTTGGACTATGCAGTCTCCTGCTGCCAAGACCTCTGTCCATTGCTACTGCCAGAGAAGCGAATCCCTGGCAGGTCAGGGGTGGTGACCTTTCCTTTTTTAGTAGAAGCAAATTAGCATCAAGTTGCTTTATGTAAAACCTCTTCTTCCCTGGACAAATGTTGAACCGTTTGTATTCTTCTCTCTATAATGAGGAAAGAAGTGTGGAGAGGCTAAAGGTTGCAGGTCATCAAGTAAAGCTTTGTGATTCAAACCACCCTGTAGGTATTCCACAAATATTTGAATCATATTGATTTTCTAGCTTCAGGCTTTAGGGATAGAATATGGGCTGAGTAGTTTGATCTGCACAGTTTTTCCTCTTTTAATAGATGCTATGCTTCATACCCAGGCAGCATTCTTTTGTTTGTACATGACCCTGGTAAGGGGATAACCTCCTTAGTGGTGCCATCTTTGTGATCTGTCCACCTATTTTCAAGTTCATTCACCTTTTAAATCAGATGGTATTGGGCTCCATCTACTTTTTTCTGAGTTAGTGCCTCTGACTTGCCCTTTTTTCTTGTTCTGGATTTCTCAATTCTCAGCTGGGTTTTTACTGCATAGCTTCCCTTTCCCTTGGATCCCCTGCTATGTCCCTGCCTGTCTCATACTTCCTATGATTCCATTCCAGCCCCCTCCATTCCTCTTCACTCCATACTTACTGAGTGCCTTCTCTGTGCTTCTGAGGCTACAGTAAGGCATACCCTAAGCTAAGAGTACAAATGAGCTAGTGAAGTGGCTACAGAAACACAGCTTGATGGGGCAGCATAGGGTATGTTAGGGGTACATGGAAAGGAATCTTAAGCCAAATGTATTAAGACATTAAAGACTTGAAATCAGTGATAGATACTACTCCAGGTACTTTTGCAGAGGAGAGGAGAAGAGAGAGGGAAAAAGAGAGCAACTGACTGACTTGCAGGATTAGCTGTAAAGAGAGATTGAGCAGGTTCTTGATCTTGCAGAAGTGAAAATGTGGATGGTGTTGGATCACATGTGTATATGTATCTTGGCATCTGTGTGCATGAAACCAGTCATGGTGTTGCCTATTGAGTGTCGTGTATTGTGTAGGTTCAAATCTATAAAGTTTGGTAAAGGCTTATGGGCTCAATCCCTACTAACTGACACACTCCACTTTTGACAGAGCTTTGTGAGTGTAATTACAACCTCAACCAGGAACCACTACCTTTGAAACTATCATATGGTGCAAATGTAAACAGTTCTCTGGAAAATAAGTTAGTGCTCTTATTAGATTACTTTTCCATGTGTGTTTGCAAGTAAATGACTAAGTATGTTAGATTCAAAAATGTTGTAAACTTACTTGTGAATGTGTTACCCGCTTGTAGCAAGTTTCTTGGCTGTTTTCCTACCTTTATCTTGGCCTATATTCATTAGGCAGTTACTTAGATTTAATTTGATATCTCCAGAAAGACAATTGGATCAATTACTAATACCTGCCTTTTAATGACATTTCTCCATGGTTACTCCTACTTGAGTCCATCTTTTTGACAAAATATGGCAAGACCTCCAGCTAGACTGCGTCTCAGTGGTGGTGGCAGTGGCAAAATCAGTCTTCAGCAAAGAGTTACTGTCAGAATTGTGCATGGTAATAAATAGACCTAAGATTCCAGCTGGCACAAAGTCTGATTATAGATTGAATGACAATCGAGGGGAGAGGGAGAAGAATCACAGAAATGAAAATGTGTTCTTTTTTTTTTTTTTTTTAAGATGCTATTTAGAATAGTCGTGAGTGGGAAGTACCCTATTTTTAGATTTAGGTCATTTGAAATATTTCCTCTTTTAAGATTTAAAAAAAATGGTAGGAATAGCTGCAGTAGAGGTTAATGTTGGGACAGCTCTTCCCAGTATGTGAACCAGTTTCCCTGCTCTCACCCTGCCACCCACATCAGTGACAATGACTCGTGTTCCCAACCCCTGCAGACTGCTTTCCAGGCTGAGGTTAACCAAAGGAGCTTTCCTACTTCAGGTAACCCTATCTGTCCTTTATTTACTAATCATATTGGCTAGCTTATGATGCTGAACCATGCTCTCTGTCATTCTGGCCACCTGGCTCTCATTCCCTGCTTCTTCTCTCTGAACACAAGCTCTGGTAGAGGCCTGGCCTAGAGAATTATAATAAAATTTGCCTACTATTACAGATCTGTCACTGTCTCTTCAGCAAGAGAAGTTGGGGTAGAGCAGGACAGAAACATGCAGAACTCTGGTGTTCCTTTGAGCACATTGGAATTCAAGGCTTAGTGTGTGGAGTGTACTCTCTGAAACCAGCACTGGGCCTCCTTTTCTCACTGTCCAGCCTAGCAGTGGAAATGTCATGTATTTTAGGAGCCATAAAATGTGTTCTATCCTAATCAGAAAGACCACCAGGTTTTCATCAAGCTTTTCTGTATCCATCTACCTTAAATCCTTGTCTTCAATATCTTTGCTATTTTGATAGATATAAAAGTACTTCTATCTTTTAAATATATTTAAAGTAGAGGTTTGTGTGTCAACTCCTTTAGTTCCTATTTCAAATTCTCATTTATCTTTAGGAATCTAACTTAAGAGCAAGTTTAAGTGCAATTTTAATGTAAATCTCCATTCAGATGTATTAAACTGTGTTGGGTGGGTTTAGCAATAGGAATTTTGATTATTTAAAACTTTTCTGTCGACTCAAGTCACTGTTCGGCATTCTCCAGGGTTTCACTTAGCTCAGTGCAGAATCATAAAAATCAGTGTGAAAATAAACCAGTAGAAAGGAAGAGAAAATGAGAGAGAAATGCCCAGAGATTTTCAACCACTCAGTAAGCCTGAAAGATATAGTGAGCAATTCATTAGCTCCTGTTGCTCACACAGAACATTCACACCCAATTGTTAGTGGGTACAGATAGAAGTTTAAAAGTACCTTTCAAGTAGGAAAGATTGATGAAATCTGTTAAAAAATGAGCTCCATTTTTTAAACATCTATCAATGGGCCATTATCATGTTTGCCAAAAACATGGACTTCTGCCAATGTTCTAATATTTTTCTCTTTTAAAAAAGTCTATTTTTTTCTTTCTAAGAAACTGGAAAGATCTGAGGTTCCTGTTTTTGTTCATTTAACGCGTGCTTATGGACCATCTCACCTGAGCTGGATTCAAAATGCTGGGGAGAAATCCCTGAGCAAGGCCAATCTGCTTTCAACCCTCACAAGGCTTGTGTTATCCTGAGAGAGAACACACATGCAGAGAGATAATTAAAGCAATTAATCAGTGGTACGCATTATGAAGGAAACAAATGAACAATCAACAGAAAATAGCAGGGGCCAGCACCAACTTAAAGAGGACTGGCCAAGCTCTCTGGAAGGGGGATCCTAGTTGAGGTCTGAAAGATGAGAAGAACTGACTGCAGAAGGCAGGTGAGGTGGGGAGAGAAAGCGTTCACATCAAGGAGCCAGTGTTGGGAAAAGGTCAAGGACCAGTTGACACATTATATGTGTGTAGAGGTAGACAGTATGTTTTTGAAGCAGTGGAAGGGTGTCTGGATTTTATTCCTGATGCAAAAGGGAGCCACTGATCAGTTTTAAGGGGGGGAGGTAGCCTATGTGACTGGCTTTTGGAGCTGACAGGAGGTCTGTGACCTCAAGAATGCACTCAGGAATGCAGAGGCTCCCAGGTGGAAGGTGGCTGTCCTTGCTGGGGAGAGAATATTAGAGTCTCACCTAGAATGAGAGCAGGAGGGGATGCTGATGGGATTAGACTTGGGCACAGGGTTGGAAGAGATTGAGTTTTATCAGGCAGCCGAGAAGGCGACAGAGTTGTGGACATCACTTGGGGATTGGCTTTTTCCATGACAGGAAGCTTGTTTGTAATATGCATTTATCCTATAAAGTCAATAATGTGGTATGATCACTTAATGCTTATATAACATACAAGTGTGAGATTACATGTGTTTGTGTAAGTATGGGACGTATGTGGCATATGCACTTAGGCAGTAAGACTATTTTGGATCAATGTGTTAGAGCCTGTTAGTGTCCTTTCAAATCATTTTGGAAGAGGAAATAACTTTTAGCAATGTGGGTGTTGTTTCCTTTGTGTTTATCATTTCACTGTTGACAAAACTTCCATGCTAAAGGTTCAAAATGTTTGACATTGTGTGGAAACACAGGAGATCAATCTGAATGAGAATGAGATGTGGAACATGTCAGTTGAGAGTTACATTTTCTGAGGTCCAGTCTCAGGTCCGTATCTTACCAATTGCCAAGTTACTTTACCTCTCTGAGATCCAGTTTCCTCAGTGATACAAAGAGGATGACAAGGTCTCCACCTTGTTGCTTTGGATTCTTTCTGAGAGGAGCTAGTGAAGACAAGAGACGCGGAGTCAGCACACAGACCCGGGGAGTCAGGTGAAAGCGGGCCAGAGACAAGCAGCCCGCAGACTCATTTATTTCAGTTGGTATAGCAGCGTAAGTAGCCAAGGCAGCCAGTCGGGTCAAGGGGCAGTTTATGCCCTAACCTATCACAGCCTGTTGCCAGGCAATATCCAAAGCCACCCAATCACAGCCTGTTGCCAGGCAGGCTCTGTTGCCAGGTGGGTTTCGAAGCCATTCCTGAGTAACTGACGCTGGCTTGGCAGCGGCCATCTTGGCATGGCCTTCTCATTCCACCATACTGCCTTATAGAACTGTCAGCATTAAAGTGATACTGATATCCAGGAGTTAATCCAGAGCCTGTCATAGCTTGGAGCATAAGTGTTAATTCATAATGATGATTTCAGAACCATAAAGGATTCTAGACTCATGTTGCTTTACTCTCTAGTTTGACAAATGAGAAAATGAAACCCAAACATTACAGCAAAGATGTTGTACAGCTGGTCAGAGCCATCTCAAGCTTAGACACATTTCCTTTTGTGCTTCAGTGACTTCTCTGCAGGATTATTGTTCACTTTTCCCCCTCAGAATTGGTTCCACAGAAAAGAGGATCTTCTACCTTTGAGAAGTAGGATGGCAAGTTAACAAAATGCCCAGAGTATGGATTTGAATATTAACCCTGTGTGTGTGTGTGTGTGTGTTTGTCTACATGTGTGAGAGAAACACGAGATAGAGAATTGCAGAGAGAAAAACAGAACCTAGAAAGATGCAGAGAAGTAGAGAGATGCAAAAAAAAGTAGAAGGGTTAAGAAGTGGTTTATCTTTTGTTTGGAAATCTGAGCATGATTAACAGGTTGAATCAGATAAGCATTCAAAGTTCAGTCTGATATGTATGAAAACATTAATAGAGTAGATAATAGTAGGACTTAGAATTCAAAAAAGAGCTAGATAGTCATCTAAGAGGGTCTTATATCTCTTTCACTTTAGTTTGATAACAAATGAAATCTTGAAATGTTTGGAATGAGAAAAAGAAAGGCAACAAGGATGAATTAGACATAGCAGAAAACAATCAGAAATAAGTTTACTACTTATGGTAGAATTAGAGCATCTTTCAGGACTTCATACACATATTCTATTACTCAGAAAAAATAATTAAATACAGCTTTTAAGAAGTTGGGGATGTGGCTATTAAAAACAGAGACCTCTAGCCTGGGCAATTTTCAGCTTGACTTCAAAAAGCCTTTTACGTTGGCATTTTCAAATAGTTCATAGAAAATGTGTATTACAAAAAAGCTATGAGTGAATTTTAAAATGCATTTGTACCAAAAAAGTCCATCTTTTAATTCCATTTTCTCTCAAACTTTTTGAAATTCCCTGTACTTGTATCTGTAGAACATACTTGTTGAACTCATTTAAAGGAAACTTCTTATGGTTGCTGATCTAGAAACATAAATTAGTGATGTATTTAGAAAGAAGGAGGAGGACTGGGTAGGCAATGAGAAGGGGAAAAGGATGAGTCGGGAAAGAAAACAAGAATAGAATAACTGGAAAGGAAAGCTTTCAAATCAATGAGGTGTCCCAAATGACAACAGGATAACATTGTCAGAAACTAAAGCAATACTTCTTAGACTCTATTTAGCCAAATGAGTGTCAGCTACACATAAAGCATTGTCTTGAGAGTTTTCCAAAATACGGAGTTTACCCACAGAGAAGCTCCCAAAGGAGTCTAAACAGAAAGATGACCTTTCATGCCTCTGTCCATTTGGTTGGGTGGTGCTCATTGAGCATACATGCCATAGACAATGTCATTGCAGGGTCCAGCCAAACCTGCAGATATTGCTCATCCATTCTAGCACTCTTTCCATCTCATCCTTTATGGCTTTGGCAGCTAATAGTTCCAGAATTTTTATTTACTTTTTTTCGCATTTGGCCTTATGCTGCCATCAGAGCTGAGATTATGTCTTGCTTGCTAAAGCAGGTTGAGTATGTAACCCAGTATTCAGTACGAGGTAGGTACTCAGTAAATATTTAGTTCATTTATCCACATGAAACCTATCTACATATAGCCATTTACTATTACTGCATTTTAAATGCTCATTGTTAAATTAACGGCGATCGTCATATTAGTTTGAACTTTATATATATATATATAGTTAAATGTTGCATATATTTGTATACATTAATGTCAAATATTTTGTTGAATTTGTGTAGTTTCCTAAGCCCAAGATGTACTTAATTAAGCATTGAAAAATAAGGTATATATCATTTCTGGCTACAAACTTAGTGGATTTGTGATCTTGCTGAATAGGAATGAGATTCATGTTATAGACACTTTATTAACAACCAATAGCTTTGTGAAGTTGAAGAGAACTTCCAGGGCTGGTTGGAAGGGGGAAGAAGTTATTTTAATCCTTTACAGAAGCCATTTATAGGCATGTCATATTTTCTGTCATGACGATTATCACTTAATTATAAGATAACATGATTTGCTGTTTAGATATCAGAGATAGAAATGCACAAGCCAGATCAAAGTGGAAATCAATTCTCAAAAGGTCTGGGTACTAATTAATGAGGTTGGTACAGCTATGTGCCTGTCAGCCCAGCCTGAGTGGGTATACCTATTTTAAAAACCATGAAAGGGCTGAGTTCTGGCCTGTAGGTCAGAGGAGATAGGCACTGTAAATCCAGAAGGGGCATCTTGTACAAATGGGAGATTGCACATGTAGAAGCCATTGATGACGATATTGATGTGGCTGTGTAAGGCTGCACTATCCCAACATAGCCACCCAAGGAAAAAGGCATGGAACAGTCCACTCTATTGCATGCAGCATCAGTCTTCCAGGAAAGCAGTGGGTCTTGTGGTTTGAACAAATGCTGCTAGTTAGGGAAGAAGGAATCTCTCTAGAGGTGACTTTTAGCTCATATAGCAGGGAACCGATGAGCAAATGGATGAGTGAATGTCATCATAGGACACATTTCCATTCTCCATGCATTCCTAACTTGCCTTAGAATTGCTGGATTTGGAATGGGAAGAAATACATGAAGCAGTTTCTTACCTGAAAATCTTACTCAGGACATAGCTGAGATAAATCTGGCAGTGCCCTAGTGTTCAATATATTGTGTTCTAGATTGAGTGAACTCTGGCTTTAAGACAGGCTCTATTGCTGATTACTTATATGGGAATTACATTTGCAAGGCTGGGGAGTTTTATTTGCAAAATGAAGATAATAATTGTACCAATTTCATAAGTGCAATTTCTGTAGAGCTTGATGTGTAATACCCACAAATGATGGTGTTTTTTAATTCTTGTTGTGTTAGTGTCCATAGTTAGAACTCTGTAAGAGTGAGATATCATGTCTTTTTAATTTGTTACTTTATTTTCTAGATCCTAACACAGAGTTTATGTCAGACTCCCAACTGAAACAGAGGAACACCCAAGTGAGGATGAGCTCCTGAGAATTTCTTTACAAAGGGACTGATTTAAGAGAGATTGCTGGGCTCTTAGGGTATCTCAAGGCTAATGGAGAAGCCTGCAGTTAGCAATGGTGTTGTCAAGACTCAAGCCCAAAGATAGGTAGAGAGAAAGAAATAGCACATTAAGGGAGATGAGAAGAGCAGGCCACCTTAGAAGGAATAGTGGGTCTCTACCTGGCAACTTGGGATGACCTCTCTTTTAGATCCTTTTTTTTGTCTCTCATCTCCTTCTAGAACCATCACTGGCCAACTTGCAGGGAAAGCTAGATGACAAAACAGCCCATTAGTGTAGTTAATGCAGTTCAGCCTTCAGGGGCAAAGAGCACAGCAAGAATTAGAGGAAAGGATCTGAGGCAATGGCAACTCATGGTACCTTGCAGGTAGCAGACACTCCATCAGAATGTGCAGAATGAAAAACATATTTCACAGATAGTTGGTTTAAACTCTGTTACTTCAAACTAATCTTTCCTTACTATCTGCTGTGTGTTAAGTACTGTGAAGGATGGGACAGTGAATTGAGTCCAGCTCTAATCATCCTTCCATTTTGAAAGTGATTTACATGCAGTATTTAAACTTTTTTTAATTTGATAGAGAAATAGAAAAAGTTCCTGATCATAGAGCAGAACAAAAAGTGGGAGTAGGAACTCAATCCAGGACTCTTTGAGTGACAGTGACCCAAACCCTTGAGCTGTCCTTCTGTCTCTCTAAGATCTACATTAGCAGGAAGCTGGAATTGCAAATAGGAGTCTGAAGTAGACCTCAGGCTCTCAAACGTGGGATGCAGGCATCTTAACTGTTGGACTCAACACCTGCTCCATTTGAGTGTATTTTATAATTAACATGCACATGCATTTTGAAGGAAGTCTTGATTATCCCGGTTTTACAGAGAAGAAACCCTAATCTCTGAGAATCTCAGATTTATTATACAGCTACTAGGAGAGCAAGAGGGGACTCTGGACCCTGACAGCATGCTCCTCATCTCTGTCCTGGCTCCATGGTTTTTGGAGGTCACCTTCTTGGAGGAGCTACAAGGTATCTCCATGGAGTGGATAAAAGCCTATTTAAGGTGATTTTTCCTCCTCCAACTCATAATTGAGTGAATTCAGTGCATGGTATTGCAGATTGCTGTACATTTTTTTTTTCTGTCCCAATATTCCTTTAGGGGATACCCAAGAGCATGACCCAGGAATTTATTAAAATGCAGAATTTGGTGTTCCCCTGAGAGCTAATCTATGCATTTGGACCCCAAGTAAAACCTTCAGGGAGTAGGTATATAGTCAGTCTGACAGAGGACACTGCCTCAGTGAATTCTTGTAAGATCAAACAAAGCTCAGGGACTCTGAGTGTCAGTGGCACAGGGTGCGTGGGCATTGAGCACGTATATTCATGTTGTCAGTAAATGAAATCACCACCAAATAAGAGTAATCTTCACTAAAGAGAACAACCTAAGAAGGCATGCACAAAACTTATATAGCTAAAGTATTTTTCTGTAGAGTTGCTTGTGATGGCTCAATGTGAATTAGATGACGCTTTGATCAGACAAGATGCAACCTAACAACATAAATAGATTTAATGCCTATAACCAGGTGAAATGCTTCTCCCCACATCTAGATGATTTTCAAAGGCAGGATGATAAAGCTGCCTTGCAGCTTCTTATATTAGATGAGCGTAGGCTGGGTTATAAGAATAGATATCCAGTGATGAGCAAAGGCAGAGTCATCAGTAGAAATTTAAGATTCGAGTTTTGTTTTGAAAGACAGACATTTTATTAATGAACTGAATTTGGAGCAGAAACCTGCTAGCTCAAGAAACCAGTTTGTGGTACAGAGTTGATGCAGGGACTGCTGCAGACACTGAGACTCCAAATTCATGTGCTATTTGAAGTGAAACCTAACTTAGTCTATTCAAAGTTGAAGCAGGTACAGTGATTAAATCACCACCTGGGATGCCTGCATCCCAGATACTAGTGCCTGGATGGAGTCCTGGCTGCACTTCTGATACCAGATTCCTGCTTATTTTGACCCAGAGAGACAGCATTTGTACCCTGCGAGAGACAGCATTTGTACCCTGAGTGGCAGCAGGTAATAACACAAGTACTTGGGTCCCTGCCATCCACATAGGAGACCCAGATTGAGTTCCTGGCTCTTGCTTTCAGCACAGCCCAGCACTGGCTGTTGTGGGTATTTGGAGAGTGAACCAGTAGATGGTAGATCTCTGCGTGTCGGTCTCTGTCTCTCTAGATCTACCTACCTTGCAAATAATTTTAAAAATTTGAAGTTCATACATGTCTCTTAAGGGAACTGAGAATTCAGAGAAAACAGAAAGGTTCATAGGAGTATCTTACTCCAGACAGATCGCTTCTGAAATATAATGATAAATTATAAACTGTTTTACCTGCATGTGAGATAATCTACTCAATTTGCTAAAGTTAAAGTGGACTCAGTTATTCTTTGATGATTATCCAAATGAAGTTGACAAAAGAGTATTCCTTACATTGCTGCTGAGTTTTCCTCTTTGTCATCTGAAAACCTATTTCAGGAGAATCCTTCTCTCTGGCTTTTGAAATGCATTAATTCTTTACTCTTTCAACCTAGACAACACTACATTTAATGAATCTGAGTTTATGGTATATTTGATTTTTTAAAGAACTAGCCTTTCCACATCCTCACCCTAAGCTTGTGTTTATTGACTTTATTAAGTTTCATAAAAAGATAATTCAAAGACTGTTACTAAGACAATGGCTTTGACTTTAGAACAAGTTTATGTCTTTAAGGATAGTTTTCAGCAAATGAGCCAACCATATGTTAAATCAAATTTAACATCCATTATGAAACCCTGAATCATACTATATATCTCAGTAATGATAACAAATGATCACTTATCTCATGTTCTTCTCATTTGTACTCCTTCTCATCAATCTTGCTAATATCTCAAAGATTTATTAAATGAACAAGTGTCCAACTGTAACTGTTGATATTAATAACTTCTTTTTATATTTTCTCTAGCTGATTTTTTTCATGCTTGCTTAAGCCCACTTTAATATAGGCTTTGAAAGTAATAGTTTTCCTTATTCTGAAATGATAATTAACAGAAAACTAGGAAGTTAGCAATCATTGTTTTAATGAATCTGTGCAATTATACCAGGCCATAATAAGGCAGAGGATTTGCTATGTGCTCAACACTTGGAAGCGAAAATCTTTTTTTCACTAGAGTTAAACAGTCGATTTTAAAACTCTGGAAACATTTCAGATCCCTTACGACTTAAAATTGCTACTTGTGCCATAAAAGTTTAAATCACTTGAGTAAATTTGTAATTTAATCTTTAAAATTTAACTAACATTTATTCTTCCTTTCTAAGTGCTTTCTGTTGGGATAAATTGTAAGAAGTTGCCTCTTTATTCTTCTATTTTATTGTAGGTCTTTAACTCAACAGTTTCCAAACCAATAACTTCTTGCAAGCCTGTTTCTGGAAGAGATTTTGCCATATTCTCCCTTCTCTGGGGCTCTGAATATGTGGCCCTGCTTCTTTCCTGTCCCATATTCCATGTTTTCAGACACAGTGGCTTTTGTATTTTAAAACCATCTTGATGATGTTTCATCTCCTCTGTTCTTGTGGCAGACCCTCGTAATCTAACCCCTTGATTTCTATGCCAGCCTCCTGGTTGAGTTCCAAGACAGTCATATTTCTTCTTGGAGCCAACCTGTGCTCCTGGCCATACAGCTTCTGCTCAGTCTCCTTCCTTTCTAAATCTGCTTTATGGACTCAGAAGGATCCTGAGGGCAGGACTTCAGAAACTCACTCATTCTGTATTCACAACTCCTGCACAGACCATCCAATCTCATCTCATGGTGTGGTTGTAAACCAGATTTCTTTGTTCATGGTGACCATCTCATAAATACACTGCATTGTTTTTGATAGGATAATAATAAAAGCAGCCATTTACTGAGTTTTTCTACATGTTGGATAGTCTTTGTATGTGACCTATAATACTTGTACCAGTGCTAGCAGGCAGTAATTATTCTTGTTTGGAGAGAATGTGCCTTTCTACAGTAATTAGCCATACAATTCAGTGGACATTTTGCTGCTTTGTAATACCTCTTTGATTATCTCCAAGCATCAAATTGTTTTTTAGTTGCAGTTTGAAACAACAACAGAAAGCTTTGTTGTGCATTTCTATCATTTCAACCCTGAATATGTAAAGTGCTTTGAGCACTACTCATATATCTCACAAATGGGTAGGAAAGCGATTTGTAGGGCACAGGCATGTTAAATGATTTTTGGCTTAAGTAAACTGTAAACATTTTTAAGTAGATTATTTTTTGATTGACCTAGATAACAAAAACTGAAGGAATTTTAATTTCAGGAGTATTGGGAAGGGTACTTGTGAAAGATATCTTGTGGAATCTCAAAATCAGAAGCATTAGGTTTCAGCAGGGGAGGTTTGGAGAGGGACTGAATTTACAGGATCACATGTTTTATTTCACAGTTGCGGGACTCAGGCTAAGAGACAGCATTGTCACTTCAGGTGCAGGGCTAATATGTTTCACTCTCAAGGGACGTAACCCAGATGAAAGGAAGCTGTGAGATGAACTCTTTGACGCCATCAGTTGGCTGGCAGGTATGGTGTGACATGGAGGGTGAAATGGCATCTGGGCCAGTTAGGGTTTCGCTGGCTCTTGCTGACATTCCTGATGTCTTCCTCGTGTCCCCTCCATCTCAGTCATCTGTTTCTCACTCCGTATAGTGGACATAAAGCTTGCCCTCAGGAGCTCTGTGGGATATAATAAAAAGAATGCATGTAAAGTGCTTAGAATATTGCTAGGTAAATACCAGAGATTCAAACTACTGTTATTATTTTTTAAATTTTTATTTATTTGAGGCATAGAGTGAGAAAGAGATAAGAAAGAAAGGGTGTACTCTTTTTTTGGTGTTAGGGGCCCAGCTTCTTAAGTCATAACCTGCTGCCTCTCAGGTGCACATTAGCAAGAAGGGGGAATTGGGAGCAGAGCTGAGACCTGCCCCCGGGCACTCTGATATGGGGTGTGGGCATTACAGAGCAGTGTCTTAAGTACTGTGCTAATTGCCCATGCCTTATTATTTTTTAATTATAAAAATATATGTTAGCATACATTATTATATATTATCATAGTTATACTAGCAATTATATAAAGTTCCCATTATTATATTTTAATAGCATTAATATAGAGCAGAGAATTACCACTAACAATAATGTTAGGCATCAGGTTTTTACCTTATTACAAAATTGATTGCTAAAGATAGTCAGCCATTATAGGGATAGTTTAAAATCACCCACTTCTTAAGAGTTTTGTGCAGTGTAGCTATGATCAATGATTTAAAAAAATGTAAGTGAAACCAGAAAAAAAGTTTTCTTGGTTATTTAGTTATTTTTTGAGGGTTTCAGGAGGTCAGGCAGACAATGAAACCCTTGTTACACTAGGCTTTGGGGAAGCAAGTCTCTTAAAACTCATTAAACCTAATATACATTTTTTTTTTTTTGATAGGCAGAGTTAGACAGTGAGAGAGAGAGACAGAGAGAAAGGTCTTCCTTCTGTTGGTTCACCCCCAAATGGCTGCTATGGCTGTCACTGCGCCGATCCGAAGCCAGGAGCCAGGTGCTTCCTCCTGGTCTCCCATGCAGGTGCAGGGCCCAAGGACCTGGGCCATTCTCCACTGCCTTCCCAGGCCACAGCAGAGAGCTGGACTGGAAGAGGAGCAACCGGGACAGAATCCGGCACCCCAGCCGAGACTAGAATTCAGGGTACTGGCGCCTCAGGCGGAGGATTAGCCTAGTGAGCCATGGCGCCGGCCAAACCTAATATGCATTTAAAGTCAAAATTTGGGAACTCCTGTGTGAAGAATGACACAATATAAAACTTGTTCACTGCTCTGTGAACAAATGGTAAACCGTCATGTAGGTGAGATATAATTAGAGCAAGAATTAGGCGCTTCAGATATTTAAAAAAGCAGAAATCATCACCACTCCTATTCTGATCCTATAGAAGACAGAATGAGTACTTTTCTTGAAATTCTATATTTACCAAACCTTCAATTAGTGTTGAAGATGATAGTCTGATAAAGGTTATTCATACACTTTCCTTAAAACCCGCTGTTTAGACTACTTCTCATTTGCTCTACAATTAAACTTAAACTTTCAACCCTATAGTAAATTTTTATAATGCAGCCATGGCTACTGAAATACTCTTAATCAAACAGGAAATTACTTTGCTGGGTTCGGCCAAGATGTAGGGGGAGGATTATATATCATCAGCATAATATTACCTAAAATTAATCGCTCCGTGGTGGAACCTGGTCAAAATATGCAAAATATGCAAAGCTAGGAGTTTCAGTTCAGTAAAGTTTTATTTATGGTAGATGTAACCTGTGCAACCTAGATGTCAGAGTCAGTTCTGGCTTTGTTAGAGATTTTCTGCTCATCAAGTCCCTACTATGTGCAGGCACATTGCTGAGTTCTGTGAGGAATAAGTGTAAGGCTCAGTTTGTACTGTCAGGGCACAGAAGAAAGGACCACAAGAGGCAGGACTTGGTGTGCTCCATGCTGCTGGGCCCCAGGTGGAAACAGGGAGGTGGGAGATACTCATTTTGATGGGAGGACTGGCATTATGTGATGAAAAGTGTGACCTTTGAGTGAGGACTCGAAAGTTTCCATTTATTAGAAATGAGGCCAAAATGCCTTGAGCCTCAGAAATGGAGATTGAACTGATAGAACCAGAGTAGAAGCAACTGTTGACCAAGACACTGGAAAGGAAAGGTGACGGGTTTTGCAGGATGCTCTGTCATTTTGGGGACTTTGGACTCGATGCTGAAAGCTCTGAGGACCACCAGAAACTTTAGAAAAGGAAATAAGGGGATTGCATGTTTGCTGAAGGTCAGTGTGGTTTCTTTGCAATGTGTTTGATTAGTGCAGCAGAGGGTAGGGATGGATCAGTAGGGCTTGTGAGACTGGGAAGGAGGAATAAGATTGAAGAAGTAGAAATCGAGTCACCAGGACTCAATGAGTTGCTGAAAACAAGGGGCAAATCTACACAAAAAATGATTTCCAGGTTTCCTTACTAGAGACATCACTAGGATGCCATTCACACTTAATTAATGACCTTATCTCAGATAAAGGACACATGTAATACATACACACATACCTCCGGTTTCCCTCATGTTATAATGTTATCAATTGCTAGCATACCATTGCTTTTGTAATATTTTGGAAAAAAAAAAGCTGCTATGCCAATTATAGAGAGCATTCCCCTCCTACTTGAAGTTTCACTTGCCTTGGTTTTACCTACTGTATTTGGCTTTTTGTCAGATGAGTGTGAAATTAATAAATGGAAGATTCCTGAAGTAAATAATTTGTAAGTTTTAAGTAACTTCTATTGTACATTGTTGAATTGTTCTGTTTTGTTACTCATTACTGTTAATCTCTTACTGTACCTAGTTTATAAATTCTACTTTGTCATATATGTGTTTGTATTTGTACAGTTTGAAATTATGTGTGCTTCAGATAGCCATTTGGAAGTGTTTTGTAGGTAAGGAGGGGACTGCTGTACATCAGTCATAAGAACATCTGCATTTATTGATGTTAAAAACATCAAACTCAGCATCTTACAATTGAGGAAATGAGAATATTACCCTGCATTTTTTAACATTTGTTGCACAGTCAAGTGACTGTAGCAGGTACATCCTTTCTAGTATGAGAATTTACTTCTTACAACTTTTTGCTTATTAATTCCCTATGTGACAAAGAGCAGGTCATTTCACCCCAGGGTGTACCAAAGATTCTGAGGTGCACCACAGGAATCCCTGGATCTTGTTGCAAATACCTTACAGCATCTACCCTTCGAGAGCATGTTATTCAAATTAAAAGATGACCAGAATGCTGCCAATATTTAAATGTTCAAAGTTTAATTTAAAAAATAGAAAGAAATAATCATACCTGGCAACACATTTGTTTTTGTTCCAAGATAGAAGAGAGTCACATCCTGGTCTTATCTTGACCTCTTGAATCATTAGCATTTTAGAGGAGTGGAGTTCACAGTCCTCTCTTTTTGACAAGGTGCACAGGTGAATCTACACTTGGTAAAGCCAGTGTTCATGCTCACTGGCGCTTCCGAGCCTCCCTGGGGTCCCAAGGCTCCAGAGCTGTGACCTTGTAGTTGGTCATCTTTCCTCCTTTGTGAGTGGTCTGAAAGTGGCTCCCTACAAGCTTTTGTTTGTCTTCGCAAGTGTTCCCTGCAGTCCCGCAACTTCTCAGCCCACATCTTACCTCTGCAGCCAACTTTTTAATGGAATTGGCTTGTCGGAATTCTCTGAGTGCGTTTTGTCTGGATCCTCAGCATTGGCGAACTGCTGGCTCCTCACCTTTAGCGTTGTTACACATTTAATAATAATAATTAAAAAACCAAGCACAACCTAGCTGTAATTTACAATTTTCCCAATTAACCAGAGCATGCTACTGAATTCTTAAGAACATAAAAATGTAATTATGTAGGTTATAAACAGTGTCTTTTATTTTTTGCAGAGAGGAAATAATGGACTTTGGGTCTGTCTGGATTTAATGTTGACATTATTGGCTGAGAATATTAATCACCAAGCCTTCCCTAAAAAAAAAAAAAAAAAAAAAAAAAAAGGAAATTCAAAATCTCTTTCCTATACAGAATGATATTTTAAATTTCTAATGGGAAAAGGCAACTTGAACTTCCACAATCTCTTTCTAGAAGTTTATGCCATTTCCTAACCCCTTCTATTATTTACCTAATGCCATTCTCCCCAAATACAGATGTTTTAAATGTCTCTGGCCTCAGGGGCTCTCAGGCCTGTGAAGAAATAATCATTCCCTTCTGGACTTGAAACCCGACTGCTAGAAATCTTATCATCCATTTAGTCCAAAGCATATTAAAATTTAGCAATTAATTATCTCTAGTTCTAATCCAGTAAGCCTGTGCAATTAACATCTGGGATTCAGTTCATCTTTCTGCTGACTTTCTAATTTAAGCATTGGGACATAGTGGATCTCCCTAGAAGATGTCTATAAAAAAAATGATTGCCTGTATTTAAATCTTCATAATTTTTTTTGTTTTAACCCATGATGCATTTTCGTGCAATATTTTCATCACATTTTTGGTAACAATTTTCCTGGATTGGCGATTATTAGCAGTAGAAAATTAAACAAAAAAAGAAGAAAAGTTTAGTTGAATTCCTTCATTTTTTGATTTCTGAAAATGGCTCACATGTAAGAATGACCTGTAACAGGAAGAGGTTTTCGGGTGACTTAACCAACAGGGCTTTGCAGCGCGTGTGGTTTCAGTTCTCGTCCTTCCTCTTTGTTGAATCTGCCCTACCTGCTTGCCTAATCCATGACATTTAACTTGGAGGCACTTTTCTTGTTATCCTTCAATAATAGGTGGACTTAAATACATAAGCATGAATGCTAGGAGAACTTCATCTGGGGGCTTTAATTCATAGTGTGTGGTGATGATTGAGAGGATCCTTCCCTCATGTTGTCTGTGAGGTGCTTGAGTAAGCGGATTTTCTCCCTCCTCGGTAAATACAATCTCTGTAAGGCTTGAAAAGCAGAGAACTACATGCTAGATGGCAAAGCAAGAGAAGAGAGGCACTGAGGATAAGGCCTTAGGATTTTTAGATGAGGCTGGGACTCCAGTCTAAACGATGTGGCCACTATTGAGAATGCTCTGTTCCCATGGTGGGGGAGATGGGGCTCCGGCTTTTTCATGAAAAGCTTATATGCCACCTTCTCTGGGAAGTGTTCCTGGCTTTGAACTACAGTGTAGCTTTCACACCTTTCCGTGTCTGTGTCTACTTTATTTACATAAAGCCTTAAACGAGCATGAGACTCCTTTTCCAGAAGATCTCATGCCCGGAGTATTTTTTATGTCTACAGCTTCTTTTTCTTTATCGTAGCTCCATATCTTAATAAACTGGACCACAGTGAATCCTAGCAGATTTACTCTAGAATGAGTGTATATGTATGATTATCACATTTGCTAATTATATTTCAATTTATCAAAAGAAACATTCAGAAAAATAAAAAAGAGAAAGCAAGTCAGCATTCATTCTTTTTGCTTGATATAATCATTATTAACATTTGAGTGACTATCCAGTACTCTTTGCCATTCATTTCTAAATACAAATTTACATGTGTGTGTATATATATATATGTATATTTGTATGTATGTCTTTTGCATTTTTATAAAATTTATATATACATATATGTAAGTTTGCATATTTTTGTTCTGCTATTTGAACTTAGCTTTATCAATATTTTCTCACATTATTAAGCATTAACAACCTGATTTCTTAACACCTTTCAAATTTTAGCTTTTATATGTCAGAATTTGTTCCTTTTTTTATTTTTATTTTTTTTGACAGGTAGAGTGGACAGTGAGAGAGACAGACAGAGAGAAAGGCCTTCCTTTTTATATTGGATCACCCCTCAATGGCCTCTGCGGCTGGCGCATTGCCCTGATCCGAAGCCAGGAGCCAGGTGCTTCTCCTGGTCTCCCATGCAGGTGCAGGGCCCAAGCACTTGGGCCATCCTCCACTGCACTCCCGGGCCACAGCAGAGAGCTGGCCTGGAAGAGGGGCAACCGGGACAGAATCTGGCACCCCGACCAGGACTAGAACCCGATGTGCCGGCGCCGCAGGTGGAGGATTAGCCTATTGAGCCACAGCGCTGGACTGTTTTTTTTTTTTTTTTTTTACAGTTTTGTTGTTATAACATGAAACTGGCTGATGTCTTACTGCTACCTTTTGTCTCAATCCTTGATAATTACATTGGAATACCTTTTTAGAAGGGTATGAATAAATATTTTTATTTGCATATTAGTTTGCCCTGACTA
This sequence comes from Oryctolagus cuniculus, assembly GCF_051225735.1. Classification (NCBI taxonomy): domain Eukaryota; kingdom Metazoa; phylum Chordata; class Mammalia; order Lagomorpha; family Leporidae; genus Oryctolagus; species Oryctolagus cuniculus. The sequence continues at coordinate 91,171,545 of NC_142876.1, forward strand.
GTGGTGTAGACGTGTGTCTTTTTCTTTTATAACTTCAGCAGATCTCAGTATTATTATTGCAAAAAATCATTTGCCTCTTTTTAAAATAAAAATGCTGTCTCACTGCTTAAAATGGTAAGTAATTGAATATGCTATGTTGAATATTTTTCGTATTGTACTTGTCCACTTATATCTCTTATTTTGCAAACTGTTCATGCTTATAATTTAGTTTTCTAATGAGAAATTTACATCTTATCAATGTGTAGTAGCTTTTTATCTCAGAATCCATGCTATGTTTTTCAAATACATTTTTCCTGTGCTATTTTTTTCACTGCATTTTAAAAGAATTTTTTATAGCAGCATATGACTTTTTTTCTTTGTCACTTTGTTTTGATGTTTGTATATTTAAGTATGTCTTACTAGCCAGATAGATTTTCTTCTAGTTACATTAGGATTCCATTTTCTGCTCTCATTCCGTTGATCATTGTGTGATTTATTTTAATATTTGACGTAAGGAAGAAATGTAACTGATTTTCCCTGAGTAATTAGCCATGGTGTCTGCCATTATTTGTGGAACTGCTCATTCTTCCTTAGAATTTGCCTTGTCACCCATTGTCACATAGTGACTGGTATGAACCCATGCTCTTCAGCTTTCTGTGGAGTTACATCCCAATAAATCCATCACAAGTGGGAAATGTCAAGTTGAAAATGTGTTGAACACACCTTGCCGTCCAATGGCTTAGCAGTACCGTGCCCTGAAGGGTATCAATGGTCCCCCTCCGCATCACATGGCTTGCTGAGTGCAGCAGCTCACAGCTGCTACCCAGCATGGCAGGAGAACCTGGTACCACTTATCACATAGCACTTGCCCAGGGAAAGATCAGAGTCCCAAATTCACAGTATGGTTTTCTAAAGACGTATTGTTTTCACACCATTGTGAGGTCAGAAGAATCCCAAGTGAACTATGGAAAGTTGGGGACCACCTGTATACTGTGATTGCTTTCTGGCCTTCTCTTCTGCTCATGGATCTGGATATACTGGCATTAGTATGCATCCCATTCTCAGAGTTTCTCTTTGACTTTTTTGTTTTATTATGATTTTTTTTTTTTTTTCAATTTGAGAGGCAGAGCAAGAGGGAGCGAGTGAGAGAAACAAAGAAAGGCAAGCAAGCTGCACTTCCATATGCTGTTTCACTTTCCAAATACCAGTGATGGCCTTGGCAGGATCAAAGTGGAACCAGGAACTGGGAATACAATCTATGTATCCCCTGAGCATGGCAGGAACCCAACTCCTTGAGCCATGATGGCTGTTGCCATGATCTATATTGGTGGAGAGGTCCCGGAGCCAGGAACCCAGCACTCTCATGGGAGATGTGATCTTCATAACCCCAAGGATGAGGGCCTTTTCCCCCTTTGATTTGAAAGCCATGGTCTTTTTCTGTAAGTTTAGCACAGTTATGCAAGATTTTTTTTTTTTCACTTATTTTAGGGACAGCATCAACATGTATTAGTGTGTGTGTTTGTAAGCATCTTCTAGCAGTAGAGTTCCCTAGTGCCTTGGGTTCTAATGTATGCAAAGCCAGCAGAAATAATGACTGGTGCATAGTAGGACAAAACACTGAGTCCCAAAAGAGGAAACCAATTAATAATTAGCTGTGTTTTGCCACAGATTCTCTCAACAATTCTTCCCTTTTTATTATTGTTTAAACATAAATTGGCAAAAATGAGAAGAGCCTAAAAACTTTAGTGGTTTTACTTTCCACTGTTGCAGTTATCCATGGTTAACCATAGTCTAAAAATATAAAATTGAAAATTTCAGAAATAAATCATGTGTTAGCGAACTCTTATTAAAGGATAGGGATGTTATTAGACCTGTCTTATTTTGTTGTCTGTTGTTATTAATCTCTTACTGTGCCTACTTTGTAAATTACCCTTAATCATGAATCTAGTTTATAAATTAAGTCATAGGCATGTATATATATTGAAAAGACCATAGTACATACAGGGTTATGTGCTACTTGTAATTTTAAAAATCTGTCGGGAGTCTTAGAATACATCCTCATGGATAAGGGAGGATGGATACATTACATGGATTAAAGCCTGGGTATCATGGTTTATACACTACTGATAAGTTCAGCATCACCTAATATATAACTCATCTTGTTACAAGTGTTCTGGATTCCGATGTGAACAAGAGAAGATCCTTACCTCCATGAAACTTCTCTTGTGATCAGAAAAAGAGATCTATACAAGCCAAGAAATAAGTGGACAAGATAACTTCTGATCATGTTTTGTGCCATGAAGATTTATCAGTGAGTTACCTGGACATAGAATTCATGAAACAGGAGGAGAGGCTGCCTTGGGTTAAGCTGTCGGGAAAGGGTGTTTTAATTAGATGGTACCTCACCAGTGGCATTGTAGGGCAAGACTGCTAGTTTTATCTAACCCTATAAGCCCATAGCATTACCAGGCCACTGGTATTCCGCCTTGAGTTGGCAGCAGCTTAACCGTCCCAAGAAAACTGAAGGAAGTCCTTCTATACATAGCCAGGGAAGAGACTGGTCATTTTTTTTTTCCTTGCTGAAAAGTATCAAAGGCTCCAGAAACCTTGATTTCTACTGGTTTCCATCATGCTCCTATGTAGGGACTTACCCTTGGAAGCTGGTATTTCTGTGTACCTTCATGGGTTTCCTCAATTTCCATTTTTATAATCTTTCAAATTAGAGTTGTTGGGAAGTTAAAAGCCGTGTTTCTCAGATTCTCTTTTAGCTAGGTTCTGGGTCAAGAAAAGGCTTCTCCAATTAGATGGGTTTCTGTGATGTTTCAAAGGTGGAAATAAAGTGGAGGCCTTGTTTCTGTCCTCCTTTTTGTTGTTTCTGCTGGCAAACAAGGCCATGTGGGAATGTCAGGGTAGCCTGTGGTTATGTTAATGTGTCTGTTCAACACTCTGAGTTTCTGGTTGTGGTGTTTTTTGTTTGTTTGTTTAATTTTAATTTTATTTTTAATTTATTTGAGAGGTACAGAGTCTCTTTGCTCTTTGGGTTCACTTCCAAAATGCCCTGTGACAGTGATAGCCAGGATTGGCTGAGGCTGAAACTGGGAGGTGGGCACTTCGCTCGTGGGTTCCCTTGTGGGTGACAGAAACCCAGCTACCTGAGGCATCACTGCTGCCTCCCAGGATCTGCATTCGCGAGAAGCTAGAGTCAGGAGCTGGGCCTGAGTATGGAACTAAGGCGCTCTGATGGGGGACACAGGCATGTTAACCGGCATCTGAACCCCAAGTCCAAAACGCTCCTGCCGCTGTCTGAGTTGTAAGGGAGCCTGATCAGTGGTGGCAGCTCTCAGCTCTGGCTCCATGAACTCTGGACTGCAGTGACAGGTGGGCATTCTACACTTTGCTGTGTGTACATAGGCAGTTGTCACAGTGGCAATTTCTCCATTTTATTGCAGCTTTGAAAAGGGAGCAGAATCCTTGTAATTTCCCCGTGGTCATTGGAGTAGTGTCCCCGCAGTCATCCCTGATCCCTGGAGGCTCAGCCCAGCGCTCATTCCTTTAGCTTTCTGGTGGGTTTTGAAGTTCTACCTTCCCCACATTAAATCCCACCTTCTTAAAGGTTATAGAATGGGTTCTGGTTGTCACAGTTGAACTCAACTGGTGCAATGATGCTTCTATAGAAATAAGAGAAAGAACTAACCCCATACTGGATGCCATCACCGAGCCCCTTTTGTCATTCTCTGAGACAATCATTTCCCTTATTGTTCTATGAAATTTTCCTTAGGAATTTCCATTCTTCCAACTGAACACAGTTTTGTGAGGTGCAGATATTACAGACAAGAAAGAAGAAACTTAATCAACTTTGGGAATGATGTTTATGGCTCCCAGTTGGTTGATGCTTAATTTAGATACAAAGCTGAGGTAAGGCAAGAGGTAGCCTAGAGGTAAAGCCCAGAAAGGGGCTGCTTTTGGTGCCGGCACTGTGACATAGTAGGCTAAGACTTCGCCTGCAGCACTGGCATCCCATATGGGCGCCAATTCATGTCCTGGCTGCTCTTCTTCTGATCCAGCTCTCTGCTATGGCCTGGGAAAACAGTAAAAGATGGCCCAAGTGCTTGGGCCCCTGCCCCCTTGTGGGAGAACAGGAAGAAGCTCCTGGCTTCGGCTGTTGCAACCACTTAAGAGAATGAACCAGTGGATGAAAAATTTTTCTCTCTGTCTCTCTTCTTTCTGTCGATAACTCTAACTCTAAAATATAAAAATAAATACATAATAAATAGAAAGGGGCTGCTTATTTGATGTCTTCCTTAGATAGTTTTGTTCTGGAAATGGAGACCTGTAAATTATATTTTGGGGATTGAGAGCCCCGACAGGGCTCAAAGAGACCCCATGCTAGGCTAGGTTCAGGTTCTTGTCTTCCTGCATGTAAGCATACAACCCACAGTTGCAGATGGAGGCGAACAGAAAAGCAGTATTTATTGGAAGACGAAAGTATAGTCTATGCTCAGGCATGAGTGGCAGCAACCTCAATAGAGAGAATTGTCCCTCCCAGCCTGGGATGGTCCTTTTTTCAGAATGAAGGGTGGAGCTGCGGTGCCTGTGTAATCTCAAAGAAGAGGTCTTGGCACCTGATGTCTGATGTGAGGTGAGGCTTAGCTGCTGGATGAGGAATGGATGGAGTCTTCAGCCCACATGGGCAGGGTGGGATTAGGGTGGTGGGAATGGCTTGGGTGTTGCCACTCCTTGGCTCCTTGTCCCTCCCAGACTCCCTGCCTACCCCACATCAGTTTGACAGCATTTTGCCTTTTTTTTGTGGATCAGTGTTCTCTTGCTTTTTGGACAGAAGCCCTAAGCTTTAAAATATTTAAGGACAACTATTATTAGCAGTTGAAATATTTGTTTGTGTAAAATGTAATCTAAATGAGAAGTATTTCTCAAGACCACCTTCTACCCGCCCCCCCCCCCCAAAAAAAAAAAACAAACCTAGCTTGTGCTAGCATTACCTTTCTAAGGGGTCAGTAGACCTCTGATATGCATTCACGGTTTCAGAACAGTGTCTCCACCAGCTTTTATTACTTCAGTCTAACTGCACTCTGGGGGAAGGAATATATGTTGACCTATCAGGGGGCCATTTTTAACTTGAACTACATTTTGTTGCTACTTATTCTAAATTTAGGTTCAGTCTTTAACCTTATTTACATGCCTTTGTAAGTGAATTGTCCTCAGACTGATCTGAGGACACAGACTATTTAAAACACAGACTATTTAAAAGACTGGAAAAATCAATATGCAGTGACAGTAGTAGAGAAACAGTTTATGTGGTTGTTTTTTTTCTATCCATTTCGTCTATCAGACTACTCTTTAGTGTGCCCACAGGTAGCATAAAACTTTGTTGTGACAGTTCTAACAATGTGGATGTGTCAGTTATCTCTGACCCACATGGTTTAGGATACTCATTTTGGGCAATTTTCCTTGTCTTTGATGATTGATCTGTGAGCAGGCAGAGTAGAGAAACATTTAGCAGAGATTACATGAGGTAGCTTGTAATGTATATTGGTTGGGGGATTTGGGTGAAATACATTTAGATTTTGAAAATTCCACAAATCTTAAAAACAATCATAAAGTCCTAAAGTGGGTAGAAATTTTGAGTTGTTTTTATGTCAAGCTTTCTTACTTAGGTGGCAACAATCCAGTCTTAATCTCAGTGTAATTGAGGTAAATGAATAGTTAAAATAAAATGAACAAATAATATGTAAGAAATGGTGGCCAGAGCCTCGGCTCAATAGGCTAATCCTCCGCCTGCGGTGCCAGCACACCAGGTTCTAGTCCCAGTCAGGGCGCCGGATTCTGTCCCGGTTGCCCCTCTTCGAGTCCAGCTCTCTGCTGTGGCCCAGGAGTGCAATGTAGGATGGTCCAAGTCCTTGGGCCCTGAACCTGCATGGGAGACCAGGAGAAGTACCTGGCTCCTGGCTTCGGATCAGCAAGGTGCGCCAGCCACAGCGCAGCGGCCATTGGAGGGTGAACCAACAGTAAAGGAAGACCTTTCTCTCTGTCTGTCTCTCTCTCTCACTGTCCACTCTGCCTGTCAAAAAAAAAAAAAAATGCTTATCTCTATCTAACAGAATCATGGTAAGATAAGCACATCTATGAAGTAGCATTTATATGTCTATTTTACAGATCAAGAAACAGGCTCAGAGAGGTGAAATAACTTTGATAAGAATACTTAGCTACCAAAGCCAAAACAGTTTGAACACAAGTCATCTTGGCTCTGAAGCAGACTTTTTAACATAATTCAATCACACTCAATGGTCTTTCTCATGATCTTTGAAGTCTTCCAGCAATAAGGCACTGTCACTTCCTTTAGGCACTGCTTTGAGTCATTTTGTCATAATGACAAGGTAGCATGAGTGTTATGTACAGCTGCAAGAGATATAGGACATACTTATTTTTTCTTTGTGTTCCAGGGAAGAAGTTTGTGGGGTGTCAGGTGAATCAGGAGGTTGTGATTTATTCTGTTCATGTACCCTTTTCTCACCCTTACCCCCAGCACACACACATACCTTTTGAGATTGACACTGCGTGTTAGTATATTGTGTGCTCGGAAAAATGTTGATGTTTTACATGGCATTTTCCAAATCCATTTGACCACAAGCTGGTATTCTTGTTCTGCGGAGGTCACCCAATTCCCACATTTCATAGGAGATGCCATAAAGGATAGAATGATAAAAAAGGGTGTTTTGGGAGACAGGTATTTTTTTACCCTGTGTAACCTTAACATTGGACTGATTTTGGCTTAATTGGGTTTTGTGAATCATTGAGTATATGTGATCAAAGCCCAAAATGAAATGTTCTTTAACATTTCCAGTAGGTTTTCCAGAAGGAACTATCAAAGCAGTCAAGTGAAAATGCAAATGTGTGCAATTATTACCTTATTTAAAGAAAAAGAGGAAGCTTAGGAAATATGTCATGCATTTATTTCTGACTACTGCTGTGGGTTAGAGGAGGAGGAGGAACTGGTTGTCAAGACTAGTTTTTTGGGGCAGGCTCTTAGGGCAGCAGTTGAGATGGTGTTTGTGATGGCTGCAGCCCATGTCCTACTGCCTGCATTTGAGTCCTGACTCTGCTTCTGATTCTAGCTTCTTGCTGATGTGCAGCCTGAGAGCCAGGAGGTGATGGCTCAAGTAGTTGAATCCCTGACACCTCATGGCAGGCCCATATTAAGTTTTGGCTGGCTCAGCTTGGCTGTAGTGGGTGTTTGGAGTGTGAACCAGTACAAGGAAAATCTCTCTTCCTGAGTGTCTGTAGGTTGGTCTCTGTCTCTCTCTCTGTCTGTCTTTTGTTGTTTTGTTTTGATAAAGATTTGTTGATTTTTTAAAGAGAGAGAGACAAAGAATTTTCATCCTCTGGTTACTCTCCAGATGGCCATAATGGCATGAGCTGGGGAAAGCCAAAGCCAGGACGTGAGTGCTCTATCCTTGGGTGGCAGGGGCCCAAACACTTGGGCCATCTTCTTTTGCTTTTTTCAGGCCATTAGCAGTGACCTGGATTGGAAGTGGAATAGCCAAGTCATGAACTGGAGCCCATATGGCATACTGGCAATGTAGGTGGCAAATTTTACATGCTATACCACAACACTGGCCCTTACCTTTTAAATAAACAAAATAAACACATAAATAAATGAGATTTTTATGTGTCTTATTGATTGATTGAAAGGCAGAGTTACAGGGTCATAGGAGGAGAAAGAGAGACAATGAGCAAGAGCAAGCATGAGTTTCCATCTGCTGGTTCACTCCCCAAATGGCCACAATAGCCAGGAATGGGCCAGGCCAAAGCCAGGAATCAGGAGCTTGGGTTAGGCCTAAGGATTTGGGCCATCTTCTGCTGCTTTCCCAGGCACATTAGCAAAGAGTTGGATCGAAAGTGTAGCAGCCAGGACTAGAACCAGCCCCAAAATGGGAAACTGCATTGCAGGTAGCTGCTGAACCTGTTATGACACAACACTGGCACCATAAATGAAATTTTAAAAAGAAGATCTTTACCTTTAGAAAGGTCAGATTTATGGAGGAAACCAGCAGACTGAGCTGAGAACAAGGCCTCCAGGCCCTTGAGTTCCATTTTTACCTTTTCTTCTTACTCAAACCAAGTATCACAGGGTACTTATACACAGACAAGCCATTTTCTGCCATAATTAAGAAAATCAATAACCACTTCCCTGTGTTATTCTTATAATGTCTGTTCAGCCCCTTTCTCTTTTTTGCTTTGCTAGACCTCCTAGGATTTGAAGGCATTTGGAATAAGAATACCAAGGATTGAAATTCTGCCCAGTATTTGGCTCCAGAAATATCTCTGATTATTGTCCTTTTAAAAATAAGGCAGAGATGCCTTTTTTTTTCATGCCATAAGACTCACTTATAGAATAGATACAGGGACATATTTCACTTTTAGCATTGTATTTTATGGAGTCTCATACCCTTACAGATGCATGAAGCAACACAAGAAATTCAAATGCAGACTCCGTTGTCAAATCTCTATTGTGAATGACAGAAACCAAAGACATAGTATTTTTTCCTAGACTCTTATGCTGAATTTAGGAAATCAGACCCATTTTAATAAATTCTGAAGTAGAAGAAGACAAGACTTCCTGGTTTCAACAGGTTTTTTCACTTTTTCTCTTCATTCTTTCCCTCTCTTCTACTGCATTTAGAGTGAAATTAACATTCTGAGCCTTTTTTTTTAAAAAGATTTATATATATATTTTTTTGAAATTCAGAGCAACACAGCGAGAGAAGGAGAGGCACAGAGAGAGAGAAAGAGAGGTTTTCCATCTGCTGGTTCACTCCTCAGTTGGCCGCATTAGCCAGAGCTGCTCTGGTCCAGAGCCAAGAGCCAGGAGTTTCTTCAGAGTCTCCCACACAGGTGCAGGGTCCCAAGGACTTGGGCCATCTTCCACTGCATTCCCAGGCCATAGCAGAGAGCTGGATTGGAAATGGATTAGCTGGAACTCCAACTGGTGCCCGTAAGGGATGCCAGCATGGGAGGTGGTGGCTTTATCGGCTACACCACAGTGCTGGCCCCAAGGCTTTTTCATGTTGTTGTTGTTGTTGTTTTTCCATTGAGGAATCTTTTATTTGGGAACACAGAAACCAACTTTGGTTATCTTTAGTGAAAAGCAGAAGTACTAAGTTGACAATGAAAGCTCATGGTGTCTATGAGTGGCTAGAAGATAAATTGCAGCAAACAGAATGAACCACAACAGGTTTGAGGTCCAAGAATGACGGAGTGCTACATCCAGTGGTAGCACAAGCAGCTCGACTAAAAGACAGCTGTGCACAGGGCATGGAAGGAAATGCGGGGGCCCTGGCCTGTAGCAGGAGATGGACACTTCAGATCCAACCAGGAGTCCACCAGAGACCAATTATGTCAAAATAGGACAGAGGGCTGGGCACTGGGTAGGCAGAAAATCAAAACAAAATGAATTCATTGAAAAACCACACAATGACCCCCTGGATCGAGTTATATTCCTGTAACTGACTTCTTAACTAGCCAAGGCGCAACTTTTTTTTTTGTCATTTTCAATTAATTTAATACACAGAAGACCAATTCTATATTAAGATTTCAACAATTTACACATACACAAAATATTAAAAACTGTTTGAGAGCAAGTATTATCATTAATTCTCATAGTATAACTCATTGAGGACAGAAGTACTGCATAGGGAGTAAGTACACAGTGACTCCTGTTGCTAATTTAACAATTAACACTCTTAGGTATGATCACCCAAGGCTCTTGACATGAGATTCCTGGGGTATTGAAGCCTTTTGAGTCTACAGTCTCCATCAATGTTTAGAGAAGGCCATAAGCAAATTAGAAGATTTTCTTTCCTTTAAGAGAAAAGTACATCCTTCATTCATGGCCCCTTCTTTCCACTGGGGTCTCACTCACAGAGATACTTCATGTAGGATTTTTTTTTTTTTTTTGCCACAGTGTCTTGACTTCCATGCCTGAAATGCTCTCATGGGCTTTTTAGCCCGAACATGATGCCTTGCAGATTCTGAGGTCAGAGTGCTATTGTCATTCTTTGAGTCTACTGTGTGAACTGCTTCCCATGTTGGAACGTTGTCTCTTTTTTAATTCTATCTATTGTTATTAACAGACACTTGGCACTGGGGAGAAAAATTTGTATTCTGTGTCTGTAGGATGGAAGACTCTGTAGATATCTGCTAGGTATATTTGGTCTATATTATAGATTAACTCTGTTGTTTCCTTGTTGATTTTCTGTTTGTTTGATCTGTCCATTGCTGAAAGTAGGTATTGAAGTCCCCCATTACTATTGTATTTGAGTCTTTCCTTTAAATCCCTTAACTTTTTTTAGATAGCCAGATGCCCTTTAATTAGGTGTGTATATATTTATAATAGCCAAATATTCCTTTTGAATTGATCCTTTAATCATTATACAGTGTCCTTTTTTGTCTCTCTTAATAGTTATTGTGTTAAAGTTCATTTTGTCTGATATTAGGATGACTACACCAGCTCTATTTCGGTTTCTGTTAGTATGGAGTATCTTTTTGCATACTTCCACTTTTAGTCTGCATGCATATTTGTTGGTGAGATATGTTTCTTGTAGGCAGCAAATAGATGGGTTTTCTTTTTTAATACATTTGGCCAGTCTGTATCTTTTAACTGCAGAGTTGAGACCATTTACATTCAGAGTGATTGTTGTTAAATACCAACTTTGCTATGCCCCATGATTCTGAAATAGTCCTAATTTTGTATTTTGGGTTTCATTTGTACTCTCACTGGGTCATTTGCCTCTTTAATCTTCTTTTGTAGTGATGTTCTTGTTTCTGTGTTGCTGTGTGTAGCACATCCTTGAGCATCTTTTGTAGGGATGGGTGAGTAGTTACAGATCCTTTCAATTCCTGTTTCTTGTGGAAGATATTTATTTTTCCTTCATTCATAAATGAGAGCTTTGCAGGATACAGTATTCTGGGTTGACACTTTTTTTTTGTCTTAGGACTTAGAGTATACCTCACCATTTTCTCCTTGCCTGTAGGGTTTCTGATAAGTCTCCAGTGAGTTTAACTGGGTTTCCTCTGAATGTGATTTGATGTTTATTTCATGCCCATTTAAAGATCTTTTCTTTATGTTTTACTGTGGAGAGTTTTACTACAATGTGTCATGGTGAAGATATTTCTGGTCATGTCTCTGGAGAATTCTGTTTACTTCCTGTACTTTGATGTCTCTTTGTCCAGACTGTGGAAGTTTTATGTTACTATTTCATTAAGAAGGCCTTCTAATTCTTTCTCTCTTTCCATGCCTTCTGGAACTCCTAGGATCCCTATTTTAGGTTGTTTCATAGTGTTGTAGATTTCCAACCATGTTTTTTATTCTTCTAATTTCTTTTTTTTGGTCTGACTGTAATATTTACAGAAATTTGTCTTCTAGTTCTGCTATTCTTTCTACTCTCTCACCCTTTTTGTTGTTAAGGTTTTCCACTGCATTTTTCATTTGATCTATTGAATTTTTCATTTCTAGTATTTCATTCTGATCTCTCTTTAATATCTCAATTTATTGGGAGAACTTTTCTTTTTGGTCATGAATTTGATTCTGATTGATTCATAGTAATCTGACTATTAATTTTCTGAATTCTGTTTCTGGCAATCTCTTCATCTTTACCTTCTATTATTGAAGAGTTGTAGTGTTCCTTTTAGGGGGTTCATAGTGTCTTCCTTATTCTTACTTAGGGTTTTTCCTTTGTCTTTCGCCATTTGTTTAATTTTTTCTCTGTGGTGAGGTTTCCCTCTGTTATAAGCTACTATGTCTCAGTGCATTGCAAGTGGAAGCACAGAGCCCCACGTGCTGGAGCCAAGCTCACTTCTCATTTATGGTGGAGGTGGGTATGAGCTCTGGGTCTTGGAGCCCTGCCTACTGGGGGGCCTGGCTTGCTTCTCAATGTTGGATTGAGCAGGCTCGAGTTTTCGATATTCAGGACTTTTCCTTGTTGTATGGCTTGCATGGTGGGGAAGGAATTCTTCTGAAATGTTGTGGTCCTTGCTCTTGGGTAAAGGGTGTGGTGAGGAGGCCCCCACAATTGATTGTCTTGTGCACGGCAGGCAAAAGCGGCAGTCCCCTTGTTCACTGGGGGCTGACAACAGCCTCCCTGGTCTGTGCCTCAGCCCCTTCTCTTTCTTATTTGCTGTTTCAGTGTGGACCTGCCAAGTTTCTGTTGGTCTCCTGGGCTTCCCATCTCGAATTTCCTGTGGCTTTATCTATGGTGTGCAGCTTCTCTCCTTTTTAACTATCTATTTTTCCCTGCATGACTCTAATCATACTGTTGCTATAATGCCATCTTGGGACCACCCCCAATCCCCACCAAGTACCTCCTTTTGAGCTATCTCTAAATTAGTTGTTTGTTTGTTTTAAGATTTAAAAAATATATTTGGAAGTCATAGTGACAGAGGAAGACAGAGCAAGAGAGATCTTCTGTCTGCTGATTCACTCCCCAGATTTCCACAACAGCAAAAGGTGGGACAGGCCTAAGCCAGGAGGGGTGGCAGGAATCCATACTCCGCTGCCTTCCCAGGTGCAGTAGCCAGATGGTGAATGCCTAACCTTCTGTGCCACAAATCTAGTCCCCAGTGTTACTTTTAAGCAAAGCCCTGGAATAGTTGTTGCTGCAAGCACTGAATCATAGACTGTGTCTAAACCTCTGATCTGCCTAATTCACAGGAATCCCTCCCCCACCCCGATAGACACACGCAAAGCCACAAAAACCATAATGAATAATTACGGAAACCCTGTTTTCACTAATTTTACTGATGTGATCCATTTGTATTAGGGTTAAATTCAGCCGTCCACCCAAGTCATCAAACTAGTGAGTATGTGATGATGAAAGCTCAGAGAGATTTGTACAGTGGTCTCAGCTACTCCACATGCCCTTTCAGGGTTTTCTCCGAATAGTGTCTGTTTCTTAGAAGTAAATGATTGAAACTGACAGTTCCAGGGAAATAGATCTGTCTTTCCAAAGCAAATGGAGGATTGCCACACCACACTTTCCGGTATTCCTGAAAGCTTGTGTTAAGAAACTGGCTGTGTATATGCAGTCTATTTTAATCTTCTTATTGGCAGGTTCTTCTGATAAGAGCAATTGTATATCTGTATTTTCATCTGTAAGAAAAGCTATCTGTAACAAGATAGTTGACTGTGAAATTCTCTCTCTGTATATATACTCTGGATGTGTAAATTGATTCCACTATCAGGAAAGAATCCTTTGTGTAACAAAAGAAGCATCAAGACTTTTAAAGGTCAGAATTCATTTAATCAAATAAGTGTTTTGCGAAGAATATTGTCATGGTTTGTTTTCAGGTGCATATAAATTGTAGGTTTGGAAAAATTATGTATTCATCTATCATAAAAATAATGTGAATTATCACTGATCTTTGTTAGTTATATTTAGACAGTGGAATGTCCTACAATGAAATGTTTTATTTCCTTATGTAAATGATTTTTTATGGGGAAGTTTCACATTTTAAAAAAATCCAAATTATAAAGGATAAAATGCAATTTTTTTAGTTTATTAATTTTGTTTTGTTTAGCCACAAAGAGAAACTACATAGTTGGAGCTGGATTAGACTTTCAAGTCAGTTCAGTGCCCAGATACTGGGTGTTTCCTACCTTGCATCAGTATTGTGACATGTGGGTTCACACCAAAAAGCAAGAGACCAGTATGTGTTTGTGTGTGTTGGGGGGGGGGGGTATTTCACGCACACTTTGGGAATGCAGGGTGAAATGCTAAATTCTTTGAAGTAGTACCAATGGGCTTGTCTGGGCTCCTGAGACTCTGTCTGTTTGATCCAAAATTCTTCTCTGAAAATTCGTTCTTAGAACTTATTTTACTATCCCTTTGCTTTTCTTTCTGGTAATGTAGTTTGAAAAGATTTTAGAGTGAAAGCACAGTATTTCATGATAGGCTTTCAACTAAAAGAATCCACATTTATATTTTTGTAAATTTGGAGTTGGAAATTTGGGTGTGAAAACTGTTGTTGTATCTCACATTTTGTCTTGCTAGAATGTTTAATTATGCATGGCAGAGCAGAGGAAGTTAATTCAGAATAAGGCTGGTGAAGAAATGTTTCCTTATAGGTACAATTAGCTGAGTAGTCAACCATGGATGTAGAGTCTTCTATTGTATGTTTCTCTTTGATCACCAAAGTGCACATAAGAGATTGGATTGAGTCTACTTACCTTTTAGGCATGAGTCCTGGCACAGTCGAGAAGCTGCACATAGTGTGGCTTCAGTCTTAAGAAATGAGTGCTGCTTGTTAGTGATTTACCAGGGAATCTGTCCATATTGGCATAGAATACAAAACCCATATTACTCAATGCAGATTACTGAGAGATTTGTGTGTGTGCACATGCATTTGTTGTACTATCCAGTAGCGATGATGGCCTAGCCTCTCTAAAAGAAAGTTAAGATGAAGAATGAGGTAGGGCAGGCAGCCTGTCGTCAGAAACCGTGATTGCCTGACAGTTCGAAGAAAGTAGTCCTTTGTTACATGAAGCCGCATTCTAGAGAGCCCTGTGCCCAAACAACAACCTGGTTGTTGGTCGGTTCAGGAAGCAGAATCAGTATTCTTAATTAACAAGGATGATGTTTTACTGCTCAAGTGAAGTGCAGAAAGCAGCAACCCAGCCAGATGTTGACGCACACAAATTAGGCTTAATTGAACTCTTTTATTGTTGGTTTATTTTATTTTATTTTAAAATATATTAAGACAGTAAGAGCTTCAAGAGAGGCTGTTAAACAACCTTCTTTGATCTTAAATTTAGTTAACTAAAGCTAGTGCAGTTTGAAAGAAACGCTGTCCTCCTTTCTGAATGTAGCTCCTGTTCCCCTGGTAACTAAGTTTAATGGATTCTTCTGAGGTAAGTGGCTGAACCTGAAATTGGCTTTGGTGAGGAAGCTGGTTGCTCTGGTTTTAGTTATGAGTTAAAAAACATGATGACTTTTATCTGGGTTAAAGGGAACCCCAAAAGGTCCCCGTTTCGCTTTCTGATCTCATGTTCTCAAAGGTCATTAATTAAATTTTGCTTTTTATTTTTAGTTGAAATGCCCATATGCAATGTTTAAATGATTATTCTTTAGCTTCACTCTTGACTCCATTGCAATTTTGAAAGATAAACTGTTTGCTCTCACTCCCTCTTCTCTTCCGCCTTCCCTAGACGCCAATTAAAATAAGAGTTTGACTCATACTTTTTAAAGAATTTTACATTGTGCATTTAAGTCAGTCTTTGTGTCACTCTGCATGTAAAGTTGATCCTAGTTGTTGGGCATGATCAGGTCATTATATGGACGATTCCAACAAAGCACTGAAGTACAATGCTGGACATCAAACAAATTTCTATCAGGTGGATTCCAGTGCGGAGTAGGTGTTTAGTGAACACTTTGTGGTTGATTATGTGTTGACAGTTTTATTTGGGAGACAAAGAAAAAGAGTTCCTATCTGCGGATTTACTCTCCAAATGCCTCTGATGGCTGGGTCTGGGCTGGAACTCAATCGAGGGAACACAGCCCATGTGTCTCATGTGGGTGGCAGAAACTCAGCTACTTGAACCATCACAAAGGCTGTACTAGTTTGCATTCCCACCGACAGTGGATTGGGGAACCCTTTCCCACATCCTCACCAGCATTTGTTGTTGATTAATTTCTGTATGACAGCCATTCTATATAGGGAACTCAGTCCATGTGCCTCATGTGGGCAGCAGAAACCTAACAACTTGAACCATCATAGCTGCCTCCCAGGGTCTTCAGTAATGGGAAGCTGAAGTCAGGAGCCAAATGTCAGGCCTAGGTACTCCAATATGGAAAACAGATATTTTAATTATTAGGCTAAAAATTGTGCCTCCCTCTGGGATGACTTTTTTTTTTTTTTACATGACCACTTGATGGTTTAATTAAAAAAAAAAGGAAAAGAAAAAAAAAAAAAAACAAAGAAAAAGCTAAAGGAAAAAATTTTTTAGCGCTACAATGTTTAATCAGCAGCATGTTGATCTGGTGGGACTTTTCCCTCCCCCAAGCCCTCCTCAAATGAGTTTTGATTTTTGGCCTGTGATATACTTTGCCTTCATCGCCTCGGGCAAAACTCTGGCCTCATTAAGGGACCAAGGGACTTAATGTGCACAAGTGTCTGATAAAAGGCTCTTGTATACCCGTATACCCGTCCCAGGCATCACTTCCTCTCTGCCTCAAAAGAGTCTGTAAGGAGGGAAACCTGATACACCTGCTCATTCAGAAAGTGATCCGCTTTTTCCGGAAGTGATAGCATTATGCTCAAGCAAGATGTAGTTAAAATTGGTTGTAACTTAATATCCAAGAAAAGTGCTTAGGAAAATGTGGTAGTGGAGGGGAGAGTTGGCATGTATATACATCATGTTTATGGAGTCAAAATATATTTATCAGCTAAGAATACAGCCATTTCCTTTCAAGCCCTGATGGGTAACTTGGGGGAAAATGTGGATGGTGGGAGGCAGCATTGATGGCTCTAGTGGTTGGGTTTTTACCACCTATATGGGAGACCCGGATTGAGTTCCTTGTTTTAGCCCCTCGACCACTGAGGGTGTCTAGAGACTGAACCCGTGGTGAGAGTGCTCTCTTTCTTTGTCAAAGCAAAACTAGGAGGAGAGAGCTGCCTGGAGCTGAGCAGGTAGAGAGATGGAGGGACTGAATCAAGCTGGGAGGTGTGCGGTATTGAGTTTTTTAAAGAAGGAACAGTGGGATTCATAATTGTCATAGTGCAAGAGTGAATCATATTAATTGTTATGGGCTCTCAGCAGAACTTGGAATGTGTTTGACTTTTGACAGTTTCCCTATAGGGTGCCGTCTCAAGTGCATAGCACGTATGAGCAGCTCAATGTATTCTTGACTGTAATTGTAATTTTATGTAACACAGGATTTGTGTACCTTGGCATGTAGGTGTGTTACTTCATTCTCTGCCTTTTCTTTTTACATTTTAAATTATCCTGCACATCCTTTTCATTTCCTTCTTCCTTGACCTTTAGTGCTAGAAGATTTTTTTTTATTACACATGAAGGTTTTTATTTTTAAAGTTCTTACTAATTTAGCATTAATTTTCCAGAATAAGTTAGTGAATATATCAAGAACTTCAGAATTAAAGATTCTTACTTCCTGACTTGTTAGGGGTGTTTTAAGTTTTAAATTTTAACAGCCTAAGCTAGGGAACTAGAGGCTCACTTAGAACCTCAAATAAAAACCCTCAGGTCATTTCTGACTCGGTATCTCCATATTAAAATCTTGCTTATTT
The DNA here is from genome assembly GCF_051225735.1 of Oryctolagus cuniculus. NCBI lineage: Eukaryota > Metazoa > Chordata > Mammalia > Lagomorpha > Leporidae > Oryctolagus > Oryctolagus cuniculus. The sequence continues at coordinate 91,188,840 of NC_142876.1, forward strand.
ACTCAGTGTCATATTTCTCTTTGCTCTCATGCCTTATTGGAACTTGTCTCTTTTTACTTTTAGCCAGGTGTATCACTCGGTATTTTGTACTCCATGGTCTACTGTGAAATGTAGTTACTTAATAGAGATTGCTGGGCCGGTACAGCGGCTCACTAGGCTAATCTTCCGCCTTGTGGCACCGGCACAACGGGTTCTAGTCCCGGTCGGGGCGCCGGATTCTGTCCCGGTTGACCCTCTTCCAGGCCAGCTCTCTGCTGTGGCCAGGGAGTGCAGTGGAGGATGGCCCAAGTGCTTGGGCCCTGCACCCCATGGGAGACCAGGAGAAGCACCTGGCTCCTGCCATCGGATCAGCGTGGTGCACCGGCCACAGCGCGCCAGCCGTGGCGGCCATTGGAGGGTGAACCAACGGGAAAGGAAGACCTTTCTCTCTGTCTCTCTCTCTCTCCACTCTGCCTGTCAAAAAAATAAATAAATAAAAAATAAAAATAAAAAAATAATAGGGATTGCTGCTCCTAATAGAGCAGACCTTCAGCATCACTCTCAACCAAGCCAGGAACTGGGATAGGGTTGATACTCAAGATCATTACATTGAACTCACTCATTGCCCTGACATTTGTCAAACACATACTGTATGCAAAGATAAATGTGTGATTCAGTTGTGGTTCAGATCCTTCAGGGTCTTATCTGAGGGAGGGCAGATATTTTAACAAATTACTGCTGGGTATAACTTTGCCTTGGGATAGTCAAAAATTCCTTTGAAATCCTAGAGGAAGTAACAGTCGAGCTGAACTTTGAGCAAACTTTGAGGAAAGAGTAAAGAAGATGGGCATCTTAGCATGTGGCAAAAAATAAGATTTCAGAAACAAGAGAAAGAGTGACTTGTTGCTCAGTGTGCCATGTGGGATTGGCCCATGGGAGAGAGTGTTAATTGGTATATAAAACTGTTATTTTGTCCAAAGGTAAGTGGTTCTTTTTCTAAATATTATTTTTTTTTTTAAGATTTATTTGAGAGGCAGAACTACAGACAGAGGGAGAGTCAGAGAGAGGTCTTCCGTCTGCTGGTTCACTTCCCAAATGGCCTCAACAGCCAGAGCTGGATCAACGTGAAGCCAGGAGCCAGGAGCTTCCTCTAGGTCTCCCACAGGGGTACAGGGGCCCAAGGACTTGGGCCATCTTCTGTTACTTTCCCAGGACATTAATAGAGCTGGATCCAAAGTGGAGTAGCTGGTACATGAACCAGTATCCATATGGGATGCTAGCCTGCAAGTAGAAGCTTAATCTACCATGCCACAGTGCTGGCCACTATTACTTATTTTTTAATTTAATTTTATTTGAAAGGCAGAGACAGAGAGCACAAACATAATATCCTATATACTGAGATAGGAGCTTGGGCAGGCTGAAGTCAGAAGTCTGGAACTTGATCCAGATCTCCCAAGTGGGTAGTAGGGACCCAGCTATTTGAGCAATCACTTGGTGTCGCCAAAGTGTACGTTAGCACATAGTTAAAGGGGAAGTGAGCTGGGACATGAACCTAGGCACTCTGATATGTATTACAGGCATCCCAAATGGCATCTTAAAGAATATACAATGCCTACTCCGGCAATCGTTCTTTGTTGTCACTCATACAGTAATTAAATTAAGTGAAGCAAGGACATATTGCTCTTTGTTTTAATTTTGCCTAATTAGCCTAGCTGATGACATATCTCTAGCATGATTTTCCCTTTTAGTTTTAAGAATAAGAAAAATAACTTTTCACAATTTTACTATGATTAATAGTGGAATGAATTTCTCCCTCTATCAAGCTAGTCTTCGTTCTCCTAGACCTTCCTACTCTAAGAACAACTTGAGAGATGTGTGAGATTTCTGATGTAAGATAAGACAGGGGGCTCCATGGAATGTGGGGACCAAGAACAATTCACAGACACTGTGGGAATCAGAAAGCCTCCCCAGATAGGTCTGCGGTGGAAACAAGTTAAGATTTTCCAAAACCCATGTTTATCTGTATATAACACAATTCTAGACTCTCCAAGGCAAGTGACTTTGCACTGAGGGGCCAGTGGAAGATTTCCTGACTTCAAATAATCAGAAAGGATTCTCTAACTCCACCTGCTGGCTGCAGAAGAAGGCTCTTGAGTCCTACCTGGGCCTGGTGAGAGCAGACTGGCCAGTTGGCTTGCCCATCACAGTCAGAGTGATACTCCCAGCAAAGGGGAGCTTAGTCTGCTGTATTGAGAGACCTTAACTCTGTTTTTTTTTTTTCTTTTAAATTTAAGTATTTGTTGGAAAGGCAGAGTTACAGAGAGATAGAGAGAGAGAGACAGAGAGAGGGAGAGATCTTCTGTCTGCTGTTTCATTCCCCAGGTAGCCACAGTAGCTGGAACTGAAGCCAAGAGCTGCCTCTGGGTCTCCCAGGTGGGTGCAGGGGCCCAAGCACGTGGGCCATGTTCTGCTGCTTTCCTGGGCCAAAAGCAGGGAGCTGGATTGGAAGTGGAGCAGCTGGGAAATGAACCAACAACAATACAGGATGCTGGCACTGCAGGCGGCGGTTTTACCTGCTACACCACAGGGCCGGCACTGAAATCTTGACTCTTGATGCTGCTGAATGTTTGAGCAGCCATGCTTAAGAAATACAGCAACCATTTATGGAGCACTACTGTTGTGTGCAGCTTTGGGATGATGGTTATTCAAGCAGAAAGCTAATACCTGATATATCTCAGCAGTCTGATTTCCCTGTGGGTCAGTGAGCCCAAGTTTCTGTATTTTAGGAACTCATCTAGCAGTGAGCCAAGTGTATGAATACATTAAGTGAGGCCAATGAGATAGTAATTTCCAGAAGTAGGTGAGATGACACCGATTGAGGCATGCAGAGAGGGGATCCGACAGGAGTGTGCAAGATCTAGGACCATAGAAGCATTGAGAATAAAAGTTTGTTTATTTATTTTTTTAAGGGAAAGGGTTTATTGGGGAAAACCCAGCAGGCTGGAGGGAAGGGATGAAGAAGGATAAGAGAGAGAAAGAGAGTATAAGAGAGAGAGACAGAGGAGAGGAGCTAATGAGGAAAGAAGAGAGAGCAGAGAGAAGAGAGACAAGAGGAGGAGAGGAGAGGAGCCAAGAGAGCAGGAGAGAAGATCCAAGAGAGAGGAACTAAGAGCGAGAATAAAAGTTGAGAGCTGGCCCTGTTATCTTATTGCTTTGGTCAGAATCACAGCTGAGGTACCTTTGGCTGATTCCTTTACCCTCATCTTTCTGGGCCTTTTCTATAAAATAAAGATCATTTTATTTCTATCCTGGGTGATTATGAGAATAATTACGCAGTTCCATGCACCATGGTTAGATATCATCATTTTTAATGTTTTAGCCCAACTTTATCTCATATAATCTTAACCAGTTTTTTGACCTTTCTCCTTGAACACCTGCAGAGCTAGGGCCTCTTCCTCCTGAATTATCCCATTTCACTTGTAAATCTTTTCAAATATTGAGAGCTTTTGATAGGTAGATTGGCAAATTATTGACAGGGAAGGAGGTGGAAGGGAGTCTTCCCAGTAGGAAAACCTATGTGAGCAAAGATCAGTCAGAGGGGTGTATTCAGGCAACAACAGCACATGGTTCTCATTTTACTTGAGTACATATGAGAGATGAGGAGAGAAAGGCAGGTACAGTGGTCCAGGGCAGGCCTTGAGTGTCAGGATAGCAAACAGAACTAAGCAATCCTCCATCCTCAGAGTATCCTTTCCATAGTAAAAGTTGGGATAAGTAAGTCTGAGATCAGGTAAGACAGCAAATGGTGCACTAACATAATTCTTGCTTGACCGTGTCTTGGAAAAATAGGATAGAAAATTGCCCATGACCACAGTACTCACCGTTAAGAGTGGTCTGTGCAGTTGGTACTGCTGCTTTGGGCTCCTAGGGAAATTCCTAACTCATTTCGTTCAGACCCATCCTTCTTATTGTTTCATATAAAATCTTTAGGTTATGTTTGGGGCATGAGTAAGTCTCCCATACTGTAGGGTGTTAGATGACCTGTAAGGGATGAGTCCATCAGAATTGGGCCTGGTTACTGGACTGAGGTTTGGGGAAGCTGGTCAGTGGCAGTCCTCACTGAATAACTGGGTAGTTTTAAGCTGACCACTTGATCCTCTGATGGGGTCTCTTACTCTCTAAGGACTCATCTTCTTCCAGGCCTTCAAGTTATACCCTCTGTGTCCACCAGCCCCCTCCCCAGCTTCAGCCTCCCCCTAGCCTTTGGGGCCGAAACCTGTTTGCTCTGTAAACACACTGTGAAGCTCTGAGCTTTGTATTCAGTCAGCAGTTGATTTCTTTAAGTTAGTACGTCTGCTGTGGTTGGAACTGGGAAAAGGAGAGAAATTCACGGGAAAATAAAATGGAACCCTGCCATTCAGTTGTATGTGAGAAAGGAAGATACACAGAAAACTGAAAACAAGATGTCACCTTCAAGGTGCCCATGCTGTCCCTGGTCTTCTTACCTGTCCCCCTCTCTCTGAACAGGTGGTGTGGGGGAACTTCAAATAGCTGAGAATGGAAGACAGGAGCCATGGGGTTCAGATCCAGCGGTGGTGGTGACTCAGTGATATTTGGACAAGGTCAGTCACCTTCAGCTGGACTTGATGTTGTGCTAGGCCAGGCCAATTGGAATGGTCCTTTGCAGGGTTAACAGGTAGTGCTTTTGCCTTTCTCAACCCATGAGAGATTGCATTCAGCTTGGTTCCTTTAACATGTGCATGAGGCCGATTATCTAGAAAAACATCTGTACTCAAATACCTGAGCACCAGGTTTAGCCCTTCCTTCTGGGCTTCCCCTTGGTGTGACTGGTCATTCTGCAAACATAGCCTTTCTCTTGAGCAAGAGCAAGACTCGTTTGTGATATTGAAGTTTTCCAATTCGAGGAGGAAGAATGTGCATCTAAAATAATTTCTTGAGGTTTTATTCACTGTTTGCTCAGTGCCTGCCTCGTTATATTTAGCTGCATTTTAAGCTTTCCAATTTCCTTTGAAACGCACATGGGAGGGAAATGAGGGAAGCAATTGGAAAACAATAGAAAAGGCATTTAGAACAAATGAAGAAAGGCTTGGTGGAACCTCTAAATGTTCAGGAAATACTTGAAGACTTTGTACAGAGCCTCAAACACACCAGCTTTTTCTCTCATTTGGGGTTTGAATGGGATGTATGTGCCACTTTCGCATCTACCGAAAGCTCCAGAAGTTTCGCCTCCAAGGTAATACAAGTACAAAATTCAGTCCCTCCCTTTGGCTGTCAGCTCACCCTGTTCCAAACCTATTTGAAGATAAAGTTTTATCTCAGCTTTTTCTTTCAGGCTTCATAATTGCACAGGTAAGCTAATGAAGCTCGTTTGGTGTTGTGAGCATTCAAAGTCCTCATCTGCATGAAAGCTACTGCCCCTTAATTATGTAAAACAGATATTAAAAAATAATTCCCTGCCTCTAATCGGAATCAAGGCTCTTAGGCTAAATCCTAAGGTAGAATCCCGGGTACAGCCATGCTTTTATGGTCAGAATCATTTACAGGTCTTCCACCAGTCCACTGCTTCCCTCTGAAGTGTCACCTCTCTCTCTCTTTCTTTTTCTCATCTGGAAATGGCAGTATAGCCAGGGTGGCACCCAGCTAACCCCCCCCCCCCACTTTGCTTGGTGAGATGAATCCTCCAAGTGCATGATGTAGGGAAATAGAATATGGACTTGGCATGCACTTCCCTTTCACAATGCCTGATGACATTTTGACAGGAGTCTGACAGGAGATGCTGTCAGAACTGGGAATTAACCTTGGAATGCCACCCTCAATTAGGGCGTCTCAGGATAGGAGACATTGAAATGGATCTGAGTGGTCAGTGCCTTAATGTTTTTGTATTTAATTTCATTGCTGTACCACATGTACTGCCTGTATGGACTTTTTTTTTTCAGTTGATATAAAAATAGATGCCAGTTAGGTTCTGTCGGTGGAACTGTGACTTTGATGAGCTGTGCTTGTTCAGGAAGTCAGATAAAGCTGAGCTGTCACCCTAAAATATATTCAGTGGAAAGCAGATCTGCTATTGTTTTGATACTTTCACATTTAATGGGGTTTTAATTTATCATAAATGTCTAGACTGCTAATAGCAATGAAGCTCATTAGAGATCATTCCCCAAGTATACTGAACCTAACAAAATAAATGATTGAGAACTTGAGATGAAGAAAATGTTGTTAGTAGGTAGACCCCTTTGGAAACTGTCCATTGAGGAAATTCGTATGTTTGTGCACACTATTTATTCCCCCCACAATGCCCCCACTGCTCAATGTGATTCATATGTATTGATCTCTGCCTGGCAATACAGCTAAAGATTCTCTGTAAAGATTACTAATTCATAGTTCCTTAAATGGGAGAGCTTTGTTTGTCCTTACGGTACATAGCTAGATCCGGCCACATTTTTCCTTTATAAGTAAATTTGATGAGGTGGGGCCAGTGCTGTGTCACAGCAGGTTAAAGCCCTGGCCTGCAGCGCCAGAATCCCACATGGGTGCCGGTTTGTGTCTGGCTGCTCTACTTCCAATCCAGCTCCCTACTAATGCGCCTGAGACAGCAGCAGAGGATGGTCGAAGTTCTTGAGTTCCTGCACCCATGTGGGAAGCATAGAAGAAGCGTCTGGCTTCTGTCTTCAGATCAGCTTAGGCCCAGGTGTTGCCTGCATTTGGGGAGTGAACCAACGGATGGAAGACCTCCTCTCTCTCTGCCTCTCTCTGTAACTCTGTCTTTCAAATAAATAAAATAAATCTTTAAAAAGCACAGATACATTTATTGGGGTGGCATTTGGCCTGGTGGTTAAGACTCCCACATCCTATAAGGATTGCTTAGTTTCCAAGCCTGGCTCTGCTTCTGGCTCTGGGTTGCTGCTACTGAGGCCTCTGACAGGCAGCAGATGATGGCCCTAATAAATGAGTTCCAGCCAAACATATGGAAGACCTGAATTGGGTTAGCAACTCGCAGCTTCAGCCCTAGCTAGGGCCTGATGAGGGCATTTGAAAGTAAACTGGTGGTTGGAATCTCTGTTTCTCTCTGCCTCTCAAAAATACATAAATAAATAAAAAATAAATAAAACACCCTAAATTTGAAACCTTGTTGCGGTTAGTAGACAGAATAGAATATTCTCTTCCTCCCCAAGATGTCCATGTCCTAATCCCTGAAAACTTGGGTGTTAGTCTCCATGAAATGAGGAATAAGGGACTTCAGCAAATTACAAGAACTTCAGGTTACTAAATAAATGACCTAAAATAGGGAGAGTAAGCTGCCTTGTCCAGGTGTGTCCAGTGTTGCTGCAATGTCATTTCAAAGTAGAAAAGAAGGGCAGAAGCGTACGTCGGACTCTGCCCACAGCTGCCTACTTAAAAGGCAGAAGACAGTGGCACCTAGTCACGGAGCACAGCCTCTGGGAGTTGGGATAGAATCTTCCAGAAAGAAAGTCTGTTCTGCCCACAGCTGGCTTTGGCCTCATGAGACCCGTGAGGGCCTTTCCTCTGCAGAAGCAGTGAGGTAGTGCATCTGTGTGGTGCGAAGCCACACCTGTTGTGGGACAGCAGCCTTAGGAAAGCAGTGTGATGCCTCACAGGTGAGGCAGTGGCTACCTCATTTCCCTGCCAGTTTCTGGAAGGTTGTGTGTGAAGCAAAGTTTTTCTTCCAGCTGGAAGTTTTCCGTCTCCATGACAGAGATGTCTTTGCCCCAGGCTGGTTCTCGCATTAAATATGTTTAGTTTGATCAGACAAATAGTTTTCTCCTTCCTGCTCACTGAGATGATGTGCGGAAATCGGCTGTAATCATCAATTAAGAACCTTAATGCCAGCATTTTTTATTTGCTTATAGCAAATATCATTATTTTGATTGTTACTTTGCCATCCCAAATCACATGAACTGCTTGGCCCATCTTGTTAGAGTTGGGATAAGTTAGTGTTTCACTCTGCTTCCTTTCTCTCTACTCATTAATCCTCTCCTGCTGATAGTCTGTTGATTTTGTGTTCTTCCTACATTTATCCTTGGTCTGAAATACATCTCTGGAATACAAAAAAATTCCTTGAGTTGAATCATTGTAGAAGTACTACTGTGTTTCGTATAGTTTTAAATTTGAAGTCATGCCTTCCTGTAGAAACTGTGTTTAGTAGGATAGTTTCTTTGGAGCAGGCTTTTTAGTGTAGTGGTTGAGATGCCCATACCTCCATCACAGTGCCTTGGTTTTATTCCTGGCTCCTGTTCCTGACTTCTGCTAATCTCCAGTGAGGATCCTGGAGGCAGCGGTGATGACTTCAATGATTGCACTTCTGCCATCCCTATGAGAACCCTCATTGAGTTTCTGAATCCTGGATTTGACCCAGACTCAGCCCTGGCCATTCCAGGCATTAAGAGACTGAACTAGCAGACTGGAGTCCCATCTGTCTCTCTATCTCTGAAACAAAAACAACATAAAACTTTTTAAAAACTTTTTTTATTTATATGAAAGGCAGAGTGAGAGAATGAGAGAGATGTTCCATTTACTGGTTCACTCCTCAAGTGCTACAACAGCCAAGACTGGGCCAGGCTGAAACCAGGAGCCAAAACTCTACCTGATGGCAAGAGCCCAACTACTCAGGCCATCATCTGCCTTCCATGTGTATTAACAGGAACCTGGATTGGAAGCTGAAGCATATATCTAGATCCCAGGCAATCTGGTATGGGATGTATATGTCCCAAGTGGTAGCTTGAACAGCTGTGCCACAACATTTGCCCCTAAATTATATTTTTAAGATTTATTTATTTATTTGAAGTCAAAGTTATAGAGAGGCAGAGGCAGAGACAGAGAGAGAGAGAGAAAGAGAGATCTTCCATCCACTGGTTCACTCCCCAGATGGCTGCATAGACTAGAGCTGCACTGACCCAAAGCCAGGAACCAGGATCTTCTTCCATGTCTCCCATGTGGGTGCAGGGGCCAAGGACTTGGGCCATCTTGTATGGCTATCCTAGGCTATAGCAGAGAGCTGGATTAGAAGTGGAGCAGCTGGGACTCAAACCAACACTCATATGGGATGCTGGTACTGCAGGCAGTGGCTTTACCTGCTATGCCACAGCACCGGCCCCACCCCTAAATTTTTAAAAATCACCTTGAGATTCTTAGGTCATACATTAAGTACCACAAATATACAATGTTAATTTCTACATCTACTGTGGGCAAGCAACTTTAGAACACATCACTATTTCTGGGGCTGGAGAATAGGTGAAGACACTGATTGTGTTCCTTGGTTATGTCATGTGGAAACTACAAATCTTCATGCCATTGAAACGCACATGGTACGAAGTAGGCAACATCAAATCAACTAAACCAATTGTGTCTCTCTCTGATACAACTCTACCATGTAACCGTTAATTCATTCTTTCACTCCCTCACTCATTTTCATTCATCTGAGAGAGAAATATGAAGTATCTACAACGTTCCAATCTTGGTTTCTGAGAAGGATGGTATTATTTGCATGCAGGTGTAACCAGAGGAGATTGCCGTTATGATTCCTTAAAGTACCTCTGTCTTTTTATTGAAGTCCTAAGTGGTGGATCTGTAAACAGCAGCTATTAGCTGGCTGTCGCTCCCCGTCTTCGTGGAGGAACAACACAGGACCCTGCGCTGTTCTTTTGTCTGCTCGACCCTCCCTGGGTTTGCTGCTGGTTCTTCCCGGGTTGGCTACCGTCCCTTCCACCTCCGTGGAAGGGCGGTTCCCCCTGCCACTTTCCCCACTTCCGCGGGGGAGCGGCACACTGCCGGCCGGCTCTCTCGGGGGCCGCACAGGTGTTCCTTCAGATAGATGTTCCTGGTGCATGTTGTCTCTCTCCTCCTTTATAGTCCTCTTCCACCAATCCCAACTCTGCTACCCACACGCTGAGTACGCTGCTCTCCTCCAATCAGGAGCAGGTCCTGCTGTTTATTGGTTGAACTGGAGGCAGCTGTGTAGAAGCTGTTTCCTCCTCTCCCAGCGCCATATTGTGGGAGAGCAGATGCATAGAATAAGTCTTAATTCCAGTAACTTAGTCTAGTCCGAGTTGCTCCCAGTTGCTCCCCACAGCTGGCAGAAACCTGACTTAGGATGTTGGAGGTGCTTTGGTGTACCACCAAACCAATCCAGTTCTTTTATGCCAGGTAGACCTCAGAGAAAAATACTCTGTGCCAGATCATGTAGAGCATTCTCCTACTCCATCTTTCACCAATTCCTGACCACCTGAAGCACCAAGTGGAAGCCACATGTTCTATGGGCAGCGGGCTCCAGAATGCGGTCTGGTGTATTTAAGTGACATTTTGGCTGCAACTGCAGAAGGGCTTTGACTTTCTTATCAACAAAGCAAAGACCCTTCTTTCCTTTCTTGCTGTGGATTGCATACTAAACTGCCCTTGCCTTAACAGCTGCAGTGGTTTGAGTGTGTGCCCCACAGTTCATGTTTTAGAGACTTAGTCCCCAGTACAACAGTGTTGAGAGGTGGGGCATATAAGAGGTGATGAGGTCCTTAGGACTATTGCCTTCATGAGTGGGTTGACATAGTTGTTGTGAGAATGGGTTTGCTACAAAAATAAGTTCATCCCCCTTTTGGTTTTCTTGTTTATGTGATGCCTTCTGCCATGTTACAATACTGCAAGAAGACCCTTATCAAATGCAGTTCCTCAACCTTAAACTTCCTGGACTCTGTAAGTGCACTAAAAAATTTTGTTTGCTGTACATAACTCAGTCTGTGGTGTTCTGTTATAGTAGCCCATAATGGATTAAGACAGTGAGCGTCAGAAGAGTTCAGTGAGGGCGAACCTGTGAGAAGGAAAGTTCTTGGCTGCCTGATCATTACAGCTACTTAAAGTCTGTGAATGTCAGCTCTGTTTCAGGTGAATTGTTTACATTTGTGATGATGCCTTTCGGAGGTAAGCAGTGTTTTTCTCAGGGAAGAACTGTCTACTTCTGTATCAGTGAGCTGGGGCCGGGGGTTGACAGGCTCCTGGTTGTCAGTCTGCACATCACAGCCAATCAGTCAGTTTGGATGAGAAGATAGTATTTTGAAACTGTATTCTGTTCTTTCTTGACTTGCTTGTTGATTTCCTTTGCTTCTCCCTTGAGAACCTTCCCTTTGCCTTTTAGCTCCAACAGCAGATCTTCTCACGACAGATCCACATGCCATATTCTTTAGAGAAGCAGTGATGTTTGTCTCCTTACTGCTCATTTCACCTAAAATCTTAGTGTCGTGATTGGTGGCAGGTACGCTCTGAGCCAGTCCATCACAGATGTTTTACAACGTGTCGGCTCTCTGCTGTCCAAGACCCCAACCTGTCAGTGCCTCCATAGATGGGTCAGAAAGGGTTCTCATCCTCACTGCACTGGTCATTGTGAGAGGCTCCCTTCCTTTCAACTATTCATCGGTATCAGGAGAAGAGAGAGAACGCTGGAGAAGTATGACATGTTAGAGCAGTTCACAAGTGGTTACATTTCTTTCCCATCAATCATGTAAAGAAAATTCTCCTGGTTCATTTGATAATACTGTTTTTCCTTTGAAGAAGGGAGACCAACCTACTACCAAACAAGCCAGTGAATTAGCTCTGTCATTACAGAATTTTGAACTCATTAGGGCTTATTTAATATTCCCAAGCTGCAGAAGGGCCTGAGAAGTGATTTCTACGAGTATAAAGGGAGTCATGACAGTTTTGCAGGAAACAAACTGCCGTTTGATTTTTCAGATTACAAAGCTGGAAAACCTTGCAGTTTCTTTGGTTGGGCACTTAGTGAGATATTAGCTTTGCTTTTAGAATTAAGTGTTACAGAGTCATACAGATCATTGATTTGAGTGTGTGCTGTGGTGCAGGGGAGGGGAGAGGTGTGGTGGTCAGTTTGCCCTTTCAATAGACATAATTTTGGCTTTGTATCACAAAAAAGGACTTGCTTTGTTTTTGCCATTGAGGATTAAGTATGTGTAAACTGTTGGACACACACAATAGACACGCTGTCACCGTTAGTATTGTTGGCCTAATTCCTTTTATTCTTAAATGTTGAATTTATTTAAAAGACAGACACACACACATAGAAATAGATACAGAGACAGAGAGCTCCCATTTACCAGTTCACTCCCCAGATACTCAAATTAGCCAGAACTGGGCCAAGCTGAAGCCGGAAAACACAACTCAACCTGGGGTCAGAAACCCAACTTTTTGAGGTACCACCCTTGGTATTGATTAGCAGGAAGTTGGGGTCAGTACTAGAGCCAAGACTTGAACATGGACACTACCTGTGGTATAGAAAGTAGGTGTCCCAAGTGGAGTCATAACTGCTGTGCCCAATGCCCACCTCTACTGTTGCAATTGCTTCCATTTTAGTTCATATGGTTTTCTTACTGTCCTTTCATCTCTAGGGTGGTGCTGTTTCCAGTGTTTCTGTACCCTCCAAAATTTGTGTGGAAACTTAATCTCCAGTGAAGCAATATCAAAAGCATGGTTTTTGACAGGTGATTAGATCATGAGGGCTCCACATGTGCCCCTGTGAAAGGGCAAGAGGGGACTGGGTAGATACCTTCTTGTGCCATTCTGCCTTCTGCCACGTGAGTGTCAATGTTCATCCCTCCTGGAGAATCTAGCGATAAGGCACTGTCTTAGGAGTCAAAGGCAACTCTTGCCCAGCACTAAATGCTAGCACCTTGATCTTGAACTTCAAAGCATCTCGAATTATGAGAAGTAAATTTAAGTTTTTCATAAAGGAGCCAATATGAGTTATGTTGTTACAGAAGTACAAAGACAGTAGGTCAGCCATTCACCTCACCTATCATGTAACAAGATTAATAGTTTTGTTACTAGAAATTTGCATTTATCATTTTAATTTTTGACCCAGAAGGCTGTCTGGGTGACTGACTGGTGTCCTTCTGTCCACCCAGCCTGTCATCTCTTTATGTATTCTTTCAACATTTATTGAGCCTCGTTCTATGCTGGGTACTGGTATACGACAATGGATCAGAGAATCATGGTTCAAGTCCACATAGACTCAGAGCCTGTTGAGGACACTACTGCCAGGGAAAAAAATGTAGAGATCAGACGAATAAAATCAGTGTGAACTATGATTAGTGCTCTAAAAAAATAAACGTGTCGTGAAGTCACCAAAAGCTAAACACGTATTTCTTCAGACCACTGGTATAGGTCTTTATGAGAAGACTTGGTTTGGCCAGTTGTCTAATATCCAAAATCACCTTCTGTAGGACCTTGTGGAATTACGTAGTCACCTGTCATCCATCTACCACCAAACAGTGAATTCAATCTTATAAGTGGTGACTCTTGTCCTTGTCATTATAATCATGGCCATTTATTCTGATAAATTCCCAGCTTGTTCTTAATCTCAAAGTCCAGATTTGGACAAATTGACCCGAAAGTGCATTTCCTTGAGAATTTTGCCTTATGTACCCTTTTCTGATCAGTTCTGAGTATACATTTTCTCATTTAACAAGTATTTATTGAGTACCTATCATATTTCAGGTACTTTTGTAGCTTCTGAGCATGCAAAAAAGTGGACATTATGCCACACTAATTTTGGATCAAGTTCCTTATCCAGCTAAATGTATGTGTTGGATGTCAACTACAGTGAATGTCATGCCTCCTCTTATATAACTTTAGAAGATGCTCCTTCAACAGAGTAGGAAGTAATTGAGCAGTGTGGCATCTATAAGCATACTTCAAAAATTTTCTGGAAAATGGCTTTAAAAAGTAAATTTATTTTTATATAAAATTGTGAATTCCATGCATAGTATTTTCATAAAACACATTTCCCATGAGTTTTCTGAAGACCTTAATATAAAGTGGGAAAGAGCCTAGTCATTACCTTAACTGATAATCCTACATGGTGCTTTTATGTAGAGAAAGGAGGTGTCTCCTCCAGTAAGGGAGACTGGAGAGCTATTTCTGAACATCAGGACTCAAGATGGCTTGTGCATTAGAGTTTCCAGCACATGATATTGTGGGTTGGCCTTGCAGGAAAAGAGAACGTATTTTATGCATGAACTTGCGGGCTTAGAGGAAGGCAGTAACCAGCATGATCCTGTAGCTCTTCGGTGACAGCAGGGAACTAGAACTGAGGTCTCGTGACTAGTATTCAGCTGTATAAACAAGGCTCTAGGGAGCCTCTCCCTTTGGGAAAGCAAGCCAATTCCAGAGAAGGTACTGGACATTCACCCACAGGATGGTGCCTCCAACCTTTGTAAGAGAAGACATTTTCCTTGCCTTAGCCCTCTAAGGAGAGAGGTAACAAAAGAAGACTGAAGTAACCATGAGGTCATAATCTCTGAACCATTGCTGATTCTAAGAGCAAGACAAGAATAGGCAAGATCAATGTGGAAAGTTAGCCAAGGAATATTTCCAAGTGCCTTGTAGCACTGAACTTCAATGTCAGCCTCTGTAAAACAGCTGTTCAATGTCCAGCTCAAAGTGGTTTCAAGGAAATTTTAAGTAGATGAAGTACTGGGTACAGCACACTTACTGGCTGAGTTTGGACTCCTCAGTGTGTTTTTTCCTCTCATCTGCTCTGTTTCATCTTTCCGTTCAATGCCAGATTTTATGCTCTAGCAATAACAGGATATGATGCTCAATAAATATTTTACCAGAAGACTGATATCTTCTTCATCTGTATCTTTTGCCTCAGTTAAAATTTTATCTTTGCTTGAATAATGAGTTGATTAATGTCTTTTCCCACCTAGATCTCAACTACCCTTTTTTTTTTTTTTTTTTGTATATGTCTTGCCGCAGTGAGCACCCAACTAACCTCTATGGATTTCTTGCACCTAGGTCTAGTATCTGTCACACTGTGCATACTTTCTAACAGTGTGGAATGAAGAATGAGTAGTGAGAATGCCAGAAAGCTTCAAAGGGAACTAGAAGAAATGGAGTAACCAAAGTGTTGGGATGTTTAGAAAACCCTAACCTGACTTCTAACTTTAAAAAGGTATTATTTTCTTACTTTAAAAAATTTTAAGAGTACAAAAGAATAAAAGGTAAAAAGCAAGAGTCAACTTACCTTCACACTCCTGATTCTATTTTTTTAGAACTTAGTACCTTGAGCCTTTTTTTTGGCGGGGGGGGGGGGGGGGGCAGGCAGAGTTAGACAGTGAGAGATTTCTTTCGTTGGTTCACTCCCCAAATGGCCGCCACAGCCGGCACTGCGCAGATCCGAAGCCAGCAGCCAGGTGCTTCCTCCTGGTCTCCCATGAGGGTGCAGGGCCCAAGCACCTGGGCCATCCTCCACTGCCTTCCCAGGCCACAGCAGAGAGCTGGCCTGGAAGAGGAGCAACCGGGACAGAACAGGCGCCCCAACTGGGACTAAAACCCAGTTGCCGCAGGCAGAGGATTAGCCTAGTGACAACCTTGAGCCTTTTAATATTATCTTTTCTTGAATCTTGTTCATTTTTATACAACATTATGTATACATGTGTATGGGATCATATTTTCTTGATGTATTTGGGTTTAAAAATCATATTTTTAAAGTATTTATTTATTTATTTGAAAGGCAGAGTTACAGTGGGGCAGGGAGAAGGAGAAAGAGATAGATCTTGATCAGTCTTCCATCTGCTTCTTCACTCACCAAATGGCCGTAATGGCCAGGTCTGGGCCATGTTGAAGGTGAGAGCTAGGAGCTTCACCCAGGTCTTCCATGTGGGTGCAGGGGCCCAAACACTTGAGCCATCCTCTGCTGCTTTCCCAGGCACATGAGCAGGGAGCTGAATCTAAGTGGAGCAGTTGGGAGTCAAACTGGCACCCATGTGGAATGCTGGCGCTGCAGGCAGTGGCTTAATCCCCTGCAGCACAGCACTGGGCTCCAAAAAATTATATTTCTATGAGCATTGTGATTTTTTTTCCCTTAATAAATGATGAAAATCTTTCTTGTCAATCCATCATTGTGTGTCATAGTTACCACTGAGAAGGGTAACAAATGGCAAACTTGATGCCAACATACAAGTGCTTAATAATACAGCAGAACGTGGACTTGTTAGTGTTAAAAGCTGCCTAGCTTTTCCTGAAGGAGATTTGGCTGAGGCTTTCAAACAGCAACCTGCAGGATTCAGTTTTATTAGGATGCATTTGCTGTTGTTTCCTCTGTGATGGCTTTCATGTTGGATGGGCGGAGTTGAGTTATGGCAGTAGAGACCAGATGCCCTGCAAAGCATAAAGTTTGTACTCTCTGGCTCTTTTGGAAGAAGTTTGCTGCCTTCCTCTATGGATTCTGAGGGATCAGTCTACGTCTTTCTTTCTTTGGCCCATCAGGGACGCAGCATCTAAGACCATTCATTGAACTCAACCAGTTTGTGGAGGCACTGAAATCAGTGTTTGTGAATGTTGGAGTTCCTCTTGTGGCCAACTTTTGACCAGAGATTCAGGTTAATTTGGACAAGACACAGAGGAGACACTCAACGTTTGTGGTTATTAGTGCTATGGTTTCTCTCATGGGATCCTGTCAACCTCTCAAAACACACACACACACACACACACACAGACATCCACTCTCTCCCCTCCTCACACCCACCTGCTTGCTTATGTAGGATTTTCTTAGCTTGTTACTGGGTAGTTAATTATCCATGCTTACTTGAAACTAGATCTGTCCTCAGACAGGGTGTATGCTTAGAGGCTTGCTATGACAGATGTTTCTGTTGAATCTGAAATTGTGTCAGGCAGCCTTCTCCGACCCTAGCAAATGTCTCCCTACACCCAAACACAATCCTGAAACATGAGAGATTAAAAATGGTGGATTTTCTGTAGTTTTTGATTGTGTAGAGTCATAATGAGTTTTGAAATACACAAATCCTATTGTGTAAATTTAATCCTCCATGACTTTTTTTTTTAATGATGATGGTGATGATGACTTTTGGCTAGATTGACATACTGATATGTCAAATAATTGGAAGTTACATTATAATAAAAGAAAAGAGGTTTGTTTCTCCTTTCAGTATTACATATTTGGGGATTACCTAAGATTAAGTTGTCAGCATTCCAAGTCATGAAAATAATGACAGTAAATAATAGCTCACAAGATTCAAAACACATTGGAATGGAAAACACTGGGAGTTAGCATCTATTTCCTGTAACTTCTTAGTAACAGGATACCATCTGACATTCTTGGGCATATTTTCTGAGCTCATGGTTTATAAGCCTGCATGCCCTGTTCTTGTTCATTTTCTGCTTCACTTCGAGTCCTCTGGGCTTGATCGAGGGCCGGGATTTTGGTTGCCCAGGAGGTTGTGTGGGCTGGAGGACGAAGTTCAACTTGGCAGCTGGTGTAATCACTAAGCACTCCCCCTTCATTTCCTTCCCACTCAGCTCTTTTGTTCATTGGAGATTAACATTTTTTTTTTCCAAAACAAAACCAAAGGAAAAACAAGAGGGGAGGAGATAGGGCTCTCAGGAGAGGGTAGTGCATGAGTGATTGCAAGTGAAAAGGAGGAAGGAGAAAGATGGCAAAGGGGCCCAGGAAAGGAGAAGGAGCAGCTGCACGGGCAGGGAGCAGAGGGAAGCCTGGCAGAGGAAAAACTGTCTTTCAGGCTTCCGAGACCTCTCTTCAAGTGCAGAGTGAATCCCTCTTCTAAAGAAGCCTCGCCTGCAGTGGCTTCCCTCCTCCCACTTGGAGGAAGTGCTGTTGGCTGCAGTTGTAGAGAGATGTTAAAGTGAAGAAAAATAAAAGGCTGCTCTTAAAAGCAGGTGTGAGGAGCCAGTGTCCCAGTCCCTGACAGCGGGCAATATGACATCTGTAGCCACACAGAGCCCCGAGGCACCTCCAGTCACCTTCATACGATAGCACCCATCCTGTCAGGTTACTCCACTCACACGTTAGACTCAGCCAGAACAGCACGGCTTCAGGAGCCCAGCCTTGGGTTTGTCCTCACACATACCCTGGTGCTGTCAACT
Source organism: Oryctolagus cuniculus (assembly GCF_051225735.1). NCBI lineage: Eukaryota > Metazoa > Chordata > Mammalia > Lagomorpha > Leporidae > Oryctolagus > Oryctolagus cuniculus. Next base: position 91,206,759 of record NC_142876.1, read on the forward strand.
GTCTCCCCTGTGTGGAAGAGGACCTTAGCCTTTGTGATGCCGGGCAGTTTGTTCTAGGAAACTTGCCAAGGGTACAGCTGAGATTTGAACCTAAGTCCACTCACTCTTGGCTTTTAATTTTGAAAAAATTTTCTACTACCGAAAATAGGTGAACAGAGTATTAAGAATGCTTCTACATGCTTCCCTCTGATTTCTCAAATACTAATACTTTACTCCACTATGTTATTTTTCTCTGTGTATGTTTATATATGAGGAATACAAAGTTGAAGATATGATGCCACTTGGCTTGTTTTGTGTATCACATCTGAAAAGAAGTTCGTTGTCTAGGACAACAGTGCAGTTTGCAAGCTAGTACATTAGTAGTGATACAAAACTACCTCTGACCCATAGACCTCACTGAAATAAGGAAAGGTTGCCAATGTCCTTTTCTGATCCAGGATCTGTTCCATGATCACACATTTATGACCTTGACACTTTTGAGAAATGCAGACATACTGCCTTCCAGGATGTTCCTTATTATGTGTTTGTCTGATGTTGTGTTTCGTCATCATTAGATTTCAATTCAGCATTTTTGGCAGGAATAATTCAGAAAGAGCATTGCATCCTTGTCAATGAGTTATATCAGGAGGTGTATGATATCCTTTTGACACATTCTTGGTGATGCTTTTTAACTTGGATCACTTGATAAATGTGGTTTCTACAAGTTTTCTCATTGTAGAATCCCCAATTTTCCTTTTAAAATTAATAAGACTCTCACAGGAAACACTTGTAGGAAATTTAAATGTCAATTTTCCTTATATATTGGCTTGCTCTTCCTAGCTTTCACTTACTCTTCCTACCTGAGACAGTTGCTGTTGTGATGATTGCCAAATAATAATTTTATAATTTAATCTTATATATTATTCCAAAGTCCATACAAAAGAACTTTATTTCCCTTCCTTTTTTGTAAAATACATTGTATATAATTGAGGTATACATCGTAATGTTAGGAAACACATAGAGGTAGAAACTGTTTACCATATTAAAGCAAATTGATATGTATTATTTCATGTACTATGGTTTTAGTGCCAAGAACAGCTAAAATCTTATTTAACAAAAAGAAAATCACCTATATAACTGCATTTTATCAGCTATCATGCTCATGCTCTATTTTAGATCTTTAGGCTTCTTCATCCTATGTGTCTTCTACTTTGTATCCTTTCTCTTTTATTTATTCATGTATATCAGCGTGGAATTATAGATTTACTTTTATTCTATGAATTATAGTCAATTAGTACCATTCTTTTTGTTACTCAAATTGTTCCTAATTTGGCAGGGAAAACTTTACATGCTTTTTGCCATGTCCTTCATACCTTTCCCCCTGCCATTTCTAATTTTACATCACAAAGGGTAGCCCAAGCTCACATTCTGCATTTCTTGTACCATCCCTAAAGTCAGACATTTTTTCCAAGGAGCTCTGGTTTCTTTCATAAGGCAGGGATATTTAGAAACCAAGATCTGGATTTCAGGGGGCTCATGGCTACTAGGACATCCATTGCTTCTCTGTATCTCAGTGGATAGAGCCAGGGAATGCATGAATGTATGATTACATATATACACACACAACCTATGTCTATTTCTATAACTTTCAGTTTGTAAATTAAAACTGGATTCACAGTAATATCTTCATTCCTGTAATTAGTCTTCTTTACCTCTCTCTCCTGTGTGAAATAGAGTTGGGAGTCCTTGAATGATTTCTTTCAGCATTTTCAGCAGCAGTTTCATTTTGAGTATTTCTTTTGTCATGGGAAGAATATATTTGTGTTTAAGTTTTATCTGTCATACTTAACCAGTGCTTCATTAAAGTAAATCATCAGAACATAAATAAAAAGCAGCTTAATTGCAGCCTTAAATTGGCTTCCTTGTTGCTTCATAAGGGAGGAGAAAATGAATTTCAACCATATGAAGGTCCTTCAAAAGGTCATGCACAAATGGAAATAGAAGAATGAAATCCTGACATTTGTAGTAAAATGAACAGCTGCAGAACACTGTGGTAAGTGAAATAAGCACAACACAGAATGACAAATATCATATGATCTGTCTTGTATGTTTAAAAAAAATAAAACAGTCCATCTGAACTTAAAGTAGTGATTACTGGAGCTTGGAAAGGGTTAGGATAGGGAGATAGAGGGAAGTTGATTAACAGGTACCAAAAGAAGCACAGTGGGTGACTGTTGTTCATACTTGTTCATACTAGTATAAATCACTCCAAGAGAAGAGGTGGTAGCCTCCAAACAAACAAACAAAAAATCAATTCAACGGTTAGCTCCCATGTCCTGAATTGTGGCATAATGTGTTGAGCTTCCACTTGCATTGCTGGCATCCCATATGGACAGTGATTTGAAACCCGGCTACTACTCTTCCTCTCCAGCTCCCTGCCAATGTGCCTGGGAAAGTAGAAATTGGGAGACCAGGTAAAGCTCCTGTCCCAGTCCCGGCAGTAGCAGCTTTTTGGGGAGTGAACAAGCAGATAGAAGATTCTCTTCCTATCTCTCCCTCTCTCTTTTTCTGTAACTCTGCCTTTCAAATAAATAAATTTTAAAAAATTAGCTGCCAGGATTGATTGGTTTATACTGTGCATATATGTCACAATATTGTACTGTGTCTCATGAGAATATGCAAGTTAATAAAAAAAAATTTTAGAAGTAGCTAATTAAGGAGAAAAGTTTATTTCAGTGAAAAAGTTTTGGAAATTCATACCTAGTTTTTTTTTTTCATAACACATTTTCTATTAAATTTGGGGGACCCCTTTTATAGATGGACATCGTAAGTTTCTACACCAACACAAACTAGTCTCTCGGTTCCATTTTGCATGAACTTTTTGTAGTAGCCTTATCACTTGGGTGATGATTTTCACTGTTGTACTTGTCTTAGAATTAAAGCATAGTGCTTAATTTTTTTCTCCTCTTGATCAGGATTATTTTAATGGGCCAATCATCTTTATTTCTTTTTGTCTCCTTAATTAAATTTGAAAATAATTACTTTACTGCTAGGAATGTTCAACAGCTGTGTACCATCTCAGAATCGCATTATTATTACTGTTATGTGACATGAGGTGATAATCACCCCTCATCTGTGTCTTGCCACACAAACATGCATTGCTAATCAGTTTGCCTCCAGTCTCTCTCTCCCTTCCCCCACCTCTCCTTGCACTCTACCCAGTCACCCTCTTAAAGGAGGAGGAAGAGGAAGATAAAGGGAAAAGTGCTTCCAAAAGCTTTTGTTTGTCATTTATTAGCCCACAGTTTGCCTTGTTAAAAACGTTCTAAGCTCCTTCCACAGGGAACATAATGAAAGTCTATGGAGGAAATATGAATGTTTTCTAAGATGTCTACTTAAGGAAAGAGGAGTAGACTATTCTGCGTTGTTGGCATATCCAGCCACACATTACAGTACTGGACTTCATTGAGAATAGTTGAATATTTATAGTGCTGGATGTTTGGACTTTTTAAAAGGTCACTGGAAAATGAAGTCACTTTCATTTTAAAGTAGTAGAAGGTGAACATGAAAAAGGGAAGAGCTTTTAATGAAATCCATGATGTCTGTTCTCCTGCAAAAGGTCTCCGTTTTCTGTCATAATTGTATTTCTTAATGGCTTCCTTCTAAGAGATGACTGTATCTTGGTGTATGAAGGATTTCAGTTCCAGGGTTGAGAGGCTGCTCAGGCAGTGACAGTTATGTTTATCTGGCAGTTTATTTCAGCCCAAATGATTACTGCAGATAATAATAAATCCACAATATTAAGTTATAACATACGTGTGTATGCAGTATTATTATTATTATCATTGTTATTATTATAGAGGCAGAGATAGAGAGATCCCATCCACTGGTTCACTTTCCTAATGCCTACACAAGGCATAACTGGGCTTGGGAGAGGCAGGAAGGGAGGAACAAAGAGACTGAGATCATTGACAGAGAGAGCAAGTTCCTATACCCTGGATGCCTACAATAGCTGGATCCGAGCTAGTTTGAAATCAGGAGCCAGCTTAGTCCAGGTTTCTCATGTTGGTGGCCGGGGCCCAATCAGTTGAATCATCACTGCTGCCTCCAAGGGTCTACATTAGCAGGAAGCTGCAATCAGGAGCCTAGGACTAGGAACTGAATCCTGGCACTGTAGTATGGAATAAGGGCATCTCAACTGGCATCTCAATTGCTAGGCAAAATACCCATGCGTTTTTTTCAAATGTGCAGTATTTATTTTGATTTTATTTTAAAGGAAGAGAAACAAAGATCTTCCATGTATGCTTCATACTCCAAATGCCTGCAAGACTAGGGGGGTGCAGACTGAAGCCCGGAGCCTGGAAGTCACTAGAGTTCTCCTACATGGGTGGCAGGAACCACCATCTACTGCCTCCCAGGGAGCACATTAGCAGAAAGCTGGAATTTGAAGTGGAGTCAGGACTTGAAACCAGGCATTCTGATTAGGGATGCAGGCATCCCAAGCAACGTCTCAGTTGCTGAATCAAATGCCTGTCCTATATATATAATTTCTGAATAAAGGTATTTTTGCTGGCAAATAATAGATACCCTTTTACACTATCTTCAGAACACAAAGGGATAGCATCGGGACAGATATCAGTGTAAGAATTAGTTGGGAAATATTCCATAACACAGCTACCGTGTCTAAGAGCTTATTTAGATTATTGAAGTCAATAAGAAGTTCTGTGGTGAGGAAATCTATTTAACCATCTTTAACTCAATGATTCCCAAACATATTTAATGATTGTTTTGAGAAACTTCATTTTAGACAAACCACTTGAATAATATAAATTTAATTAATTGAATTTGTAGAATTCTGGTTATTATTTTTAAAATGATATAGGTGAAGACTAGTTAAGGGATTGTTTCAAAACCACATTACATTTTTGAGACTCTTGCCAACTGCTCTCCCCACTGGTGCTTACATCCGTGCCTCATGGCTTAGTTTATACCCATACCTCGTAGCCCAAGCAATTTTAAGAAGTTCCTCACTTTAAACTGAGTGATTTGTTATTCTCTTGGTTGATGTAACAGCCAGCTACTGTGTCACAGATAATCCCCCATAAATTACATATATATTTTTTGCTCTTTCTTCTCATAGGCACTTTGATTTCAAATCTTATTAAGGTTTTTGTTGTTCCAATTGGGGTCCTTTCAGAGGAACTGAAGGTGGCTAACCTGTTCGGCTCATTGTTGAATCTAAGCAAAAATAAATTTTGATTGCATTTGTCCCATTACTGATCCATTTCATTTTGTTTCTTCTTTTCTGGGTCTGGTAGAAGGGAGAGACTACCTTAGGTGTTTTCTGAGGCTATAAATTCAGTGGTCTTAGCAGATAAACCAACTTAACTAAATGAAAACAAATAAGGACAGCAATGTTTTCCCAGAATAAGTCTTCCAGGAAATTGGAAAATGCAGAGGAAAATACGGTAATCAAATAATGGAAGTAAAAGTGATGTGAGGATCAATGCCAAGAAAATGAACTTTTGTAGTTTCTACTAACAAGCATACCATGTTCTTAAAATACTGGTTAACCCCACCCCCCCAAGAATAATTAATAGGCAGAGGAAACAGTATTTTTTAAAGGTTTATTTATTTATTGATTGATTGATTTAAAAGGTAGAGCTAGAGAAAGGCAGGGACAGAGAGAGAGACAGATCTTTAATCCGCTGGTTCACTCCCCAGATGGCTGCAACAACAGCCATTGCTGGGCCAAGCAAAGCCAGGAGCCAGGAATTTCTTCTGGTTCTCCCACATGGGTGCAGGAGCCTAAGGACTTGGGCCATCTTCCACTGCTTTCCCAGGCCATAGGAGCTCTGGGTTCTTGGCTTCATATTGGTTTGGCTCCAGCCATTGTGGCCATGTGGGGAGTAAACCAGTGGATGGAAGAGTTTCTCTCTCTCTCTCTCCCTCCCTCCCTCTCTGCCTCTGCCTCTCTGTAACTCTGGCTTTCAAATAAAAAAATAAATCTTTTTAAAAAAATTGTAATCCAATAAAGGAGAGAAGACTAGACATGGAGGTGGGAGAATAGTGTTGGGGGACTAACACTGGCCATGTAGAGACTAAAGAACGTTTCCATTGTGGTAGTCAGGGAATACTTCAGGCAAAAGGAAAAGACTGATAGAGGTCTAAAAGTTTGTGTGGGCACCTCAGTGTCACAACACTGCTATGTGACAAATTGTCCAAGTTTGGCAACTTGAAAGAATGTGCATTTATTGTACCTCACCTATGTTTCTCATCCATTTGACTTGTCTGAAGTTTAAGCTGTGAGTTAGGTCTCTCTGTCTTTCATCCTTTCATAACTAGCAGAAACCAAGACATCATTTTTTTCATGGTGAAATGCAGGAATGCAAGTCAAATTTCCAGGAGCCTGCACAAGTCACTTTTTCCACCATGTCATTGGTGAAGGCAAGAACAATAACAAAGGAGTATGAAAATATATTGCTTCTATTGGAGAGGAATTAGAGGTTGAATATTTCCTGATCAAAAATCTTACCTACTTTTGGGAGTTATACAGGGTTGTTTCATAGATCTGGGAACAGACTGGGAAGCAGCAAAATTGAGATCCTAAAAGGGACTTGAAGACTGCATGAGAGACACTTCCTTTCAGCTGGGAACTTACCAAGGGCAGGGTTAAAGTGCCAATGAGTCAAGGTCCACAGGGCAGTCAAGGGAGAAGGACCCTGAGAATGCCTGTCTCAAATCACTGATTTAGTATGGTGATTGTCGATTTTTTTTTTTTTTAGAAAAACCTGTTTAGCGTTTAGCGGGTGCCGCAGCTCAATAGGCTAATCCTCCGCCTTGCAGAGCCAGCACACTGGGTTCTAGTCCCGGTCAGGGCGCTGGATTCTTTCCCGGTTGCCCCTCTTCCAGGCCAGCTCTTTGCTGTGGCCCGGGAGTGCAGTGGAGGATGGCCCAAGTCCTTGGGCCCTGCACCCCATGGGAGACCAGGAAAAGCACCTAGCTCCTGCCTTCGGATCAGCGTGGTTTGCCGGCCGCAGCGCGGCGGCCATTGGAGGGTGAACCAACGGCAAAGGAAGACTTTTATCTCTGTCTCTCTCTCTCACTGTCCACTCTGCCTGTCAAAAAACAAACAAACAAACAAACAAACAAACAAAAACCTGTTTAGTAAAAGAATAAAGTGATAGCCAGATTGTAAGGGGCTGAAGAGGGTGAGGGGTAATGCAAGAGAGGCAGTTAGAATCATCACCATCTCTTTGGAAGACTCAGGGGGCGGGAGAGAAATGGGTATTGAAATGAGAGAGCAAAAGTGAAAGAGATACACACATGTGCTATGAGAGCTTATGTTCCACACAGGAAGGTGTCAGGGCAGGTGGATGAGTAAGGCGATCTCGTCTCCCAGTGGCTTTGTGACAGACTTCACATGCGATTGGTTGAAGCAGTCACCAAACTCTTGAATCTTGAGAGGGTTGCCTCTGCTACTTCACATGCCCAGGGGACCTTCTTTTCAAACGTTAGGTAGGGGAATAATATTTTCCTATAGAGTTAACAAGCAATATACTAACACAGCCAGTCACTGGAGTAGTTAATTCATGTTTAATTTTTTAATTGCTCACACCTGCAATAATTTCCCCCAATAGGAAAGAAAACCTTGTTTTAACCCTGGGTAATAGGATTTGGCATCCCTCCTCCCCCATAAATGTGTCAGTAATCACAACCTCTGGATATTCCGTTGGATTTAGTAATAATAGCCAGTCACCTATTGAATGTGTATATTGACTGTGTGCCTGGAATGGGGCAGATCGGTGTGGAACCCAAAGAAGGAGATGACTGAATGTCTTTGCTCAAGCATCAACTAATTTCACTGGGAAGAGAAAGCATGCATAGGTACAATACTGAGTAATTAAGAAAGTATTGCGTCCTACCACATGGAGTGCTTGCTTGGGTACTGTCGGCAGAGGATGGTACAGAAGATGTAGATTGTTGTGTCCCAGCAGCATTGACAGCACAGGTTGGAGATCCCTACTGCCGGGGTTTCAATGCTGGCTCATCCACAGACTATCTCTGTACCATTAGCCACGCTCTTGATCTTTTTGACTGTCAGGTGTCTACATCTGTAAAATGGGCATGATACTAATGTCTATCTTAAAGAATTATTGGAAAGGCAAAATAAGTTGCTATATAAAAAATGTAGGCCAATGCCTGTGTATTAAGTATGCACGAAATCTTAGGTATTGTTATTCGTGTTGTGTTGGCTTGGCTTTTAAATTTTGTTGTTGAAGAGAAATAGATAACAAGATTTAGGGAAGCTGATTACAGTCTCACAACTGGATTCCTTGAATGGTGTCCTGTAATATTTGCAACAAATAATCTAGGAAGATTGTCTCCTGACCATTGCACATGATTGGCTGTCTCCCCATGTGACAAGTTAGAAGCACCATATCGGAGGCCATTTTGATTAATTCCAGTTAAAATGACAATTTGGTCCTCTGGGGCAGGTTGCTTTAGCTAACGAAGGCTCAAGCTCATTGATACTCCGCTTCGCCCCTCCCCACTGCATGTCTTTCAAATCGTCTTCAATAGTGTCCCATTTTTTTCTCTACCCTTCACTTCACTATTACCTTATCAATGTTTTCTTATCCAGCAGGGCATCTAGCATGCAAGGCTGAGCAGGCTATTCTCTCTTCATTTTGAACAGTTAGGTTCACTTTGTTGAAATGTATAGGAAGGTATATATTCAATAGACATTATTCTAGAGATGCTATATACAGTTGTATTTGGGAGGGTGAACAGTTGTCAGGCATGACTGCGGTGCGAAAACATTTTGGTGAAAGGAAAAGCCAACACAAAGCCTAAGAAATAAGGAAGTGCTTGTCATAATGAAGTGTACAAGTCCAGGTGCTTGGCCCAACAGGAATCCACTGCAAACTGCTTGCTCTGTTTTCCTCTGTCCTCGAAACATGACTGAACAATAAGAGCATCCTGGAATCCTGGGAGCATCTAGGGAACAAATAGTTCACAAATTTGTTGTTGGTTTTCCTGACCTACACTCCATAGGCCATTGGGGTACGTGTGTCAAAAGGGTTCTTCTAATTATTTCAGGAAACAAGTAACTTGAAAAAACCCTGACAAATTAAAGCTACTTTAGAATCATATCTGAGGTTAGCACTGTGGCATAGCAGGTAAAGCCAGCAACTATGATGTTGGCATCTCATAAGGGTGCTGTTTTAAGTCCCGGCTGTTCTACTTCTGATCTAGCTTCATGCTAATGCAGCTGGGAAAGCAGCAGAAGATGGCTCAAGTTCTTAGGCCACTGCACTAACATAAGAGACCCAGAAGAAGCTTCTGGCTCCTGGCTTCGGATGGCTCCAGCTCATTTGGAGAGTGAACCAGAGGATGGAAAATTTCTTTCTTGGCTTTTCTCTCTCTGGAACACTGCCTTTCAAATAAATAAATATTTAAAACAATCCTATAATTGGTTTATTTTGTCAAATAATGGTCTGTCATAGTGAAGGTACTCTAAATATTATTTTAAATAATTAATTGATAAAGGAACAACTCTTCTTTTAAAAACATATCCAGAAGTCAGACAGAGATGGAGACAGATGGAGATAGCTCCCATCCTCTGTCTGGTTCATTTCTCAAATGTCTGAAATGGCAAGGGCTAAGCCAGGCTGAAACTGGGAGCTGGGAATGCAATCTGGGTTTCTCAGTTAGGTGGAAGGGACCCACTATCGGAGTCATCACCTGTTGCTTCCCGCGGGAAGCTGGAGTCAGGAGCCACAGCCAGGGATCTTAACTGCCAGGCCAAGCACCCATCTCGGGAGTAATTCTTTACTCGATGCCATAAGAATATTTGTTAGAAGCTGTTTTGCAATAGTGGTAATAGAACCACAATGCGCATCTCCTGCGTAATCATGGAATTAGCTCTTTTATAATACTTGGAGAATTTGAAAAACCTGCTAGGTCAGTCCTTGGAAGTGGGGTTGAATCCAGGACCCTCCAGGTAATTAGGAGCCCAGTGCCATGGACACTAAGTTGGCCATCAGGTGAAACATGGGGAGTACCTTTAAAGGGTCGAGAAGAAGAAGCCACAGAAAGGAATGAGAACTTGCAGGAGGGGCCCCTAAGCCATCTTGTCTTAAGAATTCAACAACAGGTTGAGCAAATAAGGAGCAGGGATAAAGTGTGCCAGACAGAGAAAGTTTTCATATGATAAATTCATAGTATCTTAGGACACCATTTATGTGAGAGTATTTGGCAAGGTGTAAACCTCTCTATGAATGCAAAGTATTATTATTTTATGGATTCTGTTTGAGACTGCCTCGGTTGATTGATAGATAAGGAGAATGAATATTTGATAGGCAGGGAATGTGCTATATAGTAGACCATCTCTCCAAGAGGGAACTTTGCTAGAATCACAGTAAGCCTCTCCCTTAGCCACAGTGCCCAGGATGTTGTTGTTAACTGAATTATTTAGTATGAAAATAATGATTAATCTGAAAATATCTGTAAAACAGTCAAGGTTTTCTACCAACTTGAACTAAAGTTCTGTAAAGATGGGACAGGTATGTCTTTTTGCAGGACCTCCCATCCCTAGAGCAACGCTTTCCATAGTGTTTGTGATAAAGGGGTCTTCGTTTGAGAATGAGTAATTCAAGTAGAAAACGTGCATTGGGAATTTTATCTTTTTCTTAAGATTTATTTTATTAGGGCCAGCACTATGGTTTATTAGGTTAAGCCTCTGCCTGCGGCGCTGGCATCTCATATGGATGCTGGTTTGAGCTCTTCTGCTACACTTTGGATCCAGCTGTCTGCTATGGCCTGGAAAAACAGTGGAAGATGGCCCAAGGGCTTGAGCCCCTGCACTCATGTGGGAGACCTGGAAAAAGCTCCTGGCTCTTGGCTTCAGATTAGCCTAGCTCTAGTCATTGTGGCCATCTAGGGAGTAAACCAGTAGATGGAAGACCTGTCTCTCTCTCTCTCTCTCTTTCTCTCTCTCTGCCTTTCAAATAAATAAAACCTTATTAATAAAATTTTTAAACATTTTTAAAGACTTGTTTATTTGAAAGGCAGAGTGACTGGGAGAGGGAGAAAGGCAGAGGAGAGAATGAGAAATCCACCTGCTGCTGCTTTCTCAGGCACATTATCAGAAAGCAGGAGTCAAAAGTGAAACAGTGGGGCCAGCGTTGTGGCGTAGCTGGTGAAGCCACCGCCTGTAGCACTGGCATCCCATATGGGCGCCGTTCAAGTCCCGGCTGCTCCACTTCTGATCCAGCTCTCTGCTGTGGCCTGGGAAAGCAGTAGAGGATGGCCCAAGGAGATGGCACTTGGGTGAGAGAGCCAGAGGAAGCTCCTGGCTCCTTGCTTCAGATCGGCACAGCTCCAGCTGTTGCGGCCATTTGGGGAGTGAACCAGCGGATGGCAGACCTCTCTCTCTCTCTTTGTCTCTCTCTCTCTCTGTGTATGTGCAACTCTGTCTTTCAAATAAATAAAATACATCTAAAAACACACACACACATTCAGCACATGCAGGTGATACATTATCATGACGATTATACCTAACGAAGACAACAGCTACTATTTATAAAGGAATCACTCAGCACTTCCACTTTAGGAGGTGGAAGACCTCTCTCTCTCTCTCTCTCTCTCTCTCTCTCTCTGCCTCTCCTTCTTACTGTGTAACTCTGACTTTCAAATAAATAAATTTTAAAAATAAAAAAGTGAAGCAGTTTGGGCTTAACTGGTGCTCATGTTTGATGCTGGCGTCAGAAGTTATGGCTTAACCCACTTTGCCAGAGTGCCAGCCCTGGCAATTTTATCTTTAAGCATTTTGGTATTGTCACAAATGGAACCAGCTGGGATTAAGCTATCCTATGACAAGTCTTCCAAAGTTAATGTACTCTTACGCGAGTGCAGGGGCCCAAGGACTTGGGCCACCCTCTACTGCTTTCCCAGGCCATAGCAGAGAGCTGGATCAGAAGTGGAGCAGCCAGGACTTGAACGGCGCCCATATGGGATGCCAGTGCTACAGGCGGTGGCTTTACCAGCTATGTCACAACACTGGCCCCACTGTTTCACTTTTGACTCTGCTTTCTGATAATGTGCCTGAGAAAGCAGCAGCAGGTGGATTTCTCATTCTCTCCTTTGCCTTTCTCCCTCTCCCAGTCACTCTGCCTTTCAAATAAACAAATCTTTAAAAAATTTATTAATAAAGTTTTATTTATTTGAAAGGCAGAGCGAGAGAGAGAGGGAGGTCTTCCATCTACTGATTCACTCCCCAGATGGCCACAATGACTAGAGATAAGCTAATCTCCCTTATTTTAAAATTTCGTTTTTCCGTATACATATTTATAAATAAATAAATGTATGTGTATATATATATATATATATATATATTTATAACCTACCCTGGAAGTAATTTGCTGTCATTTGGGACTATTACAATAGTTTTATAACACAATTCATTCATAAACAGTTCTTATTAACAAGTATTACTTGGTTTCCCATATACAAAGCTTCTGGTGCCCTCTTAGTCCTGAGCTGACTGCTGTCAGAGCCTGCTGTGTGTCCTGCGCCCTGTTCTGTGTCTTAAACTCCAGTTCTGTACATTACCTGAGTCTCATTGCACACGGGGTCACCGAGTGTGCACTGTGCTGTTACTGCCTTTTAGAGGATGTTTAGGAGCTTCGCTCTTGTGACAGCAATTACAAGTCTCTGTTAATGACATCTTGGGATTTCATGTTCGAAAGCAGTATCATTTACTGAATGCTTACATTTAAGTCACTCAGAACTTTGGTGATGGTGTTCCAATAAATATTCTTGCGCATATTTTTATGCATATTAAAATATTGACTGAGATTAGGCCTTTAGGCCTTCTAATTTTTTAAAGAAATGCATTCCTATTATTCAGAGATCCCTTTTATTCAGTTTCCTTGTTTTTCCCCCTTCCTCTAACTAAAAATCATGTTTAGAAAAAAAATTGTTTTTCCTTAGGTATTCTTAGTAGGCAAATTCTGATTTGAAAATTAATTGTGAAATTTAAGTGTATAATGAAATCCATATTTCATTTATATAAAAAGCAGTTAATGTCTAAGCGTGATTTGAAGCATTGAATTTATGCCCTTGGACTAGGTAGAGAGCGCTGTGGGCCCAGGATATCCTGCTCAGCTTCTGTGTGTGGATTCTTCCCACTTCCCTGTCACTCTTACCATTGTCCTACTCTGGAAACCCCTGAAGTTCCAGTGCATAGCTCGAACAACCCTATAGGGCTGCCATGATATCTGAATTTTTCCACTATTGCTGTTTTTATTCTTTTCTTATAGGACCTCCAGGTTAACTGTGGTTACTTTAGATGTATGTGTGGACTATACTGCACTGTTCAGAAAAATTAGGGAAGTCATATGTCCCTTTAGGAAAGCAAACAACATTTTAATCTTGGAAATAGACATTGGGGCCTGTCAATAGATACTTGGTTGAACAAACAAATGAATGGGTGAGAATACAATAAATGAATCTAAACTTGCAACTCCACAGACCATTTTCTACATCACTGACGGCCTTAAAGTGTTGATCTGAACCTGCGGTCACCATCAGATCTGGGCAAGAATGTGCTGGTGTAATTGGGCATTCATCTGGATTGCAAGCTCTTAGCAGGAGTTTCATGATGGACTGGGGCTGTCGGATGGAAATTCCCAAAGCCTGTAACACTCCAGCCCTCATGTCAACGAAAAAGAAAAAGAGAAGAGTCACTGTACAAGTGACTTTAGCAAAGATACAAGGTCTTCCCAGATCAATATCCAGCAAACAGCAAAGGTAATTGATAAGTTAAGCTGTGATGAGCCGCACGGCACCTGTGGGCTCTCTTGACAAATGTGAGTAGCAAGTTCTTTCCACTGTGTGCCATGCAAGGAAGAGATCAAAAATGAAACTGGGGGTTCTGTGCTTTTCCCCAGTTAAATGAGGGTGTGTAGTTTTGACTGCCCATCCATTTTAAGAAGAAAGTTTATTCATTCATAATATGGTTTCTTTCTATGTATGTCTATGCTTATTCAGTCAGTCAGTAAGTATTTATTAAGAGACTGTTGTTTGGTGTTATGTGGTTACTCTAGAGCTGGGTTTTGGAATATACTTTGTGTCTGAATGGCAAAATGTACCCTGTCTGCCTTTGTTTTAGATATTCCCCCTAATATAAATCTTATTTTTACTGTCTCTACCTTTGTACTGAATTCCCTGAACAACTGATGAGAGGCTCATAATCATGGACAGATTTATACTGGAGTTGGGAGCTTTTATCCCCTGCTCCTCTCTTAAGCTGTGCATTTGGGGGTGTGCGAGTCTTTTTATAGCACTTAATGGGAATGTTTGAAGTGCCTGCAACTGTGATAGGCACTGAGAGTGGCTGACAAGAAGTTATAAATCACTGTGTCATTATCGACAGGTTGGTAATCTGGTCAGGGAAGTAAAATCAGCCTACAACAAATACTTAGCAGGTGTAAGCTGACGTATGGTTATGTAACCAAACGTTATGTGGACATTTTGAGAGTGTGTTTGAAGGCGCCAGAGCTATCTTTAATCTTTTTCTAACTATGCTGAACATGAGGGTAACATATTAATCGAAGTATTGATATAATGCTGTAATTAGTAGAGAATAAAAAAGAAACAACTTTAATAAGACCTAGATCTTCTAAAGTTCTTAAACCAGTCTGGAAATAAAAATCTCTTGGATTTTAATGGGAAATTCCTTTTGTAGATCATTATAAAAATGAAAGCAAGGTAAGAAAAGTTAGTTTGAAATTGATTCACACTGAAAAAAATTTTCTGACACCTATGAATTTCCCCAAACACCTTTGCTAAGAGTGCTACCTTTGCTAAGAGTGTAAGTGAAGTGGGTAATGCTCCTTTATTGTTTAGGAATGAATTTAGCTGCAGGTAACAGAAAATCTACCTACCAGTGGCTTGAACAAAAAGGAGTGCATTTTGTTATGGCACAGAAAGTCCTCCTGGAGACAAGCAGCATGTGGGTGACTGTTTTGATACCTCCCTTTCCAATATAGCCACATTTTGTCCTGGCACCCACTCAGGTTCATAGCAAGAAAGGGGTGTGGCACCCAGGGGACCCATGCCTTTTGTTGGGACAAAACAGTTTCCAAGAGTCCTCCTATCAAGTTTTGGTTCACTTCTCCTTGCTGAGGACTCTACTGTTGTCATCACACTAGGCTTCCAAGCAAGGGGGGGCAGAGTAGGGGGTAAATTGGATGCCATGGGATGGAAGTAGGCAGGAGAGAAAGGGATTGGGAATGAGCAGTAGACGATGAATACACATTTCCTGCTGCCAGGTAGGTTTTAGAGATGAGAATTAAAAACTGAGGTTTTACTTGAGAGATGTTTTACCCATCTGACTGATCAGATCTTACTTTCTTGCTGTGTGAAACAAGGGTCTTCCTAGGGGTGATAGATATTTTAAGGTGTTTTCTTATTACAGCTTTATAGGATTTCACAGAGATTCCTGGAATGTTTGAGAGGTTTACAGTGTTGAACTGGGCACACCTTTAGAGAGATTTATCATATTGAACTAGGCACATTGACAGAGAGGTGATGATGTCCTGGGTAATTAATGTGTTTAATAGGCAGGATCTCATTCAGTCCTCATCACACCCTTGTGAGACAAGTACTGTGGTACTTTGTTTTACAGATGGAAAAAAGATTAAGGGCTGGGCAGGTCTATTAAGGACATCATTAGGTGACGTTTTAGGTGGTGGCAGGATCAGAATTCCTCTAAAGGTGCGCTTGACCCCAAATACCTTTCTCGTAATCACTAAGTTTTCCAGCTTGCGAGCCAGCTTCAGTCTGATAGATTATGTTTTCATCTGGTCGAGTGTTTGTATGATACATATGTTTTCATGGTTCTCCGTTTTTGAAGCTCCCCAGTTTGGGTGTGGAAAGTCCTCTCTTCTGGGAGTTGATTGCTCTCTGCTCATGTATGTACTGCAGAGTGAGCTCTGAGGCTTGGTCAGGAATGAGTACCATGAGCCATTGTGACTTTGAAGTCCACTGCCTTTATGTTGTACCTCTGCCACTGGCTAGAGCGTGGCTTTGAGCAGGCTACAGTCAAATGAGGGTACTCCAGAAAGTTTGAAGGAAACGTGTATTATGGAAAAAACTTTGCACAGAGCTCAGTACAGTTTTGTGCTAAACTAGTCTTTCAATTTTTTCATGAATTTTAAAAATACTTGGATATCTTTAAGTGTCAGTTTCTTCTTATGCAGGGGGAAGATGATGATATTAACTAATGGCTTTTTATAGTTGGGAATATATGAGACAGTCTTTGTACTGAACAGTGTCTGTCACTGAATTAGGCAGTTGACAGCTGTTTATGAAAATGATTATAGTGAAGAGGAGGTAAATGTAAATACAAAGTGGAATGGGATTGCTTGGCAAGTACTTACTAGATAGTGGGTAATACATGGCATACATGGATCTCTTCATTCTCAGGATGCTTCTGTATGTGTGCGTGCACGCATGCACAAAGGCATACATGCAGAAACGCACAATTCTACTTCATGTTTGCTTTGTTAGCTCTAGCACTCACAGCTCTGGAGCCCAGTACTATTGGTTGCTCACTTATTAGACTCTTTCTTTCCTATTCCCTCATCGTTGCAAGGGGTGCATGACCAATCCCCCCCCCCTTTTTTTTTTGCAGGTCAGGAGCCAGGAGGTACTCTGTATAGCAGTAAGAGTGAGTCTGCTCTGCATAATTTTCAAATACAAAATAGGAATCGCCATGGTAGGGCAGAGTGGGACTGTGGTTTAGTGGGCTGCTAGTTATACTAGGTGCTTTCATTGCACCTGAGAATTTAAAAAGAAAAATACAGTGAAGTAAATTCTGAGACCTCCAGTTCAGTTTCAACCAAAGATCAAAATAAAGGCAAGGAACACTATGGTATTATCATTGCGAGTTTGTTAGTTTATTTTCATGTTCCATTAATATTCCGTAGTTTATCTTAGTCAAAATATACATGTAGATAATAGAACTCCAAACAGAAAAGAAATGTAGAAGCAGAAAATTATATTTACTTTCCTTCTCTGCTTCAACCTGCTAGCCCTTGTATTCTAAATAGTAGCATTGTGAAGTTTCCTACAACTTTACGTACACACACAGATATACACACGTTGATATATAAATAAGATGACAGTGAGTCTTTCAAATCTTTACTTAAATGGCATGACTTTATTTACACTCTTTACAACTTGATTTTCCTTGACTCACTATTCTTATAGCCAAATAAATTGCTTTGTATTTATAAACCAAAATGTACTTAACCCAGTTGATGGCATATTGGTTCTTTCCAGGTTTATCTTTGTGTCAAGCATATTTTTGGGACTTAAAATTTATTTATTTGAAAGAGAGAGAGAGTGGGGGAGAGAGAGGGAGAGAACTTCGATCTGCTGGTTTGCTTTTCATATGCCCACAAAAGCCAGGGGTAGGGCAGGCATAAACCAAGAGCCTCAAACTGAATGTGGGTCTCCCAGTTGGGTTGTAGGAAACTAAGTGTTTGAGCCTTCACCTGCTGCTTTTCAAGGTGTGCATTAGCAGGAAGGGAGAAGTGGAAGTTTAGCCAGTACTCAAACCCAGGCATTTTATTTATTTAAATTTTTTTTAAAGATTTATTTATTTACCTGAAAGTCAGAGTTACACAGAGAGAGAAGGAGAGGCAAAGAGAGAGAGAGAGAGAGAGGTCTTCCATCTGCTGGTTCACTCCCCAATTGGCCACAAAAGCTGGAGCTGCACTGATCCGAAGCCAGGAGCCAGGAACTTCCTCAAGGTCTTCACACATGGGTTAAGGGGCTCAACAACCTGGGCCATCCTCTACTGCTTTCCCAGGCCACAGCAGAGAGCTGGATTGGAAGTGGAGCAGCTGGCACTGGAACCCCGGGCCCATATGGGATGCTGGCACTGCAAGTGGAGGTTTTATTGGTTACTCCACAGGGCCGGCCCCCAAACCCAGGCACTTTAAAATGGGATATGGTTGTCCTAAGTAGTGTCTTCACTGCTCTGCCAAATTCTTGCACTCTTTTTTGTTTCTAAATGCAATATTATGAGCATCATTGTTGCACATGTTTTAGAGTTCTCTTTTAAGTGTATATGTAAGCCAGATTCTTTTTGTAAAAAAGGAATTCATTAATACATTAGATTCTCAGGGTCACAGCAAATGCATGATAATCACTGCACTGCAATTCTCATCGATTCTCATGTTAATGTGGTATTAATACAAAGCAAACCAATCCCATATAGTTCATAGATACAATTCCAAGAATAAATTGTGCTCCCTCCCCCTCCTTCCCCATTCCTTTCTTTATTTTTTAGTTTTTGCAGTAACATATTTTTAATTTGCTTTATAGTCAAAGGTTTAATGTTCCACTAAATAAAGAGTTCAACAAATGGAAATTGGAAAGACTGCCATTCAGCAGGAATATAGACAAGGGCTATGAACAATAATCAAATCCTAAGATAACAATTTCATTCATATACATCTCATTTTTTTAAGGAAAAAAATATACTCTCTATATTAGTTACCACAAATTGGAGAAAAATGTGTTATTTGTCTTTTAGGGTCTTTGGGCATTGTTCACTAAGCACCATGCAAATTCTTAGAATCTGCTGCAGTTGAGGTTACTGAATGTGCCTTTCAGGTATGGGGCTGCCAAATGCCCAACCTGTGGGGAAGCTTCCAGCAAAATTTCCCTCACACCAATCTGGTGGAAGAAAAATCTTTTGTTCCCTTTCCCCCTGTTTCATTTACCTCTCCTAAATTAGCTTTCTGAAGAGCTTCAGGGACATGCCTGTTACTTGGATATTATTTGGTGGGCGGGGCTTCTGTCTAATGCTTTTTCAGGATGAAGGGGAGAAGCAGATGAGCTTTGGTGAACAAAGAGAAGTCAGCATTCTGGCCGTCTGAGCCAATGTGAATTTCACGGCATTTTTTTTAATAACAGAAATCTCCATATGCTGTGATGCTATATCTAGTATATATCACTTTGTTTAAATATAAGATAAATGCTACATCTAATAATTGTTCAAAAAAAAAAAAAAAAAAACAGACCATATTGCCAGAAAGCTGATGCTGGAAACCTGATAACAGAGGGGACCTCCTTGCCATGTGGGGACCTGATGATAGTAAACTTGAATCCACAGCTCCACATTTCATGAAAACTTAAATTCTCTTCAACCTCTCTGTGACTTTAAAAAAAACAAAAACAAAAACAAAAAAACCTTGTTTATTTCTTTGAAAGACAGAGTGAGAGAGTGGGAGTGATACTGACAGACAGAGGGAGGAAGATATCTTCCACCCACCTGTTCACTCACCAGATGGCCAAGTCTGGGCCAGGTTGAAGCCAGAAACCTCTCCAGGCCTCCCATGTGGATGGCAGAGGCCATCTTCTGTTGCCTTCCCAGGCCCATTAGCAAGAAGCTGGATCAGAAGTGGAGTAGCTGAGTCTCTAACTGGTACTCGAGTATGAGATGCTAAGATTGCAGTTTGCAGTGCCACAAAGTTGGCCCCTTCTCTAACCTTTAAGATTGTGTCTTGTCTTTCTTTGATACATCTCTCTAGATTTCTTGGAGTGCTTTTTCTCCTGCACACTGTGTACAGTTTCCACACATTTGTCTCTGGCCATCCTTTCACCACGTG
This sequence comes from Oryctolagus cuniculus, assembly GCF_051225735.1. Lineage (NCBI taxonomy): Eukaryota > Metazoa > Chordata > Mammalia > Lagomorpha > Leporidae > Oryctolagus > Oryctolagus cuniculus. The sequence goes on from NC_142876.1 coordinate 91,226,429, forward strand.
TTACTCAGTTCAGTGGCAAACGAAGAGAAAAGAAGGCTTGCATTCGACCACTTTAAAAAAAAAAAACATTTATTTATTTGAAAGTTATAGACAGGGAGGGAAGGAGGGAAAGTGGAAGGGAGAGTGAATTAGTTCTACCTGCTGCTTCAATTCCCAGATGGCTGCAATGGCCAGAGCTGAGTCAGGCTGGAACTGAGAGCCGGGAGCTTCTTCTTTGTCTCTCATGGGGCCCAAGCACTTGGGCCATCTTCTGCTTTTCCCAGGCCGTTAGTAGGGAGCTGGATGGGAAATAGAGCAGCTGGGCTATAAATGGCACCCATGTGGTTTTACCTGCTATAGTACAGCGCCGGCCCCCTTGCTTAGCTCTTGCTGTCTCAATCCTTTCCCTGCTCCCTAGCCCCCATGGAAAAGATTTGCCTCCCTCTGTGAATACTTGATGACCCCTGACATCTATACCCTCCAAGCCTTAACTCTGGGATGGTTTAAGAGTCATGCCTTGGGGCATGTGTTCAGTCTAGTGGTTAGGACACTGCTTAAGAATCCTAATTGTGATAAAGACAGTAACCTGAGCTATTAGTAGAAGGAACAGAGAGAGGGGTATTTGGGAACTCTTTGTATTACTACCCCACAGTTTTGGGCTTGTAATTTAAAAACTATTCTGAAGTAAAATATTTTTAAAAAAGAAAAATAGGGACCGATGCTGTGATGCAGTGGGTTAAAGTGCTGGCCTGCAGTGCTGGCATCCCATATGGACACCAGTTCGAGTCCCAGCTGTTCCACTTCCAATCCAGATCCCTACTAACGCACCTGGGAAAGCCGTGGAGGGTAGCCCACATCCTGGCTCCTGGCTTTGAGTCGGCTCATCTCATTGCAGCCATTTGGTGAGTGAACCAATGAATGGAAGACCTCTTCTCTCTCTCTGTCTCTACCTCTCTCTGTAACTTTCCTTTTCAAATAAATAAAATAAATCTTAAAAAAAAGAAATAATAATTGTAAATTCTGTATTAGAGAACTATGTTCAGTTCATGGCTCCAGCTCCTAACTACAGCTTCTTGATAATGTAGACTCTGGGAGGCAGCAGTGGGAGCTCCAGTATTCAAGTTCCTGCCACCCACATAGGAAACCTTGGATTGAGTTCCTGGCCCCCAGCTTCAGGCTTCAGTATGGGCCACTCTCGGGTACTGTGGGCATTTGGGGAGTGTGTTTGTCTCTTTTTGCTTCTCAAATAAATACATTTTTAAACACATGATTTTCTAACAGATTCAATATGGTCTCTTGAAGAAAGCTTTTAAAGCAAAAAAAAAAAAAAGCCCTCTATATTATTATAATCTCATTATTTTAATCATGTCAGGAGCATCTCTCTTACAAAGAGTATTTTCTAAGCTGCTCTTCTGTTTGTTTTTGTTTGCTTTAATTGGCTCATATTTGACTATATGAATTAGTAGAGAAAGTGCCTTCTTAGAATAAATGTAGTACTTGAGTCAAGAAACGCATGGTGGCCGGCACTGTGGTGTAGCAGATAAAGCTGCCACTTGCCACACCAGCATCCCGTATGTCCCAGCTGCTCCACTTCCAATCCAGCTCCTGGCTAACAGCCTGGGAAAAGCAGCAAAGGATCGCCCAGGTGTTTACACCCATGTGGGAAACCTGGAGGAAGCTTCTGGCTTCTGGCTCCTGGCTTTGGCCTGGACCAGTGCACATTGTTGAGCTCATTTGGGTAGTAAATCAGCAAATGGAAGATATCTCTCAATCTATCTATCTCTGTCTTCTTCCTCCTCCTCCTCTTCCTCCCCCCCCTTCTCCTCTTCTTCCTCCTTTTTCTTTCTTCTCCTCCTTTCTCCATGTGACTCTGGGTTTCCAAATAAATAAATAAATCTTTAACCAAAGGAAAAAAGAGCTTCATCTTTGGTGAATGGGAGATCTGGGATGAAGGAGAGGCCTTCCATTTAGTCATTGTGTAACCTAGACATCTTACTTTTACACCCTTATTATCTCCAGTCACCTAAGGGAATGATGCTTAATATATTGGAGATGCTAAACACATAGCATCAGCCACGTATTTGGGACACAGGAGGTGCTCAGAAAATGGAAATGATATGAGAGTGATTCTAACCCACCTTGGTTGTCACTGTCCCTGGATATTGAATTGGGCTTTTTGGTAATTTGCCATGTAGAATTCATTGCCTGCCTTATGGTTGTTTCTGCCCTTACTCTTCTGCAGCACATGGTCAGTTGCCTTGCAAGTTTATTTTTGTAGTTGGCTTCTGAGCACACATTAGTTACTCAGTCAGAGCTCACTGATGGGTGTTTTATTGATCTGATGATCTTTTTGAGATCTGCAAGTTATTCTTTTACTTTCCTGGTAGTAACCTGTGGAGGCTGAAGTTTGATTTTGTTAGAAGATGTTTACTTTCTTTCCATTAGTCATGTTTCTGAATTTTGACATGAGACTTACCTTCACTTTTTTTTCTTATAATCAATTAATCTTTTGCATTTCTTGTTCTTTTCCCAGTTCCCTTTTGCACATCCATCTGTCTTTTTCTTTGTCTCCTACGCATGAATTCTCTTTGGTTATTTTGTTGAAATTCCTTTGCAGTGTCTTCCATGCCCTTATTTCTGTGTTTCTCCTGTCTGCTCCCCCCAGATGATATATTTGCCTTATTTGAAAGAAAACATCATTTGTTTCCTAGCATCTGATCTGAATAACAGTGAAATGTTTGTTTAAAATTAATGCTTTGAGCAAAGAAGCCTCTGTTTACTTGACTTGCAATATTTTAATATTTAACATGCTATGATGTAAAACTTGTGGAAGAAAAATCTCCTGGTGTGATCTGGCTGTATAACAATTTACATTCAGCTGCAATATTTTATTTGCTATAATTACTCACTGACAAAACAGGGAATGAAAATGCAAAACTACAAAATGCTCTTGGTTTGCATTTCATTTTGGAACCTGAAAACCTCCCAAGTTCTTGAGGGAGAGAACAGGAAAAAGGAAAGCCAGCTTAGGTAAATAGGCGTGTATGCTAACCAACTCTTGGGCAGTGAGACTCAGACTAGAGAGGAAACTGTGGAGCTTCTAGAGAGAGATTTTTTTTTAGAAGGCTGTATGATGTGGACTTAAGGTAGGAGGGCAGGACCTAGCACTCTCTCTCCACCTGGGAGCTTCCCTGTGATCTAATGTAGGTCCTTTCACTTTTGGCACCTACGAAACTGTTCTTAAACTATTGAAGTTTCTTAGATGAAAGGTAGGAATCCACTGGGCTCTTGTTAAGCAGTGTCCAACTCTGGCCCTCTTTCCCCTTGCAATCGTTGTCACGCTTGAAAGTGCTAGGTTTCAGTGAGATTGTGGGTCTGAATGGAGCCTGCCAGCCAACAGCTGGACATTGTGTGCATGCCGTCTGGGAGCTCCTCCCTTGATTTCTGCCCCTCTGAGAAGCCCTAAGAGATAGGAGCTCTCCGTTCAGAGATAGGCATGCTCCTGGGTCCAGGTCTCAGCTCCTTCAAAGTTCACCCAGCCTCCTTTACAGTGAGGAAAAGGAAATGCACTTCTGCATCTAAGATTCTTAGTAAGGCTGCCACAGTGTGTTTTTCCTGGAAATAATGAGTTAGAAGAAATCAAAAGAAGATTTTTCTTTATGATTGAATATAAAGCCACTCTTCAGTAAAAACAAAACCAGACACAAAATTGATTTTGGTGCCGTGGGGGTGGGGGTGGGAGGAAAAAAGCTGTACATCATTTTTAAAATCGGAAAATGGCTAAGTCCTCCGAGTGTGTCATTATAGTTCGAAAACTGCCTTTCTCCTAATACGTTACTTTGTTCCCAAATGTGCTGCCATTTTCACATAGCTTATTCAGAGTAGGTAGTATACTTTTATGAGACACTATGCAAAACCATTAACCAGGAACAGTTAATATGTATTTCAATATTTCTGACACATAAAATAGTTAATGCAAAGGATTAATCATTATATAAACCATGTGTTCTCAGGATTTAAGGAAAGCTCTTAGAAATAGAGAACCGTGTTATGTGGCACATATTAAAAAAAGTTCTCTCCAAGCAGTCAATAACACAGGATTTAGTGATTCTTCCTTAGTCCAGAAGTATGATTCTGTGATCTAAATTCATTTTAATTTGATTTTTAGATAGCTAGAAAGTTGATTTTTGAGTTGAAGAGTTTTTCTCTGCAGAGAAATATACTTCATGTAACAGAAGGATAAATTTCCATAAATAATGTTTTTTAGTGCTATTTATAGTTTTCAGTACGCTCTTTACTTATGTTTATAGGTCAAGAAGTTATTGAGGTGCCCAAGGTTAGTAAGATCAATTTCCATTGTCGTATTTTTGCCACAGTAAGAGATTGGATGAATACGTATTTCCGTGCGCATGTTGTCTATCAAAGCAAAAAAATGAAAGCTCATGGGATGAGTATTTTGTCTTTGAATTAAAATTATTCTCTGGGGATTAATGCCTGATGTGATCAGTGGATGAGGACCTGTAAGTTAGAGTACGTTTGACTTAAAGAGTAGATAGTAAAGTTGTAGGAAGGGAAAGAAGTTTTGTGGCCAGGCCACATGGCGTCTTGTACAAGGAGGAAGCTGACATGAACGGGGCAGAAGCCATAGGCAGCCTTCCTTCGGGAGACAGATCCTCTCTGCTGTGTTCTCCTTTCCCGCTGCCTGGATTTCTTTGTTGACTTGGTTTCTTTGCCTTCAGAACATCAGCTTGTATTTGGATGTCACGGTGTCTCTCTACCTATACCTCTAAGTGCTTGCCACGTAATTTGTGGTTCATAATTCACATTTCCAAGGTCAGCTAAACATATTTTGTGGCCTTTTGTCCAGCATTTCTCTCTCTCGTTGTGAGAGGGTTTTACAGATCATTCTCATTCTCGAACCTAGTAAACCTCAGAATCCACCTGAACACATTGTGCTTAGCAGCCACTGTAAGTGGAGTAAAGTGAATGTGCCTGGGGTAGATATTTTTTATATCTATTACACCTAACAATTATATTACTTGCCTCTAGAGTCTTGATAGATGTGGCATCTGTAAAAGGGGAAATGGGAAACACTGTTTCATAATGGTAAAATCTTTGCAACAAAATTTGTTCAGTATTTCATTCATTGGTGTTGATTACTCTCATAACGTGCACTCACTCTTTTCTATTTCCAGAACTTCTGTCAGCCCAAACAGCAACTCCATGCCCATTCCACAGAAATTCCCCATTTTCCCTCTTCATGCAGCCCCTGCTAAACTCTGTTGTTCTTTAGTATTTCTGTGACTTTGCCATCACTACCCACTTGGTGTGAGGTTTCTTAGTTGCATCGTGTGATAACATGTATCAGAATTTCTCTGGGTACATAATATCAGAATGTGTAACATTTTCCTTTTCCAGGGATTAGTGTTTTAAACTGGGCTTGGGAGAGTGTAAAGGGTGTGGCACTGTTGCTTTGTGGCATGGGATAGAACAGGCGGAGTTCATATCCCAGAACTTACCAGTTTCTCACTTTCCAGTAGTGTGACCTTTGGGGTTTTTGTTCACCTCCCTTAAATCTTTTCCTTGAAATCTGTTTTGTGCATACCAGGGGATTCCAATTCAATCCCATCAGGGTGGCATGTACCAATGCCATCTCACTATTCCAAGTGATCAATTTCAGTTCACAATTGATCATAATGAAAGGACTAAGAGTCAAAGGGAGCACATAAACAAGTCTAGTACCTGCTAACACTAACCGATGGAATAAATAAAGGGGAGAGTGATCCAACATGGGAAGTGAGATACTCAGCAGACTCATAGAATGGCAGATGTCCTAAATAGCACTCTGGCCTCAGAATCAGCCCTAAAGGCATTCGGATCTGGCTGAAAAGCCCATGAGAGTATTTCAGGCATGGAAAGCCAAGACACTCTGGCAAAAGATCTCTGCGAGTGAGATCCCAGTGGAAAGAACAGGTCTTCAAAGAAGGAGGTACCTTTCTCTGAAGGGAGGAGAGAACCTCCACTTTGACTATGACCTTGTCTAAACAAGATAAGAATCGGAGAACTCAGAGGGCTTCCATAGCCTTGGAAACTCATGACCGGAGCATAGGGAGACTACTGATGCCATAGACAGGAGTGTCAATTGGTAAAGTCAACAACAGGAGTCACTGTGCACTTACTCCTCATGTAGGATCTCTGTCCTTAATGTGCTGTGTATTGAGATTTAATGCTATAACGAGTACTCAAACAATATATTTCACTTTGTGTTTCTATGGGGGTGCAAACTGTTGAAATCTTTACTTAATGTATACTAAACTGATCCTCTGTAAAAAAAAAAAAAAAGAAATTATCAACTCCCAACTTGACTCTCACTGGGATTAAACATGACAATAGGTCTGATCTGATTTCATAATCATTTAAAAAAATCATCTATTATTTTTCACTTTATGTTTCTGTGTGGGAGCAAACTGTTGAAATCCTTACTTAATGTATACTAAGCTGATCTTGTGTATATTAAGATAATCGAAAATGAATCTTGATGTGAATGGAAGGGGAGAGGGAGTGGGAAAGGGGAGGATAGTGGGTGGGAGGGACGGTATGTGGGGGAAGCCATTGTAATCCATAAATCATACTTTGGAAATTTATATTCATTAAATAAAAGTTAAAAAAAAAGAAATCTGTTTTGTGAGCATAATAGTATGTCTTAAAGGTCTGTTGCACAAAATATATGAAATAGTCCCTGCAGGAGCCTGGTGTGACAGACAGCAGGGATGGCAAATTTCATTTCCTCTTTGTTCTTTCATTGTCCTAACCCCAGAAACTCCTACCCATGACAAAGAATGAAGATCAACATACATAATAGTGAGGGTCTCTCTCTTGGGTGTTTCTTTTTCACAAGATTTATTTTACTTATTTGAAAGGCATTGTTAGAGGTGGAAAGTGTGGGGAGCAACTCGGACTAGACTAAGTTACTGGAATTAAGACTTATTCTATGCATCTGCTCTCCCACAATATGGCGCTGGGAGAGGAGTGAACAGCTTCTACGCAGCTGCCTCTTGCCAACTTGAGTGATGACCTCCAGGAGCTGATCCTGCTCCTGATTGGAGGAGAGCAGCTTACTCAGCGTGTGGGCAGCCGAGTTGGGATTGGTGGAAGAGGGCTATAAAGGAGGAGAGAGACAACATGCACCAGGAACATCTATCTGAAGGAACACCTGTGCAGCCCCCAAGAGAGCCGGCCGGTGGTGTGCCGCTCCCCCGCGGAAGTGGGGAAAGTGGCTGGGGGAACTGCCCTTCCACGGAGGTGGAAGGGATGGTAGCCAACCCGGGAAGAACCAGCAGCAAACCCGGGGAAGGCCGAGCAGACAAAAGAACAGCGCAGGGTCCTGTGTCGTTCCTCCACGAAGATGGGGAGCGACAGAAAGTGGTATCTTCCATCTGTTAGTTCACTCCCTAAATGGTCACAATGGCCCGAGCTGGGCCAGGCCAAAGCCAAGAGCCTGGACATGCATCTGGGTCACCTGTGGAGGTGGCAGGGAACCAAGCTGTTGGGCCAACCTCTGCTGCTTTCCCAGGCATATTATCAGTGAGCTGGATCAGAAGCAGAGCAGCTGGGACTCAAACTTTTGCTCTCCTATGGGATGCAGGTTGTAGGCAGCAGCTTAACCTGCTGTGCCACGACATTGGCCTTCCTGAATGTTTCTTTTATGACCAGAACTTGGACTTGAGAATTCCCATGCAAGGACAGCAAGATCCTCAGACCAGCAGGTGTGGCCTCTGAGATAATCCCCACGCTCTCTATCTCTTCCATGAACGGGGGCATGGATGGCTTTCTGGATCTAGTTGATGTCAGGAGATGAAGGAAAGTGTTTCTGTTTTCCATTCTGAAAACACCTTCCCCAATATAAAAGTGTCTGCCTTTCTTTCAAACTGCTTTTACAGTTACCCATGAAAAAATCTTCTTCATTTTGATTAAAAGCAGTTTCTGTCTTCCTGCCAAGCCAGCAAAGACTCTCTGAGAAATGCTCCTGATTCTTGGTATTGGGTGCAAAATCTGCACATCCTGGAGACCAGTGGTGGCATCCTTCCAGTAGCTGGGTAGGGGGAATGGCTGGAATAACTACGAAGTGAAACACGCACCCTCCTGCTAATGCACATGGATCCAAAGCATACATGTGGACAGTGACTATTGGTGGTTTGGGCACAGCCAGTTTCCATTCCAGAACTTTCTGCATACAGTTGAGTGAGGTAAGGATGATGTCAATAGCAAAAACTGGACACAGTATTCTCTTCTTTTTCTCTTGCCCCTGTAAATTAAATGCTAAGTTGAGGCAGAAAACCTTTTAGTTCCCAATAAACCCAAAGTATTAGAACCAGAAGCAAACAGAGTTTCCTATATACTCCACAATTTCTGGAAGAAGTCCTCTGTGCTATCCATGTTCCATGTGTCTCTGAAAAGCTACACCTAATTCACACCTAAAGCAATAAAACAGAAAGGTGTGACACTGCCCTCCCTCTACTTTCTTATCTCTGAGAACACCATATGTGGACATCGTGGGAGGCTGCTGTGTTTTCCGTTACCTTCATGATACCTTCATGAAGAATGTAGAGGAAACTAGTCATGAGTTGCTATTGGAGAACTTATTTTTAAATTTTTATTATTTATTTACCTTTGATGGAAAGGCAGAGACACAGAAATAGTCAGAGAAAGACACAGATAGAGATCTTCCACGCACAGGCTCATTCTGCAAATGCCCACAACAGGCAGGGCTGGGTGGGGCTGAAACCAGGAGCCTGGAACTCAACCTGTGTCTCTCACGTGTGTGGCAAGGAGCCATCACCTCCCGCTTCCCAGAGTGCACATGAGCTGGAAGGTGAAATTGCACAGAGTCAGAACTTGAACCCTGACACTCCCATTTGGGATACATTTGTCCCAAGAGGCATCTTAATTGCTCCACCAGATGCCCACCTGCTTTTTGGTAGATTTGAGTGTGATGTGATTGTACATGGAGTTGCCCTGCCCACATCGTAAAGCTGATGTTCTCTGTAGGTGTCTGGATGCTGTGCAGTGTATCCTTCTTATTCTTGTTTTTTTAAAAAAATTTATTTGACAGGTAGAGTTACAGACAGAGGGAGACAGAGAGAAAGGTCTTCCTTCCATTGGTTCACCCCCAAAATGGCTGCTACAGCCGGAACTGCGCCGATCCAAAGCCAGGAGCCAGGTGCTTCCTCCTGTTCTCCCATGCGGGTACAGAGGCCCAAGCACCTGGGCCATCTTCCACTGCCCTCCCAGGCCACAGCAGAGAGCCGGACTGGAAGAGGAGCAACTGAGATTAGAACCTGGTGCCCATATGGGAAGCCGGCACTGCAGGCAGAGGATTAACCAAGTGAGCCTCGGCGCCCACCCCAGCAGTGTATCCTTCTTCACCAGCTGACTGGAGGCTTTGTTGAGCCCTCAAGAACCAGTTGTTTAGGATCTTCAGAGCTGCCAGAGATAGTCTGTGGTGCATGGCAGTGAGTGTAAGCTTGGGAATCAAATCTGAGTTGGACTTCCTGTTCCTCTCCGCAGTCGCTGTGTGACATTCAGTAAACCACTTAACTTCTCTGCGTTACAGCGTGCTTCTCTGTAAATGGTTGATAAGCCTACTCTTGATTATGTTGACTGCCTAGACTGAATTCAAAGGGCTTCTCCTCAAAGCCCTGCAGGGGTTTTGCCATTCGTCCAATGCACAGAAAATGTTGCTTTCCACTCGTCCTCCTTCTCCCGATTTACAATATAATTTTTCTTGGTAGAAATGATAAAGTAGTTCAGTTCTACATGGCATCATTTTTGTGACACAGACATTGGCCAGGAGCCTCAGGAATAAATCTGAGGATCATAAAGAAGAAGAACGCCTATCAGCATGCAATTGTCATTTAGCATCTCTTTGCATTTTATAGTTAGAGGCTTTCGCAGTTGAACAGTTACTGTTTTACTTTTTTCTTGTCCGCGTGGGTTGGATAGTGTTTGGCAGGCATTTGGTGTGTGGCAAAGTAGGAGGAAAGTGACAAGGAGAGGCCAGCTGGAGTGGTCACTCTGAAGTGCCAGAAGCTGCGAGATGACCTCAAAGTTCTTCTGAAGAACCCTAACGGTGTCTTGGACATCTCAGTGTTGAGATGGACACCTTCAACAGGCAAGGCATGTTTCTCGGCATGGGGGAAGTGCTTGAGACATGGTAGAAAGAAGGTGCGCTGTGGTAAGGGGGCAGCCTGCGTTTGTCCCTTCTGCAGGAAACTTTATGAGGACAGGGTAGTTTTTTTTTTTTTATAATTGGTGTTATTCTATTGGGAATATATACTTTTTTAAAAAAAAAGATTTATTTATTTATTTGAAAGGCAGAGTTACAGAGAGGAAGAGAGATCTTCCATCCGCAGGCTCACTCCCCAGTGGCCACAATGGTTGGAACAGAGCCGATCCAAAGTCAAGAGCAAGGTGCTTCTTCCAGGTCTTCCATGTGGGTGCAGGGGCCCAAGGACTTGGGCCATCCTCCACTGCTCTCCCAGGCACATTAGCAGGGAGGTAGATTGGAAGTGGAACAGCCAGGACTCGAATCGGCGCCGATATGGGAAGCTTCTTAGTACTATCTTCAGGGAGAATACAGTAGAACAGCTGAGAGACTGAACGGACTTCACCCATCTGCCGTTGTAACAGATCCCAGATGATTTCAAAGCCACGGTGCTCCCTGAGAAAGGCTTGCTGGGATGCAGGCAGTCTTGGATCCGTCAGTGCTTCGTCACTTCCTTAGGGGAGTCACGGGAGGCACGCGCATTTACGTTACTTGCATTGATTTGTCCACACAAACCCTGTCTTTCAAAATCTGACCTTGATGCTTTCATCTACCTCTCACATAGTAAATGTCCCCTGGGTTCTCCATTAGAAAAGAAATTAAGCTTCTGATTTCAAGTAATTTTACACTGTGTCACTTTTTTTTTATTGTTGTGTGTGTGTGTGTGTGTTTGCTTTTGTTTGGTATTATTTCTTGCCAGTAGTTGTTTTTCAAACTTGTCAGTTAATTAAGGAAAATTTGAATTGAATCCTGAACCAGAAATTGTTTTACAAAAGCCAGATAATGCATATGTATAATTTTCATCAAGTCAAACTAATTTTACTTCCTGCAGTAGCTGCTATTTAGAAGTTTTTAGTGAGTGAGCAGAATTATTACATGTTTTATCCTTTCATTACGTTTAAGTGAAGCTTTCTTCTCATAGTCATATGTTGAGAGAACACAAATGTATGTGATATCTAATTTACATGTGTAAAATTCCTAACTTAAGTAGATCTGTGATAGACTTATACTAAATGTGTAAAAGAATTTACAGTTGTATGTACATGTGTGCCTATTTTTAAGAAAACATTCTCTATATAGAATACTTAGCACTGTGAGCATCATAGAAGGTTATATTAGCAAAGGGCTGTCTGAAGGAGGTGAAATAAAAGTAGTTAAGAAATGAAGATGACAAGGAGGCAAAGCCAAAGTAGTGTAGGTGTGACTTAGATATAATGGACACCAAAGCACAGAAAGGGAGAACATCATCAAATGATACTTTGTTTTGCTTTCAACTTTTTATATGCATCGAAGGTGTCTTCCTAAGGCCTTACAGTTGGGACGGGCTTGACCATCCTTACAACTTTGTGCCTCCCTTCCTGCTTCAGACATGTGTGGAGCTTTCTCTGTGTAGGCGGCGTGGCACATCTCAACCTGGTCACATGCTGATGAGTGAGCACCTGTGTGGCTGCAATGCACAGCAGAGAAACTATTCAAGGACAGATGTCTTGTTTGGTAAACATTTGTTGAACACCTGCTTTGTGGTGGGCAGAATGTTGTGTGCTAGGGGTAAGATGGCACAAAAGGCAGAGGAGCTCCCTAATAGAATGGCGAGAGCAAAAGGGAAGAAGTAAAAAGAATAATTATGGACTGACATCTCTATGTTGTATATGTATGTCCCAAGGAGCAGAAACCATTGGGATAACCTACTTTATTTTCACATTTTTTTTAAAGATTTATTTTGCTTACCTAAAAGGCCAGGGAGAGAGGGGAATACTGATATCTTCTGCCTGCTGTGCCACAACACTGGCCACAGCTGTAGCCTGCATTGGATGGTGAGCTTACTGAGGGCCTCTGTAAGGCATTAACATCTACACTGACTTCTGAAACATGAGAAGGAAGCAGCCGTGCTAGCAACAGACAGAAAAAGCAGTGCCAGCAGAGAGGATACATAAGAAAGCACAGTACCGTGGTGGGAGAGAGCTTGGCCTGTTCTTGTACTCACAGGTCTTTGGACCTGAAGCATGGTGAGCAAGGCAGAGACTGGCCTGAGATGGGTAATGTGGAGAGAAGCCACGTAGCAGGCGGATTGTGCTTGAACTATAATTTTATGTTTTATTATACCTTTGGCTGGAATAGATATAGCAAACAAAAATCGGGATATCCAGGTGGGCATTTGGTGGAGTGGCTGATACGACTTTTGAGACACTCCCCTCTACAAGAAGTACTGGTTTGAGGCCTCACTCTATTCTAGTTCCAGCTTCCATCTAATGCATGGCCTGGGAGGCAGCAGTGTTGGCTCAAGTAATTGGGTCCCTGCCACCTACCAGGAGGTAGATTGAGTTCCTGGCTCCTGGACATTTGGGGACTGAACCAGCAGATGATATCTTTCTCTATTCATTTCCCAAACATTCCAATACACAAAATAAATAAATTTCTAAAAAATATAGGTTATACAGTCGCTTGACTTTCTGATAAACAGCGAATAGTTCATTAGTATTTGTGTACTTCAAAAAGCTCATGGAAAATGCACTGGAAAGTTTAGGTACAGAAAAATTAGAAATGCATAAATGTAAAGAACATTTAATAAAACTTAGGGAGAGGCTGGCATTGTGGCACCATGGGTTAGGCCACAACTTGTGATGCTGGCAACCTGTATGAGTCAGTTTGAGTATCAGCTGTACTGCTTCCACTCCAGCTCCCTGCTAATGCACCTGGGAGAGCAGTGGAGAATGGCCCAAGTTGTAGAGCCCATGCCACCTGCATGGGATTCCTGAATAGAATTCTGGGCTCCTGGCTTTACCCTGGCCAAGCCCTGGCCATTGCCGCCATTTGTGGGTGAACCAGTAGATGGAAGATCCCTCTGTCTCTCCGTCTCTCCCTCTCTCTGTGTAACTTTGACTTTCAAATAAATAAATCTTTAAAAAATCCAAGGAAAAATGTGTATTCTGAAACAGTTATACATGACTATCAGTGTTTTCTTCATTAAAGTTTTCTTAAAGATTAATTAATTTATTTATTTGAAACACACACACACACACACACACACAAGGGAAAGAAGAAGGAGAGGGAAACAGCTTCTGTCCAAATGGCCACAGCTATTGGGGCTGGGCTAGGTAACAGCCAGGGGCCCAGAACTCCATCTGGCTTTCCCACATGGGTGACAGCATCCCTCTGCTGCCTTCCCATGTGCATTAGTAGGAAGTTTGATCAGAAGTGAAATTTGAGTCTCAGCATCACAAGTGGCAGCTTAACTGTTATGCCCCAGTGCTGGCTTTTGTGCACCAAAATATTTCCACAAACTTGTTCAAGTACTCTTATATAATGGATGGCCCAAATACTGCATGGGCACATACCTACACTGAAAGAAAATTATCTGCAAATCAAATTAAACTGAGTTCCTATTTTTTTTTAAGTTTTTGTATGTTAGGGAGGCATAGAGAGAGCAAGATAGCTTCCATGTGCTGCTTCACTCCCTAGATGTCCACAGTAGCATGGGTTGGGCTATGGCTATGGCCATGATCCATCCAGATCTCTGCCAAGGTACTTGAACTGTCACCATTGCCTTCCATGCTCAGGGTTAGCAGGAAGCTAGAGATGGGAGTTGAGGATCGAATCCAGGTACTTTGATAAGGGACACAAGCATCTTAGCTGCTGTGCTAAGAGTCACTTTGCTTCTCTATGTTTTAGCTGGCACTAAGAGATGAAAAGCCACTGGTGGCTGTCCATGAGAGAGTACTGTGATCTGTCTTCTGTTTGTCAAAGATTAGGTGGCTTGATTTCCTTGTAGAATGTTTCAGGAGCTACTTTTGGATTCCCAGGGGAAGCAGAAGAAGGAGAACAGTAGAATTTGGTGACATCAGTGACAGAGTGGTATCCAGGAGTTTTCCTTCCTAATGCTTTTAAATGAACTCGTTACTGTTCCTTAAGTAAAACTTCAGAAAAAAACGTAAAACTTTGAGCAAGTTAAATGCAAAATGGTCTATCTGAGCAAAGAAGTTCAGAGGGCTCAAATGCACACATCGGCAGGCAGCATTTGTAGACAGAAGATGGACGTGAGGTGTAGAATCAGCTCGGTTGGTGGCAGCTTGATGTTTTTGTTATCTGACCGTGGTCTGATGGGCTGGCAGCCATGATTAGCTGAACCTCTGTTGCTGTGATGGACTGAGACTCAGCTGGGTGTTAGAAAAATAAACTCCAGTTTGTTTCCCTTCAAAATTAGGCTTCATGGAGACTCAAGATATGGACGCAGCCTCAGGCCAAATTTAGTTGAATTTAACATGACTTGAGAACTAGCCTAAACGTGGCTCCTACTGAGAAAGCCCCTCTTCTTCCCACCCCACAAGCCTCATTAGGTACCCTTATGTTACGCAGTCCCAAAGCCCCTCTTCCTTCCTTCAGCAGGACATGTCCACCATGGTTATAGGAGCTTGCTGTCTGTCCACAGAGCTAGGCCAGGAACTCTTTGAGGTCATAAACTGTGTCTTTGACCTTCTTGGCTGCCTGGCATGCAGCCCAGAGCCTGAAATAATGGGCAAGCTTAGTAAATGTTGGTTGAATGCATAAATTAACTCAGAGTTTCTGGGATACTAGTTGCTAAGGCGTTTATTTATTGAGTACTTTCAGCTGCCAGGTAACATGAACAGCCTTGCAGATGTCTGAATCTAGTCTCTGTTTGTAAGGAAGTTATAAACTAGCTGAAAATAGGAGATAACATCCCCAAAAAGACAGCGAGCAAAGCCATTGGAAATACACTGAGATACAGCTATCCTTCTCTATCCGTGAGTTACTTCTGTGTGGATTCAACCAATCATATTCAATTTTTTAAATTACATCTGGATTTAACATGGATAGGCTTTTTATTCCTAAATAATACAGTTTAACATCTGTTTTCATGGCATTTATATTAGGTGTTAGGAGTAATGTAGAGCTGATTTAGTGTATATAGGAGGGTATGGGTAGGTTATACAACCCATTTTATACAAGGTATTTAGAGTCTGAAGATTCTGGTATTCTCCAGGGTTCTAGAGGCTGTACCCCATGGATACCAGGGGACCACTGTGTTTGAATACCTGGCAGAATTATTAAGACTCAGGGATCCTTAACTTTGAATTTCTTTTTTTTTTTTAAAGATTTTTTTTTATTTATTTGAAAGAGTTACACAGAGAGAGGAGAGGCAGAGAGAGAGAGAGAGAGAGAGAGAGAGAGAGAGAGGTCTTCCATCCGATGGTTCACTCCCCAATTGGCTGCAATGGCCAGAGCTGCGCCAATCTGAAGCAAGGAGCCAGGAGCTTCTTCTGGGTTTCCCATGTGGGTGCAGGGGCCCAAGGACTTGGGCCATCTTCTATTGCTTTCCCAGGCCATAGCAGAGAGCTAGATTGGAAGTGGAGCAGTTGGGTCTCAAACTGGCACCTATATGGGATGCCGGCGATAACCCATTGCGCCACTGCACCGGCCCCTTACTTTGGATTTCATAGTTTGTGTAGGGATGCAGAAAAGAGCTTGGGAGAGAGGTACATTATTCATGTTCATTCTTTGGGTAAGAGATTCTTAATCTTTGATCAGATTTTCAAAGTGGTGGTACTTTGTGTGGATTTTTAAAAATTTATTGATTTGAGAAACAGAAAGAAGAGACAAAATGAGTGAAAGTGCCCGTCCACTTCCCAAACACTTGCAGTGGCTGGGGTTCAGCCAATTTGAAGTTGGGAGTTGGGGAACCCATTGCAGGTCTTCTACATCAGTGGCAGGGACCCAAATACTTGAGCCATCACCTGCTGCCCCTCAGGGTATGCATTAGCAGGCAAGTGAAACCAAAGGTAGAGCCAGGACTGAAATGCAGGCATTCATATGGGACACAGTCATCATAGTATGCATCCTAACTAATGCGCCGAACAGCTGCCCCAAGGACCAAGAATTTTTGACAAGCATCTGCTCTAAGTTCTGTAGAAATTCATGATGAACTAAAGATCCAAATATAAAGCATCAAACTCTAAACCATTAGTAGAAAGGATTTTTTTTTACAGTTTCTTCCTGAGGTGGAATTTCTAAAATAATAAAGATAAAACTTGAAGATTTTAATTATAGCATAAATAAATATTTGTTTTAAGGAAGCCATAGGGGAAAAAAAACAAAGAACAAATAAAATATTGGAGATCAGTGTACTACTTCACAGAGATTTATACTGAGGACAGAATCTTTTATTTCTGACTAGTAAAAAAAAGGATATGATTTAAAAACTTTTAAGGGCAAAATACATTATTGGGCATTTTACAGAAGGGGAACCTTGAGTAGCTGATGTGTATTTGAAAGAAATGCTCCTTCTTAGAATACAGAGACTTGAATATTAAATGAGAAATACTGTTCTGTGGTCTTAAGTTTGAGCCAAAAAAAAAAGAGTCTGATAGTAGAAATTCTTAGTGATGTTGCATTAAAAAACAGGATTTTGAGCGCTGTTTGAAGCAGCAAAACATTAGAAAGCCCCAATTACCTGTTTAGAGAATGAAGAAATAAGATTATGGTTTATGCTTATTATAGAGTACTTGTAGTTGTGAAAATTAAAACCTAAAACAGTGCTATTCAAAACAGGTATAAGAACCTCATAAATATTTTTTTAAAGATTTTATTTATTTGAGAGGCAGAGTTACAGACACATAGTGTGAGAGAGAGAGAAAGGTCTTCCTTCTGCTTGTTCACTCTCCAAATTGCCACAATGGCTGGAGCTGGCAGATCCCTGGTCTCCCACACAGGTTCAAGGGCCTTAGCACTTGGGCCATCTTCTACTGCTTTCCCAGGCTATAGCAGAGAGCTGGACCAGAAGAAGGGCAGCTGGAACTAGAACTGGCATCCATGCACATATGTAATCGAAAGTTTTTTGATAGCCATATTAAAAACGTAAGAGAAAAAATTAATTTTATTTTTTAAAAATAAAAAGATTTAGGTATTGATTTTAATATATTTTATATTTATATTAAATTTACATACTTGTATATAATTTTATAAAAATATTTATATTTTATAATATGCATTTTAATTTATCTTGTAAATATATTTTATTTAATATCTATTTAATATATTTTATTTAATATCTATTTAATATATCAAATTATCATTTGAATGTATCATCAATATAAAATTTACTAATTGTATAGTTTGCATTCTCCTTTTTTACTCTCTTGAAAATCTGCTGTGTGTTTTACACTTAAAACACATCCCAAATCCGATGCTAAATTTCTGTTGAAAATAATTGATCTATATTTAGGATTTTTAAAATGTACAGCTGACAAAACAGATTGATATAATCAAAGTGTTCCCAAAATACTTGAAAGTGTTCAAGTAGAATACTAGTTTTTAGAATAAGTGAAAGTAAAACATCGATTTTTAAATTCAAATTAATGAAAAGAAGATTAAAATTAGGAATTCAGTTTATCATTTGCATTAACCACATTTCAAATTCTCAGTAGCCACACTGAGTCATAGCTTCTGTATTGAATGGCCAAGATCCAGAGCCTCAAGTAGCTATATAGGTGGTTTTTGAGAGAAAAATCCCACAAAAAATAATAAATAATGATAAGAACAGGGTTTAGCAGGGTTGAGGACTGTCCAGCTCATAGGCCATATGAAGCCCATGAAATCATTTGGTCTGGCCCTGCCAAGACAGCTGCAGGCAGTACTTGAAATTCAATAAATTCCTAACAGGATAATTTAACACATACACAAGAGGTCTTTAAAAAGCTCATGGAAAATGTGTTTTAGGTAAAAACAGTGTATGAATTTTCACATTGTTTGCACCAAAATAAATTTAATTCTCTTTCCCATGACCTTTTTATATATCACATATGTAATAAAATATATGAAAATATATGGCAGGAGTATCCCTGTGTTGATATGGTGAGGTAGCAGAGGATTGGGAATGGTTGGCCAAAAGGGAAAACCTAAGAGACATCTTGAATAATTATAGTGCTTTATTGTGCCTTTGACTCAAGGTGTTAAACCCAACTCATTTCTCGGCATTTAGGGTTCAAACAAAAAAAAGTAATGAAAATTAATTTGGTTGAAGCATGAAGCTAGCTATCCAAAAACTCTTCATTCTACTCAGAAACATGGCTTCAACACCACTGAACATGGATGGAGCCCGTTCAATAAGGAAGGAGCCCGAAAGAAGCCCTTTCCGAATAAGCACTCAGAACCCAGAGGGAAGACCTGTCCTTCACCCATTGCTGTGTCTTACAGAGCCTTTGCATGCCAGTTGCTCTGGGGATGTTCTCCAATGTGGAGAACTGTGGGGTCTCTGAACTATAAGTTACAATGTGGCCATTAGGGTGGATCATCCACTGATCTTACTGCTACCCTTAGAAGAATACAAGTTGTGGTCTCACAAAGAAATACCTGGAAAGTGTACTCTTAGAGGGAAGATCCTCTGGAAGCCAAGCAGAAAGACCTTAGGAGAAACTCAGTTGTGCACACCTTGATCTTGGGATTATGTTATGGCCACCCTACCAATCTTACACATCTGTATATTAGAATATAACAGACTGCTTGAAAGACAGTACAATGATAAGAGTAGAGCTGTGTCAGGTAGGATTGGTCATAAATCCAGTCTACAAATTACTAGCTCTGGCCCAGCTATATGGTTCAGTGGCCTGTGATGCCTGGATCCCATGTGGATACCGGTTTGTGTACTGACTGCTCCAATTCTGATTCAGCTCTCTGCTAATGGCTGGGAAAAGCAGCAGCAGATGGCCCAAGTGCTTGGGACTCTGCCACCCACATGGGAGACCTTAAATGAGGCTCCTGGATCCTGGCTTTGACTTGGCCCAGCTCTGGACATTACTGCAGTCTAGTGAGTCAACCAGCAGGTGGAAGATCGATCTCTCTCTCTCTCTCTCTCTCTCACTCTTCTTTCAAATAGTATCTCTGGGATTCTGGCCATGTTACTCTCATGTCTGAGGAAGGTGGATTAGTTATTGTACCTATCTCATAGGTACAAAGTGAGTGGAAGTAATTGCTGTATAAGTGTTATTATTCGATCATTATGATTGGACACTGCATTCCTGTTGTCATGATTTCCTTGCCCACACACAACAAATCCACCTGAAAAACCGGGGTAACCTGACATAGCAGTTCATGCCAAGTATGGCCTTAAAAACTGTAAACAAAGAGATTACTTTGGAGTCTATTGTCTGGTTTCCCATTATTTTCTGTGATTCACTCTCTAGGAACATAGCTTTGAATCAGCTGCTGGAATTTTGAAATCAAACATGATTTGAGGTTTTTTTTTTTTTTTTTTTTTTTATAAATTAACATGGTCAGTTTACCTCTCTGGATTGTGGGCTTGGATAATACTGTAGAACTAACCTCATCAGTTACAGGTACAGGTAGTGTGACTACCATCCTCAGCAAGTACCAGCCTCATAGCAATGTGCGTACCATCTCGTCCTATCTGAAAGTTGTTTTTCCTTCCAGAATGAATTGAGAGCACACTTAGAGTGCAGAAGCTCTGATGGCTGTGCATTGTACAACACGACTGTGATCTCTTGCTGTAGTTTGAATGCCCTCACCAAATCTCAGGTCAAAAATAAACTCCTGTCATGAGGCGTGAAGAGGATAGAAACATAATCCCGCCATGGAATGTGGTAGTGGGATATGTGAGAGGTTCAGTGGCGCTCTAAGTGTAGGACCCTAATCCGGTGGGGCTGTGTATAAGGAGATGAGGAGAGCAGGGCCAGTGATGGCTCATGTTCCTCTGGACTCTGCAGAGCCCTCACCAGCAACAAGAACCCATCAGAGAAGACCTTTGACCTTGGACTCTCTCAGCCTCCAGAACTATAAGAAATCAGTGTTTTGTATAAATTCCCCAGTCTGTGCTCCTCTGTTATGGCAACGAAAGCATACTAGGATGAATGCCTACATTTTAACATGCAAGGAATTCTCCGCAAAATGTCACTCTGCAAATGCAATCTCTTCTGTGTGTTGAAGCCGGTTACCTTTATACCTCCAGTTCCAGCACATAAAAGTGAGCCCTTAATATTCAGTGGATATGCTGAAAATATCCCTGTTTATATGCTCAATTTCCTAAAATCACATAACCTTTTGTTATCTTGTAGTACATAAAAGGGACGGTTGGATCTGAGAAAGCTGTTTACCAAGTCAGATAAACAAGTCATAGAGTTCCATTTAGAGCACTTATGCCCTGCATGGCAATGCGCCTCCGAGAAGAATCTTGCAGCTGAAAGCCTGGAATGTGCTATATTAAATAGTCTCAAGAACATCTCTGATTTAAAAAAAATGCTATGAAGCCTGTATTTCAGAGTTAAAATATGTGCTGCCTATAAACATTCCTGGCTTTCTTGGGTGATTTACTATCCTTTTCATTTCTTCCTCACCTGTTCTGTTAACCCATATAGGGATGTTTCTCATTTAAGTGTCTTTTTCAGCCAGTGACTAGCTCTGTGTATTTTTTTAAAAATGTTTCCCCTAGGGGCTGGTGCCGTGGCTCACTTGGTTAATCCTCTGCCTGCGGCACCGGCATCCCATATGGGCACCGGGTTCTAGTCTCGGTTGCTCCTCTTCCAGTCCAGCTCTCTGCTGTGGCCCGGGAGTGCAGTGGAGGATGGCCCAGGTGCTTGGGCCTCTGCAACTGCATGGGAGACCAGGAGGAAGCACTTGGCTCCTGGCTTCGGATCGGCGCAGTTCCGGCTATAGCGGCCATTTGGGGGGTGAACCAATGGAAGGAAGACCTTTCTCTCTCTCTCACTGTCTAGCTCTACCTGTCAACTAACTAACTAAATAAATAAATACATAAATAAAATTTTTCTCCTAGATTTGTGAACAACTCCTAGTGTCCATGTCAGTGGAGAACGAATGGGATTGCCTGGAGCCAGTCACACAGACCTTCCTAAGGTGCTGTGCAGCCCTCTGAGATCACTTGCTGGGCTCTGTTCAATTCCACCTAGTAAACATGGGGGGAGGGAGGGAGGAAGGGTGTGTGTGTGTGTGTGTGTGTGTGTGTGTGTGTGTGTAGGTGGGCAAGCATGTGGTGTGTGTATGTGTAGGCAGGCAGGCCAGCTTGTAAAGGCGCTATCAGCTACTGATTGTTGTATTGACAGACACAGCTGGCTTGTCCATGCTCGCTGCGTTGATTGCTATTATGTCAGAAACCCACCTGTTTATTGACTATCCTGTGTTTGCCCAAATTCAACATTTGATTCTGCAGAACAGTCAAATGGGACTTGAGAAAGATGATAATAGCTTTAAAAAGACAGTGGGATTTAGTAAATGAAACATGTGAAAGCCATAGGAAAGGTAGCCTTGTTAAATGGCTCTATTGTGTTAGGTACTTGTTCTTAATTTATTTCTACAATGCCATGCCTTCTTAGTGTTCTTCATTTATTTAATACCAGGCAGAAACACAAGGTAAATCTATACATATAAAAGGACAAGCTTATCATTAATGATGGGAGCAAATCATTTTAAGGGGCCTAGGGCTTGGCTGTTCACAGGCTGCCAAAAATCAGGGTTGACAATAGAAATGTACAGGATTTCCACTCCTGCCCACCCTGCTTCCTGGGCAGTATAGCAACAGAGCCAGCTGCTGCTGTGGTCTCTAGATGCAGTTCGCCAGGCCACCCCAGCCCTGCTGTTCTCCACAGAACTCTTGACAGTTGCCCTTTTCACCACTGAGAGACGCTTGGAAATAACTCTACCCTCCCATTTTCCCATTCCCACACTCACATTTATTTCAGTTCTACTTCCAGCGTGCTCCTCAAATGCCTCAACCTCTTTTCATTTTGAGGCACCTGACTTCCCTGGAGGGAGATGGGGAAAAGAGAGGAAATGAGGAGGGAGCGAGTGGTATTCTTTGCTTTTTTTAAAAAAAAATATTTAAATTAGAGAGAGAAAGAGAGAGAGAGAGAGAGGTGGAAGAAGAAAAAGTGGAAGGGAGAGGGAGAGGAGACAAGGGAGAAGGAGAAAGGGAGTGACTGAGAGAGCTGACAGAGCTAGTTCCTATCTGCTTGATGGCTTCCATTGCCCGGGACAGGTTGAAAGGAGCAGCCAAGGACTCAATCCAGGACTCCCAGGTGGGAGGGAGGGATCTAAGCACTTGAGCCTTTACTGATGCCTCCCAGGGTCTGCATTAGCAGGAGTTGGAGTCAGGAGCTGGGACTGGGAATCAAACCCAAGCACTGCAGTATGGCCCACGAGCATCGTCACTGGTGTCTTATCCACTAGGCTAAAGGCTGCTGCTTTTAAAATTTTGCATCTACTCATGGTAAACCATACTTAATATAAAAGTAAGCATTTTAAATGTATACTCCATTAGTTTTAAGTTTATTTGCATTGTTCTACAACAGATATCCAGAAATTTTCATGTTTCTAATTTTTCATGAAACTCTATATGTATTAAATAACAATTCCTCTTCTTCCTTTTTTCCTCTTTCCAGCTGGTCACCTTAGTTTTTGTTTATGATTTTCCATGGCCAGAGATGACAATAAAAAGAAAGTAGTAGGGAGTTTAGGTCAAAGTAGTATTAGTTTATTGTTGTGTGCTTATCTTAAGATTGCTGATTGATGACTTTTAAACAAGAGACTAGTTGGTGACTCTGGACTTTCCCCTCCTGAGCTCAAACAGTTCACAGGGCTCGGCATGAGCACTCTTCCCAGTGCCTGCACCAGGTCTCTGCCACTGGCTTTATTTCAATAATCTGGAAAGAAGCAAAGGAACCCTGGATAGGCACTTCGGTTTTCTATAATTCATTATTTAAGAGAAACTTTGTGGGAGTGGAATGAGATACATGATCCAGATTTGAATCTCATTTCCGTTGTTTTACTTTATTGTGATCACATGCCAGAGTAATCCTGATTCCAATGCGCTCTTGGGTTGTATTTGGCAGATCAGTTTTTATGGTCATTTTTCATAATGTTGTTGTTTTTCCTCCTCTTTATCCTCTCTCTCCATCTTCATCACTTATTTTGTTGAGAAACTTCACTAAGGAGTGCAGACAGTGCCAAACAGCGAAAGGGAATACTGTGTACCTGCAAACTTGTGGAGGAGCCGAACCCTGCACTCAGGCTGAAAATGATGCGCTTAATGATAATGTAGGGTTTCTGTATACTTTGGGAGTTCTAGGATCTTCTTAGAAGTTTGAAGACATATTGTCAAAACTTTCTATAATGCTAGTGGATGAAGATGAGTCAAGGGGTTAAAACTTTGAAGCACCCACATGGAAGACCAAGAGGAAGCGCTTGGCTCCTGGCTTCGGATCGGTGCAGTGTGCCAACCGTAGCAGCCGTTTGAGGGGTGAACCAACGGAAGGAAGACCTTTCTGCCTCTCTCTCTCTCTCTCTCTCTAACTCTGCCTGTCAAAAAAAAAAAACAACAACAACTTTTAAGTCTAGCTCATATAAGATAGTTGATCTATCAAGACACATTTATTCTGTTACAATTAAAGAGCTGTCAAGTCTTTCTCTCTTACCCAGTAAACCCATGGAGATATATATATATATATATAAATATATATATATTTATATATATAAATATATTAAATATATATTAAATTATATATATTATATATATTATATATATTTATAATTATATATATATTATATATATTAAATTAAATATATATATTAAATATAAATATATATATTTATATATATTTAATTTTAGGATTTCACTTGGCTAGAAAATTTCCTTTGGGCTGCCCGTGTAATCCGTTCAGGAATGAACTTTTTAGCAGAAGTCAAAGGAAAAAAATTCAATTTAGCCGGTTTTGACTTAAAACAGTTAAAGGAAAAAATGAGAGTATTAGATTTCGGATAAGGATTTCTGCTTTACAGCTTGAGGGTCTAGTGGGTCTTAGAGTATCACTCACCACATTGGCCTGTCATTTGGATTATTCTCTTTTTTTAGTATTTTGAAGCTACAAAAGCAAGCAAGTAATTAAGTGGGCTGCACATTGTATCACATCAAAGGCCATTAGGCTCTTTAATGCATCAAATACTAATCAGTTGGCTCAGATTTTCTTGTTGAATGTGTCATGTCACAAAATCACATGTGAGAAGAAACTACAAGTTTCTCATCAGTGCAAAATTTATTGCTAAAGGATTAATGTTAGTCTTAGATTTTTTTTGAGGAGGTGGGCATTAATATTTCATTTTTACATGACTAGCACACATAGAATATACACACATACACAGTATTGGGCACTTGTCCAAAGTTCTGATGTTGTAAGAGGCACAGTTGCATAGGACTCAGAGCATGGTGTTCCTTTTCTAGATACACTAAGTTCACATTTCACCGTCATGGTGTGTTAGCTGGTGACTTTTGAAGTATCTTTAATCTCTCCAAGCCTTAGTCTTCTCATCTTTAAAATGGAGCTAATACTATTAGTTTTTTCTCATGAAAAATGTCAATAAGTTATACATAGTGAGTCCCTGGCATAGTGCCAGAAATAAAGCACATGCCGGAGAAAGTGGGAGGCATTAGCGATTGTTGTCATCAGCTAAGCAAGAAGGAGAGTTACTTGCCTTCATTATCTATTCACCCAAAAGTGTACTAAAGTAAGTGCCATGGATTTAATGTCTGAGCAAAAATGGCCAGAGCAAAGTATATACTTTTTGGCTAACTCAGTTAATACCATCGTTTGGGCATAATGAGTTGCATACCACGTCTACCTAGCATCAAAATATTGCTGCTGCTGTTGCTGTTAATGTCCCAAGTGTCAAAGCAGTTGATGTTGAAGTCACTTCAGGTGCTGTCACAACTTGTAGATTTGTGGTCTAACCAATACACATTTTTTCAGGAGGGAGGGGTTGCCATGAAGAAAAGATAAATTCATGAGCGTAGCCATTCCATGTTCTTTCTCCCCTTTGGGCCAGTGCGTAATGCCTGGCACTGCATAGTGGATGCTTAGAGCAACAGTACAAGAAATGTGTGATAAAAGCTTCTTTCCTCTTTGACAAATGATGTTTTCAAAGTTGAATTTTATCAGTCCTAGTTTTGTGTTGAATTGTGTCCCCTCGAAAAATGATGTGAGTCCTAATGCCTAGTACCTTGAAATGTGCCTGTATTTGGAGATAGCATTGTTAAAGAGGTAATCAAGTTAAAATGCAATTGTTAGGGTGGGTCCTGATCCAACATAACTGGTGTCCTTATAAAAGAGAAGTTTGTATGCAGAGAAGAGCCACAGGGAGAACATGGATATCTCCAAGCGAAGGAGAAGCCTGGAATAGTTAGTGGCTACACAGGCTTCAGAATATTGAACTTGGATGTGAGTACCCCAGAACTGTGGGAGAATAAATGTTGTTTATGGCCCCCCTCTGTGGCACTTTGTTATGGCTGTCATAGCACACTAATCCAATTCTGTAGAGGATGTATCAAGAGGAGGGCTATTGAGGAAAGAAAAAGTATAGAGATACTTGAGGTTTTATTTTCCATTCAAAATGTTAGCTCGGTGTGGGTGTCCTTGTAGCATGCTTTTTCAAGATTCAGAAACTAAGAAAACAGGGAGCTGTTTCTGATAAATTTGTAATGCTTCTCCTAGGGGATTGATTGAACAAAGAGAGTTCAGAGTAACCATGGAAAGAATATCTCCCAGCCATCTGCCAAAGCCGTGTCCGTTCATATCTTTGATAACATCTAAGTCGCTTGGCCAAAGTGGGTCTTCCTCCAGGAGGGTTCTGGGTGGAAAGGCGGGCATAATGGTGGACACATGGAAACAAGGAGTATTTTTAACCATATGCATCTTTAATGATTGATTTCCCCAGAAACCTAAAGAAAACATTTCTCAAAAAATGGAATAAGAATTATGAAAGATGCAAATTAAACTTTTCAAGCAAAGTGATTTTGAATAGATTTTTAAAAATAGTCACTGATTTTTAAGAAATGTTTGAGAGGTAGAAAGATGGGAATAAAAAGAGAGAGGGAAGAAGGGAGAGAGGGAGGGAACCAGCACATTACCATCCAGTGCTTCACTCTCTAAATGCCCACAAGGGCCAGGACTAGGCTAGTCAAAGCCAGGAACCAGGCACTCAGTCCAGATCTCCCACATAGGTGACAGGGACCCAACCATTTGAACATCACATGCTGCCTCCCAGGTTCTGAATTATCAGGAACCTGGAATCCTGAATGGAGCAGGCATCCCACTTAGCCACTAGACCAAAAACCTACCTCTGAATAGATTTTTAGTTAAGAATTAATAAATTTTGTTTCTTAATGAGTCCTCTTTTCAACGTTTGTGGCAAAACAAAGATATTGTGAAGGGTAAAGGGAGGTTAAAATAGGCCAATCCAGGTGCTTGTAAAGAAAACCACTACAGAGTTGGAGAAATAAACAGGAATAAAAAAACCCATAACCACTGATATAAAGCAGTGACAGTCCAAGTTTCAGCTTTGGGTATCATGTGTGGTCCTCATTTAACGTCTGTTCCTCGTGACAGCTGATTGAACAATTCTTCTTTCTCCATGCTATGCTCTTTGCTGGATTGACAGAAGTGGAGTCTCATGGGTTGATTGAGATGCCAGAATTAATAAAGACCATGAACTGAATATAAGTTCTCATCCAGTGCTCTTTGCTTGCTTCACTGGCCTCAAGGTAAATAGGTCTGTAGTTAATTAACTTAGAGATTCTTTGAGAGGTTTGCTTCCATCACCATGCTGGTAATTACTATTCAGACCGTTACTATACTTTGACATTTTCCTGAAGTGTAAATGATTATGTCTGAAAGAAGTCATTAGCCCGAAAGGAAAACATAAGAGACAAAAGGAGGATCAAAGGGTTTCAGAGTTGGTTTTCCTCTTCTCCTCAGAGTACAGCATCAAGGCAGCAAGTGGCTCCTGCACACATTAGCAGTGCACTCTCCGGGCATGAGACTCTGAAGAACAGTCGGATCTGCAGTCTTCTCCCATGGGGTTATGTCAAGGATCAGAACGTGGGTTACTAACAGAATGGCGAAGGTTTGGAGGGGCTGATTTAGAAATATTTTGTATATAAGGCTTTTATTTTTATTATATTATTGTTTAATCTCATGAGAAGCAGGGAGATACATAGAGGGAGCTCCCATTTGTATACTTATTCCGCAAGTGCCTGCTGGCCAGGACAAGGTTTGATGTGTTGCCAGAAGCCAGGATGACAATCTAGGTCTCTCATGTGGGTCACAGGAATCCAGTTTGTTGAACCATCACCACTGTCTCCCTGAGTCTGCACTGGAGGAAAGCTGGAATCAAGGAGTCAGAGCCGGGCTGCAAATACAAGGACCTCCAGTACTGAACATAAGCAGCTTAACCACGAGGCCAGACATCCATTCCCTGTGACTTCATTTTAAATGTATCAGTTTCTCTATTTGGAAAAAAATCTCTCAGAGGCATGTTCTGGATGCATGTCTAGCCCCTGCAAGTGCTTGCCTTTCTAAGCCTCCTTTCTAGCTATTAGGAGAGGAGAGCCATGGGCTTGGTATTGTGATTTCCTAATGCATCTGGAGACTCTTGGGAGATTGGCTCCCTCACCTAGAGTTGCAGTTAAGAAGTACAGCTTGGCTGCTCAGTGTTAATTAAAAGAAATCCGGTCTCCCCTCAAGTGTCTCAGGGAGACAGAAGCTATTTTCGTCCAACAGTGGCTCTCCACTCCATGACCTCGTGGTGCTTGGGGCTGTTCCAGGTTCCAGCACCTTTTAGACCCCAACTCCTTGATGTCTTCCCCTGGTTCTTACCCAGTCCAGCATTTTTCTCCTTTGCTGCTTCTCCTCCAACCTCAGGTTCTTATGGCATGGATTAGCCTCCTTGCTTCATCTCTCTAAGAGGTTTGCTTTTTTTTTTACCAATTTCACAGATTGTGAAGCACAAGAAATCTGGGAACCAAGCTGGGCAGGGAAGAAGGAGAAAGAGAGAGGGAGGGAGAGAGGGAGAGAGAGAACATTACAGGAGGGCAGGGGAGATTCACAAACAAATGAATTCTGATTGTTTGACCCCTACTTATTATGTGATTGAGTTGTGCTAGGAAGAAAGGGAAGTCTATGAAGCAGGAAATGAGGTGTTAGAAATCGCCCCCAATTTTGCAGTCCCTAACTTCAGCAGCCGAGTTTCCTTGTGTTATCTTTCCAAGTATTGACAGTTGCAAATCTCATTGGTTTGGTTTTTATTTTGCTCACTACTTGGTTTTCCTACCACACTGGTCCTGGCATATATTTAGTTTCCTACAAATATTTACTGAACAAATTAAAGCATCATGGACTGTGACTCTGTCACTGTACAAATCTGTGAACTTATACAATCTACCTCAAATGTGGAGATACCTGATTCTGCAAGGATAAATACTAAATCAAAGATACTGTCTCTCCTACGCTTAGAAATGGCAGAGCTACTGTTTGCAGTGTAGTGTATTTGATTCTAAGATCTTCCATTGGACTGAGACACTGTTTTCCACTACCATTTTTCCATTTGAAGAATACTGAACCCAGTATCCAAACATTTGTTAGGCTTATCTTTGGTGTTTGCTGTTATTAAAATATTCCTCTTAGAGCAACAGGTTGAAAAATGAGACAACTTGCAAGTATATATTCAATGCGACTTTATACTCTAACTATTAGTGATGAACTAGGCCCTGGTTATCTGAGCTCTCCAGAGAGTCTCACTGATCACCTTGTGGAGGTTTGGGCATTAGAAATCATCTCAGATGCTGATTTTTTAAACTTTATTTTGTTCTTTTTTTAAGGGTAGAGTCTTTGGTCAAACATGGTCATATGCCAAATCTCAGTATATAAAACAGACAAAAAATGAAGCTGCTCACGTGAAGTCAAAGGGTGTTCAGAGTCCTGCCACCTTGACCTCTTTATAGCTCTTCAGAATGTCAGACTTTTTAGAACACAGTTGAACATTTATACTTAAAGCTTACAACTTTATACTGTCTATGTTAGTTCTAGTCAAATTAATTTTTGACAATTGAGTCTCTGGTCAGGTTGTAGAGTGTTAACAAATGGCTACTCTTCCCAGTTTTTCAGCCTAGACAGTGGAGTGTCGCTATTATTCTTCCCTTGCAGATCATACTGCTAATTAGTTTTCTGAATGAAAGTGACCCATATGGCTAATCATGGCAGATTGGATTTTTCAAACATTTGGCAATGTCATAACATGTCCTGTCCTACATGTTCTTTTTACAGTGTGTTAAGGCTACTCATTCATCAAGAGGTTAAGTATTCTCTCCTTCCATGTCCAATCTGGGAGGATCTTCTAAATGTCTTAACCTATAGTATGTGGCAAAAGGGAGGTTTGGTGAGTGTTAAGCCAAAGATCTTAGAGATTTTGACTTGGCTTAATTTTCTCTGTCAATCCATACAAATGTGTATTGCCATGCTGTATCCATCATGACTGGACTAAAGACATGGGGTTGCCCTGTGTAGCTAAAGTGAAATGCCTCTAGTTGTTTAAGGCTTACCAGCTCACATTCTAGACGTTTCTTTAGGAGGCTTTCAAGATGATCCTACTCTCCTGTTTGATCGCAAACCATGAGATCCAAAGGCAGAACCTCTTATCTGAGATGCCCCCAAATTCCTGGTCCATAAAACCCATGGGACAGGCAAGATATGACTCTTGTTTTAGTACCTGATTTAGGGGCATTATGTTGTATAGCACTAGATAACCAGCACTATAGACACTGTGTGTGTCTAATTTTTCATTAGAAGTTTTATTTTGCAGCTTTAGTTACATGATCTTTGCTTCTCACTATGGTAGCTGTTTCCCAATGAATATTAAACTTTGTTTTCATACCACAGTCTCCTGCTCTATTGGAACATTCTACTATAAATTCTTTATCAGCAGCAAGCAAGTTTTTCAGCTTAAAAATGTATCCTTTCATTTGTCACCAAAATTCCTCCCTTAAGAATAGTTTGAGCAGCATTCCAGGTGTTTGATATTTTGTGCCTTAATGAAAGCACAACTCGTGAAAAAAAAAAAAACTATTGAACTATCAAGTATTTCATGAATATTGAGACAGTATTAAAATTGAAGAGAAACACACTAGCAAGGGTCTACAGTCGCCTCTGAGAATATTATTTAAGTGTTCTTATTTTGACAAATGTTTATATTTGAGGTAGGTATGATCAGACCGTTAGAAAAATGTATAACATTATTCATAATTTAGTAGGCTTGGCAGATTTTGTATGAATTATAACAGTGGTTAACATTCATAAGTAGTCACATTTTATTCCTACTATATTCTTTTGAATCAGGTAAGAAAGATTTCATTCAGATCAATAACTATGACACATAAAATAATAAACCCTTTCACAAATGTAAGAATATAAAATATGTGTTCTTGTGGCAGTGGTTGATACACATAAAATTTTAAAATATTAGACTTTGAAAATCTAATAATCTATTCACTATTTTTCCAATTTTTATTTTTATTTTAATTAATTTTTAACAAATATAGTATAATTTGTAGATACAAGTCTAAGAACCTAATAATATCTTCTTCCCTCCCTCCATTCCTCCTACCCTATATCCTTCTACCTTTCTTTCTTTTTTTTTTTAGTTCTTGAGATAATATATTTTAAATTTACATTGCAAGTAAAAAGGCTTAATAATTCACCAAATAAGAAGTTTAGCAAGTAAAAAGCAAAAAGACCCTAGTTCAGTTGACATATGATAATTGAGTGGGAAATGATAATTGAGTGGGAAAATGGTCATTTCACCACATAGAGGTTTTTTGTCAGTCATTCATAATTTCTTTCAGTGAAACAGAACTAATGACAGAGTAACATCTAAATATTTTCTATGGAATTGCACGATAATAATTAAGTTAATTTAAATTTTAACCCATTTCTACTCAAAAGTTTATACAGAAATAATTCTATGCAGATTGCAATGCAAATAATTATGTGTTACATTTTTTGTACTCTACTAGGTACCACAGATCAGGGAAAACATATGGCATTTGTCTTTTTTGGGACTGGCTTATTTCACTAAGTATAATGGTGAAGGGCACTTCCATCACTACTATACTTCCAGTGAAGTATCATGATCCATATATAGAATTTCCTCTAGGAAATTCAGATTGATGGCACCTATTCACATGGCCGTTTTTTTCCAAATTCCATGCTGTAGGTGCCAGAAAATGAGTGAGAGAAAACAAAGGAATGAAGACTTCCGTAAATTCAGCTTCTTATAAGCAGTGATTTAATACCTGTTACATCCTACCGAGTGAGTTTGAAGGAGCTGGTGTTGAAGAATTTTTTTTTAGTTTTATTTAAGTTCACTAGTTTCACGTACTTCATATATATAGATTTAAAAACATAGTGACACTTTGCCACCTACCCTCCCTCCCAACCAAGCCCCAATCCTTGCTCCTCTTCCCTCACACATTCCCACTCTTAATTTCTCCAAAGATCAATTTTTAGTTTACTTTATGATCAAATAGTTAACCCTGCACGAAGACAAAGAGTTCAAAAATAGTATGAAGAAATAAAAAACAAAACACTGTTCCTCAAAGGAAGAGATAAGGACTATAAATAATCATCAAATCTCAAAATGTCGTTTTACTCCAATACTTTATATTTCAGGCACTCTTTGTTACTTCAGATCAGAGAAAACATAGGATATCTGTATGTTTGGGACTGCCTTATTTAATTAAGTATAATCATTTCTAGTTGCATCCATCTTATTGCAAACAACAGGATTTCATTCTTTGTTACAGCTGAGTAGTACTCCATAGTGTGCATATACTATAATTTCTTTATCCAATCAACAGTGATGGACATCTGGGTTGATTTCATATCATTCCATTGCAGTTGTTGTGCTGCAGTGAACATGGGGGTACAGATAACTCTTTCATATGCTAATTTCTTTGGGTTTGGGTAAATTCACAGGAGTGGGATGTCTGGATTTTATGGTAGGTCTATATTCAGTTTTCTGAGGTATCTCCATATTGTCTTCCACAGTGGCTGCACCAGTTTACATTCCCACCAATAGTGGACCAGGATACTTTTTCCCCAAATCCTTGTCAGCGTTTGTCATTTGTTGATTTCTGTTTGAGAGCCATCCTAAACTGAATTGAGGTGAAAACCTCATTGTGGTTTTGATTTGCATTTCCCCAATGGCTAGTGATCCTGAGCATTTGCTCAAGTGCCTGTTGGCCATTTGAATTTCATCTTTTGGAAAATGCCTGTTTAAGTCCTTTGCTGATTTTTTGACTGGATTGTTTTGTTGTTGAGTTTCTTGAGCTCTTTATAAATTCTGGGTGTTAATCCTTTATCAATTTCATTGTTGGCAAATATTTTCTCCCATTCTGTCAGTTATCTCTTCACTCTGCTAAGTGTTTTCTTTGCAGTGCTGAAGCTTCTCGGCTTGATGTAAATTTGTCAAGTTTGGCTTTGATTACCTGTGCTTCTGGGGTCTTTTCCAAGAATTCTTTGCATATGCCAATGTCTTGCAGAGTTTACCCAATGTTCTGCAGTAATTTGATCATATTGGATCATAGATTTAGGTCTTTGATTCATTTTAGTGGATTTTTGTACAAGATGGTATAAGGTAGGGGACTTGCTTCATACTTCTGCATGTGGAGATGCAGTTTTACCAGCAACATTTGTTGAAGAGAATGTCCTTGTTCCAAGGATTGATTTTTTTTGCTCCTTTTCAAAGATAATTTGTAGATGTGTGGGTTGATTTCTGGAGTGTCTATTCTTTTCCACTGGTCTATCAGTCTGTATTATAGCCAGTACCAAGCTATTTTGATTATAACTGCCCTGTAGTATGACTTAAAATGTGATATTGTTGATGCTTCTAGCTTTGTTTTTGTTATATAATATTGCTTTAGCTATTTGGGATCTCTTTTGTGTCCTTATGAATTTTAGCATTGTTCTAGATCTGAGAAGAATGTCATTAGTATTTTGATTGGGATTACATTGAACCTATAAATTGCTTTTTATAGTAAGGATATTTTGATGATATTGATTCTTCTAATCTGTGAACCTGGACGATTTTTTTAATTTTTATGTCTCCGATTTCTTTCTTTAATGTTTTTAATTTTTGTTGTAGAGATCTCTGATATCCTTGGTTAAATTTATTCTAAAGTATTATTTTTTGTAGTTATTGTGAATGGGATTGATCTTAGAAGTTCTTTATCAGCCATGGTATTGTCTGTGTGTACAAAGGCTGCTCTATTTTTTTGTTTATTTAGTTTATATCCTGCCTCTTTATTAAAACTCTTTTATGAGTTCCAATAGTTTCTTAGTGGAGTCTTGTAGTTCCCCAATATATAGAATCATGTCATCTGCAAATAGGGATAGTTTGACTTCCCCCTTTATGATTTGTATCCCTTTGGTTTCTTTTTCTTGCTTAATGGCTCTAGCTCAAACTTTTAGGACAATATTGAATACCAATGCTGAGAGGCTGAGAGTGGGCATCTTTCTCTGGTTCCAGATTATAGTGGGAATACTTCCAACTTTTCTCCATTCAATAAGATGCTAGCTGTGAGTTTGTCATAAATTGACTTGATTGTGTTGAAGAATGTTTTAATTTGCTTAAGGTTTCATCATGAAAGGATACTGTATTTTATCAAATGCTTTCTCTGCATCTATTAAGATAACCATATGTTTTTGATCTTCATCTTGTTAATGGGATGTATCAGATTTACTAATTTGTGAGTGTTGAATCATCTATGCATACCAGGGAGAAATCCCACTTGGTCTGAGTGAATGACATTTCTAATATGTTGTTGAGTTCAAGTAGCTAGTATTTTGCTGAGAATTTTTTTATATCTATTTTCATCAGTTGTTATTAGTAGTTCTGTTTCTTTGTTGTATCTTTCACTGGTTTAGGAGTTAATGTGATGCTGGCCTCATAGAAAGATTTTGGGAGGATTTGCTCGCTTTCATTTGTTTTGAATAGTTTGAGAATAATTTTAATTAATTCTTGAAAAGTCTGGTTGAATTCAGGAGTGAAGCCATCCAGTCCTGGGCTTTTGTTTATTGAGAAGGTCTTTATTACTCATTCAATATTGGTCTTATATAGATTAACTCTGCTGTTTGTTGATTTTTGTCTAGTTGTTGTGTCTCTTGATGAAATTTAGGTGTTGATGTCCCCCATTAGTATTGTATTAGAGATTATGTCTCCTTTTAACTCCATTAAAACTTCTTTTAAATAATTAGGTGCCCTGGCATTGGATGCCTATGCATTTATTATAATCACATCTTCCTGTTGAATTCATTCCTTAATTATTATATAATGCACTTCTTTGAATCTTTTTTTTTTCTTTTTTTGACAGGCAGAGTGGACAGTGAGAGAGAGAGAGACAGAAAGAAAGGTCTTCATTTTGCCATTGGTTCACCCTCCAATGGCTGCTGCGGCTGGTGCACTGCAGCCAGTGCACTGCACTGATCCAAAGCCAGGAGCCAGGTGCTTCTCCTGTTCTCCCATGTGGGTGCAGGGCCCAAGGACTTGGGCCATCCTCCACTGCCTTCCTGGGCCACAGCAGAGAGCTGGCCTGGAAGAGGGACAACCGGGACAGAATCTAGCGCCCCGACCAGGACTAGAACCCAGTGTGCTGGCGCCGCAAGGTGGAGGATTAGCCTATTGACCACAGCGCCGGCCCTTTGAATCTTTTAACAGTTTTTATGTTAAAATCTATTTTGTCTGATATGAACCTGGATACATCTGCTCATTTTTGCTTTCTATTAGCATGAAATATATTTTTCTATCTTTTCGCTTTCAGTCTGCGTGTATCTTTTTTGGCAAAGTGTGTTTCTTATAGGCAGCAAATAGATGGGTCTTATTTTTTAATTCATTCAGCTGGTCTGTATCTTTTAATTGGATAATTTAGGCCCTTTACATTTAAAGTTACTATTAATAAGTAATGACATGGCACTGCCATTTTTCCATAAATATTCCTGTTGCTTGCTTTGGATTTCCTTTGTACTTTTACTAGGAGATTTTCTGCTTTTTCGTTATTCCACAATGATGTTTCTCTTTCTGTGTTTCTGTGTCTAGCACCTTCCATAGCATCATTTGTAAAGCTGAAAGATTGGTAACAGTTTATTTTTAATTTATGTTCATTATGGAAAGGTCTTTATTTCACATTTATTCATAAATCAGAGCTTTGCTGGGTACAGTATTCTGGATTGACATTGTTTTTCCTTTAAGGATTGTACTGTCTCTTCATTCTCTTGTCCTGCAAGGTTTTTGATGAGAAATTAGCTGTGAGTCTAATTAGAGATCCTCTGAAGGTATTCTGGCATTTTTAATGCATATTTTGGAATCTTCTGTATGTTTTACTGTTGAAAATTTGACTACAATATGTCATCAATATGATCTTTTCTGTTCATGTCTATAAAGGTGTTCTTTGGATTTCTCTTTCTACAAATTAGTAAATTTTTTCTGTTAGGATTTCACTGAATAGGGCTTCTAATCCATTATTTATTTCCACACCTTCAGACATTCCTATGACCCATATGTTGGTTCATTTGATAGCATCCCATAAATGTTAAACACTGTTTTTTATTGTTGCTTTTTAAGATTTATTTATTTACTTGAAAGTCAGAGTTACATAGAGAAGGAGAGGCAGAGAGAGAGAGAGAGGTGTCGTCCATCTGTTAGTTCACACCCCAGTTGGCTGCAATGGCTGGAACTGTGCCAATCTGAAGCCAGAAGACAGGAGCTTCTTCTGGGTCTCCCACAAAAGTGCAGGGGCCCAAGGACTTGGGCTATCTTCTACTGCTTTCCCAGGCCATAGCAGAAAGCTGGATCAGAAAAGATGCAGCTGGGAATCGAACCGCACCCATATGGGATGCAGGCAGCGGCTTTACCCACTATGCCACACACCAGCCCGGAACACTGTTTTTTTAATTTTTCTAATTTCTTTGTCTTTTTTCATGTCTCTAGATTGTATGTTCTTTCTTCTGCCTCACCAAGTCTGCTGTTAAGGCTTTCCACTGTATTTTTGAATTCTTCATTTCTAATATTTCATTTTGATTTTTCTTCTTTGTTTTGTATGGTTTTCTTTAACTCATGGATTTGCTTCTCATTGATTTTGAGTAATGCTGTGATGATTCTTTTGAATTGCATTTCAGGAATTTCATTAATGTTTTTCTCTTCACATTCTTTTTTTTTTTTTTTTTTTTTTTTTTAGGCAGAGTGGACAGTGAGAGAGAGAGAAACAGAGAGAAAGGTCTTCCTTTGCCGTTGGTTCATCCTCCAATGGCTGCCACGGCTGGCGCGCTGCGGCCGGCACATTGCACAGATCCGAAGGCAGGAGCCAGGTGCTTCTCCTGGTCTCTCATGGGGTGTAGGGCCCAAGCACTTGGGCCATCCTCCACTGCAGTCCCAGGCCACAGCAGAGAGCTGGATTGGAAGAGGGGCAACCGGGACAGAATCCGGCGCCCTGACCGGGACTAGAACCCAGTGTGCTGGCACCGCTAGGCGGAGGATTAGCCTATTGAGCCATGGCGCCAGCCTGTCTTCACATTCTAATATTGAAGTAGTGTCATGTTCTATGGGGGGGATTTCACCTTGTTTTTGCTTCTTATATTTCTTTTCAGGTATTTGTAGAAATATTTTTTGGTTTTATCCTCTGCTGAGTTTTATTTTTGAACTATGCCTCAGTGGCTTAGTTTAGTGTGTGCTCCTTCAATGAACACCCAGAGGTATGTGTTGGTGGGGCAGGGAACTCTGGTCCGTGCTCAAAGGTGGGACAGGAATCCAGGGTGACACCCAATTTGGGTGTGGTAGATCTCTACCATCAGGGAAGAGGATATGATTACGGCTACGGTGTAATCACAACCTCACCTCCTGTCTTCCAAGGTGAACAATTTCTGAGATTAGTCCACAGGGGTTGCAACACTCACCTGTGCTGCCACATAAACTGCACACAGGATCTTTGTCATCCTCAGTGTGAGCAAGGAACCTTCTGTAGTGACCCACTGCAGGTCGTCAAGGACCTTTGAGCCTCTGACACCAGATACTTTGATTGCCCAGAGACCCAGCTACACTCTGCAGCCTATTGTACAGTCACAGAATTACCACAGTCAAAGCACACTAGGCTACCACAGCCCTATGACCCTGCCTCATTCATGGAAAGAGCAGAGACATTGTCAGTGCTAGCTGCCAGTAGGTGCCCCGCCTTGGAAGTTTGAGCCTCAGAGCCTGTGATAACATTGAGAAGATATGGGCATCTCACAGTCCTATTTGGGTGCCCAGTCCTTTGTTAACCCTCCCAGTCTACTGGTGTCAAGATGGTACTTTCTTCATTCTGGTTGCAGGATTCATTTGTGGAGGAATAGGGGAGAAAGAAACATGCATTCCTTTAACTGTATATAGAGGGCACCCTGCCCCCTGCTAGGGCTTCAAGCTGGACTCAAAGTCAGTGTGGTCCACAGGGTAGTCCCTCAGGCAGTTACCACCAGTGGCACAGGCTGCCGTAGTCTACTCTCACCTTGGTCTCAGGTCCTGGCATCTACTCCAGCCCCTGGCTGTGTGCTGCCTCCATTTGCTGCTGCTTGTCTGTACTTTCCACGCTGCTCCACAGGTCTGTTTTCTTTTTGTAGTTTCCATTACAAATTTCTCTCCAACTGCTATCCTCTGCTTTTCTTAAGCTATTTTCCCTTGGTCAAAAGCAGCTCATCTTTCGCTATTCAGCCATCTTGGAATCCTCTCTATCAGCTATTAAAATATAAGATAGACAATAAATCATTATTTCAGAATTGAGTAAGATTGCAATGTATTTGAATATATATATATTTAGTACAGAACTATCTCTGCAGACTTTAAGGCTGACTTTATCTTTAGTAAGCTGAATGGGTTCTTTGACCATCTGGAGGGTTTATCAACTCTGTGAGACTCTGGGTCCCTGTTTGCTAGTAAGGATAGATAAAAAAAAAAGTATGTTATGTATGCATATTCAATCTTGTTCCAGAGAGAATTCACCTTAGGTAACATAAACAGGAAAAGCAAATGATAAAATAATAATTGAGTGAGTTACATGGAACAGGATAGCAACAACAATAATAATAATAGTAATAATAATAAATGTCCATGTTGTTAGGTTTTGTTAGTGATATTACACTGATGACCCATGACAAGGGGCATTGATAGTTTTATTCATCCCAGTGATGTTCTCTATAATTTAGCATGTTACCTTTTTTTCTTCATGCATTGAAAACCATATTCCATTCAGTAGAGGCAGTTTCCTTGAAAGCTGGACCAAATTATGGAAGTGGTGGTGATGAGGCCACTGATGTTTCCAAATGATGATGACTACATCAAACAGCCTGAAAGTTTTGAATCACTCTAATAATATGGTGGAGAATAAATATTAATCTTAAGTTCTAACTTGAAGTGGCTTTGCCTTGGGCAAGGCCAAAAAGGTTGTTGGCTGGCTATCTACTTGTCTTCTCTTTAGAGCTTTCCCTGTTTGTGTGCCACCTGAATATAGCTGCATAAAGGAAATGGATGCTCTTTGAATAGGACTTGAAGGGAAATAAATGACAACTTTTGTTGGTTTAGGGTAGTGGGTTTATGGGCTCATTTTTATCTTATCTTTATGATCATTTTAATGTTGCTTTAAGTATCTTTATGATATAAATAAGAAGAAAAATAAAGAAGGTTTATTACTTATCAACTATTACTGGCCTCCAGGGTATTTGAAGTCTTCAGAGATGAAACTCTCATTATGCAGACAGCCTTGTTCAATCATTCAAGCAAAATCTGTATAGCAAGGCATTGTGGGAAACACAGAATCCCGACGGAGGTGCTGTTCTCACAGAGGCATAAGGAACTCAAGAAGGAGAATAACGTGCTCTGTTTATTAACCATGAACAGTTTCCTTTTAGCAAAAAGGACCAAGGGTGTTTTTTATTAGAAGGTGGAATGAATGTAAGTTAGGTGGGGAAGAATTCTAAGGTTTAGGATCTGTGGTAACAGGTAGTCATTGGTGGCGTTGTCCAGGTATCTTCAGTTCCTCCTTCTTCCAGGCACTATGCAGAAGTATACTTGTTATGATTTGGTGGAACCACGTGACTAGTTAGGGCTATGAGTTGTGCCACTTTGGATGAAGTCCCTAACTTCTGGTGCAAGACTCTGCAGAGTGTTCTTCCCCAGCTGGCATGCTTCTATCAGTGAGCTTGGGGCTGCTGCCTCTGCCCAGATGCCTGAATAATAGAAGGGGGTAGAGCTGATCTGCTGACCCACAGTGCACAGTTGGCAGGCAAGAAGATTCTGAAATTTGGCGGCTGCTTGTTGTCACAGCAACACCTTGCCTAAACTCATGGTATAAAGTAGAAAACATTCAGAGTAGGAAACAGTGTTTATGATATATGAGGAAATACACACCAGACGGTCAATTTTGATGGGAACCTAAGAGCGTTAGTGAAAACAGTGACAACCAAGGTTACAAGGGGAGTTGAGATCTACCATGGCAAGCCTTGGGCGTTAGGCTACTGATTGAAATGTGGCTGAACCTTGCCCTTCTTTTATTGTGTTATTCCGTGGCTAACTCCCGAAAGCAAAGTCTGCAGAGCTTACCTTGAAGGGAGGGAGTATCCTTAAAAGCTACATCACTCTATAAACAAAAGCCAACAACAAAATACCCAACCAACCAACAAACAAGATATTTCACTGAAAAGATATCTAAAATGATGGCTTCTCTTCAAATGGTGGCCATTCTGTGAAATGCAGCTGGCTGGCAGACATTACTTCCTCAGCCCTGGGCCTTGGTATTCATCCTCCTGTGAGTGCAGTGCCTTGTGTGTACTCAGTGATCAGCACAATTTTGTTGGCTTGGGGAGTTTCCTCCCACCAGTAGATGGATTGATCATCTGAGTCAGTTTTGTGTGTTCATTACTTATGTATTCCCTTTTCCTCCAGAGCAAGAGGAAAGTGAGTTAATGTTTATACAGTGTTTGAAGAGGCTTTGGGAAAAAAATTGCCTCCTTTATGAATGGATGGTAATAATAATAATATTAGAACTGCACCAGAGATTGACAAAGGAAATTTACTTTGATTTGCATCAAACAAGCTGAGTTCTGTGAATGACTGGTAAAGTTAAATTCTATTTCTGAAGTTCTTGAACATTTCCATTTCTAACCAGAATCTTAATGTCATTTTAATGCAGTTTTTTACATATGAATTAATATAATAAATGTCAGTGTTGAATAGAATAAGGTCACATTTTACTACTTTGACCAGAAGTGTAATCTTCCAAGATTCAATTTTATTACTATTATAACAGTCACGCTGGATAAGGTCACCAGTATTTCTTTCCAAATGATATAATATATGATGACAGCCTTTATGCCAACTTTAGTTTTTGTAATATGGATTTATATCTTGAACCATGTTGACCAAGGTATACTATGAACATTTCTTGGTCAAATGGCAGCTTGGGAAAGATGATTCCCTCTAATTTATAGAAAATTTGCAAATAGATAAGTGAAGTAGTTGAAAAGTAGTGTTTTCATGACCATGCCATTCCCTTGCATATAGATACTTACATTCCTGTGATGATTCAGTCTCCAACACGGAAGGGAAAGGTGATGCTTAAATGCCTTTCACAGTGAAAGCAAGAATTGCTCTCATTCATTGACTGTAGGTGAGCCAGCCAGCTGGCCAACCTGCACAGTTCATTTCAGTGGCATTCTCATTGACTCAGAGGAGTCCAGGGTTGTCAGGAATAGTGCAGGGCCACTAGCAAAGCCATTTACCTTGACACTGATGTGCAACATGCTCCCCAACTGATGAGTCTGTGCTGGCACAACTTCAGCGGGAATGGTAGGAGCACCCTCCTTAGGATGTTGTCATGAAGATCAAATGAAGGACGATGTGGCAAGTGCCTAGAATCACATCTGCCCCATTTCAGTGCTCACTCAACATAAACCATTGTTCTTATTTTTATTATGAATATTCTGTTGACTACTTCCTCAAGAGACAGTATAACTTCATCTTCATGGAACTTTGCCTGTTAAAAAGCCTGTTCTTAACATTGAGTCTAGTGTTGTCTCTTTGCACTTTTTATTAATTGTCCTTAGTTTTGATGCTAAGGTCATGAATGAGAAACATGATGTTGATAGTTGCTAATTAATGAGTAAATCCTATGTGCCAATCATTGTATCTGTTGCACTGTTACATTTAGAATGAATTTTTAGGTGTTTCAAGTGTA
The DNA here is from genome assembly GCF_051225735.1 of Oryctolagus cuniculus. Lineage (NCBI taxonomy): Eukaryota > Metazoa > Chordata > Mammalia > Lagomorpha > Leporidae > Oryctolagus > Oryctolagus cuniculus. The sequence continues at coordinate 91,267,846 of NC_142876.1, forward strand.
CTCAAAGTAGCAAAAATTAATATAAGGGGTACCTGTTTACCTTCCCCCAGATTCAATTGTTAGCCAGATTTTCCCATACTTGCTTCATCTGTAGTCTTATTGTTTTGCTAAATATTTTAAGGCAGTTATTAAAAATAGTTTTATCTCAGCTCTAATACATCAATATGTCTTGCAAATGTTGGCTATTTCATAATACAGGTATAATTCTCTCATTAGGTTGAGCGAATTGTTTCAATTTGGACCAGGATCCAAATAAGAGCCACACATTGTGTTTTGTTCTTATTTATTTTAGTTATCTTTTAATTTATTATTGATATGCCACTGAATCATATTTTTAAACAGATCAGTTGTCCTGTAGACTGCACAATTGTCTGGATTTATCTTTTTGCTTTTGTTCGGTGTTATTTAACTTGTTTCTCATTTGAGTTTGAATAGTAGGTTAGCTCTGAGGTAGGCTATCTAATAGGTTAGCTACATGTGAGTGTTTAGCTATAAATCAATTAAAATTAAGCAAAACTTTAAATTCAGTTGCTCAAATGGTGTTGCCATGTTTCCAACACAACTAGTAGTTGCTGTATTGGGGAGCTTAAATATGAAATATTTCTGTCATTGCAGAAAATTCCATTAGACAACAGAGATTTAAAGAATATTTATTTTCAGATATATGCATTCATGGTGGTGCTATCTGCTTCAAATTAAATTGTGTAGGAAAGCACAGTGTCTGGATATTCCACTCTTATAGTCATGAAATTGATCAGCAGCTTTAGGGAGTGACAGACTTGTCTTTCATTTTAAAGGTCCCTGGCAAACTTAAGTCTAAAGCAAGAATTCTTAATCTTTCTTCTAGATAAACCCTTTTGGCAATTGGCGAAGCCTGTTCACCTGTGTACCTAATCATATTTTGTGTTAAATTTTTTATTTGTATTTATTTTAAAGGCAGAGAGAGAGAGAATGAGAGATTGATTGATTCCCTCTCTTGGTTCATTCACTAGAGACTCATAGCAGGTGAGGCTGGGCCAGGCTTCACCTCCCTTGCAGGGGGCATGGACCCAGCTTCTTAGGCCATCACCTAGAATGTGCATTGGCAGGGGATTAGGAATTTGAAGACTGTAAACATGTGCTCCAATGCAGCATGGGAACATCCTGTGCAGCGTCTTAACTCATGTGCCAAACAGCCGCCCCAACAATTAAGTACACAGAAAAATATAAGAAGTTGATTTATTGAGTACCAGCTATCACAATTTTAGAGTGAATTTGTGATATAGTGACTTATTCAGTTCTTTATACGTTAAATAACAAGAACTAGTGGCAGATATAATGACTACTATAGTTTTGTCATAGTAATAGTAATAAGTAACTATGAAGTAAATGTTATTTCAATACTGCAGTAACTGTAAAGTTATCATTTTGAATACTTTTTAAAAAACCCGTAATTAATACTGTGACAAAAATCATTGATACTGCTGTTACTATTGTGGTATTGTTTGTATTTGTGACTTAAGGAGATGCAAACTTTGAATTAGGAGTTAGTAAAAATACATGTGCACTGTTTCCCCCATTCATCCATGTTCATATATTCCTTTTTGCTGTACATCTTTGCTAACGTGTTGAGGGATTTCCACATTACTGCGACTTAAAACTTGGCTTTTGTTTCTTCATTTTCTTAACCTTTTGGATCCCTCTGGTGGATGTGCTATGGGCTGGCCCTGGTGGCACCTCAAGCTGGTAGAAATCTCTATGAGTGACTGTGCCAACAAGATGAGAATGAGAAACTACAGTATCAGAATTAGATTCACAGACTGAGATGAAATGCATTCTGTAGAAACAGCCTTTCTCTGTTGAATCATCTGGAAATGATCCTAACCCAGAATTCCCAAGCTGTTTGCACACATGTCACTGCAAAGACAAATCCCACCATCTTGCAGCTGAGCACATGTTAGGCTGGACTGGGCTCCCACCCTTTCTGAGGGGGCCTTTTAGTCTTTTCTGAGGGCAAAACTTAGGAAAAGGAAGGCAACCCAAAGAATGTTGTGTTTGTGGGTATGAAATACTGCCTAGAAAAACATCAGTGTTTTTCTACTTTCTAGGTATTAGAATAAGAACATGTTGTAGCTTGATTCATTTGGTAATCAGTGATTCACATTAACAACCACATGGCCATTCACTTGAACAGACGTGTATTCAGACCATTCACCTGTCCATGCAACCATCCACTCACTCATTCGGTGTTCAGCAACTGCTTGGTGACAATGGTACCATATCCCATATCTAGGTACTAGGATGTAGTTAAGAATTATTAGATATTCTGTCTTTTATTTCACTTTATACTCTAGAAAGAAAACAAGTAAGCACAAATGAGCAGTTATAGAATTTTATATGTACTGTGAAGGATACAAACATGTGAGAAGGAATAGAAGGCTCACTCTAAATGGGGTGGACAGGTCTTTTAAGAGATGACATCTGAGGGTCTGGGGCTATAGTGTAGATGCCGTGCTGGCATCCAATATGGATGCTAGTGCCAGTCCCAACTGTTCCACTTCCCATCCAGATCTCAGCTGTGGTCTGGGAAAGCAGTAGAAAATGGCCCAATTCCTTGGGCCCCTGCAGTTACGAGGGGACCCAGAAGAAGCTCCTGGCTTTGGACTGGCACAGCTCCAAGGCTGTTACAGCCATCTGGGGAGTAAACCAGTGGTTGGAAGGCCTCTCTCTTTCTCTCTCTCTGCTTCTGCTGCTCTAACTCTGCCTTTCAAATAAATAAATACATCTTTAAAAAAATTTACAAAAAAGAGAGATGACATCTGAATTGAGACCTAACTGTGGCTCTGTATGCTAGTTTTTGGAATCTCAGAATGAGTGAGAAAGAGCTTGTGTTTTTAGAGAGCTGTTGAACCTGTGACAAGTGATGTACATAGAAAGAGCCTAAAATAGAGCACTGAGAGGGGGAAGATATTTCATTCCCTTACTGTCTCAAAACAAGGGTTGTGGAGGGAATGTTGCTTGCTGTTCATCATCCATATGGAATACAGGATGTGTGTGCTGTGTTGTTGTTACCCACTGTGTGATCTTCCTCCAGTTCTACTGTGATGTAGGTAATACATTGGGTAGAAAACCTGAATGCTTCACACCGAAGCTTACTGATACAAATGTGGGCAAGGAGCCTTGGAATCTGCAGTTCTCAACTAAGTTTTTTGGGGGAAAAATAGAATGATGACTTTTTTTTTTTTTTTTGCCAGACAGTATATTAGGAGAACTCAGGAGCATGTGACATGACATGCACCCTTCCTGGACAGAGTACTGGGCAAATAGATCCTTTCGAAGACATTTGTAGTCCTTAGTTTTCTTTAGCTCGGTTTTTCCTCCCATTACTGAAAAGCATATTGAATAGGATACTAATTCTTGGTACAGGTTTTAAATGTATGGCCCATTAGTCATGCATCCTATTTGTCCCACTCAGTCTTTTTATTTAATTAGACTCCAAGAGAATCTTCATCTTGTATGATAAAATGGAGCTACCCAGTGTCCATGCAAACTGAAATCAGGCAAACTGAACTTGATAATCAATGGGAAAAATTATAGTTGTTATATGACCTTTAAAATGCTTAGGCACACATTAACAACACTCCTACTTTCTGTTTTAATAGTATACACAATGGAAACAAATAGTGATACTTTTTATGGTACTGTAATTAAAACATTAGAAACCGTAAGAAGTAAAGTGCTGTATTGCTTTGGAAAATACTTATGAAGAGCAATTAAAGCAGTACTCCTTTCTTTTTATCCTCCTACAACTGATTGTGCGGACTGCCTTGGCTAATGATCTTAATCCTTCCGAAGTTCAATCACCTTTCAACATGCTATCCTTTGTGTTTTCAATGTTGTGAAATAGAATGTTGAAAAAAGGGTGGCTTTTTTTTCCCTGTCCTTTCTTGCTCTGCTCCACTTTTCTGTTCTTCATCATCAACATCCATTTCCTTTACAACAATAGTTTGCTTTCACTGATGTCCTCTGATGGTGCATCTAGACTCCGTTGGACAGCAGCATAGTCAACATTTCTGTAGTTAGGTGTTTCTTCTAGAACCTCATTTATGTTTGATTTCAAATTTAACGGTTGCTCTTTTGGAGTTCTTGTTGTTGTAATCTCATACTTGTGAGCCATTTCCCTCTGTGATTGTCCATTTTGGTGAAAGCTCATGTAGGTTTATTGCTGGGAGATCAGTGCTCTGCTGGCTATGCCTGAGTACCACATGCACAGTGACCAGTCACTGATAGGAGGGACATGATTGGCCACTGATCTTCATGCACATCTGTGATACATATAGTGATCTGTGGACTGAAGAGCTAAGAGTGGAGTTTGTACTTTCATGATGACTCAATTAATTCTCATGATAACTGAAATTAGAAGTATGTGATTGGGAGAACTGGTATTATTTAAGTACGCTATGGTGACTGTGATTTATGCATGTCGGAGCTATGCAAATAAAGAGTGTTGCCAGAAGTTAAATATAAACGAATTAATTTGAACTGTCTCTGTCTCTCTCTCTCTCTCTCTCTCACATTTCTTCACAAACTAAATGGAGCTGAATGAGATTCTGAGTAATGCTAACTTTTCAATGAGAACCCTTGTGTCTTTTTTTCCAAATGGAAACATGAATGGACTGAATTTCTCTACTCTGTGGCACGGCATTTGAGGTTGCCGTCTCATGGGGGAGCATTTTGTCAGCATTGCAGAATTTGTGATATTTATTTTAACAACAGTTGGAGTGATACAAATGATTTCCACTTTTTTTAGAAGTCATAGTGGCAGACATGGTGTGATGCCTACTTCACCAAGCCAAAAGACTATTGTTTGGCTGATAGAGTTTTTATATCAGAGCATACAAAGAAATGGGAGTAAGTTTTAAGATCTTTCAGGAAGAATGCAAATATATAAAGGTAAAACTGTTGTGGAATTTCTAGAACATCTGTTTCATTTCCACAGATTTCTCTTTCCTTAGGTATACTTAAGTAGTTTCTTGTATTTATATACAAAATAAAATTCAGGTGCAGGAAAATCTTGTGTTTAAGTTGGCATGTTTGTCAGTCTTTCTGGATTATTCGACCTCCTAATTTATTAATATTTATTTATTTGAAAGAGTGACACACACACATACACACAGAGAGAGGCAGAGACACCTTCCATTCTTTGATTCACTCCCCAATAACTGCAACAGCTGGATCTGAGCCAGGCTGAAGCCAGGAGGCAGGAACTCCATCTAGGTCTTCCACCTGGGTTGTAGGGGCCAAATTACTTGAGCCATCTTCTGGACTTTCACAGGAACATCAGTAAGATGCTGGATTGGAAACAGAGTAGCTGGGACTTGAAGCTGGCACTCCCCTGTGGGATGCTGGTCTCAAAGACAGTAGTTTAACCTGCTGTGCTGCAACAGTGGCCCCTGGATCTATTAATTTAAACAGTAGGCAAATCATATGTTCTGTGCTGTTGGAACATAGCTTGAAAAATGTCAATGTTTGCAGCTCCTGAATACATTTAGACTTTAAATTCTCATTTTATTTATTTGGGAAGCAGAGGGATAGGCAGACAAGAGAGAATGAGCTCCCATCTGCTATTTCACTTCTCAAATGCTTGCCATGCCTGGGGGTTGGATGTAACCAAAGCTGGGAGTAAGGAATTCATTTCGGGTCTCCTTAGTGGGTGAAAAAACCCAATTACTTGAGCCCTCACCACTGCATTTCAGCACCTGCATTAGCAGGAAGCTGGAGTCAAGAGCCAGAGACTAAATACCAGCTCCCTACACATAAATATTCAAAATATTTTTCATTGTTTGTTTTTGCATTTCAGGTTATTTTTATTATTAACAGTTATGTTTTGAAGAATCCCCACAGTTAGAACTGGAGTGGAGGAGGAAATGATAGTAAGATAATTCCTGCCCTTTGCTGTCCCTAATGCTCAGATTAGCATGGGAAAGGGAAATGCAGAGATCAGAGGAGGAATCTGAGGCAAGTGGGTGATTAAACAATAACTGAGGTTAGTGACCTTCTTTTGTTGTTTTCCTTGATGGTCACTTAGAGGGTTATGCTAGATGGAGGGGTATCTTTAAGTACTTCGTTCAGTTGACTCTTTAGTTTTTCACAAATGTTGATTCTTTCAGTTTGATGTAAAATATGCTGTTATGTTGAAAAATAAAGTCCTCCTAACATTCCAATGAAGTCAGTACAGATATTAACCCAACTTGAGGAAGAGGGCACAAGGCAAAGAAATCTGAGGAAGAGGGTATAGCTTTGAAGGAGGAGTTTCTTGTTTGAAACCCTGGATTTGTGAATGTAGCTCCGCTACTACTTCTAAAGATGTTACAGCGTCTCTGTCATTGGCAGTTGGCTTTCTTAGCAAACTGTAAGCCGATGGAAGGAACAATTTTTTTCCCTTTGACTGGCTTTGTGCTGAGCTATATTTGCATACAAATCACCAGCTTGAAAAACTCTGCTTTCTTGACACTCTAGCAATGTAGTTCATTGCTGAATGTGTGTTGTTAGTGAATAGCAGCTTTCTTTTTAGAGGCTGCCTGATTAACTTATTCTGTTCTGAAAGCTACCACAGTGACATTAAAAAGTCCTTTGCTTCCTGTTTGGGAAACATACGGAGAGTTTGCAATATTTGTTTTTTTTGTTTTTTTTTCTTTCCTGGTAGAATTTTCTGAATATTTTATTGTTGTAAATAATTTAGTCCATTCTGTAATTTTGAATAGATCACACAATCATATTTATGTGTCCAGCTGTCTTTTGTTGGAAGAGACATGTCTTAAATTGTTCACTGCTGAATCAGATTATAATAACTTTAGCATTATGCCATTAAAACAAAATCTTCTGTGTCTTATGGAGGCCTCATCTTTGTGAATTACAGCACACTGCTCAGACACAGTATGAACTTCATTGTAACCCTTTAGGAATGAGTCTACTAGCTTCTTAGTCAAAATGAACAAAAATCAGATCCTATTGTTAATCATTCTGTAGGAGAAATTTTCACATCATTTGACTAATTTAAATCCGTGAACCTTGTCTTGTTGGGGTCAGGAGACTACTTAAGAAATTTTAAAATAAAAAAAAAGTTATTTTTGTATTTTATTATTGAGAGACAGAGCAAGAAGCAGCTTGTGAAGGAGGAGGAAGTGAAGGGGGAAGGGAGGGCAGGTGATGATGACTGTGACAGAAGGATATCCCATTTGCTGGTTCAGTTCCCGAATGCCCGCATTCAGAGCTGGGCCAGGTTGATGTCAGAAGCCAGGAGTTCGGTTCAGGCCTGGCGTGTGGGTGGCAGGGACCCAGGTTCTTGAGCCTAAAGCATACACCAGAAGGAAGATGAAATTGAGATCAGAGTTGGAACGTGAACCCAGGTACTCTTACACAGGAAGTGGAATCTTAACCATGGAGCCAAATGCCTGCCTCTCTTGAGAATTTTTTGTATGCTATAGACTGCAGGAAAACATGGCTCGTGTGCACTGGCACCCCACCTTTGCAAAAAATTTCAGCAAATTGAAAGAAGCCCTGGAGCCCAGCTGTAGACCCAGGTTAGGAAATTCTGATTTGGCTATTTCTGGTTAGGAAATCTGCACATTTCAGGAGAATGTCTGAATGGTGCATGACGTAATCCACCACCAATCTTGCCACCTTAGCTCTTAAATCAATAATTCTCTGTTCAATAACTCAAGACAGAACCCATTATACATCTTCCATGCCCGCTCCCCAACTTTCCCAACCTCAGTAAGTGTTATAGCTCCTACCTAACAAATACATTTCAAGCTCTCTGCATATCAGCCTCTACCACAGTCCCAGCCTGGTTTCTGTCTCCCTTCTAGTCTCTGTAAAGATGCCCCTAGTGGTGTTCAGCCTTCATCCTTGCTTTGTTCAGTCATTTTCCCACACTGAATCGAGAGGATCCTTTAAAAAGAGAACTCAGACTCTATCACAAGCCTCCATCCCCTGCTTCCCAAAACCATTTGTTGGCTTCTTCATGAAAATAAAAAAACAAATCCAGATGCTGATCCAAGGCTGTGGAGGGCCTGCCCTCTTCCTGGGTGCTGTAGCTGAGCAGGTTTGGCTTGGATTATTGTTCCCCTTGCATCATGGGCTGTCTGCTTTCTCCCCTCAGCCCTTGTCCCTTTCACAGTAGTTACTCCAGTCCTTTCCTACTCATTCACTGCGATTGACACCTGGACCTCCTGGATGTGCTGTATCCTCAGTGTTCTCCATAGTACCTGTCAGGCACTAGGCTAATTAATAAATGTTATGAATGAATCCTTGAAAACCATGCAAAGTTCTTCAAAGTATCTTGGATATATCCTTTCCTCTAGAGGTTGGCTTTATGATCATCCGTCCATCACTTATTCAAAAGTTCATTCATTTAATACTTGCCGAATGCATCTCACTATGATAAATTCTAATATGATTTATTTCAGGTTGCCAGCTCATAGAGAACTGAATTTTATTTAGAGGGTAGGCGTTGATTCGGATTCTGTGATGATGTCGAATTAGCATAATAAGGCTTTCTTTTAGTTTTTTGATTTAAAGAATTTAATATTTGTCAAAAAAGAGGTTTCTTCATCATTAATAAAAAGCATAGAACAATGTTACCCTCATGGCTTTTCAAGCTCCTATGAGTTTATGGTCCACAAGTTTTTCATTTAAAAGGCATGCAGGGCCTTTGATGCATGAAGGACATTTGGGTTTATTATTTCCTATGCTTTAGTTGGGTCCATTTTAGATTAAGAATTCAGGACTCAGGTTTTAAATTTTTATTTATTATTGTTAGTATTAAAATTTCCTTAATGATATTTGTTGAAGCAATATGAGTCTAGACTGGTTCACTAGTATCTTAAGAAACCAACATTGCTGGAAACTTTAGAACAAACAACTCTTGAGAAATAGTTGTTTCCAGAGCATGTGTTTGACCTGGTAATGATGTGCTGCATGGGACACACTCCATAACTGAATGCTTGGATTTCAGTCTCAATGCCACTCCTGAAAATCCCAGCTTTTTGCTAACGTGCACCGTAGAAGGTGGTGGTGATGGCTCAAGTGGTTGGGTCGCTTGCAATTTTAGTATATGTGCTGCCGAAGCAAGCACAAGGTTGGGTCTCTGCCATTCATGTGGGAGGTCTGAATTGAGTTCTTGGCTCCTGGCTTTAGCCTCTCCTGACTCCAGCTGTTGTAGGATTTTGGGAATGAACCAGCAGATGAGAGATCTGTGTATGTACATGTACTTGTGTGCATTTCTCCCTCTGCCTCTTAAAACAATCAAAGGAAGAAGGGAGGGAGGAGGAAGGGTTGTTTGCTAGACAAAGCGATGCAAAGGCTTCATGTATTTTTCCTTTCACCAAATGTTTTTTGAAGACCTCCCAACATTTAGGTCTGTGTGTGGCACCAGGAGGGCTAGTAGAGCCTGTCTATACAGGAGTGAGTTTTATGTTTTCAGAATGGTTTATCTGCTGGATATACTTCCCCCTTCTCATCCCGGCCCCTTTCTGTCTCCCTCCCATCTTGTTTTTCTCTCTCCATGTTTACTGTCTGGATGGTCTTTGCTCTCACATGATAATCTGAATTAGGATGCCTCTTTGGCTTCATTGGCTTGGTCAACTATCCTGAAGGTCTGATGGAAACAGGAATTTTTATGTACTCTTGTGTAGCTAGAGCAACACTTAAATAGTAATCCCAGGTTTTCAGGATCTGATAAAGAACTTGGCCAAAAAAAAATCATTCTGTGTGGGAGTTTGGACTCTGTATTTCACTGTGGCCACCCTGTGAAAATGGACACTCAGGTCATTTTGTCCCCGTTCATTTACTGATGGAATCAAAGTGTGTACCTTGTTTTGTACTATTAAATTATTTATGTTGCATGTGGTTTTCTAGAAGGTCTCCAGTGAACTGTGGATTTTTAGCACTACTTTCTGATCTGTGTTAGTCTAAAAAGCCTTTCGAAGAGTTTTGGGAATGATTCTGATACTGGAGCATAACTGTAATTTAAAACAATCCCTCATTGGGATGATTCTTAAATATTTGTTTCACTTGCTGAGCGCACTTTATTTCTTTCTTGCAGCACTCCTCCAACTCTTAACTCCTCTGAGCATTTTTATCACATTTTCATATTGGTGTGTTCCCATTCCCTTGTTTACATCATCATAGACAGACACTTTTGAGTGACAGTTAATTTTCCTTTTCAGAACTCTCCTAACCAGCATTAGCTAAATCCCAGACACTTCTGTCTATCTCTAGGACAATAACAATGATAATAGATTTTCATGATGGTTACCCAGAGACATTGCAAGACCCAGACAAGACTTCTTTATCATTAGGAAAGGGAGAGAGGGAGTCCTTGAGAAAATGTTTTTATTGCTTTCTAATTGAAAAATGACAGAGACTTGACATGCATGCTAATATTCTTTCCTCCCTCATGGTAGCCAAAACTCATAAATTTCTTCAGTCTTCTCTCATGATGCCAATCAGGGCCTTAGAACTGTCTTCAATGCAAACCACTAAGTAACTACTACAAGCTGGTTAGGGTTAGCAAAAGAGATAAAAGCTTAAAAAGTTGTAGAAGAGGAAGAATTTGTTGGATAACAAACTTGCTCTGTACACTGTGACTGTCATGAGTACAATTCACTGCTGACCTGTAATGCAGGGTCCCAACTCTCAGGGAAGCCTCTATTGTTGAAAGCTGCCTGGTTGTCTTGGAGAAGGAGGGCAAATTTTAAGGTCTCATAGTGGCTGTGATAGGCTCCAGTCTGGAAGTGACATATGCTAAATGTGCTTACAACTCCTTGCTTGGAATTCCTTGAACTTTACCCAGCCAGAAAGATCTAGAAGGTGTAATCTTTCCTGTGCCCAGATGTGGCAATCACACATACTGGCAAAATCACTAATGACTGCTGTATCACACATCATGTGTTTTAATGCCAAATTTCTCAGCATATTTAAGTAAATAGAAATAAATAAAATGTGTCTTTATGATTAGCAGGATGTTTAGTAACATTTCTTGCTTAAAAAGCAGGCAACTTCAGGTATCTCCACATACTGAGAAGTGATACTCAGGACTTGCCAATGACATTCTTGGAGCATTTGTACTATGCATTGTTCACAAAATAGTAATACTTGTTGCATAAAAAAGCAAAGTTGAGAAATGCTGCATAGTCTCTCTTCTTTTTGAGAACTTGGAGTGCATATTTGCCCATTAAATATACTGGTGCATGCTGCAGTAAAGAAACTTATTTTTTACTTCATTTCTTCCAGTGTTTCTTAATTTATGTTGATCATATAGTAATTTTTTTTCCAAATAGCATCTAATAATATCTCATGGAACCAGGATTCTCCTAAAGGACTCTAGTAGACTGCTGGAGATGTATGGAGATTTTTATAACCTTGGGAAGTATTGAAATAGCTTGAGCATCTATACCACATGGCCCTGCCAGGACTTTCACTTAACAGTGTTGTGACCACGTTTGGTCTCAGCTCTGTATCTGGAAAACCAGGAAATGATATCATATGTCTCCAAGTGTTGCTGAACATCTCTAGGACCTACTAGGTGGCAAACAACCATTCTTTGGTCATGCATTGCTTAAAGATGCGGATATGATCTGAGATGTATTAGGCAATTTTGTTGTTTTGTGAAAATCATAGTGTACGCTTACACAAACCTAAGTGGTAGAGCCTACTACACACCTAGACTATATGGTGTGTGTGTGTGTGTGCGTATATACATTTGTGCACGTGGTGTAGCTTATTGTTCCTTGTGCACTAACAAAACCACACAGTAGTAAATGAAATATAAGAGAAATGATGCACTCAAGAAACTTGGTAAGAACTAGATGTGTGACAATGGTGTCAGCTTTACACAACTCTTTTTTAAAGATTTATTTATTTATTTGAAAGGCAGAGTTACAGAGCAGCAGATGCAGAGTTGGGGGGAAGGGAAAGAGGGAGAGAGAGGTCTTCTATCCACTGGTTCACTCCCCAAATGACTGCAACAGCTGAAGCTGGGCTGATCCAAAGCCAGGAGCCAGAAGCTGCTTCCAGATCTCCCACATGAGTGCAGGGACCCAAGGACTTGGGCCATCTTCTGCTGCTTTCCCAGAACATAGCAGAGAGCTGGGTTGGAAGTAGAACAGCAGGGACTGGAACTGGCACCCATATGGGATACTGGCATTGCAGGCAACGATTTTACCTGCTACACTATGGCATCAGCCCCAATACAACTCAGTTTTACAGTAAGCTTTATATATAAACTCTTTTAAAAATAAACTTTTATATTATTTACTTCTTACCTGCATATTTAATTTAGGTAAGCATATATATTTAGGTAAGCATATCCTCCCAAAATATCATGCTAATATATGAGTAACCTAGGATTCCTTTTCCTTGAAAAATTCACAGGAAAATATGTGATTCCAACCAAAGTCTTTGAACCAGAATGCTTCCAGGCTGCAGGCTTCCCTATAACGTTCCTTTCTTTGAAAGCCCCCTGTTTGCTTGTCTGTATGAATTTGATTCTCACATTCGAGCATCTGGACCAGTGCAGAAGAGTTGCAGGTAGCTTAGGGCACAATACCTGGAGAAGGTTAAGTGGCTTGTGTTCCTCCTAGACCCAAGGACTCACTGTATCTTTAGCTCAAAGCATTCCCTAGGAGGAGACATGAGATAGTAGCTATCTGTGAAATGCTTGCCTTGAGATCCTACTGAGAGCAGAGAACTACCATTATCTTAGTTACCCCGTTCTTGAGGTTGTCATACTCTGGAACTCAAATTTGCTTAAAATTGTGTTTATGCTGTGGTTGATGAATATCCCATGGACCCTTCACTGTGTTACTGAAATTGGGATGTTAATATCTAGTGATGAAAGGTGTGGCCTAAATTGGTATGGTAATTCTCAAGAACTGTACTTCTTAATTATTTGAGGTAATAGTTCTACCGTTGTAATATGAGATTTACCAAAGTATCTACACTGTGAAGAGCAGATTACTTTCTGAGATGTCATGTACTTTCATTCAAAGTTCTGTAACCGTGTTATTTAAATCCACTAAATTGAATCTTCTCCTAAAAAGTAGCTCACAATCTAGTCTGTTGTTTTTTGAAATGACATTAAGTATTATGTTAAGCATTTGCAAGGACTAGGAATACATGTACTTGTTAGAGCAAATAATGAGTTACCGAAGATCTGCACAAGTCTGCAATGCAAGCTGTAAAATTCTGTGCTTGTCATTAAGCCACACACAAATCTGCAGGAGAAATGCAGACTCCTTTATATTAGCTCAGAAAAATGACTAATTCTGTGTATTATTTGCTACCGCCTTACTTCATATTCATATATACATGTACTAATTAGCCTCATCAAAATCAATGATATTTTGATGATTTAATTTGTTTTGGTAACTTTTATATTCTGAATTCCTAGAATAGATCAAATATAGAAAAATGGGGCAAGTCTGAGCAACTCAGAATAATATTCTGCTGTCATTTTAATTAATCATCTGAATCCGTACATTTCCATTTCTCTGTCATGACTCTGTATTCTAATAGTTCGTATTTGTCATGGAAATGCTTTTAAAATTATTTTTAAAATCATCAGTTTTTAGCCTTGATGAGCCCATTTTGAGCTTAGCAAATTGATTTTGAATAAAAATGTAGCAGCATCGTGAAAACTTGATGTCATTGGGCTGATTCTCACTTTTGCAGTGTCTAACTTTGGTTTTGACTTCTCTGGGACTTTGCAGTTGTTTTTATAGTCCAGGTAGCAGTATGGGAGGGGCATAGACACCAGTTCTTGTTAGAGGGGCAAAGTCATATTGCAACAGGGCATGTGGGATGAGGAGTCCTATGGTTATATTTGCAAATAACCACTGCAACTTTAGGCACATAAGTAGTAGAAAGATTCCATTCGGTTTCTTTTCTTGTACTTATTCTGAGTTAGCTGTGTATCAGTAAGAGCTCCACATAGGGCTAGCCATATTGTCACAGTGCTTTAATGTGACAAAAACACCTGAAGTTTTTATGCCCAGAAGGACGGAGATGGTCAGTGCTGAGCTACAAAAGAAGAGCCAAAAAAGAGACATTATTATGTCTTTGGTAGTCTTCCATGATACAAACGATGTGAGAAAGTCAGTGATTCTCATCACTAGAATATACAGCTAGCAAAGGGACTCAGTGTGTCTCACAACCTAACCCATTGATACTGCACTATTTCAGTCTTCCTCTGTCTTTCCATTGAGGGGAGCCAGGTCAGCTTGAAGCAAGCCAAAGTGAAGGATAGAAAATAGACAAAAGGCAGGTTCTGCTTCCTTTCTCTCATTCAACCAGCAGAGCCAGATAGTTCTCTTTCTTGATCCTCTGATTTAACTGGTCTCACTGTCGATGAGGGCAGATTCACTACCCAAACAGAGGCTTCATTCCACCATCCTTTGTTCATCCAAAGCTGAGTCTATCTTAGATTGTTAGCAGTTTTGCACAATAGCTTCATATTTAATGAAAATCGTGATTGTCTTCCGTGAACAGAGGAGCTCTGAAAGTGCATGGTGCACTTTAACAAGAGACTGAGTCATGAAAGCTATAAAAAAGCACTCAATCAGAGCATTATTAATAACATGAACTTTAGAATTAGGCAGGCCTAGGTTGAATTCTACTTTTTAATGTCATTTTGGATGTACCATCTTGGCAACTTGTTTTCTATAAGCTTTAATTTCTTAATCTGCAAAGTGGAAATTAAAATCATATTTTATTTATAAAGATTAAGTAAATGAGTACTTTGTATAAACAAAACTGATTTTGACTAAAAGAGGGATGATTTACATCATTCTTAGTAGCTAATTTTAAGTTGGTAGACCATTTTCAAGGACAGACTTTGGCTCAAATTTGGAGAAATGATTCTAATTTTGGAAAAATGAAATAAGATACAACATGGAAAAGTTTAGCACCTTGAGGCAGTTTTAGATAAAGCCTCCTCTGTACTTCCACAACATTTTGTAATGATTTCTGTCTATAGCTCTTGCCTGTCTGTGTTGTAATGATCTGTTTACACTGTGTGACAGGTTGGGACACTGGAGTTTAAACTCTTGAAGGTCAGCTAGTGTGTCCTATCCGTCTTGGCTTCCTCAATTCCATCACAAACCTGAGACTGAGAGGAAGCTCTAGTTGTGTGATGGTTCAGTGAGTAGTTTGCCAGTCCAATCAAGTGATAGAATTTCTCCTCCATTTTTAAAATTCATTTTGCATTTCATTTGCTCTAAGTTTTCTTTGATTTTTCCTCTACTGTGAGAAACCTACTTGTCTTTAAAATATCCAACCTAAATTGTAACAATTGCCCTTCTTTTAAAAATGTTATTTCTTAGTGGATCTGTCTACACTGGATATAGGAATGGACCAGATTCCTTCTCATTGCCCCTTTCACAAGTTTCCACACATGTTGAGCACTGGATAAACATGAATTAAATTGAACTGAGCACATACAGTTTTTTCATGGTCATCAATGTGTTGGCTAAGAAATCTCAACACAGGCATTAATGCCAAGAGGCAGAACTCAAAATAAGCCATTATAGCATCATATAATGTGGGATTTACCCATTGCCAAGGCCTGAGAGTCTCCAAATCATATTCTACTGCATCCATTGTTTATCTTAGAACAATTGGTCTATAAACAGTGGCAGCATAATTATAAGAACTATCTGCTGTTCTTCAAAATTAATTTGTTTTCCTTGAATTTTTTCTCTAGGAACAACATGTAACAAATCATACCTTCCATCTTCAGGCAATATGTCCTCCCCCTCAGGCTAATGCACTTATTTTATAAAATTGCTGTAATTCTCCAATGAATTTGGGAATGGTCCTTTTCTTAGTTCTCTTCTGTGTCTACAGATCCCAGGCTTTGTATTTTGCAATTCAACATGGCAGAGACTCTTTGAGTTGTGTTCTCTGGGCAGCCTCAGTGTCACGTGCTTTGGAGTGGTTGTGATTCAGACTTACAAAGCCCTGAACTTCTACTCAGGTTCATTAAAATGGGCTCCCTGGCTCAAGCATTTTTCTTAAAAAAGCAAACATTTAAAAGATGACAAAGTTTTTGTTCAACAAACTAATTAATGTAACTTTCTTGTCCTCAACTTAGGAAAAGAAAGAAAGACCCTCAAATATTTTAAGTTTTCCTTAGTTACCTCGTTCAAATCTGGCCTGCCTCCCCTTTTTGTAAATGAAGGTTTAATGGAATATTGCTGAACTCATTCATTTTTGTATTTTCTATGATGGCTTAGTCATATGACCCATAAAACCAAAAATGTTTACCATCTGTTTGGAAGAATGTTCTGGACGGCTTGAAGTCCTTCAGAAACTTGTTTCTGTTTCCAAGTAACCATAGGATAATCCATTCTACTCAAAAGCTGTCCATTGTTAAACTGGAGCCTTCTGTCCCTAGGTTTCTACTGTTTTTCTACACTTCTCTGTTCTTACATACTTACTTCTGATTTTGCTGAAAACTGCAGTTCCAGTTCTCTTTCCTAGAAAGGAAGAAAGGACAGGAAGAAATTGTTAAACTCCTTTGCTATTCCTAGAGTTCAGTAGTGTCCACATTTAACTGGTGCTGGATGTTCATTGAATGAATAAAAAAAAACTACATTTCTTTATCTCAGTAATAAAGCAGCACTTACATGAAGTTTGAGAGTCTGAATAATCTAGAAACCACTTCTTTTTAGTTATAAAATTTGCTTAAAATGAAATACTACCCTCATTGTTTTTCCTTTTAGTTTATGTGAAAATTAGTGTATATAAAAATAAGTTTACCTTGCTTGAGCTCACATCCAGTATTAGTACTTACTGTGCCCAATATTAAGGATGCAGCTCTGCAGGTTTTCCCAGTCTTCTGTAGATAACTGGGAATTACGGTATTACTCTTGCTATTCTGTCAGAGTCTTGGTACCCAGTGGGGGCTGATTGAAGTGTCTGGTTTATCCTTTATTTACTCATTCCAGCAGGACACAAGTGCCTCTGGTCCTCTAAGCAGCAGTGGAACAGTGGTAAATAATACAAAGTCTTTCACTAGAGGATTTACAGTCTCATTTTGGTAGGTAGGAGCCAACCAAGAACACTTGGAGCTGGTGACAATGACTGTGGAAAGGACTAAAACAGAGTGATGTAAGAGTCATTAGGTGGTAATTTAAATTGCTGCCCCTAGAATGCAGCTTCCAGGGAGGGCAATTTTTTTTTTATTTCAAACTCTTTTTATTTCAGAAATAGTAGGGAAATCTATCTTTTTTTAATCTTTTATTTAATGAATATAAATTTCCAAAGTACGACTTATGGATTACAATGGCTTCCCCCATACCGTCCCTCCCACCCACAACCCTCCCCTTTCCCACTCCCTCTCCCCTTCCATTCACATCAAGATTCATTTTCGATTATCTTAATATACAGAAGATCAGCTTAGTATACATTAAGTAAGGATTTCAACAGTTTGCTCCCACACAGAAACATAAAGTGAAAAATAATAGATGATTTTTTTAATGATATGAAATCAGATCAGACCTATTGTCATGTTTAATCCCAGTGAGAGTCAAGTTGGGAATTGATAATTTCTTTTCTTTTCTTTTTTTTTTTTTTTTACAGAAGATCAGTTTAGTATACATTAAGTAAAGATTTCAACCGTTTGCACCCCCATAGAAACACAAAGTGAAATATACTGTTTGAGTACTCGTTATAGCATTAAGCCTCAATGTACAGCACATTAAGGACAGAGATCCTACATGAGGAGTAAGTGCACCGTGACTCCTGTTGTTGACTTTACCAATTGACACTCCTGTCTATGGCATCAGTAATCTCCCTATGCACCAGTCATGAGTTTCCAAGGCTATGGAAGCCCCTTGAGTTCTCCGACTCTTATCTTGTTCAGACAAGCTCATAGTCAAAGTGGAGGTTCTCTCAGGGAGGGCAATTTGAATAGGAATTGAATGATCAGAAACAAGCAACCAATGGGGATTGAATTCTAGACAGAGAATATACCCAGGCCAAAGGCCCCACGTGCAGTTGGAGTTTAGTGTATTTAAGGAATCAAAAGAAGGCGAATATGTCAGATGACTCAGATGTGTATTATGCAAAGGGTGATGGGGAAGAGGAGGTAGGTAGGCAAGAGCCAGGATGTATGTAGCATGTGGTGAGGTAGGATCTTTTCTGCTTTGATTTTAAAGAGACTGAGGGGAGTTGGTTAATCCTCTGGCACAAGGAACACGTTCAGTGGTGAATGTGCTACTGGCCAACTGAACCATTCACAGAGCACCGGGGAATCCAGAAGCCAACCCTGTGGGATTCAAGATCTGTGCATCTCCTGGTGGAGCCCTGTGGAGTCCACCCTTGCAGTCACTTCTAGGGTAAGATGCTTCTTTGCCCATCTTCTAGGTGGCAGTCAAACAAACATAGTGATCACTCAAACCAACATATGCCAAGTAAGCATCCCTAAAAGTCCTTCTTTCTTATTTTTCATTTTATTTATAAGGCGGGGAGACAGAGACAGACAGAGATCTTGTATCTGCTGCTTTACTGCCCAAATGCCTGTATCATCCAAGGCTGGGCCATGCTGAAGCCAAGAGCCTCAAACTCCTATCTAGATTTCCCACGTGGGTGGTAGGGACCCAGTTCCCCAAGCCATCAGTTTCTGACTCCTACAGTGTATGTGAGCCAGAAGCTAGAATGGTAAGCAGAGCCAGAACTCAAACCCAGGCCCTCGAATATGAGATGTGGGCATCACCAGTGACATTTTAACTTCTTTGCCAAATACTTACCCACAGTGTTGTTCGTTATCACTTGCTCAGCAATGCGTGTGTAATACACACATAAGATGACTTCTTAACAAAACGCTTGGTTCCAGGGAATATATAGTATTTGGACGTTGTTGCACAAATAGGCTGCTAAAAACATTCCCCTAAGTGAGAATATATTAGGCCTGTTCAACTTTTTAAAGACATGTTGAATTACTGTTATACATGGTAATTAAAAGTAATAAATGCGTATGGTACTGTGTCCCTGGGCTGGGAGTACACAGGACAAAGCATCTGGTCAATTCAGTCATTTTCGTTTCATTTCCTAAGCATTTTGACTTGTTGAATATTAGATCAAACCAGTCCTTAGCATCAGGCAAAGCAAAACCCAAAAACAAGGTTTTATAGCACTGAATAAACAACATCATCACAAAACAACTCTTGGATGTCATTGAAGCGAGGAAATTTACACTGAATTCAGAGGCGGTCAGATTCATTCTGCTGGCTTTCTCAGGAAGTGGGTGTTGAGGTAAAATGCTCTTCTCCACGTAGTTGCTGTGTTTAGGCAGAGCTAGCGCAGCAGGTCAGGATGTTGTTGGAAGCCTCTATGATTGTCGTCTTGCTGAGACTTGGTGAAGTCAGGGCCTAAGGGAGGGTGTAAATTAAAGTAGGAGGAGGAAGATGGGGAAGCGGCCTTTTGATCAAAGGAAAGTAACTCAGGAGGGTGTGGAGGCTGGCCATCTGCTAAAAGGAAATAAAAGGAAATCCCTCATTTCTAAACGGTTCATTGACCCATGATAATAAAGCAACCCAGCCAAGGAAGGATAATTATCTTTTTAAGTATCTGATGCCCTGTGGGTGAAGGCCTCCCTTCCACTCTCTTGAAAAAATAGACTCAGATTAAACAATGCCCCTGTTCTGAGTTTGCCATAGATGTGAGTTTCCTGATGATGAGCAAAATTACTTTGCCCCTTTACTTGGCCTCTTTACTTGGCCCCCTCTCTTAGGGAAATTGGACCCACCCAGCACTTCCCCTGGGCACGGTGCTTTTCCCTGGGCCCTGAGTTCCACCAGTGGCACAAGGGACTAAAGTGCTTGGTATTCTGGTGAGACTAGCAATCTCAGGATTGGGCTTTTATGCTGCCCTTTTGATGCTTAGCTCCAGGCAAAAGTATGCTTTCTAAAAACAACAAGAAAAAAGAAACAGAAGTAAGTCTAACACTGTGTTTTTTTCTTCTGTGGGTGTCTGATACGTAATGTTGAATGTATAATATATGTACACACACAGATACACACATGTTTGGAAGCCTATATGTGTATACACCTACCTTATAGGTTCAAATACAAAAGGGGCTGAAATGCTTAAGATGATTTAATAGTGAATTCTCATTTGCTAGGAATAAGGGTTCAAAGTTACATTCTTTTCTTCAAAATCTTTATGTTTACTCAAATCCACACCATAAATATGTTGCCTATGTTAACTTGTAGAAGGCATTGATGTGGCTTTGTATAAGCAAGCAACCCTTTTCATTAATGATTTACCTCCAATGTCTTCTTGGATTCTGTGTAAGGAGTCTGGGGAACCCTTGTCATAAATTGCTTAATCACATGGCACATCTCTTAATTATAGATGAGGTTTTCCAAACATTCTCAGAATGACTACACTCCTTGTAAAAATAAACAACTACTATGCTGTATGCATTCCAAATTTCTCTTGTTACTCTGAAAAAAAAAAATAAGGTTAAGATTTTAATCGTGGTGCTATACCTAGAGAAGCCAACGGATTACTCCAGTTGCTTTCCCAAGCTAGTACATTTGGCTGCTGGAGGGGACAGAGCTGGAGAAGAGGACTTAGACAGTAATGGTGCAGAAGAGATCTTGCCTCCTGGGACAATTATCTCAGTAAGCACTTGAGTCTGTCTATATGCTAACATCCCATTGTCTTAAAAGGAATCCTTGACTTTCCATGCCTGAGACACTCTGGCGAAAAATGACCTAAATGAAACAATCTCTGATTGAGATCCCAGTGGAAAGAACAGGCCATCAAAGAAGGAGATACCTTTCTCTGAAGGGAGGAAAGAACTCCCACTTTGACCATGGCCTTGTCTAAATAAGATTGGAGTGGCCGGCACTGCGGCTCACTAGGCTAATCCTCCACCTTGCGGCGCCGGCACACTGGGTTCTAGTTCCGGTCAGGGCGCCGGATTCTGTCCCGGTTGCCCCATTTCCAGGCCAGCTCTCTGCTGTGGCCAGGGAGTGCAGTGGAGGATGGCCCAAGTACTTGGGCCCTGCACCCCATGGGAGACCAGGAAAAGCACCTGGCTCCTGCCATCGGATCAGCGCGGTGGCCAGCCGCAGCGCGCAAGCCGCAGCGGCCATTTGAGGGTGAACCAACGGCAAAGGAAGACTTTTCTCTCTCTCTCTGACTCTATCCACTCTGCCTGTCCAATAAATAAATAAATAAAATAAAAAATAAATAAGATTGGAGTTGGCAAACTCAAGAGGCTTCCATAGCCTTGGCAGCTCATGACAAGAGCCTTGGGTGATTATTGACATCATAAATAAGAGGGTCAGTTGTTAAATCAACAACGGCAGTCACTGTGCACTTGCTCCCTATGTAGGACCTCTGTCCTTAATGTGCTGTACTATGAGAATTAATGGTATAACTAGTCTTCAAACAGTACTTTATACTTTGTGTGTCTGTGTGGGTACAATCTGTTGAAACCTTTACTTAATATAGAGTTGATCTTCTGTATATAAAGTTAATTAAAAATGAATCTTAATAAAGAAGGGATGGGAGAGGGAGTAGGAGATGAGATGGTTTGTGGGTGGAGGGTAGTGACGGGGGGAAAACCACTGTAATCCAAAAGTTGTACTTTTGAAATTTATATTTATTAAATAAAAGTTTTCTAAAAAAAGGAATTCTTTTGCATGGCACAGCTTCTCTATTAAAACATAACTATCCGTGTTTCTCAGCTCTCTTTTAGCTCTTTGGTTACAATGGTTGGCAGGTGTTTGTCTCTGAGTGTTTGGGCCTTGGGCCAAGGGGACTCAGCTGTATGGTTCAGAGTATGCCTTAACAGATCTTCTGTAGATGTCCTTGTGTGCCCACTGCGGCCAGTGGAGCGCTTCCGGGACCTGCGACCTGATGAAGTGGCTGATTTGTTCCAGGCAACTCAGAGAGTTGGGACAGTGGTGGAAAAGCATTTCCAAGGGACCTCGCTCACCTTTTCCATTCAGGTGAGTGCACATATTACTCAGAAATGACTTTTCTCCCTTTTCAAATCCTAGCATTGAGCTCTTTACTCCTGCCCTGGCCCCAGGAAGGAAGCTGTGGTTTCTGCGTCTTAGGTAGTAGCAGGAAAAGGTGGACAAGTCCAAAGCAGCCCTTCTGTTCCTCAGCCCCAGAATGCACTATTGAGATGTCACTCAAGGTAATGCTTTAGTGCTGTTTATAAAGCAGGTGGGGATGTTGGACTTGAGATTAAATGGACATGAAGACACTCCAGATCTTTTACTGGAACTGGGGCTTGACAGGTCATTTTTATTCCGTGGTAAAAGCATTTTGAGCAGTGCATGGACCGAGCCCTCCTGTGTAGTTCCAGGGGAGCAGTGATGTGCAGTTTGTGCCTCGCCCTCACGTGGCTTTTCTTTTCCCTACTTTTAATTCAAGCAGCAGTGATCCTCAGAGGTAGGTCTGCCTGCAGAATGACTTGCTTGGCCTGGTAAAGAAATCAGACCCCCAGCCACTGGAGCTCTTTACGCAGAGGTCGGACCAACAGTGGTCAGGTTGGGAGGAGAAGGTCCATGAGAATCATCAGTTAGGAATTGAGTGAGTCATTAGGAGCTTGTCATTACCCCTTTCAGAGGCTCTATAGAACGGTCTGGGTATCAGTTCATAAATAATGTCCTTTCTGGCTCTGAAATCTGATGACTATGCAATTGTCCTGTGGAAATAAATAGATTATTCCAAGATGCATAGACTCTGCACTTAGCTCTTTAGTTAAACTGAATGTTTACCATCCTTCTTCTCCTCCAGTTTTGTCCCATAGACCTTCAAAGAGAATAAAGAAAGCCAGTGTTTTCAGGTTATAAAGGCTGTGACTCAACATGCTAATCCACCTCTCAAATTTTTTATTTCTTATGTACTGTCTTGCCTGTGTTGAGAATATGTGAACTTTCCCCAAAATACTTGGTGTGTTTGTGTGTATTTATATGTCAAAACTGTTGAGTTACTTAAAGGCAGATTATTCAATTCCAAGTATATTTGTCAAACAAATGTTGGAAATTATGTTTCCAGGAAGACCAGCTGAAGGAAAATAGATGAAAATATCTATCAGTGTTTAATGAAATGGAAGACATAAGTTGTATTTATAGGAAATGACCAGTGTTGGTTAACTAACATGACTTAATAGAGTTAATTCAATAAATGGAAGAACTGACTTGTGCATAGTTCTTAGAATTCTTTCATATATATAGTGTTGTTAAAGTTTCTGTTTGTTTTACTGTAACTCACCATAATATATACATCTATTTCACAACCATGTATCCTATTCCTATACATGTAGATAAAGGAACCCAGAATTTCATAATACAGTGTTTACCCATTCTGGACCTTCTGATACTTCTTGTTCTGTTATGTTCTGAATTATTCTGTTTTTTAAGGCTAGTTGCAGCTGTTAAGTCAGTGACATGACATACTAGTGGGCTGTGACTCCAAGTTGAAAAACCATGGATGCCCATAGTTCTGCTTAACCCTTGCCACAGCACAGTCTACCTTCTTGCCTCATTAGTCAGTTTCATTGAGGTACAAACACCTGGCCAAAGCCGTGGAGTCCTAATTCCATTTTGCATTTTCTCACTGTAGAGACAGTGCATGTTTTGCTCTTACACCGTCTAAGCACTTGTGTTTCCTTTGTGTCATGGCTGGTGACCAGGCAGGCTTGCTCATTTTCAGCTAAGCCAGTAGATTTGTTGGGCTTCAGAAAGACCTGAAGGGGAAAGAGGCTCAACTACAGTGAATGCTCCTGTTTTTTTTGCCAAGTTCAGAATACTAAGAGAGGCCTCTGCCCAGATGAATTCCTCTGTATTCTTACATAATAAATTACATCTACTGCAGACTTGCTGAGTAGAAACTAAAGTAATCAGTCATTAATTAAACCAGAACTGATTTAAAGATAACCAAAAAGTATGATATTTCACCTCCCCAAACATGTTCAGCCCTCTTTAATGCAATTAAAACCATAGCCAAGAGCAAAGAGCATGAAAAGTAGCAAGGGGGTTGGATCACTGGATAATTTATAGGATTTTTATACATAACTTCTCACTTATTCTTGGGCGGAAATGGAGAACTGTCTGGACCCATGCATTTGAAGAGAATGGTCCCCATGAGATACTATAAATTAACGCACAATGAAATTGGATCTGAATTATTAATGGGCAATATTTCTGAATAAGCAGCAGGTGCCATCTCTCTCTGTTCTCACCTCTGTTGTTTTTTTTTTTTTTCTTTCTGCTTCTAGGATGGTCCTGAAGCTGGACAGACTGTGAAGGTGAGTGCTTATGATGTGCATATATATTAATAGGAGTCAATTGAGAGAACTGAGAAAATCATGAGTCATTTGTGGCACACTGCTGTTTTGTTATGTCATCGTTGAGGTCAGAGAGACCCTCTGTGTGGCAGCCACAAATCCTGACCTTATCAGCTGCCCCAAACAGTATGTTTCCCATTAGTTTACAAGACATTTACCTTTTGTCATAAAATTATTATCGTGCAACCACTAAAACAGAGACTAAATCATGGAGTCCTAAAACAGAGCTGAAGTCAGAGGGGTTCATGTACGGTAGTGTCTAGGAAATAGCACACAAGCATGGTACGCATTCTGTGAATCCCATGCTAAGCCTTGGGCAAGGCGGTCTTTGAGACATGATAGATTCTTCGTACAGTCGGCTTTTGCCTCGTTCTTCAAGGAATGAGCATTGTGTGTCTCCCTTCCCTCATGGCCCTGTGCCTCTTACTGTTCCCCTTCTTGTCATCTCTTCTCCTCCTCTTTTCCTCCATAGGTATTTAATACCAAAGTTCAAGACTAATGGAGTCAGTAGAGCTCAAAAATGGGTTTTTAAGTCTGCTGGGCATGGGAAGGAGGATTTATTAGGACTGCCCTGGCTTCCATAATAAAAGTAAAATAAAAGACTGAGATCTTGGCTGATTGTGAAACTGGGCTTTAGTCCTTTTTATACAAATGCAAATTCCTAGGCAGTTAGGGCCTGTGCAAACATCATTTCTAGAAAATACTTCTTATTTTTTATTATTATTATTAATTTTATTATTTGATACAAGAAAGCAGAAGCAAGTCAGACTGAGATGCTAACATTACACTTTGTGAGATAAAGTTTTATGGCTATGAGGCTGGATGTAAGAGAATATCACTCCATACCAAACAATGCCAGGAAACAATTCTTCTCCCCCTGAATCTGCATTGACTGTAATGTTTAAACACAGCAGGTATAGACCCTTTTTTTTTTTTTTTTTTGACAGGCAGAGTTAGACAGTGAGAGAGAGAGAGACAGAGAGAAAGGTCTTCCTTTCCATTGGTTCACCCCAAAATGGCCGCAATGGCTAGCGCAATGTGGCCGGCATGCTGCATGGATCCAAGCCAGGAGCCAGGCACCTCCTCCTGGTCTCCCATGCAGGTGCAGGGCCCAAGCACTTGGGCCATCCTCCACTGCCTTCCCAGGCCACAGCAGAGAGTTGGACTGGAAGAGGAGCAAACAGGACAGAATCCAGTGCCCCAACCGGGACTAGAACCCAGGGTGCTGGCACCGCAGGTGGAGGATTAGAGGTATGGAGCTTTTAAAATAGAATTTCTGCAAAGCACCTTGGAGGATTGTATATCCCTTAGGGACTGCCACCAAAAGGGCTATAAAATTCCTTAGGATAGAATGAACTAGTCTCGCATTACTCTAAAATACATGGTGTGTTCAGAGGCACAGAGTCTCCCAGGCCAGGCTCTCAAAGCTGTAGACAACTGAAAACGGATGGCATGCCAGTGGCTTCTTTATGAAAGCAGTTTTTGAAATATAAACATAAATGTTTAAACCCAGTTACCCGATTATCTAAAAATCGGCATTCAAATTTAAATTCTGACTCTGTGGAATAGTTAGATGCATTATACACTGTGTAGTTGATGGAATTCCTTCAGTCATTGAAAATGACACTGTGGAGCCCTCGCTGGTGAATGGGAAGACTGCAAACCATGTTAAGTGGCGTGTGCACAGTGATCATACGCACATAATAAAGCTGGCTAACGTTTATGTGGATAGGTTATATGAGCTGAAGATTTCATTTCACAGTTCTAGGGGAGACATTAAAAATATTACTATACAAACAAGCTTCAATAGAGTCGGAAAGTAGGTGAGGGGGTCTCCAGGGTCTGGGGGAAAGAGGGTGTCGGGATTGACTGCAATGGCTATGGGTTTCCATTTGGGGTGATGAAGATGGAGTGGAATTAGAGAGTGGTGATGGTTGTGCAGCATTGTGAATACACTAGAAGCCACGGGACTGTATACTTTATAAAGGTGGATTTTATGGTATCTAAATTATCTCTTGATTAAAAATGATAACACAGTTAAAAACAAATATTGATTCTTGCAGGGCTGAGAACCATGGCAAGGGACTCTCTTCCTCCTATAGTAATTAAAAGCATTAACTGTTTGAGAAGGAGATAGACAAGGGGAGAGAGAGAATATACTCACTTGCTAATTCACTCCTCCTATACCCATAATGGCCACAGCTAGGCCAGGCCAAGCTGAGAGGTAGGAACCCAATCCATATCTCCTATGTGAGTGGCGCGAACCCCGTTATTGGGGCCATCGCTGCTGACTGCCAGGATCTGTATTAGCAGGAAACTGGAGGCAGGCGTCAGAGCTCCGAATCAAACCTCGGCACTCTGATGTGAGAAGTGGGTGTAATAACTGTTGTCTTAAATTGCTGACTCAGCATTTGACTCAGCAATTATGTTTTGGTGTTCCAACTCTGTGGCTAACATTTTTGATATTTCTGTTAACTTTGAAGGTGGTGGTAATGGATTCTTAACATATAGCACTTATGTATGAACTTTTAATTGGATATTACCATCATTATTATTATCTTAATTTGATTTTTTTTTCAAAAAAGTTTAAATTTTTTTAATCACCAGATTGTATATATTGGGAATATCCTTCAATTGTTTCCTGATCCCAGAATTCCCCTAATAGGAATTAGTGGATTCTTCCTTCCTTCTTTTTTACAATTTAATAAAAAATTGAGGGACTGGCACTATGGCGTAGTAGGCTATCTGCCTTTGGTGCCAGCTCCCATATAATAGCTTACTCATGTCCCAGCTACTCCTCTTCCTATCAAGCTCTCTGCTGCGGTCTGGGAAAGCAGTAGGAGAGGGCCCAAGTACTTGGGCCCCTGCACCCACATGGGAGACCTGGGAGAAGCTCCTGGCTCCTGGCTTCTGATAGGCCCAGCTCTGGCCACTGTGGCCATCTGGGGAGTGAACCAGCTGATGGAAGATAGCTCTCTCTCTCTCTAACTCTGCATTTCAAATAAATGAATAAATAAAAGTTTGTTTTTT
The DNA here is from genome assembly GCF_051225735.1 of Oryctolagus cuniculus. Classification (NCBI taxonomy): domain Eukaryota; kingdom Metazoa; phylum Chordata; class Mammalia; order Lagomorpha; family Leporidae; genus Oryctolagus; species Oryctolagus cuniculus. The sequence goes on from NC_142876.1 coordinate 91,295,237, forward strand.
TTTTTAATTTGAGAGATTGAGATTGAGATTGAGAGAGATCTTCCATCTGCTGATTCCCTTCTCCAGTGGCCATATAGCCATGATCAGGTCAGGGTGGAGCCAGGAGCTTGGGTCTCCCATATGGGTGGCAGGTTCATTACTGCTTGGACCATGGTTCTGTTGCTTTCTCAAGCATGTTAGCAAGAAGCTAGATCTGATGTGGAGTAGCGGGGCCTCAAAGGCACTGTAAGTGATGGCCTAACCCACAGCAACAAATTCTGTTCCTAGTGGTGCTATTCCACATCAATTATGAAATAAAATGGCTTCAAGAAAACCATCACATGTACATACATAAAACCTCAGTTGACAGTGACCTTTTGAATTCTGTTCTTTTAAACCAAGTATATATATATCTGAAGTTGTGTCATCTATGTGTTTTCAAGTGTGAACCTTACATGGCCTTGATGAAAATGAACTTTGGTGTTAGTTAAGCAACAACCAAAAGTTGATTTGCAGTTCTTAGGATAAATCTCTTGATTTAGAATGCTCTGCTGGAGGCTTGGGAATCTTCACTGTTAAGGGTACAAGCTCTGCAATTCTTTGCAGAGTGTGAGTACTCATTCTACAATGAGTGATGAGAGCCGCACAGCCATGACCCATGGAAGTCAGAGTCACCAGCTGCTCCCAGGGACAAAGCAGCATCTTTAAATGCAGCTGTCCAGTTCTGAAAAACTACAGTGCAAGACTGGGAGCCTTTCGTATTTTGAAATTCACACAGCCGCGCGTGTTCAGGCAAGGTCTGACAGCCTGCCACGGGAAGTCCATGGACTGTTCTCTTCATCTTCACCTCTGCTTGTGATTCGCCTGATGCCTGGGTTCGAAACCGTGCCTGTCTCCTGCTGGGTGGTAATAGCGGTGAGCCTGGTAATGGGCTTTTCCCCTGCAGCAAGTGTTGTTCTGTTAATGAAGGGGCACCGCTGAGGTAGCCTCTTGAACACGAGGCTACTTCAGGCTTCTTTGTTTCAGGAGCTTTCAATTCTGCTTTGCAAAGAACAGGGGTGGCCTGACCCACTCAGCCAGGTGGTTGTAGCAGGAAAAGGGAAATATCGAAGTGGAAACGTGACCTCTTAGTTCACCATTGATTATTAGCTCTCCTTGTGGGGTTGAAAGGGAGGAGAGCACTGCCGTCCGCCAGACGATCATTGCAGCAATTTGGATATCCTGCCGGCTTGAGAAACAATCTTTCTTCTCTCTCAGACCTGCGGCCCCTCGCATCAGCCTTCCCCGATCGCTTTCCTACAGCAATCCCCCTAAAACCTCTTACTTCCTATCCTGCTGCCTTCTGCAGTTTCCAGTTTACTGGAAACTTATTGTTGATGTGTTTATGTTCCTGTAGCTCTGTCTCACGAATGTAGGTGTCAGGGCTGTTGTGACACAGTGGTTAGGCTGCTGGCTGTGGACAGCATCCCATATATGAGCCAGTTTGAGTCCTGGCTGCACCGCTTTCAACCCAGCTGCTTGCTAATTCACCTTGGAAGGCAGTGAAAGATGACCCAGGTTGGGCTCCCGACATCCATGTGGGAGACGTGGATGGAGTTCCAAGCCCCTCTCTTTGGGCTAGATGAACCCCAGCTCTTGCTGCCATTTGGAGAGTAAACCACTGGAGAGGACATCTCTCTCTCTCTCTCTCTCCCTCCCCCCCCCCCTTTCAAATAATGAATAAAATAAATAGATAAGTTTTTTTTAAAAGATTTATGTTATTTATTTGAAAGACAGGGTTACAGAGAGAGGTAGAGACACAGAGAGAGGACTTCTATCCTCTGGTTCACTCCCCAGATGGCTGCAATGGCTGGAGCTGCGCTGATCTGGAGCCAGGAGCCAGGAGCTTCTTCAGGGTCTCCCATGCAGGTGTAGGGGCCCAAAGACTTGTGCCATCCTCCTCTGCTTTCCCAGGCCACAGCAGAAGAGGAGCAGCCAGGACTAGAACTGGTGCCCATATGGGATGCTGGCGCTTCAGGCCAAGGCTTTAACCTGCTGTGCTATGGTGCTGGCCCCCAGAAAAGTATTTTTTAAAAAAGAATATAAGCTGGGCTGGCATTGGCATAGAGAGTAAAACCATTGCCTGTGATGCCAGGATCCCATATAGACTCAGATTCTTGTTCCGGCTGCTCCACTTCCAATCCAACTCCCTGCAAAATGGCCTAGGAAAAACAACACAGGATGGCTCAAGTGTTTGGGCCCTTGCCACCCTCACGGGAGACCCAGATGAAGCTCCTGGTTCCTGGCTTCAGCCTGACGCAGCTCTAGCTGGTGCAGCCATCTAGGGAGTGAACCAATAGAAAATTCTTTCTTTCTCTCTCTCTCTCTCTCTCTCTCTCTCTGTGTGTGTGCGTGTGTGTGTGTGTATGTTTTTTCTCTCCCTGTGTAACTCTGGCTTTAAAATAAATAAATCTTAAAAAAAATTAAGCTTCATGAGAACCTGGGCTTTGCTGATTTTGATGATGGGGCTCAGAATGTGCTGTCCTAACATAGGGGACTCTGGCACTGAGTATTTAGAGAGAAAAGAAAATGAGAAAATCGCAGAATCAATGCTGACTCTCGGGTCTTCTGCTGACTTTGTCCCCTGAATTGACCATCAAAGAATTCTTTGACCTACAGCCTTGAGATCATGAGATCCTCGTTCCAGCGCCCACCTGCCTGAGGCTTGAGGTCAAGAACAATTGGAGCCTGAAGGCCTGGTCAAGCTCTCCCTACTTTGTCACTGTCAGACCAAGCCCTTTTGTCCTGTAATCATGCTTCTGCGTAACTGTCCATCAAACTACAGGCTTTCTCTGTTTCTTTGGGCCTTTATGAATGTTCCTATGTTACATGAAACTTAAAATTAAATACACTGGTTATGCATTTCTTTGGTTAATCTGTATTTTTGTAGAAGTGTTAGCTGTGAAACTAGTAGGTGAATAAAATATACATTTCCTGTGGATTTTTTTCCATAGGGAGAGTAGAGATGATAATACAGGTTTGCTTCATAGTATAAATCTCTATTCCTAAGTTTCAGACATGGTTAACATGAAAGAACAAATGATGTGTACTTCACATTTGATTTTCACTATGTAACCAGGGATCAGAGTTTGGAATTTCTATCAAAAATTTCCCATATTCTAGGCACACCAAAGAGCAAAGTTTTCACTGATCAAGTACCCAAATCTTACTACAAAATGCAGTTCCACCTAATCAAACTGTTCAAGCTGTATTTATTCTTTGTCAAGGGGTACTGCTCAGTAAGTTTAATGTGAACTATCTTTGGGAGCAATCACTGTGCTTGCCTTTGGAGGGAAGAGTTCTTGAAGTAGATTAAAGAGAGTGATTTATGCCAGGCAGATAATCTCCAATCTCATAAGAACAATTTCTGGAATATGTTGGGTTACATTCTTTTGTGTTTATGATGCTTGAATCTACTGCTTACTGATTTAATTTTATGGCATTAATGCAGACGGAGGTGTCTCTTAATAATTGTTGAGATAGTAACCATTACTTTTCACATTGCTCCAGAAGAATATCTTTGAAGAAATGTGGTTTAATATATTTTTGGATGTTCTGTTCACAAAAGTTCAGTTTCTGTGACTCTAATATAGAGATTCCATGTGACACGGGGATTTGGTGATGTTGTAGCTTCCTTCATGTGGCAGCCATTTGAGCTCATAATGAAATCTGATACTTGGACATCATTCAGAGGATTCTGAGAAGTGTTAGCTCTGTAACTTATTATGGATTTAGTTTTGGGCTAGCCTCAACATCTCTGGGCAGCTGTCTTCTCATTTTGTCAAGTAGGGAAACCCTATCTATTGTATTGTGCTATAGTAAAGGTAGTTAACATGAATAGCATGTGTTGTGGTGATTGCCTATAGTCTAGACGTGTGCTTGGCATCTTAAATCAGAATCCTCAAATTGTGGCTCACATCTCCGCCCTGCCACATACTGCCCTTGTGGCTTTATGTGAGTTTCTTAAAATTAATCTTAACCTCAGTTTTCTCATCCATAAAATAGAGTAAAGCTGGGCTTTAGGAAGATGTCCCTTGCGTTGGGATAGGTTGTAGTTCTGCTAAGTGCATTTAACTAATATACACTGAATTTTCTCACTGTTAATTATTGGGTATTGGCTTAAAATTGCTGAGAAAACTTTCCTCTGATCCAATGACTTGTGCTGGAAAGGTCTTACTTGAGACTATTATAAAAAATGACCCGTGAAAAATAGATTAATCTACCTTATTGATTGGGATTGGGGGAAATGACCCTCTTGTTTCATATACTTCGTCTGTGTTGTGTGTTCCAGTGGCAATAAGTGGAGATGATACACTGACAGTGTACTCCACAGTTACTCGGAGCAGGTTTTCACAGCACAGAATCCTGCTTGCCCCATGCCAGTTCAGTAGGTCCCATGCCAGTTCATTATGGATCCCAGGACAGCTCAGGTGATCCTGACGCATTCTTCAGTCCAGGGCAAGGCTGCTTCCCAGAGAGTGCTAAGAGGCCTTTGTAGAGGAATCTGCACAGAGCCTGCTGCTCTCCAACCCAAACAGCTCCTCAGACAGACTGTACGCATGGAGAGGAGGAGCCCATACCTTGAGAATGAAAAGGATTTGGACTGTTATTTATTATTTTCATCTGAAAAGAAATTTTAGGAGAGCTGCAATTTGCCGTAGGACTTTTATCCTCTGATTAAAGCCATGATGAAGAGTGCCTTGCCAATGTTTATGCCTAATACATGTATTTACTGCCAGAAGAATTAGTATATTTAGGAAGAAATAGCTTTTATCTCATGGAATTGCCTTACAATTTGCATCTCTCATCCCATAATGAATCCAATTTGACTGATGTTTTGGTAAACTGAAAGCAACAATGGTGTTCAAGGGATGGGTTTGTGTCTGCACTCAGGTGTGGATGCCTTTCAGGGCTAGTGAGGCACCAAGTTGCTGGGTCTTAGTCCACCCGAACGAGGATGGGCTGGGTCCTAAGAAAGGTAAGTGCGCCGCTCGCCCGTTCCTTAGCCTCCTGATCCCGGAGACAATCAGACGCAGCGGGGAGTCAAGTCAAGCAAGCAAGAACTCCGTTTATTGGCACATGGCAAAGCCTTTTAAAGCACAAGACCACATGATTACTGGGGCAGGGCTTAAGGACCAACCAATTACTTAAAAGGTCATTTTACGGGTTGACTTTTTACAGGACCAGCCATATGTCTGTACACTCATCATCAGTTGTCACCTCCCCTGATGCTGCGTGGCCAATCAGCTTTGGTGGTAAATGACTTTGGACACCGCCCACCTTTCTTCCTTTGGGCGCCATCTTTGAATTGCCACGTGTGCCTACTTTCCCTTCAGCCACCATCTTTGAATTGCCTCCTGTGCCTAATTTCCCCACACCAAGTCCTTTGCCTCTGACATGTATATATCTCAGCATTGCCCTTTCACTGCTGGTGACTTGGGATCAAAACTCTTGGCCCCTACCTCTGTGCAGGAAAATGGGCCAAGAGCCTGCCTGTCTTCCTTGGGGAGCTTCCCTCTTTCCTTCTGATCTTCAAGCTCTCTCCTAAGTAGGTACTCAAACACTGAAGTTTTCAACTTCTAATCAGTCAATTTTGATTTGCATGATGCCTGTTGAGTCAGAGCATTGAAAGAAACATTAACTGGGGCTGGTTCTGTGGTGTAGCGGGTTAACACCCTGACCTGAAGTGTTGGCATCCCCTATGGGAGCATTGCAAGACTCAGCTGCTCCACTTCCGAACCTCTCTGCTATGGCCTGGGAAGGCAGTGGAGGATGGCCTAAGTCCTTGGGTCCCTGAAACCATGTGGGAGACCCAGAGGAGGCTCCTGGCTCTAGGCTTCAGATCAATGCAGCTCCAGCAGTTGTGGCCAGTTGAGGAGTGAATCATTGGTTGGAGGAACTCTCTCTCTCTCTCTTTATCTCTGCCTCTCTCTGTGCAACTCTGACTTTCAAATAAATAAATCTTAAAAAAATATATTAACCAACCTTTCTGGTGTTTCCATATTCTAATTTATATTTTTTTTGTGTTCTCATCAACTCATAGGTAAGTAAAGTAGAGGGGCTGGGGGAAACATGGAGTGAGTATGGGGTGGCATGAGTGCAGGGCAGTTAGTGCATACTGATGAGTAAGGAGGATTCTGGAGCAGACTGCGTTGTGTCACCCTCAGGCTGTGCAAGTTAACCTTTCTGAGCCCTAGCATCCTTGTGTAATTTTATCAAACAGGAATTTTAGTGGTATCTTACCCTCTAGGGGTGTTGTAAGGACCACATGGATCAGTGCCTGTGAATACCATTAAAGCAAGACTTGGTACATAGTAAAGGCTTAATAAATGTTTGCTCTTGGTTTTAAAGCTTCCATTGCATTCTCACAACCCAAAAAATCTGGCATTAATGTTTTTCACTTGGATAAACCAAAGTGTCCAGGAGTGAAGTGCCACACAAGAAAGCAAGTTCACAGATGAGAGAGCTGAGATTCAAACTCAGGCCCATCCCGAAACCTTGCTCTTTCTTATACCACCTGGCTGTTCCTAAAAACACTGTGTATCTAGTAAGCAATGTCAAAGTTAATCAAGGAAAGGAATACTAACTGTTTTGTCAACCCTCAATACAGATGAATCTGAATTCTTGTTCTCTGCTTGGAATAAACTTGGCTCTCTGAAAGTGTCGAGGCAGAAGTGTTTGGCACAGTGGTTAGGTTGCCACTTGGGCTGATGGCATCCTGTGTCAGAGAGCCTGATTCACGTCTTAGCTCCTCTGCTTCTGATCCAGCTTTGCTACATGCAGTTCATGGGAAGCAGCAGATTTTGGGTCCCTGCTACCATATGGAAGTCCTGGCTGGAGTTTTGGGCTCCTGCCTTTGATCTGCCCCAGCACTGAATGTTGCAGGCATTTGGGGAGTGAAGCAGCAGACAATCCCTCTTTCAAATAATTTTTTTTTAAAATGCTTAAAAATTAAAAACTTCCAGAGGGCTTTTCCTGTTTAACTTCAGTATGTAGGTGAAGGTGAACTAACCTAAATGCTCCCTTTTTGATGTATATCAATTTAGCGTAGAATTGTATGTTCTAGATGTTTGATTTGTATTAGTGCTAAAAAAAAAAAAATTCTAAGTAGTTGAAGGCCCTGACATATAGAAAAGTGGATATTTTGTTTTTAAATTTATTTTGTCATTTGTAATGGAGAAGGTAGTACAAAAGGTGGATACTTTCTTAATGTCAGTGTTTTATTTGTTCCAGTAGACTTGTTATACACTTGAAGCTCAGAGGTTGGGATTTCTACTTAAACACCATGAAATGAAATACCTTGTGAAAGTCAAAATGTTCTGTAGACCCTAGAATACTATCTAAATATAAGGTGTTATTATTCAGAGTCAAAATTTTACCATGTTGATATAAAATAGGGCCAGTTATTGCCACCATCATGTGGTCTGGGATACTAGGTGCTCAATAAATAAGCATTAAAGGAATTGCTTTTTCTCTCTTGCTGTTTTGCTGTGTGTGTTTCAAAGCTTGGATATTACATATAAAATTTTCTAAGTGCCTTGTAATCAGTACATTCTAACTTCACAATGTTAGTGCTGTGATTCCTAAATATTTGGAATGGTCGAACTATCAATTCTGTACAAACAGGTAAAATAAACAGCCTGATTACTCATGTTAAAAGGATTCATTACTTTTAACCAAATACAAGTGGCAGTTCAGCCACAGTAGATGAACCATTTGTTACAGGCTATATGACATCCTAAGTACAGACCGGGAGGTGAGAGTCCATAGAAGAACATGTGCCTTCCTGGAAATTGGGCATCTCAGTTGAATCAGATCCAGTTGTTACAAACTTTTGCTTCAGGAGTTAATACCTAAAAGTAATCAAACATTAAAATAGCTTACAGGCTATATATACAGGTTTTAAACCTGCAGATCTATATGTTTCTTGGAGAAGCGAACACAAATGGAGTTGAAATGGTCTCCAGGTGGAGGGAGGGAATTGAAGGAGCCCAGTATTGGATGCTAAAAATACCCAGGGGACTTCAACTCTGTAATGTTAATTTGAAATTAAGTATTGTATACCTGCTTATGGATTATATTATGTATATTTGTAAATATCCTTCTTAGTTTGTGAAAGTACTTATTAATTTGAGAGGTAGAGAGAGAGCTCCATGCAAATGCAAGTCTTGGAGAGCTGAAGTTGGGCGCTGGAAACTCAATCCAGATTTCCCATGTGTGTAGCAGAAATTCAGATACTAGAGCCATTACTGATGCTTCCCAGGGTCTGCAGTAGCAGGAATCTGGAGTCAGGAGCTGGACTGGAGCTGGAAATTGAGCCCCAGTGTGGGACATGGGTATCCTAATTGGCATCTGAAATCCCAGGTTAAATGCCTGCTCCCATTCCTATTTTTGAGTTTGTCTGTGTATGTATAAAGTATACCTACTGCATAGTTTTGTTTTTTTTTTTTTCATATGAGGCCCGTCTGAGGAATTTCCTTCCATTAAGAAATGACTGTTAAAATTAATTCTTTTTGCTTTATTATCTTTAGCACATCACTAGGCCTCATATCTCCTATATTTAAATTCTTGGAAGAGAGCCTATCAAATAGATTCTGAAAAGCTCATTTTATTCTGATGGTTACTCAGATTTTTGAAGTACTATTTTACTTTAAACCCATTTTGGTTCTTGGTCCAGATGTCCTATATATGATTCTGACTCTGTATTCATCTTGCATTATTCAGTTAGTTTCTGGGACTCTTGGCCCTCTGTGCCAAGGCCATTAATAAAGTATTCTGAAGATGGAAAAAGTAGCTGGAAAAGTAAGGATTTGATGGCTGAGCCTGAGTCCAATGGAAAGCAGCTTAATGAAGAACACACACAGCAACCCACAGAGCCAGAGACATGGAAGAATTAGAATAATGTCCTTCAGAAGGTTTTTGAATGAAAAATAGTGGGGGTGTGAATCCCTATTAGCCACTAAGTCAAACACTGTAAGAAATCGGTCTCCTACCACTCCCACTCTATGTGAATTGTGTTAGTGTTGGAGAAGGGCAATTTTGAAATTCTGTCTTTACACGTTACAGTGATGTGGGCAGGCAAGGAGCCAGTGAGTGAGGGAGAGAGGAGACTGCCAGCAGCATCTGTGCCATAACCCTGCACCCTCAAATGCCTCCCACTTTCAGACTGATCCAACATGGCTTTATTCTCAGCACACCTATTCCCCATCATGCACCTGAGCCTTAGTTCCCAGATTCCCTGACACCTTCCTAGGGATGAGTATGTGTGTGATCTAGCCCCACATCTGTGAGATGTCATGACACTTCCAAGATTGCTAAAAACAAAGAGGGGTCCACTGAAGTATTCAAACTACCCTATAAAAAGACATTCCCACATGTGGAGGCAGCAGCTCTTGCTTCCTCATGAAGATGGGGTGTCTGCACTCACACCTGATGAAGTACCATCCCTCCCCGTAAATCCTGCTTTCCTGTGCCCTTTTGATCTCCTCCTTGAATTTTTTCATGTGTGAAGACAAGAACTTAGAACACGCCCAGGTGGGGCCTGAGTTGCCCACAGCAGTAAGGCCCCAATCCTAATCCCTTCTCCATATCTCTAGAAGATTTCTGAGTTAGATTAATTTCAAGCCTAAGGGAAGAAGAACAAAACACAGTGGCTTGGAATCCTGGGCCACTTGAGCATGAACATCATATCATTTCATTATAGTAATGAAAACTCCCGTTTCTGTGCTTGGTAGTTTGCTCTTTTACCTAAGATGTGTTGTTCCTGATATGAAATATAAACTTGGAGTTGTTTAAAATGTTGGCCTTGCCTAATGTGTTTGAGAAGAATAAACATCACTGAGTGCATTAAGCGAATGCACCAAATATTATTTTATGTCATGAGAAAATCTGTTCATCCTGATGTTCATGTCTTGTACTCTAGAGTCTATATATCAGAACCTGTTCCCTGACAAAAGTATTTTCTTATCATGTTTTCTTTCCTGAAAAATAAGTCATGAGGGGCTTTTATTTCCATTTCAGTTTATCTATTGATTGAAAGTGGTATAAATTCCCAGATGTAATCATGTTCTAGTGATACAATTTTGAGGAAACTGTTCAGCCATGGAAGGAATAAATGTGATTCCAAGTTCAGCTCCATCATCAGATGATTGTGGATGAATCTCACTCTTGAGGAAGCAGCTCAGAGCAGAGGATAATTGAGAGAATCCACAGGGGCAAGTGATCTTGGAAGTTCTCTAGGATTATCCACTACCCTATACATAGTCGCCCTTGAGGCATTTACATCTGTCCTTTGTCGGCTTCCCTGTTGGAGGGCTCTAAGAACTGTCAGGTAGGTGCTTCCAGTTCCAAACAGCTTTGGTCTGTAGTTGATGTTGAGGATTCCTTACTAACAGAGGAAGTTCCTTCTTTACTTGTTCTTCCAGCTCCTTTTATATTTTTGGTATCATCACAGGCCCTGGGAGACCAAAGGAAAAATGAGGTATATAGTTCCTATATTTAAAGATAGTCTTTGAAATAAATACTGTAAGATGGGAAGGCAGAGACTATTATAGTAGTTCTTTAATTCATAAACACTTTTCTCAGGGTTTATTGAGTGCCTGTTATGTGCTAGGTGCTATCAGGCCTTTGGATACAGCAGAAGGGAGGCCACCAATGAACAACTCTTGGCTCGTAGTCATCCATGACAGCCAAGGAGCAGACAGAATGTTGCAGAGTTGTGGTGGTATTAGAAAGGTGCTATGAGATGAGCATATGGGGGAAGAGAAATTAAAGTTCTGTGTCTCTTTTAGATTTGGAGGTCAAGACAAGTCTACCGAAGAAATGACAGAACTTAGCCAGTTGAAGAGTTGGGGAAGAGACAGACTTCTGCACAAAGGAACAGGGGGCACGAGGTTGGCACATGGCGTGAAATTTTTTGAAGACTTCGAGGCAGGAATTTAGGGTGGGGAGATGGGTGTCATCAGAAAATTTTGAAGAGGTAGGCATGGGAGCGGTTATAGGAGGCCTTGTACACAGTGATAAGAAATTTTAATTCCGTTTGCAATATAGATTTCACATGTGTGTATAATCAGTATCCTTATCTAAGTCTGCTTTTCTAGAACCCGAGTGATTTGGTCTCTTATCTATAATGGGGACTATGGTTGTCCCTTTACCTACTTTTTATACCTTCCCATAATTAGCATCCAGGAAGTTAGGGTGGTTTTGAATCCATCTTTATCTCCAGGTGCAATCCTTGTTTGATGTAAGTAAGGGTTTGGCAAACTTCTTTTGTAAAAAGCAAGCAGGGGACATGTTGGGTTGTGAGGCCCAGATGGTCTGTGTCACAATTATACAACTGTCTGTGTAGTACAATAACAGCCATAGACTGTATGTAAATGAGTTTGCACAAATGGCCGTGGCTATATTCCAATAAAACTTTATTTATAAAAGCAGGTGGTAGACCAAATTTGGCCCAGGGTCTGTTGTTTCTCCAATCCTTTTGTAAACCCGTTCTCTGCTCTGATTGTGTGAGCTATAGGCTTTCCTGAACTCCAGGGATGGTTGATCCCAGTGTCATGGAGGCCTTGTATGCATTGATTGTGAAAGGGATGCCTTTCCACTTGTGCTTGTGAACAAGACATCAGGTGAATGCCAGCCACTGGCAGCCATCTTGATTTCTAGGGCAATCTTCCTTAGAATGAAGCAGTTGCTGAGGCTGAGACAGAAAAATAACTGGATCCTTCCTGACATTCCTGGGTTGTTGAGTTAGCTATTCCTGAAGCCTGCACCGCCTCTAGACTTTGGAGTTAGACAGTCCCATCAAGTCCTGTGTCATTGAAACCAGGTGCAGTTGAATTTGCTTGTACTTCCAAGAGAAGATGTGCTCAACTCAATCAAGTGCTCTGAAATATGAAGTTAGTGTTACTCCTTAATATGCTTAACTGGCAGTTTGCGTAAACAGTTTCCGAAGTGCTTCGGCATATCTGCAATACTCATCACAAGCCAACGGGGATTTCTGAGTGAAAGCCTGGGAATCAATGGCCCTTGAAGAGCTTAACTTCAGATAGGCTCCCTTTGGTGCATGACCACATGGTCATTCCATTAACTTTAATGGTGGTGGCTCTGCAGACGATGGGCCCTGTTAGTCTTTTCTCCCCTTTCTCTTTCACATTAAATCTTACCCTCCAGCTAATTCTTCAGAGTAAAGTATGCACACCAATGTCATTCATTTCTTGGCCTCTATTAATATATGCACGAGTCTCTCTCACAGGGAGAGAGTGCTAAGTGAGTACATTAAAAATGAATCCACTGCCCCATTTGTCGACTGTGAGAAAACCCCAGAGTCAGGGACATCATTGGATTATTATTGATTGTTGTAAGATCCAATAAAATCATAAATATGGCTCAAAACAATTACTGTGGCCACATTAGCAAATTATCAAATCCATAACTTGCTTTGGAGCTTGGCATTGGAGATTTAAATAAAGTGCCGGAGGGAACAAAGTTGTATTTTAGGAATGTGACAACCAGGGCTGAGATCGAAAAATTTATGATTTAATTTGCTTTGCAATCTAATTGAGAATAACTATTGAATTTCTAAAAAGTGAGCTTAGATTAGATTTAGGTGTTGGAAATCAACTGGAAATATGGGTCAGTTGTACTTTTCTGAGAGTCTGTTGGGAGGGAGAGAGGAAGGTATTCATGGCAAGGAATGACTTTCTTGGATGACCTTGTTCCCTCCGCCCTGTGTTCTTATTTCCTGTGTTCAAATAATTGGGTTATACCTGAGGGTAGCTGGCTCTTCCCACAGATGTGCTTTTTACTTTCTTCACCAAGTGTCAATTTTCCCCCATTTAGAAATAAATCAATTCAAAATGAAATTACACAGAACATCCATATTTCCCCATCACTTAAATGAGTCTCTCCAAAGAACATGTGGTTGTCCCTTTTCAGCTCAGGCTTAATAAAACCTTTCTCTTCCGTGGACACAGTGCAGAACTGGATTTTCATTTCAGGTGGATGATTAGGCAATGTTTGTTCTGTAAAGTGCAGATTGGCATATTCGTAGAGTCCTGTGGATGTTTGCTGAAATCTAACCCAAAGCTCCACTGCTAGGTGTACATTTCTAACCCACAGCAGTTTAGCTGCCCATGGCGTTGGGTCACCCTGTAGTCACTGTAGCAGTTCATCTGCCACCTTGGCCTTTGCTGTTTCCTGACAGCACTCCAGTGGCTAGATTTTCAGGAATGGATGGGCTCATCTTTCAGCTCACTTCAGGAAACTACAAAAGCAATTTGCACAAAGATAAAGGAGATTTCCTAGTGGTCTGTATGGAACTGGCTTACGGATTTGTACAGGCAGTCTGTGAGAGTTTGAAAAGCCAGCTGAGAAATGATAAATGACTGCTAACTGTCCTAATTATCTCTTGACACTCCATGTTGAAACCTGGTGAAATTTTGCTGAAACTTACAAATAGGCAAGCTGTTTAAGGTTTCATAAATTATACATAATAGAAATGCTTAGAAAAAGAGAAAGATAGCCCCAGCCAAAGGGTTTGTGTTCATCGCCCAATGGTATCCTGAGTGTTATAAAGACGTACAGGTAGGGCCACAGAGTTAGATAAATTGTACTTTTAATTGCAAACCTAATTGATTATACTCAGCTTGCTCATTAGGTTAAGGAAGAATATAAGTCAACACCCAAGGTCATTACATTAATGGACACGGTAAGTGTGTAATTTGTGATAACTTGATTTGTGAGCATCACTTTATCCTTAGTAAATAGCATAACTAACATACTTACTTTAAAGTGTCAAGTACTTATTAAATTTGTTTTTTTTTTTTGAATTTTAGGATGATTATCTTCTACTGACCAATCTTTAATACTTCAAAGTTGTAATGTTGGTGCATCCATTGTGTAAATCTGTATCAAATTGGTCTAACAATGCCCAGCTGGCTTTTTACTGACTTACTCCACTGTCAGATAACCTCAGTTAGAAATTTTGCTTTTTCTTCTCCAGTTTGTTTATTTCTTGTGCAGCCAGGATCTACGTCCCAGAAATCATTGCCCTTTGGTTGTCTTTCAGACTTCTTGAGCAATCTGGATTGATTCTCTGCTGAGTATTGTCTTTTGGGTAGCTCTTGTATCTTAAATGTGTTTTATGGAATCATGTAGGTACATCCAAATAGCATAGGAACCAGTGTTTATTGCAGTGGCCCTAATAAATTCTTTTTGAAAATGAAGATGGCTTCACCAAGTACAGTGCAAGAATCTGGTTGATGGTACTAGGGCCATGTAATCTCAATAACCTCAAGACTCCTGGTCAGTGGTAGAGTAGCTCCTGTAGATGAATTCTGAACCAGTATTTCTTTTTTTTAAGTGATTTATTTATTTATTTGAAAGTGAGGAACAGTGGGAGAGACAGAAAGACATTCCATCAGCTGGTTCAATCTGTAGATGGTAGGAATGGCCAAGGCTGAGCCAGGCAGAAGCCAGGAGCCAAGAGCTTTGTCTGGGTCTCCCACATGGCTAATAGGGTCCCTAACACTTGGGCCATGTTTTGCTGCTTTTCTCAGGCTACTGTCAGGGAGCTGGATCAGAAGTGAAGCAGCTGGGACACAAACCAGAGCCCATATGGGATGCTTGCACCGCAGGGCATGACTTTATGTGCTATGCCACAATGCTGGCCCCTGAGCTAATATTCTCAACTAAGTGATGACCTGTTGGGGCCATTTTCACACCTGGTATGCTTACCATACACTGACTGTTTTCATATCTGTTACCCACCATGCTTGCATGTTAATCATTCCCCTTCCAAAAGACATACAGAGGGTATTTGAAGTTCTCTGTGCTCTTTGTGGAGGATGGGGATGGTGGAGGTGTGACAATTAGAAACATACATTTAATTAAAAAAAACCAGCCAGATCATTAAATGCTGAGGGCTGGACTGAACAGAGAATCTTTCAAGTATTTGAAAGCCACGGACTTTTTCTGTGGGAAATTCTAAATATACATAAAAATGCTGCATGTAGTTCTGGGGCTGTCCTCGCTCCCTGAGATCTGTCCATGGACTACTAGGCTGAACTTATCTGACTTGATGTCTTCTCTCTCGGTATTCAGAGGCAGATCATACTTTGAGCCTAAATAGATGGGATAAATATTGGCTCAGGTGATTCAGAGGCTCCATTAACCCTTGTGAGAAATTTTGTTTCAGAAAATTTCTCCCTTACTGATCAAAGAGTTGCATGTTCTAAGGATTCAGATCTGATTCCATACACTCTTAGCCATGTGGCTTCAGGTCAGTGGTTTAACTCTTTGTTCACTTGTTTCCTTGTCTGTAAATTGGGTAATGATACTCCCTCCTGATAGGGTTTTGCGAGTATTGAATGTCAGGTTGGGAAGGTCTCTGCACACTGCTTGTTGTGTTTTGCTTTTATTCACCCTTTATTTATAGAGAACCCACTGCATGCCAGTCCCTGTTCTAACTCTTGAGGTGAGAGTTGTGAACAAGACAGGTGCAGTCCCTGCCCTCAGAGAGAGCATCATCTCCTATCTTCATTTATTATCTCTGCAGTAGGTTTCATCCTCATGCCTGTGTGACCAGAAGGCTAGTTAGATGAAACCCCTGGAGAGACCTTCAGATGGATTTCAATTTTCTTCTTAATGAGCCTGGAATTCATATTAATAGTATGCAGGTTGGTTACCAGGCCATCTAAGCCAGTGAGTCAACTGGAAGTGGGTGAAGCTGCTCTTACATTGAAAACTGAGGGACCCATCAAGGTGGCATGTACCAACGCCATCTCACTAGTCCAATTGATCAATTTCAGTTCACAATTGATCATAATGATAGGTCTAAGAGTCAAAGGGATCACATAAATGAGACTAGTGTCTGCTAATACTAACTGATAGAATCAAAAAGGGAGAGAATGATCCAACATGGGAAGCTGGATACACAGCAGACTCATAGAATGGCAGATGTCCTAAACAGCACTCTGGCCTCAGAATCAGCCCTCAAGGCATGCAGATCTGGCTGAAGAGCCAATGAGAGTGTTTTAGGCATGGAAAGCCAAGACACTCTGGCAAAACAAAACAAACAAAAACAAACAAACAAACAAAAATGACCTAAATGAAAGATCTCTGTGAGTAAGATCCCAGTGGAAAGAACGGGCCATCAAAGAAGGAGGTATCTTTCTCTGAAGGGAGGAGAGAACTTCTACTTTGACTATGACCTTGTCTAAATATGATCAGAGTTGGCGAACTCAAGAGGCTTCCATAGCCTTGGCAACTCATGACGAGATTACTGACGCCATAAACAAGAGTGTCAAATTGTTAAGTCAACAACAGGAGTCACTGTGCTCTTACTCCTCATGTAGGATCTCTGTCCTTAATGTGTTGTTCAATGTGAATTAATGCTATAACTAGTACTCAAAAAGTATTTTACACTTTATGTTTCTGTGTTGGTGTAAACTGTTGAAATCTTTAATATATACTAAATTGATCTTCTGTATATAAAGATAATTGAAAATGAATCTTGATGCGAATGGAATGGGAGAGGGAGTGGGAGATGGGAGGGTTGTGGGTGGGAGGGAAGTTATGGGGGGGGGAAGGCCATTGTAATCCATAAGCTATAGTTTGGAAATTTATATTAAATAAAAGTTAAAAAAAAAAAAAGAAAACTGAGTGACCATGAGAGCCTTGGGAGTGAGGTGGGGGAACGTTCCCAAACACACAGTTTGTCTACAAAGCGTGCACTCTCAGATGAGTGTTTGCCCCCTTAAGGAGCTTTATGTGTATAGCTTATATCACAGATTCTTTTTAAAAAACGGACAAGGGTGTGATTAAGGAATACTTTTTACCATATCTTACCTAAGACAGAATGTCATCCTGATGTTAAATTTGCCTCACAGAAAGTGAGGATTTTCTTAACCTGGCATGACTGGAGGTGATGGTGAACCAGACTCAAGATTTGCAGGAGCTCATTCCAATCAGCTGTTACATTTTAATCTGTCACTCATGAGATGAAGTTTGGTTCTCGGTTAGAATCAAGAACCGGCAGACTTCAGAGTATAAGGCTGAGATTTGAGAGTGGAAAAGTTCTGTGCTCAGTTACATTCAGTTCAGTTGGAGTAGGTTTTCTGTTATGCTTTAAATTTGATGGCTTTTGTTACTTGTTTTCTCCTTCCCTAACTATCTGCATGAGATTTTCCTTGTTACTTCCTGTGCACCTGCCAATTTCTACCATCTTGGGTGTGATGCTCAAAAGGAAGAACAGAACTGGGAACTCTGGGAGTGTAGACCTATCTAGGTGCTCCCTGGCTGGGCAGTTTCCTCAGCGAAGTTGAGGACTGATGACTACTAGGCCACTCAGGAGAGCCAGCCAGCCTCCCTCCTTCCCCGCGTGTACCAGTCCCCACTGCCACCTTCCTAGACTGACCCAGGGGAACATTTGTTAGGCTAACGCTCTGCCATCTGTTGTGTAGCCTAGGCTTCCACAGCAGAATGGAAACAGGTGTGGTGTCAAAGTAACTTAGCGAGCAGACACGAGGAAACAAGAGCTTGGAAAATTGTGTGGCGTATGAAGAGCGTCCTCCTTCTTCAACCCCTTGGCCTGCAGCGCCTTGTCTCCAAAGGGGCAGCCCTCTCAGTTTGGGTTCCAAGTTGGATACCAGATGGCTTGATGGGTGGCCCCGGAGGGCTGTCATTTTACTTGCAGATGGAGGCAGGCTTTGGGTGTGAAGTCTTCCCTGGGATTTGTTCTGGACGTGTTGCTCTTTGCAGACCCTGCACAGGTCGCGAGCTCACTGTCACCATGGAAGTCTGTTCTTTCGCTTTCCTTTCCAAAGTGATGCTTTCCAAAGTGAGCTTCTTGAAGAATTGGTTCCTGTTGTCAGATGAGATATGGTGGTTTTTTTTTTTTTTGCCTATTTCAAAAATATGAGATTGTATCATTTAGAAAATAATTATTAATTTATCACTCATTTCAAAGAGGGAAAGAGAGGGAATGTGGGAGTGAGGGTAGAAGTTAGAGGGAAAGAGAGACAGAGAAATTCCCCCATCCGCTGATTGACTTCCCATGTACTTGGAATGCTTTCTCCACCCCCTAGGGCAGAATCCATAGCCAAGAATTCTATCCAGGTCTCTATAGAGGTGTCTAGAGCTCAATCCCGTGAGGCCTCACGGCTGCCTCTCAAAAGTCTGCGTTAGCAGGAAGCTGGGGTCAGGAGCTAGAAACAGGCATTGAACCCAGGAAAACACTGGCATATTAACCATTAGGTTCAATGTCTTAGCCTTTTTTGCCTTTTTAAGCTCCGGAGAAGTGTTTCAGTAGGAAACATGGAAATGGTATCGGTTGAACATCTTCTGCAAGGAGCTCACTTACTTATTTTTTTCTCTGCCTGTGAATTATTGGTGCCACTGAGAAAGGCGGATGAGCTTTCATGTAAGAGTTGTTGGTTACCTAATATTTCAGTGGATGTAATGAGCATCTACTGGTGTTAGTGCTTGACATTTGTTTAATAATTTACTGCTTGTAAAGTGCTTCATGTCGCATACTTTATCTTATTTATAAAGGGAAAATAACATATGGAGGGAAGGCACTTTTTTAAAGATTTATTTATTTATTTGAAAGACAAACTTAGAGAGACAGAGAGACAGAGATCTTCCATACACTGGTTCACACCCCAGATGGTTGCAGTGGCCCGGAGCCAGGACTTTGGTCCCCATCTCCCACATGGGTGGCAGCGGCCCGAGCACCTGCGCCATCTTCTGCTGCTATCCAAAACACATTAGCATGGAGCTGGAGAGGAAGTGGAGCAGCTGAGACTCAACCCACAGAACCACAGCACCAGCACTGGAGGTAAGGCTGTGAAATCACAGTGTCACGATTCAAACCCTAGCTCTGCTTCTTACTGGCTGTGTGATCTTGGGCCAATTATTTAATATCTTCATACTTCAGTTACCTCTTCCATAAAAGGGAGGTGAGGACAGTGCTTGGTTTCCTAGAGTTAAGGGAGGTTTAGGACTTAGCACAGTGCGTCATGTGTGCTTTACATCAGTGAATGTTAGCTATTAGTGTTTAATTATTAACAGTATCTTGATCAAGAGCTGGAAATCATCAGAGGCTGAGTTAAACAGGAACTCAGACCCATGATAGCTGAATGCTAAGGAATTCATCTTGAAATCCAGCTGAATCTGTTTTTATCAGAGTCCTGTAAAGACAAGGCTGGTAAACTCAGCTTCCAACAGCAACACATAAGCCGAAACCTTTAATTGTTACAAGCGGAGGATAGAGAGTCCAGAGCTGTGTTCTTGCAGGATTTATAAACTGGGAAGGTTGAGAAACTGGCATTGGAAGTATCATAAGTTCCCCAGTTCTCAGGCTGAATAAACACCTCTGTTTCATTAAAAATGCACTCCACACTCACATCAATGGTTTGAAGAGCACAGGATGAACGCTTCCAGACATGACTAATTCCCCACAGATTTGCAGCAGTTCCCTATGGAATTGTCAGGAGGTCCTGATGAAGTTACCTTTTGTGACATGGCATCTCTCTTCCAGGCTTTTGCAATTCTGCAGGAAAGGCAGGAAGCTTAAATAACCAAATGAAGAGACAACATGGGTGAGGGACCAAACCATGGGTCAAAGATGGAAAGCAGGCCGGCACCATGGCTCACTAGGCTAATCCTGTACCTGCGGCGCCAGCACCCCAGGTTCTAGGCCCGGCTGAGGCTCCAGATTCTGTCCCGGTTGCTCCTCTTCCAGTCCAGCTCTTTGCTGTGGCCTGGGAGTGCAGTGGAGGATGGCCCAGGTCCTTGGGCCCTGCACCCACATGGGAGACCAGGAGGAAGCACCTGGCTCCTGGCTTTGGATTGACGCAGTGCACTGGCCGCAACACGCCCTCAGTAGAGGCCACTTGGGGGGTGAACCAACAGAAAAGGAAGACCTTTCTCTTTGTATCTCTCTCTCTCTCACTGTCTAACTCTACCTGTCCAAAAAAAAAAAAAAAAAAAAAAAGATGGAAAGCAAACATTGTGGCTTTGGGTGTTGTGGGTCAGTCAATCCAATTGAAATATATGGTAAATTGATTTTAGCATTAGTATTTATTTAAATTAGGACCATCATTCCTATCCCCCCAGGGAAGCTGAATGTATAACACTAGGAAAATAGAATAGGAGTCACTGATCACTAATAAATACCTTATACCTGCAGGGTCCTTAGGACTGGCCACTTCTCATTTGTTTAGTTTCAAAGTGACTGTAATAAGTAATAAAGCCCATTTTTGAAAGGAAGTAATAAACAAAGGAGTGATGGGCTCTGGGCTTCAAGCTCTGTCTGCTTATTCTGTCCTGGCTACTTCTGTGACATCTACAGAACTTTCATTGATTGATCTTTCTCTTTCTTTCTGTTCCTTCTCTGTGCCCAACCCCATCTCCTTGCCCCTTGGTGCTTTAGAACTCTTTGACTTGCCACTGACAGAAAACCAAGCCCGACTAAAGTGAATGGGTAATTGACAGTGTCATATAATGAAAGCATCCATGGATGATTCCTGACTTCAGGTGTGGCTGGATCCAGGGACTCAGGACCCAACATAGTCCTTTCCTTCTTTGTATTCCTCCTTTATGTGCAAGGGGACCAGCATAGGCCTGGATATGGAGGTGGCAGCACTGAATTAAACAGCGTGTCTTACATGTGTCTGGGCAAGAAGTAACAAGAGACACAAAGCTGATGAGCAGGTTTTGAGTCAGATGGTAAATAAATGCAAGAACCAGGGTCTGCTATCAGAATGTAACTCAAAAATCACACAGGACCCATTGAAGGAATTGAGGAAGAGATTGAGATGAAAAGAAAGATAATTCCTGGAGAATAGCATGATAGCAGTAGATAGGATGGGACTGAAGACTGGAATACTAATGTATTTATTTGCTTGAGGTGATAATAAGAGTCAGGCGAGGCAAATCAACTTAGAAGAAAGGGAAAAATATGAGTTAAACACAAGACCTCATTAGCTAAAAGATTGTGGTGGAATGCAGTAGAACCTAGATAATCTGTGAGGATCATTTTGCCTTGCAGGCAAAATCAGGCCAGTCAACCTAGAGCACATACTAGATGAGCCATCTTTACACCTAGAATTCTTAGTCCTTTTTCTAAATACTGAAATATCATTAGGAGTCAGTGGATCCTCCCCTGGTAGAATTGGAAGATGTTTACAGCTTTCTGAGAGACCCAAAGCCAGAAGGTCCGTTAGGTTGCAATTGGATGCCTGCCTCACAGAAACTGTGAGATAATAAATGTTATCGTAAGCCTCTAACCAACAGAATTAAAAAGAGTCTGTATGGTATTGAGTTTGATTATGTAAGGTTAAATTCACAAAGGCTGTGATTTTTCTGTTTGAAATGCATGATATAAAATATCATGCATCCGTTCATTTCGTATGCACTGACCACCTGCTGAGTAACACCCGCTGTCATAGGCAGCCTGGTGCTTGATGTACACTGCTAAAGAAAACAGATGTGGTCCCTGACCTCATGCAGCGCTTAGTCTGCCAAAGTCTGTCAACTTCGAAGTTTGCCTAAAAGAGCATGTCTTGACTTTAAAGATTTAAACTCATTGAAAGATTATTTCTAGGAAAGGCAACTGAAAAATGCTATTAATAATCCTATTGCGTGCCAAGCTTCTTCTCTCAACACACATTATGATTTTTAAATCTTTCCTAAAAAAATTTTGTCCTGCAATCTTTTGTTCTTGATTTATGGCAAAAGCTCTCTAATGACTATTTTAAAAATGACTTAATAAGCGAACTGTCATGCTGCTATTCTGATCAGACAATAGATCACTTATGTGTCATTTGTTAAACCTCTTTGTTCAATACAGAATCCTCCCATTGTTTTTTGCTAAGTCACCAATGAACCATGTAACAGCAGTCTGTTTGTTTAGGTTGCTTATCTGCTTGTTGTTGGGGTAGATTATTAATTATTTCTTCACAGAGCTTTAGGCAAGAGTTATCATGATGTACTATTGGTAGAGGGCCCTACAGATAAAAGGATCTCATTAGAGACAAATTTGAGAGGTAAGCAATTTTAAAAATAGTTTAAGACCTAGTAAGAATTGCTTCTTTTCATATGCTCCCATATCATTTGAAAGGTTGACTGCTTCATTGGAACAGTATACTTCCTCTAAATGTATGTTAAGATTTCTCATTTAATGACTTATTAGGTGATTTCAATGAAGTAGCATCTAATGAAAATCCATGGGATAGGAAATTTGACCCATTTTGATTAAAGCAACGAATGGGCTGAACACCTCTACCATTTTCATTGTCTTCATTCTCTCCAGCCTTGCCAGGGAGCTCCCTGAGAGCAGACAGACAGAGATCTTCAGAGGTATTTTTATAGTTTGTTTTCTTACTATAAGGATAGTGCTTGTTCATTGCAGATATTTTGGAAAATGCAGAAAACAGTGCAGGAAGTGAAAAATCATCCATGGTTAAATTTCTATTTCAGCTGGTATTTTTTTTTTAAATTATCACCCAAAACAGCCTTCAACAAGTGTAAAGCATTCCTGTTTTTGTCTATGGAAGGTGAAAAGTAAGAGCAGCCACTTACAAGCAAACCCTTGCTGGGGATGTTTACCCGCCCATTGCCTGACCCTCCCTTCCACGTTGTCCTGGCCGTGAGCAGGTTTTCCCTTCCAGAAAACAAACAAACAAACAAACCTCTGTTGTCTGTTGCTCTCTTTCTCTGTGATGTTTGTGGAGAAGAGCATGTCATTTTGACATCTTCGTGTCTGGGAAGGTGACCGCAATTTGTTTAAGATAAAGCCAGGTGATGACTGATGGGGGAGTGAGAATGGGGAGTAGGAAGTTTTTCATTCGCTGACCATGACTCTATGAAGACACCAAATTCGGTGCAGACAAGCTTCTTGTTGAACAGCTATAACAAGATCCTGCTCTGTTATTTAGTTACAGCTTGTGAAACGTGTTTTGCAAAATAGAACTTTCTTTACAGCCTACTTCAAGTCTCAGACCCTTACTACACGCAGACCTCAGATATCCTATAGTGCCCTAGTGAGATAGTTGTTGGTAAGGACTCTCCTGTGGCTGTGTGTGAACTGCCTGTTGCTGGAATGATGGTTAACCTGAGTGTGAATTAGCAGAAGTCTCATTGTAGGTAGAACCGAGTCTGAGGCCTTGCTGCATTTCTCAGGTGCTGGCTGAAGCTTGGAACCAAAACACTAATGTATGGGCAAGATCATTTGATCCCTTTGCAACTCACCCAATAATAAGGCTGTCTAACCATATTCTAAAAGATTGCCCGGGACTGGGAAGGTATCATTCCCTCCTGCTATGTTGTGGTCAGAGAGACCTGGCCTGGAATAAGAATGCCTACTTTTTCTATAAGGAGGCCATTGGAAGGCATGAAAAATCATGGTTCATCTGTGTTCTCCCATTCCTAGACACTTGAGATTTCCTCACCTGTTCAGAATCTCCTTTAAGCTTGAGTCTAAAAGCCTAAGGCAAGGTTCTCTTCACTATCCCCAGCCCAAGCTGCCTTTCAGTGTAGGCAATCTAGCCAACATTTAGAACATTCATTCATATCCCTATACCCCAAATCACTCATGATGACACTGTTGGTGGGAGAATTTGACTAACAGTGACCCTCCATATACACCTGTTCTTTCCTTTTAGTCTTTGTCCATTTCCACCTGCTCTGGTACATAAAAGCATAGCCTTCTCCCCATTTTGGAGTGCTTGTTATATTCCTGATTTCTTTCATTTTTATAATTGTTATTTGTATAATTGTTATTTTCATTTTATGTGAAGAGCTCAAAGAGATAGAAAGAGACCTTTTTTCTACTGGTTCACCCATCAAATGCCTGGCATATTCAAGGCTGGGCAGAGGCTGGGCGAAGACTGGAATAAGCTGAATTCAGGAACTCAGACTGGTCTCTCAAGTGTGTGGCAGGGCATGAAGTACTTGAGCCATTTCATGCTGTCCCCCCGGGTACACATGAGCTGGAAGCAGAGGAGTGTTACGGAATGTGAGAGTCCCAACTGGCAACTGAACCACTGTTCCAAGTGCTAGCTCCTTTTTCTGCTTTCTTAGCCCATGTTCCTGCTGAAGCTCTTGCCTCAAGCCCTACTTCCTTGGGGAAACCAGCCCTGATCTCTTGGGTGTTTGTTCCTTTGCTTCAGCTCTTTATCCCGTGTGCATGGGATAAAACCTTCATGCACATGTGTGATTCTTTGATTAAAAATTCATCTTCTCCAGCAGATTGTAAGCTAATGAGAACAGAGGCTATGTGGATCTCCACTATTTGTCAGAGTACCTAGCACATAGAATGAGTTCAGAAATTGCTTGAGTAAATAAATGAGTGAATGAATAAATGGGTGTGTAAAAGGGTTGGGGGAGAGAAGAGTGGATGGATAGATAGATGGGTAAATGGTTACATTGAAAGATGCTGTGATTATAATGTTTAGGTAAGGGTCTTATTTATTTTCTTGTATTTTAAAAATATTTTGGCAAAACTTACTTATTTTCAAAACAGAATGTTTCTGGTTGTTTGTTTTGTTTTGCTTTGTCTTATTTGATCATGTTACACCTAAACTAGCAGTAGATTGTGTCAGGACTAAAGGGTAGAAAAAAAATACCATAGAATACAGAAGTGGGAGAATAAATCATGAAGCTTCTTAAATTTTTAATCCTAATTTTAAAAGATAAAGTCAGACATGTTATCAAGCTGTTTCTGCATTTTTAACGAAGATAACTTTGGAGTATTTAGCAGTGGAGCCCACCTGCAGGATCTCTGATTCGGTACTAGAGGCTACTGGATAATTCCAGATAATTTTGTATTCTCTGTTCCTTCCCGATTTCCAGAAGGAGTCAAAGTCTCATACTTTCTCCTTGAACATTCTGTCTGTGTCCTCTGAAAACCTCCCCAGTGTATGAAAGAATTACCTAGGAGACAACAGAGAAGGACTCCCACAGTTGGCTAGCCTTTCAGGAATCTACATGAGGCATTGTTCTGTAGTGGGTCAGATTGCAACTTATTCTCCCTTTCAAATATATTTCAAGTTACCTTATTAAAATACACCATAAGGTGTCTTTGTGTAGAAAATCGAAAAATAGAACTTTAGATGGGGCAGACATCTCTAGTACCCCAAGTTTTTCATTTTCCTTGAAACATCCCTTCACTTTGAAAAATATAAGTAGGGCATGGAGAGAAATGTCTGATGTGAATTTCTTCTAATAGCCTCAACTCGTCTTTCAAATTACTACAAAAGCAGCTCAGCATTTTTAGTGCCAGATTGATGGGGAAAAAGTGCATATTAAGCTTTCCACATTCATTCAGGGCAGTGAGGAAAGAATCATCCCATCTCGGGTTTATAAAAACAAACAATGCTTGAAAGTGAGCTTGCAGCATAAAAATTGGTGACGCTGTGTTTGTATAGTTTGCCTTCATATTGGATATCATTGCTGCCAAGTGTTAAAACAACTGATTACTGGTGGGCTCCAAGAAAAAGGAAAAATCAGATTTGGAATGTGAATTCAAGTTACACTTGGAAAGTCATTCCAGAAAACTTTGGAGAGAAACAGTTTTACTTTTGTCCCATGAGGCAAGGAAGATGAACTAATAGATCATCCTCAGCTCTAATTTTTAACCTTGTTCATGGCCAAGTTCATTTATAGCAGGTGAATGATGATCTGGGTCACTGCAGGAAGTAGCTGGTATAAAGGGAACTGTGATAGGGTTTCAGAAACATATGTATGGGTCTACTTTCTTATACCCTTGGGCTCCCAGGGAGATAAAGTCATGGTCATGCGGATGATACAGTGAAGGTGATCACTCTTTGTAAAGTCGCCACAAAAGAAGAAAAAATGAAGACAGCTGGGGAGATGATGATTGGAGTTTTAATACTACTTTGTACTTCCAATTTTTTTTTGTAAGAGAGAGGGGAGCTATTAATATGTGTATATATACATATATATTATAGATAATATATATTATTTGGGAGTGAGAAGAGATGGATATTTTTGAGTTTTATTTGGACAGTTTAATCCTGCTGGTCTTGAAATTTTTCAGTTCTCTTAAAGATGTGAGGATTTTTCCTTTTTTCTTTGTTTTAGAAGGAATACCTCTACTTTTTCCCAAGTAAGTTAGCTGATGGGATTTCTGAGTGGGCAGCCAGAAACTGAACCCCTGATTTGCAGTGATTTTAGCATCACAGTCTATGTTTGAACCAGAATTGGTACATTTTTCCTTGAAATGTACAGGGAACAAAGGTAGATATGCTTGTTTGAGAAATTCTTTCTTCGCCTTCTTCCTTCTTCTTCCTCTTAGCCTTGTCCTTTCTCTGTGAGAGTGTGTGTGTGGCCCTGAGGGGACCAGAATCTACAGAGTGAAGGATTTTGAAGCTCAGTCTAAATTCAGAGGGATAGTGAACTGGGATCAGTTAAGGAGGTTCCTGGAATGTGCATGTGCCACATACGTTTGTTCACCATGCTGTGGGGCAAACTGAACTCATCCCAGTTTTCACAGACATTTTGATTTTTGCGTTATCTATGTTTTTTTTTTTTTTAAGATTTATTTACTTACTTGAAAGGCAGAGATACAGAGAGATAGAGGCAGAGAGAGAGAGAGAGGTCTTCCATCCACCAGTTCACTCCCCAGGTGGCCACAACAGCTGGAGCTATGCCAATCCGAAGCATGTAGCAGGAGACTCCTCCGGGTCCCCTACATTGGTGCAGAGGCTCCAGGATTTGGGCCATCTTCCACTTTTTCCCAGGCCACAGCAGAGAGCCGGATTAGAAGTGGAGCTGCTGAGACTTGAACCGGCGCCCATATGGGATGCTGGCACTGCAGGTGGTGGGTGGCTTTACCTGCTATCCCACAGTGCCTGCCACACGTTATCTATGTTAAATTTTAGCCAAATAGAGTTTTCACAGCTAAGGAACACTTGCAAAGTTGGCCTCCTTGCCCTGATAGATGAAATGCCAAATGGTAGATTTAATCAGGATAAAATTACCTTATAACACATTCTAAATGATGTACTTAGGTGTTCAGGACAGAAGATAAAATGTCTTTACTTTCTGAGAACTTTTTTCCCCCGGATAGTTAAAACTTGTCTTTTACTCAAACTAAAGGATTTATTACTGTCAAGATGAGTGTGATGGTTTATTTACAGGCAAACTTGATTATACTCTAAGTTTTTACAAATAATTATCCATTTCTGAAGTTTTGGCAAATACTCGGCTCTATCGAGTGGAGATAAAATGGAATTATATACCATTTGGAAGGCAGGGTACTCTGTTTGAAATGGAGATCAGTTGGTTTCTGAGAGGCACATTTGAAATCACTGATGCAAGTTCAGTCCCCAGATGGGCAAATTAACTTTAGTCTTTTTCATGTCCAGAAGCTGCACACCTTGCTCAGCTGTCAGAGTTGGAGCAGACAGCTCTTCTCTGCCTCTGGGCACAGCCACCACAGGGACAAAGGCCCCAGAGTTTTGTAAGTGAAATTTGTTTTGCTGCCCTGTTCCAGCTCCTGAGTAAGATTCATTACCAGGGCGGGTACAGGAGCACATCTGGGTTGGTGATAGGGAGGCCCAGTGCTGGTGACCCTGCTGCTCTTAAAGATTAGGGACCTCAGTTCCAAGTCCGTGCTACACACAGGGTTACGATACACAGGTCAAGGACTCTGCCTCCACCCATTCTGGTTGTGCTGGGTATTAGCTGAGAGTGTAATCTTAGCTTGGTCCCTCGGTGTTACTCCTTGCAAGTAAAAGGAGCTTGGTAAATATTTGCTGAATAAATGAATTCACGTCTTCATAAGTGGACGCTACTGGTGTTAGCCATGAAATATGTACCTAAGGTATATGTCCTGGGGTTTACCTTCCTTTGGCCTTCTGAGGCTGTTGTATTCCAGAATTACCTTCTGCCATTACAGCTGGGGCAAATCTCATGGCAGCGTGTCCCCCTGTTAGTAATTGAGGAGTTTCCTCGTGGTTTGTTAAGGACAGCATGCTACTTAATAAAAGGAAAAAATAATGACCCCACAAAAGTCAGGTAATATTGATCTTCTAAGAATTCTAGTAGTTGCTGGGTTTGGTTACCTATGCTTCATAAACATTTCAGTATACGGAGACTATTGTTGGTCTGCCCAGCAACCCTTCATGCTCACGTCAAGTGGTAGGTCATTCCCCCTGAGCCACAGAAGTGGTTCAGAAATGGATGTTTGACCGAAGCCAAGTCTCTCTGTTTGTTTTTGGCTTTTTTTGTTCTAATGAGGAAATCTTCCCATTCATCTCAGATTACTAGAAAAGGAGCTTTCCTAAGGCCGGTTCTCCCAGCCAGGTAGTCATCTTTATTGCAAGAGTGAATGGTTTATACCAGCTGTGCCAGACAATTCCTAGGGTATGTTTATGCAACATTGCAAACACTTTATTTTATTTTATTTATTTATTTTTATTTTTGACAGGCAGAGTGGACAGTGAGAGAGAGACAGAGAGAAAAGTCTTCCTTTTACCGTTGGTTCACCCTCCAATGGCCGCCGCGGCCAGCGCTCTGTGGCTGGCGCACCACGCTGATCCGAAGGCAGGATCCAGGTGCTTCTCCTGGTCTCCCATGGGGTGCAGGGCCCAAGGACTTGGGCCATCCTCCACTGCACTCCCTGGCCACAGCAAAGAGCTGGCCTGGAAGAGGGGCAACCGGGACAGAATCCGGCGCCCCAACTGGGACTAGAACCCGGTGTGCCGGCACTGCTAGGTGGAGGATTAGCCTAGTAGCCGCGGCGCCAGCCGCAAACACTTTTTTGTCATAAAGACTACAGACTGCTACATGATACATAGGACTTCATGTTTTATTTTTTCCAAAACAATCTCTAATTTGCTAATAGAAAACTCGGAGATTCTTCAGTAATGTGGAGAAACCCTGGAGATGCTTCAGAATAGCAGTTCTTCTAGAATATTAACTGTGGCTAACACTTCTGTGTAGACCCCCCCCCCCCACTTCCTGTGTATGTTATCACACATTTGGCTATTTTCAAGCATTATTTTAAAATATTGGTAGTCAGTTACAGGCTTTACTCACGTTCAGGGCTGCCTCCCATTCTGCAAGCACTGATATATTCAAGAAATTGAATACAGAATGCTAAGAGCAGATTGAAGAGGCCAAAATGAATGTTTAGATATTCTCAAAGCAAAATTAGTTATTGATAATATACTTTAGCTGAAATGGTTTGTGTTAATTCTACAGTCTAGAAGTACTATAGGTCTTTCATGTGATTTCCTCTGTGTAATCCTTATAAAATAGGAACTTTAATTATTTTCCTTCTGGGATTCCAGTCAACAGTTGATTCCCTTAGATGTATGGAGAGATATTTTTCTTGCCCTCAAAGCTGCCGTTCACAGATGAAATGTTCCTGTCTTCTTTTCCCAAAGCAATTGTCTTCGGGAAGTTATTTTATGTTTATTGAAATATTCTATTAATATTTAGGTTAAATCCTGCCTATTTCACTCTCATCCTTACAAGGTGGAAGGAAGACCAATATACTACTGTTTATTCAGTTTACGTCAGACTCTCTTTCTCTCTCCCTGTTGCTATCAAAGAAAGGTAAGACTCACCACTGCTTGGTTGTTGGAGATTACCTATTTAGGAAGAAGTAAAGTCAAATGATTTTAAATTCCAGATCAATAGTGTTTTGGGTGTTTTTTTGTTTTGTTTTGTTTTTTTTTTTTTTTTTTTTTTGGTTTTGGTTTTTGCTGACCTGGCAAGAATGTAAACTATTAGATACCTTGAATCCTGAGGAATTTTATTGTCCTCTGTCATAAAATGTAATTGAAAATTAACCACATCAGCTTTTCCTTGTGTTCCAGAAAATGATTAATGTTGATTCCAGAGCTGAAGGTCTTTCAGGTTCTTTTAAGGTTAATTTGGTAGATTGAGGCCATTTCACATGAAATGTTTTATGTTGGTTTAACTTCTCTATTTGACCATTTATCATTCTAGAAACTCCATAAGAACTGTTAATTATCGAGGACACATCTTTGCCTTAATGTGTGAGCACTTTGATATGCTCCTTCCTCTGCAATGGAGGAAATGTGGGTCAGATGTCAGATGCTAGGATGTTATCTGCACGGTTGGGTGATACAGCCTGCACTGCCACTGTGGGAAACTGTGTGTAATGAAAGGATTTTTCTGGTTCCCACTGTTAGCCTACTTATTTGTAGTGGGAAATCAGCATCCACGGTTCAGGGACAGCAATGGAATTTGGATATTAAATTTGTCACAATAGCCATGGCCTATTTTCAGAAGGCCATTTGCCTTATGCTGACTTAATCAGGTGATCAGCTGGACAAAAAGGACTGTCCTGAAACCAGGAAGAAAGTCTCAAACAAGACAGTGTTAAGTCCTCTTAAATCTAGGTGCATTCCATGTATGGAAACTTTAATCCTTTAAGATAAGATTTCTTTAAACATTTATTTCAATTTAGGAATAACCTAACTGTGGTGTAATGGGTAAAGCTAATGCCTACAGTACCACCATCCCATATGGGTGCCGGCTCAAGTCCTGGATGCTCTGCTTCCAATCCAGCTCTCTGCTATAGCCTGGGAAAGCAGTAGAATATGGCTCAAGTCCTGGGGCCCCTACACCCACATCAGAGACCTGGAGGAGGCTCCTGGCCCCTGGCTTTGGATTGGCGCAGTTCTGGCTGTTGCAACCATCTGTGAAGTGAACTGGTGGATGGAGGACCTCTCTCTCTCTGTCTCTGTCTCTGTCTCTGTCTCTGTCTCTCTCTCTGTCTCCCTCTCCCTCTCTCCCTCCCACCCTCCCTTTCTCTCTCTGTCTCCCTGTCTCTCTGTCTCTGTCTCTCTGTAACTCTGCCTTTCAAATAAATAAAAAAAAATCTTTAAAAACAAAAAAGGAATAACCTAAAGCAAAATATTCTGAGGATCATTCTCATGAGATGCACTAAGATTTTTGTGCTTTTTGGCAGTAAAGGAATTGATTTTGCCTTGCACAACTCTGTGTTTCTCAAACTTATTTTTACCATGGAACCACTGTATTTTTGTCAGTGGTGGGATTTTTGTTGTTTATATGTACATGGAACAATTAAAAATCTGCAGATGCTTTGTCTAAAGATTCTTGGATAATGTGACTACAAAGATTTTCAAGAGAAACTAGTGTTATTTGCACGTTTGGCTGAATTTTTGTGTTTCTAGTTAGGATGCTGCTTAGTTGTAGCACACACTGGAAATTAGGCAGTGTCTTCATCCGTTTGAGCTGCTGTAACAAAATACCATAAGCTGGGTGGCTTAGAAGCAACAGGCTTTGGCTTCTTAGCATCCTGGAGGCTGGGAAGTCCAAGATGAAAGCGCTGGCAGATTCGGAGTCTGGTGTGGGCCCCCTTCCTGTCTCACCAATGCCGTCTTCTCACTGTGTCTTCACATGGCGGAAGGGCTGAGGTGTGGGAGGGAAAGAGCTTGCTTCCTCGTGGCTGTGACTTCTCTGCTCTGAACTTGAGCGACACCAGAGGCGAATTAGATAGCTTGGTGGTCCATGGAGCTTTACCACAATTCGGAGCCCTCATTGCACATGCTTGATGAATGCCCTGAAATTCCAAAGTAAAGCAGAGACTGTGGAATGGACCCGTGGTGATAACAACCTCTGACTCATGGAGAGGCCTGGCACTGTCAGGAATTTGAAAGTGAAGAATGCAAATGCAGACTTCTGTGTATTATTCCTGAGAGTTCACAAATCTCCTGTGGCCACACGTTTACCTTCCCCTGGCCTGAAGAGAGGCTGCCTGGCAGCTGACAGGCACATAGACTTCAGCCAGTGTCCACACTTGTGGTGATCATGGGTAGCTGGGTTAATGAGTTAATTCAGCAAGTTACAGTGAGTTTCTTTAGATAGTGTCAAATATAATGTGTCAGAGGTAGAGGGGGAAAAAGCTATGTAGGCTTAAGCAGTGTTTTAAAGTATCTTTTCACCCGGGGAAAGAACATTGACAAAAGATTCAAATTTGTTAAATGAGGAAGAAAAGTCAATATGGTATATTTGCCATGTGTCAGACACATTAAGTCTTCTCTGTCCAACACTTGCCAGTTGACCTCAGTATGCCAAGGACTGCAGGAGAGCTGCTGCTTGATCCCTCGGAGTTTCTGGAACATTCTGTTATGAAAGTATCGCAGAGGCAGACCTTTGGCTTAGTGGCTAAGATACCTGGCTGCATCCTGTAATGCAGTGCCTGGGTTCCCTGCTCAGCTCCGGCTCCCTATCTCAGCTTCCTGTTAATACAGACTCTGGGAGGCAGTGGCGTTAGCTCAAGTAACTAGGTCCCTGCTACCTAAGTAGAGGACCTGGATTGTGTTCCCAGATCCTGGCTTTGGCCTGACTCCGTCCTAGCTGTTGTAGGCATATGAGTAATGAACCAGCAGATGGAAGTACTTGAACACTTGCTGTTTTTCTCTCTGTCTCTCAAATACATTTTTAAATATTTTTTAAAAAGACAAATGGCTGCATTTAATCCCCCATTTTGCTGTTGCTGTTCGCCTGTGTGTGGGGGAAGGGGAGAATGGTAGCACTTATTTTCAGGTTCTTACTAAAATGTATATTCTTGTTGTGTGTGCTCACTGACTTTTGGGCAGTGAGGAGGAGAGGGACCAACGCATTCTCAGTTAGTCCAGAGGTCCCATATGCCACTTTGGCCAGGAATGTTCTAAAAGAGCATACAAATCTTGAACGGACACTGCCAGCACTTTCTTAAACCCACCTGAGCTGTTTTTATTCTGTAAGGATTTTGATATCCATATAAAACAAGATGATCCCAATGGATTCGCTCAAAGATTTTATTCCCATAGCTGATATTTCTCAAAATGCTCTGCTTTCCCAAGACGATCAAGTAATTTATAATGTCTGCATTGTAAACATTCTCAACTAAACATCTTGTTTTCACTGAATCTTGGAAATAGAAACATGTGCAAAAGATGTGATAAAAATGCAGTGAGGGAAGTGCTAACTTACAGAAAGCGTCTCTGGCTTTGACGAGTTAGGTGTTAATGCATTAGCTATACAAACAATCATGAAGCTGAAACACCACCTAACTGACAGTGTTCTTCAGTTCCATAAAACCAAGGTCAGCATTTTCCTTGGTGCTTCCGAGCGAAAGATCCTGAATCTCGGGCAGCTCAGCTCTCTGTGACATCTTTAGACAGAAATACCCAAATAGTCTTCAGATGTTTCATTAGAAACCTGATGACACTGCAGAATGATTTGGTTACATGGACAGAATAATCTGTAAGCCTCCAAAACAAAAGGAAGTATTAAGTTAGTTGTCTCACTTATTCATTTATTAATTATCTATTTATTCCAATTTCTCATGTTTATAATAGGGCTTTTAATGATATTTTAAATACTCAGGTTATGGGTGTAGCTAATTATATCTAAGTAATTTTAGACTCTTATGGCATAGTTATGTTATAGGTATCTCATGTTTTATTTTCCTTTTTGGAAGAAAATGAAGTACTTTACATTTTACATGAAGTTCTAATTGGCATGTAAGGAGACATTTATCACAGGGCTTCCCCAAATTAACTGCCCAAGACCATATATGGTAATGATTTAAAGAACTTTTATTTCACTCTTTAAATTTTTAGTCCTATGGCAAGAGCAAATTGCTTAACCTGTTTTGGAACCTCAATTTTCTCCTCTGCAAACTGGGTTTAAAATAATATTTAGGCCCAGGATCACTGTGAATATTAAATGAGATTATTCATTAATTCTAGATATAGTATAGTGGCGAGCACACAGTAAATTCTCCCTAAGTATGTTTAATACTATACTCTTACCTGATTATACTCTTTAAAAAAAAAAGATTTATTTGAAATAGTGACAGAGGAGAAAGAGACAGATTTTTTTTATTTATTTGACACGTAGAGTTACAGACAGTGAGAGAGAGAGACAGAGAGAAAGGTCTTCCTTCGACTGGTTCGTCCCCCAAATGGCCATCACGGCCGGAGCTACACCGATCCGAGGCCAGGAGCCAGGTGCTTCCTCCTGGTCTCCCATGTGTGTGCAGGGGCCCAAGCACTTGGGTCATCTTCTACTGCTCTCCCAGGCCACAGAAGAGAGCTAGAGTGGAGAATGAACAACCGAGACTAGAACCTGATGTCTATATGGGATGCCAGTGCCGCAGGCAGAGGATTAACCAAGTGAGCCACGGCTCCAGCCCCAAGAGACAGAGATTTTTCTCACTGCTGATTCACTTCCCAAATTCTTTGAATAGCCAAGCCTGGGCCAGACCAAAGCCAGGAGCCAGGAATTCCATTTGGGTCTTTCATGTGAGTGACAGAACCCTAGTGCTTGGGTCATTGTCCACTGCCTTCACACACATTAACAGGAAGTTGGATAGGAAGTGGAGTAGCCAGTACTCAAGCCACCTATGGGATACAGGTGTTCCAAGCTGTGGCTTAAACTGCTAGGCCATAACAGCTGCCCCTGTCTGATGATATTCTGAACTTGTATTTTCATGGCTGTCCTCCATCTGAGAAAGACTCATTTTTACAAAAATTATAAATTAACTCTCAAATGCTGAATATTCCAGTGACTCTCCTGTGTTGCCTTGTTTCTCTATCACTTAGTAGTGAGTAAACTTGAGCTATCAGAAACTTGGCTTAAAAAACCATCCTTGATTTATTTGCCTTTTTTTGTGTGTGTCTATGTCTTCTGTTCTGGGGATACAGATAGATATTTATAAATGCACTCAAATCTGGTATCAGAAATTCTCTTTGCTTTCAATTTATTATGGGGGACTAACAACAGGAACAGTTCCTTCTTTTTTTTTTTTTTAGTTTTTTCCTTTTTTATTTCAACTTTTAATTAGTTTATAACAGATTCAATGTAGTTTGTAGATATGATTCTAAGAGCATAATAATATTCCCTTGTGGTTAGAAAACAGAAAAACTGTACCTTGTTAAATGTAGAGTTCAGTCCAGTTTGCTTGTTTAACCTTAGCACCACGTAAAGCCCTGCTATGATGTGTAATGACCTCTTTGAGGCTTAGAGGTTAAATACATCCCTTTATGACCTTTCTCGCTGTGCTCTTATTGTGCCCATTGGGGAATTCTATTACTTGGGTTGTGCATCATTGCTGATTTGGCCAAGTGGCTTTCCTTAGGGGTGGATACTGTTTTACTAAAAATAAATCAAAATGTTAAGACAAGAGCATAAATTGTAGTCATTTTAGTGAGGGAAACCCCTACTCCCCCACCCTACCGCAGCAGTTTGAAAAGAGGTCTATCTTGATATATGGGAAAACAGGCTGGAGTTGGGGTGGCGGGGGGCACTTGTCTAGTGGAAAGTCAGGTCCATCAGCAGATGTGTCATCTATTAAAAAACTCCTTTGGTTTATCTGGGATTCAGTTGTTTTGTGGGTCATTACTGACAAAAACTGTATCCCAGCTTTCTAGGGAAAAAAAAAAAAAAAACAGCAGCAACAACAACCAAAAGAAAAAGTGTTCTCAAGTAGTTTTACCAGGTTCTTACCCCTTCCCCAGGCCCATTCAGAGACCCACTGGTAGTGGACAGTTAATAATTCAAGAGCCCCTCCCCCAACTTCAGTCCTGCATCAGATAGGCCTCCAAGCCATGTCTAGCTACAAAATCACCCTGGCAATACCTCACATACTTGTTCTCTTGCATGAATGGTTAACCTCTGAGGGTCAGGGTTTCTTTGTTGTGTAAGTTTATCAGCCCAGTGAAGGATGAGGAGATGTTATTTCACTTGACATTTTGAAATGACTGGCCTTTGAGTCTAAGCTGAATTTCATTCTATTTTGTCAATATTTCTAGGGCAGGCCTTGGAATAGAGATATTTGAAAAGTGCTAAGGCAAATCTAGATTTGGTTAGGACAATGTCATGCATCACGTTTGATGGTTATGGAGGGGCTAGTTGTAGGGTATGGGCCTGTACTAGGATTTTATAACCCCCTACTCCAAAACCCCTGTCTTTCTTTCCTCTTGCCCAAGTTCTTTTTTGTTATGACTGGTATGGCTGCCTTTGTCTGCTTCTTAAGGCAAACTTCCTTGTGGGGAGCAACTCGGACTAGACTAAGTTACTGGAATTAAGACTTATTCTATGCATCTGCTCTCCCACAATATGGTGCTGAGAAGGGAAACAGCTTCTACACAGCTGCCTCCAGTTCAACCAATAAACTGTAGGACCTGCTCCTGATGGGAGGAGAGCAGCGTACTCGGCGTGTGGGTAGCAGAGTTGGGATTGGCAGAAGAGGACTATAAAGGAGGAGAGAGACAACATGCACCAGGAACATCTAAGGGGAACACCTGTGCAGCCCCCGAGAGAGCCGGCCGGCGGTGTGCCGCTCCCCCGCGGAAGTGGGGAATGTGGCAGGGGGAACCGCCCTTCCACGGAGGTGGAAGGGATGGTAGCCAACCCGGGAAGAACCAGCAGCCAACCCGGGGAGGGCCGAGCAGACGAAAGAACAGCGCAGGGTCCTGTGTCGTTCCTCCACGAAGACTGGGAGCGACATAATGGTGCCGTTACTCGGATATGAAGCCTAGGCAGGGTTTAGTGTCGTTCCTCCATGAACAGGGGGAGCGACATAATGGTGCCGTGACTCGGATATGAAGCCTAGGCAGGACTTAGTGTCGTTCCTCCATGAAGAGGGGGAGCGACACTTCCTGACTTGTTTTTGTAGAGTACCTGCATTAATCAGCTCTTCATTACTTTAGCTAAAATCCCTGAAAGGAAATTCTTAGGGAAGATGGAGATTTATTTCAGCATACAGTTTTGGAGATGCACAGTCTGAGATTGGGTGATTCTACTGATTGATGTGTCAGGTGAGTCAGAAGACTGAAGAGGGGTGATCACATGGCAATTCTAAGAAGCAGAGAGAAACAGAGTACATACTCTTCTCTTATGTTCTCTGTTGTCTCACTTTATAATGCTATCATTATTTGATTGTGGAGTTCCACTATAGCAGTCTAATCCAACCCAGTCACTTCCCGAAGGCCCCCACTTCAGATACAATAAGTTGACTAAATGGCATCCTTAATCCATTAACCATTAATGCAAGTCTCAAGTTTAACTATCTGCATGAGTTTAGGGAGCCAAATCCTGTCAAACCATAACTGTATCCAGTTATTTGAGCTTTTTGTATGTGAAAGTTTTGCTCCATGTGGAAGATATTAAGAATAATAGTTGCTCATTTTTAACATGCTTTGGGAGATGGTCTTGAATTTAACTCTACAATATATCTTTCTCTTCTGAAGAGTCGAGGCCAGAAATGCATTTGTCCCATCAAGTTGAATGCTGCTTCTGCTTGTATGACTACTGAAATGTTTCCTTTGCCCACATACAATATCTAATACTTTTCAGAAAACATCTAATTTTATCCTCATATTAATACTGTAGAGTAAATAGTTAATATACCCACTTTGAAAGTGAAGAAATTGAATGTCACAGGGTTAAATACTTAGAAACTGCCTATGGCCACTTAGTTTGTAA
Source organism: Oryctolagus cuniculus (assembly GCF_051225735.1). NCBI lineage: Eukaryota > Metazoa > Chordata > Mammalia > Lagomorpha > Leporidae > Oryctolagus > Oryctolagus cuniculus. Next base: position 91,332,755 of record NC_142876.1, read on the forward strand.
GTGATTCAATTGTTTTTGAACTCAAGTGCACCTGAGTGAAGAACTTACTCCATCACTCATCTACTGAATTGACTTGGAATACCTTAGTGCAGGGGGAGGGACAGGAGACCTGCCTCTCTGTGAGAATAAAGGAAGCAGAGCCAGGGAATCTCAATTAGGAGCCACAAAGCCTGTATCCCTAGCCCCTCCTCTTAGCTCATTGCCAGTTCTGGATGTGCTGCATGAGATGTGCCCTGTCATGGCACCCCCATGCTCACAGGATCACCTTCATCCCCTGCTCCAAGGTGAATCTTTGAATTTCTAGGCTAATGTCTCTGGCCTCCTTAGGGCTATGATGCCTCTTTCTATCATTTCTCCTCCCTCTGACACGTCTTCTTTCTCTAACATTTTGTTTTCCTTTTCTTCATCATTCTGAGACTTAGGCGGGAGCGTTCTTTAGCTCTGTCAGTTTTCAAAGGAGAATAATAGTAGTAGTACTTAACCTTTCTTGCATATTTTATAGATTATAATAGTTATTAATAATTTTTAAATAATGGTAAAGATACAAAAAATACTAATAATTACTATGTAATTAGGAACTGTGAAAAGCACTTTATACTTAGTATTGCTTCTATGTTATCCTAACTCTTTGAGACAGTAAGACTCCTTATCATAGAGTTCATTCTAACATGACCTCTGTGGGGCACAAGGAAGATAGGATATTTGCCCTAGATGATGTTTTAACAGGTTTGGAACTCAGGTTATCTCACTCTCAAGCCCAAGTTCTCAGCTCTTCATTTACACAGCCTTAATCTAGCTCATGAGAAGCAACAGGAACAGTGCCTAGCATATGGCAAGACCCTCATTAATTCAGTGGGGAATTCTAGCCTAGCTTTTAGAGATAAAACATTCAATGAAATTGAAGAAGATCCTTGCCCTCATAGAGTTTACAGTCCAGGTAAGGGAGGGAGGGCGAGAGCACAGAGAAGAGAAAGGGAGTGAAATTAGATGTGTATGTGGTGGTAAGTGCAGTGCAGAAAAGTAAATCCAGCAGAGGTGCTACAGAATGCTGGGCATTGGCACTGGATATAATTAGAATCACGGAGGCAGGCTAGAGATGAATCCTGCTCTTGCTGAATTAGTATATTGACCGTTGCTTAGCTCTGGAGTTGGTATAGTACTTTTGTCTCTGCCATAGGCTGGGGTTCCACATCCTCCCTCAACCTTTGAATATTAGGTAGCTTATGAACATGTACAACTGTAATATGAGTTTCATGATGTAACATTGGTTGGCGTTGGCTGCTGTGCCCACTGAAGTAATTTAGATATGTGTATAGTCGATACTCTCTGCATGTGAGCATGTTTGCCTTTCAATGGGCCTATCCTCCACTGGCTTTGCTGATTGGATTAATGCCCCCGAATGTGTGGCAGTATTAAGGCATGAGGAAATTCAAGGTAGATGAGGTAGAAAATAAACTCTGTGTTTATTTCTCCTGCTGGGTGAAGGCATTTGCTATGCATTGGAATAGTCAGGAGAATAAGGCCAAAGTGGCACTGGAGCCACCAGTTGAATGTGTAATTGCAGAGAACAAGCATCTATCCATAACAGTTAGGAGCAAGGTTTCAAAGGCAAAGTTCACTGCTTTGCCTCCAGAAAATAAGGCTCAAAGTGAGGCAAAACTGTGCAGAGTGAGAAAAGGACTTTTCTTTTATTCTTGCTTTGCTTAGAAACTTGGTAGCAAACCATCTATCATTTTGGAGTTGGGGTACAACTTGGCCAAACAGATAGGTACTGGTTACACTCAGTGGTCATAACAGTTCCCTTTGGAAAGCCTTTGTGTCCAGTATAGATTGCTGTGGCTGTAGTGATTATGAGGCAATCCATATCAGTTGTTGAAAAATGCTTTTGTGGCCCAAGAGGACCATATTCTTCCTTATATATGGCATAGATCGGTTTTGTGTGTTTTTTTTTTCCAAAATATTGTACATGAAGATTCCACAATGGTTTCGGTGACGTATTGTTGCTCTGGTCCCATTTCATCCTAGTGCTAGGAGAAATGGAGATTGTAGATGTGAGTTCCATGTTTTCCTTGGAGGAGGGCAATTATAGAGCCTCACCAATAAGCTGGAAATTAGTGGAATATGAAATCAGATATTTGATCCCAATAACTTCAATCAGCAAATATTGAGTACCTATTATTTGTATTCTGGGAACCCATGGAGATGAAATGTTGGACAAAATCTAACTTTATTCCTATAATCAGGAAAGTTACAGTCTAGTGGGGTAGCAGAAAATTAATAAAATCTAAAATCATTTCTTTTAAATTTGCTATAAAGAAGAAATACTTAAGTTAGGATCTCTTAGGGAAATCTACAAGAAGTCTTTTTTAGAAACTCATGATTGAATAGAGATGTAAAGGCAGAATGGGTGTTAAGAACATGAAGGCACATATGGAGAGGGTTGGGGAGGTGGTGAGGATAATTACAAAGGCCCTGCAATAAGGGAGGAAGGGTAATGTCATGGGAACATAAGGCTAAAGAAGACTGAAAATGTGAAATGAGACTATAAAGATAGAAAGGCCAACCAAGTCCTTCTAGGTTGTGTTTGGGATCTAGCTATTTATTCCAAGTACATTGGGAAGTAACCCAAAGACAGGCAACAGAGGCAGTCACACTTGTGTTTCAAGAAGGTTATCATAGCTTTTGAATGGCAAGTGGATTAGAGGGAATATAATTATATACGGGAAGATGAGTTTGGAAATCACCTAAAGAGGTTAGCCAGAAAGAGAAGTCCTATCAGTCAGGACCATCATGGGATGCAGTGAGGACTGTCAGAAGTGAGGAATGTAGTACTTTAAGAGTTGGGGAGCCTGGGGGCAGCACTGTAGCATAGTAGGTTTAAGCCTCTGCCAGCAATGACGGCATCCCTTATGGGTTCAAGTCCCAGCTGCTCCACTTCTGATCCAGCTCCCTGCAAATGGCCTGGAAAAGCAATGGAAGATGACCCCAAGTGCTTGGGCCTGTGCTTCTGGTATCTGACTTGGATAGGCCCAGCTCTGGCCATTGCAGCTATTTGGGGAATTAACCAGTAGATGGAAGACCTCTCTCTCTCTGTCTGTAACTCTGCCTCTCGAATAAATAAAAAAATCTTTAAAACAAAAAGAGAGAAAAGAGATGCTCTGCCTGGCTGGGGCTCAAGGTGGAGATGGCATTGACCTGGATGGGATTTTAATGGTATAAGAGTTGAAGTTGATAATGGAGAATTTTAGAGACAGACAAGCCAGGAGCAAAAATATGAAACTGAGAGAACCAAGGCAATGATACAAGAAGCATGAATAGTCAAGTTTGATGAATGCGCTAAGAAGGAGCCAGCAAATACTAATTTTTCCCTGTTCCCTTGTGAACCTCAAAGAGGTAAAGCAGGAACCCAGTCCCAGAAAGATAGGGTTACTGGCTGTGACTCTAAGACCTGAACTAAGTAAAAAGACAGGAATTCTATTAACTAAACCATGATACGAGCAGCTTGTATGAGCAGAGTGGAACTAAGGGAAGGACTGCTTTGCTGTCAAGACATCGAGCTGTGGTTTCACAGGACCTGTATTCCCTTGGTCAGGCTTTTGCATTGGTTCAGAATCTGTGCCAGAATGGAAGCCACAGGGAAGAGAAAGCTGACCTAGCTGTGGTGACCCAAGAAGAGTGAAGAATGGATACTCTCAGGGGTTTCAATTGAAGGCTTAGTGATAAAGAAAACTATGACCCATGAAATTACTCAAACTTAAGTGGGTGACAAGCAATGAGGCAGGCAGGAGTGCAGTGATGATGGGTGAACCAAGCTTCTCATATCTCTCAAGTTCTTCATGAAAGATGTGCTTCAGCTGGTGGCAGTGGCATTCTGATTGTTCAGGGTTAATGGGTCTGGGTCTCACAAAGTCTCTCTTCAGGCCTACCAGTGCTGTTAAAGATCTTGCCAAGTCAATCTGAAATGTATGGTACTTTCCTTATATGTGCATCATAGCTGAATTTAGCAAGCTGCACACAGCTCTATCATCTTACTTCTGAGTAGTCATCCTTATGGAACACTTGGGCCATCTTGCTGCATCGTGTACAATTTACATTATCATGCCGCAGCATCTCATATGGGCAGTTCTGTAACAGTAACCAAGCAGGTACTCCAAGTGGACATTATCATCATGGAATTGAAACCTTATTACTTAGAGATCAACTGAGTAGAAGTGAGATAGAGTGAGGAATTGACATTGGTTATACTTTTGATTATTATATTTCTTGCCAATTAATGTGGATACCATGGTCTGTGGTAACTTATTTCATACATAGAGACCTACAAAATGGACAGAACTCTGCATATTACAAATGTGAAAACTTAAGGAGTTTGTCTAGCTTGCAGAGGGTCAAACAGCCAGTGAACAGGGGAGCTTGGACAGAAACCTAAGATTTCTAAAACCCATACTTCAGCAAGAACTCTTTTGAGGCTTGTTGAACCATTTAGGGCACTCTGTTTTGGTCTTGACTGCCTTTGCTTAATTTCCAAGGGAAGATCAAAGAAATAATTTGAGTCTGTCCAGATTCTGTACCTGTTCATGGAAAATTATCTCCCAAATAAAGTTGTAAACCCATCCAACTTTAGCTTTCACCCACGGTGTTGTGCTAAAATCACCTCTTGATGCAGGACCCTTTAGACATAGACTTTTGTGTCTTTAGTCCCCAAACACAGTGGAATCTTCCTTACAAGACCTTCCCATCTCCCAGCAAATAGTGGTGCCTCTGTGCCATGGGGGTTCATATTTTTAAGAGAAATATTCTTACAGCCATCAAAGCACCTGTTATCCAAAGATTTCTTATTCCCTGTAATTTTTTTTTAAATCTTGTAAAGCCAACCACTTTCAAATAGGAATCAGATTGCCAAAGACTTAAATTCATTTCCTTGAACTTTATTTAACAAGGCCACAGAATCATTCTGAGAGAATCGTTTAAATTAATATGTGGCATTATGGTATTCAAGGGGAAAAAATTTCTCCTAATTCCCAATTTCAGAGTTTCTCCAGCCCTGTGTTCTGGGTACTGACCCCTTGATTGTGTGCAGCTGAGCTGTTGACAAGTCCACACGTATTCTGAAATCACATTTTCAGATTCTAGGGCCCTGAGGATCAACGTTTATTAATTTTTTTCTTCCCTGGCTGTTTAGTTGACTGGTTCACGACTAAACCCTGATTGAATGTAGAAAAGCTGGGAACAAAAAAAGAAAAAAGAAAAAGAAAGGAAATCTACAGTCAGGGGTATAGGTTTTTGCATCCCATGCGATAATTCACCCCAAGCTGTGTTAGTGCGGGACGAGACAGCTTGTATGAAAATTTAGGAATCCCAGAGAACAACAATAACAAAAATTAACAAATGGCAGGATGAGGAGCAGAAGGGAAAATCAAGCATATGCTGCTCGTTGGAAATGTAGTTTCATTAAAAATCTTTCCCATTGCACCCTAAAACAATCTGTACTTGCCAAATAACGCATTGGACACCAAAAGGCTGTTGCCTCTGCTTGCTTTCTTCATTGTAAGCCAACCCTTTAAAAAGAAGAACACAGCTGCTCGTGACAAAATAGATTTGTCAGCTTGTCTTTGAAGGTAAAATAAGAAGGGGGGCTTGTGCCGCTTCTCCCCACTTACCCACAGGAGCAGGAAACACTCCACTGTGTGTGTGCTCAGTCAACACTGATCAATAAGCAGCTGTCGGGGAAGGCATGGGTGCCTCCTTACGATTCATTATGCTTCATTAGGAATCGGTTTTGTCTTACCGGGAAGAAAAGAAAATCTCATATAATGAAAGGATAGTATCTTGTGCTCTCATATTTTCCCCCTTAAAGACTGAAATCCTTTTAAGGCCATTATTTACAGTACATTTATCTGTATTTAAATGTAACTACTTCTCCTTGAAAAGACCATCTGTTCCTAAAGACCATGCTTGTCGTCCTCCCAGAGGTACATTTGGGAGAACAGAGGTATTAGCTAGGAATTGTGGTTAAATGAAAATGTATGAGACCCAAAGCAGGTTAAGGGTGGGGGGGATCAGGTTCTTGAGAGGGGGGCAAAGGGACTTAGTTTTCTGGAGGGAGATGCGCACTTGAAATGACAAATCCTTGTAACTGGTTTTACCAAAGGGAGGTGGAGCTGAAATTCTCAAGGCCAGTTAACTTCAACAATCCTTTTCTCCAGCTTGTTATAGGTAATTTAAGCGGCCTCTGCTGTACCAGGCACATGGTACGTTTTGTTATTCCACTTTCCAGAAAAGTATCTCGCTTTTGAGGGGCTGCTGGAAATAGAGGTGCCGATGATAAAACCATACTAATGAGAGTCTCCTTCCAGGCACCATGAATTTATGCCTGCTGAGGCAAATGTCCTTAGGTGAACTTAACAAAATGTTTTTAATTCACACAAGTACGCAAATAAAGCATAAAGTAGCTGGTAATGGCCCCAAATTACACAAAAACACAGTTACTGTTCCCATTAGTTCAGTGTTTATTTAACCAAGCTTTTGGTGAACTGAAAAGCAAACAAGCACTTGAGGGAGAACAGAGCATTGCAGAGGTTGGGGTGAAAATCAAGCATTAGGATTAATGAACCATCAGCATTTACTTTTCCACTTAACTCATATTAGAGTCCCCAAATACGGATGTTCAGAGACTGTTTTGAATAGTTAAAGGCTTTCTTTGAGAAACACTGCTAAGGGATTTCACTTAAGGACTGCCACCTCATGCAAATTAAGGAAACTGGATAATTGGAAACCGATTCTCTTTTAAATAACTATTTTTATTATTTCAGAGACAGTTAGAGTTCACATTCACAGGTTCACTCCCCAGAAAATCGCAGTGCCTGGGGTTCCATCTGGGCTGGAGCCAGGAATGGGAGATACAATCCAGGTCTCGCACACAGATGGCAGGAACCCAGTTACCTGTGCCATCACCACTGTCTCTCAGGGTCTTTCCTCAGGAGATGGAAGTGGAATTCAACCCCAGGCAATCTGAGTTGGGGCATGGGTAGCCACGCTGTCAGGCTAAACGCCCACTCTGGAATGTGATTGTTATTTTCGGATAATGAAGATTGCCATCAAAAACTCATTTGCTATTTTTTAAAGATTTATTTATTTTATTTGAAAGAGTTACACAGAGAGAGAGAAAGAAGCAGAGAGAGAGAGGTCTTCCATCTGATGGTTCACTCCCCAATTGGCCACAGCGGCCGGAGCTGCGCCGATCCAAAGCCAGGAGCCAGGAGCTTCTTCCTGGTCTCCCACGTGGGTGCACGGGCCCAAGGACTTGGGCCATCTTCTGCTCTCTCAGGCCATGCAGAGAGCTGAATCGGAAGTGGAGCAGCTGAGACTTGAACCGGTGCCCATATGGGATGCCGGCAGTGTAGGCATCGGCTTTACCCGATATGCCACAGTACTGGCCCCCATTTGCTATTCTTAAGCAGCTCAGTAAATATGTGTAGAGCAGTCAGAACTTGTGGATTCAGAGAGAGGCCTTGTTCTTCATATGAGTGAGGGATAATGACACAGAGCATAATGCATTTGTGCAAATTATTTTTTATATTTATTATTTGAAAGGCAGAGTTACAGAGGGAGAAGGAGAGAAAGCGATCTTCCATCTGCTGTTTCACTCCCCACAATTCTGGCCCCACAAGTTTTTTTTTTTAAGATTCATTTATTTTTACTTATTTGAAAGGCTGAGTGATAGGGAAGGGAAAAGAAGAGGGAAGGGGAAATGGGGCTGGGTGGAGTTGGGGAGAAAAAGATCTTTCATCTGCTAGTTCATTCCACAATTGGCTGCAACAGCCAGAGCTAAGCCAGTCCAAAGCTAGAAGTCAGGAACTCCATCCTGGTCTCCCACATGAGTGGCAGGGGCCCAAGTACTTAGGCCATCAGCTGCTGCCATCCCTGGAGCATTAGCAGGAAAATGGATAGGAAGTGGAGCAGCTGGGACTTGATCTAACTAGCACTCCCACATGGGATATCAACACCATAAGTGGTAGCTTAATTTGCTGTGCCACAATGACAGCCCCTGTGCAAGATGTTAAATTATTTTTTTAAGATTTATTTATTTATTTGAAAGAATTACACGGAGAGAGGAGAGGCAGAGAGAGAGAGAGAGAGAGATAGGTCTTCCATCTGCTGGTTCATTCCCCAGATGGCCACAGCAGCTGGAGCTACGCCAATGAGAAGCCAAGAGACAGGAGCTTCTTCCAGATCTCCCACGTGGGTGCAGGGGCCCCAGGACTTGTGCCATCTTCTACTTTTATCCTAGGCCATAGCTGAGAGCTGGATTGGAAGAGGAGCTGCCAGGACTCGAACTGGCACCCCTATGGGATGCTGGTGCTTCAGGCCAGGGTGTTAACCCACTGCGCCACAGTGCTGGCCCCCAAGATGTTATATTATGACAAACACGTACATCATGGATTTCTCATACCATCTAGCTGAGTTTTTTTTTTTTTTTTGTCTCCATATTTCTCAATATGTGTACAGCAGAACCCTTGTTCTAGGAAACAATTTACCTAGGAAATGAGAAGATTAAGGTGCCCTGAAGAAGACCCTTTGGGAAATGTTGTATATTTAGTCTCTTCTTACATGTTTATAGGGTATAATGGCATGCCAAAGGCTTTGCAAAGTCTAGCTGTAAATAAGCAACCTTAGTTTTGTTTAGCTGCAGCATCTTCCTGACTTACATGACAGAAGCCCTTTGCTTCAGAGAGTGCGTTTTAATATCCAGCAGCATGAGTGCTTGTGGAAACACGCTTAGGCAAATGCTGACCTACAATGGTGTCTTCCAGCCTTGTGCAGCTAATGCGCCTAATGGGGAGTAATGGATTAAAAGTGCTGAGACACCATTTCAGCAGGTCTCTGGGGAGGTTAGAGACCTTTGATAGAAATCTGCAGGGCTACCAGCGGAGGCACGGTCAAGGCTGCTGGTATCTGATCCTAGGAATCAAGAAGTAAAGGACGACTTTGGGTGGAATAGTTTTCCTCCAAGAGGTATCTTGAAGGCACAGCTGTTTTTTGTGGGGGTGTGATGGGCAGAAGGTGGGAGGCTGTGACTACTACCCTGAGTCCAAGCGTTTCTTGAAGACATCTGGGCTTCCTGAGCTGAAGTTCACATAGGCTCCTGACTTATTTCAAGGCAGATCTTCCCTTTATGAAAGAATCCACCGTTGACATCATGAACTCAGACTGCAGCTATATGAATTCAGCATCATCAGTTGAGGGGCCTGGACACCTGATCTTGGGAAGAAAGTATTCAGTTGAGGGCAGCAGCAGGTGCATCCTAAGCAAGTTTGCCCCCACCAAACCTTGATGATACATTTAAAATGCCTCCCAAACAGATGGGGTTTCCCTTACTTGAGTGTCCCTCCATGTTAATCAAGGGAGAAAACTACCTGCCAAGCCCTGCTTTTTGCAGTAGAACTGTTTGTTGCATTCTAATAGCCTGCATGAAAGTAATGTGCTTCACAAGCCGGGGTGAGAGGTGATGGCATATTCCCGATTGCTTATTTTCTAAAATATCTTCTGTTCTCCTTTCTCCCCTCTTCATTTTTCTTTCTTTATCTTCCCTTGCTTCTTTCTCTTTGTTTTTTTGTTTGTTTGTTTTAGTCTCTTGTTCCCCATCTTACCACACATAGTATTTTGTCGCATTGCTTGGATCTTCTGTATTTTTCTGAGAAACACAAAAGCTGAGGTGCATTTGGGAACTGTGCTGATCCTTAGTGAACATATTTACTATGTTTCCACCAATTATATGTTTGAGAGTTTTATTCAGCTTTTCTCAAGATTGTTAGGCTATAGTTAGCATAGGTATTTATTCTTGAACAATATTTCAATCCAGGATATAGCTGGATACAAGGGTTTCACACAGACCCTGTATTCAGGTTCCTGGCCATAGTGGAGGTGAGGATGGAATCTAACCCAGGCTTCCCCTAAAAGCCACATCTGCTGTTTACAACATAGGAGGTGTCTCTGGATACAGCTGCTTCTGAAGTTGATTCTTCACAGAGTCCCAAGAGCAGCGCAGCACTTTTATCTGCAAATTCTATAAATCTATTTCTTTGAACAGTTTCACATATGGTGGTGTTTCCTTGGAGGCTCTCAAATCTGTTGAGCACTCTTGTCTGCAAGTTCTTTAGATTCATCTGGTCTAGAAAGACCTTACAAACAGTAGCATGCATCTTGGCAGTCTCATTTCCCAGCCTGTCTTGGTCTTTGGTTTTCTCAACAACCAGTTTGATTTGTTCTTTCTAGCTTGATAGAGCAGAGAGGAGGAAGTTCAACTTCCTCTCTGCTGGTCTAGTTTCATTTGTTCATAAAAGAATTTTAGATATTTACAGTTTTAAATATCATCTTCAGTATACATTTCGTTTTAGTCATGGAAATAGTGTAGGCTACACATTGGGCTTAGTTAACTCTCTTTTGAAGTCCTTTTGAAGAATCCCTTAGAGGTGCTGGCTTAATCTAATAAACCTAAATACCACTACTAAGAACTGATCACGTCTGTGGCTCATCTTTGTTGAAGGGAGAAGGAATTCGGTTACTCATGGATTTGTTAATGCAAAATCTGTGAGTATATTCTGCTAGAAACAGATTTACATTTCTAGATGTTAAGAAGACTCAATTCTGCCAGAGACAAAATAATTCAAACCTATCATTTCTTCAATAATACCATCTAAAAGTAAATGAATAAAGCAAGCACTGAGACATTTATGTAGCTTGGTTAGATTTAGTGTGTAATTATATATATCCATGTGTATATTTCAGATACATTTCTTTAGTGGAATCTGTATTTTCTATACAAGTAGATACCTCCATTCATGTATGTGGAAGTTTGTGCTTTGTTCTGTGAGATAGTATAAACCTTTACAAATTTAGGAAAATAAGTTTTAATAAAGATGTATGATATTGATTTCTATCATATCATAAATATTCTTAGACTAACTCTGATATATCCTTCCTTTAAAATTGTCCTGTAACCAGATATTTGCTAAAATTCAAGATTAACACACAGGGTTGCATTTTTTTTAATCTAAAAGAGCACAACTTCCCCCTAAATAAAATTTTGTACTCTAATAGATTTTATCCTAATGTTAATTTGATTTATGAAACTGATTTTGAATTTCTTCCTTGCAGATTTATGGTCTGCTAAGGATCACACTGAGTCTTAAGATGCTGAGCCTAATGATATTCACATTGGAGGCAGTATATTGATTTGGCTTAGTTTGATATATAAGGCTTTAAAAATAATAACACTGAATAATTATACAATGTGCTATTTTCTTTTTATGCACTCTAAAACTAAGATTTATCTTCAACATCATGGGATCAGTTTTATTAATAGCTCTCAATTCAGAACTCTCAACAGATAACATTTTCTATTAGGAGGAGGTAGAGATGTATGTCTTCCCTTGTTATTTCTAAAATGTTTGGCTCTTGGATACCGTTATTTCTCCTTTATAACTTATTTTGTGGGATTTTGGGGGGACATGTTATAACTGACATATAACCAGGAGAGACAGTTTTGTTTTTAGTTCCCCCAGAATATCTGAAGCAACTCAATTTTGAGGTACACTGCAAACTCCTATAGGTTAATTTATACTTTTTTTTTTTTTTTTTTGGACAGGCAGAGTTATAGACAGTGAGAGAGAGAGGAGAGACAGAGAAAGGTCTTCCTTCTGTTGCTTCACTCCCCAAATGGCTGCTGCGGCCAGCACGCTGCACCGGTCCGAAGCCAGGAGCCAGGTGCTTCCTCCTGGTCTCCCATGTGGGTGCAGGGCCCAAGCACTTGGGCCATCCTCCACTGCCCTCCTGGGCCACAGCAGAGAGCTTGACTGGAAGAGGAGCAACCGGGACAGAATCTGGCACCCCAACCGGGACTAGAACCCAGGATGCCGGCACCACAGGCGGAGGACTAGCCAAGCGAGCCACGGCGCTGGCCTAATTTATACTCTTGAATTTTAAGTTTCTCTCCACATAGAGTAGTGGATATGAAATGCATTTTATCAACTGATATGTTTTATATGAAAGTTACAGATTGGGATAGGCATGTGACCTAGCATTTATGTCACTGCTTGGAATACAGACCTCCCATGTTGGAGTACTGGGTTCCAGTCCTGGCTCTGCTTTTGATTCTAGTTTCCTGCTAATGCATATCCTGGTAGGCAGTGGTGGCAACTCAACTGGTTTGGTTCCTGCCACTCCAAGGACCTGGATTGAGTTCCTGGCTCCTAAGGTTTGGCCCAGCCCCAGCTATTGTTGGTATTTGAAGAGTGAATATGCAGATGGACATCCACTGTCTCCCAGTGTCCTTGTCAAATAGATACTATAAAAATTCACTTTTAAATTGTGGATTATTGGATAATGATTGTTGAGCCATACGTTCTATTGTTCAGGAGGAGTATAAACGTGAATATGTATGACTAGTATACCTCAGTACATCCAAATTTAAAACTATTTTCAAATGTTCCTTTTTCATACCTCTGTACAAAGGAAATTTTTAGGCTCTCAAAGCAGTTTTATTATAATGTATTTGAACTTTTTCTTGAATAATTTACAGGCTTTTAGTAGAAAGGTTGACCAGTGTTATTAAAGACCAAAAAAAAAACACCCATATTAGTATGGGTCAGCTTACCTGTGGGGTGCTTTTTTAAAAAAAAATCCATTTGTGTGGATTCTTGGCGTTGGATGAATTGTAAACCTTAGTTGGTTGACCACAGTTAGCCCCCCCCTCTTATTTTTAACCAGCTGTGCTTCTGTTGTATAAAAACAGCTTTACTGGGGCCTTTGCCAACAGACAGCAACCATTATGATGAAAAATGTCACTTTTCAGTGACATACATCTGTTTACCAATTCACATCCAGCACTTTAAATTGTGTTCTCTTAATTTGCTGCCTCTGTGTCCTTGGAAACTTTATTCATTTATTTCCTCACACTATGTTAGAGATAAGCTCTTTTCCCCAATTTGTAGTATAACTTTATGGAAAGAGAATTCACCTTGGAACCACAGATCTGTCTTTGACATTGAGATTCCACCATTTATTCCCTTAGCACTTGTTGAGGAATCACTTTAGTTTTCATAACCTCAGTTTCATTGAATAAATGAGATTATAAATATGAAGTTTCCTCATATGATACTTGAGGACTTGGTACATGCTAGGTGATCACTGAAGTTTAGTTTTTCTTCCATCCCTACCAAAAAATAATATTTGAATTCCTTCCCATTTTCAGCCAGAGAAAGAGTGAAAGATAGTTGGTTCATTCTCTAAATGGCTTTAACAAGTATGGCTAGACCAGGCAGAAGCCAGGAGCCAGGAACTCCATTCCAGTCTCCAGCATGGGTGTCAGGAATCCAAGTCCTTGAGCCATCATTTGCTGTGTCCCAGGCACGTTAGCAGGTTCCTGGGATCCAGACGTAACAAGCAGCAGTTTAACAACTGTACCACAACCCAAGCCCCAACATATGAATTCTAATTCTGTGATCTTCTCTCTCTCTCTCTCTCTCTTCCTACTCTCACTCAAAAAAAAATGGGTAATTCAAGGAACTGATTGTCCTAGTGTTTAGAACATAGGATGCAGACTTGAACTTCGAATGAACTTACATATGCTTTGAGTTTTTGACTCTATCTAAAACGATAAAGCCTTTAACACTAAGAATACTTTCTGCTTCTCTTATTATGCTTGGCTTATAAGAAATAAAATATTGGCAGCACGGGATTCTATGCAGAATGCAAAATACATACTTGTTATATATTAGTGAGAAAAAAAGGATAGATCCAACTGTTCTCTTATTATTTCTTTTATTGTGATCCTCATTCCCACATATCATGTTTGTATTCTTAAACTAGAAAACACATATGTGAATAATTGCTTGAAGTAGAAATTTAATTATTCATATAAAACTTAAAGTGGCAAATGAAATTATACTGAGAAAACAGTCAATGTTTTCAGCAGTTTTCTTCCAAGGTTAAAAAAAAGACGTTCACATTTAAGTATCTATTAAACAATGGAGAGGAAGAACATTCTACAACCTTGTATCAACAAGTCTGGGTATTCAACTATGTCATTTAGGAACTCTCATTATCCCTCCTTTTGCTTAAGAGAGTGATAATTTATTTCTCCTAACAGATCCCACAACCACACGAATGTCTTATTTCCTTTCTAAAGCCTTCTGCTTTCAAAACTTTGGACTGACACTTAGATGTAGCTGAAATGCAGTAATGCAGTGCTGGAGAGGAGGAGGCTGACTGTAGTAGATAGCATTTTTGTTTGCCTTTGGCTAAACATTGAACAAAGTTAATCTTCACAAAGAAAAAAAATCAAAGTAGACAACATAAAGTATTTTCCAAGAGTTCTAGCTCTAGCTGACAGTATTTCCATTCAGAACCAGAAGACTGGTGATATTTCTGGTTTTCATACTTCTAATACACTATTTCACTCTTTGGGATGGCTTTCAAGAAGAAAGGAATGACAGTCACTTGGTTATGGATAGTCAGAACTGCTGAATTAAATACTCAGAAATGAGTGATAGTCACTTGGGGAGTCAGAACTGCTGAATTAAATGTTTTCATTCAAAAAGGCTTTTAATAGAACATCTTCTTGGTGTCAGTGTTTTTGGTTGTGGATTTAAGCTGCTGTTTTGCGGATTGCTTAAGTGGCTACATTGGATCATTTGTTTTGTACCAGAGACTGTGCTACTAGATTTGGGGGGGGGGGGTTAATAAAAAAAGAAAGATGGAGTGGGTGTTGTGGCTTAGAGGGTAAAGCTGCTGCCTGTGACACCGGCATCCCATATATGTTCAGTTCTTCTCTGGGCTGTGCCCCTTCCAATCCAGCTCCCTGATCATGTGCCTGGGGAAGGCAGCAGAGAATGGCCTAAGTGCTTGGGCCCCCACCATCCATGTGGAAGACCCATGTGAAGTTCTCCATTCTTGCCTTCAGCCTGGCCCAGCAGAGGCTGTTGTGGCCATATGGGGAGTGAATGAGCAAATGAAAGAGCCTGCTTGCTCGCTCTCACTCTCTCTCTCTTTGTCTCTGAAACTCTGACTTTCTTTAAAAAAAAAAAAAAAGAAATGACTAACTTGTCCTTCAGGAAGTCTGCATTCAGTTACTCATCAAAAAAGTCAAAGAAGTGAGGTTTAATATACGGTGAAAGTCATCATAGGGGGCTGGCGCCGTGGCTCACATGGTTAATCCTCTGCCTGTAGCACCGGCATCCCATATGGGTGCCAGGTTCTAGTCCCAGTTGTTCCTCTTCCAGTCCAGCTTCTGCTGTGACCCGGGAGGGCAGTGGAGGATGGCCCAAGTGCTTGGGCCCCTGCACCCGCATGGGAGACCAGGATGGGGCACCTGGCTCCTAGCTTCAGATCGGCTCAGTGCCGGCCATGGCAGCCATTTGGGCAGTGAACCAACAGAAGGAAGACCTTTCTCTCTGTCTTTCTCTCTCACTGTCTATTACTCTACCTGTCAAATAAAAAAAAAGAAAAGAAAAGAAAAGAAAAGAAAAGAAAAGAAAAGAAAAGAAAGTCATACTAGAAGGAATGAGAGTGAAGAAATACAGTAATGGTCTTCCTTTAAGAGCCAGGTGCTGGTTCAATTTTAGAGATTAGTATCCAAGAATCTAGTAATTAAGCTCATAAGCTGGGAATTCCGTTATATATATAGTTCTCCGGGAATTTTTGTCAGTGGGGACTACTTCATCTCTATGTCCATTTCCATAACTGCCCCTCAGCTCTAGCTATGAATCATTCAGGGAGTGAGCTTGAAGATGAAAAACAATGGCCGTCAGATCTATCTGTCCTGACATCCTTGAATACTCTCATTAATCATGGTGTTTAAGCTGCCCTTAGATTAAACATGGGAGAATAGTTTAGACAGGAACCTGTGAGTTCCAGCCCCACCTTTTTATGCCACCTTCCGACATTGTGGCTTTTGGGAAACAAAGACATCAGGGCTTCATCGTGGGAGCAGGCATTTGGCCTAGCAGTTGACGTATCTGCATTTCATATTATGGTGCCTGAATCTGAACCCTGACTTTGGCTCCTGACTCTAGCTTCCTGCTTATGTGGACTCCAGTGATGTTGAAGGAGATTGGGTTTTTTGCACTCAGGGAGGAGACCTGGATTCAGTTCCTAGCTCCTACCTTTCACCTGGCCCAGTACCTGCCATTGCAGGTTTTTGAGGAATGAACTAATTGATGGCAGCTCCCTCCTCTTTGTCTCCCAAATAAATTTTAATTTTTTTTTTTAAAAACAGTACTTTCTGTGGGCCTAGTGCCTGAGCTAGGTCACTCGAGTTGAAGGTTTTGTGGAGCTTAGAGTATAGTTTGAGTGAAAGAAATTAACAATAAGCCCCAGAATTAACATTTGGTGATCGATTAAGATTAGTTCTGTGTAATAGGATGAATTCTAGTTGAGTGTCTGAGTAGCTTAATGCTCTTTCAGAAGGACCATTTAAGCTTATAACTGAAGGATAATAGTGATTTTTGAAGGTAGAAATATTCATTGAGTACTTCCTATATGCCAAGTACTATTCTGAAAACTTCACACATTTTATATTCTTTAATATTTCCAATGATATGAGATGTGTCCTGCTATGATCCTTGATTTACTGATGATGAAAATAAGGCAAAGCTTTACAAGGAATCGTGTGCTTAAATACATGACCAGAAAGACAGTTGAAACCCAGAACTTGATCACTAAGTTATGGAAGGTGCATTTTCTGATGAAGAAATGAACTATATATCTGAGTCCCATGACTCAACAAAGAGTGTGGTTTGTTTTAAGAATAGAAAATAGACAAGTGGGGATTCAGCTGAAAAGAAGAGTGGTACTGGAGGAATTTGTGAATATATATTTACTAGTTTGCTTCCCAAATGCCTTTCATGACCTGGGCTAGATCAGAGCTACATGAAGGGGCCAGGAACTCAAAGCAGGTCTCCCACATGAGAGGCAGGCACCTAACAACTAGAGCCATCACCACTACCTCCAGGAGTATGCATGGACAGGAAGCTGAAATCAGGAGCCAGAACTGGGAAGCAAATCCAGGCACTCTGATGTGGGATGTGGATATCTTAACCACTACGTTAGGAGCCTGCTCAAGATCTTGGATAATTTTGATGACATATTTCAGGTATTGTCCTGTATTCTAAGAATCATTGGAAGTCCTGAAAGGTGTGTCTCCGTGGAGTATTGGAATCTGGGCTCCGTTTTTAAAAGTCATGCTCATTTCTGTGCAGAGAACAGACTAGAACTCTAAGAGTGGAGTCGAGATGGGGGAAATTAGGTATTGATGGTATCAAGATGTACGTGGTGATGGCAATGAAGAACAAGCAAGGTTCACTAGTATTTCCTAAGTGGAACCCTTAGGACTTGGTGGTAGATATTAGCAGGAGTGAAATGGAGCAGTTATGACTAAGCTTTAGAGTTCTGACTTTAGCATTGGGTGAGTTGAAGTACCCTTGACCAAGGTGGGATAGAATTGTTTGTGGATAGGACAGTGGGAAATTCAGTTTTTTTTTTTTCAAGATTTATTTAGTTTTGAAAGAGTTATAGGGTGTAAGGGAAAGACACAGATTGAGAGAGGTCTTCCACCTCCTGATTCACTCTCAGATGGCTGCAGTGGTCTGGGCTGGGCCAAGTGGAAGCCAGGAGCCAGAAGCTTCATCCAGATCTCCCACATGGGTACAGGGGCCCAAGGACTTGGGCCATCCTCCACTGCCTTCCCAGGTACATGAGCAGGGAGCTGGATCAAAAATACAGCAGCCAGAGCATGAACTGGCACTGATATGGCATGCCAGCATCAAAGGTGGTGGTTTTACTCACCACATGACAACGCTGGCTTCAGGAGTACAATTTTTGATATGTTGGGTTGAAACTCTTCTATGACATCCCCTTGGATATGTCAAATAGATATTTTGGTATTTGAGCCTGGTGATTTCGGGAAAGTAGGGGAAGAGGATATAAAAATACATGACATCAGTGTTTGAATAGTGTTTAAAGACATAGAATTTAATAATGTCCTCTAGGAAAAGTGTTGTTAGAGAAGGTAGGAGGATATACTCATGGAATCCGACTCTACGTTTAGTCAATCTGTAGAAATCAGGTGCAAGAGGAACCAGCAGAGAATGAGTAGCATCTAGAGAGAAAGAAATAATGCCATGAAGGAAGGCTGACAAAGGAGCTCAGAGGCAGTTGAATGTTTCTAGAAAGGAGTGGTCACTTGTGTCAGATGCTGCTGTCAGAGGTCTAGTGAAAAGGGGCCAAATATATCCATTGGATATGGCAACATGAAGGTAAGCCCTGTTAGGGTACAGGATTTCAGGAATCTTTTTAATCACTCTATAATATCACTACCATTGTTATTCCTATATTACAGATATGAAGACTGAGACTCAAGAATAGTGACCCAGCCATGGTCACACAGCTTGTAAGTGCACAATTCAGGTTTCACAGTAGAAGCTAGTCTGAATGCTTCATCATTTTGCTCCCTTCTTAGTGTTGGTGTAGAAAAACAGCAAATGACAAATTAAAAGACAACTGATTGTCTTTTAATTTCTTAAATTTAGGTCACTGTGGCAGGTTTCTAAATTCAGAGTGATTGGACTGGCACCGTGGCTCACTTGGTTAACCCTCCGCCTGCGGCACCAGCATCCCATATGGGCGCCGGTTCTAGTCCCGGCTGCTCCTCTTCTGGTCCAGCTCTCTGATGTGGCCCAGGAGGGTAGAGGAGGATGGTCCAAGTGCTTGGGCCCCTGCACCCGCATGGGAGACCAGGAAGAAGCACTTGGTTCCTGGCTTCGGATTGGCGCAGCACCAACCATAGCAGTCATTTGGGGAATGAACCAACGGAAAGAAGATCTTTTTCTCTCTCTCTCACTGTCTATAACTGTACCTGTTTTTTTTAAAAAAAAAAAAGAAACATTTAAATTCAGAGTGACTGCTTCTGAGAACAGATCTGAGTTTTCATCTCACTTTGTACCCTAGCCTATACTCCATGGGTTTTGTTTCCTCATGATTAAAAGTAAGGTATTGGAATAAAACATAGCCAGAGTCACTGCCAACAGTCTGTAAACTCCAGTAGTAGATACTCTTTTTTTTTTTTTTTTTTTTTTTTTTTTTTTTTTTTTTTTTTGAGAGGCAGACTTACAGACAGAGAGAGAGACAGAGAAAAGGTCTTCCTTCCATTGGTTCACTACCCAGATGGCTGCAACCGCCGGAGCTCCGCCGATCCAAAGCCAGGAGCCAGGTGCTTCTTCCTGGTCTCCCATGCAGGTGCAGGGTCCAAAAGACTTGGGCCATCCTCAACTGCCTTCCCAGGCCACAGCAGAGAGCTGGGTCAGAAGAGGAGAAGCAGGGACTGGAACCGGCGCCCATATGGGATGCTGGCGCCACAGGCAGAGGATTAAACAACTGTGCCAGGGCGCTGGCCCCAGTAGATACTCTTAAAAGGAATCCCCGACACATCCACTTCCCAATGCCACTCCATCTTTATCCTTTCTGGAACACATTCAATGTATATTCACTTAACAAAACTTTTAAGAACCTACTATATGCCATATCTGTTCCAGGCACTTGCTTAGACTGTTTCTCCAACTAGACTATGCTCAACTCCCATCTTTTCAGGATCAAATCTCAGGCTTTCCCAGAAGCATCTTATTTTCCTCCTTCTTCAACAGTCACCATCACCCTTCTTGGTGGAGAGTTAGAGTATATCCATGTCATACCTCAACTAGTTGTCCTCAAAAAGCAGGGGTCATCAACTTTCCTGCCTCGTCATTTCCACAAATGATGTTCATAGGCTCGAATCTATTTCAAAAGATGCAAGCTTTGTTAAATGCTGAAAGCTTTGGGTTTTCGGATTTGCAATGAATCAAGCCTTTATGTTAACAGAGAAATGCAAACACACTTCTGGAAAAACTAAAGAAAACAATGCCCTCTAGAAAATGCTGAGCTCCCTGACATGATTAGTGAGATTGTACCTGTAGGCTTCTGGCCCTCTGAAGTGATAGTACTGTTTGATTTTCTTCCATTTACATTCTTTTAAAATTTATTTATATTTGAAATGTGGAGAATTCTCTTTCATGTTCTGATTCACTCACCAGTGTACACAGCAGCCAGTAATGATAAGCTCAAAAGCTGGAGGCTGAAACTCTATCTGGATCCCCCATTTGGGTGCCAGGGACCCAGCCATTCTTAAAACTTTCTCTTCAGGTCTTGAACATTAACACCATATTGTAACAGTATCATAAATACCTTCCATTTGGGCATGGAAGAAGTTGAAACGATGGCCTCTGCTTGTATAGTTGGCCCTTGAAAGTTGAAGCAAAATCCCATTAGTGCCCAGGTTGGCTCAGATCATGGATGCCAGGACCTGTCATTGTGAAGGGCACAGTGGTGGGTACCAGGCACATGCTCAGGGATTAGGCTGCTGCCTGTTGGCAGGACCTGGTTCTACAGCATTCATGAAAGGTGGCTTGTGTGCTTGACCCCAAGGATGCAGAGTGTATTAATACAAGGAGAATGGCAAAGGAGCTACAGAACCTGGAAAGGTTTGGGTGTGCAGGGCATCTATGGTGGCTGTCAAGTTCTGTTTGGTCCCTGTAGGTTGTTGAAGCAGAGGTTGATCATGATTCTGAGCTTCCTTTCCCCACATTCTCCCCTGTAGCTCTACATTCTTCCCTTGTAAATAATGGAGGATACCTCAGTAGGAGTTTCTATTGGGGGGAAATATCAGAAGGCTGCCTTGCCTAAAAATGTAATTGCAAATGCCTGAGTCAAGTATGCAGCAGGGTAAGAGAAGGCAGGGTTAGCCCACTTGGCAGGGACAGCTTGCTGAGGATGTGGCAAGTCATGCTAAGGAATTAGGCAGAGCTCTGCAGGCAGCAGAGTCCAGCAGAGTGTGTGGAGAGAAGAGGACTTTACTGTGGCACTGAATCCAGTGCAGTTCATATATTAGAAATCAGTGAATTGTGAGTGCTCAGCAGAGACCTACAGCCTCAGAAATGGACATATAGGGAGATGTTCACACAAAGAGAGGGACTTCTACAGGTAGACCCGATGCCCACAGAATGACAGGGTTACAGAGAGCGAGGGACCCTCATGAAGACTAAGAGGGAGAAACAGAGGCAGCCACAAATACAACAGAAGACTTACATAGAGGCAGGGAGCTTACACAGGGGAGGATTGAATAAGGCAGAGACAAACAGAGGCTAACACAGAGAAAATCAGACCCAGACACACATACAAACACAATGATAGGGGCTGGTGCTGTGGCGCAGCAGGTAAAAGCCCTGGCCTGAAGTGCCAGCATCCCATATGGGCACCAGTTCTAGTCCCGGCTGCTCCTCTTCTGAGCCAGCTCTCTGCTGTGGCCTGGGATAACAGTAGAAGATGGCCCAAGTCCTTGGCCCTCTTCACCCACATGGGAGACCTAGAAGAGGCTCCTGGCTCCTGGCTTCGGATCGGCACAGCTCTGGCTCTTGTGGCTATGTGGGGAGTGAACCAGCAGATGGAAGACCTCTCTCTCTGTCTCTACCACTCTCTGTAACTCTATCTTTCAAATAAATAAAATAAATTTTAAAAAATGATAGAAACACAATGATAGAAGGAAAGCAGAGTGAGCTATACTGCATAGGTAGAAACGGACACATGACAGGCAGTACAGACAGACAGACAGAAAAGGACAGAAATAGAGAAACATCCAGACACATGCTTGGGAGAGAGAGAGACTGAAAGAGAGAGAATGGCAGAGGTAGACCTGGAGAGAAAGATAAACATGTGGAGAGATCTTAGATTTAGGTGTGTTTTATTCTACCCACGGGACAGATGCTTCAGAGTGGCTGCCATTCCCTCCATGGGCCATAGCCCAACGCACTTTGACAGGATAAGCACCTTGCTGTTGTGAGTTAGGGATATGATTTTGCTGCCTCCTGCACGGTGAATGCAAAGTAGAACTGCTGCTGATGCTTGATGGCAGAACCACTGCCTGGCTCCCATGAAGGAAAATGAGATTTTCAGATCCATTGAGAGGTAATCCACTGACAGAGTTCATAGTTGGTTTAAAAGATCTCTCCAGGGTTATTTAACCATGATTTCCCCCTTATGGGGTGAGAACCCAATCTCCTGTAAGGGAAGAGTAGGTTGAAGTGATCACCTCTATATGTTGATCAGGATTTTAGTGTACAGACTCTATGGGTTGAGACTAGAAGCAGAGAATTCCAGAAGTCCTTACCTCTATGTTTGGTAGCAGATTTGAGTACCTGGAAGTAGCATGTCACGGATTGGTCATGAGAGAGGGAGGATACCACATAGAGCCTGATGGCTGGCTGGGAAAGGAGATGTGAGCCTGACTCCAGGGTTTCTAACGTGGTGTATCTTGACTACTGGCTTTGATAATGAAATGGGAAACCAAGAGTTACACCTGGAAAATTAACATGTAGTCTGGGTATTCTTATAGACATACTAAGCAGGTGGTTTCAAAAAGAGGCATTTTGTGGGGTGGCTATTTAGCCTAGCAGCTAAAATACCTGTGAAGCTGCCACTCATGCTCCACAGTGAAATGCCTGGATTCAGATTCCAGCTCTGGTTCCTAAGTTCAGCTTCTTCCTGTTCACTCTTAGTGGTAGCCATGATGGCTCAAGTAACTGGGTCCCTGCTGCCCATGAGTGAGACCTGGATTGACTTACTGTCCCCAGTCTTTGACCTAGGCATGTTGAGCATTTGAGGAGTGAACCAATGGATGGGAGATCTCTGTCTGTGTCTGTTTCTTTCTGTATCTTTCTCTGAAATAAATGAAAATGTTTAGATTTGAGAATTTGAATAATGGGAAAAAATCCAAAATGTGCTGACTAGAGGAAGTAGCAAAAGTAGAAGGTAGTGATTTTTGATGAACATAGAAGGAATCCAAGAAATGCGAGGCAAGCTGTTGGTTGGGTTTTTGTCAGTACTACTGTAGATGCCCACAATAAGAATAAGGCTAAGGCTGTGAGAATTTTCCCCAGCACCCACTGAGATCAATTTGGAGATTGCAAATTTGGGCCAGAGATGATATCCACAAGACTGGAAAGAAGTCGACAAGCTCAGTGGTACAAGATGATTGAGAAAATTGTTAAGTGAAGGTTGTGGATCGATGTTGTCAGGGACCCTTAGAGCAACAGAATATTGATTTCATTCCTTAGCTTTGAGATGCAGAGGTTGTAGTTGTGGAGATGTGAACAGGAAGAAGACTGGGCTGGGAGGGTGATGTGCCACTTGAAGGGGATTTCTCTGGAGATGCTAATCACTGATCTCAGGACTAAGCAGGGCCAGTGTGGGAATCAGAAGCCCTGAAGTTCCAGTGGGGACTTGGGCATAATGTGAGAGAGGAAGCCCCTCCCCCAAGGTAAAGGACCTCAAAACTTGAGGATCTCCTACTGGGACTGAAGAGCCAGAAGTGCCTGAAGGGTTGGGGTGGACAGAGGACCTAACCTGAGAGTGGCATTGCAAGCTGATGTCCAAGTTCTCTTCAAAATTCTTCTAGGTTAAAGGCAATCAGTAAAAACTGCTAAAGTACATTTGCATGGCCTGTTGTATCTCCAATTTATTTTTCTCTTGCAGTTAGTGGCCATGCCTATGAAAGTTGTCAATTCTGGGAACTCTGGAGTTGTTGAAATTTAGGGGTAAACAGCAATGGCCACTGAATTCTAGAGGCAACAAAGGAGGAAAAAGCAGTTTCAATGGCTCTGCTTTATTTCTGTTCCATGAATCCAGGTAGGTTCATAGAAGTCCCTAGGAAAGAAAGACACATTATGTCTTCCACATCAGACAGGATTGATTTTGTAACCTGATGTTATCAATTCTTCTCTGGACAAATCCTCTATTCTCCCTGAGGCTGGGCATTCTCATGTGCAACATGTAGGTAATTATAATTCTCAGGTTATAGGATTTGCAGTACGAAATAAGCCAACTTAGACCAGACTTGTAGTAATACTCTGGCACATAGCAAGGGCTCTTGCTGCCCTTGTATTTTTTTAAGATTGATTGATTGAATTGAAAGCTAGAGTTGCACAGAGAAAGAGATCTTCCATCAGCTGGTTCACTTCCCAGATGGCCACAACAGCCGCTGGTCCATGCTGAAGCTGGTCCAAGCTGATGATCCAGGAGCTTCATCCCAGTCTCCCACATGGGTGTAGGGGCCCTAGGAGTCAGACCATCCTCCACTGCTCTCCCAGGTGCATTAGCACAGAGCTGGATTGGAAGTAGACCAGCCAGGAGTTGAACCTGCACCCATATGGGATGCTGGCACTGCAAGCAGTGACTTTACCTGCTCTACCACAGCACCAGCCCCCTTGCTGGCCTTGTTGTTAACTGTGTTGAGCCATATGAAAATGATTAGGGCCCAAATAGCAAATCTTGCAATTTCCTATAAAAACATCCTAATATTGCTATGGTTACTACTATATGGTTCTTTGAAGTCTTGTTTATGGACTGTAGAATCCTGAATACTCTTGAAAACTCAATAAATGAATGATGACTATCACTGTTAGAATCATAGGTGTTCTGGGGCCGGCGCCGTGGCTCACTTGGTTAATCCTTTGCCTGTGGCCCCAGCATCCCATGTGGGCACCAGGTTCTAGTACCGGCTGCTCCTCTTCCAGTCCAGCTCTCTGCAGTGGCCAGGAAGGCAGTGGAGGATGGCCCAAGTGCTTGGGGCCCTGCACCCGCATGGGAGACCAAGAGGAAGCACCTAGCTCCTAGCTTCAGGTTGGCATAGCTCTGGCCATGGCGGCCATTTGCGGAGTGAACCAACAGAAGGAAGGCCCTTTTTGTCTGTCTCTTTCTCTAACTTTCTAACTCTATCTGTGTAATAAAAAAAATAATAATCATAGGTGTTCTTCACAGGTATGTAGAATTAAAGGAAGTTCTTAGCCTCGTGCCTGCAAAGTTTGTCTCAGAGGAAATAGTGTAAGTTCCTCTCCTGGAAAACAAGTGAACTCATAGCATAAAAATAAGACGGAGCCTTTAAGTTTTCTGTTTCTCATTCTGATGGGGGATAGTAGAGGAGTCAGAAAAGAAAAAAACAAGTCAACAGATGCAGAAAGGTCATATTTTAGACAGCAAGAAATGCTGTGCATAGTTTAAAGGAGGAGATGTCAAAGAGGGTGACTGATAGTTTCAGTTGGTGGGTATGTAGGGGCAGTTTTTGCTGTGCAGGACACATTGGCAAGAGTAGAGTCCCCAGGGTTGGGATGTGTCTTATGTGGGGAACAGAGAGAGAAAGCAATGTAGAAACAATAAGAGGAAGAAGAGGAAGTGAGGGTGGGAAGGGAGGTGACGATTGGTCATGGAGAGCCTCTTGAATGAAAATGTTCTCCTCTTGTGTAAGACCAAAATATTGAAATCCTTTTAACTAGAGGTAATGATAATTCTTATATTTTACATCATGCCTTCACTTTAATAAGGAAATTGGCCTCTGTTGTGACATGGGCTGTTTAGGACATTTCCAGCAGAAGGAAGGAACGAGGGAGCGGGTCAGAAGTAATTGCTTCTTCATTTCACAGTGAAGCTGAGACACACAGGAGCCCAGAAAAAGGGCTAGAATTTGTTTCCCTGTCTCCTTACCCATAATTCTTTGCCAGTTCTCCTATGACCTGGTCTTCCTTGGATCTTTAAATCCTTTAGAAGGAAAAATTTACAAAGCTCAAGGAGCTCATTATGTAATTATGCATTGTTGTCATGATTTGTAGAAAAGTAGCTGTCCACTTAATTCAAAGTCATACCCTGCCTTCCCCCTCAGCACTTGTCACTAATTAAATATAAGGCTGGAAATAGGTTAAAGGTGCTAAACAATTGCCTGTGTATTGAATATGATGTTCATATGTAAACAGAGTCCACAGATCACAGGTTCTGAATTGTATGTGTGCTTAATTAGCCAAATGGGAGCCATGGGTTGGCATAAATAGATATTCCTCAGTAAACAGTCATGTATCTCAGTGTTAGCTATAAGAGTAGTAGCTTAGAATAAATTAATCACTAATTGTCCTATCCAAGGTATTTGGAAAGGTAGTTGTAAATAATTTAAATTTGTTCCAAGCTTATGTATCTATGCTATCCATGGGTTTTGCTTTGGGACAAAGTAGTAAATTAATAAAAATCAAAATCAAGGTATTATTGAATCATTAGCTTGTTAAACATTAAATAGGTACTCATATTTTTATAAGGCATTGAGAGAAGATACATGGTGTGTGGATTCTGCTCATGGATTAATAATGTAGTCAAGGAGTGCTCTCTGTTGAAAATTCAAGCTAAAGAGGAGCAAAGGTGCTAAGGCAAACTTCTAGAAAGAAGTTGGGGAAAAAAGGGATCACTTCTCACTGAAGGGACCAATGAAACATTCCTGAGACATAAAGTTACTGATAAAGACCCATATGTAGAATACCTAAAGAATTCTCAAAAGTCTGTGGTGGGAAAATATGAGCAATCCTGATAGAAAATGGATAAAAAGTATATGTGGACCTTTCATCAAAGAGGATAATGGCAGCAGACAAGTATATGAAAAGGTAGTCAACATTACTAGCCCTAAGGGAAGTATAAACTAAGACTGCGATGAGTAAAACCTACACTTGCTGGAATAGACCATTTTAAAAAGTGGTAACAATAGATGCTGATGAGGATGAGAGAAGAAAATAAAAAAATGTAAGAGCCACTCTGAAAAGTGGTTT
The DNA here is from genome assembly GCF_051225735.1 of Oryctolagus cuniculus. Classification (NCBI taxonomy): domain Eukaryota; kingdom Metazoa; phylum Chordata; class Mammalia; order Lagomorpha; family Leporidae; genus Oryctolagus; species Oryctolagus cuniculus. The sequence continues at coordinate 91,359,475 of NC_142876.1, forward strand.
AGCAGTTTGTTAAAAAGCAGCCGTGGGCTTTCCGTAGGACCCAGCTATTACAATCCAGGAGGTTTAATCTCAGAGAAATACAAACTTATGGGTGTACAAACATCTATACTTGAATGTTTAGTATTGTTTACTTTGTAGTAGACTCAAACTGGACGCAGCCAAAAGGTCTTTCAATAGGTGAATGAAGAAATAAGCAGTGGTACCTGCACAGCATAGAATAATGCTAGCAACAAAAAGCAATAAGCTATCCAAGGACATAATTTTTGAATGAGAAAGGCTATGATCACATGGTCAAATAAGGAATGACTGCATTTTTACAACATTCCCAGAATGACAAAATTATGGAGGTGAACAGGTAAAGTGGTTAGCAGGGTTGTAAGAGATGAATGCTGAGAGATATCAATGTATCTATAAAGGGGCAAAAAGGTGATTTTTCAGTGATACATTTGCTCTGTAACTTTTAAAAATACATGTGAGGCAGAAAGACACACAGAAAGAGAGACAATGGTGTGTGTGTGTGTGTGTGTGTGTGTGTGTGTAGAGACAGAAACAGGGAGGGAGAAGGTGGGGAGGGTGAGAGAGAGAATGAATTGCTTTCAGCTAGTTCACTTCCCAAATTCCTGCAACAACTAGCCACTGGAAACTCCATCTGAGTCTCCCACAAAAGGAGCAGGAATTACCTGAGCAATTACTTGAGCTAACACTTGCGCCTCCTAGGATGTGCTTTAACAGGAAGCTTGAGTCAGGAACTGGAGACAGAAATTGAACCTGGGTCTTCCAATGTAGGGTACAGACAGCTTAACAAGTGTTTTAACTACTAAGCTAAATGCCTGCCCCTCATGCTATGCCTTGAGTGCAGTGGCCACTGTACCAATTAACGCATCAGAATATAGCAGTTGGGGAAACTAGATGAATGGTGTGCTGCACAGGATCCCTCCATACTATTTTTGTAACAACTTCCTTTAAACATATGAAAATTTTTTTTGTTTTAATTTGAAAGGCATAGAGACAAAGACAGAGATAGAGACACAGAGAAAGATCATCTGTCTACTAGTTCATTCCCCACATGGCCTCGATGGCCACAACTCTGCCTGGCTGAAGTCAGGAGCCTGGAACTCATTCTGGGTCTCTCAGGTACTTTAGCCATCATCTGCTGCCTTTGAGAATGCACATAAGCGGGAAGTTGGCCTCGAAAGTGAGGCAGGGACTCATTCAGGCATTCCAGTATAGGATGCAGGCAAGTGATGTCTTAACTACAGGGCCAAATGCCCACCCCAGAATCTATAATAATCTCGAAATAATAAGTATTTTTAATTACTTATAAAATGATAATAATAGCTAACATTTAGAGTAGCTGTGTGTGCTAGGCCTTTGCAAAAACATTTATTTTACATAATTCATCGTTAATTCTGAGTGAAACAGAGTGATCAGTATGAAGTGTTGTTACGCCTGTCTTGCAGATGAGGAAAAGGAGACCTAGAGAACTGAGGTAATTGTCCAGGTAGCGCAGAGAGTAAGTGATGGGATAGGAATTGAAACACTGGTAGTCTACTTCCGGTGCTGCATCTCCACCCCAACTCTCTTCCTAAGCTGCCTATAGATCTAGGGAAGATGTGCATTCTCTCTCTCTTTTTTAAATTTATTTGACAGGTAGAGTTATAGACAGAGAGACAGAAAGCTCTTCCTTCCGTTGGTCCACCCCCTAAATGACTGCTATAGCCAGAGCTACACCAATCTGAAGCCAGGAGCCAGGTGCTTCCTCCTGGTCTCCCATGTGGGTGCAGGGGCCCAAGCACTTGGGCTATCCTCCACAGCCCTCCCGGGCCACAGCAGAGAGCTGGATTGGAAAAAGAGCAACCGGGACTAGAACCAGAGGCCGTATGGGATGCCAGTGCTGCAGGCGGAGGACTAACCAAGTGAGCCATGGCACTGGCCCTGATGCACATTCTTTTGAACTGCATAGATGTGTAGTTAAGGAATTATGCTAAGGTGTAGAAGAATTTTCATGGTAGAGCCAAACCCAAGAGGACTTGAAGTAGTTCATGGAAAAAGAAATTGAAAGATAAGCTTATTTTGGTACAAAAAAAATTAAAATCCAGGTATAGATTTTGTCATAGTATGAACTTTCCATGTACTTTTAGCAGAACCTCACATGGTCTTGTGGTTTAGGAGAGAGTTGCAGAATCTAACAGAGTCTAACAGAGTGGTCTGCTGCTTTTATGAAATCACCTAGATAGTTAGCCAAGAAGCGTTGAGCTGTTCTTGTTTCCATTTGTGGTCAGTGGTTCTAATTGAAAAGAAGCTCCCCAGGACCCCTCTTCTCATAGTTACTGTGGAGGAGGGCTGGGGGAATGAAAACTTTTCAAATAAATCATGTGTTAGTGTTCTTCTGCTTCCATCCCTGTGGTATAATCCTCCTGCAATTTCCATGCTGATCTATTTGAGGTTGAAAATATTTCTTTGTCTGCCCCTCTCCATATGACTGTCTAGTCTGTCTTTGATCCCAGACTTAAAAAAAATTCCTTGACCTCTGTCTACCTGAGAATGCTGGATACTCTTCGGGCTTCTCCATCTCTAAGCCCTAGACCCCAGTCTTCCTCTGCTTCCCATTTTTTGCTTCACTACCTGCCTTGTGCAATTGCTTCCAACACAAGAAGTAAAATCCCAGCAAAGCTGCGTGAGGTTCAAGGATGTACCCAAGGATTTATTGTAATGCCTTAGTTTTCTTCCTAGTGTAATAGGAGGGCAGACACTTGCTCAAAAGAGTGGATTCAGCATTTTGGTTGAACCCAGTTGAACTGTCACAATATCTTTCACAGAAAAACCTAGATAGAGTCATGGTAGAGAATTAACTTTCAAAGGGTGAGAGAGTGAAGGAACCACTGGGGGTGCAAGGGGGTTTTAGAAACTGCTTCTCTGGAGGAATCGGGTGAGACTTCCTGGAAGGAGAACTGCCACTTCGTTTTATTTAAGGAAAATATTTTTTTCTGTCTTGTAAATGTGATTTTCTTTGTCCCCTTTCTTGGTTGAGCATTTATTCACCAATCTGACAAAACTTGTCCCCACACATATTGGGGGGCAGAGATGAGACTCAGGCTAGTTCTGGGTTTGGGCTACAGAGAAGGTAGCTTACAAGAAGGCCATGGGGCATGGATTCTCAATGTCTCTAGAAAGATGGATTCTGAGGTTGAAGCTGTCTGCATGAAGGACTACAAATAAAGGTGCAGCCTGAGAGGTTAAATCAAGATTTACAGTCAGGGGCTGGCCCCACAGAGCAAGATGGAGCAAGGGCTTTTAAAAGGTCAAAGGCACAGGGTGTGGATATTCTTGAAATGGGAGTCAGCGGCCCTTTGTCAGGTGCCGACAGCCCTCCCGAGGGTGGTGGTGTGAGTAGTTACCTCCTCTGGTTGCCAGACAATGTTGGGTAACAAGTGAGAGATCCTGAGAAAATGTCACATCTGAGGGCTATAGGTTTTACTGACATTGTTATGGTGCCAGATCTTTGAGGAAGAACCTGGTTCCCAAGGATAGAGTCTCTTCACAAATACTCTAACTTTTCCAGACATGCGTACACTTGCACTTCACATACCCCTTTCTATCCTCAGCTCTTAACAAAGCATGTCATGCCTCATTCATCTGGGGTTGTTAGCAGGGCAGAGTAGTTGGCATTTGACCTCCAGTATCCCATAGTGGTTTGTGCCTTCCTCTGATGGGCCCCTTATAGGAGACTCCACCTCTCTTGCAGGAATGGGGCGCAACTCTGAATTTCATTGCAGTCTGTCCAATTTCTGATACCATGTTTGAATGCGAATAATACACTGATCCACAAACCTAATACGGAGGCAGTAAGAAGGAAACATCCCAACTCTGATTCTAAAACTACCCACAATAGGAGGCTATGACATGTTTCAGAGCAGAAGAAAATGTGGGGTATCACAAGAGGCCCTTTGCATGGGCTAAATTGTGGGGAGCAATCCGGACTAGACTAAGTTACTCGAATTAAGACTTATTCTATGCATCTGCTCTCCCACAACATGGCGCTGGGAGAGAAGTAAACAGCTTCCGCACAGCTGCCTCCAGTTCAACCAATAAACTGTAGGACTTGCTCCTGATTGGAGAGCAGCGTACTCGGCGTGTGGGCAGCCGAGTTAGGATTGGCGGAGGAGGACTATAAAGGAGGAGAGAGACGGCATGCACCGGGAACATCTATGGGGAACATCTAAGGGAACCCGTGCAGCCCCCGAGAGAGCCGGCCGGCGGTGTGCCGCTCCCCTGCGGAAGTGGGGAATGTGGCCAGGGGGAGCTGCCCTTCCACGGAGGTGGAAGGGATAGTAGCCAACCCGGGAAGAACCAGCAGCAAACCCGGGGAGGGCCGAGCAGACGAAAGAACAGCGCAGGGTCCTGTGTCGTTCCTCCACGAAGACGAGGAGCGACACTAAATAAAGCCAAGCATATGGGGTGAGGGAGAGAAAGAACTAGCGAGAACAAATGAATGAGACTGAATTGGTGTACTTGCTGCATCCTGGCTGTATACTCCAGCTCATACCAAGTCTGTGTCATCCACTTCACTCTCCCCACCCTGACCTTGTGCTTTTCCAACAGAAAGAGCTATTAAGGGTGGTTGGTGGTTTAAAGACAATCATATTCACTACTTAAAAACTCTTGTCACTAATTTTGTTTGTCCTGTTACTTTGAAGATTTGTATCTGCTAGTCTGAAACCCAGTAGAGTTACCGCATCTTATTGAACCCTGAGTAGAAAAGTTGCCTCTCACCTCCTACTAGAATTCCTCTTAAAAGATTCCTTTAACTAGTATCTACTACATGTGTGCTAGGAATCATCCCGTGTGTGCAGATCATAGCTATGAGTATGAAAAAAAAATTGAGAAAGTGAATGAGTATAGATCATAATTTCAGGTAGGGATAGGTGCTAGAATGTGTTAAGGCAGGGGCTGTTTTATTTTAAAGAAGCAGTCAAGTCTTCACTATGGAGGTAATGCTTGAACAGAGACCTGGGTAAAAAATAACTAGAACAGCTCGCTTTTATTGAACATTTTCTTATTATGCCAGGAGCTATGCTAAAAGATTGCTGTGCATTCACTCTTCTGAGAAGCCCTCTGAAGAAGGCATTTTATTATCATCATTATACAAATGTGGGACTGTAAGCTTTGAGGTGTCCAATAGTTTTCCCAAATCCTCACAGAAAAGGAGAGTTGAAGTGTTTGGCAGTGGGGAGAGGAGGGTGGATTTTATCCCAGGTCGTCTGACTTCAGAGTTTGGTACTTCTTATCACCAAGCTCCACTGCCTGAGGATCTGTATCCCCATGGAAGAAAGCCAGGTTCTGTGTTTTGATTCTCCCTCCCCAAAGGGTTGAAAGCAAAGATCTTCACTTTCTGTTCTGTGGAATCCACAAGGTTCCTTAAGCTCAGGGTATGTGTAATGGATCCCAGATGGCTTCTAAGATAGCGGCTCTACTCCTGTCAGACTTACTAGTCAGGCATCCATAGAATAGTTGTTTTAAAGATGATGAACTTGGGGTGAGATTTGTGGCTTTGCAGGTTAAGTAGCCTCCTGCAGCAACCAGCATCCCATCTGGGTGCTGTTTCAAGGCCTGGCTGCTCTACTTCTGATCCAGCTCCCTGCAGTTGTGCCTGGGAAAGCAGTGGAGGATGGCCCTAGTGGTTGGGTCCCTGTACCCATGTGGGAGACCTGGAAGAAGCTTCTGGCTCCTGGATTCAGCCTGGCCCAGCCCTGGCTGTTGCAGCCATCTGGGGCGCTAATGGAAGATCAGTCTCTCTCTCTCTCTCTCTCTCTCTCTCTCAGTGCCTATGTGTGTGTCTGTCCCCCTCTATGCCTTTCAAATAAATAAACTAAACCTTTAAAAAAATGAACTCTTTAAAAATGAGAAGTTGACTTGAATGATGAATTTTTAGAGCATTTGTTTTTGAAAATCTGAAGTTTTGTGGCCATGCAGCAGTAGTAGTTGTTGGAGCAGTAATAGTAATACTACAAGTAATATGTATGGTAGTAATAGTGGATAATTACATCAGTGCTTACTAAGTTTTGAGTACTTTTCTGAGTACTTTGCAACACTAGCCCCTTTATCCTCACAGCAACCCAGTGAGATAGATGGATTTTCCAAATGATGAATTTGAAGCTCTGAGATACTGAGCTGCTATCCTAGGATCTACACCTCATAAGTGGCAGGATCAGTAATTGATCTTATGCTGCTGAGCTACGGAATCCGTGTACTGTCATCCCACGGCCTAGGCCCAGGGACCTGAGCCTTCCGTGTCACTGGACTTAAAGCAAAAGCTATGCTTGCTGTGAAATCTCTACTTGGTGTCTGCATGTTCCCGGAGAGCACTGGACACACTTGTGCTACCTGTGGGACCTCTCATTCATTCAATACCTTACCCAGAGATGCTCATTTCCAAGCCATTTTGCAGGTGAAGGTGTGACAGTTCTCAGCAACAAAACTTGATTCTGAGATTTTTTTTTTCCATGAGCCCGGAATGGCCTGTTGTGTTCACTAATTTTAAATTTGGTTGTTGGCTAAACCTTTCAGTGAATTAAGCCAACACTGGAAGTAGCCAGGGTTCAGCAGCATCCTAAGAGAACATCAGGAAGATACATTTATTTTTTCAAAAGCAAACTACACAGCCAACCTTGGTGTGGCCTTCTTGACCAAATATTAATTTTAAAGGTTAAAAAGCATAGAAAAATCATCATAAACTCTTCACCTTGCCTCACCTCCTACCCAGCAGATTCTGACCCACATCGGGAGGGAACATTCATGCTAAATCTACGACTGTAGATTTCTAGCTTGTGGTTAGATTCCCAGCAAATTACAGTTGTCATCAAGACTGTACTGAAGTTCTAACCTAATGACATGATGCTGTGTGTTTTTGTTGATGGCTAATCCCTGTTAAACCGCAGAGACCAAAGTTAGCACTGGTTCCATTCTAGACTTTCAGTCCACAGAAGCCCCAAAGCCTCCATCACAGAAATCACACAGGAAGGGAAACGAACTCAGTTCCCTCAGTGACCTCGTTTCTGGGCACTGCCAGTGGAGTCACTCTGCCTCACTGGACAACACAGTATGTTACGAGAAAAATGAGGGCTGGTTCCAGGGCTTTCCCTGCTGTTTTTCTTTTTCTTTCTTTTTTATTATTGCCTTCACAGTATTCATCGTTTGTGCCTCAAAGCTACCAGACAGGGCCCCACAAATCTCCCTGGCACCCTGTGTGGGAGCCAGGCTCAGATGATATGCGGCCCTCTAGACGCTCCCAGCATCATCATTCTAGACCCAAACCGAGGGGTGATTTAGGAGGTCCCTATAAAACTCAGGATCATTGGCCTAATCGGAGCCATTTATCCTGTCTTAAACTTTCAAATCAGCGTTCATGTGTTCTGGGGAGTTGGTTGCGGGTGGTTTTTCCTATAAATTTTCATAGAGGTTACTTTAAAAGCAATCACATTTATGAAAGTAATGTGCTGTTTGTTTATGTTGAAGTAATTTTATTGTGTATATTAAAGGTATACAGCATGATGATATACATAGAGATAATAAAATGGTTACTGTGGTGAAGCCAATTAACATATCCCTCATCTCACATAGTTACTGTTTTTCTTTGTTTCTGTGGCAAGGGCAGCTAAATTCATTTTGCAGCAATCCCAAAGGCAATACAGTTTTATTACTAGTAGTGTTCATGTGTGTGTCAGATCTCTAGACTGGTTCATTTTGCATATCTGCTACTTTGTATCCTCTGATCTAAGGAGAGAGTTCATGAAGTTTGTGGAAAAAAGTGGAATTAAAAGGTAAGATTATTTTAGCACCAAATTAAAAAAAAATCCATAGCCTCTTCATAATACTCATTTTTTACAAATGATTTTAAATAGCCCTCATATGTATGAGTTTCAAACATTTTTGCACCAAAATGTATTTATTTTTCAATTGAGTTTTCTTTAAACTATTTGGAGTACCCTAATACAGTTCCCCATCTCCTACCTTTCTCGTCCATTGTTTTGTTTTCTGCCTCTTTATATTTGACTTCTTCCCATTTAGATTGCACACATAAACAGATCATGCAATGTTTTTCTTTTTTTGTCTGCCTTATTTCTATGAGCATTTGTACTGAAGGTGCATCTGTGTTGTGGCAAATGGCAGGAACTTCTCCTTTTTGAATTCTAAGTGGTAATCCATTGTGTATGTATACCACAGTTGTGTTTGTAAATCTCCATCCATCTGATGGCACTTAGGTTATTTTATATCTTCACCTTAGTGGATAACACTGCGGTGAATGTGGGGTGTGACTACCTGTACAAGATGACGACTTCATTGATAATGTGTTCTTGCAACACAACTGGGTAGAATTATTGCTGGAAGTATTGCTCCATTTTGCATCTGTGTAAGGTGAGATTTGTCCCATCCTGGAAGGGCATGCACTCTCAAATGTTTGACTCTGAGATGAATACCGGCTCACATGAATTAGGATAATGTAACTCTCTAAAGATGGTCCTGCCTAATTCTTTCTAATTCAGGAACGTCGAAAATTGAGAAAGCATATGTACCAAGAAGAAAGCGGGATGTGAGAAAAAAAAAAAAGATTCAGTGGAGAAATATGCTAGAATTTGGATCACAGTAAATTCTATTTATGCTGAATGTTTTATTTTGTTGAATCAGATGTGAAAATAGCCATATTGAAATGGTGAAAATCCTATATTCTGCCCGTGTTAAGAAATGATAATGTTCATTTGAAAGATTTTGCAGTAACAGTGAAAGCAAGGTGTGAATTTCTCATAGCAAATCATAAAATGGTAGCCGAAGAGCCTCACTCTGGAACTCTTAGCTGCTAACTCTAATTTCTGTGTTAAACAACAGTGCAGACTCAAAATATTTCCCTTTTTAATGTATTTATTTGAGTGTGACAGAAGAAAGGGGAGGGAAGGAAGGATGAAAGGAGGGAAGAAGTGGGGGAGGGAGAGAGAGAAAGAGCTTCGATTTGCTGGTTCACTCACCAGATGCCCACAGCTGTTAGGGCTGTGCTGGGGCTGGAGTTAGGGCTGTGCTGGGTCTGGGAGCTCAGTTCAGCCCTTTCACGTGTGTGACAGAAACCAAATTAGTTGAGCTCTCCCTGCTTTCTCTTAAGATCTGCAGGAAGCCGGAGTCACGAAGCAGAGTTGGATGTTGAAGCCAGGCACTCTGATGTGGTATGTGGGCATCTTTACCTCTCAAACCACTTATTCCCACATCTGAAAAGGTTACGTGGCAGCCTGGAGCTACTTACTCGTACTGAAGAAAAAACATCTTCTAAGTACGTAAAATTAGTCCCTCCTGACAAAGTTTAAATAAATTGTGCCAACCTACTAATCAAGCAGGCTGACTTGGTGTGATGTGTGACAGCTGTCACTTAGCAACTTAGATCACTGCTCAGTGAAGGCTGAATATCTGACTTTGTCACAATGTTAGGGGTCCATGTTCCTTGAAGTCTCCTGGTATCTTTTTTTCTCTATAGTTATACAATCCACTTAAAACTGTTGGACAGAAAAGAAAGAAATATATCATTATGCTTTCATTATTTTTTAATGCACCTGCTTTGTTGAATATCATTTGCAAAAATTATTTGAAATAGATTAACCTTTTAAAATGATTATGACATAAAATTGTATTAAATGATTTTCCTAAAGAATATCTCACACTGAAAATAATGTTCATGGGGCCAGCACTGTGGCATAGTAGGTAAAGTCGCTGCCTTCAGTGCTGGCATCCCATATGGGCACCAGTTCGATTCCCGGCTGCTCCACTTCTGAGCCAGTTTTCTGCTGCGGCCTAGGAAAAAAGTGGAGGATGGCCCAAGTCCTTCACCCTCATGGGAGACCCAGAAGGAGCTCCTGGCTCCTAGCTTTGGATCGGCACAGCTCCAGCCATTGTGTCCATCTGCGGTGTGGAACAGCAGATAGAAGACCTCTCTGTTTTCTCTCTCTCTCTCTCTCTCTCTCTCTCTCTCTCTCTCTCTGCCTCTGCCTTTCAAATAAGATAAGCTAAATCTTTAAAAAAGTAAAGAAGAGAAGAGAAAAAAGAAGGAAAGGAAAGGGGAGGGAGGGGAGGAGAGGAAGGGAGGAAGGAAGGAAGGAAACAAGGAAGGAAGGAAGGAAGGAAGGAAGGAAGGAAGGAAGGAAGGAAGGAAACAAGGAAGGAAGGAAACAATGTTTGACACCACAATGGAAAGCTCAGCTTGTGATTTTTTCTGAAATTATTTACTTCACAGATGATTGGCTAATACTCAAAACCATCTTTCATGTGTACATCCGTGAGTGTCCATGTGGCTATATCCTGGCCTCACCCCCATTCATAGTTCTGCCTCCTGGTCTCTTTGTTAGCACTAGAAATGGAAGTAGCACAAGCTTACCCTTCATGACTGACCTACCTGGGTTTCTCATCACTTTTATTCCGACTACATCTTAGAGGCAAAAACTGCAGTCGTGATGCACCCAGCTCGAGAGCAGTCATTAGCCAGTGCTGTCTCCGTAAATGCTGTGTTCCTGTCTCTGGAGGGACATCAAGGCTGGTCCTGTGGCTTTAACAGGACAAGTTCCTAATCCCCTTAATATGTTTTCCCTTTTGACTGATAATATTTCACAAATTTTTGCTTTGCAAAATATTCCTAAAGGGAGGGTTAAGCAATAATGCACAGATTATGGAAATGATGCTCATTAAGTAGAGGGCAAGATTTCTGGAAAGCCACAGAGCTACTTCGAAACATGTAACCTCCGTTAGAGGCTTCATTTGAATGTTTATTCATGGAGCAGTAAAAGTTTATTATTTTACTTTATTGAAACATAAATTAAAGAACTGTAATTATCTGTATGGGAAATAGTAAAGCAATGTGCATTTGTCACTAAATGAGTAAGACAAGGAAAAATGCCATCATTGTTTCATTAGCATCCAAATCCTTTATTTTATACCCAACAGAAAGACACCCTGAGGGTGTAACTCTATGGATTTATGTACTGATATAGTATGTAAATAAAAATAATATACATATTCTTGATGTTCTTTCTAACAAAGAGAACATTTTGGAATTAATTTGAGAAGGTTAGAAGCTATCCAAAGAAAGCATGGGTTTCTGCTTGTCTTCTGAAAGAGAATAGCAATGGCTCTTACTAAAGTTAATGCTGAGCAGGAAGGTGTCCTTTGGGCTGTCCTTGCAATGCTGATTAGAGGATGAGCTATTGTTTCAGATACTTCAGTGTGGTTGAAGAATTTTTTAAAAGGGTCCGTGTGAGGCTGGAAAGATAGAATCTTCAAACTTGGATCTTGGTAAAATAATAATTTTCAATGAGGAACAAAGGTGTGGGCAATGTGATCAGAATGGCTCTTAATGGCCGGCGCCGCGGCTCACTAGGCTAATCCTCCACCTTGCAGCGCCGGCACACCGGGTTCTAGTCCCGGTCAGGACGCCAGATTCTGTCCCGGTTGCCCCTCTTCCAGGCCAGCTCTCTGCTGTGGCCAGGGAGTGCAGTGGAGGATGGCCCAAGTGCTTGGTCCCTGCACCCCATGGGAGACCAGGAGAAGCACCTGGCTCCTGCCATCAGATCAGCGCGGCGGCCATTGGAGGGTGAACCAACGGCAAAGGAAGACCTTTCTCTCTGTCTCTCTCTCACTGTTCATTCTGCCTGTCAAAAAAAAAAAAAAAAAAAAAAAAAAAAAAAAAAAAAGAATGGCTCTTAAAGGGCACATTGCTGTATGCCCCTGAACTGCCAGCAGAGGGGAAAGAACAGAATGGCAGAGAAAAATCAGTGCCTGTGTGGTTTCTCTTCCCTCTCCTTAAACAGGCTGAGAAATGAACAACGCTGTTGGGTCTATCATTTTACCTCTCATCCATCCATTCACCCACACATCCATTCTTTCACACACCAAGCAACCAACCAACCACTTATTCATCCATCTATCCATCCAAAGAGTATTTATACAATGTGTCTACTAACCTGAGAATGTATGAAGAAGATAATCAGGGAAAATTACAGTAATGAGTTTCCCCGAGTTCACCACTAATGGAAGAGAAAAAACAGTAATTATTTGTTAAAAAGTTATCAGTGAGGTATATACAAAGAATCAGAGGTGGCCCGAAGAGTCTTAAGGCTACACACACAAAAAGGGAGAATTTGAGCTAGTTCTTAAAAACCAAAAGCTATACAGAGAGAAGGTAAAGGAAAAAATCCACATGAAGGAAAGAAGATTTAGTAGCTTTTTTCTACTAAGAATGTGCACTATAAACATAGTGATTGCAACAGTGGCTGATAATGTGCAAAGGTAATGAAGCCTGGAACATTTTCTGTATCTCTAACAAGTCATTTTTTTTCTAGATGCATTACTAAGGCATCACTGTCCACGCATAGCAGCAAACAACCAATTTCGCAAAGAAATGCTGAGCTCTTGCTTATCTGGTTGAGCAGAAAGACTCATTCTAGAATAGTCTACCAGTGGGTATAACCTAACTCATAGTGATAATCATACCTGAGGTACCTTGATCTTGGATTATCATGGATTTATAGATTTGTCTTTAGTTTGTCAGTTTCTTTAAGGACAATGACTGTAAATTCTATTCTTCTTGTAAATAGTTTTAGGAACTTATAGTTGTTTTGTCACTGAAAAACAACCATGAGTCAAAAGATAATACCAAATATTTTCACAGAATTAAATCTCAAAGTTGTTGAAAATCTGGTACCTTTCATGGGCTTTTCTTGCAGAGGAGCTGAAAATTTTAAGAGTACATCTTGTAGAGAAGTGGGTATAGAACTTCTGCAAAGGCTGGGTTTATACTGGAGTGTTTACAGTAAGTGTCACATTTGGGCTTTGGAGTCAGGCAGACCTACTCATTTCAACTCATTGGGCTTCAATTTATGCATCTATAAATTAATGATGACAATGATCATATCTGTCATGCAGTTTTATGATAAATAATTGAGATAATGCAGACAAATTTATTTTCTTTCCCGGCACATGGTAACTAGCATATACTAAGAGTTTATTAAATAGCATCATGGTAACTTCTCAACCATAAGAAGCAGCACTCAACTTGAGAAGTTTCTAGGATGCTTGAGGTTTTTTCTTTAGTGCTTTAAGGTCCTTGTGTTGGTCTAAAATATTTCTCTTCCCTCCCTTCTTTGCTTTGAACACACAAGAGATATAATCAAACATTTTGCTGGAGTTAAGGAGTTAGGGGCTCATTCTTGAGAACTTCATGAGAGCCTATCTTTCTTCCCTTTCTTTCTTTTTGTTTTTTCCATCACAGAGGTGAATGAGAATGCTTCGAATTAGCAGAGATAAGATTTTCCAACTTGAAATATATACTACTAATTAGGAGGGTGACATAAATTATCAACCACAGCAGAACTTTTGAGAATGAAAGGAAATCCTGTTTGTAATGACACTGACCTGTCAATCACAAGCCTAAATCTGCACTGTCCCAAATAAACCAAAACAGACAGTCACACAGACACTACTAGTTATTTAATTGAGAAGCAATCGAGCCCTGCAAAGATGAAAGGTGGCATCCTGTCAGCCTGTCACACAGTCTCCGTTTTGCTGCTTTTAATAGCTTGGTGACTTTGTACAAGTTGCTTAATCCCAGTAAGCCTTAGTTTCCTTACTGAAAACAAATTGAGACAATACCAGCGTTCTGACAGTGTTTTGGTGGGGATGTGACTACACACACATACATACACACATATGTGCATACACGCACGCATATACACAGTCGCTAGCGTATAAGGTTTTCGTATAAATGATTTGTTAGTGCTGTAACTGATAATAACTTAAAAATGATAGGTAGATGAATGGTATATTACTATAGGTATGTAAACAAGAGATTTTTTTTACCTTATTTAGAGGACATAATTAAATGATTTTTCACTATTCTCTTCATAGGAAAAGAGATGGACTAGCTGTGGGGAATTTATTTCTCAGCGTGTGAAAAAGCTCACATTTGCTTAATTGCACAGCCTGCCTCACTCACATTATTCAATGTACAGCCTCAGAAAAGGGGGTAGTGTACTTTTATTTTTTAAAGAAGTATTTATTTATTTACTTGAAAATCAGAGTTACACAGAAAGAGGAGAGGCAGAGAAAGGGAGGTCTTCCATCTGATGGTTCACTCCCCTGATGGCCGCAACAGCCGGAGCTGCGCCGATCCGAAGCCACAAATCAGGAGCTTCCTCCAGGTCTCCCATATGGGTGCAGGGGCCCAAGTTCTTGGGTCATCTTCTACTGCTTTCCCAGGCCATAGTAGAGAGCTGGATCAGAAGTGGAGCAGCCGGGTCTCAAACTGGTGCCCATATGGGATGCTAGCGCTTCAGGCCAGGGCGTTAACCCGCTGCGCCACAGCTCTGGCCCAGGTGCATTTATTTTCAAGACTTAGTTACCCAGATTATAGGATACTTCAAAAAGTTCATGGAAAATGGAATTGAAAGGTTATTTTGCTTGGATGCAAAAACTTTATTTTTAATCTTTCACATAAGGGGTCTTCCAAAAGTTCACATATATCTATGCTGGATTTCAGCTTTTATTTTTTTCCACCAAAACTGATTTATCTTGCAACTCCTCTGTTCTAGGAATTACTTGAAGTAGTCTTGTTTAGTTCACTCACTTTTATGAGAGAAAATAATCCTGGGATTTCTTTTGGAGACAGTAACTGTTTCTTTTTGGTGGAAGTCGGAGGTTTTGCTTTTCGGCATGTGGGGAAGGGGCAGAAGAAGGTGGACGCCAGAGATCTATAGTAATTTGAGAGAATCTACTGAAGGAAGCCGAAGGAGTGAAAAACTAGAGGCAAGATAATGGGAAGGGAGACTGTTAATTCCTCATTCCCAGATGTTTGTCTCCACGTGGCTGTAACTCTGCCACTGCTCTTTCCTGTAATTCACTTAGCAGAGGAAAATGGAAGAAGCCACTTGAAATGTAATTGTCTCTCGCTGTTCTTGTTTGGGTCTATTACACAAGCAGTAGGGAGATTTCTCATTTTGTTCTGTTTATTGCAGTGGGATTTAAAATAAAGAAGGAGAAGTTGTCCCAACACCTGCTTTCTTAATTGATAGTGATCGCTTTGCCTCCCGAAGCGAGTGGTTTTTAAACAAAGTGGGTACATGCTCCTAAGCCCCATTACCCTCTTACAAACATGTCATTGAAATAGGAAAGGTGATGAGAGCAAGAGCTCTTGGGTTGTCCTCTGGGCCAGAGGCCCATATGCCATTCACTTTTTGTTTTTTTCCCTTGTTGCATCCTGTGCTTTACGAAGACAGATGATAAAGGCATGCATTTCCCCTCTGTGCTCTGCTTTGAGTTGATGAGCAATGAGTAAGGAGGTTGATCTACTTTTTATCTGTCCTTTATGTTCTGAATTTCAGTGGAAGAGCTTCTTAGAGAAAACAAAAGGAATCTTTCCAGCGCCTATCCCAGTGTCTCAGGCTGTGTGGTACTCTGGGAACGGTGCTTGAGCCCACGGTGGAGAAGATGGGGAGATGGATGGGCAGCGTTGCTGCGTGGACACTTGCTACTGTTTGCTCAGTTGTCTGTGTTTCTAATATGATGGAAGCGGACTTAAAGAAGAGCCTTTCTGATTATTTCTACTTCTTGAGTGCAAAGCCGAAAAGAAAAGACCCATAGGCAGGCTTTCAGAGTGTAGTGACACTTTATAGTGTATCAGATTCCATTCCCCTGCTTTTATTTGACTTGAAAAGACCTTAATTTTTAGAAAATTTGAAATTTAAAACTGTCTGGTTGCTAAAAGCTCCTTTTAACTCTCATCGTGGGCTGGAGCAATGCATCATCAAAGCTGCGGTGCTTAGATGATGTACGGCACCCATATTTCACGAGAGCACCATCCTCCCCATGATATATTATAACTCACCATTGGAGCACCGCCAATGATGTATGGCTTAAAAACACAATTGTTAAGCCAAAGAACTCTCCAGGGTCTCCACGTATTCCAGGAGGGATTTCTTTTCTTTTGATTTTTTGGGTTTATTTTTTTGGAAATGGAACTGGGTTTTCTTTTTTTATTTTTTCTTAACCTTTCTGAGTTTGTTTTTCCTTTAAGTTTCCCAACTTGAACAGGGCAATTTAAATAGATGGAAAACCCAAGGTTTTACCCATATTTCATAAGAAGGGAGTCACTGAGAATAGGATCTAAACCATCCCTGTCTCTGACTGCTTCTATTCTTGAATTGTCTGTGCTGAAGTATCCTTGAAGCCCAGGGAGCTATTATTTCAAGTGCTATTTATTTTAGAACTAAATGCCAGTCTGTAGTTTGACTGATGGAAACATAGTAACAGAACATGAGACTTCCCCAAATCAAGAAAGGCAGAAGACAGCCGTGGAGAAAACACAAACTTTGGCATTTATGATGTTTGTCACCGGAGTGAAAAACACACATTCGGCAAAACTTGCTGTAGGACCAGGTCTCCTGTTTTAGAGCAGCATCAGGTTGTTAAATATATCATCACAACTCTTGTTATGAAACAGGGTCTTTTCTGGAATGTACTGACTCCTAAGATTATGACAGCATTGGCCTGAGAATTTTACTATCTATTTCCTATAATCTGCAGAATAATCTTATATTTTAGGATAGAGGTTTATGCCCAGTTGAAAGATGAGGATATTTGAGAGAAGTTCAGAAACTCACACATAAAGAGTAAATCTGCATCATGGCCATCCATCCCCAATGTCTGTACACCAAGCTTCTGTTCTGTGGGGCTTGGACCTTTCTGAGCTCTGCTAAAGGTATGATTGTTGAGATGTGGTAGAAAATAACAGAACACAAACCAGGATTAGAGGATTCTAGTCCCAGCCCTGTTTTTTGCTATTGGTTCTAAAAATATTTTTTAAAATTATATGAGGTGGGTTGGCGCTGTGGCTCACTAGGCTAATCCTTTGCCTGTGGCGCCGGCACCCCAGGTTCTAGTCCTGGTTGGGGCGCCAGGTATGAGTCCTGGTTGCCCATCTTCCAGTCCAGCTTCTGCTGTGGCCCGGGAGGTAGAGGAGGATGGCCCAAGTGCTTGGGTCCCTGCACCCGCATGGGAGACCAGGAGAAAGTACCCAGCTCCTGGCTTCGGATCAATGCAGCGCCGGCCGTAGCGGTTATTAGGGGAGTGGACCAACAGAAGGAAGACCTTTCTCTCTGTCTCTCTCTCACTGTCTATAATTCTCTCTTTGTCTTTCTCACACCATCTAACTCTGCCTGGCAAAAAAAAAAATGTGAGGTGAACAAATTTGATATATTTCATATATATATAGACTTAGGAGCATAGTGATACTTCCCACTTTACCTTGCCTCCTGCCCACACTCTCACCCTTTCTCCTCCTTCCTTTCTTATTCTTTGTTTTACTTTCAGTGTATTTTATGCTGTTGGTCATAAAGGAGGCATCTCCTGTTAAAGGAAGACAGTAGATCTTGTGAATGCCCTCCTAACATTTTCCGACTCTGATTCCTAGTGATTTTCAAGGATTTTTTTGTTTGTTTTAGTAATAGAGTCTTCTTTTGGTAGTAGATTCTTTTTGAATATCCCAACATAGAAACAGCATTGGGGAACTGAAGCCTTCTGCCTTCCCTTGTGCGGGTTTCTGTCTCCACTCTATACTGGGCATCCCAAAACCTGACTGGGACATTCTAGGGCTTTGTGATTTAAGACTTGCTCTTTCTTTCTTTCTTTTTTTCTTTTTTTCTTTTTTTCTTTCTTTCTTTTTTTTTTTTTTTTTTTTTTTTGACAGAGTTAGAGAGAGAAAGGTCTTCCTTCCATTGGTTCACGCCCCCCAAATGGCCACTAGGGCCGGCGCTGTGCCGATCCAAAGCCAGGAGCCAGGTGCTTCCTCCTGGTCTCCCATGGGGTGCAGGGCCCAAGCACTTGGGCCATCCTCCACTGCCTTCCCAGGCCACAGCAGAGAGCTGGACTGGAAGAGGAGCAAGCAACCGGGACAACCCTGCACCCCACGGGACTAGAACCCGGTGTGCCGGCGCCGCAGGCAGAGGATTAGTCTAGTGAGCCGCGGTGCCGGCCTAAATACTTATTCTTTCAACCCAGCAGCATATTATGACATTCAAGGTAGTAGAGAAACCACTACTTTTAAAGGCATTGCTACAAATGGGGTTTACGCTCTACCCATATCTGCTCCCCACCATGACCTTACCACTGCAATGCAACATCACCTTCTGCCATCTGAGTGACACCAGGAACCTGCCCTCTCATTCTTAGCAGAAGGAGAAGAGAAACGGATGGATTAGTGCCTCCCCGGGGCAGTTGTCAACTAGCAGTAGGTATATAGATACCCCAGTTCCCTCAGCCCATAGGTGCAGTGACTCCAAGGTGTGTGAGTAACTCTGGTTCTGAGATCTTAGGATTCTGCTGTGGGACTGAGCTCTGGTCCCGCACAGTAATCATTCACTTGACAACAATTCTTTATTGTCTGTCTTTTCCTGTCTCCTGGAGCCACAGTTCCTTGCCCATGTTACCCGGGATCACCTCCCACATAAAATATTTGTGCTTGTATCCTTGCTTCAGGGTTTGCTTTGGGTTAATCAAAAGTATGAACAATACTTATGTATATCAAATGTATTTGTCTTAATGAAGAAAAGGGATTGTTGTCAGTGCTTGGTCCTGAGATTAACAAGTAACCAAAATTTTCTGTGTTGCTGTCTTACAAAGGTTTTCTGTGTTGTGTATATTTTGCTTTGATGATCAGCAAATGTAAACAAGCTCATTGTACAAATACAACTTGGAGAGTCCAGGTTGAGAGCTTTTGGTAATTAGCCACAGAAAAAACCATAGATCTGCAAGGCATCTTGTTACCTTTCCCTCACCTGAAAAATTTGTAGAATAATATTGACTTCACAGAAATACCCTAAAGGTGAGAAAAATAGGTACACTCTACAATAAAAATCAGAAAGTCTTTTTCAGTTTGCTGTTAAAATAATGTTGCTCACTTAGTGCATGAGCTTATGTTGGCTCTGTGGTTAACTTGGAAATCATTTTCCAAAGCAATGAGGTCTCATTTTAATCCTACCACCCTGCAAGGGTTCCAGCTTCTCTAATTCCTCAACAACACTTACATTATATATTTTTTGTATTATCGTAGTTACTGTAGTGCATGGAAAGTGGATTCCCATTTGGATTTGGAGCTAAGGCTCTTTCATGTGCTTCTTTTTCATTTGTGTATCTTGTTTAGAGATATGTCTCTTCATATTCTTTACCAATTTTAGTTAAGATTTGTATCTTTTTTGAAATTATAATCACTTTTAATGTATTATGGATATGTCTCTTATCACATATGTAAACTGGAAAACATTTTTTCTCCCAGCCTACAACTTGGCTTTTTCATATTTTTGCTGATGTCTTTTAGGGCAGAAAGTTTTGAAATTTGATTATATTTATCTTCTTCAATTTTTATTTTAAAGATTGAATAATTTATTTGAAAAGTAGAGTGACAGAGAGAGTGGGAAAAAAAAGAGAGGGGGGGATCTCCCATCCACTGGTTCACGTTGCCTCTTCCTCCATGGTCACAACAGTCAGGACTAGACCAGGCTGAAGCCCAGGGCTCATATCTCCATCTAGGTTCCACATACACATGTCAGAATCCAAGTGCTTGGGCGGCCATCAGCCACCTTTGCAGGAATATTAGCAGGAAGCTGGATTGGAAATGGAGTAGCAAGAATTCAAACCATTCCTCTGATATGGGATGTGAGTGGCCTGAGTATCAGCTTAAGAAGCTGCACCAAAATGTCCAACCTACCTTCTTGCACTTCTAGTAACTCTTGTGATAACTATGGGCCAACCTGGATAACCTAAAATAACCCAGCAATTTTAAAGTCTGCTGCTTGGCAACCTGTTTATCTGCAAAGGTAATTCTCTTTTACTGTGTAAACTAACACATTGACTGCACAGGGATTAGGACATGGACTTCTTTGAGGGAGACAAAAACATGGTTTTTGTTGATATCTAAAACTAGACTTGCCTTCTGCAGTTTCCCATTGGCAGGTATCAGGGAGAGGGGTTCACACAGGATCAACGGGTGGAGGGGGCAGGACCCCGGTTATGGAATTGGGTAACTCTGTAGCCTTCTCTTTCTTTTCCCTATGACTTGACCCCTTATAAGTGGATTACGATGTGTTTTTGGCAAGAAAGGAAGATACCAGTATGACCACATTGACCATCATGGGGTGAGTCTGAATGAAACAGGGGCATTCACCTAGTGGAAGGAGAAGCCTAGGTCCTGGAGAAGAGGCAGGCCTGCGAAGCTTCTGCCAGTCTTCCTGTCTCTCTCTCCTCACCTTCCTTGGTTCTGATACCCACGGAGGTCTGTTTTTTAATAGCAGGTCTATTTTTTTTTAAACTTTTATTTAATGCATATAAATTTCCAAAGTACGACTTATGGATTACAATGGCTTTCCCCCCATACCGTCCCTCCCACCCACAACCCTCCCCTTTCCCACTCCCTCTCCCCTTCCATTCACATCAAGATTCATTTTCGATTATCTTAATATACAGAAGATCAGCTTAGTATACATTAAGTATGGATTTCAACAGTTTGCTCCCACACAGAAACATAAAGTGAAAAATAATAGATGATTTTTTAAAATGATGATGAAATCAGAGCAGACCTATTGTCATGTTTAATCCCAGTGAGAGTCAAGTTGGGAATTGATAATTTCTTCTTTTTTTTTTTTTTTTTTTTACAGAGGATCAGTTTAGTATGCATTAAGTAAGGATTTCAACAGTTTGCACCCCCATAGAAACACAAAGTGAAATATATTGTTTGAGTACTCGTTATAGCATTAAATCTCAATGTACAGCACATTAAGGATAGAGATCCTACATGAGGAGCAAGTGCGCAGTGACTCCTGTTGTTGACTTTACCAATTGACACTCCTGTCTATGGCATCAGTAATCTCCCTATGCTCCAGTCATGAGTTTCCAAGGCTATGGAAGCCCTCTGAGTTCTCCGATTCTTATCTTGTTTAGACAAGGTCATAGTCAAAGTGGAGGTTCTCTCCTCCCTTCAGAGAAAGGTACCTCCTTCTTTGATGGCCTGTTCTTTCCACTGGGATCTCACTCGCAGAGACCTTTTGCCAGAGTGTCTTGGCTTTCCATGCCTGAAATACTCTCATGAGCTTTTCAGCCAGCTCCGAATGCCTTTAGGGCTGATTCTGAGGCCAGAGTGCTATTTAGGACATCTGCCATTCTATGAGTCTGCTGAGATTCTCACTTCCCATGTTGGATCACTCTCCCCTTTATTTACTCCATCAGTTAGCGTTAGCAGGTACTAGACTTGTCTATGTGCTCCCTTTGACTCCCAGTCCCTTCACCATGACCAACTGTGAACTGAAACTGATCACCTGGAACAGTGAGATGGCATTGGTACAGCCACCTCGATGGGATTGAATTGGAATCCCCTGGTATGCTTCCGACTCCACCACTTGGGGCAAGTCAGCCTGAGCATGTCCCAAATTATACATCTCTTCCCTCTCCCATTCCCACCACCATGTTCAACAGGGATCACATTTCAGTTAATTTTCAACACTTAAGAATAACTGTGCATCAATTACAGATCTAAACCAGTCATATTAAGTAGAACAGATAAAAAAAACTACTAAGAGGGATAATGTATTTAGTTGTTCATTAACAGTCAGGGCTATGCTGATCAAGCCACCATTTCCCATAGTGTCCACCTCACACCAACAGGTTTCCCTCTTGGTGTTCAGTCAGTTGTCACCGATCAGGGAGAACATATGGTATTTGTCCCTTTGGGACTGGCTTATTTCACTCAGCATGATGTGTTCCAGATTCCTCCATTTTGTTGCAAATGACTGGATTTCGTTGTTTCTTACTGCGAATAATAATAATAATAATAGCAGGTCTATTTTTTAAAACCTTTTACTTAACAAATACAAACTTCATGCATTTCTTAGGTACAACTTTAGGAATATAGTGAACATTCCCACTGAACCCACCCTCCCAGCTCCACTCCTACCCTTCTTCCTCCCTCTCCTTTTGCCAGTCTTATTTTATACTAAGATCTATTTTCAATTAACTTTATGCACAGAAGATTAAGTCTGTAGTAAGTTAAGAGTTCATCAATTTGTATGATAAAGAAAAAAGTAAAAGAAAAATTAAAGAACAAACTGTTTCTCAACAGCTGAGACAAGGGCTATTCAAAGTCATTGCATCTTGAAGTTAATTTCACTTTTTTTTTTTTTGAGAAACTTAATTAACTTTAAAGAATCACCCAAGAGTGATACATCTTTTGCGAGCACTTAGACATAACTGTAGCTTATGAGACATATCATTCACTTAATACATTAAGAGAAAGTAAGTGTCTGGGAACAAGTTTTGTCATTAATTAAAAAGAAAACAAGCAATGGAGTTGGACACTTTGGTCTAACTAAAATTTATGAGACATAAGTATATCCTCCACTTCATACATTAAAATGGAATAAATCTTTAAAAACAAGTTTTATTGCTAGCTCTCCTAATTCAACTCTTTGAGGGCAGAGGTCCTATATGGGAGATTAGTGCACAGTGACTCCTGTTAATTTTTTTTAAAGTTTTGTTTATTTATTTGAGAGGTAGAATTACAGACAGTGAGAGGGAGAGACAGAGTGAAAGGTCTTCCTTCTGTTGGTTCACTCCCCAAATAGCCGCAACAGCTGGAGCTGTACCGATCCGAAGCCAGGAGCCAGGAACTTCCTCCAGGTCTCCCATGTGGGGGCAGGAACCCAGGCATTTGAGCCTTCCTCCACTGCTTTCCCAGGCCATAGCAGAAAGCTGAACTGGAAGAGGAGCTACTGGGACTAGAACCAGTGCCCATATTGGATGCTGGCACTGCAGGCAGAGGATTAACCTAGTGTGCCACAGTGCTGGCCCCCTCTTGTTGTTAATTTAACAATTAACACTCTTATGTGTGACCTCAGTGATCACTGGGTCTCTTGACATGAGCTGCCTAGGCTATGGAAGCCTTTTGAATCCACAAACTCCGGATTGTCAGTCTATGGACTTAAGCAGGTCTAATGAGATGTAATTTATATATAATAAAATTTGCTCTACCGATGTGACAATTCTGTATTTTTAGCATATTCACAATCACCAGTAAAGAATTCACCACCCCCCAAAGAAACTCCATGCCCAGTGACAGTCACTCTTCACAGCCCCACTCCTGGCAACCACTAATCTTTCTTTCTGTGTGAATTTGCCTAGTTTGGACATTTTGTACATGGAATCATATATACCTTGTGGCCCTTTGCACCTGGCTTTTTTCACCTTGTGTAATGCTTCCACTTAGCATACTTTATTCCTTTCAATGACCATGTCATACTCTCTGGTCTCGACAGCATTGTTATCCTTCCATCAGTTGATGGCCATTTGGATCGTTTCTGCTTTTTAATGGTTTTGAATCATGCTGGTCTAAACATACAGGCACAAGTTTTTGTATGGATCTGTTTTCCGTTCTCTTGATTAAATGCTACAAGTGCAATCCTGGGTCATAAAGTAACTCCATGTATAGCTCTTTGAAGGTCTGTCAAACTGCCGTTGCATCATTCCACCTTCCCACCAGCAGCGTGTGTGGATTCCAATTCTGCACACTCTCCCTAACACTTGTGTTTGTGCCTTTTGGTTATAGTCATCCTAGTAGGTCTGATGTGGTATGTCATGTAGTTTCCTGTGCATGTCTATGACACTGGGCTTCCTTTAATGTGTTTTTCACTTTTGTTCCCCTCACCCAGCTTCACTGAGACCAATTTAAGCTTTTAGCGATGTTGGACAGTGTGAAACTCCTTCTCAGAATTTTTTGTCTTGTAAGCTGTTGGAATTTACCCTCTCTTTGTGTCCTTAGCTGGAGCCATACTTTTCTTCCCAGACTCCAAACTCTGGAATGTCCCAATGCTCACCCACTACATTTTTCTTCAACACATTTATTTCTCCCAAAAGTAAATTCTGTAGTTATTCATTTACTAGTTTATTTTCTAGCTTACCCACTAGAATTTAAGCTCTCTGGGGACAAGAGTTGTGTCTTTTTCATCACTGTATCCCTTGTTGCTTGAAAGAATAGCAGCTGGCAATATACATTTATGAACAACACTTGTTTTTAAAAGCATACGTAAGCATCGTATGACGAAAAAGCTGGGTCTCCATAATCAAGGAAGCTTCTGCACTATTCGTTTAGGCAAACTTGGAAAAGTCTCTTTTGTATAGACAAGCTCAGACTTTACTCTGCTAATAAGCATTGTGAAATGTTATTTGTGAAAACGTTTGTAGTATGGGATGTGTCATGGAACGTTTTAATATACTCTTCTACTCAAGCAGTGGTAAACTGCAATCTCTAGCAAATTT
This sequence comes from Oryctolagus cuniculus, assembly GCF_051225735.1. Taxonomy (NCBI): domain Eukaryota; kingdom Metazoa; phylum Chordata; class Mammalia; order Lagomorpha; family Leporidae; genus Oryctolagus; species Oryctolagus cuniculus. The sequence goes on from NC_142876.1 coordinate 91,383,853, forward strand.
GTGGAATGCTTTATGAAATCAATGTTGTGTTAGCACTTAGAAAACTAAATTGTGATCACCAGACTTAATATGAAATCACTCTGTAAAAGTTATGTCATATCATCCCCATCCCTGCTATTCATAGTTTTTTTTTTTTTTTTCCAGAATGCCAATCTATTGGAAAGCCATGGTGATGTATTCCTTCCTCACAGTGAGGCTTCTAGCTGGCTTTCTTATGATTTGCCTGTTCTGAGGAGCTGAGTGTGTTGTCAGGGTGGTGATCAGCCTGTCACTTAAGAATTCATGTCAAGATAGCGGGCTGGGTTGAGATCTCTGCCCTTGGGAAAAATCACCTTTACAGTGAATTATTTACAGTCGTCAGTGTCACAGTGGGTTTCTGGTGGTTGCCAGTGATCAGGAGTGGCATTTCCAGTACTGGATGGTAACAGAGCCTATAGAGATAGACCTTGTCACTAAACACAGAAAAACAAGGAAAAGAGAAGGGGGCACGGACAGCCTTGGACTCAATAGGCTCCCCTAATGTCAGTTTACAGACAGCCGTGTGTTAGGAGTGGGTGGTAGCAGGCATGTCCCGAAAGACAAGGCAAGGAGGATGGTCAGAGCACACGAAGCCAGGGAAGCATTTAGCAGTAGGTCTCCAGAACTTGACCTGGCTGTACCGAGGCTCCCAAATACACTACACTTATAAAGTTTCTTCTTTGTAGATTCCATTAATTTGTAGTTATTTTAGTACAGATAAATGCAGGACACTACTCCAGATTATCGGGCAACAAAAATGTCAGTGTGTCACTACCTCTGTTTAAGTAGGAGCTCACCACAACCACAACCGTGGCAAGTAAATGATCTTCACACGTCCTGCACTGCTTCTGGGGTTCCTTTCCGCATCACAGAAGCTAGTTTAATGGATACTGTCTGGTCTCAACCTGTCTCCGAAGGTTCCTTTATTAAAAATTTTGAAATTTAATTAATGGAACATCTACAGTCTCAACAAGCTAGATTTTTTTTTTACTCTTCACTAAGTAGTTGAAATACAATATGTAATGTTTTAAATTTTTATAGATACCTTATTAAAATGATTAAGGGTATCTAAAATACCATTAGTGGGTAAAATATTAGCCAAAAAAATGACACTAAGAGTATTTTTGAGACTATTTTTCTCCTAACTAGAAAAGCTGTGGGATTCATAATGAATACAGATCTAATGACACTTTAACCCTGCTGTTTTACAACATTAATAATAAGAATAAATGCATGAAGCACAGAAAAGAAGAGCAGAATTTTAGAAAAATCTAGTAAACACTTGAATTTTGAATGCCTCAAACACAAATGGGTTCACAGTGCTTATGAGCACTATCATTATTTTTTCATCCTTTAAGCAGTTCATATCTTTATTTCATTTCTAATTTCATCCAGAACTAAAAACCTAATTCATTACATAATGTATCTTACCACTTTCAGTTTTCAAGTACTCAAATAATGCAAACCCAAAGGTTTTCTTTAGTGGCAACAACACATTTACAGACTGAGCTTCAAACAAGGGAAAACTTCATTTAAAATAACTGATACACTCTTCTGCCCAAAGACATAAGAACTAAGACTTAACACTGTAATCACACAAATTGTATTTAATAAGAGAAGGGAAAGAAAGATGGTCCATTATAATCAATGTATTCTTTTTAAAAAGATTCAAAAACAGATTGTCTTAATATGTAGCTAGATCCCAGAAACAGGATATTCTGAAATTTAAGGAACTACAGAAGAAAAACTAGAATAAGTTCAATTCCCTGCCATTTTTCCATAACTGTTCCTATTGTTTACTCTGGATTTCCTTTATACTTTTACTGGGAAATATTCTGCTTTCACATTTTTTCATAGTGATGACCATGTTTCTGTGTGTAGCACATCCTTAAGCATTTTTGGGAGGCTGGACAATTGGTGACTAATTCTTTCAATTTTTTGTTGTTGTTGTTGTTATGGGAGGTCCTTATTTCTCCTTCATTCATAAATGAGAGCTTTGCAGGGGACAGTATTCTGGGTTGACAGTTTTTTTCTCTTAAGACTTGGAATATATCTCGCCATTCTCTCCTAGCCTATAAGGTTCCTGATGAGAAGTCAGCTGTTTGTCTAATTGGAGATCCTCTGAAAGTAATCTGGTGTTTCTCCCATGCACATTTGAGAATCTTTTCTTTAAGTTTTACTGTGGAGAGTTTGACTGCAATGTGTCACGGTGAGGATCTTTTCTGGTCATGTCTATTAGGAGTTCTTTGTGCTTCCTCTACTTGGACAACACTTTCTTTATCCAAATTAGGCAAGTTTTCTGTAATTATTTCATTAAAAAGACCTTCTAATCCATTCTCTCTCTCCACGTCTTCAGGAACTCCTAAGACCCATATATTGGGTCATTTGATAGTATCCATAAATCTCCAACAGTTTTTTAGCTTTCTAATTTCTCTCTTTTTTTTTTTTTTGGTCTGACTGTAAAATTTCAAGAGATTTCTCTTATCAAATATTCTTACTTCTGACTCATTGAGTCTGTTGTTAAGGCTTTCTACTGCATTTTTAAAATTTGATCTGTTAAATTCTTCATTTCCAATATTTCATTTTTATTTCTCTTTTAAATCTCAATTTCATGGGAAAAATGTTCATTCATGTCATGTCATGTATCAGTTTCTTTAATTCATGGATTTGCTTCTAAGTAATCCTACGATCAATTTTTTTAACTCCATTTCCGGCATTTCTTCAGTCTCTTTGTGTTCACATTTTAGTATTGAAGTGCTAGTGTGTTCCTTTGGAGGCATCATGTTGTCTTCCTTATTCTTGTCTGCTGAGTTGCTCCATTTATTTTTGGGCATTTGTGGAGATAGTTGTTGTGGAGATAGTTGTCCTGTAATACAGGAATTATTGCAGTCCCCTTCATAAACAGTAATACCAAGATACAGACCTTCTGAGGCAAGACCACACATCTAAACGTGTAGTAAGAATGTTCACTAGGCACTTTGACTGCAGTGCATTGCTCTGTAATAAGTGATTACTAGAAAGTATAGGAAGGTGATGGATGAATGGGTAGATGGATGTATGGCTGGCTGGGTGGGTAAGTGGGAGGAAGATAGGAAAAAAGAAGAAAAAAGCAAGTAAAAGGTAAAGAATAAAAGACAGATTTGAAAGTACAGATTCCGTGAGGAAGCCTGCTTCTAAGGCTGGGGTATCTCATATTTTTCTGATGTTAGTTTTAAGACAACCTGTTCTTAGAATTCATTGGCTTTCTCCAAGGAATTTTGTTCCGTGGGTAGATTTCATTTTTCCTAGTTCATTTATTTTCCCTCCCTTTCTCCCTGTGCTCTCAAAGTCCTTGGGACTTAAGTATGCACTTGCCCCAGTTGCTGACAGATCCGTAACTGGCTTTATCACTGACTGGAGCATATTCTGGCTTAAGCTTTTCAGCCTTTGGGGTCTATGTGCTTAGGGACTGAGGCAAAGCTCCTGTCTGCTTCATTCACTTTTGGCTGCCCTGCCCCGTGCCTCTGCTTTCATAGCAGATTGTTTTTCCCTCCCTGTATAGCAAAGCCACAGGGACACTTAATCTTACATTCTCTGGAGGTGCTTTAGAGGCTTGCAGCCCCATGGCAGCCATCAAGAAGGGGTGGATGCTATCAGGGATGAGGTTTGATTCTTTGTCTGCCTCTCCACATGTAGGCTTTTCATTTTCCCTTTCCTCTCAATGGTTTGTAATGAACACGGAATATAGCTGAAGGGCAGAAATAAGGTTTAACTTGAGCTAAGGTACAATAAAGGCTATTTGAAAAGGAAAACTTTCAAGTGGCAGTTTAGCCTTGAAGAATATATTGAATTAGATATGCTGTAAGCCCTGATTCCCAATCTCAGTATAATAACATTACTATGTATATTACCTGGATACTCTGGTAGATGAGAGAATTGTGCTGTTGTAAAGATTAAGTTCACAGAATCAATTTATGTGCGGATTAAGAACGTGGGAACAAGAGCCAATAGACCTTACTGCCTGTGCTGACTACCACTTCCTGTGGGGGGTTGATCTCTCTGACCATCGATTTCCTTATCTGAATAATAGAGATAATAGTAGAACTTGTCTCATGAGAGTGGAGTATTAAAGGAAGTAATATCAAGCACAGAGCTTGACTTAGCATAAAATCTTAATAAATGAGAACTGCTTATCTTGATATCATGTGATTGCTATTCATCATCCTGGTGCTGTAATTCTAACCCCAATGCTTCTTCCTCTCAGTCATTTACTTTTTACTTAGGCACTTCTCTGTAAGTCAGTTCTTACTTGTCATTTTCAGAGTTGCAATGGTCAGCTTTTATAATGCACTGTCATTTCAAAACACTGACTAAATACAACTAAGACTGACAACTATGAATAATTCTACAGGGCCCCAAAAACACTGTGGCATTCCACTCCAACTCTCAAATGTGGCACTATGTTTTTCTCTGCTTCTCTCTCAGCTGATTTCAGACACAGTTACTGAAGGTGAACATCATATTCCTCTGAAAAATAATCCAAGAGGAACAAGTGTGGAAGAATTGGACTTCATGAAGGCATCACTGTCAAGTCTAGAAATACATGGGGAGATAATAACGCTGCATTTTTTTTTCTTTCTTGTACATTTTCAGCACGTCCATGTCCACATTCTTCCCAGGAAGGCTGGAGACTTTTGCAGGAATGACAGCATCTATGATGAGGTGAGCCTGCTCTCTCTGATCTTATTGTTTGATCACAGAGCCTGTCACAGGGGCTTATTGTTTGATCATAGGAGCTTAATGTTTGATGAAATCAACCAAATCAATCTGGCTTCACCTTGGCTATGGTCTTAAATGGGATTCCACCCAGCAACCTGGGAAGTAGCCGTAGAGGCCAAGACAAATGGGTCATAATGATTTCCTTTTCAAATGAAACCCAGTAGAACCAAGTATCTTTATGATTTCTGCCTTGTCATTTACCACAACTCTGAAGGTTTGTGTGGAGATTTGGTCCAGAGTCTCTAGAGAACAATCTATATTGCTGCCAATGGAAATCAAGCCATTTGATTGATGATTCTTTAAGTCAAATGCTACATTTAATTTTTAACACACTGTGGAACTCAGCTTGTCATTCCAAGTAGCATGTATTTGAAATAGGATGTTGAATTATCATTGACAGAAACTATATTGGTTTGATTAATATGAGTATAGCCTATGTATCTTCAACATTGTAGCAGGTAACTCATTGTTGGATGATCCCATTCAAAGATATCATGTGCAACTACAGCAAATAGCAATCAACGAAGTCAGGAGGGGTAGAAAATAGGTGATTCAGTTGACCGACTCATTCTAGCCAGGGTAGGAAAATGTGTTTCCCATGTGGTAAGGGTTGTAAAATGGCCCTAGTGCCCTGAAGTGCTTGGTTGAAAAGGATTTGAAGGCTTTTTCTCGATCCATTGTGGAAAATTGCTGGGATTCATTAGCGTTTTTGGCTGTGAGTGTCAAATAGGAAAGAGGTGCCATATTAGCCCTCTGTTTGGCACTCCTGTTCTAAACCTGTGAAAATGATTTTCAACTGGGTTTTTTATGATGTGGCTCTACCATGTATAACTATATGATTATTTCTTCCTGATTTGTCAGGTGTCAGAATCCATGCATTTTTAGGGATTCTTTGCAATATCTGGTCATTAGAACAAGAGGTTGGCAGTTAATGAAGAATCTTACTGTTTTTCTAGGACTCTGAATCATCTTAAGTGACTGGTTATCATGTCTTTAGGACGCTCCTTATGATCTTGTGCTTCCTTAGTTTTCCAAGAGTTGCAGTGGACTCAGTAGGGTGTGAAAATAGACTTAGCACTGGTATCCAAGTGCTGGTTTGTCAAGCAGTTACAACAAATCTCTGTTCCCAGATTTTGTTCCCAGAGATTCTGGTCCAGTAGGTTTCAAAGACACTAAGAAATCAACCATTGATTAAGTAAAGGAAAATATTCAGGAGTTTCTGGTACATTGCTAAGGTGTGGATAATGGTTCTCATACAGATTGCAGTTTACAAAACTGTATTCTGTATTAGCATAATGTGAAATCATTGAATGTAGAAGGCAGTTTGGGCTTGGTAGGGGCTTAGTCTGTCTTGGAAGAACATCAGAATTATAGATTAATTATAAAGAATTGCATTAAAAGATACAAGTACTGATTTTATTAACACAAACTAAGGTTAATAGAATGTTGCCAAGTACAGGCTATTTTCATGAATAAATTAGCGCATGATTCATATAAGTGAATACTGCTAAAGTGGTATGAATAGTGCTTGCACACAGATTTCTTAGGCTGAAGAGTCACCTTGAAACTTTGTGTTCTAAATATGCTTGTGACAAAAGTTCTGTGGATACATGGCAGCCCAGTTCAAGACATAGCATCCAACACTATGGTGGGTGTGGCCTTTCTCTCCTTTCTTATTCTTCTGCCTTTGAGTACATGCTCAAAGGCAGGTCTAATCCTATAGGTGAGATAACATGTGTTCCTACTATCCACACACTCAAAGGGGCATCTCAAAATAACATTCACCTCAGCAGTTTTCTTTATTTTTTATTTTCTCTCAACAAGTAGGTCAAATCTTGTATGGATAATATACACTAAAAGAGATTGTCATATAAGATATTAAATAGATTGAACTATGGAAGCAGACCAAGTAGTTAACATCTCAGTGCCACCTACTATCTTCTATGTGACATTGGTTAAGTCACTTAACCTCTTTATTTTAATTCTCTTATCTTAAAAATGGAGATAATAGGACATAATAACAAAAGATTATCACGTGTATCGAATGACAAACTATAACTGAAAAGCTTGTTTCAGAGCTTTCTTTGCCCTGGGCATTTCTCTGTTCTTATTATGGTAATTTTATTATTATTATTTTTTAAAACAAGCAATAGTGAGTAAGTGGAGAGCCCAGATCCAAAGCTAGGCCATTGGATGTTTGCATCCAGCACTCTTTCCAAGGACCAAATTTCTAATTTTCCCTCTGCTTTGAGCCCTTCATTCTCTCTTTCATCTTTCTCTTTGTACAGAAATGCTTCTGCAGTTTGAGTACACAGTAAGATCCTGTATAGAAAGAGACATGGGTACCTTGATGTGTTACACAGGCATTATTGGTACAGACACAATGTACATTAGATGGAGTGATCTCAATCAGAAATAAGGAAGTCATGAAGGAATAGCATTGTTTATACTGATTGGAATTTATACTGATTGGAATGCTCCCTCTGGATTATGCATCTGTTTACAACATCAAAGAGACAACTTTGGAAGGTAGAGGGTAGAAGTTTGAGACAACATGAGCTTGATAAAACATCATTGTATACCTGCCACTTCAGACAGAGAAATTGATGTTTAAAGAAGTCCTAGATTATAAGCCAGTTGGGAACACTGTATTCTTTCAAGACCCTATTTTAAGAGGGATGGTGACAAGCTGGAGAAGGTTCACAGAAAGGTTGATGGGGTGGCAGATTGTAGAAACAAAGATTTTGAGAGTAGTTGACTGTAGAGATGTTTTGTCTGAAGAAGAGACAATCTACAAGAAGAAAAGTAATGACAGCCTTTTTCTAAATATCTGAAGGGCTGGCAGAAGAAAAATCATATAAATGTGTTCTATGTGGCTAGAACCATTAGACAACAAGGAGGCAGATAACAGCTCCACGCATCAGGTCTTTGACAAAAGCCTGTCAGCGTTTAGAATGGCTTCTAAGGGGATGAGCTTCCTATCCCTGGATCCATCCTTGCAGAATGGATCGTTATGATTGTTCATGATGATGTCTACCTTTAGTCATTGCATAGAACACCAGATTTTGTGATTCCTGTCTTTAAAGAACTGGCCCATTTGATTATTAACCCATTTCGAGGTAATGTAAGTTCTGCAACAAATAGAGCTTGTTTGCTATTAGTCTTAGGGCACTTGTGCTTCTGCCTAACACAATATGCTTTTCTCTTTCACTCATGATAATATAGCACATAACTCTTTCTTGAATTTTATTAGACCCCTCTTTATTGATTTTTCTCATTCCAATATACTTCTTGTTTTTTCTGCAGCTCGGTATTACATATTGATGGTTTGTGGCCTCTGCTTGCCTCCTGGTGTATTTTATTCTTACCTGCAAAGTATTTTTAATGATGTAGTTTATTTTTCCTGCAAAGCATTTTTAATGAAGCTGAACACTTGTAGGCATGTCAACTCATTCTGTTTGTCCATACAGTTCCCATGATTGCCTTACCTTAGCCTTGCTTTATTCATTTCTGATACCTGCCTTGCCCCTGAAGGCATTTGAGTTTATGAACTCTGCCTATTTCAAGAGCTGCCCCTCTTCTTTCTACTGCTCAAATGTTACTGCTCCCCAGGATCCACTGTCTGGTACATCGTCAATTCTATTTATCTGTAACATCTGTTCCAACTCCCTGTTTGCTCATTTCCAGTGCTATTGAGCCCTGGGTAAATTTTTTGACTTCCTTGATGAGTCCTGTCCACTTCCTACCTCCCCAGCTGCTGTGAGTCTCTTTCCTCTCACTGCTTGCTTTTATCAAATATATCATTCTTATACATGTCAGGACCTTTGCACATGTCATTCTCTTTCACTATAATTTTACTGTCATTGCTTTTCTTGCGTGTGGCACTTTGTCTTCATCCAAAACTGAATTCCAAGTCATCCCTCCAGTAAATAGGTTACCATGCCTGTTTGCTCTTCAATGCTCACTACCCTTGAAATAACTTATGAATTTATTATTCAGTGCTTATATCCACCTACTACATTGTAAATCCTTGAGAGCAGGAACCTAATCTGGCACAGAGTTAGTTTTCCATGAATATTTGTTAAATAAGTGAGCATATTAAAGAAAAGGAGTTGAGCTGGCAGATCTTGAAATGCCCTACTGGTACACATATAAGTTAAAAGGAGAGTATGTCTTGCTTTCTAAAGGGGAAATTCCTTAAGTCATAGCTACCTTGTTTGAGATGCTGACATGGTGCTATTGGCCATATGATGTCAATTTAGTAGAGAATTCATGGAACAGAATACTTTGGTCAAAATTCTGTTTCAGAAGGCTGCAAATCATGGCCACTAGAAAGGCTTGGAGAAGCAGTTATAAACCATGTTTGATTGCTAAGCTAGTCTTATAGACCCATGTCAAAGTTGATAGGTGGCTTACCCCCTCAAATGTAGATTCATTTGCCTATAACAAATACAGATAGATGAATTGCTGAAAGCAGGCTTGAGAGCTACTACATTTCATTTCATCCTGATCTTGGTTGACCTCTCAGAGTTTATCTTCACCTGCTGTTCCTCAGACTCCATGACCTGCATTTGTCTGGATGCATTTTTCTCATTGGTTTGTCTTCCTTTTTTCAGAGGGATGAACCACTTCTTTCTTTTAATACTGAGTTCAAATTCCATAATTTCCAAAGCAAAGCAAAATCTCTAGTAAAAGACTTTAATGGCCCCAAATGGTAGAGTTAGAAATGTGCCAGGGGACTCCAATTCAATTCCATCAAGGTGGCATGTACCAATGCCATCTCACTAGTCAAAGTGATCAATTCAGTTCACAATTGACCATAATGATAGGTCTAAGAGTCAAAGGGATCACATAAACAAGACTAGTGTCTGCTAATACTAACTGATAAAATAAAAAAGGGAGAGAACGATCCATCATGGGAAGCGGGATACACAGCAGTCTCATAGAATGGCAGATGTCCTAAATAGCACTCTGGCCTCAGAATCAGCCCTTAAGGCATTTGGATCTGGCTGAAGAAGAGCCCATGAGAGTATTTTAGGCATGGAAAGCCAAAAAAAAAAAAACAAAAAACAAAACAAAAAAAACAACCAAAAACCCTAAATGAAAGATCTCTGTGAGTGAGATCCCAGTAGAAAGAACAGGCCATCAATGAAGGAGTTATCTTTCTCTGAAGGGAGGAGTGAACCTCCACTTTGACTATGACCTTGTCTAAATAAGATCAGAGTCAGCAAACTCAAAAGGCTTCCATAGCCTTGGCAACTCATGACAAGAGCCTAGGGATATTATTGACACCATAAACAAGAGTGTCAAATTGTTAAGTCAACAACAAAGTCACTGCACTTACTCCTCATGTAGGATCTCTGTCCTTAATGTGTTGTTCAGTGTGAATTAATGTTATGACTAGTACTCAAACAGTATTTTACACTTTATGTTCTGTGTGGGTGCAAACTGATGAAATCTTTACTTAATATATACTAAATTGATCTTCTGTATATAAAGATAATTGAAAATGAATCTTGATGTGAATGGAATGGGAGAGGGAGCAGGAGTTGGGAGGGTTGCGGGTGGGAAGGAAGTTATGGGAAGGAAAAGCCATTGTAATCCATAAGCTGTACTTTGGAAATTTATATTTGCTAAATAGAAGTTTAAAAGAAAGACTTCCATGGTTCTCGAGGCAGATCTTATTTATCTGTGTCTCCTAAACCCCTTCTGCATCTTAAACTTCTGTCAATTATGTGAGGCCGTCTTTGAACTCAGTGAGCCCTCTATTATCTTGATAAGTTGATCAAGATTATGATAATGACACAAATGGGTCCTTGGATAAAAGGACAGGTGTAGCTAATATGGGAGAGGAAAGCACTCATTGCCTAATGTCAAAGTACATCTCATTAACTCACTAAGATTTACCCTCTCTGTGTCCCAAACGCACAACTCTCCTAACTTTATTAGAGAATTCCTCAAATGGTTATGGAAGACATTGAGTGGTTGTGATTGTGCACTGTATATAAAACCCATTACTGATGAAGGAGTGACTATTATTAAAGTAAATGGGAATAGCAATCAGCAATTGGACAAATTCAACCATGAATTTCAAAGACAGAGCAACTGTGAGTTCAACCATGTCATGGGAAACAATTGCTTGGCTTAACACAATGCGTGAACAAAATCAATTTGCTAAAATGCAGGTCATTTGGCCCTGAGGGCTGGAGAGTACCATCATATTGCTGATGATATTTATTATTGAACTTGGATCTCTTTCACACACCATTTGACAATGGGCTCAAAGTCCATGGCTCCCTAGTTGACTCACCAAAAAGGAAGGAATGTTTCAGTGAGACAGTTAATTAGCTTTTTACCCCCTCTGGGTTCAATGATGTCCTCCTACTGAGTAGTAAGTTTCTGAATAAGAACTTCAACATGAAAACTTTGGTACTTCTTGTTCAGAATAAAATCACAACTTCATGGATATTTTTTCTAAATCCATGAGACTTAGCTCAAAGAATCTGGGTATAATATAAATAATAAGTAAACATATACTAATGCCAATTTAGTGATCTGTGACCTCAAATCCTTCTTGTCTATATCTTCATATGATCTTTGGATATCTATTTTAATGATAAGAGAACTAGGTAGGCATCTTTCCCTATATCAGATCATTCCTCACTTAAATCTTTGTGTCCTTTGCTTGAGAATGTGAAATTAGCAAAGAAATGGTTATCTGGTTGGAAATTATTCCTTCCCATTTGTCCACATATAAATCAATATTCAGATAATGTATGTAGGGGTACAGTTGTGTGGAAGGTTGTTTTATGGCACAGTAGGACAATTATTAATAACAATTGATTGTATATTTCCAAACAATGAGGAGAAAGGTCCCAACCAAATAAATGATAATGTTTAAGTTCATGGATATGCCTGTTACCCTGATTTGATCATTACACATTGGATCCATGCATGGCAATACCACACTATATCCCTAAAGTATATTCAATTATGAGCAGTCTCTAAAATGTTGATAGAAAGGCATATTATGAAAAAAAATAGATTTCCAAAAATGGTTATATCAAAATAATATTATTTTAAAAGATCTATTTATTTATTTTGAAATTCAGACTTACAGAGAGAAGGAAAAATAGATAAACTTTTTATCCATTGGTTCATTCTACAGATGGCTCCAATGACCAGTTCCTGGAGCCAGAAGCTTCATTTGGGTTTCCCGCATGGGTGATAGGGGCTAAACACTTGGGGCATCTGCCAGTATTTCATTTGGGCAACAGTTGGCATCCTGGCTGCTCTACTTCCAGTCCAGCTCCGTTCTAATAAAATTCTTTTTTAATTTCATTTTCCATGAACTTTTTTAAGTATCCCAAATTATGTTATTTAAAGACAAAACATTTATTAAGGGAAAAAAGGAATAGGTCTTCAGTCAGTATTTCATGCATGTATTTATCATGTTTTTCATTATGTGTTATAGAGTTTATTGAGTGTGGAGTGTTGAGAAGCATGGAGGGCTATAGAGGTGATGATAGTGAGCTGGGGGTCTCTGAAGAAAATAATAAATATGTTGGATACTAAAGAGAAGATGATGGTAGGGCAGTTAGCTATAGGACAAACCCAAGGCAGAGAAAGTCACCTTTATGGTTTTTTTAGGGGTTTCTTTGAGAACTGCCACCCTACAACACTTTAAAGAGTTGCTCTCCTGTGTCATTGGGATTTGCTGGATTGTGTGTTAATGCAAAGTAAGTCAGCAAAAGTCAATCACATGACACTCTGTCCATAGTAACTCTAGTTAAGACCTGTCTATCTGGTTGCTCCACATTATTCCATGTGTGCCTCCCTCATTATTTTCTGACCAAGGCTTTGTCATGTGGAGTCCTATCTGCCCTCTACAGGGAATCCTGTCCAACCACAAAACTGTAAGGTACTTGCTAGTTAACATGGAAATGCCTTCTCCAAGATGACCAGGTTTCTGATGTACACACGTACCCACTTGCTTCTTACAGTTCTCCTCACCGCTTAACGCAGCTGCTGCAGTGAAGCCTCAGTTAGCAACAATGCAGGAAAAAGGGACCCATTTGTGTGTTCTTTAATGATCTTAGATAGGCTTTTATGCATGAATTTTGACATAATTACATAACAATAACATAAACCTAATAAACAGCCACTTAAGAAAAAAGGACAAAAATTTTGGTAGCTCTGGATCCTATGACTCACTAAGAAAAATACCAATATCTCTGAAATTTTTCTGAATGTAACTTGTACTTAGGGGATTAAGAATATAGGAAGTAGAGATGATAAAATTGTTACTGGTAGAATAAATTATAAACAGAAATGGGTAAATCAAGCAAGAAGGAAAGAGATACGAATTAACTCATTATGTATCTATCCCACATACAGCACATCTATAAAAATTTAAATTGAGCAATAAATATATCCCTTTTTGTACCTTTGACATAAATATCATGTCACTGAAATATTCACAGAATTGAAAAGTTGGGACTTAATGGGTAAGCACTGACATGATTCCATGAATACTAATAACAGGTCCAAAGAGAAAAGCTCCAAAGCATCTGACTTGGTGTCCCTTTTAAAAAGAAACTAAAAAATTAGTATAAAAATGAATATATTTTTAAGTTTGAAAGCATTCATAAGTTTTTATCTTTTCTGCTTTCATCAGTAATTCTTTAGACAGAAGAATCATGCTCTTAATTCAATTATCCTTTAAAAGGAAATTCTATTATATCTTAGCTTGGAGTAGGTTATTTATTTACTTATTTTTTGGAAACTCACGTGCCACATGCTATGAGAAGGTATGCAGAGTCCTGAAAGATGGCCTGCTCTCTGAATCCCAGCGTATGTGCTCAGAATATGGTTGTACTTTTATCACCAATAAGTGAGGTCTACCAGCAATGTCCCCGGTAGTTAGTTTGCACCGTGTGTTCTGGAGCGGAACTGCCCAACAGAAATCTAAGGCAAGTTACATGTGTTATTTCAAATGTTTAGTAGCCACCTTAAAAGAGTTAAAACAAAATAGGTGAAATTATTTTGGGTGACTTGATTTTTAATCCAGTATAACCAAAATATTATCAACTGTGCATGTTATTAATAGAGAACATCATTGACATAACTATGTTCTCTTTTTAAGCTGGTCTCTGAAATCCTGTAGGTGTCTCCCATTTCCAACCCATCTCAATTCAGACTTGTCATAGGTAGCATTTGGCTACCATACTGGACTGTGGAGTAAAAGAATTTGCTAAATCCAGACAGCTTCATTCATTTTCAAATAGTATAATTGGGTACAAAAACATCTAAACTTTTCATCCTGGCTTTTCAAATCCAGAGGACAGTAGTTTGTTTTTTCTTGCCCTCAAAAATATAAGTTAACCCAGGAAGTATATCATCAAATAATTGAATTAGGTTCTGTCATCTCTGATCAAAGATTTTCTTGAAGTTGTAGAAGTGAAAGGACCCCAAAGGTGACCAGATGGTTCCCTCTACACCGAGTTTACCTTTATTTTCTTTTGCCACTAATTATACTAAGGATGCTAATGAAATACCCATGAATTTTGGATGACAGAAGTGCCACTCTTTGATCATTGTTTGTATAGACTGTTGGAGTTCTTTGGCTGTTGAAGCTTCTTACTCAGTTTTGAAGAAACCCATTAAGTGTTCTTTTGAGGCAGTGTCATGTAGCAGTTAAAATTGTGGCTCTGTATAAAAATTATTTGGTGTTCTGTCATAGTTCTGTGTCCTCAAACAAGCTGCCAAACTTCATATCTCAGTGTTCCCATCTGTAAAATGGGAATTCTAATAGGGATCAGGTGACAACTAAATGAGTTAATTGTGTACAAAGCCTTGGAACCATGCCTGGAACACAGTTAATGCTCAGTAAATGTTAGCTATTATGATTTGTATAATTATTTTTTTTTGACAGGCAGAGTGGACAGTGAGAGAGAGAGAGACAGAGAGAAAGGTCTTCCTTTGCCGTTGGTTCACCCTCCAATGGCCGCCGCGGCCGGCGCACTGCAGCCAGCGCACCGCGCTGATCCGATGGCAGGAGCCAGGTACTTATCCTGGCCTCCCATGGGGTGCAGGGCCCAAGCACTTGGGCCATCCTCCACTGCACTCCCTGGCCACAGCAGAGAGCTGGCCTGGAAGAGGGGCAACCGGGACAGAATCCGGTGCCCCGACCGGGACTAGAACCCGGTGTGCCGGCGCCGCAAGGCGGAGAATTAGCCTAGTGAGCCACGGCGCCGGCTGATTTGTATAATTATTAATGTTATTATTGCCATTAACCTGAGGACACATTGGGAATACTCAGAGGAACTGGTAGGATGAGGAAGTAAAAGTTGGAGCAGGTGACTGAACAGAGGTCACCTTCCACGGAGCCTGCAAGTTTTCTGGCTCCAAGGAACCCATCAATTCATGTAAGTTCAGTGTCATCACCTGTGATTGTCATTGCCCAAGTCTTTGGCCAGGAGCTACTCAATTTGTGGGTGTATTGAATTTTTAAGCTATCACTAGTATGCAGCCCACACTGTCTTGAGATTTAGACACAATGAGGATATATTCTCCAGAAAGAAGAAATTCTGACCTAAAATTTTATTTCAAGACTTTAAAATTGCTCAAGTCTACTGGCAGGCAGTTGTTTTTGGAATTGCCCATGGTTCTCCACCAGATCTGGTTTCGAGTGCCAGTTTTTCTTTCTAATCAAGAACCCAAGAAAAGGAGATTGCACCCACATAGGTCTAACTTGTCTTCATTGGGTAAAAATTGTGATTTATTTCAAGTTCTTCATTTTATTTGTTGTTAATTTATTTTTACTTTATTTGAAAGGCAGAGAGAGAGAGACAGAGAGAGATCTTCCATTCACTGATTGACCCCTCAAATGTCCATAAAAGCCAGGGCTGGGCCAAGCCAAAGACAAGAAGCCAGAACTTCATCTGGGTCCTCATGCATAGTAGGGACTCAAGTAGTTTGGCCATTATCTGTTGCTTCCTGGAATGCACATTCACAAGAAGCTGGACTGTAAGTAGGGGAGCCAGGACTTGAACCAGGTGTTCCAATATGAGATATAGGTGTTCCAAGAAGCAACTTAAGCCTCTGTGCATAAGAGCTGTCCTTCAGTTTCTTTAATGTTGAATTTTCAATTTAATCCCAGTACCTCTCATGTTTCCTGTGTTTGAAATGAGGAAGAAAACAATCCAATAGAATTGGGTTTCTATAGATGAACAGTTGTAAGCAACTTAATTTCTGGTCTTTATACTGAGGGAGAGAGAATGAAAAATAAAAATGGAATGATTCCTGTCATTCAGTAAAGAGTCTACAATGGGATGGACTCTAATTTATCTTCATAAAATTGGCAGGGTATATGTCATTTATACCATTCAGTTGGAGTTAAATCTCCCAGAGAGTAAGTGCCTGTCTCAAGACTGTAGTGGCAAAACTTATTTATGCCAAAGACTGTTGGACTCCAGTACTTTGGTTTTTCAATCACTCCTTGTTTTGGTCTGAAAAAATCCGATCTTTTTTTTTCCCCACGGGAAATTGAGAGACAGTGATATAAATGATTTCCTCAGAGACTGATTTGCATGTCTAAATCTTAGTTTCCAGATCCCTGTTCAACTTAGACAGCTGTGTATGCAGCATGTGCTCACACACACTCATCATGTGTCCTAGTTATACTAAACCTGATAGTTCCTACACACGTCATTGCTAATTAAGTATGTATGAAAGGAAATGGCGTCTCCCAGAGTTAGACATTTTCTTGGCTTTTAGCATATGACCCAGTAGTCTCCAGTGAGGAACTTTATCATAACTCCTTTTTATAGTTTGCTTAAACATAGGGAAGTCATCAGCACACTCCAGCTAGCTTCTGCAACTCCCAAGGTCGTCCTTTCTGAGATGATTTTGCACATTGAACCTCTTAAATACTTTTGTATGCCTTATAGTGTATTCATGTCATGAAAACACGCTAAAATATTTAAAAGGAAATTTCTGCCTTTTTTCTAATAAAAAAAAAAACAGTCCTTGCTTACAACTCTCAATAGACCATAAAGATCTGCTAGGCCAGCTGCACCAGTACCTGTTGGAAGACCTTCTTACATTAGTGGTAACTAAGGAACTAATAGAATATTCCCTTTGCACTGAAAAACAGCCTTGCCCTCATATATTTTTTTCCTTTAAAAGAATTTTATTTCTTCTTGGAAAACTTTACAAAATTATTGAAAGGACATTGCACAGTTGGATCAACTGCTTGTTACCAAAAAATCAACTGGCTACTTTGGTAATCTTGGCCATACTGGTGAGTGTGAAGACCGGGACTGAGTTTTTTTAAGGTATTTATTTATTTATAATGTATTTACTTGCATTTTTTGCATTTACTTGTGCATACTTTGCATGTATTTGACATGCAAAGAGATAAAAGAGAGGGAGAGAGAGAGAGAGTTTCCAATCACTCCTCAAAGTCCACAGCTGCCTTAGCTGAGCTGAGCTAAAGTCAGGAACCTCAAGTTCAAACTGGGCCTCCCACATGGATAGCAGAAACTCAAGTACTTGAGCCTTTACCTGCTGCCTCCTATGGTATGCCTGATCTAGAAGCTGAAATCAGAAGCAGAGCTGGGACTCAAACCCCGGCACTTTGATTTGGGTTGCAGATATCCCAAGCTGCATCTTTTTTTTTTTTTCTTTTTTGACAGGCAGAGTGAACAGTGAGAGAGAGAGACAGAGAGAAAGGTCTTCCTTTGCATTTGGTTCACCCTCCAATGGCTACCGCGGCCTGTGCACCACGCTGATCCGATGGCAGGAGCCGGGTGCTTCTCCTGGTCTCCCATGGGGTGCAGGGCCCAAGCACTTGGGCCATCCTCCACTGCACTCTCTGGCCACAGCAGAGAGCTGGCCTGGAAGAGGGGCAACCGGGACAGAATCCGGTGCCCTGACCGGGACTAGAACCCGGTGTGCCGGCGCCGCAAGGTGGAGGATTAGCCTAGTGAGCCACGGCGCCGGACGCCAAGCTGCCAAATGTCCACCCTCTGAATCTATTTTTAGCAATGTGAAATAGATAATTCAGCTTGTTTTCTTAACCCATTTGCCATCCATGTGGTGTATGCTGTGTTCATCTGCCTCCTCCAGGGCACTGGGATGGTTTCTTCCTTCAGATCTTATCTCAAAATCAAGACCATGACAGCTTGGGTGGTTTCACTACTGATGACCTGGGATTCAGGTGAATTTGACTTCCTTAAAGAGATTAGTAAAAAGATTAATATTTCCAGAAGATGGCCCAAGACCTTGGTCAAGATGCACATGTCCTGTATCGGATTTCTTTCTTTGACTCTGGTTCTCAATATCAGGTTTCTGCTAACACAGATGCTGGAATGCAGCAATGATGGCTCAAGTGGTTGGGTCTCGACCACCCATGTGGGAGGCTGTTGGGTATTTGGAGAATGAACTTGGGAATCATACTCCCTCTCCCTCCTCCTACCCCTGCCTCTCTCTCCTGGTTTCTCCCTTTCTCATTCTCCCTTATAAATAACAAATAAAATTTTAAAGTAAGTGTTTGATGAGTTTGTTTTACTTCCTTCACTCTGTGAGTCCAAACCCTGATTTTCTTCAGTTCTGTGGCTTTCATTTATCATCTGTAAATCCCTCTGCTTTTTGGGCACCACCTTCCTTCCTGTTAGAACTCCTCTTAAGGAAGTACTTGTACTTCAGTTATAACAATAGCAGTTCACATTGTTAACCTTCTTGAGGTGACAAAGTATTTTTCAAACTCACAAAGCCTACTAGAAAAGAATGAGATCCTAAAGCTGACATATCAGTCTGTGGCTGAAAGTTAGAGCAGGACTTTGCTGTTAACTCTAATATCAAATCATTAAGGCAAGCTCTGTTACTGTGCTTGGAGTTTCTGGAGTCTAACTGAAAATTATTTTTAAGAATACTTTTAGTTGTGTATTTGAGAGTGAGGGAAATCAAGGGAGGAAGATGGGAGAGAGAGAGAGAGAAAGGGATAAAGGTGAAAAGAGACAGGAGAGAGTGCCCCCCACCATCTCCTGGTTCACGACAATACCCATGATAGCCAGGGCTGAGCCAAGGCTGTAGGTCTACATGTGGGTGGCAGAGACTCAGCCACTTGAGCCATCACCGCTGCCTCCCATGGTGCATATTGGCAAGAAGCTGGAATGAGAAGCATAGTCAGGTACCAAACCCAAGCTCTCCAATATGGGATGCCCTTGTCTTAACCACTATGTGAGTTGCCTACCCCTTAATCTGGTATGTGATTCTGTTAACCTCACTATCACTCTCCAATATAGACTGACCCACACCCATCTTTGTATTTTGAAATTGTTGTAAACACCTCACAAGAGAATAATAGACATTTCAGTGTTATCCCCTTCTAGCTTTTTTTTTTAGATTTATTTATTTATTTGAAAGAGTTACACAGAGAGAGGACAGGCAGAGAGAGAGATAAAGAGAAGTCTTCCATCCACTGGTTCACTCCCCAGTTGGCTGCAAGCCGGGAGCTTCTTCTCTCCCACGTGGGTGCAGGGGCCCAAGGTCTTGGGCCATCTTCTGCTTTCCCAGGCCATAGCAGAGTTGGATTGGAAGTGGAGCAGCCGGGTCTCAAACCTACGCCCATATGGAATGCTGTTGCTTCAGGCCAGGGCGTTTACCCACTGCACCACAGCGCTGCCCCCCCCCCCCCGCTTCTAGCTTTGAACATTTCCTTGTCTTTCTTCTAGTTTTCATGCTATATTCAATTAGGTGTGAGTGTGTGTCAAATTGTATAACTGATATACTTGATTTCAAAAATCTAAACATGGGAGATTTAAATAACAATAAAGAAATTTATTTTAATGGTATATATTCATATATAGATCCTAAATAACATAAATTTAATAATGTAGAAATATTGAGATGTCATAGTGAATTAAAAGAATAGGATACAAAGCAAGAATAGAATGAAGCACATGCACCTTGTAATTAAAAGGGATTATAGCTGAAAATGGAATAATAGATCATCCTTCTCCTCGGGTCTTTCTTTCTACTCTTTGTCATTTCCCAAACTTTATGTAATGTAATGAGTGCACAAAATTCTGTAATTTAAAAGACTATAGGAGCCATTTATTTTAAAGCAGACATCCTATGTTCTTTTTTACTCCGTGGCAGAGACTAATATTTATTGGTGGTTGTTTGATGAAAATGCAGCTTAAAAAATTTACTTTAGTTTTGATAAAGTTCTCATGAGAAATATTTGTGACCCACTACTTCAACTTCTGGGAGAAATGGGCTTTTTGGGACTTCTACTCTCTTGAATATAGAAAAATGAAATATTCTTAACGCCTAATGTGTAGTTTAATTCTTACAGGTGTAGCAAGTTCAGTGCTGTCTCAATCATTTAAGGCCTGCAATTCCATCTTTTTCTTGTTTGCAATCAGCATACTGTGAGTAGTGTGTCATATGGGTAGGCAAGGGTTATGTGGTACTTAAATGCAGTTTCTTTGGCATCTCCTGTCCAAGTAATCTGCCTTGTGTCCTCGTGTATATTCTTGGTCCATGCTGCCACCCTTGAGAAAGGCAACCATCCTTTGGAGAGTAGTGTTCTTTGGACTCCTGCATCTCTGGAGGTGTCCATGGTCCTGAAATGGCCTCTGGTTAAAGCACATGAAGGGGGCATCCTCTGTTAGTTTTTCCAGTTTTTCATTGTTTTTCTTTTTAGTTGTTGTTGTTGTTGTTTTTAAAAGATTTATTTATTTCATTTAAAAGTCAGAGTTACACAGAGAGAGGAGGAGAAGCAGAAAGTGAAAGAGGTCTTCTATCCGCTGGTTCACTCCCCAGCTGGCTGCAATGGCTAGAGCTGTGCCAATCCAAAGCCAGGAGCCAGGAGCTTCTTCTGGGTCTCTCATGTAGGTGCAGGAGCCCAAGGACTTGGGCCATCTTCTGCTTTCCCAGCCCATAACAGAGAGCTGGATCGGAAGTAGAGCAGCTGAGACTCAAACCAGTTCCCTACTGGATGCCGGCGCTAGGATGTTAACCTACTGTGCCACAGTGCTGACCCCACTGTTGTTCTTACAGACTCAGAAATGTTTGACTTTTCCTCACACACTCTTCTAAGGCTTCAGGAGTTTTAGGTCTCCCAGCAGATTTTCATATCATTGCTAGATTACTTCATCACTCTATGATAGCGGTGTCCTATCCGAATTCTAGATGGGAAAAGCAAACTGCGAATTCACTTTGTTAAGCTCCGAAATTCAAAGAGAAGGTTTACAGCAAATCATCTGGAGAAAAACAAATAATGTTTTCCCAATGGTATCCATGTACTTATCTCCAAAATCTGTAAATATGTTACCGGGCTAAGAATTGAGATAGCAGATAGAATGAAAGCTGCTAACCGGTTGATTTTAAGATAGGTGGATTTTCCTGGATTATCCTAGTGAACCCAGTATAATTACAAGAGTCCTTAACTGTGGAATTAGGAGGCAAACTATTTAGTATTCCAGTGGTACCATGTGATTAAGATAAAACTTGCCTTGAAGAGGAAATGAATCATAATCCAAGGACCTCAGGCCTCTAGAATCTGCAGAAATGCTCCCTAGAACAGATTTATAACTAGAGTGTCCAAAAAGGATTGAAGACCTACAGACATTTTGATTTTAGCCTTTTGATACATATTTTAGACTTATGAACTCCAAAGCTATTAGGTCACAAGTTTGTGTAAATTTGTTACAGTAGCAAATAGAATACTGCTTTATCACCACCAAATCTTGGCATTTAGCCTGGGGGTTAAGATAAGAGCAGGATACAGTAGTTAGCCTCATTGCACACACATGTATGCCTGTGCACACACATGCATCTCTATCTCTCTTGAACTCTGTTTTCAAGTTTGGGAGCTGTTGGGTTAAACTGTTCTGCCTCCTTATCCTTGCTTGAATCATTTCTCCCTCATGCTGGGGCAGTGCCTTCTGCACTTAGAAGCTAAGTTGGTGAGTTAGGAGACTACTGCAAAGAAGAAATGTACATCCTCTTAGCTAAGGGTCAGGAAGGAAATGTCACACCAGTGATTGCTTTGAACTATTAGCCTGTCTCTTACAGGCAAGGAGCTAGTGACAGCTACTATACTAAAAAGTAGAAACCAATAAGTAGCACAGGCCGGTGTCCTCCAGTAAAGGGCCTATGGAGGGTCAGAGGAGGAAGTGACCACCTGTGATGGGGTCATCAGAAAAGCCTCCTATAGAGGTTCAAGTTCTGGTTCTTTGGCTAATGAGACTAAGGGCAATTCCCTTTATGTGGGACTCAGTTTCCCTCTCTTCAAACGGAGAAGTAGGAGTATTCATTTCAGTCACATCTAAGCCAGCTCTCAGCTCTGAAACTTTGTGATTCTATGACACTAAGGATTTCAATTGACAAAGAACCACTTGCCCTGAGGACTCCTTCCCTTTGATTTCCACATGGAGGCCACATTAGCATAGCAGAAAGGATATTGACACTGCAGTTGACTTTTAAAAATCACAGGGAATGGAAGATAAAACGAAAACACACCAGATGGAATGTGAGCTCCCTACTATTTCAAAACTTAGACATTTCCACTGAATGTTGGCACAAACTTGAAATTAAATATCATCTTGAACGCTATTTACAATTTTCAAAGCAACAACAGTAGTTATCTTTCTAAAGGAGATGAGACAGTGCTGAGAGTGATTCCAGTATCTTTGGAATTTTATTTTGTGTGTGAAAATATTAAGAGAATAATTAGCTGGACATGAAACTAACCATCTAGGGAAATCAAGCCGTCCATTCAGACATAGCTTTATGTCCACCACTAAGTGACTGATTTCCAAGAACCACTCCTAGGAAGCTAGACAAATTTGGCTCATTTCCTGTGGAGTCCCTGAATAAGCTTCCATGTGTTTGATTTTTAAGGGTCTCAAACGCTGTGGTTCTTGATCCATGTTGTGTTAGAAACCCCTTTGAACTCTATCAAAACTCTCTCAAAAGCTGGGGAGCTCCCTTTCAGGACAAATTTTAAATAATTACAAAGGTACCTTAAAATTTGGATTGAATTTTAGAATATTTGTAGTCCCTAGTCAAGAAGTTCCAAAATGGTAGAGAAATAAAAATGTTCTTAACATCTAGAAAATTACTAATGTGATTTTGTGAAAGATGTTTTGTATACTCACATCCCTGCCTAGTCTGGGAATTGTGTTCATGTCCTTGACACTCATTGTATCTCCTCTACTCTGTCTCTCTGCAATAGAGAGCCTCATACTGTTCTTTTGTCATACAGTAAGAGTCAGCAATAGGCAGTATCCGAATGCTCTAAGAAAATAGGTTTTTTAAAATGAAAATAACAAGGCCACTGCTGTGGCACAGTGTGTTAAGCTGTGGACTGTGATGCCAGCATCCCATGTCAGAGCACTAGTTCAAGTCCCTGCTAATGTACCTGGGAAGGCAGCAGATGCTGATCCAGGTATTTGGGACTCTGTCACCCATATGGAAGAGTAGGATGTTGTTCTGAGCTAGCCCTGGCTATTGCAGCCATTTTGTTCTGAACCAGAGGATGGAAGATCTGTTTCTCTCTCTGTCTCTGTCATTCTTCCTTTCAAATAAATAAAATAAATCTTTTAAAAAAGGAAATACCCAGTAGATTTGGTTGGAGTGGTAATCTTCATTAGGGAACCAATAATTGAATGTGTGATGCCTCTCGTCTTTTTAATTATAAGTCCAGTCCCAGAGTGACACACTAGCTTCCAGAAAACTTGCTGTGCGGTTTTACAAAGCCTATTTATTTGAACTTTTAATTTTTGTGTGTATGAATTATCTTGATTTTCAACATTTGATGATTATATAATATCATTAAAGTACACAAAATGATTATCTTGGAACTTACCTATTGTAAATCCATTTGAGACGCTAAATAGGCTTTAACTACATTGAGAATATTGACATTTTCTGTTCTACCTCTCAGTTTGGAGGAAGTTACATATTCAGCATTTCTATTCTCTAATATGCTTTACATGATTGTTTTTAAGTGCAAAATGATTCAGACTGAGGCTTTGTAATATCTCAAAGACAGTTTGAAATTAAAATTTTTTGAAGATGCATAGAATCAGTTGATTCCAGAGTGGTTGAAAACGTGATTTCAGAAATGAGTCTTTTGATATAATCATTTGTTCATATTCCATTAAAAATATATGTGCCTCTTCCAGCCTGCACACTCTTGTGAAAGACATATTTGTTCAAGGCACAAGATTGGCTTGATCCACACATCCAAATTCAAGAAATTGACTGCTCAGATTTGATGTATCCGATGATAGAATGTGTCCCTCTCCCATAAAATGCTTCATCTTCTATCCCTTGGCCTTATTAATTGTGTTTAAATTATGTCCTCAATGTATATCTGTCATGATTTTGGGTGAAATTAGAGACAAATCTTGTAATTTTGTAACTCACTTTGTTTTTCCAATATTGATGAATCTCTAAATTATACCTAAACCTTTTTCTATTTGTTTTTTCTTCCTATCTTCCCTCCCTTTAATCCGTTGTGCCTTCTTTTTTTGTTACTAGCTGCTGCTTTAGAATTTTAAGACATGGGCTAGTCCTTTATTCCACAGTTGGAACTTACTGGTAAATGTCCTCTTTGTTTTTTTTAACTAATATTTTATGGTTGTTAATTTTGTTTGTATTGAGGAAAAATGGAGAAAGATTATTCCTTTTCAGTTCTCTCACCTTTTAGATAAAGAAACAGCGGAAGCTTTCTAATTTTATAATCTTTGTTGTAGAATTTATCAACTCAAACTTGCTGAGTGCTGGTGCAAATCATTTCCATTTACACCACGTAAACTGGTAGGGTAATTTTCCTTAAATTCACATCTCAGCATTCCAGAGCTGGATCAAGTCTCAGCGTCTTTGCCTATGCTTCCCAGATCTTTTGAAATACAGTTTTAGTTTCTGTTGACTTTATATTCAGGAACCATTTGCTTAATCATAGTACCTTTTCCATGAGTCCCCCAGAGAAGCAAATAATTGCCACCTCTAGCTTTCACATTGCAGCCTTTGGTAGCTCTGAAACCTTGCCTTCATCTCTATTCCAGAGCAGGAGGACCATGGAGGGGTACAGATTGGTAATGAAGAAATGGCAGCAGGGTCTCTGGTGACAGGGTAGACCTAACGGCAGAACTTTCTGCTGATTCCAGTGTCACCCCTCACAGTTTCCATCTCCTAATTGATCACATGAGACTCAGGATATGTTCCAGGTCGTGGAGGGGTCCACCTGCCCGTCTGACAGGGCGTATTACTTGCTTTGTGCAATGCCTAGCGTCTGATGCTCAGTAAGTGTTAGCAGCCATTATAACTGTTGTTGTTGCTGCTGTTGCCATGATTGTTTTACTGTTGTCAATGCAAGACAAGTGTCAGCACAGGAACTTTATGACTCTTCATGAGGTTATGTAAGGTTGACTGGTGACAAGAAAGACAAAGATCACAAATAATTAAAGTGGGATAAAAGTGAAAAAAAAAAATTCTTCTGACTGATTCATTGTTGCCAAGCCTGAATATGGGACTAAATTTGCCAAAAATGTTCCAAATCTGATTTTCACATTGAAAAATAATTTCCATTAGAAAAAAATCTATGTGGAAAAATACCACCAAATCTGAAAGCCATATCTGACTTGCGATTTCTTATGTAAAGGTGGTAAGACCTTCCCTGGGGAACAACTTTCCTGGGAAGCTGTGCTTATATTTGTTCACATCTAAAGATGGTTGCACTACTTCACTTGAGCATCTAGCAAATATTTGTCAGACAATTCTCACGTGCCGAGCACTGAACTAAGGTTTTAGAAATGAGCCAGATAGATTGTCTTCTCTGCCCATACTGTCATTCTCTTGGGGAGCACCAGCATATCATAATATAATTATGACTCTTATGACAAATGGATGTCATCAAAGTATATGCACCCTACCACAGTGGGAGCAGGGATAGCTAGAGGTTTCTAGAGAGGGATTGGATTGGGCTTTCAAGGATGGTTAGGAGTTGGCTAGACCACGAAGTTCAAGAATGAAGGAAGGCACAGAGAGCTGTGTTGTGACCTACCAAACCACTTGCCCAGCATGACTATTCAAATTTATATTGGTTGAAATTAAATGAAAATATAAATTCAGTTCCTCTAATGCAGATAGTAGAGAATTAGACCATTTCCATCACTGCAAAAGTTTTGTTGAGCATTGCTCATCTTTAGTGTGAATAAAGTCATAGATACACAAGCCTGTAAAAAGTTCTAATCACTGCAGCTTTGGGAGGTATTGCTGGAGTGATGACAACTGGAGCAGGAAAGGTAGGTAGGAGGTGGAGCAAAAGGAACTCTGCATGGTAATAACACTCCTCTTCTAACCTGACTCTGCTCATGTCTGTGCTACCACCCACACTCTCGTTCATTGCCGAAGTATTCCTTGCTTGCCTTCCTTAAAGCTTAGATGCGTTCAGATATGAAATATCACCCCCCAAAATGCAGCATTACACGTGTTTATGTTCCAGGTGTCCACAAGAGATGGCATACTTGTATTCCTGCTGCAGATACTGCCTGTGGATATTAAATAGTTTAATAATTTTTTCACACTAGCAAAAATTATAAAAGGAAAATAGGCTTAAATTTATTTCATAACCTGTTGGTTCACAGTGCTGAACCCACTGTAGAAACCTACAAAATCATTCCCATAGCTATGAATTGAATCGTACTAATATTATTTCATTGTACTTTCATTATTTCATTGTCTCTTTGTTTGAAAGAGATTTAAAAATATAGGATGAACTTTAATGTGGTGCTTAGGAAAATAATGAAGGAGATTTATACTAAAGAATTGTATCATTGTGGATAACATTAACTACTTCTCTCTATTTTGCTGATGATTATCTTATACTGGATTGATCTAAATTAGAGGGCGTGATTTGTGGTTTGATTTGGAAATTTTAGTAACTTTTTACAATTGACAATTCACATCTACTTCCTTCCAAATGACATGGTGTTTTTTTTTTCCCTTAGTAGGATATCAACATATCTATCCATACAGTTATTCTTTAGAAGTCTGTTCATTCAAAATATCAATCTATCGATCGATCGATCTATCTGTCTGTCTACCTACCTACCTACCTATCTATGCATCTATCATCCATCCATCCATCCACCCACCTTCTATTGTGGCATTGTGCTTGGGATAGAGCAGAAAACAGGTGGTAAAGTTCTCTGCTTTCGTAGAGCTGAACTTGTAGAGGTGAGAGATGGTCAATACACACATATAAGTGACATATAAGTGAATAAATCAAGAATAAGGTGAAGATGAGCATTTGGCCTAGCAGTTGGGATGCTAATTAGGACACCTGTAGTAGCCCCTGGGTCATAGTGCTTGGGCCCCAGTCCTCATGCCACTTATAATCCCAGTTTCCTACTAATACAGACCCTCAGAAGCAGTAGTGATAGCTCAAGTAGTTGCATCCATGCCACCCCTGTGAGACACCTGTGTTGAGTTCTCAGCTGCTTCTGGTTTGGGCTTGGCATTTGGAAGATAGATCAGTGAGTAGGAACTCATTCTCTATTTCTATGTCTCACAAATCAATCAAAAAATGTTAGAAACAAGATAAAAATTTTAAAAAAGGATAAACTCTCAGGTTTGTCTTAGGATCTGAAGATAATTTAAAAAAAGTTGTATGTATGATAAAGATAGGAGAGGGTAGTTCTTTATTTTGTGTAGCTAACAATTTTCTCTGTGATGAGTTTGCTTATAGCTGATTCATGAATGTTGTAAAGGTGCCAGTCATGTAAGGGCCCAGGCAAAGAATATTCCCAGGCCATTCCACAGGCTCTGAGAGAAGGACCTGGGCATGTTGATTAACTAGAGAGAGGTCCACTATGTTGGAGCATGAAGAGTACAGAGTGGGCCAACACTAGAGTGGATAACATATTTTAAGTCACCAAAAAGACTTTTTCTGATTTTGGAAACAGGAGTGAGTGGTAGGAGTAATATGTTTTAAGGATGTCTGTGGATTATGGTGTAGAGAATAACAATTTTAAGTCAAGAACAAAAGCAAAGTGATCCATTAGAGATGTTGATATGTTAGAGATGTTGATCTACCTAGGCATACCTGGTAGATTTAACAGTGAAGAGAAATGAATAAATTTTAGAAATAAGTTGATGGTAGAGTTGATACCAAACACTGTGAGGTTCTAGGTACGGTGTAGGGAAGATAGGGATGCAGGAAGAGGTACAGATTTATTGACTTGGAGATCTTGTGTACTTGGTGCCCGAACAAAGCCATGAACAGTGATTTCTCTCTTCTTTTCACCTCCCTTCATGACTTTAATGTTGAAGTAACTCTTGTTCACATGTGAAGAAAAGTGATTACTTGCATTGTTTTCTACTACACAAAAATCAAGCATCTGTGAAGTACTAGGCGTTGAGGATACACTGGTCTTTGTCTTTATGGAGCTTCCAGGAATGGTAAAAAAAACATTTAGCAGATGGGTCCCTACTGATAGGTGTTCCAGGCTCATGAAGTTTCTCAGTCTTAGCACTGCTAACACTTTGGATGAGAGAGTTCTGAATGTTGGGGGTGGGAGGGCCTTGCATAGTAGGACACTTAGCAGCATCACAGGTCTTTACTCACTGGGTGCTTGAAACTCCTCTCCCCTCCTATCTGGACTATAAAAAATGCCTCAAATGCCTCCAGACATTGTCAGATGTCCCATTTGGGGCACAGTTGCCCCAGTTGAGAATCTATACCCTAATTTTAACTCCTAAGACTTCATCATAAGCCCCAGTATTCAAAACAAAGTTCAAACACTTTTTCTTATGTCCCAGATTTGAAAGTGTTTCCTTGTTTGTTAACAATATTGTTTAGCTTTCCATATGTGAAGGTGGCTTGCAATGTTGGGGTGGAATTATTCTCCTTTTCATTCTTTATGCAGTTTGGTTGAAGGTAGGAAATGAGAGATTGCATGCTGTAAGTAGTCTAGGAATGCTAGAAAAGGCCAGCTGATTAATCTAAGTGAAGAATGTATCAATTTGCGCAGGTTGGGGCAGGTGTTTGGCACAGCAGTTAAGATGCCATTTGGGATGCTCAAATCTTGTATCAGAGAGCCTAGATTTGAGTCTGGACTCTGCTCTGAATTCTAGATCCTGGTAATTTCTATCCTGAAGGCATCTGATGATGGCTCAAGTGTTGGGTGCCATCTATGTGGGAGAGCCAGCGTGAGTTCCTGGATCCTGGCCCTGGCCTGACTCACTGTAGGCTATTGTGGGCACTTGGGAAGCAAACCAACAGAGGGACAACCTCTGTCTGTTTGTCCCTGTCTCTCTGGCATTCTGCCCTTCTAACAAATAGCTATTGTTTAAAGAAAAAAAAGAATTACCAATGTTGAGTACTTTTTAGTGCCCTGAAAATCTTACTCTTTGAAAGACTTTTTAATCTTTCACCATTCAAAGATGTTTTTGTGCCACCATAACCACACATCACATTTTTCATGTTAGTTCTATTGAATTCATACATTCACACATATAAATTTGACTTTTTCCATTCCTGCACTGCCACTTTGAGTTCTAAATGCTTACATGGTGCTTACCAGGTACACAGTGAGTTTAGAGCAGCTTCTAGAGCAGACAACTTCATGCTTTAGAGACAAATCCCATGTTACTGTACTGTGCCAGTTAGCAACAATAGGAACTGGACTTGCTGGTGCTGATGCTAACATTTATTAAGTACAAAGCAGGTACTCAACATTGCAAAAGTAACTTAAGTCATATTATCTATTTAATGCTCATAATAACTGCATATGGTAATCATTGTTATCTTTATCATTTCCTGTTTGGTAAATGAATGTTAAATATCTTGCACTGTTAGTAAAGAATAGGGCTGAGATCCAAACAACCATGTGTTTTCGTATCTATCCTCTTATTTCCTATGATAATCATCACTCCAGACATCATTAATTGATCATATTTTCTTCTTTTTACCAAGTTCAGACATGACTGCAGACTCCTCAAAACAGGCTATGGCTAGTCCATCAGAGACAGTATTTTAGATAAAATCTATTTGTGTTTCATTTCTTAGTTCTTCTTCCTCTTCAGGCATTAGACTGTGAATTCCTCTGAGGCAGAAAATACGCTGTTGTAGCACATGTGAGTTAATATCCAGTAGACCTCTAGGGAAAGGGATGAATGCTTGAAATATATCTCATAAGTAACTTTTCTGGCTCCTTGGCACTTTAATCAATAGAACTAGTATTGTTCTTCTCTCTTGGTTCCATTTTCATTTTTCCTTGTGTAAAGGTGGATGGAACACCCTTTCTATATATGGTGCTCAACAAGCTTGTGATACTGCCATATAGCTGGCTATAATCCCAGCCCCTCACCCTTGGGGAAATTCCCTACATCCCCCTTAGTAAACAATATCTTTGAAGATCAGTCCTAGGAATGTTGGTCCAAAATGGCACATACACAATCCAATTTATTTCCTGGATGAATTCAGTTCATTTTGCATTATTTTCTTCTTTGTTGGAGGAGTCTGGTATTGGAATGTAAGTCCTGAAGGCTGCAAACTAAAGCTCTTAATCTTACCACTTTGCTCTTGACTCTGTTACTGATACTTATCCTGGGCTGTCTTCTCCATTGATTCCTTGAATCCTAGGGCTGATTCTCTGTGCTACTAATTACTAGGCCAGTAAAAAAAAAAAAAAAAAAAAAAAAAGCCAGAAGGGGAGGGGAGGGGAGGGGAAAGGAGGGGAGGGGAGGACCTGCAGAGAGATCTTCCATCTGCAGGTTCACTCCCCCTGTGATCACAATGGCCAGAGCTGAGACAAACTGAAGCTAGGAGTCAGGAACTTCTTCCGGGTCTCCTACATGGGTGTCAGGGGCCGAGGAACTTAGACCATCTTCTGCTGACTTCCCAGGTGCATTAACAGGGAGCTGGCTAAGAGGTGGAATAGCTAGGACTTGAACCAGTACCCACATGGGATACTGTTGCTGCAGGATGGGACTTAACCCAGTGCACCATAGCACTACCCTG
The DNA here is from genome assembly GCF_051225735.1 of Oryctolagus cuniculus. Lineage (NCBI taxonomy): Eukaryota > Metazoa > Chordata > Mammalia > Lagomorpha > Leporidae > Oryctolagus > Oryctolagus cuniculus. The sequence goes on from NC_142876.1 coordinate 91,414,676, forward strand.
AATTTGGCTTTTCAAGCATAGTACTAATATCATTTTATTTTATTGTATTGTATTATTTTATTTTATTTTTAGAGACAGAGAAGAAAGAGAGGGAGAGGGAGAGGAAGAGGGAGGGAGAGGTCTTCCATCCGCTGGTTTACTCCCAATTGGCCGCAACGGCAAGAGTTGCGCCAATCCAAAGCCAGGAGTCAGGAGCTTCCTCCAGGTCTCCCATGCATGTACAGGGACCCAGAGGCTTGGGCCATCCTTTACTGCCTTCCCAGGCCACAGAAGAGAGCTGGACTGGAAGTGGAGCAACCAGGACTCGATGCCCAAAAGGAATGTTAGCACTGAGGGCCAGGGCTTTAACAAACTACACCATAACGCTGGCCCCCCTAATATCACTTTAAAAGTAGTATCCATGTCTCTTTTTATGTGAAAACCCTTTTCAGGAACCAGTGTTTTCAGGGTGCTCAAATGTGACCAAAGAACATATTCTTTGGCATTAGGTTTGGCATTAGGCAATGTTTTTATGATAGATGGTTATGTAGTTGATTTCAAATGAAGTCTGGATTTTGGTCTGGGTTTCATCTTGAGAGATTTCTGTCCCCCATTAAGTTATATAACTGAGGCATAGGCTAATAACTAAGATGATTTTCCCTTCACAACATGGCTGAACATGTCCTCCATCATTAATATTACCCAGTTTCCATTCAGGTCTGCGAAGCTCTTAGAGGAGTACTACTTTGTAAATCTTACTTTTCACATCCCGACTTCCTTTTCCAGCACTTAACTCTGTGTATAATTTGCCCCCTAACCTCTTTAACACCAGGGATCAGGAGAGTGATGGCTTTAAATGCACGGCTGTTAAATAGATTGTTAATGACCAAAAGAACCTATCAATCTTCCTGACCAGAATCATATTTGGAAGAGAGGGTGGCTCATTACGGCACTGATTCTGCAGGTGGTTCTTCTAAGCACACTGCCTGCCCTTCTCGGCATGGAGAGTCATTACGTGGTAGAGGCAAGAGACAAACTCGCCTGGCAAAGTGGTGCATCTGCTGTATTGGACACCAGAGGACAGTTTGTTTGCTTAGGAGGCTCAAGGCTGACTTTGTTGTGTTGCAGCACTGCTGCCTCTTTGCCCAGCTCCATCCTTCCTGATGTTGTAAAAATTGCTCATTGCTCTTGAACTTGCATTTTTTAAGAGTAGACCTACCTTCTAGGTACCTTAAAGATCCAAGAAGATACAGACTTGGCTAAATTGAGTTACAGACAGGACTACAATTTCACATCAAATACTTAGGAACTGGTACCTGTAGTTTTTAAGTTCACTTTCATCCCATCTCGATACTTCAGAGACATTGGTGTTTTGATGTGCCTGCTTTCTAGCATTTCTCTCAAGTCACTGTTTCCCTAAAAACAGCCCTTCAGGAAAATCTAAACAGAAATCTCATAGTACATGTAGATTCCTTGCTTTCTAAAGAATTCACTGTGAGGATCCTTCAAACAAACTATTTCTCTTGGCCGTGTAAAATGATCTTTTTTCAAGACCTGCATGAATATCCAGTCTTTAAAAATCCATTTGTTTCCTAAGACAAGGGCACAAGTGCCCATCTCCAAGCTGACCCAAAAAAGATGTGATGCAAATTGGCAAGCCTGTGGCTGGGAACCACCAAGAGGCCAAATTGGCCACGGTGAGGGAAACAGACTCATATTCCAGACCTGACTTCCAACAAGGTGTGGTATGTAACACAATGGCCTCCTAATCCGAAGGAATTAAGGAATAAGATTTGCCTGCACTGTCCTGGAATTCTCAAATTATTACACTGTTAGTTTTCCTGTGGTATCAAGGTGGTAAATGACATGGAGAGGCCATCCCCTTATATTTGTATCCTTAATGCTTCCCCTGTTGCTTGTACATCTGTCTTCTTTCACTTGGCTGTGAAAAATCCTTCCCATTGGACCCCAGCACTGAAATCTCTGTTATTTCCAGTGTCTCCTTGCTGCTCTTGGGAAACAAACCTCATCCTCTTTGTGTCCCACAGTCTTTGATTAATTAGCTGCCTATGACCATCACTGTGGCCTTGCTGGGAGTGGAGACCACACTGTATTCACATTTTGTCTCCTTGGTCCCTGATATTTCACCTAACACAGAGTTGACCATTGACCTCAGCTAGACAGCAAGAAAGATTAATAGTCCTGATCCCATGGAATTTCAGGCTTTGAGAAAGTGTGCAAGTCCTGGGAGGAGCTAGCTCATGTCCTACCAATTTGGAACCTACCCTTGAAGAGTACGTAACCCTGCTCTGACCTTACGATGGGTAAATATTGTGTGTATCCTCTTGTAATTGAATAAGAATTGATGGCAGTCACCTAATGCAGGGTACAGGTGCCAATTAGCTTTCCAGAGTGCATGCTGTGGATTTGCTGAAATGATAACAGAATGAGACAGAGAGGAAAAAATAGAGACAATCCTATGGTAAATAAGATTGAAAAATGTTCTTTTTAATAAAGTTAAATGTGATTCTTATTTGCAAAGATTCTCAGACCTTAACATTCCTCATGCAGCTCCTAGAAGAGATGTACTAAGCATTATTTCCAGAAGAGTTTTAACTATATTGCTTCTGTTGTTCTCTCTTTCCCTCCCTTATCCCCCACCCCACATTCTCCTTATATTTCTCTCCCTCTCTCCCTCCATATGGTAATAATGTTGGAAAGATAATACTTAGTAAATCCTAATTGAGACTGCTAGGATATATGAACTTGTTTGACTGATTTCAAAGTAATAAAAAGATAGTCATTGAACTGGCTCCCATCTTGTGTATCAATTTATATAAGCATTTTGTCTTGGGAACCAAATAAATGAACTTCAGCACTTCCCCAACAGGAAGTGCACTGAGGCAGTATCAGGTTCCCAGGGACCTAAGCCCAGCCTCTCCTTAAGCCATCTCCAGTGAGGCAGGAACCAGAAGGTGCATGGGCAGCTCTTTGCTTTTTTTGGTGGGTGGCTCTCTCGGAAGTCTAAAAAAAGAGTCCCAGACTGGAGCCCATCCTAACATGAGGAATTTGAAAAGTGGAGAATCAGCTCTGGAGACCTCCAGGAAGCCAAGTCTGACTCCCTTTGTAGAGTCCCCACAAGGAAATCATCTACTCAGACCAGTTGAGGCCTCCAGACACCTTGCAGACCTCGCCTCTTAAAGAAGTTAATTTGTCACTTGGAAATAATGAAATTACTGCTGGAGCACACCAGGCTCGCTCGCACTGGTGTTTAATATCATCCCCGTCTCTGTGCCCCACAACACTGCTGCTGATTAGCTGCAGTGTGGAATTTTGAGCACCATTTAGATGTTAATTATTTTTTAATAACCAGTTCATTGAAAATCCAAAGCTTTGCCTAGGATTCTAATGAATGTTTTTACGTGAAAGACAGGGATAATATTAAACAGGCACTAATAAACCCTCTGAAGAAAATTCAATACAATACCTATGATAAAAAGAAGCAAAGAAGTAAAGAACAACATGCATTTTCAGCCAACCTGCATACCCTCATTAGGACTTTATATCTGTGATGACACGGTCACTGCAAATGAGGCTCAGTTATGTATGTGCTTATGAACCCAAGAAGGATTTTGTCTTCTTAATGAGCACCAAAGAATGTATGTATTAAAAATCCCTTAACCCCTATGTGAAAAAGAAGGCACTTACTAGCAATTATGTCTTAGCATAAAAAAGTACTTTGGGCAGCAAAGAAAACTGGAGCATCTTCTCTTAATTTACCTTTCAGCATCTCTCTGAGAATGTGGGGCAAAAGCTGTGGTTTCTTTGATGAGGAGAACCAGTTCTTCCAGAGACTGTCAGTGACTTGGCCTAGGTTGCCCAGCAAGTCAGTGACCATGCAGAGGACCTCATCCTGATGGTGTAATGTGAGGACGTGGGGGAACTTGATTCAGTCTAAGAATAAGTTGTTTTTAAGGCTTTTGGTAATTGTTCGAGAATTATCACAATTATCACTGTTAGATATGTGTAGGTTGTCTTTTTAGAACCATTAAAAAGGCAAATCCTTGGAAGGTGTCATCAGAAGAACCTTTCAGATGACTGGATGGATGCATGAGCAGGATGCCCCGGGCATGCTGTACTGGCTCTTGAACCCTGGCGTCTAGTCTGGTTCTGATTGTCCAGCGCCCTGGTCTTGTTGGACTCTCTGAATATCGTTCCAGATTGTTGGGGACAGATGAAGACAGAGGGTGTTTGTGAAAGAAGGATGAAAACCACAAGGACAAACTGAGTCTTCCAATAGCTCACGCTGGGCAGGCCAGGTCACTGTGGTATGGGCACATGAACCCAGCCCCACCCAGTGCAGCTAAAGGGAAAGACATGGGATTGGACCATCTGTTTTCTAATGTGGGGCTTTTATTCAAAAAAGAGTTATTGGTTCCCCCCTCCCCCAGATAATTCACTGTACGGTAAGAGGAATATATACCATTGAATCAACTGTAATGCTTATTATAATGGGAAATAAGTGAATAGGATTGTCTATTTCACTTACATCATTTATTTGCCTTCAATTTGGGCTTTTCAGCTATTCTGTCAGTTATAAAACTAAAAGCAGTTTTCCTAGATGCAGTCTCTCATGCCATGCAGATACATTTTTCTTCTAGTTAAAAAAGTTTAAACTCTTTTTAAAAGGTGGCTCTGGGGTACATCTTATGCAGGGCCATTTCAAAAGTTATGGATGAATTTGTTAACCTAGAATACAGCCAGCTGGCCAAGCTGGGGATAGGGAATTTCTGAATGACTGGGTATGAATTTATCACGAGGTGACTTATTAAAGAAAGAACACTCCTTTTCTTTCTTCTTACAGATTGCCCTGGTAGCCACAGAATCCCTGAAGTCCTTGGGGAACACACTGGGGATAAGTTAGAAAGCACACCCAGCTTATTTTCCAAACTCTGAGCAGACCTAAGAAGAAAGACTGGATTTAATCAAAAAAGATTTTATTGATGAAGGTATCTCTCCTTCAGGCTAAACTTTGGCCCCTGCATGCTAATAACACCATCTCATTTCTCAGAAGTGGCCTGCTGCATAACATCCAGGGAGAGACCATGGACAGGAATACAAGGCGGGGAAAGGGACTGGCCAGTGGACGATCAATCAGGCTTTGGCAAGGTCTCCTGCTGTCCCTCGCTGAGTTAGGAGGCACTTGCTGCTCTCTGGGCTGGCTGATTTTTAATTCTTGGGCAGTCACCTGAGTGCCTTTGGATTCTTGGGAGCATTGTGAGGGTTATACTGCTGAATCCAGCTGCCTCCCCCAGCTCGTGCCAGCCGAGCCCTTGGCAAGTGCACCCTGGTATTTTAGGTCCGTGTTATCTGTACACATGTCATTTTTACTGCCCAGATAGGAAGATGAGCAATCTGTTTTTACAGCTGCTAATTAGTACCCTGTTTGTGCCCTTTTAATCTATTATTATAATAGGATGTCATGACACGTAGTCTTTTTTTGACTTTCTGGCTGCAGCAGCCAGAGGGAACTGTATTTTGCACTTTCTCAGCACCTGTGTGCTGGGAGAATATTAACAAAGAGAAGTTTAAAAGGGCAGGCTGTGTTCAGAAACTTTGTAGTCCTTACCCTGGATCTGGAATTCCATTCCTGTTCTCGGGGCTGTGAAAGGAAATTCTTGCTCCCAAAGATGATGCTTAGACTCCTTGAATAGAGTCAGGCTGTGGCTGAGGTTCCCCCGGTGTGGTTCTTCTTCTGCTTTTGTATTTTTCAGAGATCAGATGGGACGGGGTACCTGTAAGGCTCTGATATGAAGAGGTGTAATGTGTGCAGGCTAGAATCCAAATTCTTGATCTTGAACTTGCTTTATGGGTTATCCTTAAGCAATTGCATTGCTCTCTTTTTTCTCTCTTATTTTTCACACCTAGCCAGCCAAGCAGCCAGAAGTTATTTTCTAACAGCCTACTACTCATTTCTCTGGGCCCCTCGAGGCATAAATTCCACAAGGTCAGGGGCCACATGCAAATACCACCTCACTGGGTTGTGGGGAGAATTAATCTAATAATACATTACTACTCAGAAAGGGCCTGATAAAAAATGTCATCCTCAGTGGGCGTGATGTTCTCTTTCTTTCTTCTCATCATGAAAGTGGAGATGCTCAAGTGAAATGTGGCCTTGGGCTTGTGTGGGAGTGAATGAGAGGAGGCTGGAGCAGGTGTATTTGCCAGGGCTCTCAAGAGAGAGAATTGATAGGATGTGTGCATAGTAACACAAAGAAGAGTTTATTGGAGGTATGAGATTATGGCAGCCTAAGCAAGGCCTCTGCAGGCTGGAGACCCTGAGATGCCAGTAGTATGGCTCAGTGCAGGTCCATGGGCATCAGAATGAGTGAAACCAAGGGTGGAACTCAGTTCAAGGCTTAAAGCACGAGTACCAGCAAGTGGGCTATGGGTGTAAGTCCTATAGTCCAAAGGTCAGCACAGCATCTGATGTCCAAGGCAGGCACGGAGCCTGTGTCAGCTCTCAGAGCCAGAGACCCACTTTCTTTCTGTGTTTATTCTCTCCAGATGGTGTCTACTCTAATTGCCTGAGTCTTCCCACCCAGTCCATTCAGACTCAATGCTGATCTTGTTTGGACACATCCTCACAGACACACCCACAGTAACACTTGTCCAGGTCTTCAGTTGTTTCTTAGTCAAGTGGGCACCATGAAGTCAGCCATCATAGGGGGTGAGCATGGGTGTGGCTTTCCAAATGACCAGTCTGTGTAAGAGTGGATTTCCAGACCGTTGCATATGACTTGAGTGGAACTTGACTGGCTTCAGTTGCCATCATCAATGGGTAGACAAGGTTGGGTGTAATCACAGAGATGTAGGAAGTGCCATGATGCCATCGACTTGAGAGCCAGAGAAGGCTGCCTTAGACCCACCATGTCAGAGTTTGCTGAATGGAATGGTGTCCTCTGAATGTTACTGGTGGCCTTGATCCCCTCATCTTCCTGTCTGCATAAGTAAATGCCTGGCATTGGCTTCTCTTAGGGTCACAGTTCTGAAAAATTCAAGGAAAACTAGCAAATGTGCTCTTGGCAGAGGCCTCTCTCCCTGCTGGTTTTACTCACCCTGAGCATGTGTGAGTTCTTATAAATTCACTGTGGGGAACCTGGCATGTGCTTGCAATTCCCAGCAGAAAGCTGATTTCTTTTGGAAAATGAAAGCAATGTTCGTGTCCTCCATATATGCCTTGAAGCTTCCGTGAAGGGAAGTCAAAGAAAAAAACCCATGTGTTGGTGACACCCCAGGCATATGTATTTCTGGGACTGAAAAAAAAGCAGCATTCGAAGTAGCAAAGCCTTGCAAGGGAAAATGCAGTTAGGATGTGAAGCTGGATCTTGGAAAGTGGCTGATCAAACAGAGCACTGTACTCTACTAAACCTAAATCCAATAGGCTTCAGCCATTGGCATTCTTGTTCTATTGTGGGTACCCAGGATAGCTTGGATCAAATCAAATCAGGTACAGCAGTTGTTTTAAAAGGAAGCACGAGGTAGCATGCACTTTCCAAAGGAGTTCCGGAGCTGTTTCTTAAGGCATTTTTGCTTCCTGAGGTCACTGCATCCTTCAGACTCTATTGGGGGAAGAGCACGTAGCTGCTGTTCTTTGCTCATTGGCCCACTGAGTTTCTCAGGCACTGTTTACAGTGTTTAAAGCAGAGCTACAGCCATGATGAAGCTATGGCCTTTAGTGTTCAGCCTGTTTCCTCCTCTGAACTTTAATATTAAATACACTTTGCATTCTTCCAGATAACCCTAATGGTCACTTGTTGAGCTTTCTTACTGGACAAGAGGGTAATGGGTGAAAGGATTTGAAAATGCCTTTACTTAGTAACAGAAAAAAAGTAGCAAATCTATGCTGGTATTCCATGTTGTTGTACGGTTTTGGTTTTACTGCTTTCTGAAAGTTAAAAAGGAAGACTTAAGGTCTGTTTAGTCCTGGAAAATTCAATGAGCTATAGTTGTAAACTACCTAGATATAACCAAATATTAAAAAGAATGTCTCAACATTATTGTGACACACATAGAGTGCACGCTGTCCTAAGGACTTCACAGTAATAACTTCTCAGTTTCACACTTCGCTGTTGTACCCAGCAGCTGCTCTTCCACAGTCCTCTGGCAGCTGACAAGATGTGAAGTTCTTCTGTCCCATTCTCTCCTCCTCCTAGAGATCACTTAGCCCACTGCCCTGTAGCCTGACTCTCCTGCCTACCTTCAAGATAAGACAAAAAGTCTGCAAATCTGTCACTGATTTGGTATCCTAAACTCTTGGAGATGTATCTGGGATAGCATTGTATTCTAGTCGAATATAAGTAAGTTAAAAGATAGGAAATTAGTTCATTGAACTATAACAAAGACCTAGACTCCAGTTTCCAACCATGATAAAGTCATCCCTACAAAAACTGAGTGATCATCTTTGTAAAGGGTGTTTATTGTTGTGTTTATATCCAGTGGAATGCAGGTAAATGTTAACAACTAGTTCTTCTGTGTGTCTGTGTCTGTGTGTGCATAAAATTAAATATATATACATTCATACACACACACATATATTGACAAAGCTCCCATACTTACATCTGCATATGGACAAATTTTAATGATGCACAATATATGTAGCACACAATTTATGAGTAGTCATTAAGATACATGCTAATCTTTATTTTGAAATCCATATTGCTTTTTATTCACACAGAGTGCTTTTGATAATGTTTGCTGAATTCCTGTGTTTGTTGTCAAGCCATATTTGCAATTCAGCCCTAATCTGAGAAATTCAAATGAGAAGTAAATGCTTGATAACTAGCCAGTTAAAGTACTCATATTATCAAAAAATAAGTGTGCATGAATATTGGTTGATGTTTTTGCCTACATTAGAATTGAGACAGGGCCGGCGCTGTGGCTCAGTAGGCTAATCCTCCACCTTGCAGCACCGGCACACCAGGTTCTAGTCCTGGTCAGGGTGCCGGATTCTGTCTCAGTTGCCCCTCTTCCAGGCCAGCTCTCTGCTATGGCCAGGGAGTGCAGTGGAGGATGGCCCAGGTGCTTGGGCCCTGCACCCCATGGGAGACCAGGAGAAGCACCTGGCTCCTGCCAGCGGATCAGCGCGGTGCGCCGGCCGCGGCGGCCATTGGAGGGTGAACCAACGGAAGGAAGACCTTTCTCTCTGTCTCTCTCTCACTGTCCACTCTGCCTGTCAAAAATAAAAAAAATAAAAAAAAAGAAGTGAGACAAAACTAAACAAAAAGTATATATCAAAACTATGCAGATTAATCATTGACATGAGTGACTTTGAATCATGTAATAATTTTACTATATTGAAGAACATTTTCTCAATTTTTGTGCTATACATACAATATACTTTTGTACTTGCATTTGTACTATTTGTTTTAGCTTTATAGCATATATTTTTGAAGACAGAGTATTATAAAATATAATAGTAAATAATAATGGGGAAAATTTAAGTGGAACTCACCATATACCAATTAGATTTCTATCAATTTGCATAAGCTATCACATTAAATCCTTACAAGGTAGTAAGTGTTCTTGATTTTACAGAAAAGGAAACTAAAACAAAGAAAGTCTAAGTAGCTGCTAATGTCACAGTGAAAGCTGTTGTGCTGGGAGTGGATTGTAAGGCAGTGTGCATCAAGCATCTGTGCCCTTAACCACTGCACAATACTACCTCTCACATTTTGACATTTGTTTCCCAGCAGTAGAGATACAATATACTTGTAGGTTTAATATGCTTTATTAAGATTTTTCCATCACTTTCTTAAGTGATGGAAAGAGAAGAAAGAAGTGATGGTAGAGAAGAAAATCTTAAGTCTATAGTGTTTGCCAATTCTCTTAGGTGAGTACTTGCCCCATGGCTGATGTCCATGCACCTAGAGTGAGCAGAAGACAAGCAGTGGCACACTATTTTACAGTACTCCCACCAAGCAGTGGGCATGTGGAAACTCTGAGTATAGGTACTAGTACAGTGTAGTAAAATAATTAGGAAATTAAGAGTTTTTAATTATTTGTTCATTTTCGATGTTAGCATTTGTCTAACTTCCAAGTTACATAATTTAATTGTAATATTTTTTGAGCAACCAGCTTCGAACATTTCTGAAAACTCTTCAAAAATAGCTTCTGTGAGCCAGTGCCTTCCAGCTGTAGCACATCACTGTTTTTATTCCACTTACATATACTGAAATAAGCAAGAATCTCAGAAAATTGGGAAAGAATGGAAGTTTGCTGACCTAAGTAAGAATGCTTCTGAGAAAATAATTTCCACTAAATATTCTGTGATCTTCCTCCTCTGAGCAGCATAGTCACAGCCAAAGTCAATTTAGTTTTGCCTTTTGTCAGCATAGAACACTTGAGATCAGCTTTAGGCTTGTGTATTCAGGACTGAGGACTTTACCATGTGTCTTCAGTGACAGAAGAACAGCCAGGCTTAATATAGGGTGGCAGAGCCAGTGAAATAAGGTATCAGATGCCACACATTTCTCAGGCGCAGCACCCCGGCACCCTGTGGCAGGGCATCAGTCACCTCCTCCCAGTGTGCTTTCATTTCCTGCGTGTTTCTCCCAGGAATCTAAAGCTGTTCAAGATCTTCCTGTCTCTGTACCTCCACGCACTCTCCTTGCCAGTCTTCTCCATTAGCAGTTTGCTGTGTGCGGTCGTGAAAGTTACATCCTTGATTGGGATAACGGTGCATTTCTCCTTAAGAACCACCCCAGAGATGTCTTTTTTATTTATTTATTTATTTTATTTTATTTTGGACAGGCAGTTAGACAGTGAGAGAGAGAGAGAGAAAGAGAGAGAGAGAGAGAAAGGTCTTCCTTTTTCTGTTGGTTCACCCCCCAAGTGGCCACTATGGCCAGCACGTTGTGGACGGCTTGCTGTGCTGAACTGAAGCCAGGAGCCAAGTGCTTTCTCCTGGTCTCCCATGCGGGTGCAGGACTCAAGCACTTGGGCCATCCTACACTGCACTCCCAGGCCACAGCAGAGAGCTGGACTGAAAGAGAAGCAACTAGGACAGAATCCCACCCCAACCGGGACTAGAACCCGGTGTGCCAGCGCTGCAGGCAGAGGATTAGCCTAGTGAGCCCCGGCGCTGGCCTCCCAGAGATGTCTTAAAACCTGCTTACCTGCTGCTCTGTTTCTTAGTGAAAGCATGTGCCTCCACCGTCCCACCTCCTAATAATCTGTCTTCTGCATTTAAACACTGAGAGTTTTTTATCCACTTAATTGAAGATGTGAATGAAGATATTTCAACAGTATGATTTCTGGAAATTATTTCCTTAAGTATGTTAACTTCATTCATTCAAACACATAAGTGTGTTTTAAATGTTTTGTCTTCCATATTTAAATGATTTTAATACTTTAAAGGTTATTTTTCATGCCCACCAGCAATGCTTATTGTACTAAATGTATGCTGCTTAAATGACTCCTGTTTGGAACATGTCTGTGTTTGAGAGTATGCAGTGTTTAATTTGAGCAGTAGACAGGATAAACACCTCACTTTTCAGACTGGTTGATAATGAGAAAGAGAACTATTTTAGTGAAAAAGAAATAATAAAAATAATAAATTTTTTTCTTCTAGCCCATTTTGCTATTATTTAGTAGCGGAAAACTTGCCTCATCTAATTTGTTGGTGGGGATTATGGGTTGGAAAGAGTGACACATTATTATCTGTTCAGAAACTAGACAAGAACAGATTGAGCTTATTTCAAGTTGAATTTACTTAATAAAAACTGCAATATATGTTAATTCATCAAATATCCTTAGGTTTAGACTGTCACCAAGCAAAGACATTTTTAAACTCTAGACTTCTAGCCTCCTTTCTTATAAATTAAATTTGTTTTCCTTATTTCCATTTTTCTAAAGAAGAAATGGGTGTATGTAAAGCAAGTGAGGGCAACTTGGAGTCCTCATAGAGCCCCTGTTTTTCTTAATTGAGGTTGGTTTTGGGAGGTTCTTTAACGCTTGGCAATTGCGTGTGGACATTTTCTGTATGTGCGACATCTTCAGGCAAGGGTCCTTTTAGTTTTAGTCAGACTCTGTGAGGACCTGTGATCTCCAGTTTAAGAACTATTTCCTTACTGGGGCCAGGAAACCCACTATCTTCCCACTCTCCATCGCTGTCTCAAACAATTTTAATTACTGAGCTATTAAGGCCCACTTTGCCTGCCTTTATGCCTCTTAAAAGATGTTTCTTTTTCCAAATTTTAATCAGTGGAAGGATACAGGCCCAAATATGTGAAAACCAGGAAAAAAAAGATTCCCAAACCTGGTCATTGTAGCAGAAATCATAGCTTTGCTCAACAGCTTGGAAAGATTTGGAAGCCAGCCTCTATGAAACAGTTATCTGACTTTCTCTTCTTCCTGCTCTCTCTCTCTCTCTCTTACTGTCACTTAATCCCTGCTATTGGAAGTACTCAGTGCCTGACTGTGGGGTGGGTAGAGATAAATAGTTGAGATACAGGAGCCAAAGGTACTGTAGCACTACCCATGTTTGTATGTCAGACATGTTTGTGGTTTTCAGGGAACAGTTCTGTGAATTCATTTCTTTCTTCCATTTTTAAGTGCTGTTGGGAGTTGAAATGAGAAAAATCATTGCTGTTCCAAGAGCTCTCAAATTGAAAGCAACTGATTATATTTATTGACGGTGCTTAAAGGGATTTAAAGACCAATGCCCATACTTCTCATTTAGTTAGAGTATATGGAACTACAACAAAAACAATGTTGCTATGGCTAATGGCAAAATAAAGACTAGTAATGAAGAAGATGGTTCATTGATCTAACATCTTCATCATGAATTAATTCGCTTAAATGTGTCAAAATTATCTCTGTTCTTGCTGTTATAACAACAACAGTTAATGGCTTTTAATGGTTTCCTGTGTGTTTGATACTATCTAAAGCCCTTTACACGGATGAACTCATCTAATCTTTATGACTGTCTTTCATAGACATTAGTGTTCTCCTTTAAAATTAAAAAAAAAAAAAATCCTTATTTTATTTACCTGAAAAACAGAAAGAGAAACCTCCATCCACTGCTTCACTCTGCAAATGCCCTACAACAGCCTGGGCTGGGCCAGGCTACAGCCAGGATCCTGAAATTTAATCGCCAGCTCCTGTGTGAGTGTCAGGGACTCAAGTACTTAAGCTATCACCTGCTGTCTCATAGGGTGCACATTAGCAGGAAGCTGGAATAGAAGCGGAACCAGAACATAAACCCAGGCACTCTGGTATGGAATGTGGGTGCCCCAGTGGCAACTGAGCTCCATGCCAAACACTCACTCCCCAGTCTCCCCATTTTATAGATGAGGCACTCGGGCACCTAGAAATTGTGCAGGGTTACACGTGCACTGAGTTCCTGCACTAAGATTCAAAGTCAGGCAAGTCTGACATCCTAGAGCCAGGATTAGGGCTGTGCTTATAAGCCTTGCCATTTGGCAGAGAATGTGCTAGAAGTTTAGGAACTGCAGTGACCCAGACAGACATTGTTCTATTGCCCTGGAAGAGGAAGCTGAGACAGAGACCAAAGCTGCTGGGAGTAAAGGCTATGTTCACACAAAAGGATGAGAAAGAATCCTTGGGGGAGATTTATGCTACAGGAGGAGAAGGAGGTAGAGAAGAGAGAGGTAGATCCCTGATTTAGAGAAGAGCATGCACAAAGGGAAGGAGCTTAGAATGTTCTAGAAAAAGCCAAGCAGAAATGACAGAAGAGAAATGAGCAGAGAGGCGATTAAGGAGACTAACTGTAGCTACATGAGCATCTTCTCTTTAAACCTGAACAGTTATAGTTGTCAGGCTGCTTCTTGGCAGTTTGGAGGTAGACTTACTTGTCTATATGATCTGATGCCGTGATCTTACAGGAATTCCCTTTCTTGGGTTTGATGTCCCATTTCCACTCATTTCCACATGGGCTTCTTTTCTCTGTTGGTTCTTCTTGTGCACCACTTGATCATATTGTTCTGCCAAAGAAAATGATTGCGTTAGCTAAGCTGCTGAATGAACACTCAGAAATAATGTAGCCCAAAGAGTAGAAAAGACTTTGAAAGTACTAGAGTGGGAGAGTCCATTAAAATAGGAACTGAGTCAGAATCTTCATTCATGTCACATGAATGTGACACCTTTGGCTATGTGTGAATCTAGCAGTAGCTACGAGTATGCCATTATCACCCATGTCTGGTATAATGATTGTATCAAGACTCTGTTATTAACTTTATTTTTCATTTATTGGACCCTACAGGGTGTTAAGTCATTTGCATTTTGTTTGTTGTCTTTTTCCCAAGCAGTTCATTTTTGTCACAGCAAGCATCACGTGGTCACTATTTCATATGTTTGCTTCATCTCCCCCATTATGGCAAATGGCAGTTGATTAGAGTTTTCTTTAGTTCATTATCAATTGTTTTCCACCTTGCAGATAGAGCTGTTAGGATGAATCTATCATATCCCAGAGATCCTATATAGCTTGTTATTTTCGCTTGATTTATTACCCTCGCTGTGGAAATGTTGTTAGTGAACGTTGGGGAAGCAGTGGCTGTATTGAGAAATATCAATGTATCCTCATGTTCTGGCTTGCAGTGACAGTCACAGATCCATCTCACTGACAGTTACCTTGTTAACATTTTGATCAGATGGCAAATTTGTCATTTTTCATGGTAACAAGTATAAGTTTGCACAAGAACCACAGATAGATGGGGAAGATCTCTGAGTTTTTCAGTGTGATGTAATCTGTAATCTTAAGGAGAAATGAAATAATTACTCTGTGAAAAGCTCATCCACTGGAAAATGTGTTCCTTGTAGGAAGCTCAGATTTTTCTTCATTTGGCTGGAATGCACCCTCTTAGTTTTTTCCTTTGCCTTTGCTGACAGTTTGATTAACACAACAAGCCCACATGAAACAGAACAAAGGGTTTGCAATCAGAATGGCTTGATCACAGTGTAAGATGTGAGCAAGGCGAGGAGAAACAATAGCATGGGAGTTCTAAGGTGCAGTGAATTAGCAGCCACAGGAATGGGGTTCGAGGGCTTCCCTCTTTGCCCTTTAAAATTGCTCTGAAACCCTCTTCCATTCGCGCCACTGTCAAGTAGCGTACGTTGCTCTCCTGACCCCATCAGTAAGTTGGAAGTGACCGTGTCCATGCCTCACTCCACTGTGATCACCCAGTTGGTGTTGTCTTTGTATGGTTGCTCTGTTTTCTCTCAGGCTGTTTTCCTGCGGCTCAAAGTACTTTTTGAAATCCCTGAGCTTTCTCTGGTGCTCAGGAGGGTGATTGTGTTTACAAAAGAATTCCACTTTGGGGGCAGCATTTCTTTCTTCTTATGTTTTAAAGGTTTATTTTATTCTAAAAGCAGAGTTACACATAGAGGGATGTGTGTGTGTGTGTGTGTGTGTGTGTGAGAGAGAGAGAGAGAGAGAGAGAGACAGACAGGCATCTTCCATTTGCTGGTCTACTTCCCAAATGATCACAACAGCCAGGGCTCAGGTCATGAACTTGTAACCCTGAATAGGTCTCCCACATAGGTGATAGGAGCCCAAGCACCTGAACCATCTTCTGCTACTTTCTCATGTAGAGAGCTGGATTAGAAGTGGAACACCTGGGACTCTAACCAGCACCCCAATATATGGGTGCAAGCAAAGGTTGAACCCACTGTGCCACAACATCAGCCCCTAGGGGTACCATTTCTTTATTCTGATTGAGAGTCAGAATGGACTCTAGACTTGCCTGTGAAAATATTAGTTTTTGATTTAATAAACAGTTATCAGAGTTTATAAAAACCTCTAGCAAAATGAATATCATTGAAATTCTGGTAAGACTGGCATAAGTACAACTGGGCCACCTGATGGAGGAAGATGGAGTTCTCTTCTGAACTTCCATACATCTCTCTTTTCTCTTCTCTCTCTCTCTCTCTCTCTCTCTCACACACACACACACACACACAAACACACACACACACACCTGTGCCTGGGTGTCTACACCACAGTTGGTTTTCAAATATTTCTGTCAGTAGCCATGGCCTGTGGAGACATTATGTTGTTTTATAATTGTAGTGGAATGCAACCACAGAGCAGAAAACATGCCAAATGCAATCAGCATTCTTTTCATTCTAATACTTTTTCAAAGTCACAAAAGGCTTATGACTTTGTATGAGCCAGATTTTTCCAATAATAACACAAATATTAACCTAAAACACAGCTTGTTATCTGTTGTTAATTTTGCTTCTAATTACGCATCCCAAAAAGGGTTGAAAATAAGCAGAGGAGATGAAAGCCATGCTTTTGGTTATCCTGATTTATCTTTCAACACTTCTTTGAGGTCTGAGTGAGTGCTTTTGCATTCTCATTTTCACCTAACGCACCATCCGTCTTTCTACACAACTTGTTTGGGGGTGAAGGAGACTTCCCTTCCATTTGCCTGAATACATGCATTTGAATTTGTCATTTTGATGACTAGTATACTTACAGGAAATATGCAAAGAGGTGTAAGAAATCACATAGGAATCTCATTTTCTTGGCAAGAGATCTTGTGGTATTCCTTTCAGCCAGTATTATCCGGGTGCCTCTGAATTCATCTTTCAGCCTTTCCTTTTCCCTTTACTATCACATGACAGTCGAACCTACACTGCGTATCCGAACAAGGTCAGTGTCTTCACTGAATTCTGCTTCCCTCATGTTTCTGAAGATTCTGAGGGCTTGTTCACATGTCCCGTGAGTCCGTCTTGTCACTTCATGCAGTGGTCACTGCTCCAGGCCTCCCAGCTCTTCGCCTCTGTCTATTTATAGCCATGTTGTCAAGTTCCCCAGTTTCTTCCCTAGGCCACTTGATACCTTGTGATCACCAGCAACTCCCTCATAATCCCCTGAAGACAAAGCCAGCACTAGGCTGTCAACTCCAACAAACCTTTATTTATTTAATTATTTATTTATTTGATGACTTAGGGAAAACTTCAAAGAGTTAGGATTCTGAATCAGCTAAGGGGAATGTTTTTGGTTGCACATTACATAAAATCTTGATTCAAAAAGTAAGATGTTCAAAGATAAGATACTTCCGTGGTTATCTCATTCACACAAATACCATCATAAAGAACATAATTTCTTGCCTTTCTTTTTTTCTAAATATGTCCCTGTGTTGGCTACTGCCTAAAGATTAGTGTCCCTCATGGTAACATGATGGCAAGAGTATAGCCATCCCATCCAAACCCAATAGCAGCTAGAGAAGGATGATGTCTGTTTTTTTCTAAGCATTTTTTATTTGATGGACAAAGAATTCTCACAAATGTCTTCCTGCTAGCTGACCATGTAATTGGCTAGAGCCATGTCATTTGCCCATTCTTATCAGTGGCTTAGACTAGTTTGCCTGAGGGTGGAATTTGCTTTCTGGAGAGAAGGTAAACAGATGGAAAAGTGTAGCTGCCTTAATGGAATTGGAGTTCTGTTAGCAAGATAAGAAGAGGAATGGAGAGTGGACACACAACCATTAGCATCTGCTACTACCTACTACCGTAGGAAAGTAGAACTTCAAGCCGAATTTCATACATCGTTGTTCTTATCCCTGAATGCATTGAGGAGGCCCCTACTTGTCATTTTCTTCCTTTCCTGCTTCCACATCGTTACTGTGGAGCAGGGGCCTGCATGCCCATCAAGGGTAGGATGCCTTCTACCCCTTCTCTCCTGAAGGTTTTATGTATTCCAGATTGATTGGCATGGAGACATTTCTTTTCTCTAAGAGAATTGCCATCTCGACCCCCATGGGGAGTGGGGGGAGGAGGGTGGGATCTGCCACTCTCCTCCTCCCACTCTGCCCCACTGACCAAACCAGGCAGTCAAACATTTTTCTCTAATTCTAGGTGACTCAGTTTTTTTTTTTTTTTTATCTTTTTTTTTTTTTTTTTTTTGACAGGCAGAGTGGACAGTGAGAGAGAGACAGAGAGAGAAAGGTCTTCCTTTTGCCGTTGGTTCACCCTCCAATGGCCGCCGCTGCAGCCGGCGCACCGTGTTGATCCGATGGCAGGAGCCAGGATCCAGGTGCTTTTCCTGGTCTCCCATGGGGTGCAGGGCCCAAGCACCTGGGCCATCCTCCACTGCACTCCCTGGCCATAGCAGAGAGCTGGCCTGGAAGAGGGGCAACCGGGACAGAATCCGGCGCCCCGACCGGGACTAGAACCCGGTGTGCCGGCGCCGCAAGGTGGAGGATTAGCCTATTGAGCCACGGCGCCGGCCCTCAGTTTTTTTTTTTTTAAGCATTATTTTATTTCTTTGAAAGACGGAGTTATAGAGAGAGGTAGAGCCAGAGAGAGAGATCTTATATTCCAATGGTTCACTCACCAGATGGCTGCAATGGTCAGAGCTGAGCTTATCCAAAGCCAGGAGCCAGGTATCCCACTTGGGCACAGGGGCCCAAGGACTTGGGCTATCTTCTGCTGCTTTCCCAGGCCATAGCAGAGAGCGGGATCAGAAGAGGAACACCCGGGACTTGAACCGGCGCCCATATGGGATGCCTGCACTGCAGGCTGGGGCTTTAACCCACTGTGCCACAGCGCCGGCCGGTGATTCAGTTTTAAACAACTACTTACTAGACACCAGAAATGCATACTAGATGATTTCAAGCCCCACACAGTTGATATTGTGATTTAGGAAGAAATAATCCTTTTGAGTTCATAGTATCCTATTTGGATATCCAATCATTTGTATTCTTTATTTTAAAAATTGTGAAATGCACATAAAACAGTTTACTTTCTTTCTTTTTTAAAGATTAATTTATTTACTTAAGAGGCACAGTTATAGACAGAGAGCGGAGACAGAGAGGTCTTCTATCCGCTGATTCATTTTCCAAATGACCACAAGGCTGGAGCTGCACCAATCCAGAGCCAGGAGCTAGGAGCCAGGAGCTGCTTCCAGTTCTCCCATATGGGTTCAGGTGCCCAAGCACTTGGGCCATCTTCTACTGCTTTTCCTGGCTATCAGCAGGGAGCTGGATCGAAAGTAGAGCAGCTGGGAGTTGAACCAGTGCCAACATAGCCATTTACATTTTCCAAAGATTTCCTTTTGTACAAGGATAAATCTGCTCCAAGGTCAAATCCAGATTTTCCTTTTCAAAAAGCACTGCATAAGACCTATTCCAACCCAAAATTGATTTTTTTTTACTTTTACCAGTTTTATGGGCTAGATTTTACCTCCTACAAGAAAGTGCTGGAATGTTTAACAAGCAGCTTGTCATCCTAAGACCAAAGTCACAATTTAACATAGTTCAGCCCCTTGACACATTAGAAAAACAGCTACAAAGAACAATACAGGCTGAATGCAAGATCCCAGGCCAAATTAACATAAATGTCAGTGAGTTTATCTCCACATCCAGCCACAAGCATTTGTATTTTTTTTCCTGGCCCCACCACAGTAGTAGCTTCTTTTTCCGTATGATATACTTTATTGATACTTAGTGTAGGTCCTTTTTTTTTTTTTTTTGACAGGCAGAGTGGACAGTGAGAGAGAGAGAGACAGAGAGAAAGGTCTTCCTTTGCCGTTGGTTCACCCTCCAATGGCCGCCGCTGCAGCCGGCGCACCGCGCTGATCCGATGGCAGGAGCCAGGATCCAGGTGCTTTTTCCTGGTCTCCCATGGGGTGCAGGGCCCAAGCACCTGGGCCATCCTCCACTGCACTCCCTGGCCATAGCAGAGAGCTGGCCTGGAAGAGGGGCAACCGGGACAGAATCCGGCGCCCCGACCGGGACTAGAACCCGGTGTGCCGGCGCCGCAAGGTGGAGGATTAGCCTATTGAGCCACGGCGCCGGCTCAAGTGTAGGTCCTTTTAAAATACAATTTCAGGGCAAACCTTGTGGTTCAATGGGTTCAGCTACTGCTTTTGATACCAGCATCCTGTATTGGAGTGCAAGTTCGAGTCCCTGCTGCTTCATTTCCAGTCCAGCTTCCTGGTAAGAGGTCACTGTCACTAATGTGGAAGACCGGGATGAAGTTCCCAGCTCCTGGCTTCAGCCTAACCCAGACCTAGCTCTTGCAGCCAATTAGGGAGCGAACCAGTGATTGGTAGATACTGTCTCATTTTGTCTCTCGTTTCTGTCACTCTGCTTTTCAAATACATAGATTTTTTTTAAAGTAAACTGGAGCTCAATGTTTATGATTTCCTGAATATGCAAAGACATGTTCCTGAGTGATTCTTTTATAACTTGAGAAAAGAGCTAACTGTAATTACATGTACCAGAGATTACTGTTGGACAGACCTGTGTGGGTTGAAATGATCTGCCTGTTTTTCCTTTTCTTTCTCTGTACAGAATAGAAAACCTCAGCATTATG